>NW_022681472.1:63552712-64890212 GCF_009764315.1 Trachypithecus francoisi
TACCGCGATGGAAGTTTTTCTTTCTAGGAGCTCTCTTGAATATATTCTTTAATGCATTAATAAGTCTGATGAACTGAAAGATTTACCATATTTTTCTAAGTGCCTCACTTTCCCTCAAGGTCCAACCTGGGCTTTCAAGAAAAATCTGACTTATTGTGTCTTATAAGGAAGTAGAAAGACTTATTAAAAACAAAGAATTAAGTAGATGAACATAATGATCTTTTTAAATGATCTCTCAGTATTCTCTTAGAATAAATGACTTAGTTAAGAAGAAGAGTCTTGGAAAGATATTGCCTGTGCTAGCACCCAACTCTTGAAATGCTTCTTTCTCCAGTGAAAGTCAGCTGTTTGGTTCCCTTTCCAAAGAATTTCTGAACTTAGCACCACTTCAGTCGGCTGCTTTAAGAATGTTGACCTTGATTCCCATTTAAGAGAGTAAAGGGTTAGCATTAATGTTTCTTTTTTATATATGCTGCCTTGCAGAACCCTTTCCATTTACTCATTAAAAGGGCTTGCCAACCTTTTTTTATTGGATGGATTAAGCCCAGGTTATTTCCATCCTAAAAGTATGATCAAATATAGCTGTGGTAAGAAAACAGGAGACTAGAAGAGCCAACTGCAATAGACTGTAATATAATGCTATAGGCTAGTTTATCAGATATCTTTATCAGGAAATTATTATAAGATTAGAAAGTATAATATTTACATTTAATTGTATTTTACACAATGGCAGTTCTCATGAGGAAATATACCTTAAAAGAAGAAAAACAAATTAAACTAACATGCTCACATGCACTGTATATTCTGGCAGGAGATCATCACAGAGTCTTGCAGATTCTGTCCTGCCCAAGGCAGCCCGGCCAAGGGTGTGAGTGGGGGATGAAATCCAATTCACTTTGAGCTCACTAAACTCCAATGCCTGTTGTAGGACTGTGCGGTTTTCTAATTCTCTCAAAAGCATTATGTGTGCTACTGGTGGACAATTCTGGACTATTTCTGTCTGCTCTCAAACTGCCTTCTGTCTCATGGTCTAAAAACAGTCTATCTCTCTTAGAACAAACTATCAGACAAAAGGGGAGCACATGGCTATTGGCCAAAGAATTGACTTGCATTTCTCAGACTGACCTGATCCCACCCTCAGTCCCCAGAAGGGAATGGAGAAACCTATTGTTCACTGTTAAAAATTCTGTTGGAAATCCGGATGGTATCATCTGGATGGTATCAGACGGTATTCAGCTAGGTAGATAAGAAATGCTTAAGTCCAGCTAGGCAGCTCATGCCTGTAATCCCAGAACTTTGGGAGACCAAGGCAGGTGGATCACGAGGTCAGGAGATTGAGACGAGCCTGGCCAACATGGTGAAACCCCGCCTCTACTAAAAATACAAAAATTATCTGAGCGTGGTAGCACGCACCTGCAGTCCCAACTACTCAGGAAGCTGAGGCAGGAGAATAGCTTGAACCCAGGGGGGCGAAGGTTGCAGTGAGCCAAGATCGCGCAACTGCACTCCAGCCTGATGACAGAGTGAGACTCCGTCTCAAAAAAAAAAAAAAGATAAATCTTATTTATGATAAAATTTAGCATTTATCATAAATAGGAACAGAAATTTCCAGTCATAGAAATAAGGTTGTTGAAAACTCTTAACAAATATGGCATGTAGTATTTTTTTAAAAAAGAAATGCTTAAATCCTTCTTTTGTCCAGCAATAGCCTTGTTCCCTTGAGGCACCCTGTGGAAATATTAAGCCAGGGGACACTGGTAAAAAGAAAGCTAAATTTTACATTATTATTAATTGGGTTTTTGCACCGAATTTCAATGCAGAGCTCTCAAATTTTGCTGAAGTATAAAGCCTAGTGCTGAAATGTAAGAAGGCCAGCCAATCCTCCACTGAAATTAACATTCAAATATTAGTATTTTACCATCCTCCTGCCAACCATAGGAGACAAAACCGATATGTGTACTGAGCACACACGAGTGAAGGCAAGAAAAGTGGACGAGGGACTTTAGCCAGGCTCCATATTCGTTTAGGACTTCCACCAAGAGTAAGGGTGGGATTGGGCACCTTAAGGAAAGAATGGAAGGAAGCAGAGAGGAAAGTACCAGCAGACTTGGACCTCACTGCTCAGGCCGCATTGAAATGGGAAGCATAAGAAACACTGAGAAGTTGCCCTGATAAGAGCACAGGGGAGGCCCAGATAAAGGGCCATGTTCCTGAGTGTGCAATGTTAAAGCAGCTTGCCTCTGTCTTCTAGGATACATGGTCAATCATTGTTCTAGAATATGACCCAATTGGATTAGTATATTTTACTTTCTTGAGATTGAGCCAGGAAAGGGCCTATGGGAAGAGAACTCTCGCTTTCTTTATTCAAGTACTATTTCTGTTCTTACAGATTGTTATCCCTATTCCTTTTTTCCAAATATTTCCTTTCTTTAGCAAGCACTTCATGAGTATGTAACTTCTCTAAACTATCATGTCATGACATTTAACCTTAAGAAGTAGAGCACAGCATTACAATTTCCCCCTCGTTTCATGCCTGACATTCTGTGCCCATGTTTCTACATGTAATCAAGCTGAGAACATTGCAAAATTTTAAATTCATAATTCTTGCCACAAGTTGCTCACCATGTGGTGGAAATGATAGGATCCACGTATGTGATAATGTGCAGCAAAATTTTAAGAAATAATTTCAATGTGGAAGTATGGGAACTTGGAGTTCTTTTGCAGGAGAGATTGTTGCAATTTGGAGGAGAGGGGAAATTGTTTATAGGAAAGGTAAAAGTTAAACTCAAACCTGATTAATGTTCAGGAAGGAGGAAGAAAGGAATTGCAATCAGAAAGAACAAATCTTACAAAGGAATAGAAGACAGAAAATGCACACTTGTTTGTTTTTGTTTTTGGTTTTGGTTTGTGGATTTTTTGTTTGTTTGTTTGGTTGGTTGGTTGGTTGATTCAGGAGGAGGGAGCAGTACATATTCTACTCCAGCCTTTGGAAAGTGGTGAGAAATACGATAAGACCCAGCCAAACTGTGGCAGGTATTTAATGTTGGCTAAAGGCAATTTGAATTTTATCCCACAGAAAAATAAGAAAATCCGAGGATACAGGCCTTCAAGTCTGACTTTGGGTTCTCACTAAATTCCATAATTTTTACTTATCTATTTTTACTACTGGAAACATTATTTCTAAGCTATCAACATGTAATTTGTGGTTCAGTTCGTCTGCGAAACAGAGTATTTCTATGATTTTTGAACTTAGAGCTTAGGAAATTTCCAATTTTGAAGCAAATATTCTCTTAGTGTCCCAAAAGATCAAGTATATATTTTTTTCTTCTAATGCTTGGTCTGCACCACTCCATCTCAAACCACAGCTCATCACTGATTACACAAATACTTACAAGCAGGGCCCATTTTTAGTAGGTAATGAAGTGTAAGGATGAAGCTTAAATGATGCAATATACCCAATGTCTAGCCTTACATAAATAAATAAAGGGCCATTTGTTTCATTTCACTTCAATACACACTTTTGCAAGGGAACGTTCTATTTCTTTTGGCACACACAAAAAATTCTAAGTAGACATCAACATTTTTTAATGTTGAAATATAGCTTTTGTTTTTCCTTTATTCTAAAATAACTATATAATAAACATACTGGACATTTTTTGGTGCTTTGTTCAAAAATGAACAGGCTGAATTTCCTCCCCAGATGCCTCGTGACATTGGCATATGCATAGCAGGAAATGTATACACTCCAAGTCATAATCCTGTCTGGATAAATCTGCTCTCTGTGTTAGGCAAGCCAGACCTCATTCACCTGTTCATACTGATATTTAATCCATCTCCAAAACTTACCTAGGGACTTTCTAAAGATAGTAACTCATTGAAGGAGAAATTTACAGATTGCTACCTTTTGGGACTATTTTAAAGTATGCTGATGTTTGCAGAAGTGGAAGAGGAGAGGACGATACAAGGGAAGAAACTACACTTGATGTAGAGTTAATCCATTTAATCTTCAGAGACTACCTTGTGATGTAACTGTTGTCTCACCTATTTCCAGAAAAGGAGGTTAGAGCCAATGTTACATCATAAGTAAGTAGTGTGGATAAAATTTGAACCTGAAAATGCCTGGCTCAGAGTCCAAAGCTTTCAATTACACAATCTTGTCAAGAACATAAAAACAGATGAGTACACTGAATAGAAGAAAAGAGAGCCCAAAGATTAATATTTGTAAATCTCCTCTAACATCTTGGTTACATTTACCACCCAAAATAAACTTCAATACTGTCATGAAAAAAAAAAAAAATCAGTTGTCAAAATTGACTCCATTGCACTGGCATACACTGCAGCTTAAGATATCCAAGTGACTTGGCAGCAGAGCCAAATGAATAGTTGAAAAATCACCCACTGGACTTCTAATGGAAATAGTCAATCTCCACAATATGCACTGTACAATATGACTTTTCCATATGGCATTTGAAGAGGAATTGAGATAGATTCACCACTCAATTAAATCAGGCTTCATAGGGTTTAGACACACTAGAATTTTTGGGTTTAAAGATGGTGAAGGAAGTGCTCTTTTATACTTTTCTTTGTTGTTGTTATCATTATGATTATTGTTGTTATTTTAGGAACCATATATTTTAATCTGCAACTGCCTCTGAAAATGTCTATTCACATTTTTCAAAAAAGAAGCAAGTAGTGAAAAAGGTGCATTTAGAAATATTACTAAACTCTCAAATCTCCAGTGAGCATCTTGTGTGTAGTATAAAGGCAAAATGCAGACACCACTGATATGTTAATTACCCTAAGAGAAAGAAGGTATTATGTACCTAAATACAGATGTATATATGTATAATGTGTGTATATCTTTATGTTTATACGCACACCATATATACCTAACTATATGTATACTGTTACGGCTTGGCTCTGTGTCCCCACTGAAATCTCATCTCAAATTGTAATCTGAATTGTGATTCCCATGTTTGGGGGGTGGGACCTGTTGGGAGGTGATTGGATCATGAGGTGGTTTGCCCCACGCTTTTCTCACGATAGTGAGTTCTTACGAGATCTGATGGTTTTGTATCAGGCTCTTCCCCCTTCCCTTGGCACTTTTCCTTACTGTGACCTTGTGAAGAAGGTGCATTGCTTCCCTTTCACCTTCCACCATGATTGTAAATTTCCCCAGGCCTCCCCAGCCATGTGGAAATGTGAGTGAATTAAACCTCTTTTGTTTATAAATTACTCAGTCTCAGGTAGTATCTTTGTAGCAGTGTGAAAATGAACAAAAATGAACAAATATATGAACACACACACACACACACACACACATATATATATATGTTATATATAACTGCTTCAAGACTATTTTTAGTCCTACAGTCTGTTCATATTTTTGTTAAATTTTCAAAAGTTTTACAAACTCTTTTGTTTCTATTATGTTATATATTAACAATGTTAAAAATATTCAGAGCAATAGATATTTAAGGATGAGGGATGGGAGTCATCCACCCTGAGAGGAGACATATTTTATCATGAAAACTGCTTAGACTTACCAGTGCCTGATAATAAATGCAGACCAACTATTAGTTGTTTTTTTTTACTATCTTTAAGTTATCCCCTTAAAAGGCAGACATTCATTACCTGCACCTGGAGTAGACCACCTCAATTGCTCCCTCCCTTGGTAGGCCACTGGCTGAAGGCCTTCTAGGAGAAAGTCATCATGTCTAAGTGTCTTGTTTCCTTAGTGGAACTGGAAGTACTTACTCCACAAGGCTGCCTTGACAATTAAATCAATTACAATTTTGAAAGTGGTTAGAATAGTGCCTGAGATAGAGCAAGCATTATACATGCTGTTATAGTACTGTATAGCTATATTAGCTATACTATGTTTAGTATACATAATATGCTATGTATAGTATATTATACATATACTATGTATAGCACTGTTTAAGTAAATAAGTGATATTTATGAAAGGCCTGACGTAGGAGTCTGCCAATTTTATAGATGAGGAAACTGAGTCTCAGAGGAGGTTAAAAAGAAGACATCAAACAGAAAATGATTGGGATTTAAAGTAAATATATTAACACTAAACCTGTACCTATTCTACCTATCCCACACAAACGGGATCATGGCTTTAGTTTTTATTGTGTTATCCAATTATTGCCTTATATTGCAAATTTACTTCCCAAATTATTTGTGCACATATTTTTAACCTATAGCTTTATGTTATTTCAGAGCAGGTGCACTAAAGTATGACAAGAAGGAAGATGACAGTTATTAAGAAAAAGTGAATTTATTCAACTTTTTAAGCTACTAAAAGCATGCAAATTAGATTGTTATTGTTATTTTAAGAAAAAGAACATTATGTATGGGAAAAGTATGCCTTTCCAAGAAACCACTAACCAGATGTTGGGGTCTTGAGATATCCCAAAGGGATACTGGTAAAAAATGATGAAAGAACTTCCACACAAAAATCTAAGAAAGTGTGCACACATGTTGTAACTATGAATACTGTTTGCAAAAATTTAGTAAATCTGCTTCATCATCAGATACTACAGCCCTGGGATAGCCTGGTCTGGAAATGTGGTTTAAGGAAGAATAAAAATACAAAGAGCTAGGAAAATGTTAACACATTAAATTAAGTAGAATAGAGAAGGAATGCTGATATCTAAAGTTTATTACACATGTGCCATTAACTGTGTGGTAACAAACTGTTCAGTCTTTGATTCTATTCACAAGGCAGCAGTTAAAGGCTACATGATATAATCAATCAACTAGCTATTTGTCATCAAATATTTATGGAGTGTTTATTATGTGCAGGATGTATATGTGTGTGTGTATGTGTCCTACACAAAAACATATCTGACTATATATACACACACATATATATAGTGACAAAATACATATACATCTATATGCATACATATTAGAAGCTAGATGTCATTTTAACTGTTTGGGTTTTTTTCCCCTGACCTTATACTTTAAACAAATTTTATTTCTTAAAGCAATTCATTGGTTTTTATAGGTGACATAGCCAGTGTGAGTTCACCATCTATGAACTGCAGCTTTCTTTATTAAGAATATTATTGTTTTAACCAATAGCACGCCAATACTTTCTCAGTTTATCAAATTGGAAATGTATCTCCAAAAAATGGACATATCGCTTTCTGAGGGGAAAATCTTTTCTACTGCATATCATCCCCACGTATCTGTGTATCTTTTCTACTCAAGTAGGGCCGAGCCACAGAGAACAAAAGACGTCTTACTTTAGTGAGGATGTGTAGGACAGAGAACCTTAAAGGACCCCACCACTCTCTTACCTGTGTTTGTTTATAGCGGTTTTGTTTGCATGTGTGTGCTTGCTTAATGCTAAGCATTTGCAAAATAAAAGCAAGGTCATCTCTGTTGAGAAACTTACTGGGTACTCCGGATGGATTTTGCTAATTCTTGGGAAGGCCTTAAGTTTAGATAAGTGGAGACTGTGGAAAAGTTCTATTCTTCCTGTTCCTGATTTCTTTAGTGTTTTAATTCCATCTCCTAGTGGGCAGCTCTTTGTTTTATGTAGCTGGGCGGATGGCCATTGGCTCTCTTTCTGGTTTTATTGGAAGTTTCTTCAAATGGCTGTGGTAAATTTCAATGAACTTTTTTTATCATGCTCATTTCACTTAATTTGGTAGTTGGGGAGTTCCAAGTCAAACAGAAATTTCAGGCAAAATGCTAAAAGGGGAAAAACTTGAATCCAAATCAGCAGGACTTAAAAGCAACACTGTGTGTGCCGGGAACTTGCCCAGAGATTGACCCTGTTGAATAGTGACAGGCAGCTATGACATTACCTGTCAATGTTTGCTTCTCCAGAGGGTCCCAAGAACCACTTCATGCTCACTGAACCCCTGCTTCATAGCTTGGAGCCTGAGTAATTGGATATCTTTGAAAGAGAAGAGTAGGTGCCCTCGTGGAGGCACCATGCTGGGTCTTGGCAGCAGTGTGAGGGCAGCCCTGAAGAGGAATTATACTCATGAAGACTCCTGAATTCCATCTTTGTGAAACTCCATTCGCTCTGTTGCTTGTTTCTGGCAAACTGAGAACATCCTGAGAATGGGTCAAGGATCTTTCAAAGGAATCCCTGCTAGCAAGATTGAATCACATTTCCAAAAGCAAACTGGAACAATTTTCCATGTGAGAAGGGAGCGTTATGACAACTGGGCACTGGGACAGTGGGCATGACAGGAATTGGAGATGGAAACATATTTTTTCCAAAAGCAAAGCAAGCCCTACAGGGTATTAATTTTTCAACTTAGCTAACGTTTGTTGGCTGATCAGAATAAATGCTGCTTCTTTGCCTGGTCCATAGCTTTTTCCTGCTCTTTGCCTATTCTTCCTCAATATGTGAGTGGTCAAGAACATTTTGTAAGACATAGAGGATAGACAAGCAGGAGTCTTAGCAGGACGGATGGGTTTGATTTATGTCAGGAATTTTTACTCTAAATTATTGACTCCATTATTTATTCCTGCCTCTATATCTGAATTAACCCAAACAATAGGTCATTTACTACTTTTAATGGCAAAACCCACAACTACTTTTGCACCAACCTAATATTGCAAATAGAATAAGAGAACTTAATTTTTAAAGAGTATTAAATGGAAGAAATATATTAATAGGTCATAAATCTGGAGAAATATGAGAACATTTTAAAAAGAAACTTTGACACAGCATTTATAAAACTTCCCCTTCCCTATTACATTTTTATTCCTTTCTTTCAACAAAGCAGATTATAAAAATGCAGAATGTTTTAGATACATCACATACAATAGTAGAGTATCCAAGTCAAGCTGCAGTATATGTAAATCCAGTATTTGTCACAGACAGATCTGCTGTGACTTTCTATAAGTCGGGCACTGTAGCAAATTCCCAGTTATTATGTATGTGCTCCATAGCACCAGGGTGTTGCAGATACCCAACAGTACTGTGCTGATAAATTGCCTCTTTGAAAAATAAAAAAAAGTCCCTATTTATCCCATTTTCCATGGCATAAATACTTCCCACACAGTAGACTTCAAGCTACCAACCGATGTCACTAAACACAGAGCTGGGGGAAAAAATGTGCATAATTGGCTCTTGTAAGCTTATGCCCATCACCCGTCAATATACTTGGAACTAGGAGACAACTTAGAAATTCTCTACCCAAACCCCAAAAGTTCTGAAGGAGTAAATGAGGTGGAATGATTTGTGAAAGCCAAGCAGGAATGGCCAAGTTGGGAATAGATGCATTATTCCTAGTTCAAGATCCTTTCTTCTACACTAAAATACAACTTATGAATTTGCCTGTGCATCCGTATATTTCAATCTGAACAATGATAAATGAAAAATAGACAATGAGTGGTTGGTTATATCTTAAAAATAGATGTAATAGAAGCTAATACCTTGAAGCAGGCACTGGTATTTGCTGAAATGCTATCTTTATTTCTCCTTATTGTACTTACCTCCTCACATCTGTCCATGTCATCTGGAAACTTACAGGATCAAGTCTACACTGTACAGAAACCAACTACTGCTCAGCAGAACTGACTTCCAGATCCCTTTCTATCTGACCACAGTGCACCACCAAGATTTTTTGATGTGGCTTCCTTCAGATCATTGTAGGGCAGCTTGTATTTTTAGTGACCACAGAGAAATGGCTCCTTTGGACTTCATCTCAATCAATAGTTGTGTAGGTCTCAGCCAAAAAGAAAGTGATTCAAAGCAGAGCTCCAAGAAAGGGCTGGATATATACTTGAAACTGAAATTGCTGGGGAGAGCCTCAATGCCAAAGCCATAGCCAAAGCAAAAGTCCAGCCTTACAAACTGAGCAAACATAGCTGTGTCAGAGAACAGCTGTAACTGAGTTTATTTACAACAGGACTTGTTCTTCTTGCACCAAATTCCAGGTTTATCATAGCAGTAACATTAGTGGCAGCAAGTCACACTTCAAGTCCCGGTGGTTGCTGAGTGTGAAGGTGTTAATTATACTGCCTGTCTAGGTCTGAATTACTTTAGAGGCAGGCACTTACCAACACACAACACCTTTTTAAAAACCCATAGATATCTTGAAAAATTTTCAGCCTGAAGAAGTACCTAGAAGAGACATTCCAACATCAAAACTTTGAGAGAAAGTGTTAGACTATAGGGGAAACTCCAGATTTTATATATGAAAGGTTGAAAGATTACAAACATCCAGAAATGAGGGCTTTCTGGAAGTTAGATTGCCTTTCTGTAATCTAAATGAAATTTTCAGAAGGAGACAAGTTAGGCACCTGTAGCTGATATTATTCATCTAAACTTACTCTTAAAAATAAACAATCTTCCATTGCACATGTGGTAACATAATTAAGGGTGTCAATAATCCCTTAAAAAGACACCCCAAAGGGTTTGTATTTGAAGAGGTGGACACAGTCATCCAAAACCTGTGGAGTCTGAGGTCCAGGATTTAAGGCTCAGCTTGTAAGTCCTGAATGATTCATTTGACTCAGGGGTGCTCACTTACCTCTCATTAGAATTGTCTGGGGAGTGCTTAAAAAATGCCAAGGTTGGCATGGTTTTGTTGGCTTGTTAAGATACTCAGGTGACTCTAAATATACATACAGGATTAAGAACCTCGAAGTCACTTTTCTGATTCTCAATAATCTTCTATTTTAAAAAGGAAAAATAACATCTAACTTTCAGGAACCTACACAGACATTGCATATAAAAGTTCTTCATAACCAGGAAGGATATTACATATATATTTATTATCTGTGCTAATTATAAAAAATAGACTTTGCTATATGAGAAATTGTATGTTTTTACTTACAACACAGATATTTCTTGATCAGTAAGTGCATAGTACTGTTCTGCAGGTAACTTTTTCCTCCTTTGGTAGTGACGAGCAGTTTTTCTTTAGCAGAGGTAAGTTTCAATGTTTTGTAGTATTTTATTGGGGATTTATAATAGGAAAGGGGGTAACAAAAAGCAAAAATGCTTTTGGAGTCTTCCTTATGAAGTCTGCCCAGACCAATATCCAGAGTGGTATTTCTTAGATTTTCTTCTAGGGTTTTATAGTTTTAGGTTTTACAGTTAACTCCTTAATCTTGAGTTGATTTTTGTATATGGTGAAAGGTGGGGGTCTAGTTTCAATCTTCTACATATGGCTAGCCAGTTCTCTCAGCACCATTTATTGAATGGGGGGTTCCTTTTCCCCTTGCTTGTTTTTGTTGGTTTTATCAAAGATCAGATGATTGTAGCTGTGTGGCTTAATTTCTGGGTTCCCTAACCTGTTTGATTGGTCTCTGTTTTTGTACCAGTTCCATGCTATTTTAGTTATCGTAGCCTAGCAGTATAGTCTGAAGTCCAGTAGTGTGATACCTCCAGCTTTGTTCTTTTGCTTAGGATAGCTTTGGCTATTCAAGCTCTTTCTTGGTTCCAAATGAGTTTTGGAATGTTGTTTGTTTGTTTTCCAGTTCCATGAAAAATGTCATTGGTAGTTTGATAGAGATAGTATTGCATCTGTAAATCACTTTGTGTAGTATGACCATTGTAACAGTATTGATTTTTCTTATCCATGAGCATGGAATGTTTTTCTACTTGTTTGTGTCATCTGATTTCTTTCAGCAGTGTTTTGTAATTCTTGTTGTAGAGATCTTTCACCTTCCTGGTTAGCTGTATTCCAGGTATTTAATTCACTTTGTGGCTACTGTGCATAGGACTGAATTCTTGATTTGGCTCTTAGCTTGGATGTTATTGGTATATAGAAATGCTATTGATTTTTGTATATTGGTTTTTTATCCTGAAACTTTTCTGAAGTTGTTTATGAGATCTAAAATCCTTTGGGCAGAGATTACGGTGTTTTCTAGGCATAGTATCATATCATCTGCAAAGAAAGATAGTTTAACTTCCTTTCTTCCTGTTAGCATGCCTTTTTCCTTGCCTGATTCCTCTGTTTAGGACTTCTAGTACTATGTTGAATAGGGATGGTGTAGGTGAACATCCTTGTTTCATTTCAGTTCTCAAGGGGAATGCTTCCAGCTTTTGCCTGTTCAGTACAATGTTGGTGGGTTTGTCATAGATGGATTTTAACATTTTAAAGTACGTACCTTTGATGCCTACCTTGTTGATGGTTTTTAGCATGAAGCCATGTTGTATTGCATCAAAAGCCTTTTCTGCATCTATTGAAATGATCATGAGGTTTTTGTTTTCAGTTCTGTTGCTGTACTGAATCACAATTATTGATCTGCGTATGTTAAGTCAACCTGTGTCCTAGGAATAAAGCCTACTTGATCAGGTGAATTAGCTTTAACGGTGGACGGAATAAAGAAAATATGGTACATATACACCATAGAATACTATGAGCTATTTAAAAAAAAAATCAGATCCTGGCCTCTGCAGCAACATGGATGGAGCCAGAAGCCATTATCCCAGGTTAGCTGACACAGAAACAGAAAACAAGACACTACATGTTCTTACTTGTAAGGGGAAGGTAAATACTGAGTACACGTGGACAAAAAGAAGGGAACAATAGACAAGAGGACCTATTTGAGGATGGAGGGTAGGAGGAGTGAGGATTGAAAAACTAGCTCTCAGCCATTATGCTGGTTAGCTGGATGACAAAATAATCTGTATGGCAAACCCCTGCAACATGCAATTTACCCATGTAACAAACCTGCACATTGCACACCTTGAATCTAAAATAAAATTGGAAAGAAAAAATATATTTATTTACAGGCACACAGCAAGAGAAAAAAGAAGAGAGCCTGCCTTAAAATTTAAAGTACTTCACAAGCTGCTGGTAGTCCTTGAGTTGAGCATCCAATATGTGATGTTTCAATAGCATATTTGTTAGAAATCAGCCAATCTTAAATCATTAAAGTTAGAAAAAAGCCAACCTTAGTGATTTAGAACAATGACTCTGGAGTCAGCTTGCCTGGAGTTGAATCTCACTCAAACACTTAACTTCAAGTGTGGTATTAATTGTATGAATAATTACATCTAAGAATTTGGAGGAGGATCAATACATATAGAGCATTCATTATAGTGCCTAGCATATAGAAAGTCTCAGCAAATGTTAGCTATTATTATACACTAACACAGTCTTGAAGTCAGCAACTAGTTAATACATATTTGCAGAGTGCCTTTCTCTGGCAGACTACAGAGTATTCTCTTTTAGAAATAATATACAGTAGAAACTGAGTAATCTATGGTAACATGATATAATTGTATTATTTTTGAGAATGTATTAATTTATTTAAAAACAAGTTATTACACACAAACTATGTGCCAGCTACTGTGCTAATGCTAGGTTACAAAAATAAATGATATTCCTTTAAGACTGCATAGTTTAGTGGGCTAAATGGACAGGTAAACTATAAAAACCCATAAATGAAATGTGTGCACAGCACTACAAAAACAAAAGTAAAACACCCTGATGAGTTGGGAAAGGCTCCACAGAAGGGATAATTTTTAAAGCAAACCTTAAACAAAGTGGTAGAAGACAGAGACAGGAAGATACTATGGATCAAAGGTGCCAAGTATGAGCAACGTTGATGAAATGACCTGAAGATATTCTCCAAGTTCAGATTGCTTTGAGTTCAGATCCCTGCTGTATTGAAACAACATAGGAGTTGCTAACTTCTTAACATGAATTCTTCCTCTTTTATGCCTATTGTTAAAGCATTATTGACATAAAATGCCAAAATGCTAGCAAGTACCTTTCTGTGTGCACTGCAAAATACCTGGGGCAGCAAAACTTTCATACAAATAATTCTTAAACTGAAATGACAGTTTATACTTGATGATCATTTGGGAGAATTACATTATTACCAATGGTACAATAGACTATTTGTAATAATAATAAATAGTACGATAGCACGAATCATACTATAATATGATCATACTACTTATTTTTGCTCAAGATTGTGAATAATTGACACTATTATTGATTATTCACAACCCTGAGCAAGGATAAACCGAAAAAAGCTTTGACAGAGGAAAAAAATGGTAGGAAATGTTGAAAGATTTCAGATTCTGAATGTGCATGCTATTTAAAGACTTCATTCCAAGCAATACTATAATCTCTACCTAGGTTTTCTTTTTTTCCACTTTTTTTTTTAACTTTAAGAGTATGCCAGTATATATTCTTAAATTTGTATATTTGTCCTTTATACTTTTTTTTATTGTTATACTTTAAGTTCTAGGGTACATGTGCACAACGTGCAGGTCTGTTACATATGTATACATGTGCCATGTTTGGTGTGCTGCACCCATTAACTCATCATTTACATTAGGTATATCTCCTAATGCTATACCTCCCACCCCGCCACACACACAATAGGATGTGGTGTGTGATGATCCCATTCCTTTGTCCAAGTGATCTCATTGTTCAATTCCCACCTATGAGTGAGAACATGAGGTATTTGGTTTTCTGTTCTTGTGATAGTTTGCTGAGAATGATGGTTTCCAGCTGCATCCATGTCCCTACAAAGGACATGAACTCATCCTTTTTTATGGCTGCATAGTATTCCATGGTCTATATGTGCCACATTTTCTTAATCCAGTCTGTCACTGATGGACATTTGGGTTGATTCCAAGTCTTTGCTATTGTGAATAGTGCCGCAATTAACATACGTGTGCATGTGTCTTTATAGCAGCCTGACTTATAATCCTTTGGGTGTATCCCCAGTAGTGGGATGGCTGGGTCAAATGGTATTTCTAGTTCTAGATCCTTGAGGAATCGCCATACTGTTTTCCACAATGGATGAACTAGTTTACAGTCCCACCAACAGTGTAAAAGTGTTCCTATTTCTCCACATCCTCTCCAGCACCTGTTGTTTCCTGACTTTTGAATGATTGCCATTCTAACTGGTGTGAGATGGTATCTCATTGTGGTTTTGATTTGCATTTCTCTGATGGCGAGTGATGATGAGCATTTTTTCATGTGTCTGTTGGCTGTATGAATGTCTTCTTTTGAGAAATGTCTGTTCATATCCTTTGCCCACTTTTTGATGGGGTTGTTTGCTTTTTTCTTGTAAATTTGATAGAGTTCTTTGTAGGTTCTGGATATTCGCCCTTTGTCAGATGAGTAGATTGCAAAAATTTTCTCCCATTCTGTAGGTTGCCTGTTCACTCTGATGGTTGTTTCTTTTGCTGTGCAGAAGCTCTTTAGTTTAATTAGATCCCACTTGTCAATTTTGACTTTTGTTGCCATTGCTTTTGGTGTTTTAGACATGAAGTCCTTGTCCATGCCTATGTCCTGAATGGTATTACCTAGGTTTTCTTCTAGGGTTTTTATGGTTTTAGGTCTAACATTTAAGTCTCTAATTCATCTGGAATTAATTTTCATATAAGGAATAAGGAAAGGATCCAGTTTCAGCTTTCTACTTATGGCTAGCCAATTTTCCCAGCACCATTTATTAAATAGGGAATCCTTTCCCCATTTCTTGTTTCTCTCAGGTTTCTCAAAAATCAGATGGCTGTAGATGTGTGGTTATTTCTGAGGGCTCTGTTCTGTTCCATTGATCTATATCTCTGTTTTGGTACCAGTACCATGCTGTTTTGGTTACTGTAGCCTTGTAGTATAGTTTGAAGTCAAGTAGCGTGATGCCTCCAGCTTTGTTCTTTTGACTTAGGATTGTCTTGGCAATGCAGAGTCTTTTTTGGTTCCATATAACTTTAAAGCAGTTTTTTCCAATTCTGTGAAGAAACTCATTGGTAGCTTAATGGGGATGGACTTGAATCTATAAATTACCTTGGGCAGTATGGCCATTTTCACAATATTGATTGTTCCTATCCATGAGCATGGTATGTTCTTCCATTTATTTGTGTCCTCTTTTATTTCACTGAGCAGTGGTTTGTAGTTCTCCTTGAAGAGGTCCTTTACATCCCTTGTAAGTTGGATTCCTAGGTATTTTATTCTCTTTGAAGATACTGTGAATGGGAGTTCATTCATGATTTGGATCTCTGTTTGTCTGTTACTGGTGCATAAGAATGCTTGTGATTTTTGTACATTGATTTTGTATCCTGAGACTTTGCTGAAGTTGCTTACCAGCTTAAGGAGATTTTGGGCTGAGACGATGGGGTTTTCTAAATATACAATCATGTCATCTGCAAACAGGGACAATTTGACTTCTTCTTTTCCTAACTGAATACCCTTGATTTCTTTCTCTTGCCTGATTGCCCTACCCAGACCTTCCAACACTATGTTGAATAGGAGTGGTGAGAGAGGGCATCCATGTCTTATGCCAGTTTTCAAAGGGAATGCTTCCAGTTTTTGCCTATTCAGTATGATATTGGCTGTGAGTTTGTCATGAATAGCTCTTATTATTTTGAGATACGTTCCATCAATACTGAATTTATTGAGAGTTTTTAGCATGAAGGGCTGTTGAATTTTGTCAAAGGCCTTTTCTGCATCTATTGAGATAATCATGTGGTTTTTGTCTTTGGTTCTGTTTATATGCTGGATTACGTTTACTGATTTGCGTATATTGAACCAGACTTGCATCCCACGGATGAAGCCCATTTGATCATGGTGGATGAGCTTTTTGATGTGCTGCTGGATTCGGTTTGCCAGTATTTTACTGAGGATTTTTGCATCGATGTTCAACAGGGATATTGGTCTAAACTTCTCTTTTTTTGTTATAGCTCTATCAGGCTTTGGTATCAGGCTGATGTTGGCCTTGTAAAATGAGTTAGGGAAGATTCCTCTTTTTCTATTGATTGGAATAGTTTCAGAAGGAATGGTACCAACTCCTCCTCATACTCCTGGTAGAATTCAACTGTGAATCCATTTGGTCCTGGACTTTTTTTGGTTGGTAGGCTATTAATTATTGCCTCAATTTCAGAGCCTGCTATTGGTCTATTCAGGGATTCAACTTCTGCCTGGTTTAGTCTTGGGAGAGTGTAAGTGTCCAGGAAATTATTCATTTCTTCTAGGGTTTCTAGTTTATTTGTGTAGAGGTGTTTATAGTATTCTCTGATGGTAGTTTGTATTTCTGTGGGGTCAGTGGTGATATCCCCTTTATCATTTTTTATTGTGTCTATTTGATTCTTCTCTCTTTTCTTCTTTATTAGTCTTGCTAGCATTCTATCAATTTTGTTGATCTTTTCAAAAGACCCTTATTTTTTTATTTTTTTATTTATTTTTATTTTTATTTATTATTTTTTTTTTGAGACGGAGTCTCGCTCTGTCGCCCGGACTGGAGTGCAGTGGCCAGATCTCAGCTCACTGCAAGCTCTGCCTCCTGGGTTTACGCCATTCTCCTGCCTCAGCCTCCCGAGTAGCTGGGACTACAGGCGCCAGCCACCTCGCCCGGCTAGTTTTTTTTGTATTTTTAGTAGAGACGGGGTTTCAGCGTATTAGCCAGGATGGTCTCGATCTCCTGACCTCGTGATCTGCCCGTCTCGGCCTCCCAAAGTGCTGGGATTACAGGCTTGAGCCACCGCGCCCGGCCAAGACCCTTATTTTTTAAGATTAAATTTTGTAATATAGGAGGAACTATTGATGCTGTTCTTTACTTTTCCCCACAACTTTAAAAATAAATTTCTTTGAAGTAAATAAGTAAAATGTCTGAATCCCAACTCCTTTCTAAATTTTCAGTGTTTTAAAGAATATTTTGGGAATCTGTTATATATTTCTTGGTTTTGGCCGACCTATTTAATAGTATGAATAACTTAGACAATAATTGCTAGTAATCGATATTAATTGTTTCTCAATAAGTGTGCTCAATTTGTAATCAGATGAAAATATTTTTATGAAGAATCTAATTTATATTTTCACAACTTAGTTTTTTGTAACATCAATTGCATACAAATCATAATTATGAGTAAAAAATTGTGATCTCAACAACTTTGGGTAAAGTTCCTGAAAGAAAATATTATACAATATACCTGAGACTGGGCAACATAGCAAGACCCAGTTGCTACAAAAACTAAAAAAAAATAGCTGGACATGGTAGCATGTACCTATGGTCCTACTTCAGAGGCTGAGGTAGGAGGATCACCTGAGCCCAAGAATTTTAGGTCATAGTGAGCTATGATTGCACTACTGCACTCCAGTTTAGGTGACACAGCAAGACCCTGTTTCAAAATTATTTTTTAATAAAAATAAATAAATAAAACAAAATATCCTAGTCAATGATCAATATACCTGAAAGGAGTCAGGTTCCGTTTTGTAAACAGAAGCTTATTCTGAGGCATCCTTCCCAAAACATCTTAGCTCATTGTCATTTGAAAAAATAACCAAAACTGCCTGATTATACCATTCCTGTACACCACATTTATGGACTTTACATAGCATAGTCTCTAAAATGGGCCTGCTTTGTTGCAGAATTTTCAGTGCACACCCATGAATCTGTAAAGGGATTGAGACAGTAACCTTCTGTATCCTGGCAGAGATTAGTGGTACACTCGAATTGATTGGCTGAAGAGTATGGAGCATTTCCTGTGTTATTTTCCTGCTGCTAAAAACTGTTTCTGCATTGTATGGATCAAATTAACACTAGAACTTACTCCTTTAATGTCTTTGATATGAAATAGTAAAGTATTACCAGAAGGGCAGTTTCAAAAATCATTATTGTACACTTTTGTTCAAAGGAGACTGTCACATTGTTTATTTAATTTGAAGATCTATGGCTATATGGCTGTGTACACAGTGGAAATACATTTATTCACATAGTTAAGATAGTCTCTGAGGATTCAGATGGACCATATGGACCCAATATTTCAATTCTACATCCTTTATAGCCATGATGATCCAGTACTAATATGACTTTCTAAAGCACAAATGTAGTGATATGAAAATAAAAGTTTACCTAGCCTGGAAAGCTGGGTTCCAATCATGACTTTGCTACTACCTAGCACTGTGAATTGGAGGCTTTTATTTCTGTAAAAAATGGGTAAAACATGTTTTCTACCTATCTCGTGGGTTTGTTCTGATCATGGCAAGGACAATGTGCTATGTTTGACTGCCCAGCAATGGTTCTTAGTTTTCTTTGAGTTAGATCTAGGTCTGCTATGCATAACATGTGGGAGTGCAGTTATCCAAAGTTAGGTTAGCCTGGGAAATGAAGAGAAGGATAATTCTGCAGTGGGATGGGAGGAGTAAATTTGATATGTAAGGCAATTACACTTCATAATAATGAATGTGGCAGGACCTTGACAGGAATAGCAAATTAAAGAAGATTCTTAGTCTCTGTTAGTTCCATTGCAGATGTTCCACTGGGGGCTCTTCACATCTCCAGATTTGAGAATTGGCTTGATTTTCCTGAACATCTTTTGTCTGTTTCAGCTTACAGTAAGGCCAAACACAGGGTAACATATAATAAAAACAATTACATACTGCCAAAGCAAACCTCTGTGCAAAAGAGTAGGTTTGTAGCTCTTTAGAAACATTTAAAATATAATTAGGGATATTTAGGGAGATATATATATATATATATATATATATATATATTCATATCACAGAGTAAATTCAAACAACAGTGCTGTAGAAAATGGTTGTGGCTGCTCCCTCCATCTAAAACTATTTTTGATCCAGGCTATGTGGCAAAGATGCTGTACCATCCCTCTGTATATTCTTCCTTCTTACATTACAGACATATTGAACCATAAGGATTTTTCCTAAACAACAACAACAAAAAATCATGCTGCAGTAAGCTCTTTGAGAGTACAAAACTGGCATCTTATTGTTTCTACTTCTTTTCCAAAATGTCTGGTAAATTACAAATTTCACAGCCTGTAAATCTAAACTCAATAACTGCATTCTGGTAAATTACAAATTTCTGGTAAATTACAAATTTCACAGCCTGTAAATCTAAACTCAATAACTGCATTCCCTTTAAGATTAACCAGCCAGATACAGCATAGGGTGAATTACACATAATAACTTTTTAACACATCATTTACTCTTCAATAATTCCTAGTTCCTTATTTTTAACCTAATACTCAGAAAACTTATTTCCAATATCGGCCCACATTTCTGATATGTATGTGACTATTAGAAAGGAACCTACAAGTATAGATTTGAGGTTTATGAAATTGCATACATTGGAACCTAACACTGGCCTTGCAATAAACAAAAATATGCACTTGTTTATGATTGGAAAGCAGGACATAATTCATTGTGACTATGAGAGTCTGATCATTCAGTTCAGTCTGTTTTAAAATACTGAGCCGAATACTCTGAAGTTTGTCTTGTGCTGAGTACAGATACCGAGATGAGTGATACAAAGTGCCATTCTGAAGCTAATGAAATAGTTGATATTGTTATTGTTCAAAGGTGGTAACAAAATCATACCTGGAATTAAATCATCAGACAATCTGTGGTTTCAAGAGGATCTAGAATGAACCCTCAAATAATTGCTTAGAAAATGGTACAGAATGATCAGAAAATTGAAGGGTTTTACTATTCATGTATTTAATAAACACATAAATAGGTGATTTCTGTTTACCTGGCATTATTTAAAATATTTTACAAATAATAACTCATGTAATTCTTAGAACAACTCTTTGAGGTAAGCACTACCATTATACCCATTTTTTAGAGAGAGGAACTGGGTCACAGAGAGATTCAGTAACTTGCTCAAGATCACAGATCCAGTGAGAGGCCAAGCTAGGTTCTGAATCCAGGAAGTCTGGCTTCAGAATCCATGGTCTGCTGCCTCTGCTACTTACTCCTTCGCTATTAAAACGGAGGGGCAGAATACAAAGCCTTGTGACTCAGAGTTCCAATATGTAATATTTGCTATCATTAAACATTTTTAAAGGTTGTATATTTATATTGGCATATTAGTTACTGGGTACTATTGCAATGAAAAAATTTTAATTTAAAAATTAATGACTAATAAAGACTTACTTTAACTCACAAATGTAGATGTCCAAATGCAGAAGAAATCTGTGGCCCCAAGAAGTATATTTTCATACCTCTGGTTCCCATGATAATGTGGGGCTGAATCTTCTGGGTATGGGAGAGTAAGTTTCTCTGAAAATGTGACAGTCGTTTTTTTGTCTCTGGCCCCAGGCCACCTGGAAACCTGGCTTAGTCTTTTTATTTTCCCATTTATATTTTGTTCACTTCAAAACATATATGTGTTTATTATATATTCATGTCTTGGGTCAGGAGCATTGGTTCACACCTGTAATTCCAGCACTTTGGGAGGCTGCGGCAGGCAGATTACCTGAGGTCAGGAGCTCGAGACCAGCCTGGTCAACATGGTGAAACCCTGTCTATGCTGAAAATACAAAAATTAGCCAGGCGTGGTGGCAGGTGCCTTTAATCTCAGTTACTTGAGAGGCTGAGGCAGGAGAATTACTTGAACCCAAGAGGCTGAGGTTGCAGCGAGCTAGATAGTATAGCCAACTATACACTTAGGCTGTATGGTATAGCCCGTTGAACTTAGGCTACAAACTTGTTCAGTAACCTGTACCACATGTTAGTATAATGAATATGGTAGACAATTGTAACATAGTGGCGTGAATTTGTGTATGTAAACATAGAAAATGTAATGCATTGCACTATGACATTACCCCAGCTACAATGTCACTAGGCAATAGTTTTTCACCTCTATTATAATGTTATGTGACCACCATGGTACATATTGTTGTTCATTCATGAAAATGTTTTGTGGCACATGATTGCAATAGGTATAATAATTCAAAATTATATATATATATATATATATATATATATTTTTTTTTTTTTTTTTTTTTTTTTGAGACGGAGTCTCACTCTGTCTCTGGGGCTGGAGTGCAGTGGCCGGATCTCAGCTCACTGCAAGCTCCGCCTCCCGGGTTCACGCCATTCTCCTGCCTCAGCCTCCCGAGTAGCTGGGACTACAGGCGCCCACAACCTCGCCCGGCTAGTTTTTTGTATTTTTAGTAGAGACGGGGTTTCACCGTGTTAGCCAGGATGGTCTCGATCTCCTGACCTCGTGATCCGCCCGTCTCGGCCTCCCAAAGTGCTGGGATTACAGGCTTGAGCCACCGCGCCCGGCCTTATATTTTTTAAAAATAATAATCTCCTCCATTCTGAAACCTTTGAGTTAAGAGCCTGACATCCTGGTATGCAAAATCTCATAACTTTCTTATGTTTATACATATAAATATTTGTGTATTAATTTGTTTTAAAATATCCTTAAGGATAGTCTTGTATATTATTGTATGAATACTGGCACTTTTATTCTGGTAGGATAGATTTCCAAAGTTATGTGTCATATTGCAATCCTAACAAATTTCTTTTCACAAAAATGAAAGAAATTTGCACCCATTCCAATGTATTAGAATACGTCTTTTCCCATATCCTCAAAAGCACTAGCTGTTACTCGTCTAAAATTTTGCCAATCTGGTAGAATAAAAAAACTATATTTTATTGTCATTTTAATTTCTATTTTGACTAATAACAAAGATGAACTCCTGCTTATTATCATCCATTGGGGTTACAAATTCACTGAGATCATGATGTTCTTGCCATTTGATTAATTTTTCTCATCAGTTTGCAGGCAATTTTTGTATATGGAAAATATTAGGCCATTACCACGAATCTATATTTATTTTTTACTTTGTTTATATCATTTTTGCCATGCAAATATATTTATATTGGATGTGTGGCTTCTGAGTTTCCCACTTTCCTTAAGAATATTAACTCTACTCCTATTCTTCTCACAAATTATTTTTGAATATTTTAATGGTATTTTTTGTATTTAAAATTTTAATCTATGTGGAATTAGTTTCATATGTGGTATAACGCAATTTTATTCACTCCAGAAGAAGAGTTGTTTTTGCCAAACTGTTCACTTGGTAAATAATCTTTTTATTATTGAATCGAAACGCCACCTTTGCCATATATGAAGTTACCATATGTGTGCAGATCTATTTCTGGTCTCTCTGTTTCATTCCATTGATCTCTTTGTCTAATCTAAATCCAAACTATATTGTTTTGATTATGGTCGCAGATTCCATCTTATTAATTGACAAGGGTCTAACAATGGCTATTTGAACAAGTTAAGCATACTGTAAGAGTAAAAAAGTTGGTGTTCAACTCAGAAACTATACAATTTTCACATCAATCATGTTACTTTTTCATGATTTATTTCCCATCAGTGCATGCTAATTTCTTGACTTTTTAAACTGTAAGTATTTATTATAAGCATTATTTAAAAAAAAAAAATTGAGTGTGAACATTCTGGAAAAGGCAAGACTATAGAGACCAAATAGAGATCAGTGGTTCCCCTGGGCTTGAGATGGGGAGAGGGGATTGACTGCAAAAGATTTGGAGGATATTTTTGGATGATGGAAATGTCTATATCTTAATTTTGATAGTAGTTACATGACTAGTAACATTTGTTGGAGCTCATCAAACAGTCTACTTAAAAAATATGAGTTATATTGTATGCTAGTTATATCTCAATAGATACAGATTTAAAAAATTTTTAAAGTGGATGTGAAATATGATCTTTTTTAAAAAATTGGGCACATGGGCTGGGTGTGGTGGCTCACGACTGTAATCCTAGCACTTTGGGAGGTCGAGGCCAGTGAATAACCTGAGGTCAGGAGTTCGAGACCAGCCTGACCAGTATGGTGAAACCCCGTCTCTACTAAAAATACAAAAACTAGCCAGGCGTGGTGGCAGGTCCCTGTAGTCCCAGCTACCTGGGAGGCTGAGATGGGAGAATTGCTGGAACTCGGGAGACAGTGGTTGCAGTGAACTGAGATTGCATCATTGCATTCCAGCCTGGGCGGCTGGATGAGACTCCATCTCAAAAAAAAAAAAAAAAAAAAAAATGGGGGATGAACCTGACCTACTTCCTGCAATAGACAGAGCAACTGTCTACTCTTGACTTGGCTTTAACCTGCTGAAACAAAACAAAAGCAGAATCATAAGTGAAAATATATAGGGACTCCTGCCACTAATGCATTTTGACTTTCAGTCTTTGGAAATAATCTACGTTTGACCTGTTTTACCTCTGCAAAGATTTTTAGAGCCCACTCATCCTGAGAAATGATACAGGTTGATAGATTTTACTACAGTGCCCACAAGCATTCTTGGGACTGTGAAAGATACTGGCATTTTCCTAAAGCTAGGGGTTAGAGCTGGAGAGCTGATCCTCAGGACAATCTAAGAAGCAATTTTCCACTTGAAGAAACTGAGGTTGTTTAGTTGTGGTTGGCAGAACCATGGAGCTACAGTGTTGTCATTCCCACTTTCTCTAGTTTTGATCAGCGCATTTTAGGGAAAACTCTTCTTCTAGTTGACTCTTACTAGAATATACAAGCAAGAAACTAGGCTGTCTCTCAGAGACCCAGAGGCCAGAGGTAAGAGGCAAGAAAAGATTGATGAGCATCTTTGCAGAAAGCCAGCCCCAGTCTCAGTTCCAGACAGAAGGCCAGGAGGTTCAGCACAGTGATCTATTGAAATAGCCCTGATGGTACCTACAGATTTAATGTTATCAGAGTTTATCCCAGAGGAGTTAGTTTTCAGTCAGAATAGGGAGCTGGGGGAGGGAAGGAGACTAAGTTTAAGAGATATCATGACAAAGCGCCTGCTTTTTCTCACTAGTGAAAATGTAGGCTATCTGGAGGCAACACGATAGGAGCCATGTTGGATTAGCAGATTATCACTAATGCTATTTATCCACATATCCTAAAGTGCAGAATAAATCTGTGATTTTTATTCCCCAAACTGTTCTAGTCTTCAGGATGATTTTGCTAAGATTTCCTTTCTCTATTTATATTTATATTAGATTACATTAATTTCTGTACTCATAATTTGGACTGGATAACAGCATATTAAAGCAATGTGGAACATTAATAACTCATGAAAATATGTAGCTCTTTCTAGAGCTTCCTTATGCATTTTTTTTCCTCTTAAAAATCCTAAGGATAATTAAGTTTGACAGTGGTCCAGCTATATTTTTAAAAAGCAGGAGCTCTCTTTCTATAGATTGGAGAATATCTAGATGATGTTGATAATAATAATAAATTTGAAAGCAATAAATGCCATCAGGTAATAGAAAAAAGAGCACTCTGCGTGTTGGGATGGTTCAAAATAGATTGAGCTGCCTTCTGAAGAGGATTGCTAGAAATGTCCAAGGTGAATCTAAAGGCTTTTATCTGTTTTTGATTTATTCATCATGTTTTCATTGAGTACTTACAAACTCTTACTGGGAATGCAGTTCAGATATTTCATGCTGAGGGAATAAGACTGGACTCCATGACCTCTATGATTTCTTCCATTTCTATGGTCTTTAAAACATATATTTTACATTTTTATGTGCTACATGTGAGTATAGACTATGTAAAGATCAAGTCGAGGTATTTATATCACCTTGAGTATTATTTCTATGTGTTGGTAACATTTATATGCATTTAATCCCATGTTTCCATATTTTTATTAAGAATTTTCAGTGTACCACACTAGGCCATATATAATTCACAAGTTTCATGATTCTACTTCTGAATGATTTCTCACTGTATCTTTGCCAATTAAAGATGATAGTAAACATCTTTATGAGTTTGCATTGATTTATGGAAGTCTAATAAAAAATGGCAAATATAAATGCCTCTCTGTAATATTTCACTTTGGTCTGAACTGTAAACAAGGATGTTTTGTAATATCTACAACTAAGATATGTTATCACTTCTATCTGTTAGAAAATAAGTTTAAAATATGGAGAATTATTTATGTATATGTTTCTTTGAAATATAACATAGATTTCACTTTAACTTTGTCAGTGTATACCATTCAAAGATATATAATCATTTGTTCTTAAGAGCATGAAAACAGTCAGAATTTCCAATAAAAAGATGGGATGTACTTCTTCATCATTGAATGCCCAGAGCTAGACACTGGGGATGAAAGGATTGGTCTCAAGGAGATTATCAAGGTATTTTTCCTCCTCATTCGTTAGCAAGTACTCCAATTCAACAACATGAGAAAAGACACTTATGTCCTGTTATGATGTTAGGAAAAGTGATTACTGGGATACAAAGTGCTTCAGAACCTGAATGGTACAGAGAAAAGCTTGTCTCAGTAGTTACTATTTGATGGACAGACCATGATCTGTTTAGGCTATTGATAGTGATAGAGCCAATATATAATGATAACTTGATAACAATATCAACTAGTAGCTAAGGCTCTTGTCTACTTTGGTATCATAACAAGAAGATTAAAGACTGACTAAACGTCATGCTAGGAAATTCCAGGCAGGTGTTTGTCTATCTTCAGTATGGCTATTTATCCTATCCAATTAGCCAAATTACTTTTCATTCATCTGTGCATTTTTGTCCTTGTAGATATTGACTTAAACACCAATAGGCATTTAAGTCCAGATTCTCAAACCCAAAATAATCACAAAATTATTATAATAGGTAAACCAAAATGATCATTAGAAATGGGAAGTAATAGAGATATATAAGGACATTAAATTCAAACATAATTAAAAACTGCCCTTCTTAGTTAGCCTTTTTTCTTTTTTTTTTTTTTAATTTTTGAGAGAGAGGGTTTCACTTAGTCACCCAGGTTGGAGTGCATACCATGATCAAAACTCACTGCAGCCTCAAACTCTTGGGTTTAAAGGATCTTCATGCTTCAGCCTCCCAAGTAGCTGGATCTACAGGCCGGTGTCACCATGTCTGGCAAATTTTTCTATACTTTTGGTAAAGACAAGGTCTTGCTATGTAGCCCAGGCTGGTCTTGAACTCCTGGCCTCAAGGGATCCTCCCACCATGACCTCCCAAAGTGCTAAGATTACAGGTGTGAGCCACTGCACCTGGCCCTTTTTTTAAAACACTGACTAAAAACAGCTAATACGTATAGTTTTATTTCCCACTATTTTATGAGATTGACTAAAAGTGGGTAGAAGCTGTTGATTGGCACTTCAGCAACTCTCCTTTCTATTTTGTAGTGAGGATGTAGCAAACCTAAAACTGTTCTGAACAGAGTGGTACCTAGCTTTTTAAAGTTTTAGTTTAATCTCCAGAGAAAGCTAAGAATACATTCATATGCTATTATAAAAACCAACGTTTCTTATTCTGTTTTTCAAGTCTACTTTTACAGGACAGAATGTTAAAACAAGGAGAGGAGAGATTACCTTTCAGAGAAAGAGTAATCGCTACTCCTCTAGGAACGGGGGCCTCAGAAGACACTGGGATAGTTTCAGTATTCCATAGCTCTAGATGTTCTAGGAAAATCATGAGAAAGATTCTTTTGGAGCTATTTCAGTGGCTATAGTACTTAGCCAAATTAGGAAGTAAGAATTTCAGGTAAAACATAAAAGAAATTAGAAGATGTTTTAAAACCAAGCAAACAATTTATAAACCCACACTTTTCAGAGCCTCCATTCGTATTCCAGAATAGCGAACTTTCACTGGTATTCTAATATTACTTCTATTGGTAATGGTGTCATAATCAGCGGGTGTTACTAGGGGCCGATATTTGCACAGGAGAAGAGGTGGTTAACTTTAGGCCTGAAGTCCTCACTTCATCTCCTATTCCAGAAGCTTCTCTTCATGTTTTCAGACCTTCTTTCTGACCTATACCTTCCGCATCAATGACAACAGTCTTTTCTAGAGTCAATGATAATAAGTCAAGGACTGTGATAGGCTTGGAGATAGTTGGCATTTTAAAGAAAATTTCCCTGAAAACAGGACCTGGTTCCAAGGATATTATGACACATTAAGTAAAAAAGTTAAAAGAATAAAGGCTTGTAATTCTCATTGTATTATCAAACACTATTTTCTGCTCTGGACATTAATTAGTATGAAGAGATACACAATTCTCTCCCAAAACTGTTTATGTCAGTCTCTTAATTTTGACCCATTAAAAATGCACCATTTGAAATATAGGTGATTCATGGTCTCACAGAGAAGAAACAGTGAAGGCCTTTCAAAATCCTTTGCACAAAGGGAGGGTATAGGCCTGTCATAGGATAGTGGCTGAGCCCGGCTCCCTGTTCCACCTCTCTCCCAGGAATGCCCCAGGGTTTCAGTCTCAAACACTTCCACTCCATTATAAGAACAAGAATCCTGATAATCCACATGGCACAGTGATGTGACTTGAAAGAGTCAACACAGTGGTCAGTCACGCCCGCAAACACCACCATTGCCTTGAGATGCCAATCTCACTGATAACTGAAGGAGCCAGGTGCCACACTTGTTGGGTAGAAAGGGTTTAGAAAACATCAGGGTAGTTGAGATGTTGCCACACAACTGGCCTGCATTAGAGGAAAGTTCAGCATGAAGGTATGAATTAGAGCGCTAGGTTTCTCTCCCTCTAGACCCCATCTTAACTAGAAACACAATAGAGCCACATGCATACCGTCAAAAGGAGAGTGGTACTTTTTCTTAACATGTAGATATTTATTAAATACAAACCAATTCTGTTCCAAACCCTTTTTCTGAGGTAGGACATTGATCTTCTAGCCCCCATTTGTGAGAAGTCAGGTCAGGAAAGAGGAGATCCAGCTCCTTTCAAATTGTTTACACAAACACATTTCAAAGTACATTCGGTAAGTTAAGTCTCCATCCCCAAAAGCACAAGTAAAATGAACACATCTTGATCTCGCAGCAAAGTGGATGAATTCAATTGTACTTTTTTTGGACAATATTCCATGACAACAAGATGTTTAGTTCAGTTTATTCCCTACTATAGTCTGAATGCCTAGAAGAATGCCTTGCACATAGCAGGTCCTCTCTAAACAGGTGATGGATACATGAATGAAAGTTTTTTCACTGCAGTAGGCATCAGGCATCACTGTCCATTGGAAGCACTAATTGTCAACTAGAAAAAACAGGAGGATGCAAGATCCAATCACCACTTCCTCAGCAGGCAGCAGTATTAAAACACTTCTGCACTTGACATTTCTTTTTTTTTTTTCTTTTTTTTTTTTTTTGAGACGGAGTCTCACTCTGTTGCCCAAGCTGGAGTGCAGTGGCATGATCTTGGCTCACTGCAACCTCCACCTCCCAGGTTCATGCAATTCTCCAGTCTCAGCCTCCCAGGTAGCTGGGACTACAGGTGCCCGCCACCACACTTGGCTAATTTTTGTATTTTTAGTAGAGATGGGGTTTCACCATATTGGTCAGGCTAGTCTCGAACTCCTGACCTCAGGTGATCTGCCCACTTCAGCCTCCCAAAGTGCTGGGATTACAAGGGTGAGCCACCGCACCCAGCCGATACTTCTTTTCAAAGTAACTTGAAAGTGTACAGATTTACACTAGATCATGCTAGGAAATGGCTCATTGGCTTATCTTCTTCAAAAACACATGAATGCAACACCTCCACCTCTCCACACACACCACATATGATTGATTTTGACATAAAATGCCACTTTCTAACCTTCAATCCTGCTGTTAAAACGTCACTTTTGGAATTGCATTCCTGGAGCTTCTACAATCAGCTTTCCAGCTTGCTGACTGGTATAGCATTGTGACTCCATAGACTTTGCTTTTTGACAACCAAGAACCACATAAAATACCCCAAATAGTCTTTATTGTAAGTATTTCTTGTTCATACACAATTTTTCTACCGTTTAGCACTTCATTCTGGGTAATCCATTAATAGTAAGTGATCATCTGTCACTAAACAAGAAAAGAAAAAAAACTGTGGACTATTTCATTTCACTTCTTGTCATTAATTATATTTTTAAAAGTGTAACATTCAGACACAGCTTGTCTTTTTTTCCTCCAAATAAAATACTCTCACAGGACCACTAAAATGTAAGGGTTAATCAAAGAACCACTGTAACAATCTTAGCTGTTTCTACAGGTTGGAACAGTCATTTCATTTTGGTAGCCTTTATGCTGTTGAGTAGATTAGAGAGATGAGATAATACGCTAAAGATCTGAAGCAACCTGCTTTTAAATCCTCAAAAGGGCGTTTTTAGCATGAAGGGCTGTTGAATTTTGTCAAGCCTTTTCTGCATCTATTGAGATGATCATGTGGTTCTTGTCTTTGGTTCTATTTATATGCTGGATTACGTTTATTGATTTGCACATGTTGAACCAGCCTTGCATCCCAGGGATGAAGCCCACTTGATCATGGTGGATAAGCTTTTTGATGTGCTGCTGGATCCGGTTTGCCAGTATTTTATTGAGGATTTTTGCATCGATGTTCATCAGGGATATTGGTCTAAAATTCTCTTTTTTTGTTGTATCTCTGCCAGGCTTTGGTATCAGGATGATCTTGGCCTCATAAAATGAGTTAGGGAGGATTCCCTCTTTTTCTATCTATTGGAATAGTTTCAAAAGGAATGGTACCAGCTCCTCCTTGTACCTCTGGTAGAATTCAGCTGTGAATCCATCTGGTCCTGGACTTTTTTTGGTTAGTAGGCTATTAATTATTGCCTCAATTTCAGAGCCTGCTATTGGTCTATTCAGGGATTCAACTTCTTCCTGGTTTAGTCTTGGGAGAGTGTAAGTGTCCAGGAAATTATCCATTTCTTCTAGATTTTCTAGTTGATTTGCATAGAGGTGTTTACAGTATTCTCTGATGGTTGTTTGTATTTCTGTGGGGTCCGTGGTGATATCCCCTTTATCATTTTTTATTGTGTCTATTTGATTCTTCTCTCTTTTCTTCTTTAGTAGTCTTGCTAGCGGTCTGTCAATTTTGTTGATCTTTTCAAAAAACCAACTCCTGGATTCATTGATTTTTTGGAGGGTTTTTTGTGTCTCTATCTCCTTCAGTTCTGCTCTGATCTTAGTTATTTCTTGCCTTCTGCTAGCTTTTGAATGTGTTTGCTCTTGCTTCTCTAGTTCTTTTAATTGTGATGTTAGAGTGTCAATTTTAGATCTTTCCAGCTTTCTCTTGTGGGCCTTTAGTGCTATAAATTTCCCTCCACACACTGCTTTAAATGTGTCCCAGAGATTCTGGTATGCTGTATCTTTGTTCTCATTGGTTTCAAAGAACATCTTTATTTCTGCCTTCATTTCGTTATGTACCCAGTAGTCATTCAGGAGCAGGTTGTTCAGTTTCCATGTAGTTGAGCGGTTTTGACTGAGTTTCTTAGTCCTGAGTTCTAGTTTGATTGTAGTGTGGTCTGAGAGACAGTTTGTTATAATTTCTGTTCTTGTACATTTGCTGAGGAGTGTTTTACTTCCAATTATGTGGTCAATTTTGGAATAAGTGCGATGTGGTGCTGAGAAGAATGTATATTCTGTTGATTTGGAGTGGAGAGTTCTATAGATGTCTATTAGGTCTGCTTGCTGCAGAGATGAGTTCAATTTCTGGATATCGTTGTTAACTTTCTGTCTTGTTGATCTGTCTAATGTTGATACTCTCAATAAATTTGGTATTGATGGAACGTACCTCAAAACAATAAGAGCTATTTATGACAAACCCACAGCCAATATCATACTGAATGGGCAAAAACTAGAAAAATTCCCTTTGAAAACTGGCACAAGTCAGGGATGCCCTCTCTCACCACTCCTATTCAACATAGTGTTGGAAGTTCTGGCTAGGGGAATCAGGCAAGAGAAAGAAATCAAGGGTATTCAGTTAGGAAAAGAAGAAGTCAAATTGTCCCTGTTTGCAGATGACATGATTGTATATTTAGAAAACCCCATTGTTTCAGCCCAAAATCTCCTTAAGCTGATAAGCAACTTCAGCAAAGTCTCAGGATACAAAATTAATGTGCAAAAATCACAAGCATTCTTTTTTTTTTTTTTTTTTTGAGGCGGAGTCTCGCTCTGTCACCCAGGCTGGAGTGCAGTGGCCGGATCTCAGCTCACTGCAAGCTCCGCCTCCCGGGTTCACGCCATTCTCCTGCCTCAGCCTCCCGAGCAGCTGGGAACAAGCATTCTTATACACCAGAAACAGACAAACAGAGAGCCAAATCATGAATGAATTTCCATTCACAATTGCTTCAAAGAGAATAAAATACCTAGGAATCCAACTTACAAGAGATGTAAAGGACCTCTTCAAGGAGAACTACAAACCACTGCTCAGTGAAATAAAAGAGGACACAAACAAATGGAAGAACATACCATGCTCATGGATAGGAAGAATCAATATCGTGAAAATGGCCATACTGCCCAAGGTTATTTATAGATTCAACGCCATCCCCATTAAGCTACCAATGAGTTTCTTCACAGAATTGGAAAAAACTGCTTTAAAGTTCATATGGAACCAAAAAAGAGCCCGCATTGCCAAGACAATCCTAAGTCAAAAGAACAAAGCTGGAGGCATCACGCTACCTGACTTCAAACTATACTACAAGGCTACAGTAACCGAAACAGCATGGTACTGGTACCAAAAACAGAGATATAGACCAATGGAACAGAACAGAGTCCTCAGAAATAATACCACACATCTACAGCCATCTGATCTTTGACAAACCTGACAAAAACAAGAAATGGGGAAAGGATTCCCTATGTAATAAATGGTGCTGGGAAAATTGGCTAGCCATAAGTAGAAAGCTGAAACTGGATCCTTTCCTTACTCCTTATACGAAGATTAATTCAAGATGGATTAGAGACTTAAATGTTAGACCTAATACCATAAAAACCCTAGAAGAAAATCTAGGTAGTACCATTCAGGACATAGGCATGGGCAAGGATTTCATGTCTAAAACACCAAAAGCCATGGCAGCAAAAGCCAAAATTGACAAATGAGATCTAATTAAACTAAAGAGCTTCTGCACAGCAAAAGAAACTACCATCAGAGTGAACAGGCAACCTACAGAATGGGAGAAAATTTTTGCAATCTACTCATCTAACAAAGGGCTAATATCCAGAACCTACAAAGAACTCAAACAAATTTACAAGAAAAAAACAACCCCATCAAAAAGTGGGCAAAGGATATAAACAGACATTTCTCAAAAGAAGACGTTCATACAGCCATCAGACACATGAAAAAATGCTCATCATCACTGGCCATCAGAGAGATGCAAATCAAAACCACAATGAGATACCATCTCACACCAGTTAGAATGGCAATCATTCAAAAGTCAGGAAACAACAGGTGCTGGAGAGGATGTGGAGAAATAGGAACACTTTTACACTGTTGGTGGGATTGTAAACTAGTTCAACCATTATGGAAAACAGTATGGCGATTCCTCAAGGATCTAGAACTAGATGTACCATATGACCCAGCCATCCTACTACTGGGTATATACCCAAAGGATCATAAATCATGCTGCTATAAAGACACATGCACACGTATGTTTATTGTGGCACTATTCACAATAGCAAAGACTTGGAATCAACCCAAATGTCCATCAGTGACAGACTGGATTAAGAAAATGTGGCACATATACACCATGGAATACTATGCAGCCATAAAAAAGGATGAGTTTGTGTCCTTTGTAGGGACATGGATGCAGCTGGAAACCATCATTCTTAGCAAACTAGCACAAGAACCGAAAACCAAACACCGCATGTTCTCACTCATAGGTGGGAACTGAACAATGAGATCACTTGGTCTCAGGAAGGGGAACATCACACACCGGGGCCTATCATGGGGGGGGGGAGGGATTGCATTGGGAGTTATATGTGATGTAAATGACGAGTTGATGGGTGCTGACGAGTTGATGGGTGCAGCGCACCAACATGGCACGGGTATACATATGTAACAAACCTGCACGTTATGCACATGTACCCTAGAACTTAAAGTATAAAAAAAAAAAAATCCTCAAAAGGATAATATATAACTGAGGGCAATTAGTGTGTTGATTGATAGGCATTAGCTAAAGGGTAAGATAGTTGGACTTCGCATAAAACTTCCATTAAGTTCAACTGTCCTTTCATGCAGGATTATTTTATTTGCTCTTAATAATATGATGAAATTCCTTGTGGAATTCAGATTCGAATGTACCCATAACACTGTAACAAACATACATGTTTATGTGGATATAAGATGTGTGATGTTTTTAGATGTCTCTCACTGCTCATTTTATAGATTCTATTTCTCTAAAAAAAAGTTAGTGTGTAAAGATGTAAAAATTTTCAAAAGGAATTCACAATCAAGGCTCAAAATTTGGAAATCTTGGAAATGTGATGTCCTTTTTTTTGCCTTACTGTTTATGTTGGATAAAATAATAGTCAGACAATGGTTTCCTAATTTTGCTTCCATCGTCTCCACCTCCAGGATTTAAAAATAATGATGGAAAAATTCAGTCATTACATTGGGTGATTAATGTCTGGGGTGATAAAGAGCAAATTGCCCCATTGGCTGAAGAATGGGACTACAAAAACTATAAAAACTCATCACTTCTGGAGATCCAACGCTTGCATGCTATGTGGATTTTTAAAGAACAAATTAGTATTTGAGTGGAACAAACTCATTTTTTAACACACTGTGCCAATCCTAAGGATGTTTCAAGTTGAGATCTCCTGTGTTGAAAATCCACACTGACTCATAACTGTAATATTATATTCCAGCCCAATTTGTGGTTGAAGCAAAAAGATAAATAACAGAGGCAAAAGCAAAACGAGGGGATCCTAGAGACCCTTAAATATGACAAAGTATTAGTCCAGATAAAGATCTCAGATTTACTATTAATTTCTTTGCTTATTAGACAAATGTGTAGTATTTAACAATTAATACATATAAGTGACTAAGATAGCATGTGAGGGTCCACCGAGGAAGAAAGAGCACCTGCTCCCATGCTAGCACTAGAGCGTTCTAATAATTTTACAGCTGTTAACTTGTTTAAGCCTCACAGAAACACAATGAAGTAGATATTTTTATACCCATTTTACAGATGAACCAACTAAAGCAGTGACAAGTCACTGCCTTAAGTTGACCAAGTAGTAACAGAGTGGGCAGAAACCTCATTGGTGGGTAGGTAACATGTACCTCTTTAGTCCATGATCTTAATCTCTAAACTACTGCCACAATAAAGAAATATAAGAATAAAAAATAAAATCATAAATTCTGGTTATGATGCTCTTAAAATAATTTATATTTAAAGTTATTCTAACCTTTGAGCCAGAAATTACACTACCAAGAATTTATTTCAGGAAAACATTTGGAGAAATTAATAATGTTGTACATTTAGTACATTTAGCAATGAACATTTCTGTTTCATTTGAGAGGACGAAAAATTGGAAATAACCCTATATCAGTTGAATTGCTTTTGGATACAGGTAAGAATAACTTGATTAAAGTGGATCAAACAATAGTTGTTTTTTAGCCCATAAGAATTTCTGAAAGGGAGCTTCAAGAGTGTGTTCAGTAGTTCAAAAATGTCATTGAAGACCCAGAATCTTTTATTGTTCAAACTCTATTATGATTGGTATAGTGTTTTTTAGGATTCATTCCTCGTGGTCACAAGAAAGCTCCTTTAGCTCTGGGCATCACACCTTACACAAACACAAGAAGAAGGGCAGTTTCTCCAAGCATGTCTATTTTTATCAAGGAGGGAAGCCTATTCCTGGAACTTTGTTATTTGTTATTATTAGCCAGTTTTGGGCCTCATACCTACACCTTAGCTGCAAAGAAAACTGAGAACATGAATAACTTTTATTCAGCCCCTATTATGGGATGCAAGGTTTGCCAGCAAGGAAGAAGGAGAAGCTAATTACATTGGCAATCAGTTGGGCTGGCCAGAAATTTTGTGTCTAAAAATGAAATATCCATATAGTAGAATTTGATGTTGGTATCATAAACGATGATAGGGGTAAAGGAAATATCACATGAAAAAAAAATCAAGTTATAGGAAACTGGATGCACACATAATATATACACCAAAATGCTAACACCTGTCTCTTTGTGATAGGATTAGAGGGATATTTTAGTTTCTTTGCATCTTTACATACTATCTGTTATTTTTTAATTAGCATAAAGTGCTTGTGCTATTTTAAAAATAAGGCTCGTTTCCATTTTGAAACACAATCTAATTCAAAGGGAAAATTTGTTTTATATCAAAATATCAATGTTCCTTGGCTCTGCTTGAAAGCAGAGAGTTGAGCAGTGAGAAAATGAACAAGATATTTTTATCAAAATTTGTTTTGCATTATTGTCATGAAGAAATGAAAGAAAAAAGAAACCAAGCAAAATGGTCACTGGAGGATTTTAAAATTGGAAAAATAAAAATGTTTTGTTAAGAGATGATGATATAACCACAAGCCTTAAATAAAGGGCTGTTGCAACTTAATATATTGGATGTATTGCTCTATGGATTTCTCCTCCTGTGAGAATGCCTTCCACTCTTGCCAAGATTAGCTTTGTGCTGGCCACAAAAATTAAAATATTTTAAAAGAGAACAAAAATACTCTTATTTTGTAGAGACTAATTCACAGTTTTAACTAGCCTGATGATATCTGCCAATATTTTAGTGTTTGGTTAAAACAAATGGCTAAAACTTTTCTTGAGTCACTGATCATTTTAAATTATTCTAATTCTATGGTATACACAAATACTTCTCATTGCAAAAAATTCAAACCCCATAGAAGAATAAAAGTTCAACACGAAATCCATGTTTCATTGCTTCCAAGGGTCATTGGTCCGTGTCCCTCCAAAGAGATAATCACTGTTAAATTTAAGATTTATTTGTTCAGATATTTTCTAAATATTCAGATTTTTAAAAATCTCAATGGAATCATACTATACAAAAGGTTGTGCTATGTCCTTTTTTAAAGATCATATGTATTGGACATCTCTCTAAGCCACTACATGTAGATCTCTCTCAATTATTTTTCAGCAGTTGCTAAATCTGTTTAAACATTCTTCTTTTGATGGACATTTAGATTGTCCCCAGTACTTTGCTGTTATAAAAGATACTGCAATGAATATTTTGTACATCCAATTTTATTCACTTTGGTAGATGTGTTTATAGAAGTTGTCCTAGCTGTGAAATTGCTAATTTTCAAGGTGTGTTCACTTAATATTTTGGTAGATAATGACATACTGCTCTCCAAAAAGACAGTACCAATTGCACACTCCAGGCAGCAGCATTTGAAGAGGACTGTTCTTTCCATCTTCAGCAGCACTGAACTTCAGCAAACATAGAGGGAAATCACTGTGCTTGTTTTAATTTGTATTTCTGTAAATAGTAGTGAAATTGAACTTCCTTCATAAATTTACGCAAGTAAACATTTATACTAATAGCAGTACCTCACATTTATATTGGGCTATTATTTCTTGAGAACACCATGGGTTGATGATTTCATATTATATCAGACATATTCATCTATAAAAAAATATGTATTAGTTGTAGTAAATTTTTTAAATGCCAATACATATCAAGAATAAAGAAAAAATCACCTACAATTATACCACATTGAAATAATTGATATTACAGTTTTTTCTCATTCTATTACATGCAATTATATATGTAAGCATAAAATGTGAATTTTTAATACATGATGTAGCTGTATTATGTGTAGAGCTATATAGCAGGTATTTGTTTTTAAAGTTGAGATCATACTCCAGATTTTTAATATTCTTTTTCTCTTTAATGATATATTGCAAATAAATGTAGTATATTATATTTTTATATTACAAGTTGAACATCCCTAATCTAAAAATCCAAAATCTGAAATGCTTCAAAATCTGAAACTTTTTGAATGCCAACATGATGCCACAAATGAAAAATTCCACATCTGACCTCATGTGAGAAATCATGGCCAAAATATGATCAAAATGTTGTTTAAGGAAGAACAGTATTTAAAATGTTTTATAAAATTACCCTTCAGGCTCTGTTTATAAGGTGTACATAAAACATAAATGGATTTTGTGTTTAGATTTGGGTCCCATTCCCAAGGTGTATGATTATATATATGCAAATATTCCCAAATCAGAAAAAACAGAAATCTGAAACACTCCTGGTCCCAAGTATTTTGGATAAGAGATATTCAACTTGTAATTAGTCTTCACACTATTACTATCCTATGATTATGCCATAGTGTGTTAGCCAGGTCTTTATTTTGTGTTGAACTTATAAATTATTTAATTTTTTTATTTAAAATAAACTTGTAATAAATATTCCTGTAAGTAAAATTTGATATTCATCTCAATTTTCTTCATCTACTGTAAATCAAATTATTGGCTCAAAGAGTATAAACATTTTGAAGTCTTAGGACTTCGACTTATATTTTAAACTGTGTGTTTGGGTGTTTATGTTTAAATAATTTCTACTCTCACCAGTGATGCTTGAGAGTGTTCATATTTCTATGTCCTTGAAATAATAGGAATGAAAATAGTTTTTAATCTTTTTCATTAATAATTAAAATATAATATCTAATTGGCATTCTTATAGTTAAAATTGATATGAAAGATTCTATCATATGTGTTTGAGTCTAACCATTTGTATTTATTCTCCATTAAATGTCTTCATCATGTTCTTTGTCTTTTTTATATTCAGTTGCTCAATATGTTCATATTGATTCATGAAAGCTCTTTACATAGTAAAGACATTAATATCTGTCTTTGGTTTCTTTAATTTTTTAACATTTATCTCTTTCATAAATCTGACATACACACAAGGTACAGATTTAACAAGCAAAAATGCATGACTGTGAATTAAATACAAGTATTTTTTAAAAATTGGCTTAGATTTAGAAATCTTGTTATATACATGGGTAATATATACTCTAGAGTGATATTTTTAAGTTATTAGAAATGACTATCAATAGCTAAAATTATATAAAATTCCCTTTTGAGGATCCTGGAATCAAACTACATCAATTAGCAGGATTTCTGAGAAAATATTAAGTACCTGAATAAAATATGCAGTATGTAGTATTTCGAGTCTAATATTATGTTAGTAAGATAAGGAAATTCAAATTCTGATGTGTTATGAGCTTCAGCAAATACTTTTCTGTGCTCCCTTTTTGTCATTTATAATAATATACATGAAGAATAATGATAATAGCTATCTTATATATATGGTTTTTAAAATAAATTATGTAAAGCACTTATAATGATTAGAATAAAATTGTTACTTCATAAGTCATCATAATGAAGGTTTAATAATTATTTTTAGATTTACAAAGAAGTCCTTCTACCATTAAATCCTAAAAAAAAATAATAAAAAGCAATTCTACATAAAGTATACCTCCTTTAGGAAATTCCTTAAGTCAGTTTATGTATGATGAAAGCCTGCAGTGTACTGGTCTTTTGAGAAAGACCATCTTTGAAGTGTTGGTGACTCAGATTGATGTGTTCCTTCCTCTTTGGTGTTCATTCTTAGACCTTGGACAATTGAAAAAGAAAAGCCATGGCCAAAGGGCATTCTTCTCCACAATAACGCTTCCACAGATTTGACCCAAGCCATGCATATGGCCCTCAGTAGGCGGATTTATTTAAATGAATGATATTGTTCTATGTTTAATTCATGATACAAGCATTTAAAAACACTCTGATGGAGAGGCCAGATCAAAACAGAACTCAGTGTAGACCATGTTCTTGTAAATTGCTGGCAAGCCTTTATAAAATGATAGAACAAATACCAAAATGCATAATTCAAAAAAATCTACATATTTAAAGCTGTATGTAAATACCAAGGATGGATGAACTGTTTTTGAATTTTCACTCACTACTTTATGACTTTCATTTTTGTTCATCATTGACATGGCTTCATGCACAATTTAAAAGCCTGTTTTCAAAAGAATAAGGATGGAAATATTGTGCTTTAGTGTCTTTAGAATCTGGCAGCCTACTCGGACCTCATTCAAGGGCTCTGCACGCTTAGCCCGCTGCAGGGAAAATGGTGGTTAACTATCAGAGAGGAAAGAAAAGACAACATGAAAGTCTTCTCAAAAAAACACATCTGAGAAAGCTCAAAAGAGTAAATAATAGAAAACAGCCAACACTCAGTCATTTGGGGTTGATCACTTGGTTTGTTTTTCTTTCCTCTCCCTCCTACTCCCTGCCTTTTGGTCACTTCACTGCTCCCTGGCACCTCTACGAGAGGCGGTGTGTATGCAGGGTCAAGCAGGGGAAAGGAGAAGATCATCAGTCAATTTTGCATCTTGCTAGTTGTTTCAGAGAAAGATTGGACTGAAACAGATGACCACAATGAGGACTGGGGATTATCTGTAACTTTCAAAGACCATTGTTCCTCCATTATTATGAAAACTCAGCAGTGGGCTGCAGGCTCTCTTTTATTTATTCACACATATGGAGAAAGTAAATTCAGTAAGCATTGGCATATAGTCCAGAACTCAGCACTGAAAATAAGAGTAATGTACAGAAATGCTATTTTCTTACAAAAAATAAAAATGATTTGGGTCAGGCCCAATTAGAGATAGTCAAAATCCAGCTGTTCTCGGGGTTTATCCAGCATTAGTAACATTGTGGTTTTACAATAACAATATAAAATGTGCTTTCAGAGGTGTTTTTCCATTTAATTCACCAACTTCTAAATGTTTGCTATTTTATCCATATGTTTTTAGTTTGTGTACATGGGACTTTTTTTAAATGTCATTTTGCAAGATCTATTTGATGTACAAGAAGGCTCTTTGCTTATTGTTAGAAAGCAGAAATCATGATTTGTAAAGGAAAAGTTTACAAGTTTGAAAAGACTGCTTTTGTTTCCCTTCATTTCAAACCTTGATATATTTTAGAGAGAAAAATGTGTTCCTCCATCTGATACTAAAAGAGTCTTCATGCTGAAAGCAGAAAAACAAAGTAGGAGATAGGGTTGGGAGGTGAGGGCTCTGCTGTCTTTATGAACTGCTACTGTTCAAAGTCAACCCATCCAACTCCTCAAGAAGTACAACTTCAGCAATGAAAGATGTTTAAATAGTGATAATGGATGGCAAATAAAGGAACTCTTATCTTTGGAATTTTGGAGTAGACACAAGAAAGCAGTGCAGATTTAGTTTTAGTTTAAGGCTTACCCCCAAAGCTGAACTTTCATGTTTTATAGATCAGTCTCTGCTTATGTGCTTCAAGAACATACAATGGGGCTTTAGAGGCTTGGCTAATCACATAAAATAAAACTACAGCACTTTATATAAAAACCAGTAATTTGAGGTAAGATTATTTTCTGTTTTCCCACAATCACAGTGTCAGGTGAATGAGGAGATGAGACAATATCACTTAAAAAGTATTACAGGCAGCAGAATAATAAATTATACTCCAACATTCATGCCTTCATTTGCTCATTTATTCATTCAGCAAGTATTCTACTATCAATAGATCCTCCTCAAATTCAGAAAGCTAAAGTAAATATTATCATACACAAAGCTTATTTCTATTATTATGCCTGCAACTCCTCTCTCTGATTAATCCAAAGGCAACTGATAAATGAAAAATCAAATGGCTTCAGATGTGGCAAGAAATATTCTAATCTGATGCAAAGGAATTATTTATTTAAAATAGCCCCAGGCTTTCCTTCTAACTGTTACTAAACCAGTGGCCCCGAAGTCAATTCTGTCATCTCTGATTAATATAATACTGTCACATTTCCATCAAGAAAATAGCACTCTTGCACAGAGTTCTTAGCATTTTTCACAATCGGACTTTCTTACTGCAGCTTGTCTGTTGAGCTTGGATTCCAGAGCACAACATTCTGTCAGGTTCACCAATGGGACTCAGGCCAGTTGGTTCCGGACAGCCTTGCTCCAGGTCCCACAGTCCCCAGGACCCAGGCTCAGTGGCTCTGTTCTAGTCTGTTCATCTCTGCTCAAATCAGTTCGGCTTGAACAGCAGTCTGGGCGCTCAGTTATCCCTTCCTTGAGATGTTGTTCCCCATCAAAAGTCCCTAATTTTCTTACTGCTCTACTTTTACCCTTTCATAGACAGACTCTGTAAACACCTTGTCAGGGCCAATGAGATTATAATATTTTTTCCTGAACATATATTTGCATTTCAATTATGGTCATTTTCATATCAAAAATGCCTCTTTTATTTTTTTTTTTTGGAAGACTTTTCTGAAGTCCATTATCTTTAGTACTCTATTTCTTTCTAAAGTTTCAGAACCCTCACTTAGAATTCTTGTATTTATTTTACCTTCTTTTATGTTTAACTAGACACTGGACCTCGTGAAAAGTAGGAACATAATGATTGTGTTTATTTGTGGGTCCTGTGCATTTTGCATAATACCTGGCATGTAATAAATATATGTGATGAATCCAACCATCCATCCATCCATCCATCCATCCAAGATTTATTGAGCCAGATGCTGTGCTAAGTAATAGGAAAATTATTCCAGACCCAGGGGAAAATAATCAGGGTCAAGTGGTCCTCTTGATGCCCTTCAAATCACACTCCACTGGCAGCTGCTTACACACTTGTGTAGGTCAGCCTGGACAAAGGTTAGAGGGGTCAAACACAAGCAAGGACAAAGCTCACAAATCAGTGGCTCCTGACACCATTTGAAACTGTTACCTTCAACTTCAAGGCTCTAATACTCACCCTGCCAAGAAACCTTTTAATGCCAGTAAACCTTTTAATGCTCTAACCCTGTAGTTTCCTCCCTGACTAGTGTCCCACTGCAATTGGCAGATTTTAGGACTGATCTTCTAAGAACTAGAAAGTCCCTAGGTCAGGTGCTAAGGCTCTGGAATGCCGTTCCTCCCAAGTGCTGCTTTCTTCTACACAGGCCAACATGCAAAAAGGCTCCCATTTACCTCTACAGTCCGCAGGTGACCTATGAGCATCAAAAATTTGTGTTTTCTAAATTCTAAACCTCTCTTTCCTTCATTCTGCAGCTAGACACAAATTGTTTTGATAGGGGAAACTGTCTTGTCTGAAAAGCTAGGTTCTTTCTGACCTCTGAAATCACTAGGAAAGGGAGACTGAAAAAATAGATTAAATCAACTCAAACTCTCTCATTTTTCATTAATGATATACAAAAGTAGCTTTCAGATTATGACTAAAATACCAGAACATGTGACTTAACAATGAACAAATAGACAATGTAGTAGCTTCTCCTGCTAGCACAAATATATGGTCAGCATAAAATATTTAACTATTACATATTAACAACGTGAAATCTTTGCTTTTTTAAATGAGACTTTAGGCCGGGCGCGGTGGCTCAAGCCTGTAATCCTAGCACTTTGGGAGGCCGAGACGGGCGGATCACGAGGTCAGGAGATCGAGACCATCCTGACTAACACGGTGAAACCCCGTCTCTACTAAAAACTACAAAAAACTAGCCGGGCGAGGTGGCGGCGCCTGTAGTCCCAGCTACTCGGGAGGCTGAGGCAGGAGAATGGCGTGAACCCGGGAGGCGGAGCTTGCAGTGAGCTGAGATCCGGCCACTGCACTCCAGCCTGGGCGACAGCGCGAGACTCCGTCTCAAAAATAAATAAATAAATAAATAAATAAATAAATAAATGAGACTTTAGTAATTTGCAGTTATATTTCTCAAAAACTTTGCCCAGTTACCATTTGTCTCTTAGTATTATTAAGCTCTTGAGCTTCATAAAATGTTACATAACTATTTGTGCCAAGTAATTTATATTTTAATTTTTTGTAGGTCTCTACAACCATCCTTATTTTAAAGATATCATGAGATAAATAATACTTGTTTCTGTGGATTTGAAGAAAATCATAGGATAAAAACTCAAAATCCTGAGGCTTTGACTGACCTTTTTAACAAATATTTAAAGATGTTTTATGGGGGCAGAGCAGGATGGCCGAATAGGAACAGCTCCAGTCTCCAACTCCCAGCGCGAGTGACACAGAAGACCGGTGATTTCTGCATTTTCAACTGAGGTACTGGGGTCATCTCTCTAGGGAGTGCCGGACAATCGGTGCTGGTCAGCTGCTGCAGCCTGACCAGCGTGAGCTGAAGTAGGGTGAGGCATCGCCTCACCTGGAAGTGCAAGGGGGAAGGAAATCTGTTTTCCTAGCCAGGGGAACTGAGACACACAACACCTGGAAAATCGGGTAACTCCCACCCCAATACTGCACTTTAAGGAAACAGGCACACCAGGAGAATATATCCCACACCTGGCCGGGAGGGTCCCATGCCCACGGAGCCTCCCTCACTGCTAACACAGCAGTCTGTGGCGATCTATCCCCAAGGCAGCAGCCAGGCTGGGGGAGGGGCGCCCGCCATTGCTGAGGCTTAAGTAGGTAAACAAAGCCGCTGGGAAGCTCGAACTGGGTGGAGCTCACAGCAGCTCAAGGAAGCCTGCCTGTCTCTGTAGACTCCACCTCTGGGGACAGCCCACAGCTGAGGTCCAATAGGGGAAGCAGCGGGGCCGGTGCAGAGGCGAACGACTCTGTCTGACAGCTTTGGGGAGAGCCGTGGATCTCCCAACGCGGAGGTTGAGATCCCAGAACGGACAGACTGCCTGCTCAGGTGGGTCCCTGACCCCTGAGTAGCCTAGCTGGGAGACATTCCCCACTAGGGGCAGTCTGACACCCCACACCTCACAGGGTGGAGTCATCCCTGAGAGGAAACTTCCAAAGGAAGAATCAGACAGGTACACGCACTGTTCAGCAATATTCTATCTTCGGCAACCTCTGCTGCTGATACCCAGGCAAACAGGGTCTGGAGTGGACCTCAAGCAATCTCCAACAGACCAACAGACAGTCCTTCTGACTGTCAGACGGAAAACTATCAAACAGGAAGGACACCTATACCAAAAACCCATCAGTACGTCACCGTCATCAAAGACCAGAGACAGATAAAACCACAAAGATGGGGAAGAAGCAGGGCAGAAAAGCTGGAAATTCAAAAAATAAGAGCGCATCTCCCCCTGCAAAGGAGCGCAGCCCATTGCCAGCAACGGATCACAGCTGGTCAGAGAATGACTTTGACGAGATGAGAGAAGAAGGCTTCAGTCCATCAAACTTCTCAGAGCTAAAGGAGGAATTACGTACCCAGCGCAAAGAAACTAAAAATCTTGAAAAAAGAGTGGAAGAATTGACAGCTAGACTAATTAATGCAGAGAAGATCATAAACGAAATGACAGAGATGAAAACCATGACACGAGAAATACGTGACAAATGCACAAGCTTCAGTAACCGACTCGATCAACTGGAAGAAAGAGTATCAGCGATTGAGGATCAAATGAATGAAATGAAGCGAGAAGAGAAACCAAAAGAAAAAAGAAGAAAAAGAAATGAACAAAGCCTGCAAGAAGTATGGGATTATGTAAAAAGACCAAATCTACGTCTGATTGGGGTGCCTGAAAGTGAGGGGGAAAATGGAACCAAGTTGGAAAACACTCTTCAGGATATCATCCAGGAGAACTTCCCCAACCTAGTAGGGCAGGCCAACATTCAAATTCAGGAAATACAGAGAACGCCACAAAGATACTCCTCCAGAAGAGCAACTCCAAGACACATAATTGCCAGATTCACCAAGTTGAAATGAAGGAAAAAATCTTAAGGGCAGCCAGAGAGAAAGGTCGGGTTACCCACAAAGGGAAGCCCATCAGACTAACAGCAGATCTCTCGGCAGAAACTCTACAAGCCAGAAGAGAGTGGGGGCCAATATTCAACGTTCTTAAAGAAAAGAATTTTCAACCCAGAATTTCATATCCAGCCAAACTAAGTTTCATCAGTGAAGGAGAATAAAATCCTTTACAGATAAGCAAATGCTTAGAGATTTTGTCACCACCAGGCCTGCCTTACAAGAGACCCTGAAGGAAGCCCTAAACATGGAAAGGGACAACCGGTACCAGCCATTGCAAAAACATGCCAAAATGTAAAGAGCTAACTATCCTAAATATATATGCACCCAATACAGGAGCACCCAGATTCATAAACCAAGTCCTTAGAGACCTACAAAGAGACTTAGACTCCCATACAATAATAATGGGAGACTTCAACACTCCACTGTCAACATTAGACAGATCAACGAGACAGAAAGTTAACAAGGATATCCAGGAATTGAACTCATCTCTGCACCAAGTGGACCTAATAGACATCTATAGAACTCTCCACCCCAAAGCAACAGAATATACATTCTTCTCAGCACCACATCGCACTTATTCCAAAATTGACCACATAATTGGAAGTAAAGCACTCCTCAGCAAATGTACAAGAACAGAAATTATAACAAACTGTCTCTCAGACCACAGTGCAATCAAACTAGAACTCAGGACTAAGAAACTCAATCAAAACCGCTCAACTACATGGAACTGAACAACCTGCTCCTGAATGACTACTGGGTACATAACGAAATGAAAGCAGAAATCAAGATGTTCTTTGAAACCAATGAGAACAAAGATACAACATACCAGAATCTCTGGGACACATTTAAAGCAGTGTGTAGAGGGAAATTTATAGCACTAAAGGCCCACAAGAGAAAGCTGGAAAGATCTAAAATTGACACTCTAACACCACAATTAAAAGAACTAGAGAGGCAAGAGCAAACACATTCAAAAGCTAGCAGAAGGCAAGAAATAACTAAGATCAGAGCAGAACTGAAGGAGATAGAGTCACAAAAAACCCTCCAAAAAATCAATGAATCCAGGAGTTGGTTTTTTGAAAAGATCAACAAAATTGACAGACCGCTAGCAAGACTAATAAAGAAGAAAAGAGATAGGAATCAAATAGATGCAATAAAAAATGATAAAGGGGATATCACCACCGACCCCACAGAAATACAAACAACCATCAGAGAATACTATAAATGCCTCTACGGAAATCAACTAGAAAATCTAGAAGAAATGGATAATTTCCTGGACACTTACACTCTCCCAAGACTGAACCAGGAAGAAGTTGAATCCCTGAATAGACCAATAGCAGGCTCTGAAATTGAGGCAACAATTAATAGCCTACCCACCAAAAAAAGTCCAGGACCAGATGGATTCACAGCTGAATTCTACCAGAGGTACAAGGAGGAGCTGGTACCATTCCTTCTGAAACTATTCCAATCAATAGAAAAAGAGGGAATCCTCCCTAACTCATTTTATGAGGCCAACATCATCCTGATACCAAAGCCTGGCAGAGACACAACAAAAAAAGAGAATTTTAGACCAATATCCCTGATGAACATCGATGCAAAAATTCTTAATAAAATACTGGCAAACCGGATTCAGCAGCACATCAAAAAGCTTGTCCACCATGATCAAGTGGGCTTCATCCGTGGGATGCAAGGCTGGTTCAACATTCGCAAATCAATAAACGTAATCCAGCATATAAACAGAACCAAGGACAAGAACCACATGATTATCTCAATAGATGCAGAAAAGGCTTTTGACAAAATTCAACAGCCCTTTATGCTAAAAACGCTCAATAAATTCGGTATTGATGGAACGTACCTCAAAATAATAAGAGCTATTTATGACAAACCCACAGCTAATATCATACTGAATGGGCAAAAACTGGAAAAATTCCCTTTGAAAACTGGCACAAGACAGGGATGCCCTCTCTCACCACTCCTATTCAACATAGTGTTGGAAGTTCTGGCTAGGGCAATCAGGCAAGAGAAAGAAATCAAGGGTATCCAGTTAGGAAAAGAAGAAGTCAAATTGTCCCTGTTTGCAGATGACATGATTGTATATTTAGAAAACCCCATCATCTCAGCCCAAAATCTCCTTAAGCTGAAAAGCAACTTCAGCAAAGTCTCAGGATACAAAATTAATGTGCAAAAATCACAAGCATTCTTATACACCAGTAACAGACAAGCAGAGAGCCAAATCAGGAATCAACTTCCATTCACAATTGCTTCAAAGAGAATAAAATACCTAGGAATCCAACTTACAAGAGATGTAAAGGACCTCTTCAAGGAGAACTACAAACCACTGCTCAGTGAAATCAAAGAGGACACAAACAAATGGAAGAACATACCATGCTCATGGATAGGAAGAATCAATATCGTGAAAATGGCCATACTGCCCAAGGTTATTTATAGATTCAATGCCATCCCCATCAAGCTACCAATGAGTTTCTTCACAGAATTGGAAAAAACTGCTTTAAAGTTCATATGGAACCAAAAAGAGCCCGCATTGCCAAGACAATCCTAAGTCAAAAGAACAAAGCTGGAGGCATCACGCTACCTGACTTCAAACTATACTACAAGGCTACAGTAACCAAAACAGCATGGTACTGGTACCACAACAGAGAAATAGACCAATGGAACAGAACAGAGTCCTCCGAAATAATACCACACATCTACAGCCATCTGATTTTTGAGAAACCTGAGAGAAACAAGAAATGGGGAAAGGATTCCCTATTTAATAAATGGTGCTGGGAAAATTGGCTAGCCATAAGTAGAAAGCTGAAACTGGATCCTTTCCTTACCCCTTATATGAAAATTAATTCAAGATGGATTAGAGACTTAAATGTTAGACCTAATACCATAAAAACCCTAGAAGAAAATCTAGGTAGTACCATTCAGGACATAGGCATGGGCAAGGACTTCATGTCTAAAACACCAAAAGCAACGGCAGCAAAAGCCAAAATTGACAAATTGGATCTAATTAAACTGAAGAGCTTTTGCACAGCAAGAGAAAGTACCATCAGAGTGAACAGGCAACCTACAGAATGGGAGAAAATTTTTGCAACCTACTCATCTGACAAAGGGCTAATATCCAGAATCTACAAAGAACTCAAACAAATATACAAGAAAAAAACAAACAACCCCATCAAAAAGTGGGGAAAGGATATGAACAGACATTTCTCAAAAGAAGACATCCATACAGCCAACAGACACATGAAAAAATGCTCATCATCACTCGCCATCAGAGAAATGCAAATCAAAACCACAACGAGATACCATCTCACACCAGTTAGAATGGCAATCATTAAGAAGTCAGGAAACAATAGATGTTGGAGAGGATGTGGAGAAATAGGAACACTTTTACACTGTTGGTGGGATTGTAAACTAGTTCAACCATTATGGAAAACAGTATGGCGATTCCTCAAGGATCTAGAACTAGATGTACCATATGACCCGGCCATCCCACTACTGGGTATATACCCAAAGGATTATAAATTACTCTACTACAAAGACACATGCACACCTATGTTTATTGCGGCACTATTCACAATAGCAAAGACTTGGAATCAACCCAATGTCCATCTGTGACAGACTGGATTAAGAAAATGTGGCACATATACACCATGGAATACTATGCAGCCATCAAAAAGGATGAGTTTGCGTCCTTTGTAGGGACATGAATGCAGCTGGAAACCATCATTCTTAGCAAACTATCACAAGAAGAGAAACCAAACACCGCATGTTCTCACTCATAGGTGGGAACTGAACAATGAGATCACTTGGACTCGGAAGGGGAACATCACACACTGGGGCCTATTATGGGGAGGGGGGAGGAGGGAGGGATTGCATTGGGGAGCTATACATGATATAAACGTTATGCACATGTACCCTAGAACTTAAAGTATAATAAGAAAAGAAAAGAAAAAGAAAGTAAAAATAAAGAAATGTAAAAAAACAATGGGGTATGGGGGTTGGTACAAGATGGGCATAAATTAAAGCTAATTTAATTTTAAAAAAAAACAAAAAAAATCAGGAAACAACAGGTGCTGGAGAGGATGTGGAGAAATAGGAACACTTTTACACCGTTGGTGGGATTGTAAACTAGTTCAACCATTATGGAAAACAGTATGGCGATTCCTCAAGGATCTAGAACTAGATGTACCATATGACCCAGCCATCCCACTACTGGGTATATACCCAAAGGATTATAAATTATTCTACTACAAAGACACATGTACATGTATGTTTATTGCGGCACTAATCACAATAGCAAAGACTTGGAATCAACCCAAATGTCCATCTGTGACAGACTGGATTAAGAAAATGTGGCACATATACACCATGGAATACTATGCAGCCATAAAAAAAGATGAGTTTGCGTCCTTTTTAGGGACATGGATGCAGCTGGAAACCATCTTTCTTAGCAAACTATCACAAGAACAGAAAACCAAACACCACATGTTCTCACTCATAGGTGGGAACTGAACAATGTGATCACTTGGACTCGGGAAGGGGAACATCACACACTGGGGCCTATTATGGGGAGGGGGGAGGGGGGAGGGATTGCATTGGGAGTTATACATGATATAAATGATGAATTGATGGGTGCTGACGAGTTGATGGGTGCAGCACACCAACATGGCACAAGTATACATATGTAACAAACCTGCACGTTATGCACATGTACCCTAAAAGTTAAAGTATAATAAATTTAAAAAAATTTAAAAAAAAAAAGATGTTTTATAAAATGTGTAAAAAAATTCACATAATTCTGCTATTTTTGTTTTTGTCCAAGGAGAGAATGGCTAGATATGCAAGTGATGAAAGAAAAAAAGCACTAAATTTATAGATTTCAACCTCTGCAAACAATAGTTTACAAATGGCATTTTGCTTCACATGTTGACTCCAAGTTATTTCAGGTGGCATTGTACAATTTTCAAAGACCAGCTAAATATAAGTTATATTAACATTTAAATAAACATTGTTTGTTTGGTACACCTTTATTCTTAATTCCACAAATGTTTCTTTAGTTTCCTATGAGGTATAAGGTACTTTATCTCACCTACATCATTCAATAAAATTGATAAAAACACTTACAAGAATATGTATGAAATAAATTCAGAACAAAAATACACATAAATAGAACTAAGATAAAAGGCTATGTACAAAATTTGAATGCAGATATGCAGGTGGAAAAAATTATAGTTATTCAGATTGGACTATAAATTAGCTTTTAACTTATTGAACACCAAAGTAAAATGAAATCAGTAGCTAGATAAATAAATACCAGTTTACACAAAATGCTTTTAATGGTTATTTAAAAATAATCTAGCTCAAACTGACACAGCAATTAGGAGACACATTGGCTCAGATCACTGGGAGTCCACAGCCAAGGTCAGCTTCAAAATTATTTGATCCAACTATATGCATTTGGAGATGTTATCAAGCACCTACCAACTTTCTCTCTTTTTTCTACAATCTACAGTGTTGAGCTTTATCCTAAAGCTAGTTTTTCTGTGGTTGTATGGTGGAAGGAGCCATCAGAAAGAGCTACATGCTTTCTCCTTTATGTTAGATCAGGGTTTCTCAACCTGTACATCCTTGATTCTTATTTGGGCTAAATAATTAGTTTTTGTTTGAAGGCTGTATTTTGCATTGTAGGATGCTTAGCTGCATCATCTTGGCCTTGACTTGCTAGATGTAAGTAGCATCTCCCAAGTGTGACAATCACAAGTATCTCCAGATATTGCCAAATTTCCCCTGGGAAGCAAAGTAGCCAAAATTGAGAACCGCTACTGTACGAGAAAGGCTCTCTAGACAAACAAGGGGAGATTTTCGCAGAAACCCCTGGAAAACATCTCAGTTGAAATTGACCTAAATTGCATGGCTATACTGAAGCCAAACATTGCTAAGAAGATTAGAAACCCTTTCATTGGGACTAATTGAACCAATCAAGTCCCTGGCAATAGAGGAAGAGTCAGTTTCTCTTGAACCATGGGATTCACAGGGAAGAGTGAATTCCTGAACAAAATCAGGGATCCATTAGAAATAAATAAAGGGATAATGGATTCAGGGTAGACAATCAACAGCACTCACAAGACAATTCCTCAGGAAAAAAAAAAAACACAGACTGATTCTGATTGTATATGTACACATATACATATATTGAACATATGTATACATGGATATATTCCAAAGAAATTAGTTGTCTTCAAAGAGGAAATACTGAGAAATGTGGTTGAGTCATTTATTTAAATCCACATTGAGTATATCTCATATGCCAGGCCACTAGGGCTACAGTCACGGTGGTGAGCAAGATGAATACATCCCCTGCTTTCATGGAACCAGTGAAAGATAAACTTGAAAGAGATCATGACAAAAAACATGATGAGTGTTGTGTTGCTGGGTGCCATGAAATTATTACCTCACTTTGCCTAAGAGTCAAGGAATGGCTCTTTGGTATTTGCCTGCCTGGTTCACTCTCTATTTCTAGCAGATGGAAATCTGGATGACCCATAGTAGGTTTCCATAAATATTTGTTGAATGAATAAACAAATGGATACTAAAATGTTAAGTTCCTACTATGTGCCAGGGACTGTTTCAGGTTAAAAAGAAAGCAGTGAACAAACAGAGGGGAAAAGACAGGTAAAACTCAATTAAAAAGATGTGGCCAACATGTATTATAAAACAAGTCGGGCTTATGATGTAACTAAGAACGTAAGTATTTTTCTGTCATTTTTATTTTATCGAAGGAGGTAAGTTTACTCAGCCGTGGGTGAAACAGTGTCAGGAGTATGACTGTTCAATTTACTCTTTTTTTTTTTTTGGAGATGGAGTCTCACTCTGTCACCCAGGCTGGAGTGCAGTGGCTCGATCTCGGCTCTCTGCAAGCTCCGCCTCCCGGGTTCCCACCATTCTCCTGCCTCAGCCTCCCGAGTAGCTGGGACTACAGGCGCCCACCACCTCGCCCGCCTAGTTTTTTGTATTTTTAATAGAGACGGGGTTTCACCCTGTTAGCCAGGATGGTCTCGATTTCCTGACCTTGTGATCCGCCTGTCTCGGCCTCCCAAAGTGCTGGGATTACAGGCTTGAGCCACCGCGCCCGGCCTCAATTTACTCTTAACTTAGCCTATGATCACTTTAAGTTGCAAATATATTCTCATGGAGTGACCAGACCTGGGTAATTATGAACACATTAAATTTGACTTCATGTTAACTCTTCTTCCTGGTCCCCTTGTAACAGCTTTAGGCTGGAAGGCAGATCTGCTCCCTCTCCTCCCCAGCCTCCCTGCCTTGAATCTTCTGTAGCCATTTTGCTCCTGACTCAGGTAAAATGGAGAACAAATAAAGCCAAAAAATGGAGGTATGAGGGAAAACTGTTGGGACTGTAGTGAGGTGAGTGAGGTACTTGCCTCAGGCTCAAAATTTAACCAAAAAGCCCTCAGTAACCAAGATAAATAAGATTTAGTGAACTATTAAATATTAAATATTGCATTAAGTTAAAATAGTAAATATTTAAGTATTTGGTATTATTTAAATTAACATGCATTAAGTTAATGAATTACTATTTATTAAAATATTTAATGTTGAAATATTAAATTAACATTATAAAACATATATAGAATATTAATTTTAAAATATTTTAATGAAATATTTTTAAAACAAAAATAATTTTTTAAAATTCATGATGGAAAAAATATCAAAATTTTAAATAAAGACAGGATCAGTGACCATGACTTGGTGAGCCACATTAGAGCAGGAAGGAAAATAATTTGTAATATGATGGCAGGGCAGTTAGTCTTGCAGAAGGTGGATGGGAATTTAGAGATATTTTGTAGATAAGATGGTAAGAATGAGTGGTTGGCTAGATGTGGTGAATGCTCACCAATTATTGGGAAAAGGAAACATAGGAAGATAAGGGGGTTTGATGGTGGTGAAATAAATTCAGGAAAAATGAAGGTCAAGTTGAGATCGCAGTACCTGAAAATCTTCATCTGTTCATGATGTGGAAAGGGCCCTTGATCCATGGGTATAGGGTTGATGGTGATACCTTGAACAGCATTAATTCCTCTGCCAGGAACCCTAAATGAACACCGAAGGCAGAATGCTCAAGGATCACAGTTCTTTGGGATAGGGATGGGAAGGAGTAAGTGGGCCCCCAAACAACGGAATCCAAGTGCACAGCTTCTGGGAGTCCACATTGATCCATAGATTTAAAAGTAGGCTAGCTACAATGCATTATTATGTATTGTATATTTCAAAATAGCCAAAAGAAGATTTTAAATGGTCTCAATGCAAAGAAATAATGATTATTTGAGGTGATACCTATGTTAATTCATCTGCCTTGGTCATTCCACGATGTACATGCGTACAGCAACATCATATTATGCCCTATATTATTATTTTTCAGTTTAAAAGAAGAGAATTTAGTGATATAACCTTACCTGTCTGTAAAAGGGATTGGAAAATGTAAGTTTTTGTATGTTCTGTTTTCTTCTCACAAGGTAACCATCAGCCCAGCGAAGAAAAAAATGAGGGTTGTAATTCAGAGAAAGCAAGTATAGGGATAGGAAAACAGCAGCCTCTTCCAAACCAGGCAACTTGTTAAGATTGTCTGAACTAACATCAAACTCTAAGACCTAGTACAGCACTTCCCACTTCCAAGGGCCCATCTGAGTACTTCTAAATGAAGTATAATACCACTACAAAATGAATGTAAATCTTTAAATTATTTGGACCTCTAATTTGTCTGCTAACGGGAGAGGAATCTATGAATAGCCCCTAGTTATAAGAAGAGGTTTGAAGAAAGGGGAAAGTATGACGTCACTTTCCACAGAGCTGCCACTCTTTGAATTTTGTCAAACTGGTTACAATATTAGTATTAAAAAATGGTTTTGAACACACAAAACAGATAATTACAGAATGCAGACCTAAAATACACTTCTTGCTGGAATTTTAATTCTGAGTGGTTGCTGAACTAGGTAGGTGGTTGTCAAATTTAGTTTACTCTGCTCTGATCAAGGAATGTGGGTTGCATCATCCAAAACCAACATGATTTAAAGATATCTTGTAAAAAGGAGTAGTGCTAAAATTAGCTGCTTGTCAGTGATTCTGGTCACCATGATTATATGGTAAAGTATTTGTGCACATGGCATACAGAAGGGGTTATGTATAAGTGGAAGGATTTTCTCATAGAGCAAAACTTTTGAGCAAGACTTGACTTTGAATGATCTGGAATGAAAGAACCCAATACCTTCGACCATTATTCTAAGCTTGTATTTTGAGTCAACTAAGATTCTTTCAGTGACTTTCTACCCTAAGTGGAAACCATTGATAACTTTATAAAATGAACCTGAAACCTTTCAAAGACCATACTCAAGTTTCCCATCATAGAGCTCGATATGTCAAACCGAGTGTGTGAGTTGATTAAGGTATTCCCCCATTGCCAGAAAAGGTTTACTTTACCCATTAAAACCTAACTCAAATAGATATCAAGTATCTCTTGTGTCCTGTTACATGATGTAATTTGAGTCTGAAAATGCCCATGCTTTGCTTTAACCAGAAAGTTAAAATCTTTCTCAATGGAAGCAATAGAGTATATCACTGATAAGGTAAAGGTGATACAGTAAAAGGTCACAACTTAGCCCTTTCTGGACAAACAATAAAAACAAACTTGTCTGCTCCCATGTTATGTGGCATCAATAATCTAGTCTATTTTAGCACATCAAATCCCTTCTGTGCTTTGAAGCCAACCTTTGCCTATACCTAGTATATACTAGGTAGTCATGGAGGACTCCCCCTTACAAGATAATTATTATTATTATTATTTTCTTTTTCTTTTTCTTTTTTCTTTTTTTTTTTTCAGACGGAGTCTCACTCTGTCGCCCAGGCTGGAGTGCAGTGGCCGGATCTCAGTTCACTGCAAGCTCTGCCTCCCGGGTTTACGCCATTCTCCTGCCTCAGCCTCCCAAGTAACAGAGCTATTGAACAATTATTTGCAACTATGTATTAGCCAATGAGGGAGACAAATAAATGCATAAGATATAAATCCTATTTTTAAAGAGCTAGCACTTTAAAAGGAGAAGGAATATCATCAGAAAATACAGAAATTCTGACTCAGATCCCTATGACCAATGTCACAAGTCAAATTCAAAGCTAAATGAAGGAAAGAATACATCGATCTGGAGGAATAAAAAAATCTTTAAGGTGAAAGGAGGGCTTTGGAGAGGTGCTGTAAGATGGAGAAATAAGTACTGTGTTGAAGATGCAGTAAGTAGGCTGGGCACAGTGGCTCACACCTGTAATCCCAGCACTTTGGGAGGCTGAGGCAAGTGGATCATGAGGTCAGGAGTTTGAGACCAGCCTGGCCAACATGGTGAAATCCCGTCTCTACTTAAAAAAAAAAAAAAAAAAAAAAAGAATTAGCTGAGTGTGGTGGCGTGCACCTGTAGTCCCAGGTACTTGGGAGGCTGAAGCAGAAGAAATGCTTGAACCTGGGAGGCAGAGGTTGCAGGGAGCCGAGATCACACTGCTGTACTCCAGCCTAGGTGAGAGAATGAGACTCCGTCTCAAAACAAACAGAAAAGGGAGTTACAATAATTATTCAACATGGTTGGCACATAAAGTAAGACCAGGAGCAAAGTGAAGAAAGGGTAGACAGATGGGTGGTTGCCATATTGCCCATTATAGGGGAGTGGAGACATTTACTTAATTTATAATCATGGGATAATCTGAAGGGAAACAAACCCCACAAACTCTCTTTTCTCTGCTGTCAAACCACAGCAATCAACATAGAAAACATTTTCCTTCACATACCAAGCAAGCAAGCAATTCTGCAGGGGAGATCAGCTGGGTGTCTTCCAATTTAATCCTGACACTATCCACCTGGAGATACCATCAAGTGCTCAGTACCACAAAACTGCCACCCTCGACTTCAGACACCAATCGCAAGTTGGGGCCTCTGGAACTTCTCACCAACTGGCTTCAAGTTGGGGTTCCCATACAGAGGTAGGTTCAATTAATTTGCTGGAGCAGCTCACAAAACTCAGGGAAACATCTAATTATATTTTCTGGTTTATCATAAAGGACATTTTAAAGAACACAAATAAGCAGCCAGATGCAACAATACCTAGAGTGAAGTCTGGAAGGGTCTCAAGTGGAGGAGCTTTTCCTCTGGGAGTTGGGATGCCCCACTGTCCAGGCACATAGATAAGTTCTTGTTCGCCTTCCTGTAGGCTTCCATGAGTTCAGCTGTCCAGAAGTTCTCTGTACCCTGTCCTCCTGGGCCTTTCACGGGAACTTCATTGGATAGGCAGGACTGAAGCATGGACAACCGTGTAGAAAAGTGATTGGACAAAAAGGGTATAATCTAATACTGATAGACTGAGAGGGGAATCCATCAAGGCGTATCTGTTGAAATTCTTCTTAGCCTCTCTATGCAGCATCCCTTCCTCCAGAGCATGGGGCAGAACACCTTCTGAAATGGGGGTCTTATGACACACAGACAAGGTAGGTCAGATAATTTTTTTTTTTTTTTTTTTTTTTGAGACAGACTCTCACTCTGTCACCCAGGCTGGAGTGCAATGGCGTGGTCTTAGCTCACTGCCACCTCCGCCACCCTGGTTCAAGCAATTCTCCCACCTCAGCTTCCCAAGTAGCTGGAACTACAGGTATGTGCCACCCTTATGCTCAGGTAATTTTTTTATTTTTAGTAGAGATGAGGATTCACCATGTTGGCCAGGATGGTCTCAAACTCCTGATCTTGTGATCCGCCTGCCTCAGCCTCCCAAAGTGCTGGGATTACAGGTGTGAGCCACCATGTCTGGAGAGAATGTCTTTATAGTCAGCTCCAAGACAGAGAAGATTAGAGTATATTTTTAGTTTCTATGGCTTTCAGGAAAAATGAAAAAGGGACATGGTAGTTATAAGCCAGAAACCATGGACAGAAACCTATATGTATATGAGATATATATATGTGTGGGTATATATATATACACATATATAATATCAAAGGTAGCCATTATAGATTCTTGTTAAGAGGTAGTCATTGCACCCTTGAGAGAATGATCTGACATTAGGATGTCAGGTGGAATGGATGGGAAGGCCAGTTAGGGACTACTGCCATTGTTATCACATGCTACAGCCCGAGGAACATCGTATTATACGGAACTCTGAGAAAAGTGAGAAATGGGCAACACTAGCATTTGCCGAATCCCTTCTCTTTGGAAAGATGACTTCCAAACTTTCATTCTAACTCAAGTCTTCTTCAATCAAAAACCTCTGGAGAGTCTTTTTTTTTTTTTTTTTTTTTTTCGTCCCCTATTATTTTCATTTCTGGGAAGAATTTAGCATCCGTCTACATTTACATGTTACCTTTCCCCCAAATAGATTGTGACCATCCTAGGATCAGTTAAATGGGGCTTCTTATCTCATTGGAGAGAGTTACAAACTCATCTGTGGGAATGAGTTCTGGCCAGGAAATATGTAAAGGGTGTATTACTTTCTCTCTTCAACAAAAAGCAAGAAGTTAGGAGATGGGACAGAAATGTCCTGTTGCTGTGAATTTTAGTCAGTTTATTTCAATCCTGAGCTACTTAAACATAAAACATTTGCAGCATTGAACAACATTGACATTTTAAAATCATGTAAGTCTACAGTGTGAAATGAGGGCCTTGGGGGACAGGGTTTCCCTCACAGTCTTGTAAAAGTGACAAATACATCTAGTAAGGCAAATAGAATTGTTCTGTCTCTGCAAATTGGCATTTCGATGTTTATCTCCTGGTAACATGCTGTGACCTTAACTCATGCACTAGAAATTAAAATTTCACAGCGTCTTCAAGACACTAAAGCATCATGATACACTTTTTTCCTTTTACGTGAGATATATACGAACCAGATATTTGTTTCTAATGTAGAGAAAGTTTAGACTTTTTTTTTTATGCCAGAGAACATAAGACAACGTATGCAGTGAAAATTATTGCATTAAATTGGGTGGAAAACAGAGATTTACTTTATCTTCTCCAGATAAACCCCTGTCACAGTTTTACCATTTTCCATAACAACTGTATTTAGCTGAGTACGGTATAAGCTTTGCAAGACAAAAGCATTAGAGCTACCTTTCTTTAGACACCATCAACAAAATCTGATGAGAGAAGTTTAGAAAAAAAATGGGCACATGAGAGTCTGTGTTCTCTCCTTTGTGATGATACCAAGTTGCTTAGTATTCCATGACATTCAACTGAATTTTGTATCGGCTGGGAATAAAACAACAGATATGATGAGACATGTAGCTAATCGGGATTGGCAATTTCCGTACTTCTCTAGATATTTGTAGAAAATGGTAAGAATGAAGTACAATATTTGCTGATATATGCCAGAACTACTTGGAAAACCAAGTAATGAACAATGGGAAATTAAAAAGAAAAATGGCTTTTTTTGTTGTTGTTGAGACGGAGTCTGGCTCTGTCACCCAGGCTGGAGTGCCGTGGCCGGATCTCAGCTCACTGCAAGCTCCGCCTCCCGGGTTTACGCCATTCTCCTGCCTCAGCCTCCCAAGTAGCTGGGACTACAGGGGCCCGCCACCTCGCCCGGCTAGTTTTTTGTATTTTTAGTAGAGACGGGGTTTCACCGTGTTAGCCAGGATGGTCTCGATCTCCTGACCTCGTGATCCGCCCGTCTCGGCCTCCCAAAGTGCTGGGATTACAGGCTTGAGCCACTGCGCCCGGCCATAAAAATGGCTTTTGAAGATATTTGTAAGTAGCAGTTTATTTGTAAATGACAAAGGAGGAAAAAGGTGATAAAAAATCTGGCTCATGAAAAATAAAAATTTTGGATCCAATACAGAAGCTTGCATTTTGCTCATATAATGGAACCCCAGTTGGGGCCAGCCATGGCGGGCTCCAGCTCTTCCTTCAACTTATCTGAACTAATAGAGATTTGTTTCCTTCAGCCAAAGTTGCAAAACTGCCTAGGATAACAACTCTCTCAAAATCAAGAGAAAAGAATCTTGCCTCTGGAATTATTTGATGTATTCAGTTATTTGTACAAAAAGCAAATACATATCTTTTACTTCTCTTCTGATATAGAAAGTTAAACCAGTATCCTAAAGCCAAGAACTGATACGTGTACATGTATCAATAGTATATTTTCTAGGTCTAAAATCCGTCATGATCCCCCTTCATCCTGTCATGCACACAGATGGAGAAAGAGAGTAGGGAAGATTCAGAGACAGGGAGATGATAGGGTTCAGGACTCAGTGAAACTCCTATTTGGATGGGGTTTAAAACACAGCTCCTACCCATTTGAGGAAACAGCAGAAGCAAGGTTTCTCTGACCTTCTCTTGCCCTTTTCTCCGAAGCACTTTTTTTTTTTTTTTTTTTTTTTTTTTTTTTTGAGACGGTGTCTTGCTCTGTGTAGCCCAGGCTGGAGTGCAGTGATGCGATCTCGGCTCACTGCAAGCTCCGCCTCCCGGGTTCACGCCCTTCTCCTGCCTCAGCCTCCAGAGTAGCTGGGACTACGGGCGCCCGCCACCACGCCTGGCTAAGTTTTTGTATTTTTAGTAAAGATGGAGTTTCACCCGGTTAGCCAGGATGGTCTCGATCTTCTGACCTTGTGATCCACCCGCCTCGGCCTCCCAAAGTGTTGGGATTACAGGCGTGAACCACCGCACCCGGCAGAAGCAAGCTTTAAAAGAATTCTCTCTGACCTTTCTCTGAAGTAGGTGATAAAACTTTCATTCCAGAGGTGCCCATTCTATACCCAGGGGGAAGAAAAGGAACGTCCTTATCCTCAAAGGTATAAATGCTAAAACGAATCTGCATAAACAGGCTTTGCTAGGTCCCCCGAGTTTGTTACCATTAGATCATACCCTTTTGTACTCCAATCACATTTTTCCATGACTTTCCACTTTTCAACCTAAGCATAAAAATATGTGTTTACTTGTTTCTTTGGGTCTTCATTTCTGAAAGTTCCCTGTCACTTATTAAATAAAGCTTACTAAGTAAATTTGTATGCTTTTCTCCATTTATCTGTCTTTCTCAGTTTTATTTTCAGATCCAACCAGGAACCCCAGGAGAGTTGCGGAAAACCTTGCTCCCCTACAGAGACAAGGAGAGAGAGACAGGGAGATACATGAAAATCGACCCAACAGGACCAACTTCAACCCAGTCAAGACTTTGGGTTATCTCAAAGCTTGTCTTGTGAGTTAAAATGATCAGATATCTAGGTTTGACTAATTTCATAGGGTTTTAATGCTTTTAAGTTGCTATTATAAATATATCATATATTGCACTCCTATTTGATGTCAACCACTATGCTAAATGCTTTACATTCATGACTTAATTTAATCTCTGCAAACATCTCATTAGTTAATATGTGTCCATTTTACAGATAAAGAGGAATCTTAGGTTTAGAGAGGATTAGGGCAGAAGCCAGGATTTCAACTTGGGTTTCTTTGACTCATATTCCATGAAGCTTTTACAGAAGCTTTTAGGATTTCTATAATTGATTTTGTTCATTGATAATTGCCTATGGCTCCTAGAAGTTTAATTAACAAGCAATTACATTTTATCTGACTTGCAATCTGAAAATTATTTGTATCTATTATTATTTTAGGTGCAAAATGAAGGACTTCCAGTGTTATGGTCAGCATTGGAAATAATACCTCTGATAAGCAGCTAAAGGGATGAACCTGGGCTTCAAGCCTCCCCTAGTTCAAATGTAAAAAGTGTTTTTAATCCTTGGGCAAGGTAGTCATGTACCATACATGACAAAGCCTATCAGTTCTTAGGAAAAAAAAAAAGCGAAAAAATTGCTGTTTGCTTTATTCCTGAAAGAAATCAGTAGAATTTAATACTATGGTTGTGTAAATCGAAGGCAAACATTGTAGGTTAATTGTTAGTTATTTGTATCTCCTCTACTTTACTTTTCCATTAATAAATTTGATAGAATAAGTCGTTAAAGTTGTACATCTTCCCAATCAGATGGAGAAGAACAGCCTCAGGTCTCATATCCTCTCATATATAAAATACTCTCCTTATCAACCCTGGAGAAAATGAGAATTGGCCAAAACTTTTGTTTTCAATTTGTTATTTAGGTCAGCATTCATATATGGTCCATGGAGGATGAATCACAAGATACTGAGTTTAGAAGTGTCCTCTAATTACATAAAACACACAAGCACTTCATAAGATTAAAAATAAAAGTTTGTATCATCTTAATGTTTTTTTAGCTCTAAAAGTATGTCTCTCTATTTAAAAACATATATATGAAGTCCCTACACTACTAATCATTGAAAGAAATGATCTCATATGAAAATTGTATTTATTCACTAATACTCCTTCCAACATTTATACTTGTTAATTAATACAGAAATTAAAATTTATGCAAAAAATTATTCTCCACTGTTTAATTCTTTATTATACCACAATAATTCTCCTATTGGGAATTTAAAAACATATATCCATAAATTCTGGCATTTCTATCTCATTAGTTCTTGTAGAAATGTATGACAATATTTTATTTTATTCTGGTAGAGTGAAAACGATGTTACATATTACTAACATTTTCTATTTTGTATCAAAAACTTTAAAAATTCATCAAAAGGTAAAATGTATATCCTTCATTTTTCTAATAGCTGCTAGCATTTCTCATTGTGAGTGAAAAATTGTCTTGTCTTTTCTCATCAAATTACAATGGAAGTAGTATTAGTCACAGTTTGCATGGAAATCTTCCAGTAAAAGAAAGTCGAAAACATTTCTCTTCAAGCCTAATAAAAATGTCCAGTGGCCTTTTGTGATGCTGTAAAGTATGACTCAAGATACCAGCAAAAACAAGGAAAGAAAGAAAAAAGACAGTAAGGTCTCACTTTTTCTGTACCACTTACAAGTATCCTAAAGCTATGTTTTATAAGAGAAATTTGACTTCGGTGTCTCTGTCAATCCTCTCTGAGCTAGGAAAGGAAAAGAAAACCTTCCCCATCACAAGTGTACAAAAGAGGAGTCTTGCTGGTAAGGTTAGCATCTGTCAATATCAGGCCCGGTGTAAAAGCAAAGCCACTCTTTGAATTGTTTGCTTAATAAGCTCTCCAGTGAATGGGGTGTATCTGCAGCTTGGGGTTTCACAAGGAACGCAATGCTTCATGTGCATTATTTTAGATAGGAAGGAAGTTAGTTTCAGTAAGGCAAGAGATAAATGATAAGCTTGTCATTTTACTATAATTTGAGTTTTTGCATTGAAAACAGTTGAGTTTTCTAACATTTTCCATAAGCATGATAATTCATGTATTTTGTCACAGCCATCTGATTTTTCTCTGGGACATTATTATTTGTAATGACTTCTATTCATTGTTTATGTTCCATTTGTGAACTACTGCTATAGAATTTTAATGAGTTTCATGTTAAACACCTTTTAGAACATATTCTTTCAGAGTCATTCTACAGAGAGTAAGAAAGCCCGTCTAAAGAAATTCTTCTAAAGTTTACTAAAATCTACTACAAATGAGAATAATTTATTCCAATTTTAAGGGTAATTTCGAGAAACATAAAATCATTACCTTAGTCTACTGAAAACTCCATATTCAGTTCCAAATTCTCAGCTTTCTACACTAATTACAGGAACTGCTATAATGTATTATGCAGTTAAACGGCAAGCAATCTGATTCCGCATTTAAACTTGTCAACAATCTGGGAAAGAGGTATCACTTTCTGATGAGAAAACCAGGGATCAGAGAGTCTGAGCATGTGCCCAGTGATGTGCAGTTATAATTCTAACTTGAACCTCTCTTTTCATAAAACTCAAGTTCTCTCATGCCACATTGCAGTTGTCCCATAGTGTTCACAGAATAACTTAAACTTTCACAAAATCACCTTTTACAAAATAATAAATATGTTTCTGGGACCAATGATACTCATCATGGCTAAATTCAGAGCACAACTGATACTTATCTTGTTTGCTCCAGACTGTCTTCCAGTAGCATCTCATCAAAGTTTTTAACATAATCGCCTACATTTGTAAATTTGCTTTTAGTCTCAAACATTCAGACACCTCTAATTATCACACTGACAACACAAAAAGGCCTGAATTAATTTTACATCTAGAGTTTCCTTAGCATTCAGTCTCATTTAAACTTTTTACTTAACCTAAAAAAATCGGTCCATTAACTGCCCAAATTAGTGTTTAGATGTTACATCATCATCATCATCATCATCATCATCATCATCATCATGGTTTTACTCAAATATATATACTGGAAGAAAACTGAATTTGTGCAAGCAGGTCTAAATTATACGTGAAAAACTCTATAGTAAACATTTTTGCAGAGAAATTTGCAGTTGCCTGGTGATTTCAGGTTGTAAATAAAGAAGAATTGAGCAATGTATTTCTTGTACAATCTCCCATTTCACAATAGGGATTAACATTACTTTTACCAAAGGCTTAATGAAGACTATAGTGCTGATGTGCTGGAGTCTGCTCATACCTCTGAGAGCTATATATGCACATCTCTTCACGACTCTGTATTCACTAAAATCAAGCTGGTAGCCTGAATTTGGCCATGGTAGGGGTATTTATACCATGAAAATTGACAGACTATAAATCAAGTCTACTTTCTCTTCCCCTCTACTTATATCCAGTTATTAAACATTCACCAGCACAATACTGACTAAATTAAAACAGCAATAATGAATACTGAAGTGTGCCCGCATGGTTGCTCCAGGTGCAGGGAGTGCTGACTGCTGAGGACTCATAGCTGTACCTTCTCTGCAGATTGCCCTTAGCTAAGGGGAGTTGACTTGCTCAGGATTATGCCCCTTCCATATCAGACAGCTGGACGGATGTGGAAATACAAAGACTTGGGCCCCTGAAAGGCCACGCCAGCTCCGGAGCATCTCATGGGATTAGCTCAGTGGTCTGTTGCAACTGCCTCATAGTTTAACGTCTCCCTTTGCCTCATCCTGCTTTCCTCCTTCTGAGAACATCTCCGACCCCTCCTCACCCCCCACCACTAAAACTGTCTGCACAAATCTCTCTCTGTCTCAAAGTCTGTGTCCCAGGGAACTTGACCTAAGACATACAGGTAACATTACCTGGCACACAGTACTTGAAAAGTGTGAGTTACTAATAACATATTTGTAATCATTCTTTCACTGTACCTTAGTTCTAATCTAGTTGTTAAGAGTTAGAGGGAAATGATTTCATCAGACATCTTTTCCTTTTACTTTTTCTTTTCTTTTCTTTTCTTTTTTTTTTTTTTTTTTTTTTTTTTTTTTTTTTGAGACAGAGTCTCGCTCTGTCACCCAGGTTGGAGTGTGCAGAGGCACAATGTCGGCTCACTGAAATCTTTGCCTCCTGGGTTCAAGCAATTCTCCTGCCTCAGCCTCCTGAGTAGCTGGGACTACAGGTGTGCACCACCACATCAGGCTAATTTTTGCATTTTTAGTAGAGACAAGGTTTCACCATGTTGGTCAGACTAGTCTTGAACTCCTGGCCTCATGTGATCCACCCACCTCCGCTTTTCAAAGTGCTGGGATTACAGGGGTAAGCCACCGTGCCTGACCCCTTTTCCTCTTATTAAGTTAAAAAAAAATTCTGCATTGGACAACACAACCAAATAATGGCTATCTCTATGTACAATCTTAATTGGCTTCAAAATGCTCAATCTGAATCAAGTCGTTTTGGAGGCCAAGCAGACAATTGGAAATTCAAATTCATTTAAGAGTCAGAAAAAAAAAAAAAAGTTTAAATTTGACTCGAGCAAGAAAATAATTTCAGGAGTTCATCAAATTTAGGTTGATGATCTTTAAGCACATCTAATTTTGAATTAAGAAGACACTTTACTCAGGGATCCTCAATTGTAACACGAATGCAAGATTGATAACTCCACTGTTTCGAGAAGGGTGACTAACAGGATGTTTCTTTAGTAATCAGATTAGTTGATATAAACCTTCTTTGGTCAATTTCAAAGAAAAAAAAAATTGAATGTGATGACCATGTTATTCCCCTCCTGAGACTACACAGGACCTAAGCATAATGCATCCCTTGGGAAGATTCAGTGCAAACCACAACTGGAAAACATTAGGCAGCCATTCACAGCCACCCAGTAAAATAATATTCTATGTACATCCTTGGTTATACATGAAAGTCATGATGACTACTAAGGGATTATTTTATTTGTAATCATAATATTTCTCAGAATCCTATGAGGAATTTTACAAAATTAAGCCACAATAATTCATATATTGGTTATATATTAAAACAAAGTATCTCAAACATATTAGAAAGACTATTCTTTAAAAATATATATATATATATATGTATATACACACACACACATATATATATACATATTTAAGACAGAGTTTCTCTCTTGTTGTCCAGGCTGGAGTGCAGTGGCGCCATCTCAACTCACTGCAACTTTCGCCTCCTGGGTTCAAACGATTCTCCTGCCTCAGCCTCCTGGGTAGCTGGGATTACAGGAGCGTGCCACCACGCCCAGCTAATTTTTTTTTTTTTTTGAGACAGAGTCTCGCTTTGTCGCCCAGGCTGGAGTGCAGTGGCCTGATCTCGGCTCACTGCAAGCTCCGCCTCCCGGGTTCACGCCATTCTCCTGCCTCAGCCTCCAAGTAGCTGGGACTACAGGCACGCACCACCATGCCCGGCTAATTTTTTGTATTTTTAGTAGAGACGGGGTTTCACCGTGTTAGCCATGATGGTCTCGATCTCCTGACCTTGTGATCCGCCTGCCTTGGCCTCCCAAAGTGCTGGGATTAAAGGCATGAGCCACTGCGCCCGGCCAGAAAGACTATTCTTAAAGCATTCCTTTCTATGCATTGGAAAAATCACATTGAAGGAATATTGTTTGGTATCTGATTTCTAGCATGGAATTCAGGCTCAGTTAGCAATATGGTGACCATACGCTACGCTACTATAGGAGGTTGCTATCTTGATTTTTTCTGTTTATTTGCTGACTTATTACTTAATTCAGACAACTCTGGGCAAGAGAGTAGAGAAGGCACTAGGGATAATGAGAGAAATTTAGAAAGGTTATTCCTTTAATAAAACCCATAGCTTTATGGAAGAGACCCACATGTATGAAAACAAATTCAATTCGAAATAGAGGTAATTTAGTGGCTATCTTCCCAGCATGCTTATCTTTCTTTTCTAGATAACCTCACACTGCTCCTCTACATCCTTTATCCCCATTATCCTTTCCACGTTACTCTGTTGGCTCCCAGTCATAGAAAATAAATCCCTTGACACTTCGGTCTCAAGGTGTGCCTGTGAGATGCCGATCCTGGGGTTATCCCAACCAAAGTTTCTTCTCTTTTGGATCCGGAAAGATGTGAAGCAGAGGCTGAAGACAGTTACTTTCCCACAACTTGCATAAGAAAACCAAAGCAAAAAAAAAATGAAATGATTTCCAAGCTCTTGTCCAACCCCAAGAGGTGGTTTCCATCACCGATCCCAGAAGCAATCTTGGTATCCTTTTGAACAAGCTTGAGTTGAGTTTGTCCAGCTTTCAACAGAAAGTGCTCACCAAAGCAAGCATGGGGAGCAGCTCCAGGTTTTGTGGGACCCCAGGCTTATACCATTGGTAATCCTCTTGGAAAATGAAAACAAAATTATAAATATACCAGGTATAAAAGTGCTTATTTATTTTGGAGGAAAAGGAAAAATACAAGTTCCTGGACTTCTGGGGGCTCATGTCTCTGGTGCTTTACCAGACATGCTTATACAGAATTGCTTCCCAGTTGCAAACTGGCTTCCCCTCCCACAAAGAATTCTACAACAACCAGCAACTCCTTGGACACAAAGGGGTCTGTGCGTGTGAGGGATCCTGAAGTTCAGGCTTCACTCACTGCCAGATAAATCTGCCTCCGGTAGCACGGATGTCTAAAGTACAGTGGGAGAATAAAGAGAGAAAGGGCAACCCCAGTACCAGGAAAGGTTTATCGGAGGGGTGAGCACTCTCTGGATGATTAATTGGCATTCTGAAACAGAAAGTGGGCAGGTGATCCAAAGTTGAGTGAATTCTTTGCACTAAGTTACGGTGTCAAGAAATAATTGCATGTTTGAGGAAAGTTTATCTTATTTAAACGTGAAGACACATGAGAAAAAAAGATGATTGCAGAGTGGCAAATTGAAGAATCTCTCTCCATATAATCCTAGAATATGCCAGTTAATTTTGGGTTTTTCCTTCCCCCCTCTACTCTTCTTCCTCCTTGTATTCACTTCTCTGGACTTGGAGCTTCTAGGAGGGAGGATACTTCAAAGCCCTGCTTCCAGAATATTTATGTAGAGCATATGCTTTCTATTCTCGGGATACTCCACCAAATCCCAATATTTTGTCCTTTTCCTTAAAATAAACATAGCACTCAAAAAGGGAAAAGGATAATGGAGCACAACAATAAGAAATGATCTTTTACAGCAAGATCCTTAAGACACCAAGAAGCTTAAGAGGAATAACAAACACTACTCTTTTCAATATAGGACCTATGTCACCAAAAGTTCACCAGTGTGGTGCTGGATGGAGTCGTGTGGAAAACCAGAGGATATTTTTTTAACTAGAGGGAAATGGCCCTCCGTGTATTTAAATATATGTGTATATATTAAAAAGTTAGCATCAAAGCAAATCGATTCAACTTTTCACAGAATTTACATAAGAATTCCAACATAGAAAAAGAATATGGGTCCAAACTCTGTTCCCCATGCACTCCCTTTTCCTGATTCTGATTTTAAAACATCACTTAGCCTGGGATATAGTAAGCTTGGTGAGTCCTGTTAACTGTACTCAGGACCAGCTTGCATTAGTTAATAATACCATTAAAGCTAAAGACACATTTGTGTGTGTTCTGGAGGAATGGGGGTTAGGGGCTGCCTAGTGGCCAGGGCTGAATTTTGTTTCAACGTTCCTGCACTATCTCATTGCTAAGTGTCACTACCCTATCAGACATTCTGCCCTGTCAAGCTGTAACGCCAACTCAAGACACGCATCAGAGCCAGCTATTGTGTTTTGTGAAGCAGATGCTGTTTCCTGAACCTCATCTGTCCTGCCCTGTACCAGCTATCTGTTGAGGTCCCTCTTCCTCTACTTGCGGACGCTCTCCTGAAGATGTTCTTGTCTCCTCAGGACAGAGTGAGACACACATGGGCTTGTCTTTCAGGTCAGTGTCCGATGTTGTTTACTTTCCTTGCTCCCCTTGTGTCCATAACATTTCTGTTTGATTCTCCCTTTGTCCAAGTAAGATCTTCCACAATAATTATAATCATGAAGGGAAGGTCTCTCTGTTCCTCCTCTAGATTTGAATCCCTGTATGAATGATGGCTTATTTTAGACTGTCTCTCAGTATAGTCCCCAGGTAAGACCTGGGTAAGACCAAGTTCCTGTGCATATTGATCTTCAAATTTTATCTTCTCTCAACAGGAGGAGGAGGAGAAATGGGAGTTATTATTCCCAGTGTCATTTCTGGGGGCAGACACAGCTCCTAAAACAGAATGCTGAAATTGGGAAGACAGTTCTTAGACTAAGCAAGGCATTACAGGACTTTGGGGAGGCTAGGCTCTCTGAAGGCATCCACCTAGTGAGTAGTTCAAGACAAAAGGATCCCTGCATTACAGATTGAAGAAGTCATATTTTGAAAGCCGGCTTATCCAGTAGGTACATTTTCAGGAACAAGGCAGCACTGTAATTTCCATGTGACCTTTCATGTGACTTTTCTCCATTTATTACCAACCATGAAGCATCTGGAATTGATGTTTAAGAAGCAAGAATGTTTCTTTGCAAGCTACAAATAATGAAATGTGTTATATAGGTTTCCTTCCCAGATGACATTCACCTTTTATGTTTCCATCTATTACTCATATCTCAGTATATATGAATTCAGTTCACGTGGGTATAATGTCTCCTATGTGTCTAGCCCATGCTGGGCAACTTGAGAGATTACAAAAGATCTAGAAGGTCCAGAGTCTACCCTATGGGAGACAAGATTGATCCCCGTGAGACTTTTTAATGCAACAACAGACTTTGCAAAGTGTAATATCCTATCCTAAAAGACCTATCCAAACAGAAACAAAAAAAAAAAGATGCTATTTTCAAGTGTGCCTGAGAAAATGTAGGTTTTCCTAAGCGTCTGTCTTCAGCTCCTTTATTTGGTCATTCCACACACTCTTTTTTGATGATCTCTTGCTTTCTAATTTATGTTTTTCTTAGTCTTATTATTGTAATAGTGCTGGTAGATTTTTCATTGTTTTTTTTCAAGTACTATAAATAAACAACAACAATCACAGATAACTGCCAGTGTTTTTTTAAGCAAGGACACACATTGATAGCCACAGCATCGGTAGCTAATTCACCTTTATGGGAATCACAGTTATTATTTTGACCTCTTGGCTCATTCTCTAACCAAGTTGGCAAAATTCCCAATCCACCCAAAGGTATTATAAAAAGCATTCATCCTATTATTGCCTTCTCTTAAACCCTCAGGTAAAATGAAAGAAAAGTGATTCATTCAATATTGCCTTTCATGCATTTTGAAAATTTGAGTTTATTTCCAAATATACTAGGAACAATTCTTTTGGACAAGAGGCTTATGCTATTCTAAGTCACATGCATCCGGCCATGTTACATGGTCTGAGAGTGATTTAAAAACAAAAACAAACAAACAAACAAACAAGCAAAAACCAATAGTTATGTTTAAGATGCTTAAGGGAATGGATAACCAAGTTATTTAAGGATAACTAGGTACCAATCGTGCTAATTAATAGGTGCTTATATGTTACAATGTCAAGCTGTGAGATGATTCTGTGCCTCTTACAGGGTCTTGAGAGAAATAGGGGTTGAGTCATTTAAAGCATGAAGGAACACAGTGAGGCACTCATAAGATGAGACCGGTTACTGCAGGCGAGTGAAACTCGGACTTCCCGGGAAGGCTCTCCAATCACCATCCCACCACTTAACAGTTCAGTTAACAAATTTAGACAAAAAGCAACTGAAAACTTCATCGTTAATGATCAAACCCCCTTGAAGCCGAAGTTTCCAAAGGCTTTACTAAAAGAATGGGTGTCACTAATCAATAATGACACTGAGCGGGACACTCCCAAGGAGCTCTCTTTCTGAGAGATGTTTGTTAACCCAGCAGGAAGAGTCTGCAGTGAAATGCTTCTTACTTCAGGGTTAATTATTTGTCTTTTTTCCCCAGAGCCAATAGGAGCTCGAAGAAAGAATAAAAGCCTATTGCTGAGCTCCAGGAGGGAAAAAAAAAAAAAAAAAAAAACAACTCTACTGGGTTCCCAGCAACTAGTTGGTTTTTGGATTGCTTTTGTCTTGGTGAGAGAGAAATTTCTGGAGCGTAGTCAAAGGATCGTCACTGTTTTTAACAGAGTCAAGGGGTTTTCTGTAGACTAATATTATTTTTGCAATGCAGGCTTCCACAAATCTTTTGTTTTAGGACACTCTGACAGAGTATGGTGGTTTATTATGATTAACATAAAAGTAAAAGCAACAAAGAGGTAACAAAAAATCACATAACTGGGTCAATAAATGGGTTACATTTCATTTCTGAGAGAAAAAAATCCATTTGTCATGTGGGTCATTTTTCATTTAAAGTTACAGGTTAAGTAGTAACATACATATGAATCAACTTTTTGGTTAGAATCTTACTTCCGAAATGTGCTGAAAGAATTTGTGCTTTTTGTGGTTTGTTTTAATTAGAATTTTTAACTAATTAGTATACAGATAAAAAAACCTCGAAAGTGTTTTAACTCCTAAGGTAATGGTTAATGTTCTTGGAATTTCACAAGAATTGTGAATATAATTCTAAATGAAAATGGAATTTACTATTAATGAAAAATCAGTTTGGGACAAATGGTCTTTACTGGAATTCTGATATTTTAAATACGAGGGAATGTTTGTGTGGTTCTTTCTGTACCATCCTCAGTCTAAGTACTCACGACGCATGCTGCAGCACCTTGTCACATTTTACTCTCATTTTTGGTTCACATGACGGACTCTCAACTATACTGTGAGCTCCTTGAGGGCAGAGTTCATACCTATTCCCTCTTCCTCGCCCAGGATTTATACCAAATATTTTCTAGATTGCATCCATCTGTGTGGTAGGCTAAATAATGTCTCCATTCTAAGCCTTGGAACTTGTGACTATGTTACCTTACATGGTGAAAGGAACTTGCAAATGAGATTAAATTATCCAGGTAAGCCCAATGGAATCATAAAGTCCTTTATAAAAGAAAAGCAGGAGTATTAAAAACAGTAGTAAAAGATGTGATGGTGGAAGCAAAAGATTATACTGATGCAGGGATGTAGTGGTCAGCAGGTCAGGGTTTATAGGTAATCTCTGGAAGCTGAAAAAGACAAAGAGATGGTTTCTCCCTTTAGGGCCTCTGAAAGGAACCAACTTTGCCTACACCTTGATTGACTACATTTGAGATAATTTGTTACAGTAGCTATATGAAACAGCAATGCAGTCTGTTATTATTTGGTGCACTAAGATTATTCTTTGAGTTCTCTGATGAACCTCTTGGTATCACATGTTCTTAGAAAATGGCAGCAATTATGTGAAAGGTGAAAATTCTACAGTTTCTAAGTTAAACATCCTGGATTCAAAGCTCAGCTCTGTACTAACTGCTCTCTGACCTTGGTGTCACTTAACCTCTCAAAACCTCACTCTCCCCTTGGTAAAATGGAGATAATAATAGTTCTTATAGAACAGGCTATTTTGCCTCTGATAATTAAATAAGGTAGTGCATGTGTGTATGTAAGAGAGAGATAGTGTGTGTGTTTAGCACATTACATTGTACATAGTATATTGGTCAGTGCTTTTGGTTTATAATAAGAAAATATAAGCATAAAAAATTGTGTCTAATAAATCACCTTGCAAAAACACTGATTTTGGTTGGAAGTCACTTGTTGTGTTGTCCATTACAAATGACACACACCTAGTTTGTTACAGAGCAGAGGAGGAATTTTCTAAGTGTTCACTTTTTCAATAGGTTTAGTAACTGAAGACAAATCCAGACTACACCACACCTTAAGCTAAAGTGACTTCAGCTTTACTCTGGCTCTCTTAGAGTACCTGTAGTTCTCTTCACATTCCATGTCCTGCCAGGTCCCCGGAGGCTTGCACAGGCCACATGCCCTCTTCCAGGAACGTCTTCCTCCATCCTACTGCTATCAAGCTCTTTCTTCCTTGGCAAGATCTGCAATCTTGGTGATGTCTTCCCTGCCTTCTCAAGCTCCTAGTTTTGAACTCCAGTTCTCCCAATATACTGTCCTAAGAATCCCCTTAATGCTTGTATCCACCTCCCTACCAGATCTTCAGGGAAACTACTCTGTCTTTTTTATCATCAAAGTATCATGCTAGGCACTGAGGATACAATTCAACAAATTCAAAGACTAGATTCCTTCATAAACCAAGTCTTTGCAGATGACCCAGTGGTTTAAGTAACACTAAGCATATATCCCTCCAGAAATACATGCCAATACCTTGTAGCAAACTTACATCTTAAAATAAATATTATCAGACTTAATATTTTAATCCATTAGAGTATTTGTATTTGGTACATATTTCAGCAAACTCTGGCAACTCATTGAGCATAGATGTTGGCATAAGAAAAAATTCTTGGTACCTCACTAATAACACAATTAATACCATCATAAAATTAAACTTTTTACTGTCTGACAAAAGTATTGATATTTCAAGGATTAAAATTAAAATTTACAAGATCACGCAATTATAAAAAAACTGAACCATAAAATCTCTTAAAAAGAGAAATCAATTTCACTTTCCCCCAAAGACATTATAGAGTAAAACATAAATATTCCTTATCCCAAATAAATTAGTTTGGGATTATGCTATAATGATGCTATGAGAGTCAGGTACAACAATAGGATTTACTTTCCTGAGAGTTTTCTGAGATACAGCTTTCTTAGGAAATCAAAGGATATCTGCTTTTAAGTCCTCAATGAACAGGTGTTTAACTCACCCTTCAGATTTCAAAGCTTAATGTATTCGATATCTGATAAGCACTGTTAATAACAACGGTTTATTTCAAAGGATATGTGTATTATACTCTGGTTCATTGGAACAAATATTAGAGAATTGTCCTGTCTCACTATCTGAGTTCTTTGCAGAATCTTCTAGTTTAATCATTCTTTTTATTTGGACATTTTATTTTGTAGGTATTCATTCCAGTTTGCAATTTATAATTCATATTCTTACAAAGAGAGTTTTTAGAAAAGCAGCGATGTCTTGACTTTAAAAAACTCAAATTAATAAACATTCATATTTCACATTCATATGAAATAATTCTCTTTTTCCCCCTTTTTTGTAAAAGACTTTTTAAGTATTCAACTTTCTTAAATAGTAGTTGAGATCACTGCCCAGTTGGTGGGGGGATAGGGGAAGTTGGGATGGCTGTTTTTTTCATTTTGTGCTAATGAGTCCCAAAATACAGAACTGATACCCGGGGGTAGGGAGGATCAGCTAGAAGTGAACTTCAGATCTTTGGTGTCAGATGGATTCTATTTCATTACTGCTACCAAGTAGCAGACACATATCAGGGTAAGGATATTCGATTGCAAATGATTGGATAGGTAAGTTTTTTTTCCCCCAGGAAATCACGGTTTCCTTATGAAACAGTTCTGTGGTTTTCAAGATCTTGTGCAGAAAAAGGACATGTCCACACATACTACTCAATCAGGGTGTTAATAAAGAGACATTGAGTAAAGTATTAAAAGCAAAAAGATTGTCCCTGACATGAAAGATGTACCAGTAAATAATACAAATAAAGATATTGGGCAGCATTTTTCTCATCTAGAAAATTAGTGGATTCAAATATCATCTTTCAATTTATTTCAGCTGTTATGGTCCATGATTTTAAAAGGATGAAACAGGATATTAGCATCTATCATAAGCCAGGCTTCTAGGACCAATTCTTCAAACACTTCATTCTGTTCATGCTTTTTCTTGTCTCTAACCGAAGGTTTAAAAGTTTCAATAGATACCTGTGTAAAAAGAGACACATACAAAGAGAGGGTAGATGTGTATGAACTGGAAAGTTGGAAGTGTACATCTCATCTAGATGTCTGGGCCATTACAAGTTCAACAATTTTCAAAGGCAGGATGTCATTCCCTCACCCACACACAAATTTATATATTCTTTATCAAGCTACTACTATTCCAAATACTGTGAAAGGTGGCAGGAATGTATAATTCACTATATCATAGTCCTTATCTTTCCTTTCCTATACTAAGTTTGAGTTTAAAAATATCATACTAAGTGAGTAAAAATTGAAAAAGAGGCAATTTTGATTGAGGAAAGGGGTGACTATTGGAGAAGTATTTGAGCTGTTATCAATAGAAGCATTGAACTGTTGTCCAAATAAGATTTTAATATCTAAGTAGAGAGAAAAGGGAATATCATTCCCACAGGAAGGGAACAGCTTTAGTAAAGATACAGATGTGTGATATGCTTGGCAAGTCTTGAGAACAGTGGGAAGTGTAGCATGTCTAATCGTCTGGGTGGGAATGTGGGAGTGGCAGGAATGAAACAGGAAAAGGAGTCTGGACTCAACGCATGCTAGGGATTTTGAACATCATTATGTGGACAATTTGAAATCATGGAAGGTTTTTAAGTGGGGGATTTGAAATACTTTGCTTGGGGTTTGGAGGTAGAACTGCCAGGGATAATGCCAGAGTGATGGGATCAATGAAATCATGTATTGACCTATTCAGAAAGTCCAGGGGAATAAGCTTAAGGACCTGAATTCGGGAGAGGGGATGAACGATTAAAGAGACTTTGTCCTAAGAAAGTCGGTCTCAGCTAAGACAAACTTAAAAAAAAATTACTAAATTTCAATAGCAAATTAACTAAGTTAAAGTATGTAGGGTGGTCTAGCTCTAACCCTGATTAGATGGCAATGATTTGCAATTAGTGGATCAAGGAAAAAGACTAAAGTCTCGTGGCTTCTATTTTTGATATGCTGATAATGTTTGTTTGTAAATGTATACCCAATAAGTTTAGAAAATAATGATTTGGTTTTTTTTCCCCTGAAAGTGGTAAATGTCCCCACTGAATCATGTTTAAACCCTTAGTTGTTGAGCAAATCCATTTAGAAATGATTAATGACTATTTAAACTGCAGTGAAATTCATTCAAGAATCACTTTTATTTAGTGAAGTGTGAATGAAAGAGTTATATTTGTTTGCCCTTTAGTGATTCTCTATCTAATCACTAAATTAGATTTTCTATGTAATCACTATAATAATATTATTTTAATATACACCATTTCCCTCATGATGGGGGTGGATATTAAAATAATATTTTCATAGTAGTTGAAGCTGGGAAGGGGAAAGGACTGTAAATGAGCACAAGTGATCCTATAGAATGATAGAAATGTTCAGAAATTTGATTGTGCTGCAGACTGCACATGTCTGAAAATTTACTAAAAGTCATTGGACTGTACACTTAAAATGAGTGAATTTTATGGTAGGTAAACCAAACCACCCAAAAGCTGTTAAAAAACATTATTGGTGTGCATGTATGAAGGACTTTAAATCTGCTAAATGTGACGGTAAATCTTGCAGTCATTTAATAACAGCTTACAGAGAAGTTACTAGGGACAGGAGTGTTCTAGGCAAATGCTTCTTAGAATTTAATGTGCATAAGAATGTACAGAGGATAGTAAATGCAGATTCTGATTCAGTAGGTCTGGCACTGGGCCCATAATTCTACCATTTTAACAAACTTCCAGGGAGTGTCATGTGTTGCCCGAGAAACCACATCTAAATGTCAATGTTCTAGGCACAGGGATCTGGCAAGGGAACAAGAAGGTAATTTTCTTACTCCTACAGAGCTGACATGCTAAGAAGAGAGGCAGGTGGTAAGGAAGTAAACAAATAAAAGCTCAAGATAGTTTCTCATATGTACTACACAGTCTTCAGAACAGCACTATGATTCAGCATTCTTTCAAAATCTTTTATTCATTGCCTACCATGTGTCAGGTATCATGATAGGCACTGGAGATACAATTGTAAGCAAACTATAATTTCTGATGTTATAGAATTTGCAATCTAATTCCAGACCCATTGCACTTTCCAAATAACCCTATGAGGTATATAATACAATTTTACTGATTGATTGATTGATGAAACAGGGACCCATTGTGCCACCCAGGCTAGAGTGCAGTGGCCTAATCACAGCTCGCTGTAGTCTCAACCTCCTGGACCCAAGCCATCCTCTCACCTCAGCCTTCCCAGAAGCTGGGACCACAAGAGTGCACTACCATGCTTGTCTAATTTTAAAACTTTTTTTTTTTGTAGAGATAGGGTCTCTCTATGTTGCCCAGGCTGGTCTCCAATCCCTGAGCCCTAGCAATCCCCCTGCCTTGGCCTCCCAAAGTGCTGGGGTTAGAGGCATGAGCCACAGTGCCTGTCCAATACTCTTATTTTTTATTTTTTTATTTTTTTTAGAAGCAGAGCTTGAGAATCAGAAAAGGTAAGTCCTTTCTTCAAGGCCACACAGTATTCACATGGGCCTCAATCCTAAGACTTCATCTCAACACTATGCTAGACTATACACTATTCAATTTCAACGCTACAGGAAGAAATGAGAAATTTACATTGCATTCATCATCCAGAATATTATGTTCTTTTGGACTTTGGTGCCCTTGGCAAACTGTGCTGTCTATTTGTTAGCTTAGTTATTTCCTCTTTCTGGGTCTCACGTTATTCAAGTCCTCTTGTGCTTATATGGAACGCTGTAATTTAGATCTGCATTTCTTTCTCTTCTTTGCTACCAATTTCAGCAACCTTGTGAGGATCTATTTATACTCCTCCCTCTTGGGAATTTGAAGTTCATCTTCATTTATCGTCTGCAGATGTACTTCTCATGCTACTCACTTCCTTTTTTCAGCTCACTAATGATGTTGTTAAACAAAATAGAACCCAACATTGACCCGTGAGGATAGCCCCTCGGATTCTGTGCTCATTTTATGTCAATCATCCATTCCTTCAATGGAATGTCTTAGCTTAAAGTGCTCGTACTGGGACAAGAACAAACCACTGAAGTTTACACAAGAATATAAATTCCTGGATACATATGGGAGAAATATTTGAAAATCAACGACTTATTTGTATAACTATGAAAAATTACAGGAAATATAAAATGGAAAATTATATGCTAGTATATTTAAACAGTTAATGAGATAATATTTATTGAACATAAATATGTCAGTTACTTAATTTTATTATTAGTATCTCTAATTATTAAAATCATCTACCAATGTAGTTACATTTCACACCAGAAAATCCTGGGTGGGTCAGAAACTGAGGGCCAGTGATGTGAGGTTGCATTTCCAGGACTTTCTCCAAAGTGCATATATTTTTCTAATATTACATATTGCTTCAATAAATACATATTTTTGGTTGTCGTTTTTAACTGGCCTGTTAAGAAACTGTGCTACTTTTCTAATTTGAGATATGAAACTTCTCATACTCTCCCAAAGAGTACCTGATTTGAAGAATGTGAAAAAGTGTTTGTTTCCCCATGTTGACTACAACAATCAGTAATAGCCTGTTACAGAGAAAGGTATCATCACTAACTACCTTGAAATTAAGTTTTGTGAAAAAATTTCCAGTTTTTTTTTTTTTCTTTTCTTTTTTTTTTTTTTTTGAGACGGAGTCTCGCTCTGTCGCCCAGGCTGGAGTGCAGTGGCCGGATCTCAGCTCACTGCAAGCTGCGCCTCCCGGGTTTACTCCATTCTCCTGCCTCAGCCTCCCGAGTAGCTGGGACTACAAGTGCCCGCCACCTTGCCTGGCTAGTTTTTTATATTTTTCAGTAGAGACGGGGTTTCACCGGGTTAGCCAGGATGGTCTCGATCTCCTGACCTTGTGATCCGCCCATCTCGGCCTCCCAAAGTGCTGGGATTACAGGCTTGAGCCACCGTGCCCGGCCTAAAATTAAAATTTCCAGTTTTTATAAAGCTGGAGGAGAAAAAAGAACGAAGAAAAAGAGAGCTGAAGTGTGTAAATGGCCTATAGTATTTGAACAGTTATGGTTTCAAGGCAATTATATTAAGTACACAAACCTGGTTTTAATGGCCATGCTTAGAAGATGGGCAGAGTACTAAATGTGTAAGTCATTATGAACTTGGCACAGTAGCTCTGTTTATTTTAACCTTTCTTTTGCTGCTTTTGTTGAGGATGTTTACTTAACCAGGCTCTATTAAATATGCTAGAAACATTATTGCAGACTTTGTCTTTGTGAGCACTTTTAATTGACAAGCCACAGAAGTGACAACTCATCAGGAATCATAGATGACAGCAGATAAGCTAGAGTGGCATGAAGAGGACAGGCAGGTATCTTTTTATCTTGGACTAAAAAAAAAAGAAAAAGAAAAAGAAAGAAAAACTTTAGTGAAATTCAGTGTTTCTAAAATGCAAAGGACTGGTCGCATTGGAGACTGAATTCTTGTATTTAGCTGAACAGCAGAACCTGTGTAGAGCACTCTGGAGTATGCTTCCCTCCAGTGCGCTGTGACCCTGCTGGACCTGCGTGACTAGCACACTCTGCTGTGGAGAAAATCTCATGCCTGGAAGTCCATACTGAACTTTGTTATTCTAAGCAGCTGATAGGTGCCAAACACGTTAACCCTCCACAACGTTATCCAAGCCTAGGAAGGAAGAAAGCTCTTTTATTTGTTTCACAATGCAGAGATAAGGAAATAAGAAACTACAGAATCTTTGGTTAATAATGGCCCATGTGGAATCCTAGTTTACCTTTAGCATTATGATTATTTCTTTTCCTTCTTCCCTTTTCTTTTACCTCTTCTTCGTCCTTCTCCTTCTTTGATATCATCATCATCTTCTTCTTCTTCTTTGTCATCTCTATCTTTATTAGTCTTTGGAGAGAGTCTTACTGTCATTTTATATAATTCCAGTGATATTTCTTGATAAAGACTGTTCATCCACTTAAAAATATATTCTAAATACTTACTGAAAATTATTTGAATCTTTCTATATTGAAATTTTAAAATATCAGGTTCTTATAAAATTCATGCCTAATAGAAAGGTAGTAATTTTACTCTAAACATGGAAACTGAAGAATTTTTGTTATACACTGTAATTATTTATGAAAGGAATCTGGAAAGACAGCAAATTGGCATCGGGGGAAACAAAAAACATATGCTTATCTTTACTGTTTATATAAATGTCAACCTGATATTTTAGGCTATGATTATCACCAAAATTATCTGATCTGTTTTTTGAAGTCTGTTGACAAAAACCACTCCCGATGCAAATTCATTTTATGTAGTGGGTGGTCTTAGAAGAAAATAATTGTCTTATTTATTGAAAAATGAGCATCCAAAAATATTTCCACCAGGGTTTAGAGAGGGCAGGATTAATAAATAAAATAATTAACACGAGAGAATGAATGTATGCTATATAAAACCATATGTTATTTGATTAACAAACAATGTATATTTTTAATGAAATGAATTTTTGAGATCTAAATACAACATATTATTGTTACATAAAGTTGTTCATGTACACATATATAGAGTCTCCTGTAGATTGTGGAATATGGACTACTGCTTATGATAGTGTTTACAATCTAATATACTTTTTATGTCAGTGAACATCACTTGCTTATGAGAAAAAAGAAAGTTTAGATACATATTAGTCACTCGGACTTATAGGAAATCACTTAGCACGTTGCTAGGTTGTTATCATACCAGACTTAATCTGGAAATGTCATTAATTTAGAAACCAGTAAATACAGATTCCAGCGCAGGCCCATAGAACTAAGAACCAGGGCTTCAGAGTCAGACCCGGGAGTAAGTTATTTAACTTCTTCTAACCTTATTGTCCCTATCTGTAGAACAGAGATCATAACTGTATGTACAAAGTTTTCTAGAAAGCTACAAAGAGAAAATTAACATCATGACCTTACGTCAGTACCTAAATGTACTCAGCAAATTTTACTTTCCTTTAGGAAGTAGGAATGTTCTCCATAGGGACAAGAGCCATCTTTGATCTATATTTATGGCTGTCAGAGAGCTTGGTAGAGTTTTTTTACATGAGTCGCTTTTTAATAAATATCTGTAGAAACAAGGAAGAAAGGAAAAAAAGGACCTGTTTCCAATGCTAAACCAACTTCTGTTCTAATATAAGAGATAGAACTTACATAAGTAAATATTTATGTTTGAAATTTGCATGTAAAAATAAATACTATGCTCAAGGCACATACCAACTGCTAAATTACACTCAGGAATGGAGTTTGTATTGCTGCTCAGAAGGATTTGAATAAAAGTATTCTGTGGTTCTTCACAGTGTCCATGAAAATAAGGAAACAATACAAGCAGGCAGGCTCACCAGGAGACCCTTAAAAGCGTCTATGTGTGCTGAGCTTGGATCAGGCTGAGACTGTTGAAATTCAGAAGTAGAGGAACAAAAACCAGTGAGTAGGAATCAGTAGACTTGGTATTAGCCTAGACATGGTCGTAATTGGAAGGGGGAGGGGATGCCCGGGGTGTCTTGTCTGCCTCGGAAACCATGGTGCAGGGAAAGCAGAATAGATGGGCTAAGGAGAGATCATAATATCCCTTTTCTTCCCCATGTTTAGATTTAGGTGATGGCAGAACATCTAAGTAAAGATGTTCCATAAACAGAAAGAAATATGTGACTGGGTAGAATATGAAAGGTCAGGGCAGGAGAGGAAGTTCTGGAAATTGTCTGCATAGAGGTGGGTGGTAAATAAAATTGAGGGCTCAAGCGTCACTTGCTGAGAGAATGTGGCTTGCAAACCACAGAAGATGATTAAAAACATTCACTATTTTAATTACATTTTTTTAAAGTTTCTACATTCTCTCTGGGGGGTAATATAGCACCCAATTTTATATACTTACTCATTTAGATCTAGGAGAAACTTGAGAAAATTCTGATCCAATTTCTTATAGGCAGGTAGCAACCCAAGAGGGTGAAGTGACATGGCCAAGGTTATTGAGCAAATAGGTTTCCATTTTTATTCATTCAGTAAATACAAATATGCAGATATACATGAGTGCAAATGTGGGATGACTCAAAATCCTACACTGGTATGCATTTCTGTTTACAAATCATCAATTCTTTTGTGACTATAATTTAGATTCGCGCTTGTGCTAAATTAAAATATGCATACTTTAAATGATTGACTTAAAGCTGTGTATAATACCATAATTGGAAAACCAAAGGTTTCCCATAAGCATTAATATGTCCTTTTAAAAACAACAGGCTGATGGTGTTTAAATATATTCACATTTACAAACATTTATTCACTTTAGTGGAAGTCAGAATAACCAGTAGGTAATGTAGACTATTTTCTAAACTTCAGTTTGAAGATACACGATATTTCTGTTCTTTTAAAGTTGATCCCGCCATGTTATACGCTTAACTTAAAATACGTAATGTGGACACTCTAAACTAAAGAAAAGAGATACTCTTTCCAAATCACCTTTTATGTACTTGGATAAAACTAAAGGAAAGGAAATAAATCTAGCAGAAACCAACCATGGCAATGCTGTCAGGTTTCAGTTGTTTATTTAGAAAATCACTCAATCATTATCTTGATACTTTAACTACACAGTTTATTCAACTGACAGTAGCCAGGATAAAGCAAATTCATTAAGCTATGAGGTTTGCCTTTGATTTGTGTCTGGTAATAGTCTTTCAAATGATTACACAGCCTATAATTAAGTAAGTCAACTGACAAAAAATTGATTACCTTCCAAGTAAGTGCTGTCTATCTATCCTTAATCATCTTTCTTGGAAAGTTCTCTCATATAATAATGTTTTCCTAAAACTTCAACATACATACTGGTTTATATTCTACCCCTAGGGATCATGCAAAGCAATCATAATAGCTCCCTTGGCCTGGTAATCTTTTCAATATTTGAAGAAAGCTACCAGGTTCCCTCCGAGTTCACTTGCACCCTAGTTATTCCTCCTTCTGAATTATATTCTAAGTCCCTTGCTCTACTGGCTTTTTCTGAACAGAATTTGTTCCTGTTTACTTATGACTTTCTTTAATGTGGTACAGCATTGCAAAGTAGAGAGAAAATCAGCTCATCAGCTCAGGAGTCGGACAGATCTTTATTTGAATCTCTGCTTCATCACTAACAGGTTGTTCAATCCTATACAATGTATTCAACCTCCTTGAACCTCAGTTTTCTTATGTGTAAAATTGGAAATGAGAATAATAACCTCAGAGTTCTTTGTGATGACTAAATGAGATCATACATGGTTCAGGGCCTGGTCTGGCTCTCATCTAACCCACATCCCTAACAGAAGTTGGGTCTTTGTAGATAAAAAGGGGAGTCCTGGCCAGGCGTAGTGGCTCATGCCTGTAATCCCAGCACTTTGGGAGGCTGAGGTGGGCAGAACACGAGGTCAGGAGTTAAAGACCAGCCTGATCAACACGGAAACCCTGTCTCTACTGAAAATACAAAAATTAGACAGGGGTGGTGGCACGCACCTGTAATCCCAGCTACTCAGCAGGCTGATGCAGGAGAATTGCTTGAACTCGGGAGGTGGAGGTTACAGTGAGCTGAGATCGTACCACAGCACTCCAGCCTGGGTGACAGAGTGAGACTCCATCTCAAAAAAAAAAAAAAAAAAACGGGGAGTCCCATCACCTCGTAGATCCAGATATCACGTTTTCACTGGAAATCAGGGAGAATTGAATGTTTACTTAAACATTTGCATGTTTCACATATGCTCACGCACTTACCTCCTTAATAAAGAGATCCTGAGTATGACATCACAAAATATTTTTATTGAATATCTTTGTCAATGTAAATGGGAGAATATGAAAAAGGAAAATGATACATTTTGGCAAAGAGTAGTTTAGACCAATAAATACAAACTACTGTAGGTCATGTTGCACTCACATTTTCTAATGTTACCATCTAATCTAGTTTCAAGTTGTACTTAGCTTCCTATTTTAATCCATTTTTATTTTAAAGGTTTTACAAATGCCACATCTTCCTTGTGTAGCTCCTTACTAGATAACAGATTTTTCAAGAAAGAAGTATAAGAGTAAGCGAAGCCCCTTAAAATATTGTCAAGGCCAAGGCGGGTGGATCACGAGGTCAGGAGATCAAGACCATCCTGGCTAACACGGTGAAACCCCGTCTCTTCTAAAAATACAAAAAATTAGCTGGGCGTGGTGGCGGGCACCTGTAGTCCCAGCTGCTTGGGAGGCTGAGGCAGGAGAATGGCGTGAATCAAAAAATAAAAACAGTGTCCAAGAGTGTGGGTTGCTTCTCTTCTAAAAAGTTTTCCTTCTATAAGAAAATGGAAGCTATTGGGTTAGCTTTATATGACCCTAAGTCCGTATCTTCTACCTTCCTAAATTATCCTGTCCCCCAAATACAGTAGCTTTGGTTTATTGCTTTGAAAGTGGCAATGACTCCTTTCAAAAGACACACACGTGCACACACAAACTAAATCTTATAGAAGTATTGCTAAAACTGTCCCTAAGTTTTAATGTACCACAAGTCTTAGTAACTCAGCCTGCTAAGTATCTGCTTGTAAGAAGGTGCTATGTTTTTTCTGCATAGAGCAAATAAGAAACATCCCTTCAGCTGCACTCATATTTTTGGTAACACCTGCACAGTCTCCTAATAGCAGAGACAAGAATTAAATATTCTTCTCCTAATGCAGAATGGCCAGCCCAGTCTTTCTTTCAAAATTCCCAAGATTCATTCTTCATTAAGCATGTTCCAATTATCTGCCAATGTAACTGATAACTTTGTGTTAGTGTGTGTGTTCCCCTTTTCTACTTTATATACATCAGAATAGCTACATAACTTAAAAGATCTGCATTCTTAGCTGTCTTCCCTTGCGGCCATAAGCTTTCTGAGGGTAGGGAAGATGTCCTAGTCACCCCACAGGTCAAGAACAATACCTGCCTCCACAGATTTTCTCCTCTCCAGTGAATCTCTTTGGTTAATTAAGACAAAATTACGCAGTGGAAAGATTGTGACTGGAATTTAGGAGACCCAGGTTCTAGTCCCTGTTCTGGCTCTGTTATGAATCAATGTCTTTGAGAAAGTTAATTAGCTAATATTAGGAGATTGAGCTAAGTCATCATTAATATTTTCTTGGATCAAAAATTCTGATTCTCAGGATTCAAGCATTCATGATATACTTAATAATATACTGGGCATAATAAAATATTTTTAAAAGTATACTGGTATAACTGCTGGGCACTGTGGCTCACGCCGGTAATCCCAGCACTTTGGGAGGCCGAGGCAGGCAGATCACCTGAGGTCAGGAGTTTGAGACCAGCCTGAACAACATGGAGAAACCGCATCTCTCAAAAAAAACAAAACCAAAAACAAAAACAAAATTAGCCAGGCATGGTGGCGCATGGCTGTAATCCCAGCTATTCAGGAGGATGAGGCAGGAGAATTGCTTGAACCCAGGTGGCAGAGGTTGTGGCGAGACGAGATAATGCCATTGTACTCCAGCCTGGGCAACAAGAGGAAAGCTATGTCTCAGAAAAAAAAAAAAAAAAAAAGTATACTAGTATACCGCTCTAACCAAAAACATAAAATGAGATTGGGTCATTGGTATTGGAAACATGAAGTTACCATACAGACAAACACAAAATGAATTCTGGTTAATGTCTTCTCTCAGATTTTAAGTACAGATTCATACTATTTGGTATGATTTACTATGCTTAATGACAATGTCATTAAATGTGTTCAAGAAGAGTCTATGTCCTTCCAAAATTGTCTCAATTGCTCTCAGAAAATCTTCTGTCCTGGGAGCATCTGGCTCAATTGTCCATGGGTTATATGTGGATGTATCATTCCTGAATCACTGGCACCAGTGCTTAAGGCCAAACAAAACCTCTAAACCTCGAACTATTAAGTGTTGAGCAAGATATTTAGCAACACTGGGAGTTCTAAAAGTACATCATATTTTGGCTCAGATACCTAGGGGAAAGGATAGGTTTTTAGGATTAAATTGAATTCTGAGCATCATTTTCTCTCCCACAAAGGCCATACACAGTTTATGAGGAAGAAGCACATCACATTCTCTTCAAGGATACATTTATATGTCAAGGTAATAGACCAGCCTTCTTCTGTTTATGTCAGTTGGTCAACATGCAAATGAGCTCAGCAGTCTAGAAGCACAAGGTCCTACCCCTCATTCTCAGTGAAACAAAACCACCCTGTAAAGGCAAATGAAGATTTTGCATTTTGAAGTAAAATTGTATAGGTTTCCACCAGTAATACCTGGAAAAATCTTTAAAATTTGGTACGTTAAGCTGATACGAAGTCGAAAGACATAGAGACTGACAGACTCTGCTTATGTGGGCTTTCCTAAATATTTATGGGTTTTAACAGGGACTCCCTACAGGTTCAGGCATCAGTTTTATTACTTTACAATGATGAGAGTGAAAAAATTACTTAGCCTGACCAAGCACGTAAGACAATGATTTCTAGATTGGCTGATAGCTATTAATTTTTCATGGGAGATAAATCGCACCTCTCTACCCATTTTCTGAAGGGCAGAACACTCCAGAGACCAAACAACAAACCAAAACCCTGTGGAGTGAACTATAAAGGAGAAATTCAGCATGGCAAGAGGAGATTTACATCAAATTAACATATCTTGAGATGTTGTTCTTCTTCTGCAGGGGTATTTCTGTCTGGACATCTAGGACTGGTCATTAGAATCTGTGCTTACCCTGAAGGGGGCTGAAAATACATACTAATTGTAGTCTCTCACTTTGAACTTTCTACAGCTGTGGTTCTCTCTGCACATGCTCCCTATTGGGAATTACATCACATCACCTGTCATATCAGAATCTTGTCTAATGGAGGCAAAGAGCTTCAGGAAACATTTTACTGTCTTCCCGTGAGATTATAACATATATAGGATTGATTATTCTGATGGATCCTGCTCTCATCTCATTGCTTAGTGGATATTTCAAATTTAAATTTTATTTCCAAAATCATTGTATTTGGATGCAATGGGGAGAGAGAAAATACAAAAGTGAAAGGAAGAAACTTACACTCTGATCATTATTTTTGTCCCTTGGAAATGCTCCTAGGTTCCTAGAATTCCTTCAAGAACTATAATTTTTAGTTCAAAAATTATATGGGGTAAATGATCAGCTAAAATTGGATGACTTTGGCTAAGTATTTAGGTTTCTTAAATATATATTATGGACCTCCTATAGGTTTTATTTCAAATTCTATTTATGTTTACATTGTAGGCAATCTGTTCACATATGAGTGTCTGAGGAGAGACATCAATCAGAAATCCAAGAACTTCCCATTAACTTTTATCGGACATCCAGCCTAGAGTCTTGCTGGGTCCTGGAAGGAGAAATCAAACATAATTTCTGTTTTCAAAAGTTCAGAATCTATCAGAAAAACAGATATGATATGAGTAACACTGTAGAATCACACAATGGGATGTATGATTTAAACTAGAACTGTTTAATAGAAATAAATTACAAGCCACAGATGAGAAACTGCATATATGATTTTAAAGTTTCTAGTATACTACATGTAGAAATTAGAAAATAAACAAATGGAATTAGTAATGTATATTATTTTTATTTATTTATTTATTTATTTTATTTTATTTATTTATTTATTTATTTTTTTGAGACGAAATCTAGCTCTGTCGCCCAGGCTGGAGTGCAGTGCTGTGATCTTGGCTCACTGAAATGTCTGCCTCCCAGGGTCAAGCAATTCTTCTGCCTCAGCCTCCTGAGTAGCTGGGACTACAGGAGCATGCAAACAAGCCCAGTTAATTATTTGTATTTTTAGTAGAGACGGAGTTTCATCAGGTAAATCAGACTGGTTTTGAACTCCTGACCTCATGATCTGTCCTCCTTGGCCTCCCAAAGTGCTGGGATTACAGGCATGAGCCACCGCGCCCAGCCAACAATGTATATTATTTAACCCAATACATCCAACGTATTACCATTTCACAAATATATAAAAGTATTTGTCAGATTTTTATGTATTTTTGTAGTAAGTAATTGGTTAAGATGCAGATTTTACATCTGCAGCACGTTAGTTTGAACGAGCCATATTTTAAGCGGACAATAGTCCCATGTGGCTAGCTACTACCATATTGGACAATACAGTAAACAGCATATGGTAAGTTCTGAGTGAGAAAAGTCAAGGAAAAGTTTAGTTTTCTTTGGACTATCAGGAAAATTGAACAGAATAGTTGACATTGGAATTTGGCCTATAAAGATAAAGAAGATTTTATTAGATAAAGTGGTAATAGATTTTGGCCAGATTTTGAACCTCTATATTAAATTTGTATTTTGTGTTTTAAGCTATGGCTTAGCTATGACTAAGCAGGGAGTAATAGAATCAGGGTTTTGCTTTCAAAATATAAATGTTGGCAGGATGGAAAATGCATTGGAATATGGAAAGAATAGAACCTAATAGACCAGTTATGTGGCTATTGCAGAGTATGGGAGATGGATTTAAATATCTTCCATATGCTTGAGGCTCTCAAATTTTACTCTTGAACCCAGATCTCTCTCCTAAATTCCAGACTCGACAATTGTATACTTGACTTCTCACTCAGGTGCCAAATAGGCAATTCTAACATAAAATAATGAAAACTCAACTTCCAATTTTCCACTCAGGCATCTGTATACATAGTCTTCCCCATCTCAGTTGGTGGCCACTCTCCTTCTAGTAGAGTTGCCCAGATTGAAGACTTCTTTTTCTGTTCCTCTCTCATAGCCAATGCCTCAAGATATCCTGTTGACTCTACCTTCAAAACATTCGAAATCTGACCACTTCTATTTCTACTGCGACCACCCTGGTCTGAGCCACCATGATCCCTCGCTGCATTATTGTAATGGGCTTCTACCTTGTCTCCTTGCTCATGCCCTTTTCCCCTAGATTATATTTTCAGTACAGAAATCAGATGTGGTTGCATGTTTGAAATTGGAATCAGGTTATCTCCTGAAGCCATACAAGGGCTCCCCATTCCACTCAGATGCAAAGTGCCTGTGTGGCATATTAGATTCTTCCCAACTCATCATTCCCTCTATGGTATAGAATTATGCACTCATGCCTTCTGCCATGTGAATTTCTAGTATTTCTTTAAAAAGTAAACAGACTATACATCCCTGCCACATTAACTATGAGCATGAGCAAATGTCTTTCTTTGGCCAGTGGAATGGGTGGAAATGATCTTGCCTTAGGGTGTCTGTACAGGCTAATCCCTCTGCCTTAGACCACTCCTCCCTTAGTTACCTGCATTGTTCACCACCTCATTTTCTTCCAGTTAAATGTCACCTTCTCGGTAGGACATATTCTCACAGCCCATTTAAAACTGTACAGGCAGATCATGACACATACACAGTTGGGAATAACAGAATTTGAAAGGAATTTAGAGGGCCACCAGTTCAGTGGCTTTCCAATGAGGCTCCGAGGCAACGAGATATTCTGTAGGGTTTCTTTGTAGAGTAAGAGTGTGGAGTAATGCTACAGTGGGATTCCAGACACATACACATACATATACACACACAATCCACAAAAGCAGACCTAGTGACTACTTGTGTCTGAGTAAGTTTACGCAAACGATTTGAGCAAGGGATCTTGAAGGTTAACACAATTCTGAAACTTATGAATTTGAATTTCTGTTTCTTCTTTGGACTTACGGAGAAGCTGAGGCTTCACTGAGTTATGTGGCTTACCTCGGGTCCTATAGTTAGTTAGTAGCAGAGGTGGACTTGCTGTTTGTGTGAGTACACAATCTCTGGGATTTACTCTCTTATTTACATGAAAGACAAAGGACATGAGTTCTGAATGAATGAACTGTGATATGTTCTCCATAACTCTCATCAATGTCAAGTTTTAATAAGAAGGTAATTACATATAAGGACTTACTTAAATAATTTTATCATTTCAGTGATTCTGAATTAAATTGTTCAAAGTATTTTATAGGTAAATCTATTTCTCTACATTCCTTAAAACTAATGAGATATTCTTCTATCATAATGCAAATTTTCTATGAAATTGTTCCTGAAATAGAGGCTATATTGACTGAACAGATTAATTCGATTAATTCATGTCTTCCTCTATCACTTTTTCTTTTTTTTTCTATTATTTTCTTCCTTGAAATACAGAAAGCTGACTATGTGGTTATATGTAAGTATCTAGTAAAGGAGCAAAATTTCAGAGGATTGCTAGGCAGAAAAGTGTAGTCTCCCAACTCTGCCCTTACTGTGTATGTTTCCAAGGAGGATGGCTAGGGAGGACAGGAGACAACTCTGGAGGTAGAATTTGATAGGACTGCTAACCCAGGAAGTGACCAGAAAGCAAGTGACCTTTGTCATTTGGGTAAATTTTTTAGATATGGCTAGGTCAAAAGGAATTCTCTTTATACCCCAAATCAGGATTATCTATAAAACTACTCTCATTGAAATAATGCAAAAAGAACGTCTTTTGATAAAACATTCTGTAGAGAGAATCCAAAAAGAATCCCACCTACCTAACTGCACAAACACGTGCATTAGTAAGTAGGGGAAGGCAGAGCCAGAATTATATGCAAAGAGTTAATTTTGCCTATCACAGGCCATGTTTGGACACAGAAAGATTTTTGGTAATCAGCCTATAAGTCTTCTTATGAGAGGGTTCACCATCTGAATTGACATGGTCTGGCTCATTGTTGGGGGAGCGATGGCAGATGACTCAGGAGATATCAGTGTACTACATGAATCCTGAGGAGCACAGAAGAAAAGGAAGGAAGTGATTTCCTTTGGCCATATCTAGTCAAAATAAAAGGGAAATTTTCTCAATAGCAAGGGAAACCCTATTACTCTGGTGATACCTGTTCATTTACTCTTCCCTACATCAAACAGTTGTTAAAACCTGCATTGTTCTTGATGCTGTAATAGATAGTCAGTGGTACAAAGAATAAAACATAGACCCCCCCTCCTTGGTATTGTTTTTGGTCTACTTGCATTTCTGACATAAAGTAACCTATTTCATGAACTATGTATTTCAATCTATAGTAGGTAGAGCTTTTTACTGACTTTATAAACCCCTTATTAATAAAGCACCCACAGCCATACACACACACACACATGCATACACACACACAGAAAACTTCTGATATATTAAGGGAAAATTTACTGGGAGAGCTGGTCCTCAAATCAACAGTTTCACTTGACATTCAGGGGCCCAAACATGATGGAACAGGTAAGCACCAGTGCTTGAAATGGGTACTGAAGCAAAATTGCATAGAAGGAAGTATTTTATCTATTACATAATACAAATGAGACCTATTTATTTACCACTTCATTAAACTTCGTAGCCAGATGTACCTTACTTTGGAATAACTATGTTTTCAACTGTTGCATGACTTCCTTGCATTAAGCACACACATTTTGAGTTTAGGCCATGTTGTAACACTTATCGATTTCTTAGTTTGTGCAAAGGACCCTTCTTCCTTCTTTATACGTGTTAACTCATATAAATCTAGTAAGATTATGTGTGTATCTTTGCATATTCATCCTGGATGATGAATCAATAATAAATTATATTAAACTTACTATCAAATAATTTTCTTTGGGTTAGGCTTGCATTCTCTCAATTTGTAATAGTGTGTATGTACTTACAAAGCTTAGAAGCACCTAAATATCTGATGATAAAATTCTGGTTTTAAGAGTGAATTTTACAATAGGTAACTATTTGAATCTTTAAAATATGAAAATTAGTGTTTTGATTAAGGGCACAAAATTAACACAGTATGGCAAAAGCATTCTACCTGAATCCAAGTAAAGTTGACACAGAACTAAAAATGACCTGAGAACTAAAAATGACTTAGAGGAACTACATGGGACATACGATATTGTTGAGAAAGGCTTGATTTTTTAAAAAAGTAATTTTAAAGCCATTGTCCTAGATAAACTATTGGTATTACTTCTTGTTAACATACACATTTCATCTCTACAGCTAGTTACACATTCTGAGCATCTGTTAAAGCTCAAATTCTGCTCTAGCTTCCTGTAATAGAGTTAAGGATTACTTGCTTTTTATATGGTTCATTTACATCTCTGGTATGTGATAAAGGTGGTGATTTCTTAACTCAGCAATATAGATGAGTTTCCCCATTAAAAGCTCTATGGGCGGAAAGAGGGACCTTTATAAATCACTGTGTGGTCTTCTACATTGTGCTGTGTTGTGAGATATTTTCCTCCCCAGTTTGGATCAGAATAACAAGCACATATGAAATTGCCAAGAGCATTCAGAAAGAAAGCAAAATCAACCAAAACATACACAATAAAGTCTAATATTATTTTAAGAAAAAAGTTCTGAAAAATGCTTGACCCAAATGAAATATTTTCAAGGGTATTGCCAAGAACACTCAAATGGGAATAGGTGAGTGTGTGGTGCATGTGTGTGTGTGTGTGTATGTGTGCATGTGAATATATATAATATATATTTTACAGCAGGAAATAATAGATATTGTAGTTATAATAATACCAGTAATAGTAGAATAAATCATATTTATCGAGTACTTGCTCTGTGCTTGAAACTCTGCAATTTACTTCCCCTTGATGTACCTCTCAACCATCCCATGCAGTGAATATTATATCACAGTTAGTATTATATTGCAGATGAGGAAATGTATGACTGCCCTCTACATATTTACTAGAACATATTGTAAATGCACCATGATACTTTTTTTGGAAGTCACGTCTCATTTAGGTAAAAATTATTTGCCGATACATAATCTCCCTCCCCACTTTTAATGGCCATACCTTTAATCACAGCCAGAGAAAGTGGCTTCATATATATTTCTTAAATTAAAAAAATACTTACACTACCAGAATTTGCATTAACTCTTTCCTACCACCTGTTTCCTTTGATGATTACCAACAGGAGACATCAACTGCGCAGTGAATGCATATGAAGTACAGATTCAGGAAAGGGGTTAAAATTGAAGACAGAAACTGCTCTTCCACCACTTACACTTATACACTAATACGTACATAACACACACACACACACACACACACGTACACATGCACACTTTATTTCAACCTTATGATACTAGGTTCAATATCTTCCAAAGAATACCATTGGCCCTAAGAGAGTTCAGCTTTAACAGATACTGAGGTTAATTTATGACAAGGGGAGAGATTTTATCAATAGAATATTCTGGCTCATTGTCAACAATGTTGTAAATGCTTTAGTACGATAGAAACAGATCTATATCCATATGGTGACATTTATTCACTTCACATTTTCTCAAAGTGACTAAAATGGATGATTGCCTTAAACATGGAACTTGTTATTATATAAATCATTTGGACAATGATTTGTGGTCTAACTGGGGCATTAGAATGGGAAAACAGATATGAAAATCACATTATCACAGGGATGCCATGTGGATGTCATCTTACACCTGTAGTAATCTCTTGTTGAAAAAGGAAGGAAGATGTTTCACTGACCTGAGTATCAGGGAAACTGTGTTTCTCCTGGATTCCTAAATGTTTATATTCATTGTGCTTACCTTTTTATTTGACTGCCAGAACTCTTAATTTTTGATTCACCATCAGCAATTTTAAAGGACTGTTAATGTGTTTTTCACCATGTTGATCTTTGTTTTTCTCTTTGTTTTCTGTTTACTTAATTCCTAAACGTTTATTTTATACTTTATATTTGTTTATATGTATATGTAATATTTACATGTGTGTTTATGTGTGCATGTGTATGTGTGTCTTAGCTACAAGTTCTTTGTAGAATGAATAGAATAAGATAGGATATTAACACTTAAAAAGATAAAATCAACCATTATTCTGACACAATGTCTACCATAATATATAATATTTTATTAGTGTGTATTCTACTACTGTCCATACAGAGACATGTGTACCAAATTTTTCCCTCTAAATAATAAAATGAAATTAGAGAAAATGTGAGCAATGAGACATCCTCATATCCTTTATAATTAGGATCTTATGGAGAGACCATGGACCATCAAGCCAAAAAGCTGTGGATCCCAGTTTCATATTATTGCACCATGCACATTCATATTGTACATGCACCAAGATACCTTTTTTGGAAGTCATGTCTCATTTAGGTAAAAATTGTTTGCCAATACATAATCTCCCTCTCCACTTTCAATGGCCATACCTTTAATCACAGCCAGAGAAAATGGCTTCATACATGTATTTCTTAAATTTAAAAAAATACTTATAGTTCCAGAGTTTGCATTAACTTGTGTCAACTTGCACAAACTGCCCAAACTCCAAAAGCTTTCTCATATCCAAAGTGGAGATAATAATTTGTATTTGTCAGATGTTTGTAAAGATTAGATGAGATTAACTATATTTGACACATAGTACAGGCTCAATAGATGCTTGTTTTTTTCTTAGTCTTCCTCATGGAAATCTCCATTCACAAGATTTTCACTAAACACACACTAGACATTCTGAAAATGATTAATACATAAATTTTGAGAATTTACATAAGCCTATTTTCCTTTATTGAAATACATTGCATGGGGAAAATTCACTGTAAGTTTACATCCAAAAAGATTGAATGCTTAACGAACTCTTTAAATGATGCTGTCCAATGCTTGTAAAGATGCACATGTGTGTGTGTTTCTGCATGTTGAGGAGTGATCATTCTCACACAATGCTAACATAAACGCATATTAATTTACAGATTATCTGAAGTATTATTTGGACCTCTATATTATTATTTTTGTTCCAGACATTTGATTTCTAAGAATTCTGACTAAAAATAATTAAAGAATATTCACTTACAGAGATGCTCATTGCAATACCATTTTTAAGTTTATATTAGTCTGTTATCAAGCTGCTGATAGAGACATACCTGAGACTGGACAATTTACAAAAGAAAGAGGTTTAATGGACTTACAGTTCCACATGGCGGGGGAGTCCTCACAATTATGGTGGAAGGCAAGGAGAAGCAAGTCATGTCTTACATGGATGGCAGCAGGCAAAGACAGAGCGCTTGTGCAGTGAAACTTCCCCCTTATAAAACCATCTGATCTCATGTGACTTACTCACTATCACAAGAACAGCATGGGAAAGCCCTGCCCCCATGATTCAGTAACCTCCCACTGGATTTCTCCCACCACACATAGGAATTCAAGATGAGATTTGGGTGGGGACAGAGCCAAACCATAGCAAAGTTTTATTTTATTTTTAATTTACAAATAATAATTATGTATATTTTGGGGACAGTGTGGTGTTTGGCTATTTATTATAAAAAATTAGGTTTGACATCTAGATGCTCAACAGTAGATGACTGGGTAAAGTGGATTTAAATGACTATTAAATGAGGTGGTGAAGTACATTTCTTGACATGAACAGATGCACATAGTATATGTTGAGATTTAAAAAAAAAAAAAAAAATCTCGAAACGCCATTTACAGAATGACCATGGTTTTAAAAAATAAATTCACACATCTATGAAGAAAAATACCTGGGAGAGTTTATTTAAAAGATGTTAAGAGGCCGGGCGCAGTGGCTCAAGCCTGTAATCCCAGCACTTTGGGAGGCCGAGACGGGCGGATCACGAGGTCAGGAGATCGAGACCATCCTGGCTAATACGGTGAAACCCCGTCTCTACTAAAAAATACAAAAAACTAGCCGGGCGACAAGGCGGGCGCCTGTAGTCCCAGCTACTCGGGAGGCTGAGACAGGAGAATGGCCTGAACCCGGGAGGCGGAGCTTGCAGTGAGCTGAGAGCCGGCCACTGCACTCCAGCCTGGGCGGCAGGACTCCGTCTCAAAAAAAAAAAAAAAAAAAAGATGTTAAGAATAGGTATGGTTGTCTCTGTAATATGGTGGTGATTTGTACTTCATTTAGCATATCAAAATTTTCTAATTTTTCAGTGATGAACAGCTGCTACTTATATGAGTGAAAAGACAGCTGCCTAAAGTCCTACCTGTTTCCATGTTCCTTCTGGTTTTTGCTTCACGGGTGGTCCATCCCCAGGCAAATGGTTTAGAAAAGAATTAAGCATAGTACATGGTGTGTTACACAATCCCAGCTTTGTTTTTTTATAGATGTACTTGAGGGACTTTAAAAGCCCAAATATGCAATAGTTAAGAGGCAGTTGTGTAGGCAGGGTGCCTTGTGATGTTATCGGCAGTATTTAGATTCTATCTTTATTCAATTTCAAGACATGCTGCTATTGGACAAGACTGTCTATTCTATGTATTTGTTACAAAAGAAGTTAGTTCTCCAACAAGTCACTTAGAACAACTTTTGAACCAGTTTGCCTTCACTTTTGATTACCTGGTAGTGTTACAGACAACTTCTGTAACTTTACTTTTTTTAGTCATTAGAGTAGTGTTATCTATACATGTCTTCCTACATGTCTAGAAGTACATACTAAGTAGTAAGTAGTACATTTTCTATTTACAAGTAGTATCACATATTTTGTTCAGCAATCTAAACAACCTGCTAATGCACTGAGATGTAATGCACACCCTAAGTATTCATAAATGCTGACTTGAAATCAGTATGGGAATGTCAGGTTTCTCAGACAAATTTCACCTGCCTAACTTTGTTTCTGGCTCTTCAGCTCAAAGTAGTATTTATTTCCCTGTCTTTTAAATACATACACATATACATATACCTACTCCAGTGTTAAAGCGTTTTGAAAAATACCTTAGTATGCTCTTATTGAGAAGGCAAAGAACAAACAATGGGAGAACTGTCTAAGAGGTGGAAATGTCTAGGATGTACTTCCTCAAAACATTGCCTGGGCTCATAAAATGAAGTGGTTTGGAAATGGGTTCCACCCTCTTCTTCTGACCTTTGGCTCCTATATGTCTTCCTCTCTGGCCACTTTCTCAAAATATTCCTTCAAGAAGCCTTTTACTCAACCTAAAAATAACTCCCAGATGCTACCTTACTTTGCAGCCTCTCTCCTGTTTACTGAGATTGTATGATTAGAAAAGATAGCAGGAAGAGTGTAAGGACAAGACCTTTTTGGTTCAAAATAAGTTCATTCCCTAGCAGAGCCTTTCTTGGTCTCCATGTGAATAGTTCAAAAACATAGATGACTGTTTCCTGTAAGTTTACTTATAAATAATGTTTGAAAATTTTAGCAACTTCTTTGGTTTAAAATGTAAAATTAGATGAGAGTATTTGTCTAATTTTAGATGGAGTTGTCTTATGTATTAAACTATTAAGTGACTTAAACTCTCTACCTCAAGTCATTTGATAAACTTCTAATTGAATCCTCTGCTTACATTTCCAGTGAATGTATCCTGTTTTCCTACATTCTATGTTTAATAACTATCACTGAATTTCCTGGCAATGTGGTGAATAAGTGGTTTAACCCTGGCCTTCCATTCTAGGAATGAAAGTCAAGTAAATACAAGAGCCTCCGCATCATGTACCTTGTTGAACCAACTTATGTTTTGAATTGGGCACAATGTTTCAAAGGGAGACTTTAGTAATAAAAAAAACAGATATTTATAGTAATTCCTGCCCTCTACTCATGAGTCATGTGGGTAGTGCTTGTGATTTTGTTTTCATTGTTAAATATTCTTTACCTGTGGTAAATCTCATGATACAAATATTTCCAATAGAAGAGGCAGTGAGGCTGGATTAAATCACAATCAAGGCTTTTATCTTCAAGAAAGAATCTGGTAGAAGAACCTCCCTCCTCATTAGTCTCTTTTGTCAGTATTTTCAAGCATGGCAACAGCCTCAGAAAGACCCAAAATACACAACTTGGGGATTGGAATGAAGCCATAAAAAGCATGTTTTTATAAGGACAAGAAGTCAGAAAGTTGATCTTCATTGGTTTCCTGCCTACCATGTGAAATGCACCTCGGAGATCTGGTATATGTATCAGCACATCAGCAGATGAGAGAGCAACATCATTGTATTAATAACAAGGTTTATTGTGTATTTCTTTCAAATGAACAAAAATTTTCAAAAATCTTATTACAGGCTCAAAAATGTCCTTTGTGTTGTTATGTTTAAGTCAACCAAACATGATTAGGTCAACATTAAAACAGAAAGCTGGGTAGCTGTTGAAGTCACAAATAGTTTTCTGTGAACTTGGATATCTTGAGCAAAGTTGAGATGTTTGCATAATCTTTTCTGTAGCAACAACATTCCACATGCATACTTCTCTTTAAAAAGAAACTCCAAGCTCAGTGGTATTCTGGGTTCAAGGCCTGAGTAAAAAGCATCTCAAGTCAAAAGTCCTGTTCTAAAAATTGAGATGTAGAGAAGGTCATAAGCGTTTTGACTTCTCTTTTAAATCATTCATGGATGATTAAAAGTCACATTGACTCAAAGTACAAATTTACTTAAATCTCTGAACTCAAACTAGCCCAATTTCTTCTTCAAAATCCTCTAAAATGTTTTAAGTTTCTACAAACAAGATAAATCCTTATACATAATATTGAGCAAAGGGGAAGGTGAAACGTACAACAAAACCTGCTTTCATAAATTTTTCTTAAGGTCTGGAAATAAAAATGTTAAATGTGGCCTTCCAGTTTAGTGATATTTTTCTAAAATACAAGTCTCGAAGTGTGTATGAGGTAAAATGTATTATTTTAAAATAGAAATATAAAACCTAGAGAACCAAATGTAAAAAATGAAATGTAAATCTCAAATTATACCGATCTTGAGCATCTTACTTTCCTAGGTACTTGATCATGCCAAAGAATTACATGGGATCTGCTAAAGAAAGAACTTATTTTGAACCAAAAAGGTCCTGTCCTTACACTCTTCCTGCTATCTTTCCTAATACTTCATTTAATAAAGCAGTATTTTTATGATACAATGACTTTTCTTTCTGCTTTGAGCCAAAAGAAGGTGTGTCAAAAATTGTAACTTTCTCTCAACACAGTAGAGTTGTGTTATATGCTCTTAATTTTATGAATTTAACTATGTGGCTAATATCATAACTCTACTAGTATGAAGAATAATAAAAATTATACACAATATTCATGATGCATTTTTCTTTATGACAGACAGTATAATTATGTGATTACACATTAATACATATCACTACATAGAGGTATATATGCAAATCTAAAACTTCTGTATAAGATGCTCCCAATAATCTAATGTAGAGATGGTGGAGTGAAATAGTTAGCACATATGAATGTCTTCCCATCATTTGGAAATAATAATAACCAGTTTAATAATGATTATAATAGTAATAGTCAACAAAGTTATCCTAAGGAATGAGATAGTCAACCAACTAACCAAGCTGCCATATTGAATGAAAATTAAACATCAGTGGAATAAATTATAATAAAGATTATCAGTTAACTCAGCATTCCACATGAGGCTTCTTTGTGATTGCTGAGGTGAAAATTGAACCTAATCACTCCAGATTAGGGCCATTAGCAGAAATGTACAATAATAGATAAAGCTTTGCCAATCCCAACCTTTCTTTTCTGAGGGGAAGTTACAAGCACACGTGTCAGCTCTACCACTAGCCTGAAACCAGGCAGCTGAATTTTTTATATCTCAAAGTCTTTGTCAACTCAAATTATTAATATTCTGATAAGGCTCTTTACCGGAAACGAGTAGTTAGTTTCACTTTTTGAAGTTTAAATCACTCACTATGCCTCCCAAAAAGTTTCTGATTTGGGAAATCATACACACTCACTCCACACATACCCACCACACTGATACACACACACACACACACACACACACACACACACCAAGAGGGGAAAAAAATACCTATGAAAGCATTTTCTTTGGACATTGACACTGCAGATAGAAGGGAGATAGTAAGCAAACTGTTCCAGTTCCTCCTTCCACAAAAGCTATTCTTTATAAAAGATTATGATCATACTGAGTGTGAAACTGAAAATAAAATAAAAGGCCATCTGATTTCTGTTCATCCAAATAATTACTTTCAAGTTTCTGAAACTGAAGGCCAAGTTGGGATTAAAACAATTCTTGTCCATGTGTAGCTGAAATTCCAGTATGTACTGATAAACAAGATTTGACTGATGTTGCAGATATTAATTACAGTGATCTGCTAAATGGCCTTCTGGACTTAATTGGTCATTTTATGATCACATCCTAACATGAAAGACATATACAAGAGTAAACAATGAGTTTATTTATCTTTCAGATTCCAATAGTTGCTATTTCTCTATTGAAATGTGTTGGAAAACCTTCTAATAGAAAATCTGTCTTGTAAATTCAGCTTGTGATATTAATAAATTTGTTTCTCAAAAGTTCTTAGGATTGTTTGTGTCAAAAGACAGTCTGAATTCTTTGACATAATTATAGGTTCGAAATGCTTCTAGTCAAAAAAGTAGAAGTATCCTAAAGTATAAAATATTTTCTAAACTAAAACAAATAAAAACATTTAAAATATTTTCAACAAGATTTAGTAACTATGTCTAGTAGATAATTATTGGTGAGTGTGAATGACATTACCTCTAAGGAATGTGAATACATGTATTTTTAGATTCTAAATGCATCAGAATGTTTTACTATGCTTAATGCAACAATCTAACATTCTGTTATAAATATAAAGAAAGTTGAACTCTGTAAATATCAGCTTCTTACTCTCCACTAAATAAATATTAAACACATTGAACATGAGCCCAGGAGTTCTAATATTAATTGAGCCATTCCTTTGTGCTAAGTATCTTGTCAATTGCATGCATGTATTATCTCATTTAGTCATTTCAATAACCCTATCAAATAAATTATATTATCCCTCTTTTACATATGACATATGACAAAACTAGGGCCCCAAAAGTTTAAGTAACTGACAGAAAATCACATAGCAAGTGTCACAGCCCAAATTCAAACCTAGATGAGTCAAACTTCAAAGTCAATGCTTGTGACGCCATCTTAAGTCAACCTGAGCTCTGTTCAGCAAGTTTCTATTTCTTGTGATGCTCAGTGCATTAGAAGGGCTGGCAGTTACAACTCTGTATCCTGTTGTCCTCTCCCTCAACTCCTACTCACTTACTCAATATCCCATTCAGTAACTTTTGGCTTCATTTTATATTTAAGGAGTAAACTTGTCCAAGAGCTCAGCAACTCCATGGAGCTTTTAAAACACTTTTACCAGGTGAAAAAATTTCAGTCAATAAAACAAATGAAAAGCAGATTATGGCCAGGCACAGTGGCTCACGCCTGTAATCTCCAGTACTTTGGGAGACCCAGGAGGGCAGATCACTTGAGGTCAGGCGTTCAAGACCAGCCTGGCCAACATGGTGAAACCCTATCTCTACTAAATTAGCCAGAAATCCCTTGAACCTGGGAGGCGGAGGTTGCAGTGAGCCAAGATCGTGCCACTGCACTGCAACCTGGGCAAGACAGTGATACTCCATATCAAACAACAACAACAACAACAAACAACAAAACAAGTAGATTAGAATTCAACTCATATTATGTGGGAACGAGGAATGCATTAGACACTATATGCCCTACTAGCAATGTTTACAACAGTTTGCATGGTCAGACCTCAAAGATGACCATTTTCACTTTATATTAGCCAATATAAGCTTTAGATTTCTTTGGTACATGGTCCAACATGTTTGCATAAAATAAGTTATTTTTTGTATATATAGTCTTAGACTTTTAAAAATACGCTTCATTGTCTTTCTAGAATGTCATTGAAGTAGAAGGGAAAGTGGTAGGATCCAAAGACGCATCAAGTGAACAGTACAGGGAATTGAATGAAAATTTAAATTGACTCAAAAACTCATTTTCAATGTTCTTCTGTCCTTTTCTTTAGAAATAAATGAAAAGAGAACAAAGGGGCATTTGTTGACTAAGTGCTAAAAACTTCTGTCACAAATTTCACAGACTCCAAATGATTTTTGGCAGACTTGACCTGCCTATGAAAACATGCTGAAAGCATCATCATCATTTCATTACTTGTTTTTAGACACCCATGTCTCCAGGTTATGCTTCCATTCCAGGGACAAGGACATGTCTGAGCCTTTCACAGTACGAATCTGGTTAAATACTCCCTCCAGGGGTCCTCAAAGTAGAATTGTTCAACATTTCCCAGATGTGGGGATGTATAAAGTATTTACTTCTAATTCTGCATTTATAAGCACACTCTGTTTTGTAGCATGTATACATTCCCAATCCTTTTGGGGGAGAGGGGACTGTTAAGGAGTAGGGATCAGCTACAGCTGGGATCAGAGGTGAGAAGTTTAAGTAGAAGCTGTATGTATAGACCATGTCTATACATGATTTTTTTTTTTTAAGGCTACTGGTTGCCTATGTTAATGTAGTAAATAAAACTAAAAATGAAATTAGATAAATCTTTCATAAAATATATCGAACCTGTGAATTTATAACTCAAACATCTGTGCATGTATAGATGAGTGCTGCTCTGCTACTGCATGAATGGACAACTCCAGATCTTGGTGTAACTCTGCAACTACTTTTGACTCTGGTCTGTTTAAATCCCGGATGCAAAATGAAAAGCTTTCTAAAGAAATATTTCTGCAACAAACACACACAAATATGCAGAGAACACGATGTGCTAGTCAAATCGCTCGCTGCCTGACTGATACACACGGGTGTAAGAAGGAAAACAGCGTTCAATCCAATCACAGGCAATTTTTATGATCAAACAAGCCAATTCCAGTTATCTCTCATTTAGATATGATTATCAGTTAAATCCTAACAGACATAACACTTCACAAGAAGATACTGTCCGGATATTGTCCAACACAGAAAATTTGTGTTAATGCTCTTTAATTAAACTAAGCAATTTATCTTTGACCTTTTGTTAGATTTGGGGAGTAATCCAAAATTATGAAGTTCCTTTGCTAACTCCATATATTTCCTTTGGTTGCCTGAGTCTCCAAGGGCACTTGAACCTCATAACCACATTGCAGTGTGACAGATACACAAAGCCAAATGAAAAATACGAAACATCTTTATGGAAAGTTAATTTTATTTAAATATGTGTAAGTAAAAACCTGATTTTATATTTGAAAACTGATTATCATATTTGTCACTATCTTATTTATATTTATACATTTTGAACTGGGCTAGATCATTTCAGGCTTGACCTACAGACCCTTGGAATTTCATGGTCTTTCTCTACTTAGGAGCATTTCAATTTTGAAATTTGGGAAACTCTGATAATTAATTACACTAGGACCAACATAAGTTTAGTTTTAGTAAAAGGCACTTATGCTATTAAAAACCTGAAGCTGTAGGTCACTTATTTGTATTCACAACAGATATCTAAAGCAACTGAGTATTTCTTTACCTCTGAATTCTTACTATGAATCAGCTTAAGACTCAGTCCTATCACATTTTAATTTGTCCAAGTCTGGATACTTTTTACAACCAAAGTGAAAAGAAATGATAGCATCATAGTTTAATTGGCAGTATTTTCATTTTGTCACCTAAAATAATAATGACACAATCACTGGTGTCTTAGAATCAATAAATACATTAAAAATCATTTAACAACTTTACTGTATTATGGATTTAATATTACCAAGCCTGTCATTTAAAACCCATCACTTTTATCCTATATTCAGATTGGATACATGCTGAGGCCAAAGTACACCATAAACAAATTCTGGATGCAAATTACATTTTGCTTGGATAGTTCTATTTTAATAAATGAATGAATGAATAACTATGTAAATAAATGTATATTGATGGTATGGGGGATCTCTATACACACTGAAATATACACAATGTAGTAGACAGCACTGTTTTCAAAACAGGTCAATAAATGTATTATTATCATTATTTCTTATTGAAGAATACAGCAAAGAAGTCCAGGAAGTGTCAGTTTAGTAAACAAACCAGTAGTTAAGAAGATTTATGTGGTCAAAGCTTTATTCATTACTAATATAATGAGCACATGAGTGCTTTGCCTTTGACTATGTAAACCTTCTGGAAGAGAGAAGGTCAGGCTATGTCTAATTTCACTTTCTTGGAAGTTAGAAACAGTAAAATTCATTTTCTTGGAAGTTAGAACAATAAAGTTCAATTAAACCTTATTGTTTAGTTGAAAAATAAGTACATGCTTTTAGAAGGTAATCATGAAAATGACATTGGCAATGAAGATGTGAAGAGGGAGAGAAAACAAGGACCAAAGCTGAAGGCTAAAACTGAAATTGGTTCTGGGAGGACTTCTCACTGCTATCTCTTAGGCAGCACAGATTGGGTGTAGGCAGCACGAACATAATTTGAGCCTCTTGTGAAAGAGTCAACATGAACTAGATAATCTGGCTCAGCCATGCAAAAAAAAAAATAAAATAGATAGATAGAATCACAATGTAAAAAACACAGATTCAAAAAGGGAGTTTTTACAGCACACAGCAGAGAGGACATTTGAAATCCAATGGTTGAATGCATAAGAACTTTACAAGTGAGGTTGCTGGCACACATATTTCATGTCACAGGTAATCATCAGGATTCCATTGCTGGGGCTCCAAGAATAAAGGAATAAAATGCGACTCAGGTTTGGAGGGTCTTTTGGTAGTAAAGGGCTCATCAATCACAAATCAGGACCCATAAAAACAACTTCTTGAGGCTACTCAATTATACATGTATACAATCCTCACTACCAAGTAAAAACTTTTAAAAGAGATTTTGTTTTTTACAATCTGTAAACTAACAGCAAACAGAAAACAACCAACTAACCAACCAATCACCCTTCCCAATCCAAAAAACAAACAAACAAACAAAAACAGCGAAACTGCTATAAAGAGGGAGGAAAGCATAAACTGAGTGCTAAAAGTTAACCTGTTTCCCTCTCAGTCCCTTACACTCATAAAAGAAAGTTGCCATGTCTGTCCCTATAGTGAGGCAGGCTTCTAAGACAGCCCTAATTGTCTGGGATCCTAAAATTCACATGCTGTGTAATCCCCTTCCCCTGGTGCATGGACTAAATTGAGAGACTTACTCTAATCAATAAACTGGTAAAGTTGATGGGATGTCACTTATATGATATGATTGCAAAAGGTATTTCTTTCGTCTTTCTGGTAGACTCTTTACTGCCTTTTCAGCATGCATGCTTTAATGAAATAAGCTGAATGTTGGAGAGGCCCATATGGCAACAAACTGTGTTCCTCAGCTCAACTGCCCACAAGAAGCCGAATCTAAGTGAATTGGAAGCAATCTTTTCCCAGTCAAACATTCAGAGGAGGCTTCCACCCCTAGCCAACACCTTGATTATGGCCTCTGAGAGACTCTGAAGCAAAGGACCCACGTAAGTTGTGCCCAAACTCCTGAACCACAGAAATTGTCAGATAATAAATGTGTGTTGTTATAAGCTACTAAATTCTGGACAATTTATTATGTAGTATAGAAAACTAATGCAGCCCCCAAATGTCCTCCTGAGAATTAGAATTATTCCAGTTCATCTAGGATCAACAAGTGTTCTATTAACAACATCTTTCCAACAGTAACACAGCTGTCTGTGAGTAAATGTAAAGCAGTGACTTTATCATTGTGCCATTATCTTTTATTTTTAATAGAAATCTATGGCTGCAGAGTACATTCTCTTAATCTTTTGTGAATAAGCCAATGTTTAAAGATAATGTGATTATATATATAATCAATTCCTATGTACAGCTGCTGAAAATTTTAGGGTACTCATATATAATCTTTTTAAAAGTAAAAGTTCTCTAGAATAAATTAAAGAATTGCCTTAAAAGCTACATAAGGATTTCTCTCAGTAACTTTTGTAGACATGCAGAATATATTACAAAGATCAAGAGATTCCAAATCTCAAATTAAACATATATTGAATGAATTATAAAACCCAGACTGTTTAAAGGTGAAGATAAAGTTAGAATAATTATAATTTTTGAAATATAGGGAGAGATTTTTGAAAGATTCTGGGACATAGCATTTGCTTCGGTTTAGATCTGGCAATAATTAGATATGTGAGAGCCAATTTAGTGTGGTGAGTAGGAACATAAATTCTGAAACCAGCCAAACTCAGTTATTCTTCTTGCTTTGCCACCTGCAGCTTTGAGACATTGGATAATCTCTTCATGCTTGTTTCCTCATCTCCAAAATGAAGATAATAAGAGCCTCCACTTCAGATGAGGATTAGAAGGGATAATACACATACAAAATTTGAAATAGTTTCTGGCATATGGTCGAGGCTTACAAATGCTAGCTAAACTACAAAAGTGATCCTATGAAAATGACTTACCTCTATGCATCATGGTGTTTCCAACTACAAAATAAGAGCTTGAATAAGACAAATTTTTAATGTAATTTTCAGTCTTCAAATCTTGACTATTTTTGTTTACATTCATTGAAAATACTTGAAATCAGTAGGAAAAAAGTATATTTATTCATTTATCCATTCATTCCATATACATTTATCTTGTCCCCAGTATATTCTAGGTGGTGTACTAGATGTTGATAATACTATGATCAAAATCTATCCTTGACTTCTAGGAGCAGATCTAGAAAAATAGCATAAGGTAATTGCCAAGATCCCAGCTTCTAGAATCAGACTCTCGAATTTTAGGGTTTTATGATGTTGGACAATTTCCTTAATTCTCAGTGCCCCAATTTCCTCTCCTTTGAAGTAGGAATGATAATTACAATCTCGTAAATTTATTGTAAGTATCAACTGAGTGAATACAGGTGTAGCTCATACATGGAACTTGGAGTACCATAAGTATTTAGTAAATACTACTATTGTCAGGAGAAAAGTCAGACAGGAAATCAAGCACAGTGTGGTGAGTGTGTTGATGGTGGGATGGCGGGAGAGGACTGTTCAGTGCACAGGGAGCTAGAGCAGTAAAACAAAGAGGATGCCAAACACATGGGGGGCTCAAGAAGGTTTTCCAGAGGAGCCGATACTTGGTTTCATACAAAATAATTAAGAGAAGTGGCTGAAAAAGGTAATTATAGTGTAGTTAAACATTTCAGTGTGTCAGAGTAAGAGCAATAGTTGTTAGTTATTCCTCTTCGTGGGTGAAGTGGGATTTGAGTTGGAATGGGAAAGATTCAGACAGGCTCAGTGGAGTTGACTATGTATATATATATAGAAGTAAGAATTCAGAATGCTCTAAGAAGCATCAAATGTATTCAGAATTAATATCAGAACTTATGGCCTAAATTATTATTTTTTTAAAAATTCTCCATTAAAAACCAAATGCATTGTTAAAGAAAAGTCCACAAATTGGCAAACTGCTGCATGTATTGTAAGAAAAGTTAGGGATGTTTTTTGGCTCTTCTAGGTCTGGAAATGTTGTTACCTGGCCATGGTAAGAATTAATCATGGTGAATTTTTCATTAACAAATATAAAATTATTGAATTGGACTAATTTAAAAAGCTTATATCTTTAAATTGTATGTTATATTTTCATACAGTTTGATGCTGTATTTCACAATAAAACATTTTTAAATGAAAAATACTTCAGTGTTAAATATTAAAGTACAACTAAATTTCATGAAAAGTCACCAAAGATCTACTCTGCTCAATACACACTGAATGACAAATCTAAGCTTAAACTCTTTCCTTTAAACATATATCTTCATTTTCAAGTAAATGCAAAATAGTACTAAATAGCATCCCTCAAGATTGCAGCCATATGCTAGCAAGAATAATCCAGATAACCATATTACTCTCTTGAGAGACGTGATTCTAAATAGAATCCTAACAGGTAGCATTTCAAATCCAATTTTGGGCAAGAGACCACTGTGGTTCTTCTGCCATCACACCACTTACCTAACTCTTCCCACAGAGTAACTATCTTCAAATAGGAAGCTGCCAAGTGAATATTAATTTAACATGTTGCTAGGAGGTGCAGTTCTAGGAACAAGTTCCAGGAAGGACTTCTATCTGGGAGGGCTTTCTAATATTCTCCTCTGGGGGCCGTTCCACTGTCCTTCCATACAGAGCCATTCCTGGCATTGACATATTTGAGCAGAATGAACAACCACGCATTGGGGCATTGTAATGTGGATTGTGAGAGGCTGGACTAAGAAGTTTTTTTGTATGGAGTAAGAAGATGAACTAAAAGACTTAGAAATTTTCACTTAATGTTAGGATGCAATTCAATTACTTAAATATCCATTTACTGAGTATAAAATATAAATTAGGAATATAAGGTTTTCCTTGGAAGTCCTGTTTATCCTATTGTCTTGGTGAAATTATTAACAGAGCCTCCTTTCTATCTAAAAAATGCCCATAGTAGGCATTAGAGAATATGATTTTTTTATAAGGGCATGCCTCAAAGAGTCTGTGATCAAGCTCCACAGAGATGGACAACCTGGATTCTATGGCTGGCAAGAATAATTTCTGGTTTTCCAACTAAAGTGGTGTTTTACCCTACTAAAAGCTAGTGTTATCTATTGCTCCTCAAATTTCAACCCTAAACTTGACAGGCCTGGCCTACTTCATACCCTCTGTGTAGGTTACAGTGAGAATATAATTAAGGAAAGGGAATTACTCATAAAGCCAATGAAAATCCAAGGATTTCAGCATTTGCATGAACACTGGTTATTAAAAATTATATTTGAGGCTGGGCACGGTGGCTCACTCCTGTAATCCCAGCACTTTGGGAAGCAGAGGCGGATGGATCACCTGAGGTCAGAAGTTTGAGACTAGCTTGGCTAACATGGTGAAACCCCATCTCTACTAAAAATACAAAAATTATCTGGTGTGGTGGCACATGCCTGTAAACTTCAGTTACTTAGGAGACTGAGATAAGAGAATCGCTTGAACCCAGGAGGTGGAGGTTGCAGTGAGCCGAGACTACGCCATTGTACTCTAGCCTGGGCAACAAGAGTGAAGCTCCATCTCAATAAAATATATATATATAATCAAGAAATATCCAAATGCCTGTAATCCCAGCACTTTGGGAGGCCGAGACGGGCGGATCACGAGGTCAGGAGATCGAGACCATCCTGGCTAACATGGTGAAACCCCGTCTCTACTAAAAAAAATACAAAAAACTAGCCGGGCGAGGTGGCGGGCGCCTGTAGTCCCAGCTACTCGGGAGGCTGAGGCGGGAGAATGGCGTAAACCCGGGAGGCGGAGCTTGCAGTGAGCTGAGATCCGGCCACTGCACTCCAGCCTGGGCGACAGAGCGAGACTCCGTCTCAAAAAAAAAAAAAAAAAAAAAAAAAAAAAAAGAAATATCCAATTCAATCCCTTACTCTCCAGCCCTACCACTACTACCTTAAGTTAGGACTTCATTCCCTCTTTCTTGGGCTATAAGTACAACGATGAAACGATAATCCTCATTTATGTCATATGCAACATCATCCTTAACTGAAGATTTAGAACACAGGTTTGTCAAGTGTGCAGATAAGCAAAGTTGTGATTAAAATTTTAAAATAACTAAAAGAGTGATTTGGAATGTTCCAAACATAAGGAAGTGATAAGGTGATAGATACCCCCAATTACCCTGATTGATCGTTACACATGTATGTCTCTATCAAAAGATCACATGACTTCATAAATAGTTGTACAGAGTGGTACAACTATTAAGCACCCGTAATGATTTTAATGATTTAACATTATATATATATATATATATAATATGTTGGAAAAGAGGGTCAATATTCTTGCAGTTCTTAACGGGCTTGAACAATGAGCCCACCGATAATGTACAATTTAATATAGATAAATTGAAAGAACTGCCTTTAGCTTAAAATGAAACAAAAAAGTATGGATAAGAAAGAACAGGTGTAAAAGTTTTTCACATAAAGAAACCTGGGGACTTCATTGGAATTTTATGATCCAATGGTATGGTAAAGCTACTAAGAACAGTTAAAGTCTAGGTTGAAATAAAAGAAGTAGAATGTCCTTGGGACAAAACAGACCCCTGGTTTTCTGCATTTTTAGGAATACGTTATCTGTGTTCAGTCCTGAAGATACTGTGCTTAGCTGTACAGTTTAAGGTAAAATTGACCACACCATGGCAATTAAGAACAGATAAAGAAGAAAAGAATGCATAGCTGGGCAAAAGGAAATGTTAGGGAGGTAAAATAGCCTTCCTAAAGTGTTACAACAATAATAATGATATAATAGCAAACCGCTGATAAATTAGTGCTTTCTATGTGCTCAAGTGTGCAAGTACTTTAGACAGGTCTGCTTTGACTCTTGCCTAAAGCCTAGATGTTAGACGGTATTAAATCCCTTTTTTCAGATGAGAAATCTGATGCTCATATAGAGCAAGTTGCCTAAAGCTACTTTTATACCACACGTTTGAAGGCATTTGTGTAGAGGAAAGAAAAACCTATTCTTTCCAGAGGGAAATGAATGGAATCTGCAACTTGATACAGAAGATAATTTCCTAGAATTTTTTTTTTTTTTTTTTTTTTTTTTTGAGACGGAGTCTCGCTCTCTCACCCAGGCTGGAGTGCAGCGGCAGATCTCGGCTCACTGCAAGCTCCGCCTCCGGGGTTCACGCCATTCTCCTGCCTCAGCCTCCCGAGTAGCTGGGACTACAGGCACCTGCCACCAGGCCCGGCTAATTTTTTGTATTTTTGGTAGAGACAGGGTTTCACTGTGTTAGCCAGGATGGTCTCGATCTCCTGACCTCGTGATCCGCCCGCCTCGGCCTCCCAAAGTGCTGGGATTACAGGCGTGAGTCACCGCGCCCAGCCAATTTCCTAGAATTATAACTGCAATAGAGTGGAGTTGTCTGCCTCACCTAACAATCAGTTCTCCTTTGCTGTACACGATCAAGCCAAGGTGAACTGTTAGGAACAGAATCTACAGAAATAAAGTATTCTGTGCTTGTGGGGAGGTGAGGTTAAGTAACTTTTATGTTTCCATCCAACATTCAGGTTTATGATTCTGATGCTGAGAAATGGGGTACTTTTGTTGCCTTGGCATTATACACTATTTAGGTCAAGTAAAAGTCAATCAAATAATAAATAGATTAAATTACATTAAATTAAAAAGTCAGATCAAACCAGTTGTTAAGCTGAACTGACAGGTCTCTTCAATCAAAATAGTCATTCAAATTATCCTTTGTAGTCATATCCTTTAATCTACTTCTGCGACTGGTTACATTTCATCTGGATTTCTTATTTTTTAAGGCAATTTTATATCATCTACATATAATATTAATAGCAAGATTAATAACAGGGTTTTTAACCACAAGGTTATAGAATATAGTTACTTCAAAATCTGAGTGGGCATCTATTATTTCTGAAAATATGTTCATACCACAACTGAAAGAAAATTTTATGCAAAGTATGGCAATAGAAAATAAGAGCCCTCTTGAACATGCATCCTCTCTGGAATATAAATTCCTCAAATATTACAGGAGGCCTGTTGTAAGTGGAGGGAATCCTCCTGATTGAGATCAAATCACACAGAGTTCACAAGAGAAAGCTACCTGTCCAATTGGTATATTTGGGCTACGTGTACACAACCAGGTTTCCTCCCCTGTTCTTGTTAACTGTTTGAGAATCAAATCCAAGTGGTGGAAAAGAGAATAACAACTATAGTTGCATGCTTGAAGCAAGAATAGTGAAACTGGGAGAACTTAGACCAAATACTTATTGGTTGGTGAGGAAAAACCATAAAACTACAGGGTTTTCTTTATACAGACACACAGACAGATACAGGATATAGCAATACAAATTTAACTCATTCACTTAGCACTTTTTCTTTTTTTTGCGAATATTTATAGTGTCTACCATGTGTCATAGGTGCTAGTTGCAGGCATGAATGACTTCCAAGGACCAGTCTCTAGTATCTGGGTTCACATTTAAGGGAACGTAAAGTACATTTTTAGTACCAGAAAAGTTTATATCTTGACCAAATCCAATCTTTTATTTTGTATTCTCATTGTCCTATGTATCTCTTCTTTGTTGTGTTAACTGAAAATGATTTGTGTGACCATTTGATTGATACTCAGTTCCTCACAGGAGTATACATCCATGAGGGTAGAAATGATGTTTGTTTGTGCTCACCTTTGTCTCTAGGGCTTTAACACAATGATGGGGGGGTATACATGATATCACTCAATAAGTATTCAGTAAATGAATAAATTAATAAATGCAACCTTGGAGAACAAATTTTTATTAACCACAGGCTTTAAAAGCCAAATGCACCAGCTCTAGGACAGGCTTTGTTATATACGAAGAAAATATTTTCAGAAAACTCCAAAGCAAAACCATTCTCACATTGCTGGAGAAAAATGTCATTAATTATGTCATCTTTGAAAAGTGAAAAGAGCAATAAACACAGTCTACACATCCGCCTTAAATTGGCCAAAATCTCAAACATTTCTCCATCCCTATTTTATGCAATGTTATCACTGCAATACACTTTTTTTTTTTTTTTTTTTTGGAAAGCTAAGCTAGATTTCTGGCTTTTCAAATTGTACTTCACATGCTCCTAACACACAACAGGTTTGTCATGAGTTACCTAGCAATAAGAATTGACATCAGGCAATATTGATAACACCACCATACCACATCTTAAAAATACCTTTTCACAAGGCATACAAAAAGATAACGTGATGCAGATTTTGCAGGCTTGCTTGAGTGTTGCCTTTAACTACACTGTAGGTTTAAAATGAGCAGAGAGGCCGGGCGCGGTGGCTCAAGCCTGTAATCCCAGTACTTTGGGAGGCCGAGACGGGCGGATCACGAGGTCAGGAGATCGAGACCATCCTGGCTAACACGGTGAAACCCCATCTCTACTAAAAAAATACAAAAACTAGCCGGGCGAAGTGGCGGGCGCCTGTAGTCCCAGCTACTCGGGAGGCTGAGGCAGGAGAATGGTGTAAACCCGGGAGGCGGAGCTTGCAGTGAGCTGAGATCCGGCCACTGCACTCCAGTCCGGGCGACAGAGCGAGACTCCGCCTCAAAAAAAAAAAAAAAATGAGCAGAGAATATTCCACAATTGATCTGTGTACAATCTGTAAAGTGTTCCTTACAACTGTTACAGAATAGAGGCATCAAAATCATATCCATATTCACAAAACAAAATGCTTTACAGATCTGATGCAATATTTTCAAAGTTTGAGAATATTTTGTTTTATAATAAATATTCAATAAAGTGATATAGTTCTGATTTCTTGTGTAGTACAATATGTAGCCCTTTTAATGATTGACAAAGGAAATTAATATGTTTTTGAAAGAAAAATTCTATATATCCTAAGCTTTCTTCCCCAATTTTGAAGACTTTAGTTTCAAGGGCTTGAAACAAAGACATTTATAGAGGTTGTAATTATTATGGTAAGTATGTGCTGTTGGCAAACATAATAATTTTTATTTGCATTATTGCAGGAGGATAATAGAATGCATCAGATTATAGCTAATGCATCCTCAGTGACCTGCCAAATTCATTTTTATATGCTCACAAAGGTCTGTGTTTTTACAAGCATAGCCTTTCTTTGTAGTTTCTAGATATTAGACCTTTGTCAGATGGATACATTGCAAAACTTTTCTCCCATTCAGTAGGTTGCCTGTTCACTCCGATGATAATTTCTTTTGCTGTGCAGAAGCTCTTTAGTTTAATTAGATCCCATTTGTCAATTTTGGCTTCTGTTGCCATTTCTTTTGGTGTTTTAGAAATTTATAAGAAAAAACAAACAAACAACCCACCAAAAAGTGGGCAAAGGATATGAACAGACACTTCTCAAAAGAAGACATTTATCCATCCAACAAACATATGAAAAAAAAGCTCATCATCACTGGTCATCAGAGAAACGCAAATCAAAACCACAATGACATACCAGCTCATGCCAGTTAGAATGGCGATCATTAAAAAGTCAGGAAACAACAGATGCTGGAGAGGATGTGGAGAAATAGGAACACTTTTACACTATTGCTGGGAGTGTAAATTAGTTCAACCATTGTGGAAGACAGTGTGGCAATTCCTCAAGGATCTAGAACCAGAAATACCATTTGACCCAGCAATCCCATTACTGGGTATATACCCAAAGGATTATAAATCATTCTGCTATAAAGACACATGCCCACGTATGTTTATTGTGCCACTGTTCGCAAAATCAAGGACTTGGAACCAACCCAAATGCCCATCATTGATAGACTGGATAAAGAAAATGTGGCACATATACACCATGGAATACTATGCAGCCATAAAAAAGAATGAGTTCATGTCTTTTGCAGGGACATGGATGAAGCTGGAAACCATCATTCTCAGCAAACTAACAGAAGCAGAAAACCAAACAGCACATGTTCTCACTCATAAGTGGGAGTTGAACAATGAGAACACATGGACACACGGAGGGAAGCATCACACACTGGGGCCTGTCAGGGGTGGGGAAGCTAGGGAAGGGATAGCATTAGGAGAAATGCCTAATGTAGATGGCAGGTTGATGGGTGCAGCAAACCACCATGGCACATGTATACCTATGTAACAAACCTGCACGCTCTGTACATGTACCCCAGAACTTAAAGCTAAAAAAACAAAAAAGCATAAACTTTCCTGCATATCACTATCCTGTTACCCATAAACATTAGAAAGTGTCACATATTTTAAAGCATTCTTCAGACTGGGGACATTTGAATGTATTTTTTTGCAGGCCTTTTACTTTTCAAATGACTCACTGTAAGGAGCAAGCACTACTTAACCGAGCTATTCTCAGATTTTTATTGAGAAAATATTTATGTTACAACAGAATTATTTGATTTATCATCTTAAGGTCTATAGAAATCCATTGCATATCACAACCATGCTTGTCTATCCAATTCAGAGCAGTAAACATGGGATTTGTTTGTGTGTTTGCTTATTTATTTATTTCCTCCTTTTATTAACTAACATCTATACTTTCCAGATTTCCTAATGTTCTTTTTTGGTCCACAATCCCATCCAGAACACCACACTACATTTACTTATTATGTCTCTTTAGGCTCCTCTTGCTTTTTTGATGACGTAAACATTTTAGAGGAATGCTTTACAGATATTTTGTAGAAATAACGTCCCTAAATTGAGAATTTTCTAATATTTTTGTCATAATTAGATTGAAGTTATAGGTTTTGAAAAACAGAACACAGAATAAAAGTGCCATTCTGTAGTATTTTCATAACATTGGAAAGCAGACATACTATCAACATGACTTATCTCTGTTGACATTGACTTTGATTACCTGGCTTGAGGTCATGTTTGTCAAGTTTCCTCGGTGCAGAGTTACTCGTTTTCCCTCTTTCAATACAGTGCTGTTTAGAAGAACCACTATATGCCATCCACACTTAATGAATGGGGAGTTATACTCACCTCCTCGGTGATACAGGAGATACATAAACTATTTTAAATTCTTCTACATAGGAGGATTTTTCCCACTGGTATTTGAGGAAGGGAATCTTGAAGCAATCATCTGACTATCAACAAACCTTATAGGCTAAGAAAGGTACTTAGGTTTGTTGGGTAGTGTTTTTAAGAAAAATATTTAAAAATAAGAAATAGCTATAATTTGTTAAACATATTCTCTATGCCAAGCTTTGTTATTAGGCATTCTGTGATTCTCATCTCATAAAATCACTATAAGAACCTTAGGAGGAAAGCATTATTTTTTTTTTTTTTTTTTTTTTTTTTTTTTTTTTTTTTTTTTTTTGAGACGGAGTCTCGCTCTGCCGCCCAGGCTGGAGTGCAGTGGCCGGATCTCAGCTCACTGCAAGCTCCGCCTCCCGGGTTCACGCCATTCTCCTGCCTCAGCCTCCCGAGTAGCTGGGACTACAGGCGCCCGCCACGTCGCCCGGCTAGTTTTTTGTATTTTTAGTAGAGACGGGGTTTCACCATGTTAGCCAGGATGGTCTCGATCTCCTGACCTCGTGATCCGCCCGTCTCGGCCTCCCAAAGTGCTGGGATTACAGGCTTGAGCCACCGCGCCCGGCCGGAAAGCATTATTATTCTTATTTCATAGATGCAGAAATTTGATGTTAAAAGGGTAAAGTAGCCTGCCCAGTAAACACCTATAATCCATCACTTGCTGAAAGGAAAACTACTCACACATATACACACTCACACCCACATACATATAAGAAAATTATGTCTTATAGAATAACACCTTCCCATACAATAAAAGTATGAAGCATGGCAAAGGGTGTGATTTATCTTTTTGTTAAAGAAGAAAGGTGTTGGCTAATTGGAGTTTTCTGATTTTGCCCCATTTATGTCCCATCATAAAGAATGTAAATGACTCCCCCATCTCCACTATACCAGCACTGGTCATCCCTGGTTTGAGCTCTCCAGTTCTCCAGGGGTTGCGGTCATTTAAGTGAATAAGACTTCATGACATAAAATCATGAGACTGCAAGAGGAGTATGTGTTTTTAAGAGGATGTAAATTTTTCAGTGAGCTTACTTTATTTCTAGGCATAAATATGTGTTTGCTTAAATATCCACATGGTTGATGTAACAAGACCATTATTCTTTCTCAGCAAACATGGAATTTCCGTTTTCACAGAACCAGGTTTCTATTCAAACATTTTATCATAAACTGGCAGAACTACCAAGGCATGCATAGTCTTAATATTAATCAGGAATTTCATTTTGCTATATAAGTCACAAAAAGCTTTATGAAGCATGATCCACTTGCTATATGATGAAGAGCATTTCACAGTTTGCTATTCCAGAATTCACATGCCTACAAACATGTAACGACCCAATTGAAAACACAAGGTCAGAGTAAGATTGTCAAAAAATTAAAAGAAAAAAAGCTCATATGAGAAGTCTTGGTCAGGAAATATTACTTAATGTACCTTATTGCCTCTCAGACAGACTCTTGGTACTTAAATTATTCTTCACTGAATTTGTTAATAACTTTATTTTCAAAATGGAACCGTAGAGCTTTACTTTTTCAGTAGGATTCACTCAATTCTCAAGGATCAAGCAGACTTAAAAGAATAAAATCATTCCTTTAGGTAAATATGTACGTAACACAAATAGAACAGTGCAGTGTATATCCTGCCCAATAGTACCATACTGTACAAGCGTGTCTAAGTGGACACAAGTCACAATGTAAGGCGCACTAACCTTAGACTTAGTAAGTAATTTAACTCAAGTCCTGAACATTCTGTGCTGTAAAACCTGCAAATGCATAGGGATTTGCAAATGGAACGGGAATGGGAATGGGAGACAAATGGAACTCTTTACCTCTATCTGAGTTAATACATTCTAAAGCACCTTAGGATCGCTGCTTCCTCCTCGCATTTAGAAAAATGAGAATGGAGTCCATCTCATGTTATGTAATATTAAGAATTACTTTTAAAGGCATCTGAAATTAACGGCTCCATATGACACAAATGCAGAAATACTTGTGTTTTTAAAATTTAGTGCTTATTGCCTGAGCAAAGCACTCTTGTGATGACCCCAGTTCTAAAATCCTAGTGTTATCTTTGATGAAGACTTCTGGTTTATTTTTATTTACTTTTGTTCATTATGATATTCCCCTCAGAATTCAATCTGTTCCCTAGTTCTCTAGCTGCTTCTCCATCCTTTTATCTGTTTGCCTTATTACTGTATTACTTTAAGAAAGTGTCAGGGCTGTGTGGGCCACTCTCCCTAGCATCCCAGCTTCCAAATACCCAGCCTTCCATAATGCAACCACAGAATCCAAATCCGTTGCTTCACTACTACTACTGTTTTTGCCTATGTCCTTTAAAAGTTTGACAGTAAGTTTCTATCACTTTGTCACCTTCCCTGTAAAATTCCATTCCCTAAGAGTGAGTTGCCTGACCTATCACACCTACTCATTCACTTATCCCTGCAGTCATATGTCCATTCACCTCTCCATCCATTCGCTTATTAACTACAATATGGAGGATGGAGCAGGAGAGAGTCAGGGAATTTGTTGGCTCACAGCTTGCATAAAGTTAAGGAAGAAAAATAAATCATGATATTGTAACAGAACTGCTACATTTAGACATGGCTGGAACATGAAGAACAACGGAGAAATTGTGAAAGATGAGACTGGAGTGGTAAGCCAGGGCCAGCTTATGAAGATATAATTGAGAGTTTGAACTTCATTCTGAAGATACCATGAGTCCATTGATGTGTTTCCACTAGGGGAATGTCATGATCGGTTCCGATTTTTTGAAAAGCTCTGGCTGTCGATATAGTTTGCACTGAGATAGGTATTCAGATATTGTGAAGTAATTTCATACTTATCATCTCACATAATCATAACTTCGTTAATCTCTTTCTCCAGTATTTATTCCTGCTTTCTTTACTACATTAAGTCTTGGAGAATTTAACCTTGATTTTATATTCTATAAAAATAGCTCATTCGCTTACTTTCTGTTTTATAACTTACTTCTGTTCATCTCCAACAGAATTTCTTAAATGTATGCTTTCCTTTGAATAAAAGGCATAAAATTACCCAAGGATTTTGGACTACCCCAACCCAATTTCTTTCTCTGTAATTCACTGTGTTTGGTGCTTTCAACATAAATCTTTACATGAAAGTAAAGACAAGGGAAAGTAAGAAATAAAAATTAGTATAAAATGAATAAACGACCATGACATGAGAAAAGTAAACTGAGGGCTGGTCTTACAGGAAGAAAGCCGCTTAGGTAGTAAAAAATGAAGTTACCCATGGAAAAACCCTGTTCCAAAATATTTCTCCTAGTTTTTTTTTTTTTTTTCTACAAGATTCTGCTACTATTTCTAAAGATCTTTTTATATTTGTTTTCCCTGCAACAGTTATTTTGAAAAATAATGGAAGTTTTAATACAGTCAAAATTTCATGGAGTCAAGATCCCATCTGTTTTATATCACTCCTGCTTCTTTTATTTTGCCTCAGTCTAAGTATACCTATTTAAAAAAAAATCTGCTAGGCACAGTGGCTCATGCTTGCAATCTCGGCACTTTGGGAGGCTGAAGTGGGGGGATCACCTGAGGTCAGGAGTTCGAGACCAGCCTGGCCAACATGGCAAAACCCCACTCTACTAAAAATGCAAAAATTAGCCAGGTGTGGTGGCGCATGCCCCTAGTCCCAGCTACTTGGGGAACTGAGGCAGGAGAATAGCTTGAGCACGGGAGGTGGAGGTTGCAGTAAGCTGAGATCACACCGCTGCACTCCAGCCTGTGTAACAGAGCAAGACTCCATCTCAAAAAAAAAAAAAATAGAGATTTCTTTGATTATAAAAGTGGCAATGCTTATATTGTACAATACACACAATCTTCATAAAAGAGAAAATTTTTAAAATTCTTTAATATCTTTCATTAAAAATTATTCATTGTGAATGTTTTGGGTATGTGCCCTGTCAATAGTTTTATGTTCATGCTTACAGATTCACAGTGATCTTCCACCCACCCCACACACAAACTCAGTGCTATAACATACATACAGCTTTTATAAATTGAGGACAATAATAGTGTGTATGGAGTTGTGAGAATCAAATAAAATAATATCCTAAAGTATCTGTCCCAGAGTTGGGTTCATACTACGTGCCCAAAATATTAGCTATTATTTCAATTATTCAGGTATATAACCCACCTGTTCACACAACATCTGGTGGGCATCTTCTCTTTTTAAAATATGACTTTAACAGCTGCAGTCATGGGGTCACTGAAGACTTGATCTTTCACAGAGGATCCCAGACTGGTGTGTCTAACGGTTCTGCCATTTGCTGCTTGTGGGAGCTTGTATGTGATTTCCTCATTCAAAGCTTGTGGGTAATGTTTATCTTTCAGTTTTTTTGTTTGTTTTGGGGATTAGAGATCATGTGTGCAAGGTATCAAAACAAGTACCAAATAAATAATACCTATTGTTTCCTGTGTTCCTGCTATGGTAGTTGCAATGAGCATGTTCGTATATGTTGCTTTTTCCTTCTGTTAAATGGTTTCCTTGGGAATGATTCCCAGAAATTGGATTATTGAGTCAAAAGATTTGAAAATAGCTATGTTCTTTGTATTCACTGTTATGCTCTTTTCCAAAAAGTTTCAACCAATATATAATGTAATAAGCAAAGCACCTCGTATATTTAAAGAATGTTCCTATACCGGTTTCATTCAAGTCCAGATTCTATGCTCATCACTTAAGAAGGGGAAAATCTGGGATGGATTTTATTGCAGGAATTTCAAACCACTGGGAATTGAACAGATGGTGCTAACTCATTTTACGTTTGAGAGATCACCAGTCAGCCATGCTCAGTAACAGCTTTCAGAAACATCTGGATTCAAACTTACAGCCTAAACATGACAGGTTAAGTAGTATAGAGTTATAAAATAACTTCATGACTAGATTCTCAAAAATCCAAATTCCCAGAGATTTTTACGATTTTTAGTGATCAGAAAAATTTCAAACAATGTAAACATTAAGAATCACACAAACTATATAGTACATCAATTTGATATTGTGGAATTCAGAGTGTGGATGGTCTATGAAGCTTTTAAAAATACTATTCTGTAGACATAAAAATACTAACAACCATTTTACTCAAAGGAGCACAAAAATATATGCAGTCTTCCAGTTATATTTATTACATCTTACTAAACTTATGTGAAACTGAAATAGTTAACTTTTTGAGAATAGAGAGAGGCAATAAAAATTGCCTAAAAACCAACACTTATGACATTTTTATCCATGTCATAGGTCTTACTGGAATGCAATCTTCTGGAAGGCAGACTTTAGGTCTAACACATTGTTTTTCAATGCTTGTTATAGTATTAGGCCCTACATGTATGCCTAAGTAAATGGTGACTGTTCCAGTCACTACTATTGATTTAATATACAAGGGATCTTCAAAAAGTTCATGGAAAGTGCATATTATGAAAAAACTATGCATGGGTTTAAAAATTTTTGCACCAAAATACATTCATACTAACTTGTAACCTGTCTGAACAGGATCTAATTTGAGGCACTAAGACGAATAAGGTATCTGTTTGAAAAGAGCCCTTATTAAAACAACATAAATTCTGCTAAAATTGAAGCAAGATCAAACATCAAATTTATGGTGAAGCTTGGTTGAAAGAATGGTGAAATCATTAATGTTTTACAAAAATGTTATGGGGACAATGCTCCAAAGTAATCAGCAGTTTAAAAATGGATAACTCATTTTAAGGGACAAGAAAATGTTGAAGATGAAGCCTGCAGCAGCAGACTATGCACATGCATAGAATTTTTTATTTGTTAATGCCCTAACTGAAGGGGATCAATGCCTAACAGCATGACCAACAGCCAACATCACAGTCATTTCAATTTATTCGGTTTACACAATTCTGACTGAAAAATTGAAATTGAGCAAATTTTCCACTCAACTTCATGGGTACAAAACCATTGAACCAGATCAACTGTAGACAAGAGCAGAGTTTTCAATGGAAATTTTAATTTGAATAAGGAGGATTCAGATCCTAAAGCATTTCTTTGAAGAACTGTAACAGGAGATAGAACATGGCTTCACCAATATGATCCTGAAGATAAAGCACAATCAAAGCAATGGCTACTAAGAGGTGGAAGTGGTCTAGTCAAAGAAAGAGTGGACTAGTCAAAAGCAAAGGTCACGGCAATAGTTTTTTTTGGATCTTCAAGGCATTTTATTTGTTGACTTTCTGGAGGACCAAAGAACCATAACATCTGCTTATTATGAGAGTGTTTTGAGAAAGTTTGCCAATGCTTAGCATAAAAACAGCCAGAAAAACTTCAGCAGAGTCCTTCTTCACAACCACAATGCTACTAATTCATCTCATCAAACAAGGGCAATTTTGCAAGAGTTTCCATGGAAAAGCATTAGGCATCCACCTCACAGTTCTGATTTGGCTCTTTCTGACTTTTTTGTTTCCTAATCTTTAAAAAATCTGTAAAAGGGGCCAGGCAAGGTGGCTCACGCCTATAATCCCAGCACTTTTGGAGGCCAAGGCAGGTGAATCACGAGGTCAAGAGATCGAAACCATCCTGGTCAACATGGTGAAACCTCATCTCTACTAAAAATACAAAAAATTAGCGGGGTGTGGTGGCAGGCTCCTGTAGTCCCAGCTACTCGGGAGGCTGAGACAGGAGAATCACTTGAACCTGGAAGGCAGAGGTTGCAGTGAGCCAAAATTGCAGCACTGCACTCCAGCCTGGCAACAGATCCAGACTCCATCTCAAAAAAAAAAAAAAAAAAAAAAAAAAGAAGTAAAGAAAATCTGTAAAAGGTCCTATATTAGTCCAATCTCATGCTGCTATGAAGAAATACTTGGTAATTTATAAAGAAAAGAGGTTAAATTGACTTGCAGTTCCACATTTCTCGGGGGAAGCCTCAGGAAACTTATAATCATGGTGGAAGTCACCTCTTCACAGGGCTGCAGGAAATAGAATGAGTGCTGAGCAAAGGGGGAAGCCCCTTAAAAAACCATCAAGTCCCGTGAGAACTCACTCACTATCATGAGAACAGCATGGGAAAACTGCCCCCATAATCGAATCACCTCCTAAGAGATCCCTCCCACAACACATGGGGATTATAGGAACTATAATTCAAGATGAGATTTGGGTGGGGGCACAGCCAAACCATATTGGGTACTTATTTCCCTTCAGTTAATAATGAAAAAAATACTGCATTGATATGATTAAATTCCTGGACCTTCAGTTCTTTAGGGATGGACTAAAATGGCTGGTATCACGGCTTACATGAGTGAGTTGAACCTGATGGAGCTTACGTTAAGAAATAAAGTTTATATTTTCATTTTTATCTTTCAATTATTTCCTTCCATAAATTTTTTGAAGTTCCGTCATATTACCCTCCAAATTTAGTAGTTTGTAACAACTATTTGATTATGTTTATTGTGATCTCAGACTCTATGAGTCAGGATTTCAGAAACAGAACAGTAGGGATGGGTTGTTTCTACCCCATGATGTTCCAGACCTTTTCCAAATCTAGAGATAGTGCAATGGGTGGGGACCAGAAAGCTTTGAAGGCTCATTTACTCACATGTCTAGAGCCTAAGTTGAGGTGACTCAAATATGGAGACTCACTACCCACAGCACCTACACATGCCTTTTCCATGTGACTTGACTTCTTCACAACACTATGGCCTTCGGGTAGATGGACTTCTAATGCAGTAGCTCAGGACATGAGTACTGTAGTGCACAAGATGGGAACGCAATTCCCTTTTATGACCCAGCCCGATTCAAGGGGAGGGAAACTCTTCATGAGAGGGTGGCATATAAGACAGGAAGTGCTATTATAATCATTTACCATCTAGTCCTGTTCTCTACTTATTACTTGTACTTTTTCTACCTTGTTAAATTTAAATAGAAATAGCTATATTTCTTTATATAGCTTTATTACTCAAACATGGTGGCTTAGATGTGTTTTGTTCTAACTTTTTAAAACTATATATAATTTTTTAAACTATATCTTCCTTAAAGATTCCAAAATACCTCCACTGAATGAATGGGTTAGAATGATGTGTCTTTCTGATGAAAATCACCACTTTGTCATTGATTTCTCAAATGCCCAGTAATCAGAGGAAGAACAAACATATGTTAATCTCATTTTTCACAAGAGGCAATTTTGTATCTGACCAGAAAAGGAACTTTCAAATATTTGGTGAAACATAAAAAAAAAAAAAAACTTTAAAATAGGCTTACAGAGTTTATTTGAATTCTTTAGTTGTTTATGATATCATTTTGACCATGATCTTCAAAATTAGATTCAATGGAAGACATTTCAAAATAGTAGGATACTATATAGAGATAATTTATGTTCAGGGTAATTCATTTCCCTAATGACCTTTTCCTTGCAAATTGCACAAGTTTGATTTGTGAACTCAAAGTTTGTAAGCTTTAGTCTCATATGAAACATAACAGTCATAAAATAAAAATTTCTTTTTCCTCTTTGACAGGAAGTCTTCTTAGTTCCTCTATATATTCAATTCTCAGTTAAGAGCTTTCTTTGTTGAAAAGCTGAGTATGAGATTTCCACTTTTATTGTCAGCTTTAATCATTTGTTTGAACCAAGGTCTCTTTAGTCCATTAGTTTATCTTGACTCTCAGTATGAGATACTGACAGTTTCACTTTCACAAGTGTTTATTAATTTTCTTTTCTTTTTTTCTAAGCATAGACTGGAGATCAATGACTACATTTTTCATGTTCTTATCACGCTGATGAACTTTTAAAAAAATTCAAAGCATACATGGCATAAAGTCTTTTAAATGACTCTTGCCCAGAATATTACAAATAGTACCCCAATTTATTAATGTATAAAATGTTAAATGATTCTCTATTGACTATATTTTATTTTTTATTTGTCTTTTAGCTGAAAGAAATACAAGAAATATAACCTAATATTGTAATAATGAAGTGTTCCTGAACAAAAATACAGATAAGCTAGTTTAAAATATTATCTTTATTTGTATACTCATATCTGGATAACTCCAACTAAGGCAATTTGTCTAAGTAGCTCATTTATTTAAAAAGAAAAGTAAAAATAGCAATGAATTATTTGCCTCTGACATATTTGTAAAAGTTTTTTAAGAATTGTGCTGGGATGGGAAAGATTCTTAGGAAGCATTTTCCCTAAGAACAGCAGGCTTCTTACAGCAATTTATACACATGTATGGTAAATTATTCTCATTGCCAAAGAAGGTTATTTAGTATGGATAGATTCTCCAAAACTTACAAGACATCATCATTCATCTGAATCTCTTGCCTGCTCCCCACCATTCAGAATTTATTGTAATTTGTGAAAGAAAAGTGAAAGAGGCAAGAAGAGTGAAGAGCTTCAGATTTAACCACTCAGAGTATGGGTTCAAATTCTTCAATCTGCCTCAAAGTAAATATGTAACTTCTTAAAAATCATTTGACTTTAGTGGCCCTCGGTTTCCTTATCTGTAAAGTGGGTTTGATAATACCTGCTATGTATTAAAATATTTGTTTGGGTGATGACACTGTTTACCAAGGTAAACTTATTAATACCTTATATTAAAAAATGTCTTTATTTTATTTCTTTTTGTTTTTGGAGATAGTCTCACTCTGTCAGCCAGACTGGAGTGCAATGCCACAATCCCAGCTCACTGTAGCCTCGACCTCCTGGGCTCAAGTGATCTTCCCACTTCAGCCTCTAGAGTCACAGGCATGTGCCAGCCACCATGCCAGGCTAATTCTTGCATATTATTTTGACACAGGGTTTCACCATGTTGCCCAGACTGGTGTTGAACTTTCAAGCTCAAACAATCCACCAACCTCAGCCTCCCAAAGTTCTGGATTACAGACATGAGCTACTGTGTCTGGCAGAAAAGTTATTTTCATACTTGCTATGTGAAAGAACATCCAGTATCCATTGCTGTCTTTGCAGATAAATTATTTTGCACAGAAAGCAATAGCAATTACATTGGCAGAACATGTGATTATGTTATATCAGTGAGATAATCACTTGTCTCATGTAATGCAAGCTGTACAACTAAACATGAGAGGTCACTTCCCAGCTTCCTTTAATATGTATTTGCTGTATTGTCAGTTGTCTCCTGAGAGATGACAAATATCACACACAATAGATGGAAGATGACAAACATGGAGACGACGAAGTGAGAAACCCTTAAAATTGAGAAAATTGTACTCTATAACTTAATAGCTTCCCGCACATTGGGGAAAGGTCTCTGTTATTCAGCATTAGCACAAGTATCCTTCAGACAACTTCACTGACCAAATAGTGGCCCCAAAGCAGCTTGAGCGATACAGCGTGCGTTGATTCGTGAACACATCCTAACAGTATCTACTGGGCACCTATAATGCCCACACACCACACATTGCTTGTGCTCAGCATTCAATAGACAGCACAGGTCAAGCAAGTGAATATGCGCTGAGTTGTTCGTTGTTGTGCTGTTTTAATAGGTTTTAGTTTACCTCACCATGCAAAGGTGGGTGAAAAGAATGACTGAAATCTCTTTTGTCCCCATCTTGCTTTGTCCTCTTTGGGTCTCTGTGGAGAAGAATGGACAGGGAGAAGTTAGGGTAGAGCCTCCCTGTCTCATGCAACTGATACTCAGCAAGGGAAGCAGCAAGTCTCAAAACCCAAAGTTTGAGTGACCAGGCCTCCAAGATCAGACAAAAAGAGAGGAAGAACTATCACAATTGTCTACAAGTAGCAGTGTTCTTGGCTTGGGCCCAAAATGCCAGGAATATTTTCATTAATAGGGACAATGATAAATAAAATAGGAAGTGAGATAAGAGGTCATTGGCTAAGGAAACAAGGCATTTCTTCTCATTTTTACAACTCTCCAAATGACCCAGAAAAGGAAGTGCAGGCAAATAATATTTTAAGTTCCAGAATGAGCTTTCACTTTTCCAAGCAGGACTGCCTACAGATAAATCCAAGAGGGAGGTCATTGCGTTGAATGGAAGATATTTAGAATAGGCAGCTTCACCCCATGTAAAGCAATTGTAAGCCTTTCTTTGTGTTTTAGAAGTTTTTAGATAAATAGTCAGACTCAATTAAACTCTATAACTTCAAGAGATGGTGCTTCTAAGGAGATACACAGTAGGGACTGCAGACGCAGGATTCTGCAGTCTGTTAACAGGCCTGTGGGAGGGCTGAGAGAATCAGCTATTGTGCTTCAATCAGCAACAGAGCCTACATGCCACCGTCAATTTAACCATGGAGCTTTAGAGTGGGGATGGGGACAAATGGCTGTGTGAAACAGAACTTGAGAAAGAGGCAACACACTTAGTATCAAAGAATTAAGGGTTTAGACACAAAGACAACTACAGAAAAGATTTTTAGAAATAGGCTTAAGGTTTGATGATTGACAAGAGGAGAAATGGCAAACGTTGCTGCAGTTAATCTCATATTTGGTTAAGAGCATAGGTCATAGAGCCAGACTGCCTGGGATTGAGTGCTGGCCCATAAATTTAGGTACTGTGTAATCCTGTGCAAGTTACTTCCACTCTCTGTGCCTGCCTCAGTTTTCTCATTTGCCACATGGAACAATTATAACACTATCTACCTCTCATTGGCTTTTGAGGTATTCAACGAACTAACACATGTAAAGTTTTTCCAGCGGTCCCAATAGTTTTGAAAAAGTGCTCAATATTTAATTAACACTGTACCTGGAACTTCCCCTAGTAATAAGTAGTATTTACATAACACCTACTAGGTGACAGAATTTGTGCAAAGTAATTTATGTGAATTATGCTTGCGCTTAATAACTCTATGGTATAGATACTCTTATCACCTCAATTTCACCCATAATGAAATTGCAGCACAGAGCAGTGAAGAAGCTTGCCCAAGGTCACACAGCAAGTCAGTGGTGCTATCAGCATTCAAATCCAGGCAGTTTGACTCTAGGCATGACCCACTTCATCACTGGGCTGTACTATCGTTAAACTTGTCATAGGAAATAGTGGACACAAATAATGTCCTTGCTTTTAAGTTTGTTTCAGTGGGTTTAGGCTTCTCAACAACAGGGGTTTTAGTGAATTTCTTGCATCTTCCTAGTACCTTGTAGACCACCTTAGCTGAAGTGCATATTTGATTAGGTAACTGACTAACTGGTTTCATGTCCTTCGTTAATTGCAGGTGCTAAGCTCTATGACTCCTGCCCGTATACTAAAAGTGCACGACAGAACGCATGCCATCCCTCATGGAGCAGTCCTCCTGACACTGCTATAGTCCCCTGTCCCTCACTGTGTCACCCCTCCCCCATGTCCCAATAAAGGGACAGTCACTGGTCTCTCTGTTCATTTGCCTTCCCTGTTGTCCATCCTCTTTGCAGCACTCCCTTCCATGGCCAGCATGAGGAGGATCACAGGAGACTTTATTAAAAAGAATAATGGAAGAGACAGGAGAAATAAAAAAGACAGACAGGCCGGGAGGTCCCTTTCAATCTTTTTGTCTTGCCTGGTCTGAGGGCTGCCTTCCCACCTCTGCTTTCCTGGTTTTAATCTCAGAAGTCTCTAATGTGCAGAATGAGCAAAGTGGGGGTTGAAAAAAGCAAACCATTTGGATGCCAGAAAAAATATTAGAACTTTCATTTTTAAAACAACAAGAAAGTTAATAATAAATTCATATAAGACCTCACACTGGAGCCTTCACACCATCAGTATGTTAAGTGGCTGTGTGTCATTCATCTGCTAAAAAAAAAGAAAAAGTCCAGAGAGCTAGCGAAATCGATGGGACTGCCTCACTTGGTTGTGCTCTTTTAGCACATTATGATATAGCACAGCTTAGGTGTATTTGGGAAAATGGACTCATGGATTATTTTATATAGTTTAAACTAAATTCATCTTTACAACATGGACAAGTGTCTTAAAAAACACAAAAATACTGGCACATGTGTACAAGAAAATAGCAGTTCTTGAGATTTCTATTCTTGGTAAGTGCCATGTAGCAGAATTAAAAAAAACAAGGTTAGGTAAGTAGATCTAACAAATCATCAGAGAAATTTTGAAAATATCAAAATTCCTCCTTGAAATTCAGATTTTCTTTCACTATTCTTGACAATGAATTCTGCTTGAAGTGAATAGTATCCCTTACAATATGAAGCAATCATCATACACTACATTCTTAAAGTAAAAATACGTAAGTAAACATTATCATACAATTGTATAATTAAAGGATTAGACAAATTATACAATTTGCCGCTAATTAACCAAGAGTAGTCTATTATCAAATTTGTGTCACGTGAAACATGGGTGGGCCTCAGTATTTTTAAGAGTCTAAAACAATCTGCATTTGTTTTTGAAATTTACACACTGATACCCTTAAACTGCTTTCTGTAAGGCAGATTTGGATGTTCATACAACAGCTTGGCAACAAATTCAAACTATCGAAGGTAATGTTTCTTCGTGCCCACCAGTAGCTAGGTTTGGGCAGCTCTACCTAATATTTGATTATCTGAAAGTTTTCTTGCAGCTCTTTTGAAACTATGTTCCTTTGGACATATGAGGTGCCCTGAGGAATGCTCTTGGAGAGCCAAGGGGAGAAGGTTTAGAAGAAGTCCTCACTCCACTTCTTCTCTAACCTCTCCATTTGTTTTTAGATATTAAACTTCTGCTGAATAATTCATTTGAAAATCAGGTTCAATTGCCAAGAATTATTTAAAATTCATCAGTTCATTGATTCAAAAATACTGTCTTTATTATTGACATTTTAAGTTATTAAATATTCAGCTTATTCAATAAACCCATTCATTTATTCTACAAGCATTAGAACAACTATCACCTTATACCTTTGTTCTTATTATTTAAAAACTGAGTAGAATTAGAAAATAACAAAAAGACTGATAATACTGGTAATAAGGTTACAATTCTCACCCCTTATATCTGTGCAATTAAAATAAGGTGGATGTCAAGACCTGCTGGATGCAGCAAACCTTGAGCTACAGTAAAAACCTATTGAACTTTAATCTACTCAGCTCTATATCAAGAGTGAAGACAAGAATACTGTTAAAATGTTTTATGAAATCCTGGGGCTATCTTTCATCTTTAAGGGTTTAAAGAAGAACTATAATTTGAGATTTTAAAATATTTATTGGTTCTCTGGGAATGGAAAGTCTCCAGTCATCTTGGAGAGTGAAGCATTGTAATTAAACTTATTTAGCCTTCGGAAACAAAGTGGAGACTACCAATAAAGCATACTCCTTCCTAATGAGTAGAGCTACACATGTCACTAAACTTTACAATATGCCATCCTTCAAAATTATCATAAGCCATTTCACTGAAATTTATAGTAAGTTTACCTATCTGATGCCAGTGAGTTTGGTCACTTACAGGTACATATTACTAGTGATTTAAGATATGCGCATTTCACTTGTGTTTTAATCATATTTCAGCTGCTGATTTACTTCAGACACATCTCGATGCCTGTGCTAATTTGCATGTTTTTTCAAGAGTTCAACACAAACTTAGGAAACACATTGCTAGATAGACCTCTAATAAGTGACCTGCATAGTCATGTAATATAGTATAAACAAGTAAGTTATCTTACTGTATATTTTTCAGTACTTACTGACAAAAGAAAAGGTTTTCATAGGCCTAAATGCATTCTGGATGAAATTATTCGCTACTTTCTCTGTTCAAAATTACCTTTTCATTTGCTTGAAGGAAAAAATTCAGATTATTTGAGCAGACAGCTGAGACCAAATGAGCCTAAAGTTCTCTCACTTCTAATATTTAAAATTAGAGAAGGGTATTCAGGTATAGACCCTACATGGAAATAGCCTCCAAATGTAAAGAGAAGATAATCCATGGAGGGCGTCATTCTTTAAAACCCTCTTTGATAAGAGAGGGGGCACATCTTTTGTACACATTGTAAGAAGATTTAAACACCGAGATGCCCTCCCTCCCTCAGATCATGGAGCCAAAACCAAAGGGGGTTTGGAATTTCCCAACTCCACTGCCAAAGATAATCTTGTATTGGGACAAAAGTCGAGGATGACTCAGAATGTAATTAGGGTTGTGCATCTAAGCAAATGACACAATATAGCTTGTGGTACTTAAAAAAAAAAGAAAGAAAGAAAGAAAGAAAAGAAAAGAAGACAATGCCCAGGAAAAGGCTGCTAATCTGCTAATGTTTCCACACAGAGACAAGGCTGTGGCAGAAAGAAAACAAAATCTCCTTAATTAGCAAATTATAGCACAGGGGCTGATAAAACTCTGTGTTTTGTAGCTGAGCTACCCACTTATTGCTCCTCCCCTCTCATCATCTGCACAAGTGAGAACACTTCTAATGTTTATACTTAAAACAAATGACAGGGGGGAAAGGTTTCTAATAAGAGGCTGAGCTGAAGCCCCATTTCTAAGAAAATAGAATGGCTCTAGTGTTTTATCAGCATTCTTGCTAATGCCACAACCAACAGGATGAAACAGGCACGTAGCACAGAAGACCCTGTAGCCCAGACTTGTTTATCCACAGGCTGCTGGTCTGTATTGTTATCCAGGTGCTTTTTCTTTTCTGATATGTATCTGCTTTGGGAATATTTCCCTGTTCTTGTGATGATGGGCAGGAGAAAGAAAAGACATGAAATTCCCTTGCCTGTGTGCCTCTAAAATGTCACCTCACAGCATGTCCAGACACCCAGCCAAGAAATGGCTTAGTCAGGCTCTCTGCCAACTGGCATGAACCTGAAGATTACTGGGCCTCCTGGAGGGCAATCTTTTTCCCACACAACAAACCTTACAATTTACCTTGCAATGGTCCCAATATTAATACTAATTCCTCTTGCAATATAGGGCAGGAGTCAGCTAACTTTTTCTCAAAAGGGCTGGATATTAAATATTTTAGGCTCTGTTGCAACTCCTCAACTCTGCTTTTGTAGGAGGAAAGCAACCATAGACAATGCATAAATGAATGAGTGTGGCTCTGTTCCAATAAAACTTTATTTACAAATGCAAAGACAATATATAAAGGAAGGAATGTGGTTGTTCTTCAATAAAGCTTTATTTACAAACAGAGGTGGTAGGAAGGATTTGGCCCAAGGGCCATCGCTGGCTGACCCTTGATAGAGAGGATGGAAACTTGGAATATTAATAAAATTTCTGCCATTATGTAGTTAAAAAGGTAATGTGTAAAATATAGTTGCATCTAAATTTCATACATCAATTTGATTATAGTCCAAATCTGCTCATGGACTTCATTTGTTTCCCTATTTATTAAAAAATACTAAATAGAGCCAGCTATGCTATAAGCATTGTGCCAGAAAAGTCAATCTGCTACCAGAAATAATAAAACAGAATAATAAATAAAAACTGGTCAACAAGACAGGTACAGGATGTACCTCATAGAGCATAGTGTCTATGAAAATGCAGAGTCACTCATTCTGCAAATATTTATTGAGGTCCTACCATGTGTAATCCACTCTTCTAGGTAGAAGGTATGCTGCATCAAGATAGACAAGGCTGCTGCTCTAATGGAGTTTGCATTCTTAGTAGGCGGAGACAGAATAAATAATCTGACAATATCTAACACAGCATTATGCAGTAGTAAATACTATGAAGAAATAAACAGCATAATAAGGTAGAAAGTCTCTCAGCAAAGTGGGGAAGGTGGTAGGGAATGGTGCTCAGAGATTTTCTGAGAAGACTGCTGAGTGAAGACCTGAATGAAGAGAAGTAGCCAACCATGCGAAGATCAGGAGGAAGAATTTTCTGAGCTGAGTAAACAGCTTGTAAAGTCCCTGAGGCAGGAATGAGCCTCTCTATTGGAGAAATAACAAGAAGGCCAATGTCACTTGAGTGTCTGGAATGTCGTTTCAAGGTAGTAAATGACGGGGCCAGTGAGAGGTGTGAGGCAGACCATATAAGACCTCCTGGTAAGAAGTCAGATTTTATTCCTATGTAATGAGAAGTTGTAGAAGGATTTTTAAGGGGGAAAATGACATTCTTATTCATTTAAAATTTTGTTAAACCAATACTTATATATGAGAGGAGTGCTATTAAAAGAAAGCTCAATGTGAAATGGTAGAGTCAGGGGTAAGGAAGGACTGTAATTGCCCATAGAAGCCCATAGAAAAGGACCTACTTGCCATAGCCCTAAAACCTGAGATCTCTCAATGGAGACAGTTTGCCAAAAGGTTGTGACAGCAGTAACTGCTAGCTTCTGGGGCTGAAAGGGGTTTTTTGGATCTTTTGATTCTAAAATGTAATAAGCAAACAATAACACCTAATTATTTGTTGAAAAGTTAATACAGATTCCGAAGGGCTCTTACTTGGCTTGAAAATCAGGGGTCTATTCTTCAAATGAAGTTGATGGGGACATTTCTCCAGCTCGATTTAAAAGACAATTATTTCTATTAATCTTTCTCAGCAACTGCTACTTTTCCCAATCTGTAGGCATAAATTGTGCATGTATCTTATTTTCACCTTTAGTGACAAAATTTTCACATTTAGTGACAAACTATTAAAATCGTACTTATTAAATATCTACTTTTTTTTTTTTTTTTTTTTTTTGAGATGGAGTCCTGCTCTGTTGTTCAGGCTGGAGTGCAGTGGTGCGATGTTGGCTCACCACAACCTCCGCTTCCTGGGGTCATTCTCCTGCCTCAGCCTCCCTAGTAGCTGGGATTACAGGCATGCACCACCAGGCCCAGCAAAGTTTTTGTATTTTTAGTAGAGACAGGGTTTTGCCATGTTGACCAGGCTGGTCTTGAACTCCTTACCTCAGGTGATTTGCCCACCTTGGCCTCCCAAAGTGCTGGGATTACAGGTGTGAGCCACCACGCCCGGCCAATGTCTACCCATTTCACACGTTTAGGAAGTTCCCACAAATGTGAAAATAAAACATAAGAGCATTGTCTCTGACTTAGTGTTGCACAGCCACCACCAGCCACCAAAACAATAATATACCAGTGAGAATTAAGTTCTCATGTGCACATATTATACAGATGTATATTATGATAGTCAAGTTCTCATGGGCACACACTATATAGATGTATATTATTATAATTAAGTGCTCATATGCACATATTATACAGATATATACATATTATATAGATGTATGCAGGAAATGGCTCCCTACTGTACTGAACAAGAAATACTAAGTTCTTGTGCTTATAGAAGTACAAAACATTATCACACAAAAGAATATCTAGCTGACCCTCAAGCAGCCTAGTGCTAACATTTAAGCAAACTTTAAAGTAGTTACAAGGTCCCTTAAATTGTATTATTTTATAGTTACCTTAAATTGTATTATTACATAGTATACTTGAGCACTTGATCTCTTAAAAACTGATTATTACTATAACAGAGAAATTAATCCAGATCCTTAATGAACATGTTCAGAGATATAAAAATGGATAAGCGACATTTACTACACTTGAGGAACTCACAGTCTAGGTGGGAAAACAAACCTAGAAACAAATAATTAAAACAACCACCACAACAACTTAGAAGTACAGTGTTAACATGATACAGTCAATGTACTGCGATGACATTTGAGAACTCGCCCTGGGAGAGTAAGTGGAATGTGGGTAGATTTCTTGGAGAAACTTGCCACAGAGCTGACCCTTCAAGAATAATTAAGAAGTTGAACTGGGCCGGGCGCGGTAGCTCAAGCCTGTAATCCCAGCACTTTGGGAGGCCGAGACGGGCGGATCACGAGGTCAGGAGATGGAGACCATCCTGGCTAACACGGTGAAACCCCGTCTCTACTAAAAAATACAAAAAAACTAGGGGGGCGAGGTGGCGGGCGCCTGTAGTCCCAGCTACTCGGGAGGCTGAGGCAGGAGAATGGCATAAACCCGGGAGGCGGAGCTTGCAGTGAGCTGAGATCCGGCCACTGCACTCCAGCCTGGGCGACAGAGCGAGAGTCCGTCTCAAAAAAAAAAAAAAAAAAAAAAAAAAAAAAAAAAAAATAAGTTGAACTGGAGTGACTGGAGAAGTTTTTGAGATTCTAGATCACTGGTTAAATATAATTTGAATAATTAATAATCACCTACTCTGGACCCAATATTGTTTTAACTAGAATTAGGACAAATATAACTGTAGGGTATAGTCCTTGCCTATAGGACAACTTACAATCTATTGAGGAGATAAGGTGTATGCCTCAAATAAAATGCTGATGGTAGACAGCAAAGTGCAGATTGCAATAGATAACGCATTCATTTTTTCATTTAACAAATATTTATTTTATAAATATGTTATATACTCTTCCAGGCACTGAGGATATGACATTGGACAAACACACAAAGTCACTGGCCTCGTGGAGGTCACATTCTAGTGGATATTAATAGAGATTAATATATATGTAATATAGGGGTTTAAAAAAATCATCATCATCAATGTGTTTTGGGTAATAGCATTCCAAATCTTAACTCTGAAGAAAAGAATACAATCTGCAAATAGAGGACATCCTTAACCAAAAAATGTCATCAATAGAAAAACGCTAAATAGTCCAGTAAAATCTTTGTATTTCTTAAAATATTCTAGATGGCAATTCATAACTATATTTTCCATTAATAGTCATCAATTTGAGCTAGTGTAAAATATTTATAGCAAATAGACTATTGTTTTCTGTTACAAGGCATTATCCACTCAATTTATTTAAATGTTTAACCAAAAAAGACACCATTTGGCAAAAGCAAAACAGATCTTCTAAGGATTCCCCAAATCCTAGAACATTATACATATTTAAATCTAAATATTTTAAATGTACATCTTTGGGAACTTTTTGAGATGTGGAGACAGAAAACAGTAGTTCACAAAGCACAGGATGTGGGCTAAATGTTTCCCTGTCATAGAGAAGTAGGAAGAGATCATAAGAAAGTGACAAAGACACTGGGGCCAGTTGTATTTATTGTTACTTACCTAAGATCTGGTCACTCTCAGGTATTTACTATGACTTGCTAATAATTCTGAAAAGAGCTATATTATAGAAGAGATAAAACCCAGAAACACACCCAGGTGTTTCACAAAATAAAACTATGATGCATAGTTTTATTCATACCACTATAATATGATGCATATTATTCATACCACTCTTCCTGGTCTGAGAATTCACAATAATGCTATCAACCTGCCTCATTTTAATCAACCAGTGATGGTGGAAAGTTGATCTCTTTGAATTAAATCCATCACATCAAGAAAGCAGTGCCATAACAGTTTCAGTATTTATGGTGACTGAGAAATCATTTGCCCCCTTGCATGCCTTGCTTCTCATCCTGTTCAGTTGCAAGACCAGAAAAGTTGAGGAAGGAGGTTTCCCTTCATGGAAGGGGATGCATTAACATAATTATCATATAGTTTCATTTAGCGTTGATAACACATGTATTCTGCCTCAAAACCTTTCCTGAGAGCGATGCCATGAGCTGCATAATAATCACTATGCTTTGATTAATTATTTTGCTGAATAAATGGAGGAATTAATTTCACTTACATACACTGATAGCCTCAGTTTCTGCAGGGTATTGCTTCCGCCTATGGCAACTATTTGGAATCAAAATAGAAGTAATACAAATTGCAGTGCTGAGCATACCAAATAGTTACAGTAAAAAGATTCCCATTTCTATTATCAGAATCAAAATATCACATGAAGTTTAGAACTTGGAGTGAAGAAAACTCCTAATTAAGGGAAACTTTTGAAAGCCTTTAGCAAGTTCTTTGCTGAATGCATTTATTTAGTTTCTTGATCCTCCAATCACATTGACAATGACAAAAGATATGCAAATTTAAACTGACAATAGTCAAGCCACACTGCTCTGACTCATACCAATAGGGACGTTTTCAGCATATATTCAGCTTGATATTTACACTTGAAAGGGTCAATGTAACCAAAGAACATTTTAATAGTTATTCTTGGCTATAATCTGAAAGCTATCCCATAATCATTGACCAAGAACAATGCAAACAAGAATCAAATTTATTTTGCAAAATAAATTAACATATGAAACACGTGCATGATTTAAGCCCAGCAGAATTATGTGTTTACCCTGTCACTGCTGAATAATTGCATAGCAACAAGAAATATGCGTTACTATGTTTGAATCACTATTTTGATTATACGTTTTAAGCAAACAAAACATTACGTTTTTGGTAGAATACATCATTCAGGGTAACTTGGGACTAAATTTTCCTCCCCATTCCCTCAAAGAATCCGGACTAATATATGATTGAATTCTCACTAAAAACTATATGGATGGTGTACTGAAGAATAATAACAAGCTATTCAACCAAAATCATTTGTTCACAATGGAAATAAGTTTTACCAAAGAAAAATACAAACATCCTATTATAAACTACTATTGAAAGTAGTGCCTAAAATTTAAGCTACAATTGAAAAAAAACTGAGAGTTCTGTTTGCTTTTTATTCTTCTACCTACCTACTGATTGCGTATTACAGTCCTATAGTCTGTAATAGAAAGATTACAATTATCAGGTTTGGAAACTGTAGAACTACTAAGTTCCAGTTAATGTGTCCAATAAAATAACAGTGATCTTAGTTCAGTCCCTAGTGGACAAAAAGTAGAATAACTATTATTTGGCATGATTCAGCAGGCGATGACCTAAGCGAGTGTGACCACACAGGAACAAAATAGAGCATTTGTCCTTTCCCTATCTTTTATCTTTTTAAAGGGATTGCCTGGTTTACAGACTAACTTAAAGAAGCCTGATTGCATACCTATTTCTATGTACCAAGTGAATCCATTAACGAGGGAGAGAAGCTTTTCACAAATTGGGACATTGCCTCCATTCTAGTGGCATAGTCAGTGGAATATACTTATTCTCGGCTGCCTATTATTAAACAGAGTGCAAAGACAGAATGAATTGCAGAAGTGTGTTCATAATTTAATAGGCATATCTTCAACAAAAACTTTTAAATGGTTTGTAGATAAATAACTGTATAAACTATTTAACTTGATTTCTATAAATTGAGATTACATTCATACTCGACATTAACATTCATAAAATAACATGGATACTTAAATTCGCCAGGTACTGTCTCTGTAACTACAATGCCCTGAGAAGGGAGGTATTTCAGGAATATAGTAGAGACTACATGTTGCGTTCAGCCCAAATCTGCAGGTGCATGTCTTCCTCTACAGCCAGCGTGTTCTCATTGTGAGCAAGCAAGCCCTTTCTGACAGTTCACATTACAATGTATCTTTTTAAATTTTTTTTTTCTCAAGGACAGAAGAAAAAATATTTAACAGAAATCAGTCCTCTACTATTCTACCAGTTGCTGAAATTAACAGTTCCCTTTACATAAATATACAATTTCTCCAACCAAATATTGTATTTTATATTTACTCTCACTTCATGTTAATTTTACTAAAGGTTAAAAAAAAAAATACTTTGTGATGATTTGCCACCCCAGTGGCACAAAATTTTCTGGTGCAAAATCGATTTGATCTTATTAATTAGTATAGTCATTACGATTATTTATTTTTCACCAACTTGCTTAAGAGATACATGCTTTCTTTCTTAAGGTAGGGTTTTGACAGAAAGACTCTTAATGCTGAACTTTAAACAAGAGAAACCAGAAATGTCATAAAATTTACCAGGGCTAGACACACACACACGGGGTGCCCCCACACATTCATAGGCTTGCGCAAGCCCCCAAAGCTTGGCTTACCCAGGAAGCCAAACCCAGACAGCCGTCTTGCAATTGCAAACACTGCCCCCCTGGAGCAAAAGGTAAACACACAAATGCGCCCCTAAGGAACTTTAAGTTAGCTGCAGTGCAAGAACGGAAAAAGCTCCGTGCTATTAGAAACTGAAAGCAATCACTTACTTTTTGCAGCCACTGAGTATAATTTTCCATCACATGTTCCAGATGTTGAAGTTTCTGGGAAGAGAAATCCGGTTCCACGTGTGGAGCATCTCTCTGCAAAGCGTTTGTGTTGTACTGGTCTGTCGTACTCTCACGACAGTTCCCATCGTGTTCTGGAAGAATGAAAGTGTAGGCACATTGCCCATGTTGAATCCGGTTATATCTTCTCCCACTGTTTTCTGGACTTCGGCGCTGGTTGCTGCACCCTGTGTGAGTCAGAATGGCAGCGAGGAAAGCAAAGGAAAGGAAAACTGTCATTGTACTGCCAGCACTCTCCTTCCGTGCCTCTCGCAAAACTTGCTCCTTTCTTCTGACCTCTAAACTAGTTCTTTATTTCAGGTAAAACTGCTTGTTTGTTTGACTCTATCCCCCTCACAGAAAGCGTTTGAAGAAGAATGATAGAAAACTAGCCATTTGTTAGCTTTGTTCTAAAATGTTAAAATTTTTTATTTCACTGTAATGATATTTTCCTTCGTTAAAACTTGAGATATTTATTGCATAGTAGCTGAGATTTATTGTTTCCTCTCTGTGTGACCGTTCAGCGTGGAGCCTGCCTGAGTCAGCTGCGTGTACATATTCTAGACCCTTTCCTCTACCCTATCTGCTTCAGATCTGCTATTTTCTTCCAGACCTCAGTGAGTTTTATTAAGGTTGCACATCCAAGCCAAGCTGGAAGCAGGCAGCCTTTCACAAGATGACTTGACAGGAATGCGTGAGTGTGCCCCTATGCTAAGGATTGCTGATGGCTTAAGGCGGCAGGATCGTCTTACAAATTGGCTAGATGCGCATGACCTCGATCATGTATGGCCTTCCCGCCCCCTTCCGCAGACAATTGCCTTGAGCCTTTAGCAGATTCATGGCAAATCAATAAATAGAGCAGTCCACCTTAATACTTTTGGTGTGCATGCTGACCTACTAAAATACAGCAAACTAGCAGTATGTTTTTAAAGTTACTATTTAGTCGAGGGACCCTAAGAAGAAAATTGGCATGATGTCCAATGAAATTATTTTTGATGGAGAATGATAAACCCGTATCATTATTAAATGTCTTTTAAAAACATGTATTCTTGACTCTGAGGAAAAATATGTAAAATAACAATTTTTACAGAGGGTGTTTTTTCATTATATTCACTTAGACTTTTAGACGTTGAAGAAAATAGAGGATCAAATTAGCAAGAAAATTAGCATCATTTGTTGCTTAAAGCAATATGTTGCACAAAGCAATATAGTATGTGCATATTAAAGAGGATTATCTAAGTACCTTTTGGTATAGGGGTCTTAAATGAAACTGGTGTCCTGATCAGAATGCAACCCTTCATGTTCCGTGTATATAAACTGAGCAACTTCCCTACAAAAACAATGTGGCTACAATTTAAAGCAGTGGCTTGAGAATTATTAATTCCTGTGGTGTATCCTAATCCTATATTTTACAAGAATCTCTTTGGTGGCTACGGCTGTCTTTAACACTGGTATGGAAGTTTACATGAAAACCTCCTGTGGCTGCACAGACACATCATGTGAAAACACACATATATCAGGTGTGCTAACAGCCAGCAATGGGCTGTACAGGAGACATCTCTGTGCTTCTGTGAAGGAAGAAAGAAAAATTATCAGAAGATGATTTCCCAAAGGCAGCGTATAAACCTTTGAACAAAGGGACCCATAAATATAAAGAGGTGATAATTTTAGAATTCAGGGAATGGCTCTGAGATGTTTACTAGATGCAGAAAACATGAACTATGAGTTGGGATTTTCATTAGGAACTGGGAGGGCTTTTAGGCAACTGCAGTCATGGTGTAAAAACAGAAGCCACAGCTGTCATCTCCATGTCCTGGAAGGAGAACAGGGCAGTGGGTGAAGGTTGGTAGTGCTTAGAGATGGGCATTTAAGGAGAAGTTAGAGGAGAGGTCAAAACAAATTCCAGAACTAATGCGATTTACTTGGGGAGAGAAACCTTGCCGAGATTCGTCAGTCCTTTCCACACTAAATAACAAATTTCTGATTGGACAGATATGGAAGCAAGTTATGCCAAACACAGCAATAAAATATTTGAACCACTTTTGCAGCCTCTTGAACTTTTGCGTGTCTCCTCATTGAGTCATGCATCACTCCTGTGCAACAATAATAATGGCATGCATTAAGACCTTACTGTTTCCAGGCGAAGCACTCCTTATGCACTATCTCATTTAATCATTCCAACAAACCTAAGATCATGGATATTATGTTTAACCCCAATTGATCAATGGGAAAACTGAGTCACAGAAAGGCTAACAGGATGTAATTCACAGAGCTGGCAAGTGATGGCGCCAGTATGTGAACTCAGGCAAACGGACTCAGCCTGTTTCAAACCACCAAGCCAGCCTGCTTTTGGAAATCTCTGGAAGGAATGAAAGCAATTTCAAAAGCGCTCCAGCTGCATTGATTTACAGTCCTAAAGCAGGAGAAGTGACGTACCTAGAAGAAAAAGGACTGTAAAAACCAGTGCATCTCTCCAAAGCGATTAAGGCGTTCTCTAGTGTGAGTGCGTGCGCGCGCGCGCGCACACACACACACACACACACACACAGTGACAGGTAACCTACGCACAGCCACAAAGATGAAGTGCACTGGCAAAATGCAGATTGTCTAAGAACACTTTCCAATAATGTTTGATTTGAAAATTATCCATGGAAAGAAGAGAGTCCAAACCTGAGACCAGAAGTGTTTTGTGAAGAACTAAATACAGTAGAAAATTGGCAGAAGACTAATGGATGAGTGGTGAGGTTTCTATTAAAGTGCTCCTGTGTTTTTAAACAGCCCAGACTGTTAAAAATCTGTTCCTCCACGTGTGTGTCTCTGTGCATCTATGTGTCCATATCCATGTGAATTTTCGCAACTAGAATAAATAAAAAGCAGGAATGCACAATTTCCTGAGGGAAAAGTAGACAACTAAGAAAATGCAAATAAAAAAGGAGGGGTCGGGGGACAAAGAGACAGAGAAAAATGTAGAGACTGATTTATTTCTTTTCCAGAAAAACAAAATCAGCCACAAACCATAACACTGGAAATACTAGTATCATTCTGAAAAAAATGTCTGAAGATGATTATTAAGCAATGAGAAAACCCAAGGATGTACAGAATTGACTCCTGTGTTTTTGGAACTCCAGTTAAGTAGACTGTAGGCACATTTAAGGATACTGACACACTGAAGATAATATGTTTTGGGGATCATGCATCTAGGCAACAGCAACACTGTTGTTTGTCGTTGATTATTCAGAAATGGGGCACAATTCAGGGTGCATTAAACTTTAGAGAGTAGGGCCGGCTGCAATGGCTCATGCCTGTAATTCCAACACTTTGCGAGGCTGAAGTGGGAAGATCGTTGGAGCCTAGGATTTTGAGTACAGCCTGGGCAGCATAGGGTGACCCTCCCTGTCTCTACCCAAAATAAAATAAAATAAAAATTAGTCAGGTATGGTGGCATGGCCAGGACCTGTGGTCTCAGCTACTCAGGAAGCTGAGGTGGGAGAATCGCTTGAGCCCAGAAGGTTGAGGCTACAGTGAGCCATGATTGCCACTGCACTCCAGCCTGTATGACAGAGTGAGACCCTTTATAAATAATAATAATAATAATAGGCAAATAATAAGAACAAGTCAATTAAAATTCATCTACCAAACCTCCATGAAGGGTAAAATATTTCTAAAGAACTAAACAATTCTATTCAATTGAATTCTGTGGTAGCTTGAACCCAAAACTTTGTGTTTTATTAGAACTCTAGAATAAGGAAGTGTAGGCTTTAAGGTTTTGATCTCATATCTACAAAGAGTCCTAGTAAATGTCCCACTCATTCTGAAATTTCCAAAGGGACCGAGAGCCATTTATACCAGAACTTCATGTACTTAAATCTGTCCTAAGAACCAGTTTTTGCTAATTCTTTGGTAAAGCTTTCTTAATTTCTCCAGGTCCAATAAATGGCTGTCTGTGTTAAATTTCAATAACCTTCTCTTCATGTCTCCAAAACTGCACTGCTCACGTTGCTTGCTAATTGTTGCCTTTTTTTAAAATCTGTCTCTTCCTTTTGCTGTGAGCTGCTAAAGTAATCTTCTCTTTGTCATCATTGATTCCTCAACATTCACTATGCACTTTGTTTGAGGGAATGAAAGAATAAGCAAATAAATGAATGAGCTGATTAATGACTCAATTGGTGCAACTTCCTGACTCTCTATCTGGTTACTACATGACTGGCCACATTCATTGCATTTGTTGGGTGAGTTTGCCTAGAATCCCTAGGCATAAAGAACTGAGGATAAAGCCAAACTTATTCTAAAGAATTAGTTAGACATAAGAGCAAAGTGCAATAATAATTCATAGTATTATTTAACCCTTAACAAATAATTTGCTCATCGAATGTTTACAGAACCCCCATAATTATGTAATATTATATACTATTGTTCCCATTTTGGCCGGGCGCGGTGGCTCAAGCCTGTAATCCCAGCACTTTGGGAGGCCGAGACGGGCGGATCACGAGGTCAGGAGATCGAGACCATCCTGGCTAACACGGTGAAACCCCGTCTCTACTAAAAATACAAAAAAAAACGAGCCGGGCGAGGTGGCGGGCGCCTGTAGTCCCAGCTACTCGGGAGGCTGAGGCAGGAGAATGGCGTAAACCCGGGAGGCGGAGCTTGCAGTGAGCTGAGATCTGGCCACTGCACTCCAGTCCGGGCGACAGAGCGACACTCCGCCTCAAAAAAAAAAAAAAAAAAAGAATTAGTTAGACATAAGAGCAAAGTGCAATAATAATTCATAGTATTATTTAACCCTTAACAAATAATTTGCTCATCGAATGTTTACAGAACCCCCATAATTATGTAATATTATATACTATTGTTCCCATTTTGCTGACGAGAAATGTGGAGCCATAGAGGTTAATTGCCCAGGATCTATGATATCTTAGGAGGCAGAATAGGAATTTGACCCTCAATCCATCTAACTCTGAGGCTCACATTCATTTCCCACTGAGCTATATTGTGTATGACAATACTTCAATATTGAGAAAATATTTCTTAGAATTTAGGGGACAGGAACAACATGGTGACTTCCCCCCTTCAGAAGTCCCTTTCCTCTGAAACCCACGGCTTTCACAGATTCATGTTATGATCTTCCAAAACAGGGATAATATTAAACCAGGTTACACCAGTATGATTAGATGTGCTTACCAACAGCCAATCTGATTAATCAGGTTATACTTTAGAAATATTCTACATGGTTGGTCCTATGCCATGTCATCTGTTAGATATCTTGATCATCACTCCAGGTCTACAGTAAAATCAAAATATATGAAAAAAATAGTATTTATTTCTCAAAAATACCACCAGGCAATGAGATTCAAAGAAATACTCCTCTGGTCTTTATACAACCACTTATAAGGGAAAAAGGGGTGGGAAAGTATTCTCCTACTTTGTGTTCTGAACACAATGTGGTTCAGCACAGCAAGGGTCCCATATTCTATGGCTCTGCTCAGGCACTTTTAGGGATCAAGACTATCATCAGGGCTATAGAAGTGGCAGCTCTATCTAAAAGGAGTGAAGGCACTTGGCTGTAGTTCCTGGAAGCAGAGCCAAGACTCCTTCACTCAACTATGTAGGCAGCAAAGGTATCCACAACAGATGGAAATATCACAGGGGACAAAACCAAAAACAGAAGAAGATGGAGGATATCACCTGGTAACTGAAGGCACTTCATGAGTACATGCAAAACATCCATTTAGAACTCCCATACTAACTGGGAGGATGTTACAAAAAGCTGGAAACACTGCAGCAAGTGGGATGAAGACAGGAGGCATATAGGTAGTGAGGAAAATAAAAATTATTATATAAATATTCCTCTGCCTTTTGATGAGAGAGATTTCTGGTAATTGTTAGGTGTCTTGTGTGTTAAGTAGGTTTAATTTTATTTTATTTTTGAGACAGGGTCTCACTCTGTCACCCAGGCTGGAGTGTAGTGTCATGATCTCAGTTCACTGTAGCCTCTGCCTCCAAGGTTCAAGTGATCCTTCTACCTCAGCCTCCCTAGTAGCTGGGACTATAGGCATGCGCCACCATGCCTGGCTAATTTTTGTTTTTGTAGAGATGGAGTTTCACCATGTTCCCCAGGCTGGTCTCAAATTCCTGGAATCAAGCAAACTACCAGCCTCGGCCTCCCCAAGTACTGGGGTTATAGGAATGGTAAGTTGGTTTCAAACTATAGATATGCAAGTTCGAAACCACTGGGACTGAATTAATTTGCTCTACCTAAGAAAGGAGGGAAGGGATTAAGAGACTCAGGGAAAGATCTAGAAGTGGGGGACTGGAGCTAGAGAGGTTTACAGGTTCTGTGTCAGGCAGAGCTGCTAAAAGAGAGAGGAGGCCTGTGGCTGTGTAACCATGAGAGACTTGGGAATATATATCAGGAGATTTGGAGTGAAATAATGTTTCCAGTGAGATCAAACTCATCTTATCTGTTTCAGTAAAATATATACTTTGGGGCAAATGACTTCTTAAGGGTGAATAGGAGGAATTGAAGCATTGGTCTTTGCTTCAAACATGGGAACAGTTAACATATGTATTACATAGACTATTATTGTGAATGCAATTGAAGTCATTTGTTTCAGGTTTGTTTTTCACTCTAGATCAGAGTCCCGAGGGCTAGGACTGTGTCTGTCTTATTGATCTGTCTATCCCCTTTTCCTGGCACAGAGGAGGAACTTTATAAATATCCAGCTGACTGACCGATTCATTCGCCTTAAATCTCAGTGATGAGACGTGAAGACACAGAGCCAGTGCCTTACAAGTTTTCGGGTGCTAGACTTGCACAGACCCTAGAGATCTCACTTTGTGGTGAGTCACAGAAGGCACCCAGAGTCCATAGATTGCAAAAGTCAATCCCAGTAATGGTAGTGGAATAATACCTAATACTTCCAGCCACCTATGAACATTGCCAAGGTTGAAAAACCATTCAAGAAACATCTCAGAAATACTTTTCAATGTGAGATTAGTTGTTAATTCTACAATGAAGGTAACTTCTAAATACACACCAGCCAGAAAAGAAAACAAAGAGCTGAGGACTGTATGAAGCAGAAATAAAGATGCCAATATTCCCCTCATACCAGAATGAAGAAGAATTCAGTCTCCATTGGAGACCCCGTGAGATTTTATTAGAAAAAGCATATAAACTACTTTGCATTTACTAACTGCCTCCTTCTTTCTTCTCTTTTTCCCTACAGAAGTCTTGATTCCTAGATGAGAGAAGAATGCAAAGGCCTCTCTGTCTCAACTTTTCCAACTCCAGAAAGCATATGTATTTTACATGTTCTAAGAAACTCTCAAAAAGAACAAGTAATTTCAAGAAATGCCTAGAATTACCATTTGATGGGTTATGGTACCCAATGGGACTTGGATAGTTCGTACAGCTGGTTCTTGTAGCCAAAGTACCCTCCACTGAGAGTAACTCAATGATGTAGGACTTTCTGTTCAGAGGAAAATCTATGTTGTGGTCACAGAGTTGTGACAACCTCCACTCATAAGTTAGAAAAAGAATCATTCACAAGCATTGTAAACTCAGATTTAAAAAAAAAAAAAATACTAGGGAAATAAGATCCTTAATGTTTTCTAAAAATGCTTGTTTTTCTTCTCTTAGTCTTATTTTTATACTCTCTCTTAATCTAATCTTACTTCTGATGTAATACTGTCTTATCTCTCTTTCCTCCTGCCAGATTGGATGAACTGTTTCATAGTGGTTAAGGTGGGAGGATACAGACTGCTTTGTTTTTGTTTTGTTTTTTTAATTTCTTGTCTATGCTAGTCCATGTTAGATGATATTAGAGAAGACATTTAATTACTCTAACTCAGCTTCCTTATCTGTAAAATGAAGACAGTAATAACAGTACCCATTTTATAAGAATGTTGTGAAGATTAAATAAGGTAGTGGATATAAAGTACTGAGCACAGTGTCCAGACCATATCCAAGTGCTCTCAATGTTAGTTCTTGTTTCTAAATGTGAGTTCTTTTTTTGTGCTCAAAAATTGTGCTACTTTTTGCCTTGCTTAGTTGAATTGTGTAAGTACATTTACCTAATTTCATTCCCTATCATTTTGCCCTCCTAAATGTTTAAAATTATTTCTGAACGTCTTAAAAAATCACAAATTTAAGAAGCACATTTTAAAATGAGAGGATGCCCATGTTCACAATGATATTCATGTAAATAGCTCTGGGTTCTTGAGGGCAATGTTATTCTTTACTGCGGCATCCCCCTAGCACCTGAAACAGTGAATGCCTCTCACATCATTGGTGCTGGAAAGGTATTTGTTGAATGAATAAAATGAGTTGGGGACAATTCGGTAACAATGTACTACTCTGGCTACTGAGACCAGAGAAACATCAAGTAGGGCAAACAGACATGTAAACCAATCACATTTGATAGTGAAAATTTTATGCCCTGGGAGCTATGGGAGCAATGTGGATACCATTTATGGCTTCATCACCATGACTTGTTATCCGACTCAATTCCGGCCAATTCAACTGGATGATCTTATTTTCAAGAACTTCTTTTATGGCTAGACTTGTGGCATATATCATTCCATTCTGTTTCCTCAGAGATAATGTGTTTGCCTCTGATACACCAAAAACGAACTGGAAAACTCTATTATTAATCTTATATGAAATACACAGTTTGGTATGAACTGTGCATAAGGAAAAGATCTTAATATATATATAATATATATATATTTTTCCAAAGCCAATTTCACTCCTTCTCAGGCTCTAATCAGATTAGAAATTTGGTAAATTAGAAAATAAATTCTAGTGGTACATAAAACACTTAAAAACATGATTGCTTAAACCAGGTTCTTAGTTCATAACTGACCCATAAAGACTAGTCCTTTAATGTTAACCATAAACAAAGAACCTATCTGGTCTCTGAAAAGTTTATACTTTCTTTTCCATTGATTACATGTCTTTGTTCTTTCCTCTTGATCTTTCTCTTCTAAATAGCACAAATCTTTAAAGGGAGGATTGTGACAATTAAAGAAAGGCTAGAATAGAAGAATAGAAAACAACCATGACTCAAACATGGGAAAGGATTGTCATAGCCACATTGTTCTTCATAGCTAAATTTTCCTGCCACTTGTGATATGTACAAATGGATCACTTTTAGCTCCAGAAGCACTGAACAGGCTGAATATTTTGCAAAATATTTCCCAAATTTCTGTTATGTTCATGCCACTTTGGTGGTATTTGCCATGCCCTGTGTACTACTATGTACCTACATAGTTTCCGTAACTCAGTTTTAAACTGTCTACATATCTTAGATTTAACCTAAACAATAGTATTGGGAAAAACAAGCACTCATTTTTATATATTTTATTATATTTTATGTTAAAATAAGTACACAATATGAAAATGAGTATCTGTCCATGTTCTACCCCTCAAATATTTCATTTCCCAGGGAAACATGTACCATACTTTAGGAAATATTACTTAGTGCTATCAAGAGTAGAGTCATCCTCTCCTGCAAAATGAATAAAACAATACCTCCTGTCAATATATCCATGGAAAAAACTTGTAGTTACAGTTCCTCAAGATTTGTTTGCCTCATGTTCAGAATGCTTGGTGATTGTTTCCATTCTGTAGTCTAATCAGAAATACAAAGGGTGCTTTTGCATCAGAAGCTTCTGCATTTATGCTGCCAGTGAGCACATGAAGAACCTCCCTCAGTCCCACCCAGGGAAGTCATGGCTGGGATTTGCAATAGCCCTATTTACAGTTCTGTCCACTAACAGAAATGCCCAACTGAAGGCCTGAACTTGCAACTAATGATTGACCAGGAATTTCAATAGCTCTTTTCTTGATTCTGGCATTGGAAAGAATAACATAGTTATTTAGTATCTGAAGAGTAAATCTTCACTCCCTTTCAGTCTTACGTTTGGAAGAGTGTTGGGGAAATAGTAAACACATTTCCTCTCAAGGGTTGCATTCCCCTGGAGAATTTACATTCCTTCCTGACATCCTTCAAAAAGCCATAAAAACATATCAGTTCCAAGAGGGAAAGGAGAGTTAATATTTAAAGGAGCTGCTAGGAATCGATTACTTTCAGTTTAATAACGGCTACCATTTCTAGAGTGTGATATATCCAGGGCTATGCTAATTAATGTGCTTGCATTATCTCATCTATAACAATGGTCACAACAACAAAATATAGGACCTTTTATTACCATCATTTTACAAAGGAAAAAACAAACTTAGAGAAGCTGCAGAAAGGACTCAAAGCCAGTGTTTTCTGAACTCAGACCTGAAGTTTTTAACCATTACATATATATAAACCCTCAATCAGTCTTTTTTAAAGCATCTGCTCGTTTAAACCCCAAATTAATCATCTTCCTGATTTTAGTGTACATTTTCTTATTTGTTAATCCAATAAGAAGCATAGAACTTGATAGCCAATTAGACTAAAGAAGTCATAAGAATTAAAAAAGGAAGCTTTCCCCAAAAAAGTTAATAATTACATATACTTACTGTATGTCAAGTGCTTTACGTACATTATCAAATTTAACCCTTAATACAATCATATCATATGAATTTTACAGATGAAGAGACTGAAGCATTCGAAATGAATTTGCCTAAGATTATACAGAAGGGACATTTTAACCAGGCCATTTGACTCAAGGGCCCAAACATCTTAATTAACGTGCTAAGGAAAGTTCTCTAAAATTTGTGACAAAAAACAAAGCATGTTTAAGGTACTTACATGTAGGACTGTAACCAGCTGTATCCTCATCTTCACTGGGTGCAAAGGACAAGATTCAGAGTTCTCAGCGTATGATCCCGGGTGGGCAGCTTAGCATCACCTGGGATCTTGTTTGTAATGCAAAATCTGGGCCCCACCCAGATCTCCTGAATCAAAAACCTGAGTTTGGGTCTTAGCTCCTTTTGTCAGGCCTTTCAGGAAATTCTGACCCAGGCTCAAGTTAGAAAATTGTTGGTTTAATTCTTTACTGCCTAACCCTAGCAGCACCTTAGGATCAGTTAGGAGTTCTGTATAAAAGATGCCTGGGCTTGCCTCTAAAGATTCTAATTCAGTTGATCTGAGATGTAGCCTAAATGCTGGTAGTTGTAAAAATGGATCAGGTGCTTCTAATGTGTTGCTTCTAAGATGTAGCCTAAATGCTGGTAGTTGTAAAAATGGATCAGGTGCTTCTAATGGCTTAATTGAAAGAGCTAACTAAGAAGAAGTGCTGTAAAAAGAGCTGAATTGGTTTAGTACCAAGAAATAAGGAGTAAACTTACTTGGATATGCCTGATATTTTTCCAGAAAGTTCTTTACTTCTAGGATTATAAAACAATTCCCTTAGTGCCTTTAAAGTTTTGTATATTTGATATCTGGAGCATTTAAGGACACCAAGATTCCTGCATATTAAATAAACTGGACTCAAGAAATCTAATAAACTGGACCTCCATAGCTCGTATTGCTTTGTTGTTCTTGAAGAAATTTATCTACTAAATTTATATTTGTAAAGCCTTTAAAGAATAAAATACTTGTGTCTTGATCACACGTGAGCACAATGTTGACTTTCACGTAATAGTTAACAATTGCTGTTACAACACTTTGTCTCTGCTCTCATGAAGTGTTTTTATTCGTTTCTTCCAAAATAAGCAGTCAGTGCCTGTGTTCTTAACCCCCAATACTCTATGATCTGCAGTACACCTGGGGAAAACAACAGTAACAAGTCGTCGCTCTTCTCATATGACTCACAGAGGCTTTGGAGGTACTGATTGTAACCTTTGATTATAACATACACATGGATTCTATATCTTTCACAAAGAAACCATGAAGTTTTAAAGCAATTATTTTCTTATATCAAATTGGCCCCACATGTTTATAACAACACTAGTTACAGTAGCCCAAACATGGAAACAACCCACATGTCCATTAACAGATGAATGTATAAACAAAATATGGTAAATCAATACAAATGGAATATTATTCAGCCACAAAAAAGAATGAAGTACTGATACATGCTACAACATGGATGAACCTTGAAAACATTATGCTAATAAGTAAAAGAAGCCAGACACAAAAGGTCTTATATGGTTCCATTTACATGAAATATCGAGAATAGGTAAATCCATAGGGACAGAAAGAAGATAAGTGGTTGCCAGGGGCTGTGGGTAGGAAGGAATGCAAAATGACTGCTTACGAGTACAAGGTGTCCTTTTGGTCTGATGAAAATGTTTTGTAACTAGAGAGAGGTAATGGTTACACAATATTGTGAAGGTTCTAAATGCCACTGAGTTTTGGCTTTAAAATGGTTAACTGTAGTGTCTGATTTCACCTCCATAAAAAAAAAATTAAATAATTGGCACAACATCTCTACACACTTGGCATCTGTGTTTTCTTTAGATTATCACGGTATCTATTTAAATATCCATTTTTTAAAAACTTTTATTTTGAAATAGAAAGCTGCAAAGGTAAGTAAGTACAGGGAGGACTCATGTACCCTTCACCCAATTTCCCCCACTGGTTACACCTTACATGATTATAGTATAGCATCACAATCAGGACTCAGACATTAATACACTATGAATGTATTGTTTTATGTCATTTTATAGAGCATAGATTTGTGTACCACCACCAGATCCAAGATACAGAAATATCCCACCATCACAACAAAGATCTCTCTCTGACTATTCTTTTATAGTTGTAACCAATCTCTCCTTGACACCATTCCTAACTCCTGGCAGCCACTAATCTGGTTTTCGTTTCTATAATTTTGCCATTTCAAGAATGTTATATAAATGGAATTATGTACTCTCTTGGAATTGAAGTTTTTTTTTTTTTTAATCTATCATACTGCCCTTGAGATCTGTCCAAGTTGTATGTATCAGCAGTTCATTCCCTTATTGCTAAGTAATAATCCATGGCATGTATGCACCACAGTTTGTTTAACCATCACCTACCAAGGACGGTTTGTTGTTTCTACCTTGGGGCTATTACAAATGAAGCTGCAATGAGCAGTTGTGAACAGATTTTTGTGCGGGCATAAATTTTCATATCACTGCAATAAATGCCCAAGAATGTGACTGCTAGATTGTATGGTAAATGTATATTTAGGGTTTTTTTCTGTGTTTTTTTAAAATTTTTTTTATGTTTTTAGAAATGAGGGTCTTGCTATGTTGCTCAGGCTGGCTGAGAACAGCCAGGATTAAGCAGTCTTCCCACCTGAGCCTCCCCTAAGTCGAGGGGACTGTAGGCACATACCTCTATGCCTTGCTTAGTTTTTAAGAAATTGCCAAGCTGTTTTCAAGAGTGACCATACTATTTTTACATTCCCACCAGCAGTGTACAAGAGGTCAACTTTCTCCATATCTTTACCAGCATTTGATATTATTACTATTATTATTTTTTTTTAGTTTTTCTAATAGTTGCATAGTAATGTCTCATCATGGTCTTAATTTGCATTTCCCTAATGACTAGTGATTTTAAACACTTTCTCATATGCTTATTGGCCACGGTATCTTCTCATCAATAGAATCTCTCCTCAAGTTTTTTCCACTTTTTTAATCAGATTATTTGTGGGTTTTGAGAGTTCTTTATTGATATGGTTTGACTGTGTTCCTACCCAAATCTCATCTTGAATGGTAGCTCCCATAATTCCCACATGCCGTGGGAGGAACCATGTGGGAGGTAATTATATCATCAGGGCAGGTCTTTCCCATGCTGTTCTTGTGATGGTGAATAAGTCTCATGATATCTGAAGGTTTTATAAAAGGGAGTTCCCCTGCACATGCTCTCTTTGCCTGCCACCATGTAAGACATGACTTTGCTCCTCCTTTGCCTTCTGCCATGATTGTGAGGTCTCCCCAGCCATGTGGAACTGTGAGTCTATTAAATCTCTTTCCTTTATAAATTACCCAGTCTTGGATATATCTTTATTAGCAGCTTGAGAATGGAGTAATACAGTAAATGGGTACCAGTAGTGGGGTGCAGCTATAAAGATATACAAAAATGTGGAAGTAACTTTGGAACTGGGTAACAGGCAGAGGTTGGAAGAGTTTGGAGGGCTCAGAAGAAAGACAGGAAAATGTGAGAAAGTTTGGAACTTCTTAAAGACTTGTCGAATGACTTTGACCAAAATGCTGATACTAATATAGACAATGAAATTCAGGCTGAGGTGGTCTCAGATGGAGATGAGGAACTTGTTAGGAACTGGAATAAAGGTGACTCTTGTTATGTTTTAATAAAGAGACTGGTGGCATTTTGCCCCTGCCCTAGAGGTAGGTGGAACTTTGAACTTGGGAGAGAAGATGTAGGATATCAAGTGGAAGAAATTTCTAAGTAGCAAAGCATTCAAGAGGTGACAGAGCATAAAAGTTTGCAAAATTTGCAGCCTGACAATGCAGTAGGAAAGAAAAACCCATTTTCTGGGGAGAAATTCATGCTGGCTGCAGAAATTTGCATAAGTAAGGAATCAAATGCTAAATACCAAGACACGGGTGGGGGTTGAGGGGGGTACGTCTCCAGGCATGTAAGAGACCTTCATGGCAGCCCCTCCCATCCCAGGCCTGGAAGCCTCCGAAGGAAAAATGGTTTAATGGGCCAGGTCTAGGGCCTCTCTGCTCTATGCAGCCACCAAACATGGTGCCTTGCATCCCAGCTGTTTCATGTCCAGCCATGGCTAAAAGGGGCAAATGTACAGCTCAGGCTGTTGCTTCAGAGGGTGCAAGCCCCAACTCTTGGTGGTTTACATGAGGTGTTGGGTCTCTGAGTACACAGAAGTCAAGAATTGAGGTTTGAGAACCTCTGCCTAGATTTCAGAAGATGTATGGACATGTCTGGATGTCCAGGCAGAAATTTGCTGCAGAGGCAGAGCCCTCATGGAGAACCTCTGCCAGGGCAGTGTGGAAGGAAAATGTGGGATTAGAGTCCCCACAAAAAGTCCTCACTGGGGCACTGCCTAGTGGAGCTGTGAGAAGGCCACCATCCTCCAGACCCTAGAATGGTAAATCCACCAATAGCTTGCACTGTGAGCCTGGAAAAGCCGCACACACTCAATGCCAGCCCATGAAAGCAGCCAGGAGGGGAGCTGTACCCTGCAAAGTGAGAGCGGTGAAGCTGCCCAAGGCCATGGACTCCCGCCTCTGGCATCTGCGTGTCCTGGATGTTAGACATGGAATCAAAGGAGATCATTTTGGAACTTTAAGGTTTAATGACTGCCCTGTTGGATTTAGGACTTGCATAGAGCCTGTAGCCCCTTTGTTTGGGCCAATTTCTCCCATTTGGGACAGGTATATTTACCCAATACCTGTAGCTCCATTGTATCTGGAAAGTAACTAAGTTGCTTTTGATTTTACAGGCTCCTAGGCAGAAGGAACTTGCCTTGTCTCAGACAAGAGTTTTGACTATGGACTTTTGAGTTAATGCTGAAATGAGTTAAGATTTTGGGGGATTGTTGGGAAGGCATGATTGGTTTGAAAAAGTGAGGACATCAGATTTGGGGCGGGGGCAGGGGCAGAATGATATGGTTTGGTTATGTCCCCTCTCAAATCTCATCTTGAATTGTAGCTCCCATAATTCCCATGTGTCTTGGGAGGGACCCAATGGGTGATAATTGCAACATGGGGGCAGGTCTTTCCCATGCTGTTCTCATGACAGTGAGTAAGTCTCACAAGATCTGACAGCTTTATAAAGGGGAGTTCCCCTGCACATGCTCTCTTTGCCTGTCACCAGACATTACTTTCTTCTCCTTTGCCTTCTGTCAAGATTGTGAAGCCTCTCCAGGCATGTGGAACAGTGAGTCCATTAAATCTCCTTCTTTTTTTGTTTTGAGACAGAGTCTCGCTGCGTCACCCAGGCTGGAGTGCAGTGGTGCAGTCTCCGCTCACTGCAAGTTCCGCCTCCTGGGTTCACACCATTCCCCTGCCTCAGTCTCCCAAGTAGCTGGAACTACAGGGACCCACCACCACGTCTGGCTAATTTTTTGTATTTTTAATAGAGACAAGGTTTCACCGTGTTAGCCAGGATGGTCTCAATCTCCTGACCTCACAACCCACCCGCCTCGCCCTCCCAAAGTGCTGGGATTATAGGCATGAGGCACTATGCTCGGCCAGTCTCTTTCTTTATAAATTGCCCAATCTCAGGTATGTCTTTATTCGCAGCATGAGAAGGGACTAATACATTTATATATTCTATGTATTTTTTTTGGGTCAGATATATTGTTTACAAATATTTTCATCTGTCTGTAGTTTGTCTTTTTATTTTCTTAATTACTTAATTATTAATTTATTTTTTAAATTATTACCCAGATAACTAAACTGAGAGTACACAAAAAGCAAACGACAAAGAAACATCCCTCATTATTATACAAGCAAAAATTTTAAACAAAATATTAAGTAGAATTCAAAAACATATAAAAATAATTATAGGAGCAAGTTGGTTTATCTTAAGGATCCAAGACTCATTTAATATCTGAAAATCAACCTAGTTGATTTTGGCCTAACTAAATGGCAAGGTGAGTTTGGCTGACATGGAAAACACTGGGAGGATTCGATTTGGGAAAGGGAGAGACCAGAAGCTTTGATTCAGACATGTTAAGTTTGAGATTCTTATTAAAGAGCTAGCTAGTAAGCAGTTGGATATATGATCTAGAATTCAGAAGAAACGTTCATAATAGAGATATAAATCTGGTGATTATTCCTGGGTATATTGATGATATTGGAAGTTATGAGAGTGCAGACCACATCAAGGGAGTAAGAGTAGACAGGGAGGAGGAAAAGTTGACAACTGGGCTTTGAGGGACCCCAGTGTTAAGAGATTAGGAAAATGAAGATAAATCAGCAAAGGAGCCTACAAAGGAGCAGCGGTGAGGCAGGAAAAAAACAGGGAGGTGTGTGTCCTGGAAGTCAAGTGAAGTGTGTGTTTTAAGGAGGAGGATGTTCACTATAGCAAATGTGTAGCTTTTAGTTCAAGTAAGAGGAGGACTGAGAATTGTTCAATGGTTTTAGCAACACGGAAGCCGACGACATCCTCTCAAAGATCAGTTTCAGAAGAATAATGAGAGTCAGAGGTGCTGATGCTGATGCTGATGCTGATTAGAGTTGATTTAAGAAAGACTGGAAGGCAAGGAGCTGGCATTTTCCAATGAATAGTGACCCCTTCTCAAAGAGATTTGCCTTAAATAGCAATACCAATCTCAGAGAAGGAGGTGTGCATAAAAAGCATTTAAATTAAATTAATTTAATTTATTTTTTATTTTATTATTATTATTTTTTGAGATGGAGTTTCACTTTGTTGCCCAAGCTGGAATGCAGTGGTGTGATCTTGGCTCACTGCAACCTCTGCCTCCCAGGTTCAGGCGATTCTCCTCTCTCAGCCTCCCAAGTAGCTGGGACTACAGGCACGTGCCACCATGTCCAGCTAATTGTTATATTTTTAATAGAAATGAAGTTTTATTCTGTTGGCCAGGCTGGTCTTGAACTCCTGACCTCAGGTGATCCACCTGCCTCGGCCTCCCAAATCCTGGGATTACAAATGCACCTGGCCTAAAAATGTTTTGCACTGCATTTTCTGCTAAGTTTATGGGTCAATGAGAACACAAAATTTAAACCCTTAGTTCTGGCATGAAAAATGCTAACCTGGACACATTGACCTCTTGAATATTGGCTTGGATCCTATTTGTATACCTTGCTATGCCAGTAGAGTTACTGAAACAATATCTTTGAATTTGCCAATAAATTATCCTAAGCTCTCTTGCACAAATAAGCAAGCTTTCCTCTAAGAAGCAGTGCTGCCAGAAAATAAGTCTGACTGTGGACACATGAATGCAATATAACCCTTTTACTTGGCTTTACAATTTATTTAAACAGTGAATTACATTTTTATGGCAAAAATTTTGTAGTTTCCTATTAAAGGGGGCATAAATCTCCAAGATTTATGCTTGGAGATAAATACATTCATATATAAGTAGTTTTACATCTTAAAAATTAAGTTACTAGAAGAAAACATAGATGAATTTCTTTATATCCTTAAATTAAGATTTTTTAAGTCTAGAATCAATTTTAAAAATTAATCATTTTGATTACCAACAAATATGAAAAGTCTAAATACCAAATCAAAAAGACTTTTATGACCAAAATAAAATGACAGAGAAAAAAATAATTGGAATTCATAGCATAAAAGAAAAATGCAAATTAAAACTATACTAAGCAATCACTCTAAACAAAATTCAAAAGTTAGACTATATCAAATTGTTGACAACTTTATGGGGAAACTGACAGTCATACATTACAGATGAGAGTGACAGTAAAACTCTACTAAAAATTTGGTGAGTTTCATTTAATTACAAATGCATTTATACTTTGACCCAAGATTTTGCTTCAGAGAATTATCCTACAGAAGCATGTAACAAAATAATGAATGTTCAAAGCTGTTCACTAACACCTTGTTTGTAATAGCAAAACAACCCAAGTATCATCAACTATGAACTTTTGGATGATAGGTGGAACTGTGGAACATCCACTCAGAGAACACTATGCAGTTATAAAAATTAAGGAGGTTGCTCTCTAAGTGTGGACACAGAAAGATCTCCAGGATATATTACTAACTGAATTTTTAAAAAGTCATAAAATAGGATATACAGTATGATATCTTTTATTTTTAAAGGGGGTGACTAGAGTGGACAGGGACAGAGACTGGAAATGGAAATTCTTAATTTTATGGCTTTTATTTTTGAATCATATCAATGTATAAACTATTCAAATTTTCAAAATTGAATAAAATAGAAACAAAGAAGAACTGGAGTAAAATTCTGATTCACTTATAAACTATGGAACCTTGAACAGTTAACCAACTTGGTTTCTTAGTCTCTAAAATTGAAAACAAATCTTGCTTAAGTCATTTTTTTAACAAATGATATAATATATTTGAAAATGTTTTTGAACCATGAAATGGCATAAAGGGAAAACATATTATCTTTTATTTTTATTTTTCTTAAAATGACTTGCTGGCAAACATATATACAAAAGTAGGTAATAATCTCATCAAGCAAGTATACGGGCACAGAAACATCTAATATTCAGCCTAAGTGTTTTCTTCATACTTCATTAATTCTTCAGTCATTTTTCTCAAAAAAAAATTTCATCCATAAAAACATTTAATCAGGCCTGGAACTTGTTAGAGAACAGAGAGTGGAAAAAAAAGGGTTGAATCACTGGAACTATAGCCCTTCTAAATTCATCCTTCCAGTACAGTTGCTTTATTCCTTCTGTTGGCTGCTAGGTGGCTGTGTTACAGTAGGTAGTTGTTAGTCATACTATGCAGGATAGGAGAAGACCCTTCCTTATCCCACCAGGAATGTCAGGCAACCATCAAGTGATGGTCAGGCAGTTGTTAAATTGTCTCTCTAAAATAATTATTGGTCACAGCCAGCACCAAGGAAAGGCAGTCTCCCAATAGATAGAAAAAAAAAAACGGAAACTGGTGGTCAGCAACTTCTCAATAAGATCCCAGGAGTTGTGTGAGTGGGCTCAAGCATGTGCACTAAGAGACAAAGTGGCAGAGTTTAACTAGTATATGACCTTCCTCTAGGAACACTCACTTGGTAAGGGAAATCACCTCAAGTGAGCGTGTGCACAGCTTCAGTAAACACACTGCGCATGTGACCCCTCCAAGTCCTGGCCGGCCACTGTGTGTGCGGGCAGCTCACCACAAGGGGAGATCAGGCGAGAAGTAATGCAACCCTGGAAGCATGCCAATGTATAAACCCCAAGTTAAAGGCCTGACAGCACACTTGAATCTCTCAAGTCTCTTGCTTGGCCCTCCTGCATGTGTACTTTACTTCCTTTTGTTTCTGCTCTAAAACTTTTTAATAAACTTTCACACCTGCTCTGAAACCTGCCTTGGTCTCTCACTCTGCATTATTCTCCTTGGTTGAATTCTTTCTTCTGAGGAGGCAAGAATTGAGGTTGCTGCAGACGCCTATGGATTCACTGCTGCTAACAGCTGTGTGGATGCCTTTGGCCTCTCCCCTTGCTGCCAACCAGAGAATTCACTTTTACCCAGAGTAGCAGCACATTCTTACTTCTGCCCACAACTTTCGTCATCTCTGCTGTCCTCTTTGCCACTAAATCTTCTATTTCTGGGCTCTCCAGCCTGAGGTATGGCAGTCAGGTGCAGGGGCCATCAACAAGTCACAGGAATGGCTCTTCAGATTCACTTCTCACCACCTCTTATACAGCGCAAAGCTGAGGCTTCTCCTGCTCTCATTTGTCCCCCTTGTACAGAGTGCAAACTCCTCCTGGGAAGCCTAGGACTGCTAGGCCCAGCCACTGCTCTAACCACTTTTTGTTCTAGCTTAATAGTGTGACTTTTTTCTTCAGGCCTCTTGTACCTGCTCTCATAAGAGAGAAATTTTTATGATTCCTGTACCCTTATCTTTGGTCAGCAGTGAGGGGCCATCTCATCACCCACTCTGACCCCACTTCCTCCTTTCCCTTCCACATTTGGGCACTCCGATTTCCCTGCAGATGGATCCATAACTCCCTGTTCTCATTTCACATATGTCACCAGCCTATAACGTTTTCTTACACACATACCTCTCAATTCAGGCCCACTCTTCATTTCAAAAGAGTGACTCAGGGGCAGCTGCAAACACTGTAGACCTTCCCTGAGATCGCTGCTAAGCAACAATACAATTCCAGAAGAGTAAGCTCCAGCCCCACTTGATGAATATCAGATTTTTCAAAAGAATGAAATTTGAAATTTTTTGACTTAATTTGTTTTAAGTATGATTATCATATGACACTCTGAGACACTATAAACAGAATAGAAAATTCCCTCAAATTTCATCACACACACCAGTACATCACCTACCCAGTCATGGGATCAATCGGAGAGGAAGAAAAAAAATGTCAATTAAAAAAAATCAAACTAAGAGTATAAAGTTTTAACATCACAATTACTCAGGTCAATCTCCAAAAGGAAAGTTCATAAAAACCATAAAATAAACCTATTTCTAAATTGCAGAATTGAAAGAAATCTGTCTATTTATTTTGGTGAATCCTCTATTAAAAAGAGAAAAAGATCAGGTGCGATGGGTCATGCCTATAATCCCAGCACTTTGGGAGGCTGAGGCGGGTGGATCACTTGAGGTCAAGAGTTCGAGACCAGCTTGACCAACATGGTGAAACCCCATCCTCACCAAAAATGCAAAAACTAGCTGGGTGTGGTGGCAGGCACCTGTAATCCTAGCTACTCAGGAGGCTGAAGCATGAGAACTGCTTGAGCCTGGGAGGCGGAGGTTTCAGTGACCCAAGACTACAACACTGCACTCCAGCCTGGGTGACAGAGAGAGACACTGTCTCAAAAAAAAAAAAAAAAAAGAGGAAAAGCATCAGTATACATCTTGCCAGACTGCCATAGGAAAGATAAAGCATGTATCTCTAATACCAATATCAATATAAGCCTTCCAGGTTCAATAATAGTTGGAAGTTAATAAGTGTACCACAATCTGCTGAATTATTTTTTCCTGATTTTGGAGCTCAATTTGTTAGAAATGTTGTATGTTTCTTATGTATACTCAAGGTCCCCACAAAGGCCTGAGGCCATAGAATCAGTGTGGTTTCACTACTAAGTTTCAACAACTTCCATGGAATGTTTCTAGATTACACTGGAAGCTGTTTGTTATAAACACTTCCTTATGCTTCTGTCTTCCACTGAGCTAAAAAGATCTCTTTTCTTTCTGGTCTTCAGCCATTGCTAAAGTGCTAACCTATCTGTCCTTGTCCCACTTCCTGGATGCCATGTCCTGTAACTTTGTGCTTTGACCTCAGTGTGACAGCTGTTCCCATGGTTTTGGCTGGAGCTGTTGCATTTACCCAGCAAAAGCTGTTGGCTCCTCTCACTTACTGTAGTCCTGCTGCTCTTGGCTGCAAGCCTCCTGACAGATTGCTGTAGCAATTTTATTAGGTAAAAGACCCTGAGGGAAGCTTGTCCCATGTAACGGGACTACACAATGTTACTGACATCTTCTCACCAAGAGAACAAATATTTCTGCCCAGACCACTAAGACTCATGCTCATGACTTCAAAATGGATCCATTGTCTATAAACAGCCATGATGCAGTGAGAATAATTAATTCCATGCCATTGTAGGTGAATTAGGAACCCAAAATACAAGTTAGGGACTCACCATTTTTTTTTTTTTTTTTTTTTTTTACAATTAGTCTAGGAGATGGATACTTATTAAATAAATTATAAATTAAAAAATGTTTCCTGGAGTCATTTTGGAGGTTCAAAAAATACATGATCAATTATAAAGAAGGTAAATTTAAAAATCTTGATATTCTGAAGTGTATGATCAACATAAATCCCTTCATTTTGCAGAGAAGAAAGCTGAAGCTCAAGGATTTGCTCCAGGTCATTTTGGCATTTAACTGGAAGCTGCTTGACTCACTCCCATAATACATTCAACCGTATTTTTTATAATTTATATCCTGAAAAACTAGATCAAATTAGAATTTCAATATCAACCACAAAAGGCAAATTTTATTTTTTTTACTTTGAATGTTCATTTCTGAAATCGATTTGGCAGAATGTTTTCCCGCTTCCCTTTTTTCTCATTCTTACCTGATTTTTATATTAAAAAATACTTTCCAATCCCATGATAGCGTTATCCAACACCTGTAAGGGAATTGGAGATCTTCAAAATAAATCCCTACCTGGCAAACCAAATAAAACATGACTATAAATAATCATGGCCATAAAAACTGGACTCACTTGCCCAGGGCCTAAGAGAAATCAGATCAGTAAAAGAAATTAGAGAGAAGATACAGACAGGGTCAGGCGAGGGCAAAGACAGAGTGATCTGTTGTTCTTCTCATATCCCTCTACTTCTGGGGTGTGCAGGTGAGGGAGGTGGGAGCTTTGTGGTAGGGAGAATGGTGATTCTATTTTCCACCATCAGTATTATATTTGTAATCTCTCACCTGAACAATATGAAATCTATTAAAGTACATAAATAATTCATGAGCTAGGCGTGGTGATTCATGCCTATAATCTCAGCACTTTGGGAGGCTGAGGTGGGTGGATCGCCTGAGGTCTGGGGTTTGAGACCAGCCTGGCCAATAGAGCCAAACCCCGTCTCTACCAAAAATACAAAAACTAATCAGGCATGGTGGTGAACGTCTATAATCCTAGCTACTCGGGAGGCTGAGGCAGGAGAATCCCTTGAACCCGGGCCGAAAGTTACAGTGAGCTGAGATCGTACCACCTCACTCCAGCCTGGGTGAAAGAGCAAAACTATGTCTCCAAAAAAAAAAAAAAGAAGTCATAGACTCCAGTTGTGTTCCCAGAGACCTGGGTTCAAATCCTGCCCTGACATTTAGCTGTAGTGTGCTTTAAAAAAGGTTCTTGTTTTGCTCCAAACTCAAGTTTCTTTCTTTATAACAGGGCAGTAACCATACCGTCCTCCCAGGGGTTGTAATGAGGTTGAAATGAGTTAGCACAAGCAGAACACCTGGTATTCATAGAGGCCCAATTAGTGCAGTTTTCATTTGTTTTTATAAAGTAAGACTGTATTAATAAATAGGAAGGAAAATGCAAACAGTACAGAGTAAATCAGATTGTTGGTTTTGTTTCTTTGCAGACTAGTGATGTTTAAAAACCCTTTCCAAGAATACTATAAATTTTCCCAAACTCCAAGCACAGTGAAATTCCTCCTAATGCCACTTGAAAGTTCACTGTGTTTGAGAAATTATATCTGGGGACACCATGTTTGATACAAGAGACTGGAGAAAAAATTCGTGGCCTGGCTCAGTGTTGACCCCTTGAGATTTATCTTCTTTCCTTTTTCCTCTTCCCTCTTCTCCTCCTCCTCCTCCTCCTCCTCCTCCTCTTTTTCTTCTCCTCCTCCTCCTCCTCCTCCTCCTCCTCCTCCTCCTCCTCCTCCTCCTCCTCCTCTTCTTCTTCTTCTTCTTCTTCTTCTTCCTCCTCCTCCTCCTAGCACTGCTCACATAACTTCCTGGGCAGAAATCCAGTCTTTCTTATAAATAGCAACATGTGCCCTCCTGCAATAGGTTTAGTAAGAACTGAAGCAGGATGAAACCTAAATGGAGGAGAGAACTTAGTCCGCACACGCACACTCCCACCCCTCCCAGTCCCAAAGTGAGCCCTTCTGTAACCTTTACTGTGACCCTCCTTTCCTTTGTGGCTTGACCTATTCATCTGTTCAGGGAGAGGGTGGAAGGTCACTGGGTGGAACCAACTAACTGCACTAGGAAATCTCCCAGTAATGCAAGAACATTGGGGAAAACCAGGAAAGAAAAAAAATAGATTCACGAAGGAGAAACTACTGCCAAAAGTTGCGATTGAATCTTGTTGGACTTATTTAGAGCATCTTGCTTTGCATATAAATATGAAACTAAACAAATCTCTAAGCCAGCCTGTTTAGACAAAGTTGACATTTCAATGGAAACTAAAACTGTGCCTCAATGATGCCAATATATCTGAATAAAAAAATTAAAAACTGCATCCATAAACAATTATCTGTTAAACCTATTACCCAAGTCCAACCCTGTGCCCAGGCACTGATGAGAGGATGAGAAGCAGAACAACAGTCTTTCTCATCAAGGAGCTTGCAGTGTGGAGCAGAGATTATTAGTAATAGCATCCTGACTAAAATAGCCCACCATCTTCATTTATCTATATCTATGACTGTATCTACATCTCTATCTCTGTCTTTACCTCTGTCCCTGCCTATCTATATCTATCCCTCAAGAAAGAGAGAATTTATTTTCTAAGTCATTTTCTTCCTTCTAGAATGTATGTCCATGAGAAAAGGAGCTTGGTTTTATTTACTGCCATATTCCCCACCTAAGAATTGAGTCTAACATGACACTCAATACATGTTTATTCATTGAAATAGTGATATAGATCAAAAAGATGTTAACAGGAGACACCAGCAAATCCTCAGGGAGAAAGGATATCTTCAGTGAACCATGAAGGACAGACAGAATTTGGATGGATAAGAGGAAGACAGCATTCCAGGTATGGGCATATAGGAAATGTGGGGGAAATATTCCCACTCTCTCTAAAAGAATGTGTAGGACACCAACGTCTGCCCACTTGGATTTAGGAAGATAAAATATTAGAATTGTTTCCTCAATTCACAGATGTTACCATTAGTCAAACATGGCCTTCAAGTACTTAGGTTTTTAGAAGTCTATAATCCAAGACCTTCGTTCCAAGAATGAGTACTCCTTGTTTATCAGAAAACCTAAAAGTCACATTTTAGGAAGTTGAGAAGAGACACAGCTATTGGAGATGCCTACCTTGTACTCTGATATCCACTTTGGTCTCTGGTCCCTTTTGTCCTTCCTGCTTTATGGGCCACCTGGAGTGGAATTCAGTGTGAACTTCTTTCCTCTTTATACATTAAAACCATTCTTGTGTTCAGTTAATTAACAATAAACAAACAAACTCTGAAGCTAGAAACTCTGCCTCCTATGTGTTCGACTGTCCACATGACCTCCCCCACATACCCATTCTTTGTTCATCACCCAAGATTCTAGGCACAAGGTCTTGACCCAGGAGAAGCCATATCAGAGAGGGTTAATTCTGAGGCCTGCTTGTCATTGCTGAAGAAATCCATGAATATATTACAGAGCCCAAAATTAGAAGCCAAGAATCAAAGTCATTTCTTATTTAAGGACGGGATCTCAGAAATAAAATACTTGTATTATTTAAGGAAGGGATCTCGGAAATAAAATACTTGTATTATTTCCATCTTGAAACATACTAGCTGCTATTAGTTATAGATTTGTAAAGTGTCTAGCTATGTGCACCCATCGCTATTATAGGAAGGAAGATCTAGGTTTAATTTGAGTTATGTTAAAAATCTATAATAGCAATGGGTAACATGGGTAATGGTGGACTATAGATAGAAATAAAGTTCAGTTAATCCTGACCGTGGACCATTTCAGCACATTACAAAACAAACACACCTTCCAAGTAATCTTTGCAGCTCAAATAGTCTGGTATTAATGCTTCCGTTGAGGCAGTTATTTTTATATAAATAAATATTTGTTTGGCAGTGTAAATTATCAGGCTGGTAAAAACATGGTAGCATTCTGTAGCCTTTCATTTCTCTTTTTGAGCTTCTCTTTCCCCTGCCATCCCTTAATTCAAAGATTCACCTCTGCCCTGAATTCTCACATTGTACACTTTTCCTGGTGGCTCTCAGTCAATTTGCCTACAGACAATTTTCCAATGCACAATTAGCCAAAAGGTAATTTCCTAAATGGCTACTTCTCTGAAAGTAGTTCTGGGAAAGGGATAGCTTTTTGCAAATTGCCATTTGGTAAAATGGCCCATGTTTCTCCCTTGATAAGTGACTTTATCTATTCAGAAGGAACTACCACTATATTCTTATGTCTCTCACATCTGTATCATTTAAATATTCAACTTGTATGTTCCATAGACACATTAAAATTAATAGATCTAAAATCTTCTCAGTTCTTTGTTCCAAATTATTTCTCCAGTATTTTAGAGCTCATTTATCATTATAGATTCATTCATCTTCTCACCTTCCGCATGCAATCAATTGCCTACCTGCTGATTTTAACCTTTTAATTAAGTAGGAGAATGAAATCCATGAAAATTGCATTTCCCATGGGTTCCTAAGTGCTTCTCAATCAATCACCTTCTCTTCATAACTGCTCTCTACCGATAGAGGTCAAATCCATTCCTTCTCGCTCTAGACTAAGCCAGGCCTATTACAATGAGCTCATGTTTAATCCACTTTCATCTAATTTTTCACCTCTTACATTCCTCCTCTCCTCTGCTACTAAAATGAACTACTTCCCACATTTAAAATTACTCAGAGACTCCCTGCTGTCTATAGCAGAGATTCCCAAAAGTATGCTCCATGAAACCCAAATCCTGAAAGACATTGTATTCAAATATGTTGAGAAAGCGCTGCATGTGACACACACACACACACACACACACACACACACACACACATATATATATATATCCTCCCCTTGCAAAATCACAGAGGCCATTGACATAGCAAAAGTCCAGAAAACACTTGAGGTAAAGAAACCTGCCTATCATTGCTGTGATAGACTGAGTGTTTTTATTCTCCCAAACTCATATGGTAAAAGCTTAAGCTCTATGGGATGGTATTTGGAGGTGGGACCTTTGGGAAGTGATTAAGTCATGAGGATGGAATACTTAAGAATAGGGTTAGTGCCCTAATAAGATGACTAGCTTTCCCTCTTTCTGCCATATGAGTATAAAACAAGAAGCAGTCTAAACCCAGAAGAGGACCCCGTCAAACCCTAACTACGCTGGCAGTCTGATCTCAAGCTTACAACCTCCAGAACTATAAGAAACAAATTTCTGTTGTTTATAAGCCAACCAGTCTATGGTTCTTTGCTATAGAAACCCTAACCAAGATAATTTTCTAATCCAGCATATCCCATAAGCATTTGACCAATGATCTCTTCTTTTCCATGTAACAATTATTAACAACCCGTGGAACATATTTTGAAAATGCAGGCATCTGGGGATCTGAACATGCTCCGGAGTGAAGTAAGATGACTGCCCAGCCCACTGCTGCTGCCTTGATTCCTGCCCCCTTTCACTCTAGAGTTTGCATTCTGGGAATCCTGTGGCACTTGCAGTTCCTCACAAGCAGCATGTCCCTTCAACATTTGGCATGTTGCTCCATTTACCTGAAATGCCCTATTCTAAACTCACCCCCTACTTCTACCTTCTGACTCACTCCCACTTATCGTTCAAAACATGTCTCAAGTTTCATCTCTTCTAGGAAACTTTTTCTGACCTTTCTGATCTGGCTTTGGTTTTTCTCATAATGTCCTCACATTCATCGTAGCACTTACTTTACTTACTTTTAACTAAAACGAATTTCCCTCATTTATGCAATCTCCTCAGAGACCAAATCATTAGTACTTAGTAAGTGCTCAAGAAATAGTTGTTGAACTGAAATAAACAGGACCACAGTGAATGCAATAAATGATAAAACAATGAAGTTTTTAAGAATGTATAAAATATTATAATCCCTCAATATTTCAAAAATACATTTGGAAAACTGTTTTCTTTTTGAAAAAGTAGTTTATAGTATTCATTGTATTATTTAATTAATGCCATTCCATTTATTAATGTTGTTAGTGATTTTTCATGCAATTACCCTCTCTCATTTGCATTTATATATTTCAACCATTCTTGTCAGATATTCAAATATTTATTCTCTATTAAGAATGAGGAAGAAAAATAAACTGCTGAAAATATTCACTGTAGTAACTTCCTACTGAGGAAATTAGCAACACCACTTTGCATCTTGAAATATAAATACTACCTAAAATCAATGTAAGGATGCAGAGTCTGTGTCTTTCTTTGCTTGACTTGATTTAAACAACAGCTGTTCTTCATTTTATTTGTCTCAAACTCACCAAACCTGTTTGGGCCGTGAAGCAGGTCTCAGCCAAGCCTCCTATGTTTAGCTGTATATAAAAGATGACAGCTTTTCTTCTGGGTAAAATTAACTCATGCCACATGTTTCCCCTTAAACCTCAAACCCCTTGTATTCAAGATCTAGGTTTCCAAGATTGAGCAGAGACCATTAACAAAGTTTGACATTGTTATCAATTTATTTATGGATACAGGTTGTGCTTGTACATATATTTATAATAAAGATTTGAGAGAAATATTCACATTTCCAAAGTTATTACCTCATATTAAAGAAGCTATCCCTCTCGTTTACTCATTTATCATTTAACCAGTTAACAAACATATGCCGAGCACCTACCATGTGCCAGGACTCTGCTGTCAGAAAGGTCACAGTGAGATAATACTAGTAATAACACTACCAATAATAGCTCTATCTTGGGCATATATAATGTGTAAAGCTCCACGCTAAGTCATGTATGTGTACTATCTCATTTGATATTTTCAACAAGCATGTGTGCCAAGTGCATTGCTATCCCTTTTCATATATTAGAACATCAAGACTTAGAGACATCAGTTCAGCACCCAAGGTCACAGAGCTAGCAAATGGCAGACCCATGGTTTGAATCCAGACAGTCTGTCTCCTGAGAAGCCCCTGTGCTTAGCTTCCAGGCAAAACCGCCAGGCAGTGACCACACAATGCCACTCTACCATCAAACTTCCCACAGACATCTTTGCCCAACCACTGTCACACTGCCTTCTAAACAGCATTGAGTAGGAACCATTTCAGGAGGCTTTGAGGTGACAAAGGCTTACAGACTAAAATTAAAATGTGTTTATTTTTTAATCAAACAACTTTGGAGCATATGGTGCTGGTGAGTGTTCAATGAATATTAACTGATTGTAGTTAATGGTAAACTGTAGTTAATGTGGTTGTACTGTGTGACCTTTGAGGTACCTTTCAACCCAGGCGTTTATGTGATTAAAGAGGTGGCTTAATCTAGTTGTGTCTAGATTCCATCTCCAGACTCTCTCTTGAAAAATCACATTTAATTCAGGCTCTTTTCAAAGGAATAGACTGGACTAAGCAACACACTTTATATTTATATTTATATTAACCTAAAGAGGTTACTCGTAGATGAGAGTCCAGTTAGGTACATATTGGTTTCAACTGGTATCCTATGAGAAAATTGAAATCAGGATGAACTATTAGAGCTAACATGAGCCATCGTGGTGGTATACATCTATAGTCCCAGCTACTTGAGAGGCTGAGGCAGAAAAATTGCTTGAACCCAGGAGTTTGAACTCAACTTGGACAATGTAGCAAAACAGTCTCTAAAAAAATTTTTTTAAAATAGATCTCATATATTGTATGGCATCAGGAAAGGACAGTCAGGAAAAAGCACTAATTTATCTAATTATATAATATATGAGTTTATGACTTTTCTAGATAAGTAAGCTATTTCAAAATGATGATAATAGGTTTTGTTTGTTTGTTTGTTTGTTTGTTTAGAAAGAGACTCTGTGTCTCTTTCTGTTGCTCAGGCTGGAGTGCAATGGCATGATCTCAACTCACTGCATCCTCTGCCTCCTCAATTCAAGAGATTCTTCTGCCTCAGCCTCCTGAGTAGCTGGGACTACAGGTGTGTGCCACCACACCCAGGTAAGTTTTTGTAGTTTTCGTACAGACAGCATTTCACCATGTTGACCAGGGTGGTCTCAAACCCATGTCCTCAAGTGATCTGTGTACTCCGGCCTCCCAAAGATAAATGGTTTTTATAGACCCAACATACCAGAAGTTGCTTCATAAGAATTTGATCAGTGACAACAATTTAAAGGAATTTGGTGCACTGAATTGTGGTGGATTCTGAATGTACAAAAATTGCAATTCCCTGATGTTCATCATGTATATTTCCTTCCCCATTTTATCCCCCCTGGCCCATTTCGCTATATTGTCTCCCCATAGGTCAAACAACAAGAGTGCTTAAGCAGTGTATTTCCTGGCTAATTTATTAAGATGGTTTCTTGGGTTATACAATATTCCCAAACCAAAGGCTACTCACTGGCAAGAGAAAAGTATCCCTTTTTTAATTGACAAGGAAAAAATATCTGAATGAATTCCAAGCTATTTGACCACTTTGACCTGGTCTTAGACCTTATTCACATTTCCATGAGCTCAGAGGTGAACTCCAAATCCCACTTTGGGTTTAAGTTTTGTTTAAAATACTGTTCGGTGGAAAAGAGTCATTCTTCTAGCTGTCTTGGAATTTGAATGTCAGTAAGCTGATAACAAGGTACCAAGGTGACAGGATGCTATAACACATACAATCCATGTCCATTTATGCACAGAAAAGACTAGCTCTTAGCTTCATGGCAAGAATTGAAATGTTATGCACCAATTTCTAGGTTCTAAATGTATCTTTTCCCCTGTGGGAAATAACATTTTTGCAAGAATTTTGGAGCTGGGTCAACCAGTGACCTGAAATTACATTAAAGTCCAGTGTCCTTATGTTCCTTAAGGAGGTATTTACAGCAAACCAAATAAAATACAGAAGCCAGAGAAACATCGAGCAATAATATAGCCATGCTATAATTACTGCCATTTAAGAAAAATAAAGTTTATATGACTAGAATCAGAGAGTACACCAACTGTTTACACTCCTGATGGAAATGTTCCAACTCAAATCTGCCTCGTGATTAAAAGGGCTATCCCTGAGAAACATAGATTTTGCTTCAGTCCTGCCTCTGCCACTCACTGGGTGACCTTGGGTATGTTACAGAGTCTCAGTTTTCACAATTGCACCTCATAGAATTATAACGTGGTTTAAATGTGATAATGCATTTAGAAGTTCTTGTTAACACTTGTTGGCACACAGAAAGCACTCAGAAAATATTGGCTGCCCGGTTTTACTCATTCAACCAAACAATTGTGAACAGTCTACAATCATCACTGACTAAGCTATGGGAACAAACAAACAAAAGATGACAGTAGAGTGAAAACATTGTTTTTAAGTTTTGTTCTGTTTTTTTTGTTTGTTTTGTTTTATTTTGTTTTTTTTTGAGACGGAGTCTCACTCTGTTGCCCAGGCTGGAGTGCAGTGGTGCGATCTCGGCTCACTGCAAGCTTCGCCTCCCGGGTTCACACCATTCTCCTGCCTCAGCCTCCAGAGTAGCTGGGACTACAGGCGCCCGCCACCATGCCCAACTAATTTCTTTTTGTATTTTTAGTAGAGACAGGGTTTCACTGTGTTAGCCAGGATGGTCTCGATCTCCTGACCTCGTGATCCACCCGCCTCCGCTTCCCAAAGTGTTGGGATTACAGGCATGAGCCAACGCACCTGGCCAAGTTTTGTTCTTTAAATTTTTGTGTTCCTGGGTATTTTTCCACAGGCCCTCCTTCCATTAATGGTTTGTAAGGTCTTCTAAAACTGAATGTTGTATCTGTAGTTTCTTTTGAATGGCTTGTAGGGCACAATGATTACTAGGTGGTTGGCTAATTTTTCTCTGCCACAGGCCAGTTGTGACATTTATGAGGCATATGCTCAACCAAAAGCAAAGAGGGGGGCTCAGTAAAACTTTCTTGCACATGAATTCTACTCCTGCTGAAATCACATCATGAACATCTGAAGAGATTAATAGGATTAGATCACCCTTCTGAAAGTCTGACGTCTAAAAAGTAACCTGTCTACCCACTGAGATGCCTTCACCGCAGCAGAGACTTGCCTTTCAAACCTGCTCTAGCCATCAGGACTCAAGATCTCATCAGCACTTTATTTCTGGTCTGTCCCCACTTAGGAACTTTGTTCTGTGACTATAAACACAGGGCAATAGTGTCTTAGATTGCTTTAAATCTGTTTGTGTGCGTGCATGTGTGCACTTGGGTATGTATGTGTTGAAACTTACATCCAGAAACAGTCCATCTGCAAACAACGGAAAGGAGCCTTTAAAAGTCATAGGTAGAGAATTAATTAAAATGTGTCATATACGTTTACAAAATCTCAGCTACAATTAGTAGTCTACTGTGGTAAACCAATGTCATAATCATATTGTCTTCTGAACTTGATATTTTAATATTCACTGTATGATTCAACTTGTTGGTTTGCCCAAATAAAAGCTCTAAAATCTTTACTGTCTTTGGCTTATGACTTTGTTCTCAAAAGTATTTTGAAACAAATTTTATTAAATTTTGAGTTGTGAATCAATTTTCTTTTTTAACTCTGATTAAAATTTATTATAATTTTAATTTTCATACCATTGATAAAATTCAGCATTTGTCTCATGAAAATGACTTTACCTTGCTAAAGTCAACATCCGGTTATGACCTAAGGTGACTTAAGTATCAGATTTGTTTATAAAACAATTCATCTTTAGTTCTTTTTGAAACAGGGCAAGGAAATTCTGCTTTCTTGGGTTAGAAGGGCAGCTCTGTGTTATCACTAACTAATGATGAGAACCTGAACAGGTCACAATTTCTCTGGATCTTAGTTTTCTCTTTCATAAAATAAGAGAATTAGACTAAATGAGTAGTAAGTCCCATTCTAGGTTTTTTTTTTTTTTTTTTTTTTTGAGGCGGAGTCTTGCTCTGTCGCCCGGACTGGAGTGCAGTGGCCGGATCTCAGCTCACTGCAAGCTCCGCCTCCCGGGTTCACGCCATTCTCCTGCCTCAGCCTCCCGAGTAGCTGGGACTACAGGCGCCCGCCACCTCGCCCGGCTAGATTTTGTATTTTTAGTAGAGACGGGGTTTCACCGTGTTAGCCAGGATGGTCTCGATCTCCTGACCTCGTGATCCGCCCGTCTCGGCCTCCCAAAGTGCTTGGATTACAGGCTTGAACCACTGCGCCCGGCCCCATTCTAGTTTTTAAGTTCTATGATTCATTTTTTTTTTTTTTTTTTTTTTGAGACGGAGTCTCGCTGTGTCGCCAGGCTGGAGTGCTGTGGCGTGATCTCAGCTCACTGCAACCTCTGACTCCCTGGTTGGTTCAAATGATTCTCCTGCCTTAGCCTCCTGAGTAGCTGGGATTACAGGCACGTGCCACCATGCCCAGCTAAATTTTGTATTTTTAGTAGAGATGGGGTTTCACCATGTTGGCCAGGATGGTCTGGATCTCCTGCTCTCATGATCCGCCTGTGTCTGCCTCCCAAAGTGCTGGGATTACAGGCATGAGCCACTGCACCTGGCCAAGTTCTATGATTCTTTGTTTCAACTAATAATATTTGAATTTTCTGAGGAGTAGAAAACAAACCACATTTTTACTTAAAAATTCATATAAACATATTTACATCTCAAGAAACTTAACTGTGAATGAATATTTGAGTTTAGGTTGAGAAAAATTTTTACAAATACTTCTCACTGTGAGCTAAGTTCAAATAACTGCCTGAGAAACTTTTTAATTTTTGAGGAATTGATTAGAAGAAATAATTCAGTAGGAAGAGGCAGCATGACAATGAAGATTTTAAAATCAGAAAGATCTAGATTCACATTCTGGGTTCATGGTATCATCTTGGGTAAATTATATAATCTCCTGGGCCTTAGTTTCTTCATCTGTAAAGTGGGAATAAAATGTATCTTCTATGGCCTCTCAAAGATTTCATGGTAACCTTCAAAGGTGCTGACTCATGGTAAGTATGCAGATGTTATCCACTTGATTTTCTTTTCTTATCTAGAAGTTTTGCACTAAGAGCAAGAAGTCCTGGTTTTTGTAAAAGCAAGAGTGAAATCAATAGGCTGTGAACTCTTTGAGCCTAGGAAGGCAATATTTCACAGTAGTTATCAGCATGCACTTTAGGGTCTTACACACTTACATGCAAATTCAAACTCTGTCACTTACTACCTTTGGGACCATAGGCAATTTATTTGAGTTCCTTCAGATGCAGTTTTTCATCCATAAATTAGTCATTGTAAGATTTAGAAGGGAGAATGTAGCCCAGTATCGATCACATGTTAAGAATATGCTTATGTTCTTCAAACTTGGAATGAAGACTGGACGTCCATGAATATTTCTGAGAAATGATTATTCCCAGGTTGACGAACTAAGTCTCACCAAGTTATTAGGAACTAAGGAATTATCTTCTGGGAGCAAGGCAGGTCCTGGAATCCCACAGCTTCCTACGACAGGCATGTCATCTCAAAGACATCTTTCTTGACATGAAGACAATGCCATGTAAACTACTTATTTTCCTTTTTTATGAAACCAGCTAGCGATACCTCATGATTTTTCTGTTCAGTTAAAAAACTGCTCCTCAGTGCTTTTCATGGGTGTGCATTGTTTGTCTTCAGTCAAAGGCGGGGAGGGAGGAGGATCTGGCTAAAAACTTTGGGAAATCTGAAATAAAGGTTATATTAGTCCCATTGGGTATTCTTGAACTGGTTGCACAAAATAGACTTTAAAAGTGTTTATTTACATAAACATAAAAATACTGGCACTTCATTAGATTAAAACAGCAGGAGCCATAATAAATTGACATTAGAATACTCATACTTTTCTGGGTAGCTAATCCCTAGAATAAAAAATACCAGGATTTCTATTACCAGAAAGTTTAAAATAAAATTTTATCATTTTAGACTGTTATTTAAAAAACAGCAATAATGTGTGGGCTCCCTCTGCTGGATCTTCAGACTGTAAATACCAGAAAGGGGTTTAGTACATTATAGTTACCTAATTGATTGTATAACTCATAGTGATGAAATTAACACACAGAAGTGGATGATTGATTTCAAATCTACATTTTAAAAGTTGCCAAATAAAGAAGCTGAAATCAGTTGGAGCTATATTTTTCTTCAGTTTTAAAAACCAGAGACTTTGTTTTGTTTAAAGTAGAAGATAGTAAATAATTTGTTTATTTGTTTTATTTTTGTAAAAGGAGGCACTGACTCTCTTCAGAGAGGGGTCACTTGTGGTCCATGGCGCCTGTTGCCAGGGTAACTATATCCTCTGTCTGTACATGTCAAGGCCAGTGGCTTCTTTTGGAGACAATCAGACTATCAGATGGAAGGAAATGGAGAAAATGCAAACTATGATGTTCATGTTGCTTCAGAAAAACTAAATATGATTATCCTGCAATGCAACTCAGAGAAATTTTCATCTTAACAATGAATTTATTTTATTATTATTATCTCCCTAAAATAAGTATGTTCTGGTGAGTATGTAAGCACTTCATGCCCTTGCATCGTGGGCTTTCTCTATTTATTGAACTTGGAAGGAGATGTGCAGACAAAATGTTCTTTAATAAAATTAGAAATTTTCTCTTCCTAGAGTCATAAAATATTTATCTGAAACTCTATAAAAATATAACCCCTTTTAGCTTATGTAGCATTTCTGAATAATGTTCTCTTTTTAAAAAATGCCTAATGATGCCGAATTTAGATTCTATGTTTAAAATGTGTTTGCTGAAGGAAAGCTGTAATTAGTATAAGGAATACTGAGTTCCATTTTGAGAACAGCAAGGTAATGGTTGGCTTTGTTTATGTAAGGAACAGAAATAGAACTTGTTGCAGAAGATTGAAATTTCATCCATTCTTTAGTTGAGTGTAGATTTTTACAGAGAGCTGTATAAAATTAAATGTATGAGTGCTCATCAATTCATGAAAAACCACAATTTAATTGTTTGAGTTTTATGGACATCATGGTTTTATTTATTTTATTGTAAAATTTCCAAGCCCATTTAAAAAACTTTATAGGTATCGATAGTGATCCCTATATTAAACATAGTAACAAATACATCAATATATCTAAATTTAACCTCTCATAATATATCTAGAAAGGTAACCAAAACAATTTTTAAAGTAAAAATTCTCACCAAGTTATTAGCTTCTCCCATCAGTTATTAGCTTCAGGAACTAGTGATAGGTCCTTATTTTGCTTTAAAAAGTCACAAACATATTTCCTCAAAGCTTTCATTTTCAATTTTCTTTTTTATGATACATTATGTTTCTGAACATATAAAGAGCTCTCATCAAAAAGGAATGCATAGCTATTATTTCCTCTCATGTAAGTTTCCCCTTGTACCTATCTTCCAAGGAAGCTGAAGAAACTAAGAAGAAAATGTAGTAGGGGAAGATAGAAATGCACAATGAGTTGTAAACAGAGTGTCTCGTAAATAGAGAGATTATATGCTCCAGTTTCCCAAGGACAAGCTTGGTTTGTGCCTATTTTCCTGGCATAATTATTAACAGTGCCCCATTTCACTGTAAAAAATATCTGCTTCGAGTAATAAATTACATGACCATCCTATTTACAGTCTAAGTACTTCTGCCTACATTGCCATTTGTTCTCTAGATCATCATTTCCAAATGTGCATCTACCTCAATTCTAATCCCTCCAAATATTAGTGTAAATGGAGTGATGTGGTAAACTAAATTTGAGAAATGCTGCATGTTATATGTAGTAGTCTTCTTGGAGATCCTAATACATATTTACATTTTTAAGGTTGCTTGACTTTGCTTACTCCAAAAATTCCAAATTTGGGGAGTAACAGCTCCCCATATTTTTAACATATTTTTAAATATAACATAACATAAAAAATCTATCTGATAGGCTCTCAGTTCCAATTAGCATAGGATTCCTACCCCATTTCTCTACTTATTTCACTATATTCCACTTGAATACCTAAAATTGTGTGGAGACAACAGTATCCAAGAGAATGGCAACTCCTAAGAATTTTGCTAAAGAAAATCAAGGATGCTCCAATTAAAATAAACAGTGTTGACTGGGTGTGGTGGCTCACACCTGTAATCCCAAGAGTTTGGGAGGCCAAGGCAGGCAGATCACCTGAGGTCAGGAGTTGAAGACCAGCCTAGCCAACATGGTGAAACCCCGTCTCTACTAAAAATACAAAACTTAGCCAGGCGTGGTGACGCGTGCCTATAATCCTAGCTACTCGGGAGGCTGAGGCAGGAGAATTACTTGAACAAGGGAGGTGGAGGTTACAGTGAGCTGAGATCGCCCCACTGCACTCCAGCCTGGGGGACAAGAGCGAGACATCGTCTCAAAAAAAAAAAAAAAAAAAAAAGTTAAATAAAATAAAGTGTTTATAAAGCTCACGTGTAAATCATTTATTCAGTAATTAGATCTTGATTTTCCTCTCGTTTCCAGAATTCCACTCTTCTTTATTGAGTGTCTATTATGTTAAAAACACTTGCTATGACCTATTTTAGGATGCGTAAGGTAAGTTGCTGTATCCAGGGACTTGCAGTGGGTAAGTGGCTCCCTCCCCTCCACTCTTAATCTTATTTTCTCTGTTCTATTTTTTCCCTCACAGCACTTATTGGCTTCTACCATGCTATATAATTTTCTGATTAATTATATTTACTTTTTATTTTCTGCCTTCCCAATTAAGATGTAAATTCCTCAAGCAAATGTATCTTCTGCTTTGTTTGGTAATTTATCTCAAGCACCCAAAAAGCAGTTCACACATAGTATATGCTTAATCAAATTTTCTTGAATGAATGAATAAATAAATGAACAAATGAACTCATTAAGGGCAGATTAGTCATGGAGACTAGCTCGGAGTAGGTGAGTATTTTTTTTTTTTTTTTTTTTTTTTTTGAGACGGAGTCTTGCTCTGCCGCCCAGGCTGGAGTGCAGTGGCCGGCTCTCAGCTCACTGCAAGCTCCGCCTCCCGGGTTCACGCCATTCTCCTGTCTCAGCCTCCCGAGTAGCTGGGACTACAGGCGCCCGCCTCGTCGCCCGGCTAGTTTTTTGTATTTTTCTTAGTAGAGATGGGGTTTCACCGTATTAGCCAGGATGGTCTCGATCTCCTGACCTCGTGATCCGCCCGTCTCGGCCTCCCAAAGTGCTGGGATTACAGGCTTGAGCCACCGCGCCCGGCCGGTGAGTATTTTGAGAAATGAAGAAATGAAGGCATAGATGCATGAAAGTAAAAGGATGTGTCTGGATCTCAGAACAGGAAATAAGACTTGGAAGTTAAGTTAGGAGCAAGTCATAGAGAACTTTGAATATCATGATAATAACCTAGTTACTTTTTTACACCATTACTATGGGCCATGCACTGTGTAAGGAATAATAGCATCTTCCTTACAACCAACTTACCAAAAGACAAACATTATGTATCCTCTGTTTTAGATGACAAAAATAAATCTTATGAAGGTGAAATAATTTGTTCCACATCATATGGAAGTTAGCAATAAAACTATGTCTTAGTTTGGACTGCTGGAACAAAGTACCATAGACTGGGGGCTTATAAACAACTGAAAATCATTTCTCATAGTTCTGGAGGCTGGAAGTCTGAGAATCAGAGTGCCAGCATGATCAGGTTCTTGTGCAGGCCCTCTTTTACATTTGCAAACTGCTGACTTCTTGTTATATCCTTATATGGAGGGAAGAGGGTGAGAGAGTCTTTAGGGTCCCTTTTAGAAGAGCACTAATTCCATTCATGAGGGCTCTGCACTTATGACCTAATCACCTCCCTAGGCCCTACCTCCTAGTAGCATCACATTGAAGAATAGAATTTCAAAGTATAAATTTGAGGGAGACCCAAACATTCAGACCATAATAAGTTAGGATTCAAACTTAGTCCCCTGTGACTTACTATTTATGCCCATCATATTGCCTTTCTATAAGAAGTAGACATCCACAAATGTATGTGAGCAATGGAGTAAACTCTTTGCCTATATCTTCACAGATTATCACCACCACTCTGACAGACTGTACAAGTAAGAGGTTGGATGTAAGATCATGGTATGAGTTGCAGTTTCAACTCCAGAACTCAGAACTGAGGTCAGGGATATAGATTCCAGAGAAATGCTGTTCAAGACAGTAGTTAGTAGCCTCATGAGACTGTTCAGCACTTGAACTGAATCTTGTCCAAATCAAGATGGGCTCTAAGTATAAAGTACACACTGGATTTTGAAGACATTATATTTAAAAAAGGTTGTCAAATATTTTATATGTATTGTTTTAGTTAATTACATGTTACAATGATAGTACTGTGGGTATGTTGAGTTAAAGAAAGTATACTAAAGTTAATATCATCTGTTTCTTTTACTTTTTGTAAGGTGGTTAATAGGAAATTTAAAACTACATATGTGGCTTGCATTATATCTTTGTTGGGCAGTGCTATTCCAGTTATTCTCATTAAGAAACTCTTTAACGTCTCAGATGCATCACAGAACTGTCAGCTTAGAGTAAGATAGCCATGTAAAAGGATGCTGAGAGAAGTCTACATGTAGAGGCTGGGTAACATGGTGACAGAAAGAGATTGGGGAGAAATCTGAGATGACAGTGTCAAGGAATAAACTTGACTGCATGTGGCAGAGAGCTAGGGACAATGAGGACAGAGAAGAGGTTGATGGATTTACTGTTATTAAGTAGGAGGCTATTTGCTATTAAGACTTGTCAGAGTAGTTGTGATGGAAGCTAGTTGGGAAAAATAGGTAGGGACAAGGTTCTACATACAATCATTTTTAAGAAAATGCAAGATATGAAGGTGTTTGTAAGTTTATGAAAGAAACTAGTGGAGGGAGAGAGATTCAAGATACAATAGAAAAAAGAGATTATTGATATAGGAAGGTCTCATCACCAGTTCTTGGAAATTAACTCACCTGGGAAAGGATTCACGATACCTTTTCTCTGAGGCCACAGGGAAGAAAAATAATTCCAAGGATTTTACTTAATTTTGTTTCTTATCATCTCTAAGATGGAAGAAATATAGTGATAATCTGAGAGTCAAAAGGTTGAGGCCTGTTGTGAGAGCCTGAGAGGTGTGAGAAAGGCTTGGAAAAGGCATAGTATCTTTTCACTATGGAAAAATAAAAGACTGGGGAGTGAGCAGTGAAGAGCCAGTGGGGTTTGGATAGCATAAATATTCAGGAGCATATGCTGACAAAGTGATATTGCTTTCTCCAGCAGAGTTCAGCTTTCTGAGGCTTACCAAAGATTAGAAATGGATAAAGTAGTGTGATCAAAAGGTCAGGAGTCTTTTGGTTGCTTGTGCAAATATAAATAAAATTGTAGGACTTTGCTGTGGACTGAATGTTTGTATCCCCCCCAAATTCAAATGTTGAAGCCTTAACTGTCAATGTGGTTACATTTGGAGATGGGGCCTCTGAGAAAGTAATTAAGGTGTAATTAAGGTGAAATGAGTTCATAAGGATAGGACCCTAATCCAATAGAATTAGCATCCTTATAAGAAGAGACAAAAGAGTGTATGCTCTCTTTCTCTCCTCTCTCTCTCTTTTTCTCTTCCTCTCCTCTCTCTCTCTCTCTCTCTCCTCTCTCTCTCTCTCTCTCTCAGTTTCTCCCTCTCCATGCATGCACTGAGGAAAGGCCATGTGAGCACACAGGAAGAAGGCAGCCATCTGTAACCAAAGGGGAGAGCCCGCACTAAACATCAACTTTACTGGCACCTTGATCTTGAACTTTCTGTCTTCAAAACTGTGAGAAAATAAAGGTCTGTTGTTTAAGACATATGATCTATGGTATTTTATATGACAGCCTGAACAGACTAATAAAAACATGATGCTGAGATCAGATAAAAAGCTTTCAAAGCCAGGAGGGGAGATTTTGGAGGATAGAAGAGAGGCAGCAGCCATTGTGTAACATACACACTTTGCTGGTGTGCTGATTCCCCTCAATAGATGAAGCAGCAGCTGGCTTGGGCATGTGTGTTTAGCTCTGTGAGAAAGGGGCTCAGCTTCTGCAGAGTTCCTGCATTACCAATCAGAGGCAACAAGAGCAAACATGGTTTTCAGTCTAGTCTTGCTGGGTTCCTGCCTGCTGGCGATATTCCTTCCATGACTGCCTATACTGTAGACTTCAAGCCAGCATCAGACACAAAGACAGTCTTACAGGGACTGCTTAACCAGCCCCCACAATTGTATAAGCCAGTTCCCTTTAATTAAACCTTCAATACATATGGCATATAGGCTTATATTATATTATATACCTCCTACTGTGTCTGTTTCTCTGTTTGAACCCTGATTGATGCATAATTAAAAGCCTGGGGAAAGGCAGCAAACACTAGAGTTCAGAAAGAATAAATTTCATTTACTCATTCACTTAAGTATTTATGTTAGGTGCCAAAATCATATGTCATAGAAGATATGGGTCTTGACAAATTTTCATTAAAATAAACAAGTGGTATAAAACTGTCAGCGTGGAGTAGAGGTGGGGCTCAAGGCAGGAATTGCCATTTGCCTAGCTTGGATTTCAAAGGGATGCTGACTTGAGACTGTGTTCTATTGTCTAACAGGTACACTAGAGAACAAGAAGAAAAACAATCTCTCCTTTGGGCCCCATGATATTGAACAAGCAAAATAAGAGACTGATACTTGGAAGAGATTTGCAGGAAACAATGACAGCTCTTGGGTCTTAAAACTGTAATTCCACTTCAAACATCACCTATTCATTATTCATTACTCCAAATTAGCCCATTATTTTATATTTCATGAGCAATAATTTTCAAAGCTCCTCAAGCAAAATCTCTGCAGAATTTTCTAGTCTCCTTTTTCCATTTCTTACAGCACCCAGCTGCCATCTGCCACTGCCTAACTGGCCATCAAATTGTTGCTTCTGCTTCAAGAATGACTCTTGAATGAACATTCCTCTTTGTAACTCTGCTGCTGCAACCATAAAGAAGACCATCATTATCTTCCACTTGGGCATTTTCATGAATCTTCTAATGGATCTTTCTCCCCCTAGAATTTTTACAAATCAAATGGGATCGAGTCACACTCCTGCATATATATTGCCAAATCCCTTCTAGAAACATTGCAAACTCTTTAATATGGTACTTTTTCAATCAAGATTCTGACAAGCATTTTCTACTTCTCCTATCACTTTTCATCATCTATCTTCACTGAACTTCTCCTGGTCATTCCTAAATGAGGCTTAGAATGCCCTCTACGTCCTTTTACTTGTGATAAATGCCTACCAATTCCTTGAGAGGTTCAAGTTCTCCATAAGGCAGACCCTCTCTTTGGTGTCCTAGAGCACTGAATGTTAGTGTTGCTTTTAAAACAACTTCCACATTGAATAATAATTATCAATTTACAAGATGGCTTTCATTTTAGGACTGTCATCTCCTTGAGGCTATGACAACAACTTATTGGTGGTATTCTGGCTGTCACATAGGAATGGCTTAAGAACAATTTATTTAATGAATGAATTAATAAATATCATCAAGAAGTAGACTTCAGATGGAAATTTACAATATTATAATTATTATTTGGGCCCCCAAATTAGCCCATAGAAATCGATTTCATCTATAATGCAGAATACAGCTAGAATATAGTAGTATAAATATATTTGTCAAACACTGCATTGTAGAACTTTGCAAAAAGAGTATTTCAGCCATTTAATGAGAGAAACCTACATCGTGGGCTGACTCAGGAAGCCAAACAAAATTTATCTTATTAGAATTTATTTTAATACTCTTATTAGAAATTTTAAACAATATTTTAAAAATTCACTTCCTATAATTTGACTCAGTTGATGTAGACTTCAGCAGATTTGTGATGGGTTTATATCAAATTTCTTTTCCTCAATTTCCCTTTTCTTCCCCACCTTCCTACCATACGCTTACCTGAACCAAATAACCTTATAACTTTTCTTGAACAAAGAAGAGCCAACTCTTCATGGACAGCACTGAGTCTGAGTTTAGTTCTGAAATAGACTTTGGTACTATGGGATATGTACCAGGAATAATAATGATTTGTCTTTAATGTACCATCAAGGTGATTGCTTTAGCTAGAGACTAAGGACAGAGGACCACTGAGAATATATATTTCAATGTTATACTTTCAGAAAGAATTTACTTTACAGATAACCAGATCTGTATAGTAGAAAGAACACTCAAGTAAAAATTAGGATTGTTTGAGTTAGGATTATAAGATTATTAAAAAGCATCACTGGGAGGGAGGTAATGGGGATAGAGAAAAGAGAGAAATACTTTGTACAAAAAGGTGACAGAATTTTGTAACACTCTTGGTGGAGAGTGAGGGTGGAAAAGAATAAAAAGAGCTCCTTAAATATTTCACAGTCTATGTGTTATAATAAGGCTGATATAATTACTGAATGGGGATGAGGCAGCAGAAGGAAAAGTCAACTTTCTGAAAATGCCTAAAACGGCTTTATAAATTGTTTGAGGTAGTGGTGACATCTATGATAAAGATGTATTATATATACCAGAGACACAGGGCAAGTGGTTAGATGAGAAGGTGGAAAAAGTGAAAGATTTGAGATATACATGGAGAGTGGGATGGAGCCCCTAGGTCAAAAACACCTTTGGCATTGGAAAAGCAGAGACCAATTTGGAAGCTAAAACATGAAATGAAGGAAAAAGAAAATGTAATCCTCATGGAGGTAGGAGGGGAATTGGGATTATATAGTTAGATAAAAATATTTATTCATCCTTTTGTGCCCCAGTATCTGTTTTCTGACAAAACAGACATGATTTTGAGGAGATGTCTCATTGTTCATTTCACGGGGAAAAGTGGTTATTTCGGCTCACCAGAGGACACAGAACACAAATGTAGCTCCAATAAGAGAGGTGATGATAGATTTGAACATGGATTCCCACATGTTAGGGGTAAATCTCCTTTTGAGTCCAAAGTATGGTGTCTGGTTACTGGAGAAGATTTACTGGCCGCCGAGTAAACCCTGGAAAGGTTACTATCTTACCAACTAATAGCGAAGAAAGCAAGGACTGTATTCCCGTTAGACACGCTGGCTTTTAAAACCAAAAAGTAATCCCCAAGTTCCTCAAACTAAGCCAGACATTTATTATGTGACTGTTAGCAAAAGAGAATAGACTTAGCTAATTAAGCTCAAATCATTTTACTTGTGAAATAACTTCATTGTAATAGTAATGAATATAAAACTTCAAATTATAATTAAGAGTTTTATTGGAAAGGGGACTCTTTAGAATAGCATGCTTTAATTAGACCAGAAAAAAACATAAAACTGTGTATATGTTTTATTTTAACATTTTTCAGGGAAAAAAATGTAGTTAGCAATTGATGTCCCAGATTGTATCAGTGAAACAAATTTTGACTTCAGTGTCCCAAGAGTCTCTAAGCCTCTGGCTCATTCTCCGTCCCTCCACCCTGCTGGACTGAACCATCTCTGTAAAGCACCTCTACTCATGAAAATATGTCATTTCACCAAGATGGTTCCTATAATTAATGAAGAAAAATTATTTTATCTTATTTTTAATACTTGCCCCCAAAATGCCATGTCTTTTAAAAAGTGTTTGTAATTCAATGCCTATGAAATCAATTTAAAGTATGAGATTGTCTATTAAAACTAATGTTTAGATTGAATTGGGAAATTGTTACTGTCTCAATGTTACATTTGCTTAGTCAAAGTATAGATTCCTCATCCACTGTTACAAATAACATATTTTGACTCAGGATAATAATTAAAGATAGAATTTCAAAAATTTCTGTGAGATCACGACTAATTTAATCTTTATAATGTTTTAATGGTCAGATAAATCAGGCCATTATAAGAAACTGTTACTAACCCTCAATTAAATAGTATGGCCCAAATGGGTGTCCCTTTACCACTCTTTTAGCACACTGTGATACTCCACAACACTTCATGAATATAGACACTGACAGGGCTTCAAGTCAGTCCTTTAAAAATCTGTATGTTACTGGAGTTATGATGTCCCTGTAATGTTTAGGAAGGCTTCTTGCCTATAGTAGCAAGTATTCACAAAATGTTTGGTGAAAGCATCAATTAATTAGGGAATTTATATTTACTTAGATGTATCCTTGGTGTCAAGCACTGTAACTGCACATTCTACACAGTTAGTAAAGATTGAAGATTGGGCTAATAAATAAATAGGCATTGATAACCCTAAAGAACATAAACTGTGTCATTCAAGTTTGGCCTTAACTATGACCATATCATTTCTGATATGATAGCTTTTGGAGTTTTCCTGTCTACTATTCCCTTCAACACTTTATTGTTAGATATGATAATCAATGAAATACACATGAGAGCCAGTGATTCTTGAGTTGTGCCAAAACTAGACTGTTCTACAAATTTAAATATTTGAAAAAGAGAATACATATTTTCATGAGAGTGAAAGCTCAAAATTTTAAACATTTAGAAACATGAACATCAAAGCAAAAGTTTTGAGAAGCTGCTCTTCATTAGGAAACACACCATGATCATAAAATAGCTGTTTTGTTAAAGCTCTGATGATGGTTTTTGTTTGTTTGTTTGTTTTAACAGAATATATTCAGTCCTAGTAGACCATTTATAGTATTCTCCACAAATGGCTCTCTTTACAGACAATGGAATTATTCATTCTAAGAAAAATTGTAGGCAGACTCTCAATGCAATACTCTTAGGCCAACATTTGTGCATATATATATAATCTTAGTTTGGGATTTATAAACTATTAAGGGAAATCACTTAATTACATCTAAAACATCAAGTTAATTATTTTTACCTTTTCAATCTTCAGGTAGTCTTGAATTTTCTTTTCGAAAAGGAGTTATTAATATGAAAGGAAGGCAGACATTTGCATAATTAAACATGTTTTTACAAAGATAATTTAATTGTATTTGTCCATATGCCAAAAATGTCATTCATAATTTATGTAAATTTATTTCACAGCAAAGGTGTCATTCAATTTGATGAGCTATGGTTAAGAATGAATTATAATTATCAAGTCTTTATAATAGACATAATATAATGCTGGTTGTGATGTTATAATGTAACACACAAAAAAACTGTGTCAAAATTACATTAAATTTCAAATGGCACCCTGGTATTTAAGGAATTTAAGTAGTATGCGTGTTTGAGGGGGTAAAAATTCAGACTGACTAAAAAAAGGACATAACAGATTCTCAAGTCTAAGCTCTCAAATATAAAATGTTTCAGAGAAAGTTGACAAGATATCTATAATCCAAAGGGCGACAAAAATTGGGACTTCATCCTCATTTTTTCATAACTATGCAAATTTCAGAAAACATTTATAATAGATTTATAATATTTTGGTGGGACTCAAAAGCCATCAAAACTGAATTAAATTTTAAATACAAGCAAGCTAAGCCATGAATTAGAGAATCATAGTTTTTTTCATTTAAAGTGTTCACATGAAGACAGTTTAAAATCCTATTATTCTTGGAGAAGTCTTTTATCAAAACAAGCTGGATATTACTATATCTCATTCTCACAATCATGTTGAAATAGGATTTATCATGAAATTAAATTCAGTCTGCTAATTATATAGCATTAAAATACTCCTACCATAAATTTTTTAAATGGATGAGAAAAAATTAATGATTTTGGATTTTTAAAAACATTTATACTAAGACTACCTTGAGCCTTGCTTAATGTAAAGTGACCATGATATATATTCATGATCTTCAGTATAAAGCCACGAAAGCTAATAGTCAGATTTGCAGTAAATTGGTTTTGGTTTTTCCATGCACAACCTAGTAGAAAAAAGTCACATTTGGAAAGAAAGAGAAAGAAAGGGAAGGAAGGAAGGGAGGGAAGGAGGAAGTAAGGGAGGGAGGAAAGGAGAGGGGAGGAAAGGAGAGAGCGGGGGCGGGGGTGAAGGATGGGAAGGGAGGGGAGAGATGAACACAGTGAAGAAGTGAGGCTTTTACCAAAACCTTCTATGTGAACTAAAAGAGACCATTACAAAAGAGCATCAGTTATTTTTAATAAAAAGAACACCAATGCTTCATAAACACTAATTATCAATTTTAGTAGATCAGCCACCTCTTTGAATTTAGCTGACTCATAGATACACAACCAGTCAAATCCTATGTGTGTATGTGTTTAGGAGTTGTTCCTGTTATCTGTTGTTAACTCCCTCAAAACTTAGTGGCTTAACTGTAAGCATTGTGTGATACTTCATATTTGTGGGTCGGGAATTCAATCAGATTCATGGAGTAATTCTTCTTTTCCCGTGCTCTTGAAAGATTGGGCTAGTCTAAAGGGTGCCAGTCAGCTTCACTCACAACTCTGGTGCCTTGGGAGAGATGGTCAGCTGGGGCCCGAGCACCAACACATGTCTCAGAGAGAGGTTGCCAAGGAAGCCCAGGTAGAAGCTGCCAGCCTTCTTATGGCATAACCTTGGTGGTTCCAGTATATTACTTCTAATATTCTATTAGTTATGCCACAATGAAGGCCAGCACAGACACAGGAGAGGGAACTTAGACTTCTTATCTCAACCTTTGTGGCAACCTTTAATCCTGCACACCAGTTTACATTGGAAGATGTACTAGAAAGCTCCATAGCTCAAAGATAGTCACTCCATTGATGCTTCACCAATATTATTTTTGGAAAAGATATAGCTGATTCTTGTTACATCTTGTTTAAAGTTGCTTGGGTTTAGATTATTATAACCAATTGTTATAATACGAAGCTTTCAATGCCTTAAGCTTTTTGTTTTTGTATGTGTTTTTGCTTGTTTTGTTTTGTTTTGTTTTGTTTGCTTTGGTTCTTGGTTATTTTTTAAGAGAGATTTCTTTTCTCTTTCCAATGGTCTTACTTTAAACAAATGCTATATTGATGTGAGGCGGCTGTCTATTCAGACATATGGCCTTGGTAGGACACTAAATTGTTGGTTAACTGTTAAGAATATGACTGCAGGCTGGGCGTGGTGGCTCATGCCTGTAATCCCAGAACTTTGGCAGGCAGAGGCAGGCAGACCACTTCGAGATCAGCCTGGCCAACATGGCAAAACCCATCTCTACTAAAAATACAAAAATTGGCCAGGCATGGTGGCATGTGCCTGTAATCCCAGTTACTGGGAAGGCTGAGGCAGGAGAATCGCTTGAACCCATGAGGCGGAGGTTGCAGTGAACTGAGATCCCACCACTGCACCCCAGCCTGGGCAACAGAGTAAAAATGTGTCTGAAAAAAAAATATGACTATAGAAATACCTGGTAACATAAAGTAGTCAATTCCTGGTATTTCTTAGATACTATAACTACCACCACGCAGCCCCTCATGACACAGTAAAGGTCAGTTGAAACAAGTGTTAATGATGGTGAAATCCAGAGATGATGCAGTACTTGCGTTCCTACAGTCCTTATTTGCACTGGGATTCATCCAAACAAGCAGAGTTTAGCATCTTATTGTCAACTACCATTGAAATTCTTCACAGAATTAGAAAAACTACTTTAAAAATCATATGGAACCAAAAAAGAAGCCATATAGCCAAGACAATCCTAAGCAAAAAGAACAAAGCTGGAGACATCATGCTACCCAACTTCGAACTATACTACAAGGTTACAGTAACCAAAAAAGCATGCAACTGGTACAAAAACAGAAACACAGACCAATGGAACAGAATAGATATTTCAGAAATAAGACCTCACATCCACAACCATCTGATCTTTGATAAACCTGACAAAAACAAGCAATGGGGAAAGGATTTCCTATTTAATAGATGGTGCTGGGAGAACTGTCTAGCCATATGCAGAAAATTAAAACTAGATCCCTTCCTTACACCATATACAAAAATTAACTCAAGATGCATCAAATACTTAAATGTAAAACCCAAAACTATAAAAACCCCAAAAGAAAGCGTAGGCAATACCATTCAGGACATAGGCATGGGCAAAGATTTCATGACAAAAATATCAAAAGCAATTGCAACAAAAGCAAAATTTGACAAATGGAATCTAAGTAAACTAAAGGGCTTCTGCACAGTTAAATAAACTACAATCAGAGTGAACAGGCAACCTACAAAATGGGAGAAAATTTTTGCAATCTATCCATCTGACAAAGGTCTAATATCAAGAATATACAAGAAACTTAAACAAATTTACAAGAAATAAAACAACCCCTTTAAAAAGTGGGCAAAGGACATGAACAGACACTTCTCAAAAGAAGTGGCCAACAATGAAAAAAAAAAAAAAACACATCACTGATCATTAGAGAAATGCAAATCAAAACCACAATGAGATGCCATCTCATGCCAGTCAGAATAGCTATTATTAAAAAGTCAAGAAACAACAGATGCTGGTGACGCAGTGGAAAAATAGGAGCACTTTTATATTGTTGGTGGAAATGTAAATTAGTTCAACCATTGTGGAAGACAGTGTGGTGATTCCTCAAAGACCTAGAACCAGAAATACAATTTGACCCAGCAATCCTATTACTGGGTATATACCCAAAGGAATATAAATAATTATATTATAAAAATGCATGCACACATATGTTCATTGCAGCACTATTCACAATGGCAATGACATGGAATCAACCCAAATGCCCACCAATGTTAGATTTGATAAAGAAAATGTGGTACATATACACCATGGAATACTATGCAGCCATTAAAAAAGGAGTGAGATCATGTCCTTTACAGGGACATGGATAGAGCGAGAAACTATTATCCTCAGCAAATTAACAAAGGAACAGAAAACTAAACACCACATGTTCTCACTTGTAAGAGGAAGCTGAATGAGAACACATGAACATGTGGAGGGAAACAACACACACTGGGGCCTGTCAGGTTGGGGGTGGGGGAGAAAGAGCATCAGGAAGAATAGCTAGTGGGTGCTGTGCTCAGTATCTGGGTGATGGGTTGATCTGTGCAGCAAATCACCATGGCACGCATTTACCTGAGTAACAAACCTGCACATCCTGCACATGTATCCCAGAATGTAAATAAAATTAAGAAAAAAAAAAATTAGCCTTTACTCCAGTTTCCAACAAGTTCCTCATTTCCATCTTAGACCACCTCAGCTTGGACTTTATTGTCCATATTATTATCAGTATTTTGGTCAAAATCATTCAACAAGTCTCTAGGAAGTTCCAGCCTTTCCTACATCTTCCTGTCTTCTGAGTTCTCCAAGTCTCTAGGAAGTTCCAAACTTTTCCACATTTTCCTATCTTCTTCTGAGCCCTCCAAACTGTTCCAATCTCTGCCTGCTACCCAGTTCCAAAGTTTCTTCCACGTTTTTGGGTATCTTTACAGCAGTGCCCCATGCTCTGTGGTACCAATTTACTGTATTAGTCTGTTCTCACACTGCTAATAAAGACATACTCGAGACTGGGTAATTTATAAAGAAAAAAGGTTTAACTGACTCACAGTTCAGCATGGCTGTGGAGGCCTCAGGAAACTTAAAATCATGGCACAAGGGTAAGCAGGTACGTACGTCCTTCTTCACGTGGTAGCAGCAAGGAGAAGTGCAGAGCGAAGAAGGAGAAAAGCACCCTATAAAACCATCAAATCTCTTGAGAACTTACTATCATGAGAACAGCATACAGGTAACCACCCCCATCATTCAATTACCTTCCACCAGGTCCCTCCCACGACATGTGGGGATTGTGGGAACTATAAATCAAGATGAGATTTGGGTGGGGACACAGCCAAACCGTATCACCTACCTTAATTTTTTTTTTTTTTGGAAAAAAGCAAACAATAAATAATAAAAGTAAATATCCAAAAAATGTCCATTGAGGATTCACTATGTGCTATAAGGACCTTAAAATTGGGATACTATCATACTCAACTTTCGTATGCAGGTTTTTCAGCTGTGGAAAGCATAAAATGTATGTAATGGGTCGTCTCAGAGCTGAGCCTAAACAGATATTAGGTGTATGAAACTTGATCTATACCTCCTTGTATCTGTTTTTATTGAGGTGCTGGAAAAACAATTCAGAGTGCTAATAGTTGGGATTCAGAAATGTTGAGACATGTATGGTAACCAAGGTAAGGACAAAAGGAATGGTACTCCCAGGAAAAAAAATAGTCACCCTTAAGAAAGACTCTGGCCTATGTATTTGGATTAAGCATTTACTAATATTTTAAATAGTTTATCTAAAATAATTATAAATAGTAAATTATATATATTCAGTCCTCTATACATGCCCATTATAAGTGTCTCATTCTAGGAGGCCCAATATCTTTTAATCCAAAATATGACACTTGGCTCAAACCATCCTGAGGATTTTTGTTATTGCTTTTGTTGTGTTTTGTCTTAGGATAAATGTATTAATACTTGCTCTAAAGTTTTTGCAGATTAAAGCAATGGTTCTGTGCAGGACAGGGTGCTATCTGGAGACACTTTTGTATGTCAAAACGGGGGTGGTGATAGTACTAGCATCTAATGAGAAGAGGCCAAAGATGCTGCTAAACATCTCACAAAGCACAGGACAGCACTCTGCAACAAAAAATTACCTAACCCAGAATGTCATTAGTGCTGAATTGAGAAACCCTAAGTTAAAGCCATATACTGTGAAGTGAAACTCTCAGTTCTTAACCAATAACTAGTGTAAGAATTTGAAACAATTTAAATATTTTTGGGAAAATTATGGTTGGCTTTCAGTAATATTAGAAGCTCTTTGCAATTGTACTATTTATGTCTGTGTATCCAACATCTAACATAAAGCCTAGCCTAGAAAGACTTGCTAAAAGAAGAGAATGAATGACCAGCAGCCATTAAGAAAGGATGCTGCTGATTTCCATAATGGAGGGATTGGTCATTTCTCTCTGCATCAGGTGTTCCATTTCCCCAGAGAAGGTCTTTTTGCCCCTCTCACCTGGTTTTCATGGTAGTCAGCAATATAGAATATCTGAGTTACTTATGAGAGGATATACTTGCAAATTCCATAAAGATTGCACCTGTGCAGTCTTCAGACATCTGATATTTAAGAAACACCATCTAATGAATATATTTGCTACCTCATCAACTAAATTGTCCTGGTACTATGTTTGTATTATGTAAACTCAGGGAGTTAAGCACGTGGATGCGAAGTCCTCTACTTGTTTGAAGTGTTGATGTAAGAACTGTTTGGTTAAACAGCATTTCCATGTCTTCTATAGTATTAGAGTTAAAGTGATTGCCCAGTGTGTCATATAACACGCTTTTAAGCAAACCCCATGCTGTTAATTCAGTATTGAGAGTAGTTCCAGAAAACAAAACAAAACAATGCTTCAGTGTACTGTCTCTCTTGTCAAAATCACAAAAATATTTATATAATTATTTTTCTTTTTTGCCTTAACTACAAGAAAAATAAGCTGCCTGAAGCAATTAGCTCTTTTTGAGGCTGAATACTGAAGTGGTTAAAATAACACATGTTCGAACCAGGTTGCTGAACTCCAATCCCAGAGCCACAACTTACTAACTCTGTGTTGACTCTGTGATTTGACAGACTCCTCTGTGCCTCAGTTTCCCCACAGACAAAATGAAGTTAATAATCACTTTTTATTGTTAAGATTAAAACTGTTAAACTGTTAAATACTTAAAACAGTGCCTAGTAGATAGTATACCCTTCAGATAAGCATCACTTATTATTTCTGTTTTCTTCAGGACATTTCCAAGACTATTGTGTTTTTTTAGTAGCTCCCTTGACTTACAAGCCAGAGCCCTTATCTAACTTGCTCACCAATGAACTGCCAATTTCCAGATTTTCAAACCTATTTTAGTATGCCTTAAAAAAGTGACATGAATAAAGAGAAAATGGAGGCCTGCAATTTACCAGCACATAGGCAAAATATATGAAACTTGACCTTCAAACATGTACTATGTCCAGAGAACAAAGGTGAACCTTACACTAGATTGAAAAGTCTAGACCATAAATACCAGTGAAAGAGCGTTATACCATATTCCACATTTAAACATTATTTTCAGGTTAGAGTTAGATCAGAGGGAATTAAATAAGAAGATTTCACTTAACATTCAACTAAAAAAATTAATAATTAAAAAGTTTTCACTGCAGGTGGTGCAGACTCCAACCCTAGAACAAAACTGTTTGGACTCTACATAATGTATGCAAAGAAGTAGACCAGAAACCCTTTCCTCAAGGAGTTGATAGTCTAGTCTCTATAAGGAATGCAGAATCCAGTTACTGGTTACGGTTTAGGTGTTTTTTGAAATTATGTGATAGACAAACAATATTGTACATGTTCTTTTTCTTTAAGAAATTGTTAGTTTCCATTTAAAAGCATTTTTATTTTAACATAGGGGTGTATGTGTATATGAATATACAGGTTGAGTATCCCTTATCTAAAATATTTGGGACTAGAAGTATTTCCTATTTCAGCTTTTTCAGATTTGGGAATTTTTGTATTATCTTACTAGTTAAGCACTGCTAACTCAAAAACCTAAAATCTGAAATATTTCAGTGAGCATTTCCTTTAACTCCCCATTTCAGCATTCAAAAAGTTTCTGATTTTGGAGCATTTTCAATTTTAGATTTTCTAATTTGGGATGCTCAGCTCTCTGTGCATGTGTGTGTGTGTGTATGTGTGTGTGTGTACACACACACTAGAGATAGAGATAGAGAGAGACACTTATATGTACAGGACATAGATATATGTTGTATACAATATTTATAATATATGTTTGTATATCTATATATCCTTTATATCTCTCTCCTGTATATATGCACAACGGTGTAAATAACTGTATATATGTGTTTGTCTATATATATACACACACTTATATATGTGTGTATATACACATATATACACACACTTATATATGTGTGTGTATATACACATATATACACACACTTATATATGTGTGTGTATATACACATATATACACACACTTATATAAGTGTGCGTATATATACACACATATACACATATATGTATTTACACATATATATACACATATATGTGTGTATATATATACACACTCAGTATATATAAATGTGTATGTATATCCTGTGTGCTTGTATATATATCCCATATATATACAAAGGAGGGTGTACATCCTTTGCAATATAGGGAGTAATATTATCTTCTTCCTCCCTAGATATTATGATAAGACCACAGATGGGTGTACACCTTCTGGGACATGGGGAGTAATATCCTCTCCCCTCCTGGATATTACGAACAATATCACAGGAAGGTCTACACCCTCTGTGATGTGAGGAGTAATATCGTTTCACCTTCCCTGAAATATTACGAACAATATCACAGCGGGGTGTACACCCACTGCTCTATAAGGAGTAGTATCATCTTCTTCCCGCCAGGATATTACGATCAATATCACAGGGTGGTTTACACCCCCTGCGATATTGGGAGTAATAACATCCTCTTTCCCTTGGATATTAGAAACAATATCACAGGGCAGTGTACAACCCCTGCAGTACTAGGAGTATTAACATCCTCTTCCTTTTTGGACATTACGAACCATATCACGGGTGATGTACACCCCCTGTGATATTGGGAGTAATATCACCATCTTCCTTTTTGGATATTATGAATAATATCACAAGGAAGTAATATAATCCACTTCCCCTTTGGATATTTTGAGCTATATCACAATGGGATGTACACCCCCTGCGACATGTGGAGTAATATCATCTTCTCCTCCCTAGATATTACGAACAGCATTACAAGAAGGTGTATCCCTTTGCAATATGGGGAGTAATATCATCCTCTCTCCCCTGGATATGAATGTACACCCACTGTGATATAAGAAGTAATATCATCCTCTCCCTCCGTGGATATTAGGAACAATATCACAGAGGGACATGTACACCCTGCGATATGGGGAGTAATATTATCCTCTCTCCCCCTGGATATTACTAACTTTATCACAGGGAAGGGGTACACCCTCTGTGATATGGGGAGGAGTAACGTTATCCTTTCCCCCATTAAATATTTTTGAGAGTATCACAGGTGAGTGTACATGTTTGCAATATGGAGAGTAATATCATCTTTTCCCCTCCTGGATATTACAAACAATATCAAAGGGGGGTGTACACCCTTTGTGATATGGGGTGTAATATTATCCTCCCCACTGAATATTACAAATAATATCACAGGGGAGTGTACACCTCCTGCAATATGGAGAGTATTATCGTCCTCTTTCCCACTGGATATTATGAAAAATAACACACGGGGGTGTACACCATCTGTGATATGGGGAGTAATATTATCTTCCCATTTTTCTGGATATTATGAACAATATCACAGAAGGGCGTACACCCCTTGAGATATTGGCAGTAATACCATCCGCTCTTCTTTTGGATATAACGAATAATATCACAGGAGGCTCCACACTGCGTGCGATATGAGGAATAATATCCTCTCACCACCTGGATATTATGAACAATATCACAGAGGGGTGTACAATCTTTGCAATATTGGGAGTAACATCATTTTCTCCCACAGTGGATATTACAAACAATATCACAGTAGGATGTACACCCTCTGCAATATTGGGAATAATTTTATGCTCTCCCCCTGAAAATTATATTCAATATCACAGGAAAGTGGACACTCCCTGCGATATTGGGGGTAATATCATCCTCTCCCCCTCTGAATATTACAAACAGTATTACAGGAAGGTGTACACCCTTTGCGATATTGGTAATCATATCATCCTCTCCTCCCCTGGATATTACGAACAATATCATAGGATGGTGTATACACCCTGCGATATTGGGAGTAAAGTCATCCTCTGCCATCCTGGATATTACTAACAATATCACAGAGGATGTACACACATGGTGTTATGATATTGGGAGTAATATCAACTCCCCCCTGGATATTACAAACAATATTACAGGGAAGTGTACACTCCCTGCAATATAGGGAAAAATATCATCGTCTCCCTCCACTTGATATTACCAACAATATGGCAAGGTTGTGTACACCCCCTGCGATATGGGGAGTAATATCATTTTTTCTCTCCCTTAATAACAAACAATATCGCAGGGGGGTGTACATGCCCAGCAATATGAGGAATAACATCATCTACTCCCCCGTGGATATTGTGAACAATATCGCAGGGGTTTGTATGCCCCCTTCGATATGGAGAGTAACATCATCCTTTCCCCACTTGGATATTATGAACAATATCACAGTGGCACGAATATCCCCTGCCATATGTAGAGTAACATTATCCTCTCCCCCATGGTTATCATGGACCATATCGCAGAAGGGTATACACCCCTGCGATATGGGGAGTAACATCATCTTCTTTCCTTCTGGATATTACCAACAGTATTGCAGGGAAGTGTTCACTGCCTGCGATATGAAGAGTAACATTATCCTCTCCTTTCCTAGATATGACGGACAATATAGTAGGGGTGTGTAAACCCTTTGCGATATGAAGATTAACATCATCCTCTCACCTCCTAAATATTATGGGACAATATTTCATAGGAGCGTACACCCCCTGTGATATGAAGAGTAACATCATCCTCTACCCTCCTGGATATTACAAACAACATTGTAAGGGGATGCATACCTATAACAATTCTGTCTTTGTGATGAAAGATAGTAGCAGTTTGATTACATTAAAATTGCAGTCAGTATCGGCCGGGCGCGGTGGCTCAAGCCTGTAATCCCAGCACTTTGGGAGGTCGAGACGGGCGGATCACGAGGTCAGGAGATCGAGACCATCCTGGCTAACACGGTGAAACCCCGTCTCTACTAAAAAAAATACAAAAAACTAGGTAGGCGAGGTGGCGGGCGCCTGTAGTCCCAGCTACTCTGGAGGCTGAGGCAGGAGAATGGCGTAAACCCGGGAGGCGGAGCTTGCAGTGAGCTGAGATCCGGCCATTGCACTCCAGCCTGGGCGACAGAGCGAGACTCCGTCGAAGTCTCATAAAATAATTGCTTAAAATTCAGGTGAGCATGTTAGCTAGATACTGAGCACCGGTTTGAGTTCAAATAAATTGGAAAGTGCTAAATGAACTCTAAGATAACTAAGCAAAAATGATACATTTAGCTTTTACTCATTAAGAGAAAGATTTTGAAACTGAAGTTGTGAAATTTTTAGATTGCTGAAGTAGAAATACTTGTGTAATGAAATAGTTTTTATATATAGATAATTCTCTTGATACTAATTTTATTAAATTGGGGGAAATGTATGATATTTCAATTAAATGAGCGGTAGGAAAATGGGACGAATTGTGAAATCCTAACTAGCACAGGTCTGTTTTTAAAGCTGCAATTTCAACCACTCTACTAACAATGTGATATATAAGTGATACTTGAAAACAGAGCTTCCTGCCTGAGTGTGTGTGGCATTGTGCTAAATTAACTGGCTCAGCTCTGAAGAAAGGAGATTGGTTTTCTTCTTATGTACACATATTAAAACTTTTTTTGAAGAAAAATGTGCCAAGAAAACTAACCCTCTGGATCTAAGAATTCAAGCCATTTTGTGAATTTTGGTCTCTTCCTCAAGGTGACTACAGCTACGAAGGGAGAAAACAATGGTGAATCACAAACGCAGGTCCCTTCTGAGTACTGCTTGAAGTTAAGGAATTGATCTTATTAATTGATTTCGTCCTTCTCTTATTTGTGCCATGTGGACAAAGTATGCTTTTCCTTATGGATATTCTGAAATCAAAAGCAATATTGCCAACTGCCTACTAAGTAAACAACAACAACAACAAAATGTGTGACTTCTAAACAAACGGATGGTGTAACAAGAGAAATGGTATAAGGTAAGTTATTAGCTACTGTTTGAGATTGCATGGATCTCTCCATAATATAGCCAAAACCACAACTATCAGAGACCATTTATATAGAGAGGGTTTTATAGTCTTGATACCAGGGACTTATTTGTGTAGGTTATTTTTGTAGTTTTGGCAGGACTGGGTTTGCTGCTCTTCAAAGTGACCCCAGGTCCTTTATCCATTGATAGTATGACCAGATGACTTAATCACTTTTTTTCTTAACAGTCAGCAGATAAGGAGTTCGATGATTGGTTTAATATCAGTTGTTACGCAAAGTGTTGGAGTGGTTGCTCCCACTTAGTTGTCACAAACCTTAGTTGTCACAACAGTCTAGCATAGGGGATATTGCAATTTGATCTCTTGTTCAGATCACAGGAATTATTCAAGAAATAGGGTATATAGCAGACTAAAACATCTCAATTCTTTATTGTCTGTTAAAATACCTGATCCTTATCTCTCCGGCTGGAAATTAGGGGTCATATCTTTGGAAATAAAGGCCACCTACTGAGCCAAAGCACAAGCTAGACATACCTGTCTGTATATTCAGAATAACAAAGGCCAAGCCTTGGTGTATATGACATACAGATGTGGTAATCATTAAAAGTGGCTTATAGGTCTCTACAGAAACTATTACAGCCACATTGAGAATGTAAACTGTGGTCTGACTATGAGATTGAGGATCTCACTCTATAGAGCTGGCTCCAGCAATGCCCCACCCTATTCCCTGTGCTTCCTGCTCTATCTCAACCTGTGAGAAGGAAGGAGATTTGATCTGTTTAAAATCAATTTCTCCTTCTGGTTTTCAATAGAATCTCTCATTCTTTAGTCAGAAATATGATTTAAAAATTTTAGGTTAGTTATATACACTAATAAAATATACATCTTTCATTTAAAAAACTTTTAGAAGAATTAAGAGATTGGACAACATTGTCTCTGAGCACATTAGTACTTTCAACGTCTCAACTTTTTGAGTTGAGATGAAGCATTGATGCCTAAAGAAATACTCTCTTGGTAAATTGTTCATTACTGAAGAATGGTTAAGAAGCCAGTCTCCCTCAGCATAAATCAGGGTAATCGGCAGGCCATCTTGGCTCACTGCAACTTCTGCCTCCCAGGCTCAAGCAATTCTTGTTCTTCAGCCTCCTGAGTAGCTGGGACTACAGGTATGTGCCACCACTGACCAGTGCTAAATTTTGTATTTTTGGTGAAGATAGGGTTTTGCCATGTTGACCAGGCTGGTCTCAAACTCCTGGCATCAAGCCATCTGCCTGCCTCAGCCTCCCAAAGTGTTGGGATTACAGGCAAAAGGCACCATGCCCGACCTCTGGGCTATAGTTTTCTTTTTCTATGTTAGGATCAAATCAGAAATACATACATACATGCAGACAGACAGATATAGATGTAGATATGTAGATATAGAAAGCACTTAGTACATAAAATTTATAGAACCTAGTAAATGTTAAAGATAGATGCATATTGTTATTTTTATTTATTTAATTTTTTTTTTTTTTTGAGACAGAGTCTTGCTGTCATCCAGGCTGGAGTGCAATGGTGCAATCTTGGCTCACTGCAAGCTCCGCCTTCCGGGTTCAAGCCATTCTCCTGCTTCAGCCTCCCAAGTAGCAGGGACTACAAGTGCCTGCCACCACACCCTGCTAATTTTTTTTTTCTTTTTTTTTGTATCTTTAGTAGAGACAGGGTTTCTCCATGTTAGCCAGGATGGTCTCCATCTCCTGACCTCGTGATCCTCCCGCCTCAGCCTCCCAAAGTGCTGCGATTACAGGCGTGAGCCACCATGCCTGGCCTGTTATTCTAAGTCTTTATTCAGATGGTAATTAAAAATTGGATAACAATTGGATATAATTTTAAGTAAAATGGTTAAAATAGCCTCTGTATCCTCTTTACCCTCTCCTGGCCAATTTCTAGCATCATTTTTCTAGAATTTTGGAAAAATAAGAGCATTTTTTCGAAGTAAATAACATTTTTTTATATTCTAAAATGTTAAAATACTGTTTGGTGAAAACACAGTTTATATTGTTGAATGTAATTAGCAAGAAGCCAGCTTTTATTTATATTTAGTATTTATCCAGACTAGATTATTCCATTCTTTACACAGAGAAGAGTCCAAATATTGACTCTGTTTATTTCTCTATCAGTGAAGAAGTACTTATTTTGCTGTGACTTATCTCAAGCTTTTAAGTATTTTGAGAACACACATGAAACAGAATTGAACATTAGCTCCACATTTGAACCATAGTAAATGCTATAGCATTATCTTACCTTTTTTCTCAGAAATGTTTGCACACTTTGTTTTCCCCTTGGCCTATTATAAAACTCAATAAGGTGAAATGGCAAAAGGACTATTTAAATACTAACACTGAAGACTCATTCATTCATTCATTCCACAAATATTAGGTGATAGAGTAGTGGAGAAGCCACAGCCCATGTCTTGTCAGGGTGTCAGGGGAAGCTGACAATATACAACTAAATTACTAAGTGTATTCTAGGCTGAGTGCGGTGGCTAACATCTGTAATCTCAGCAGTTTGGGAGGCCAAGGTGGGCAGATGACCTGAGGTCAGGAGTTCGAGACCAGCCTGAACAACATGGAGAAACCCCGTCTCTACTAAAAATACAAAATTAGTTGGGCATGGTGGCACATGCCTGTAATCCCATCTACTCAGGAGGCTGAGGCAGGAGAATCACTTGAACCTGGGAGGCAGAGGTTGAGGTGAGCCGAGATCACACCATTGCACTCCAGCCTGGGCAACAAGGGTGAAACTCCATCTCAAAAAAAAAAAAAAAAGAAAGAAAAAAAAGTATTCTACAAATCCAGGTAGCGAAGTTATCAACACTTACTAAAATACGAATAAAGTACAGTCAGAAGAGAATGATCAAGTGGGAGGAAATGGCTACTTTGTCTAGGGTGATTAGGGAAGACTCTCTTAAGAGACGACTTTGGAATAGAAACTTAATTGAAAGAAGCTATGTGACTATCTGGAGGAAGACTTCTCAGGTGATCGAAGAGGCATAGGTCCCATAGAAAAAAAATCAGTTTGACTTGTCAAGGCCAGTATGTTTAAAGCAGAGAGAGTGAGAAAGGGAAAGGAAAGACACAAGGTTTGAGTGACATGGAAAAGTACCGAAAAAAAGACAAGAAAAACAAAATTCCAGGAAACTTTAATTTCTTACTCTAATTTCTTACTCAGATCTAAGCTTTCAGTGTTCCAACTTGATTTTCTATTTGCAATACTAGAATTATTTTTTCTTGAGACTGACAATTGAATTATTTTAAAATGACCAGAAATAGTGAAAACTGCTAAACTGATCAAAAAATTTGTCTGTATTAAGAATGACTTATATGGATTATGCATTAATCACTAAATAGGCCTCTACTGAAAAGACCACATTTAAAATTCTCATTTGTTATATCAGTTCTCTTAGACAAAAACTGTATTCCCCAATATAAAGACTGAAGTATCCTAAAATTAGGATGTATTTTAGTGTGATTATGGCTTTTCTACACACAAGACACAAAGTGTATAGCTTAAAAAACTGTCTAAATAATTAAGGGCAAACAATAATTTTGTTTTAAATATACAAACAATTATCTAATTAGGGAATCACAAATTAAATACCCAACTGAGATTGCTACAGTGGTATTTTGATGATTTAGGTGTGGATGAATTGTAAACTTTAGGATTAAATTTCTCCTGAAAGAATCTTATGTTTAAAGTCTATGGGGAAATGGATTTTGCAGAGTGTATTTTGATTTTTATTAAAACGAAAGACTCATAAAAATGGTTTAAGATAGTTTGCTGAAATGAAATCCTATAACAAGCATGCAACTGAAATAATTAGCTACAAGTTTCAAGTCACAAACATATTTGTCAGAAATTTCCTGATCATCACCCTGGCATTGATTCATGCTTTCATTGAATATTGTTTGAATTTCTGTTATGTGTTAGTCATTGTGCTGGGTTCTAAGTTTACAAAGGAGAACAAGAGAGTTTTACCCTTCACGTCTTAGGTTTTATGGGTTCCTGAGGAAATTGATGAGTGATAATTAATAAATGCTACTCTTCAACTCTCTATAGAAGAGGGAGAGTTTCTACTCTAAGGATATGAAGTATAAAAGGATCATCTCATCTCATTTTCCACCCTTTGTATAAAAGTTAAGAAAGTGCCTCTCTGACATATTCTATCTGTTGAGAAAACAGATTGAGAGTTGAGTTATAAGGGAGGAATGGCTTGAAGAAGGAATGGTTGATATTACCATGAGACTCAATTGCTTCTCTTTTTGTTATCAGTTCAAGAATGGAAGAGAGAGCTTAACTGTCGGTTCAATGACCAGCTGTGTGATTTCCTAAATAGTACTCACAAGCTAGTTGACTTCATTTAGGATAGAGGTGTTTCCAAGGACAGTGTCAAGGAAGAAGTTTTGAAGCAATGTATCATAGATGTAATGGAGAAAAAGAAAGCAGTGACTAATAGAGTAGAAAGTAGAAAGATCTGTGATTTGGAGTCTAAGGAAATTGGAGAAATTTGTGGGAAGAGTAGAAAGCTGTGGTTCCATAGTACACTGAAGGAATTTTTAATTTCAGAAGTGGAAGATTTCTGGGTAGATACATGAGAAGGATAATAAGTAAAGAAAAGGAGAAGATAATAAATTCAAGATTATTGTGTTCAGGGTTAGATGAACACAATAGTAGTTGATATTACTTGGAGTAGCAGGAAATAAATGATTTGAGCAGGTGCCAAAAATTATACTGAATTGGGGGAAGTGACCAGGGGGATGATAGGAGATAGTGTCAAGAATAGGTAAAAGAATGTTTGGCCAACTGGCAAGAAGTTTCAAGGAAACTTATTTATTTATTCATTCATTCTTTCTTTCTTTCTTTCATTCATGTATATGAAGATAAGGAGTCACGAGCTGAATATAATTTGGGAACTCTGAACTATATGATGTGTGGGAGAAAGAGCACCTACTCTTCAGAGGACCTTGAGAATTTATGGAAAGAGTCAGTGTTCAGTGAAGGCTCTCTGAAAGAAATGGTCAGTAGAGAGGCAAAAGTATAGAGGAATTTGTTTAACTCTGGACAAAAAAACCCATGCAATGGATGTGAGGAGTAGTAAGGCATTTGTGGTTTGGGCCTTAAAATGGACTAAGTCCTGTCGAGACCAGCTTGGTCGGGGAGACCCTAACCCAGTAGCACTAGAGGAATTAAAGACACACACACAGAAATATAGAGGTGTGAAGTGCGAAATCAGCGGTCTCACAGCCTTCAGAACTGAAAGTCTGGAACAGAGATTTACCCACATATTTATTAACAGCAAGGCAGTCATTAGCATAGTTTCTTTAGATTTTAGATTAACTGAAAATATCCCTTATGGGAAACCAAGGAATGGGCTGAAATAAAGAGATGGTTTGGGCTAGTTATCTGCAGCAAGAGCATGTCTTTAAGGCACAGACCGCTTATGCTATTGTTTGTGGTTTAAGAACTCCTTTAAGCGGTTTTCCGCCCTGGGTGGGCCAGGTGTTCCTTGCCCTCATTCTGGTAAACCCACAACCTTCCAGCATGGGCGTCATGGCCATCATGAACATGTCACAGTATTGTAGAGATTTTGTTTATGGCCAGTTTTGGGGCCAGTTTATGGCCAGATTTGGGGGGATTTGTTCCCAACATGTCCCCCTTCTTTGATTTGCAAAGAGAGAAAAGCAAAGGCAGCTTTGTCATGGTGAGCTACTTCTTGCAAGAGTCAGGATCCCTACCTGCAGACTATACAAAGACAAACGACATAGATTAAAAGCACAGTTATCATTGAAATCACAGAGCTTCCAAGTGTTTTTATCCATTTTAATGGGTTACTTGCTGCTAATCTGTCTGCAGGTCCTTCAAGCACTCCAGTTCCCGGCATTAAGGTCAGGTGTGCCTGGGATGCTTTAAATATATGTTCTTTTAATTTTGCAATATCCAAAGACAAGTTTGTAGAGTGTCTTTCTAGATACTTTTTTATTCTTTCCTAAATTTTGGCCTTATTAAGAGCTATTAAGGGTTTCCACAAATCCTTATGTTTAACTCCTACAACAGGCCATACCATTTGAGGTTGAGGTGCTGCTATACTGCCATGGTTCCAGATAACAGGAACTCTTGCCATACCTCTTATTATTTCTACCATCGACCATTTTGTTCAGACCAGCTGAACATATTGTGGCCATGGCATGCAGACTAAGAGGTACAATTCAAGCTAAACATCCCCTTAGGGGCCAATTAATAATGATTCCATAGCAATCATTGCACAGCACCTCTGCCTGTTCTGCAATGCAATCTTCCTAAAGAAGTACGTTTGTTCATTTTTTCTAACTGGGTCCAATCCTGTTTACAGATAGGTTTTTGAGGGTGGTATGCCTCAATTATAGGAGCAGATTTATTATGGTAAATACTGAGATCAGAAAGCATGTGTAACTGTTTCATAGAGTGATTACATCCAGACATTATTGCCAACCAAGATTGATAAATATGCCCAATAAGTATAATTGTTCTCTGTGTCAGCCCTTGCTAAAGGAATACTCATGGCAATGGTGATCACCGCTATCATAGCTACCATTAAATTACTCATTGTGACTGGTTGTCCTGCTTTTCTCAGATTTTCTTCTGCCATCTGTGACAGCTTCTTGATCTGTCCCCAGATGGGTGGCTGTGTTTGAAGGGTGTTTCTCGTGACAGTTGGAGTCCTCCTCAGCATCAGTCTTAACATGGCTCCAACCAGGGGTCCCTGAGATCCTCCCGGAATCTCTTCCTCAGTATCTGGCTCATGATAAGGTTTCAGGTGTCTTGATGGTATCCAAATCGACTGTTGATTTTGGCCTGCAGAAACACAAGCATAACCTCTACCCTAAGTTATTATTTTACCTATTTCCCAACTTTTTGTTATCAGATCTCTCCACCAAATCAGTTGTTCTGCTTCTGTCTTTGTAGCTGGTTTCTGTAGATGCTGTTCAGCTGCTGATAACATTTGGCCTTTGGGCAGGCTCAAAAAATTTTAAGTTAATAATACTAGATTCAATTGTATATGGGCTGTCCCATAATCCCTATTTCTCCCCTTTTTTGTTTTTGTCATCAGTTATGTGTATGAAATAGTAACTGAGCATTTTTAATTAAATGTGTGGAATGAATCACGTATGATGAATCAGAAATCACATTAATAGGCATATTAAAAGCAGTCAATACCTCAATTACAGCTACAAGTTCCACTTTTTGAGCTGAAGTATAGAGTGTCTGGAAAACTTTACTTTTCAAGCCAGAATAAAAAGCTTTACCATTACTAGACGCATCTGTAAAACAATGAAAATGCTTAGCAGACTGCAGGTTGTTTACTGCAGGAATTGTAAATGCAAACCATTCACAGTCTTGTTCAGCTAAAGGGATAGTAAAGAAATCGTCTTTTAAATCTATGACTATTAAAGATCAATTTTAAGTCCTCTAAAGCCTCCAATTTCTCTTTACTCAGTGGCCATTGGTCTATCCAAAGTGGCTTATCTGTTAACCATTTTAAAGGTATAGTTTCTGGAGGTTTAACAATGGCCTCCATCAAAAATGATATCCTAACCTTGGCAGGAAAGATGGAACTTTGTCTTTCCACTTGAAGAGATTCTTTCAAAGCTTGCAAATTTTTTCCTAGTCCTGTATTAGGTACATACCCCATTTCATACATCATCTGTTGATTCTGAGGGCTATATAATTGTTCTGGGATTAGAACTTGTGCTCCTCATTGTTGTAATAAATCTCTCCCCATAAATTTATAGGTACAGAAGTTATAATTGGTTGAATAGTCCCAGGTTGTCCATCAGGCCCTTCACAATGAAAAATATAGCTACTCTGATATACTTCAGGGGCTTTACCAACTCCAACTATGTTAAATTGAGTGGGTTGAATTGGCCATGCAGACTGCAAGTGCTGTAGAGAAATGATTGAAATGTCTGCTCCTGTGTCTACCAAACCTTTACATTTCTTTCCCTAAATAGTTATTTCACAGGTAGGAAGTTTATCAGTAATTTGATTTACCCAATAATCTGCTTTGCCTTGTTTATTTGTGCTTCCAAAACCTCCTGTTCATTTAATTTCACTTTTCCCCATTCCCACATATGGCACAATAAGGAGTTGTGCTTTCCAGGGAACAGAAGTAGATATAACAACTTGAATTTCCTCATTGTAATCTGGACCAATGACTCCTGTATGTGTCTGCACCCGTTTTAAATTTAAACTAGACCTGCCTAGAAGTAATCCTATCATACCCACTGGCAAGGGTCCACAGACTCCTGTTGGGACCTTTTGTGCAGGTCCCCCAGGCAGAAGGTTCACAGCTTTTGTTCAGCATAAATCTACTGTGGCACTACCACCTGTGGCAGAGGACAGACACTGCACAGGGCTGAGGGAATGGCCTGAGCTGGCAATGCCCTGGTTTGGAATGGTCCCTCATGGTGTTTCCCGAAATCGGGTTCCCATCTTTATCAAACTTAGAGTGACACTGATTAGCCCAATGTTTTCCTTTTTTACATTTTGGACATATTTCAGGCTCAGTAGTTTTCTTTTTTCCCCTATCTGGCGGCCTGACTTGCGATTTTTTCTACATTCTTTTTTAGTATGACCATGCTTCCCACAGTTAAAACAAACTCCAGGAAATGGAGCATTTCCTTTATCCACTTTCAGTCCTGCCATTGCCTGTGCTAGCAGAGTAGCCTTATGCAGATTACCTCTGATACCAACACAGGCTTTGATATAATCAACTAAATATGCTTTCCCAAATTTAAAAGGAAAAGGCTCAAATGTAGCTATAATATTTCCCTGTTGATCTGGGGGGTGTATTCTAACAGGGAACTGCCAAGCCTCTAAATCACCCTCTTGTCTAGCTTGCTGAATTCCTGCCTGAACAGAACTGAGAGCAGTTGCTCGAGGAGCTGCTCGAACAGTCACTGGGGCAACTACTTTTTGCCCAGTATCCTCTGGAAAAGAAAGATCTGGAGGGTCTTTTCCTTCAAAATAATAAGGAGGAGGTGCAGAAGGATAGGGGTGAACCTCTCCCTCCTTTGCAGCTTTAGCTTTAGCTGGCAAATAAACCTGCTTTGTAACCTCTTTTGTTACTTTGTTGTACTCTCCTTCCTCCTTATCATCAGTGTGAAAAAGTTCTAATGTGGAATGAACCACAGCCCACACTTGTCCCATTGTTACCCCAATACTTCCGAGCTCCCCTTCTTACTCACCATGGGGATCGCTTTAAGAGTACTCAGGTGTCCTCCAGCTAGTTCCATATTCTCCAACTGTCACTCCGGTGACCCTTCGACCTGGATTTGAGCCCCCATATATGGGCGCCACTTGCCAAAACCAGCTGGGCTGGGGAGACCCTAACCCAGCAGCACTAGAGGAATTAAAGTCATACACACAGAAATATAGAGGTGTGAAGTGAGAAATCAGGGGTCTCACAGCCTTCAGAGCTGAGAGCCCTGAACAGAGATTTACCCACATATTTATTAACAGCAAGCCAGTCATTAGCATAGTTTCTTTAGGTATTAGATTAACTAAAAGTATCCCTTATGGGAAACCAAGGGATGGGCTGAAATAAAGGGATGGTTTGGGCTAGTTATCTGTAGCAAGAGCATGTCCTTAAGGCACGGATCACTCATGCTGTTATTTGTGATTTAAGAACACCTTTAAGCAGTTTTCCACCCTGGGTGGGCCAGATGTTCCTTGCCCTCATTCCAGTAAACCCACAACCTTCCAGCATAGGTGTAATGGCCATCATGAACATGTCACAGTGTTGCAGAGATTTTGTTTATGGCCAGTTTTGGGGCCAGTTTATGGCCAGATTTTGGGTGTCCTATTCCCAACAAAGTCCCCAAATTACTTTTACTTTAATATCAGGGGAATAAAAGCAGCAGAGCTTTTCAGCCTGCAATACCCAACAAATTGCTTTAATTTACTTCATTTCATAGGTATGAAATACTGCATGAATATCGTATTCTTAGTTTATTGTCTGATTTTCAAATGTCTTTAGTTTAATAAAATCTGAAGTGCATTTTGCCAAGAAAATATCATCAGAGATTTTAGCCATGTTTATTTTAGGAGAAATATAATACTCATATTTATGATTCATTTACACTTAAAATATTGCTGAGAGAAGCCCATAATACATCCAAGATAGTAATTGTCATTTATGTATCATTTTTAAAATTTTCTTTCAGTTATGTAACTATGTTGATTTCTAATTTGGAAATCATATCTAATTTGGAAAGCCATATCTAATTTGGAAAGTTAAGAGATGTGACTTCTCAGTTTAGGAAATGACATAACCACATTGAATCATGAACCTACAGAACTACAAGGGACTTTGGGAATCATCAAATTCCCTCATTATAAAATAAGAAACTGAGGAACAGAGAAGGTATCTGATAGCTGCAATCACACTCAACTTAGAGAAGAACTATAGCAAATAAATTGGGTGATATTAATTAATTCTCCACTTTGAGCACATGAACACTTAGCACAAGCTCTTAAACATAAGTGTCAAATGATGTTTGTTTAATGAATAAATCAATGTCATTAGGACTCCATCTCTCAGATTTATGTGCTGTAGTTTGCCATTTGGCATATTTACTCATCAATTATCCACATATGAGGGCCCTGTGATGGGCTTTCTACCAAATTGCCTTATCAGACACAATTATCAGCCTTAAGAAGATTTTAACTCAAAAGTAACAAAGTTAATGAAGTGTTCAAATATATTCGAGTATATTAATCTAAGACTAATATACAGACGTAACTGTCATTTTATTTGGCTATTTGTATGAGAATGTTTATGAATAAAAATGTGTACATTACATTAAATATTTATCATTTTAAATAGGTAAAATGTTTATTTTCCTATCATGTGCATGGAAAACGTTTATGGAAGAAGGGAAGGATTTAAGGAGCTCTTCAGTTAGACAGTACTGCCAGAGAAAACATTCTGTAGAATCACTGAGCAATCCAAGGGAAGATCTAAGAACGGGAGATAGAAATTAAGTAAATGAAGTTGGTAAAAGGGTTTATTGCCACAAAGCAAAGCGTGTTGAGGGACTGCCAGGGAACGACAGTGTGAAAATGAGCTGATAGGAAGAAGAAATGTTCGAAGAATGCTGGGAAAAGGACTAGAACTTGAACAGAAAGATTATAATATTATATTTCAGCACATGTGAGATTTAACTGTGCAACCTTGGACAAGGCACTTAGTTATTTAATTAATTAATTAATTTTTTTATGGAGATGGAGCCTTGCTCTGTCACCTAGGCTGGAGTGCAGCGGCAAAATCTCAGCTCACTGCAAACTCTGTCTCTGAGTTCAAGCGATTCTTTTTCCTCAGCCTCTCAAGTAGCTGGGACTACAGATGCACACCGCCACACCCGGCTAATTTTATTGTATTTTTTAGAGACAGGGTTTCACTATTTTGCCCAGGCTGGTCTGGAACTCCTGAGCTCAGGCAATCCGTCCGCCTCAGACTCCCAAAGTGCTAGGATTACAGGCATGAGCCACCATGCCTAGCTGCATTTAATTATTTTAAGCCTTGGTTTTTGAGATCATCTTATAAATGTAGCTAATTATGGCACTTCCCTCATCTGTCCATAGTAAGGATTAAATTAAATAATGTTTACTTACTCTGCATATGAATCAGGTTGAACAGGGAGATGAGACATTCAGTGAGGTATTGAATTCTTCTGGGTTTTAACCTTAGTTTAGTGGTGCTACTACAATTTTTTCATAATCACAGCTCTTAACCAGTTAATTTTCATACGTAATAATTCTCCATATGCCTTTTTTTCTGGGAGCATTTTAAAACTTTAAACCTCCTTTAGTCAGCTTACTGGAAACTCTGAAGAGTAAAGTCATCAAGTGTGTGGGATGACCATTTATTATTACCATTATACTTTAAGTTCTAAGGTACATGTGTACAACGTGCAGGTTTGTTACATATGTATACATGTGCCATGTTGGTGTGCTGCACCCATTAACTTGTCATTTACATTAGGTATTTCTCCTAATGCTATCCCTCCCCACTCTCCCCACCCCACAACAGGCTCTGGTGTGTGTGATGTTCCCAACCCTGTGTCCGAGTGTTCTCATTGTTCAGTTCTCACCTATGAGTGAGAACATGTGGTGTTTGGTTTTCTGTTCTTGTGATAGTTTGCTCAGAATTATGGTTTCCAGTTTCATCCATATCCCTACAAAGGACATAAACTCATCCTTTTTCATGACTGCCTAGTATTCCATGGTATATATGGGTCACATTTTCTTAATCCAGTCTATCATTGATGGACATTTGGGTTGGTTCCAAGTCTTTGCTATTGTGAATAGTGCTACAATAAACATACATGTGCATGTGTCTTTATAGTAGCATGATCTATAATCCTTTGGGTATATACCCAGTAATGGGATCACTGGCTCAAATGGTATTTCTAGTTCTAGATCCTTGAGGAATCGCCACACTGTCTTCCACAACAGCTGGACTAGTTTACACTCCCATCAACAGTGTAAAAGTGTTCCTGTTTCTCCACATCCTCTCCAGCACCTGTTGTCTCCTGACTTTTTAATGATCACCATTCTAACTGGTGTGAGATAGTATCTCATTGTGGTTTTGATTTGCATTTCTCTGAGAGCTAGAGATGATGAGCATTTTTTCATGTGTCTGTTGGCTGCATAAATGTCTTGTTTTGAGAACACCATCTGACCTTTGACAAACCTGACAAAAACAAGAAATGGGGAAGGGATTCCCTATTTAATAAATGGTGCTGGGAAAATTGGCTAGCCACATGTAGAAAACTAAAACCGGATCCCTTCCTTACACCTTATACAAAAATTAATTCAAGATGGTTTAAAGACTTAAATGTTAGACCTAAAACCATAAAATCCCTAGAAGAAAACCTAGGCAATACCATTTAGGTCATAGGCATGGACAAGGACTTCATGACTAAAACACCAAAAGCAACGGCAACAAAAGCCAAAATTGACAAATTTAAACTAGAGAGCTTCTGCACAGCAAAAGAAACTACCATCAGGAAACCTACAGAGTGAGAGAAAATGTTTGCAATCTACCCATCTGACAAAGGGCTAATATCCAGAATCTACAAAGAACTTAAACAAATTTACAAGAAAAAATCAATCAATCCCATCAAAAACTAGGCAAAGGATATGAACAGACACTTCTCAAAAGTGATGACCATTTTATAGTGAGAAAAATCCTGGCCATTTTGTTGGTGGTAAGTGCTAGATTACCAGAGTGAAGACCAGAGTGAGGAGATTCTGATGACCTGTTTGTAATTAGTGGGAAAAGCAATAGATGTGGAGTGGGAAGACCTAAGTTTGAGTGGGAAGTCTGTTTCTGCCACCTGCTAGTTGCAAGAGTTGGATACATTATCTAATATTTTGGAGCCTCCACTTGTTGATCTATACAATAGGGATAGTAATACAAGCCTCAGAAGTTGTAGAAATTAGATAACATAATATATTACAGAGCACCTAGCACAGTGCTTGATATTCAACCAAAGCTTCATATATATCCCCGATCTCCCCCTTCCTCCTATTACTTAAGTCTCCAGATATATTAATCTTCAAGTTTTCGGCTGGGCGCAGTGGCTCACACCTGTTATCCCAGCACTTTGGTAGGCCAAGGTGGGTGGATCATGAGGTCAGGGGATCGAAACCATCCTGGTTAACACGGTGAAACCCTGTCTCTACCAAAAATACAAAAAATTAGCCAGGCGCGGTGGCAGGAGCCTGTAGTCCCAGCTACTCTGGAGGCTGAGGTAGGAGAATGGCGTGAACTCAGGAGGCAGAGCTTGCAGTGAACCGAGATCTGGTCACTGCATTCCAGCCTGGGCGACAGAGCGAAATTCCATCTCAAAAACAAAACAAAACAAAACAAAACGAAACAAAAAACTTCAAGTTCTTTAGAGATGAAAAAATAAAGCCAAGAAACGGCTAAGTGGGAAGGGGTGGGGGGAATTCTGAATCATTTGAGGAAAGAGGAAACGGAAGCTCATCAAAAAACAATTCACAAAGGGCTATCAACTATCAATTATTCTCATTTCGTGTTAAACGACTACAAACATTGTACATTTTGTAAACTTTAGATGTCTAAAGCTGTCAGATGATGGATGTATCACTTTGGAATGATTCTCAATATCATGTCATAGTTGGGAATGCTAACAGAGTCAAGCTAAACGGCAGAAAATCAGCTTCTCTTCCGGCCCTGTAATTTGTGAAATGATCAGGACAGAGAAATGGAAAGAAATTGAATTAATATATGACATGGTCATGGTAACACAACACAGTGAATAACCAACTTTTATAAAGTCAAAGTATTAGAAAGACATTAATAGAACTATTTAGATTTCTTCAGTGCCTTCTTACCATGGACCTGAAAGTGTCCATTCTGTTGTCTAGATGGCTTCCTTCAAATGTGGCTTGCTTCATACTGCTAACCTTACTAAAGCAAACCCTTCCAGATGGCTTTGCCGTCATTATTTTACTTGCCAGTTCATTTCCACTGCGCAGGGTTTTGCCTCTGCTAATAAGTGCAACGAAGCATGCTGCTCCCTTTATTGGATGATTAAATGGTGAGCAGCAGGTGATTTTTTCAATTAATTAGTGTTTAAGAATACTACCTTCTTAAACATATTTATAATAGGATCACAAACACTATTTTCAAAATTTGGCAAGATGTTATATAGATAATTTAAAAATAATGGCTTATGAAAATTAGATGTTTTGTTTTTTGTTTTTTTCTTTGAAATTATGCTTTATTTATTATTATAATTATTTTCAACTTTTATTTTAGGTTCGGGGGTACATGTGCAGGTTTGTTACATGAGTAAATTGTGTGTTGCTGAGGTTTGGGGTACGAATGATCTTGTCACCCAGGTAGTGAGCACGGTACCCAGTGGGTGGTTTCTCAGCCTATACCCAATTCCCCTTCTTCCCTGTCCAGTAGTGCCCAGAATGTGTTGTTCCCTTTATGTTCATATGTACCCAATGTTTAGCTTCCACTTATAAGTGAAAACATGTGGTATTTGGTTTTCTGTTCCTGCAGTAATTTGCTTAGGATAATAGCCTCTGACTGAATTTGTGTTGCTGCAAAGAACATTATTCCACTGCTTTTTTATGGCTGCATAGTATTCCATGGTGTATAATACCACATTTGTTTATCAAATCCATCATTGATGGACACATAGGTTGATTCCATGTTTTTGCTATTGTGAGTAGTGTTGCGATGAACATACAAATGCATATGCCTTTTTGGTGGAATATTTTCCTTTGTTTATATACCTAGTAATGGGATAGCTGGGTCAAATGGTAGTTCTGTTTTAAACTCTTCGAGAAATCTCCAAACTGGTTTCTACAGTGGGTAAACAAATTTACATTCTCACCAACTGTGTATAAGCATTCCCTTTTCTCCACAAAGTTGCCATCAGTTAATTTTTGAGTTTTTATAATGGCCATTATGACTAGTGTGAGATGGTATCTCATTGAGGTTTTGATTTGGATTTCTCTAATGATTAGTGATGTTAAGCATTTTTTCATATATTTGTTGGACACTTGTATGTCTCCTTTTGAGAAGTATGTGTTCATAGCCTTTGTCCATATTTTAATGGGGTAATTTGGTTTTTTGCTTGTTGAATTGTTTAAGTTCCTTATACATTCTGGATATTAGAACTTTGTCAGATACAGTTGGTCAATATTAAAAAAATAGATGATTTTGGACAATTCTCATGTCAAATCTCAAGAGAATGCACACTTTAAGGTAGTGAGTTATTTCTTTGCACCCCAGAATCTTATTGATTTTCTTTGGTGCTTGCTGATATGATTACATTAAAAAAGTAAAATGCAAACAGGATGTGTGTATATATATATATATATATGGGATATATATACACACACATTGTATATACAAGAATATACAGTATATATACTGTATATATAAGTATACATATCCTCCAGTATCTGCTCCGTGGTTTCTTTCTACTTCTTCTCCTTTACCTTTCTGATGGCCTCAGCAGTGTAAGACGGCCATCTCCTTAGGCTTTTGTACTGTGTGCAATAACTCCATGATTTCTCTGTGGTACTTAATGGGTGCTCCTCTGGAGGTTAGGAACTCCCTTTCTTTCCATATTGCAGCATGTGCCTGTAGGACTAGATAAGCATACTCGCTATCTGTCTACACATTTATTCTTTTCCCTTCTCCCAGTTCTAACCCTGGGGTAAGTGCCACTAGTTCTGCTAATTCAGGACTGGTCCCTGGGAGAAGAGGCTTACTTTCAAGTACTGTTGCATCACTAGCTATGGCATAGTCTGCCTTTCATAACCCATTTTCTACAAATGAACTTCCATTGGAGTACAGGTTAAGGTCAGGGTTAGTTAAGGGGAGGTCTAAGAGATCTTTTGGAGTGGCATAAGTCTGAGCTATAATTTGTTGGCAGTCATGCTCAACTGGTTCCTTATCCTCTTGGAGAAAAGTGGCACGGTTGAGGGCCGCACATGTGCGTATTTGAAATACTGGTCCCTCAAGGAGTAGTGCCTGGTATTTAAGTAGGCACTGAAAGTCACAAACTTCCTTTAGCATTTAATATGCCACTTAAATCACGAGTAGTCTGGACAGTGAGATCCTTTCCTTGTATTATTTTAATAGCCTCTGACACTAAGATGGCTACTACCACAACCACCCATAAACAGTGAGGCCAGGCTTTGGCTACTACATCAATTTCCTTACTTAGGTATGCCACTGTTTGTGGGGCTGTCACATGAGTCTAAGAACTCCAAGAGCTATTCCTGCTCTCTCAGTGACATATAGTGAGAAATTTCATACTGTGGGAAGGCTCAAGGCTGGAGCTTGTACCAGGGCCTGCTTTAAAGTTTTGAAGGCTGTTTCCGCCTCTGGTTACCATTCTACTAGATGGGTATTTGCCTTCTGAGTCTCCTTTTTCAGGATATAGAGTGGCCTGGCCATTTCACTGTATTCAGGAATTCACAGTTGGCAAAAGCCAGTGATTCCAAGGAATCCTCACAACTGTTTCAATGTTTTAGGGTGAGGATAAGACAGTATAGGCTGAATACACTCTTTGCTAAGGACCCTAGTTCCTTTGACTAGGACTAGGCCTAGATATGTAACTTGTAGACAGAGCTGGGCCTTTGTCCTAGACACTTTGTACCTTTGATTAGCTGGAAAGTTTAAGAGATCTAGAGTAGTCTACTGACATGAGGTTTACGGAACTGGTAGCCAGAAGTATGTCATCCACGTATTGGAGGACTAGAGTGCCTGAACTTGAGAACTGGCCTAGGTCTTGGGTCAATGCCTGACCAAACAGACGAGGGCTATCTGTAAACCCTTGGGACAAGACCATCCACGTAAGCTGGAACGTGTGGTCTGTAGGATCCTCAAAGGCAGAGAGGAACTGGGAGTCAGAGTGCAGGGGAACGCAGAAGAAGGCATCTTTGAGGTCCAGAACAGTGAACCATTCTGCTTCCTCTGGTATCGGAGAGAGCAGTGTATAGGGGTTGGGTACAGCATGATATAAAGGAATTACTGCCTCATTGATGATTATGAGGTCTTGCACTAGTCTCCACTGACCATTTGGTTTTTGTATTTCAGGGATTGGGGTGTTGCAAGGACTGCTGCATTTTCTTACCAAGCCTTGAGCTTTTAAATGTCTAGCAATATCCTGTAATTATTTATGAGCCTCAGGACTTAAGGGATATTGCCTTTGATAAGGAAAAGTGGTGGGGTCTTTTAGCCTAATTTGAACTGGATGGGCATTTTTTGCCCTTCTGAATTGTCCTTCCAAGACCCAGACTTCAGAGTTGATTCCTTCTTCAAGTAGGGGACAACAAATGTGTAATTTGTTCCCCATATTCATGTAGATAATAGCCCCAGCTTTAGCGAATACATCCCTCCCTAATAAGCGTGTGGGAATTTCGGCATAACAAGAAGGCATGTGAAAAGAGCAAAGTCTCCCAATTGCAGCTGAGGAGAGAAATACCTGGTTATAGGCTGTCCTAAGATTCCTCAGATAGTAATGGACTTTGAGGACAGTCATCCGGGGCAGGAGGTTAAAACTGAGTGTCCTGCCAGTGTCCAGGAGGAAATCCACTTCCTGGCCCTCAATGGTCAAACTCACCCGGGGCTCTGTGAGGGTGATGGCATGAGCTGGTGCTTACCCCAGGCACCCTCAGTTCTGTTGCTGAATCATCTGGTTGGGTGCTTCTGGTCCAGAGGGCCTTCATCCTCTGGGGCAGTGCGCCTTCCAGTGATTACCTTGACATATTGGACGTGGGTTAGGGTGTGGTTTGTTTCTTGTTGGACAATCTTCCTTAAAGTACACTGATAAATCTTCCTTAAAGTGCACTGATAACAAGCCCGGCAAACTGCACTGATAACAAGCCGTACTAGGCAATTGGCCTGCTCCTCTTTTGGTTCTTTCTGAGCCACCAATATCTGCCTATCTGAGGGCCACAGCTAAGGCTGCATGCAGCCTTTCTCTTATCTCACTTTTCCCTTTTGGCCTGTTCCTCTTGGTCTCTGTTATAGAACACCAATGTTGCCAGGTTTAATAATGCTTCCAACTTTTGTTCTGGGCGTAAGCCAGACTTTTGGAGTTTTCTTCTAATGTCAGCCGCTGATTGGGTGATAAATTTATCCTTTAAAATAAGTTGGCCTTCTACAGAATCTGGAGTTAGGGCGGCGTGCTTTCTTAGGGCCTTCCTTAGCCTTTCTAGAAAAGTGGAGGGGTTTTCCTCTTTTCCCTACATAATTGTGGAGAGCATTGAGTAGTTCATAGGCTTTTTCTTAGTCTTCCTAAACCCTTCCAAAATGCAAGTTAGCAAATGCCTGTGGCTCCAGTCTCCATGATCTGAGTCAGTATCCCAGTGAGGGTCTACAGTGAGGACTGCCTGTTGCCCTATGGGGAACTTTTCCCTCTCCTCCAGGACCATTCGATCATTTACCTGGCTAAGGTACCACAGATCACCAGGCTGCTGTTAAAGCTGCTTCTTTTTCAGCAGGACTTAAGGTCTCATCAGGAAGTAACTTGATATCTTTCCATGTTAGATCAAAGGACTACCCTAATCCTTGCAGGACATCTATGTAGTTATCAGGATCATCCAAGAATTTCCCTATATTTACCTTCATTTGTTTTAAATCTGAGAGTGAGAAAGAGACATGTACATGGGTGGGCACAAATTCTCCTACTACTGCTTGTAAGGGACATAGCTTGGGTGCCTGGATCGCAGAGTTTACATTCTCTTTCCAGTGTGCCTTTAACAGTTTGGTGTGACTGGATGGAGGAGAGTCAGTGAGGGAGGAGAGTGGGGCTGAAGGAGAGGCCCTGAGTATGGAAGCAATGGTGGGCCTCTGTCATTTGGGCAAAACTTGCAGGCTTGGCACAGGGCAGTATGGTCACGAAGGGCAAAGAAAGCCTGTACGTAAGGGACTTCACTCCGCTTACCTTCCTGCTTACAGAAAAGATCTAGTTGTAGAAGGGCGTTATAATTAATACTTTCCTCAGGGGGCCAGGTTTCTCTATTTTGTAAGGAATACTGTGGCCAGGCAGTGGTACGGAAGAAAATCAGCGGCTTCTTTTTTAAGGTTTCAGGGTCAAATTTGTCCCAGTTATTCAGGATACATCTTAAGGGAGTGTCTGGTTTTGAAGGTATGGTGCCCATCTGAAATTTTAAACACAGGGATGCCCATAGCCCCGGTTAGTCCCAGGACTTGTTTTCCCTTAAGGGCATCCCCTAAGGGTCAGGTTCAATTATGCTCAAAGCTCATGGCCGCTTTTCCTGAGCTCTCCGTCTACCAGATTTAACCATGCTTACCGGCAGGATGAAAACTTCCCTTGCCCCTGCTGTGCGCCCTTTGACCACTAAATGGGGCACAAGGACTGTTGGATTTATTGTGGTCCTTTTGCCAATGCATCCTACCTGTTACAGGGTGGTAAGGCCTGGGTCAAGGGCACCACTGATGCTTGCATGCTAAGGTCCAATTTACCTGGCCATAAAACTGTCCTTCAAGGAGAAATTTCTGAATTAGCAACAGGATGCTTAGTAAGCTTAAAAGGGGTGGTGGATATCCTCTAGGCCAGGGCCAAGAGAACAGTTGATGTGCTTTAGCCTTCTGTCCCCACTTGCCATCAAAGGAGTAAGCCCCCCTTTCAAGGCAGTACCAGTATCCTGTGTCCCAACTGACTATATTTTCTTCCTTCCAATACCAATTACTGAATGGTTGAAACAACAATTCAATGGCTCTAAGACCCATGCCTATGCACCACAGATTGTACCTGAGAGGCCCCAAGGAAGGGGAAAATCTATCTGGGAGCAATGGAGGAAATGCCCCAAGCCTTCTACTATCCACATGAAAATTACAGACTTGTCTTTAAATTGTCCTAATGCAGGGGACCATACACTATAGTGGGGGACTGACCCTTCAAAGTGGCCATCAAATGGCGACACCTGCCTAAACCCCAGAGGGCACCATGAACAGGGATCTTCTGGGAGCCACCCCAAGAATTTAAGACTTCTAAATAGGGAATCTTGACCTGTCTAACAGGAATAACCTTGCTTGCAAGATGAGGAAAGAAGTCTAGCTGGTGGACATCAGGACCCAGGAGGCAGAAGTCAGAAGATGTGGCTGTCTCACACTCTGTAACCCATGCAGGGGGAGCCTCTGGTGGGGTCATGGATATCCCAGGATATCCCAGGATATCTGGGAGACTAAGATGTCTGCTGAGCACTCCAGGGTGTACTTCAGGACCACCACGGAAAGAAAAGAGTTGGAACTGGCCAACCAACGTTCCCAATCCTGAAGGTTCAGGGATTGTTAGAGAGCCCTTTTCCAGATAGCCTCACACCCATGTCTTTAGTTCGGCAGCCACACTAATCACCTTTAAGTGGCCAACAGGTGACCAGTATTTAGCCTCCTAATTTTAAGGAAGGATAGGACATAATAGCAAGCGAAAGAGGTCCAATCGTACTCACCATGTGATGATCTGGATGCCTTTCCTGGAGTCTCCTGGCTGGCTTGCCAAAATGTAATGCTTAAGGTTCTTGCCCAGCCATGCCAAAGAATTGGAGTGGAGGCTGACCATGGTGAGTGATAGAGACATGGACCAATAGAGAGAAAAAGCTGTAGGCTTTATTGAGCAGAGTGAAAGTACAAAGCTTCCACAGCATGGAAGGGGTCTCGAACAGGTAGCCAGAGTTAGATTATACAATTGCCATTTGAAGTCTTTTAGGTGGGAAATACATGTGGTGGGAAAATGTTACCAGAGCAAGAAACAAAGACAAATAACCATTTGTGACACGTCTTAGATCTTGAGGAAAACCAGAATTGCAACTTAGATTTTATCTATTTTATGACCTTGCAGTAGCATGGCAAAGGAGACAGGATCTTACAGGACTTTACAAAGTATGTTTACAAGGAATTGGAATTGGGAGCATAGATAATGTCTGCTGGTCACAGGAAAACAGGCAGTTAACATTTCTTTTACTTTAATTTGGTGGGGAGGAAAGGAGAGGGGCAGAGAGGACACAGGGAAACTTACAGGAAAATTTTCTCTGTTTATAGCTTTCTTGGGGAAGACAACACATGCACAAATCCTGGTGTTAGGAACAGTTTAAGCATATATCTTCAATATTAAGTCATCCAGGACTGAAGTAAGTCCTAATGCAGGAAACTAGTGAATTTCACAGCTTTCTGAGCCCCTACTCAACCCAGGAAGCCCAGCTAGCCCCTCCTCTCAGTTGTGTAGTATTCCATGGTGTATAAGTACCACATTTTCTTTTTTTTTTTTTTTTTTTTTTTCGTTTTTGAGATAGAGTCTTGCTCTGTCACCCATACTGGAGGGCAGTGGCACCATCTCCACTCACTGCAAACTCTGCCTACTAGGTTCACGCCATTCTCCTGCCTCAGCCTTCTGAGTAGCTGGGACAACAGGCACCTGCCACCATACCCAGCTAATTTTTTGTATTTTTAGTAGAGTCGGGGTTTCACTGTGTTAGCTAGGATGGCCTCGATCTCCTGACCTTATGATCTGCCTGCTCTGGCCTCTCAAAGTGCTGGGATTACAGGCGTGAACCACTGCGCCCAGCCCAAGTACCACATTTTCTTCATCCAGTCCACTACTGATGTACATCTAGGTTGATTTCATGTCTTTGCTATTTTGAATAGTGCTGCAATGAACATACGAGTGCATGTGTCTTTTTAGTAAAATGAATTTTTTTCTTTTGGATGTATAATCAGTAATGGGATTGCTGGGCTGGATAGTAGTTCTAAGTTCTTTGAGAAATTTCCAAACTTGTTTCCACAGTGGCTAAGTTAATTTATATTCTCACCAAGAATGTATAAGCATTCCATATTCTCTACAGCCTCACCAGCATCTGTTGCTTTTTGACTTTTTAGTAATAGCCATTCTGACTGGTGTGAGATGGTATTTCACTGCAGTTTTTATTTGCTTTTCTCTGATGATTAGTGATGTTAAGCATTTCGTCTATATTTGTTGGCTGCTTGTGTGTCTTCATTTGAGAAATATCTATTCATGTCTTTTGCCAGTTTTTAATGGGGTGATCTGCAGAAATCTTTGCCTACTCTAAGGTTGCAAAAACATTCTCCTCTGCTTTCTTCTACAGATTTAAAGCTTTTGCTTTTATGTTTAAATCTATGGTTCATTAAAATTTTTTTTTTGTTTCTGGATTAAGAAACAAAGTTAGGCCGGGCGCGGTGGCTCAAGCCTGTAATCCCAGCACTTTGGGAGGCCGAGACGGGTGGATCACGAGGTCAAGAGATCGAGACCATCCTGGCTAACACTGTGAAACCCCGTCTCTACTAAAAAATACAAAAAAACTAGCCGGGCGAGGTGGCGGGCGCCTGTAGTCCCAGCTACTCGGGAGGCTGAGGCAGGAGAATGGCGTGAACCCGGGAGGCGGAGCGTGCAGTGAGCTGAGATCCGGCCACTGCACTCCAGCCCCGGCGACAGAGTGAGACTCCGTCTCAAAAAAAAAAAAAAAAAAAAAAAGAAACAAAGTTAATTTCTTTCATATAGATATCAAGTTGTGTCACCTTCTTTTATGGAAAACTTGCTTTCCTCATTGAAACACTATGGGGACTTTGAAAAAATAAATATAAATTGACAGTATAAGTGTGAATTAATTGCTATACCATTAATCTATTTGTCTATTATTATGATGTCTGGATTACTGTAATTTTATAGTAAGTTTTGAAATCAAGGTGCTATGAGTCCTACAGTTTATTTCCTTTTATTAAATATTACTTTAGCTTTTCCAGATACTTTACATTCCATAGAAATTTCAAATTAACTTCTCAGGTTTTTACAAAATCTCAGCCAGGTTTTTCATGTGGGTTGCATTAACTTAATAAGTGAATTGGTATGGGAATGTTTTTTTGAAATATATTAAGGAAAATACAAATAAAAGACATTATTGTTGATGTTAATACCAGAAACAGGGGAATAAATTGACATTTAAATTTTTAGTATAAATCTGCAAAACTTTACCTAAGTAAAATCTATATGGACACACTGAAGATATATGACATACAACCCAAATGCTATGAAATGTTCTAAACTAGAGGCAGAGAAGATTCATTGATTCACTTGAGACTTTTATTGAGTACCTACATTATAGCTGACTAGGATCTCCAAATATATATGAGACAGTGCCTGGCACATAGCAAAACTCAATGCTTGCTGAATGAGGAAATGAGTGAGACACACTCCACAAAGAGTTTGTGATCTATTAAAGAAGGCACCCATACAAACAAGTAATTAAAAGGCAATATTGAAAGACTTATGGGTGGCTTTAGGGAAGAGCTGCTAAATCTGATAAGCTCTCCGATTTCAGTAAAATGCAGCATAAAATTGTCTTCAGGTGAATGAAGTTTACAATCCTAAAATACTCTAAGATCCTAATTGGCACCTAGGGAAGCCTAGTTACATGTTTTTCTCTTTATACTCATTCCTTCTATGTTACTTTAAGATAAAAGAAATTTAAAGTGCCATAGCTTTATAAGTCAATGTTTATGGTTTTTAAAAATTATTTACAATGGATTTATCCAAACATAAATAAGTCACTTTATTTTCCTGTAAAATTGTGGTGTATAAAGACCAATAAATTATTTTATTTTTCTGTTTAAATATCTTAATGTATTTGAAAAAAAGCATTGGGCTATATTGCTTTTGCATGTGGTTCTGGTTCATTTAAACCCTCTGGTTTCTCTGACTTTGTGTGAAAACACTTTTATACGCATTCCTTCAACTGTGAACAAACATTATCATCTACTGTGTGCCAGATTAAAAATCAAAACATGAAACCTATAGTTCTATATACAAGTTAAATAAGATGTATATAAAGCCTATAGTTTTATATACAAGTTAAAATAAAGATATTTTCTGACAAGTTTATTACACATGGACAATGTTTGAAATAAATTTTAGAGAATTTATTATATTAGTAAGAAAGAGTAGTCCAGGAAGAAGGTATTTGAGAAAGGAAGTGAAAACAGAATGTAATATGTTTTCTATTTTAAATGATCCTCTAAACATTTATATTCTTAAAAGACTCAGGCTAAAATAGTACATGATACCATGTACTATGGTTTAATGTGGCCCCCAAAACTGTGTATGTTGAAAACTAATCTCCAACCCAATGATATTGAGAGGTGGGGCCTAATAAAAGCCGTAATGAGTGGGTTCGTCTTATTCTATAGGTGAAGGGTTAGTAACCATAATAGTGGCTTTGTTATAAAAGCAGGCTCTTTCTGGCTGTCTTGCTCTTGCTTTCTCACCATGTGATGATCTTTGTTATGTTATAATGCAGCAAGAAAGCTTCTACCAGATGCTGATGCCATGCTCTTGGACTTCTGGGCCTCTAGAACTGTGAGAAATAGTGTCTTTTATTATTATTATTAATTACCTAGTCTATGGTGTTTTGTTATAGCAACAGAAGACAAACTAAGACACTATGGATATCAACTTGGGAGGAAGGTTTAATTTGTTGTGTGTTCAGGATAGAAACAAGTAGGAGTTAAAAGTGTATTGTGGTACACATTTTGTTTTATGAAGTACATACATTTGATACATTTCAAACAAATAGGGAAATATAGCCTAAATAAAAGACTTTTATAGAGGTAAACCGCACAAGACATAAAATGGGAAAAAAATGTATCCAGTATAAAACAATAAGGAAGAAAAAAATATGTATAAAAAATAGAAACCACATAGTGTTAAATAAATATAAATAGACTTTAACACAAGTAATAATAACTGCTAATGGCATAAGTTTCTTGATCAAGACATGAATATCCACATTGAATTTAAAAATCAATTCAATAATGTAATAAAAAAAGATGATAACGTTTGAAAGCATGTATTTCTCCTCAATCCCCCACTTTCCAGTCAGTTAAGTCTAACTGAATGAAGAGTCTGTAATAAGGACAAAGCCTCACTTTTGAGATTTGATTGATGGCAGTTTTTCAAATCCTCAGCTTTTCTTCTCCTCTTTGCCCCACATCTCAACAACAAGATTCTGAACCCCAATTCTGGTTCCATCCACTAATCACAATAAAAGCACAAAACCACCAATGTTTCCTTTTTGTTTAACTCCCAACTGTATCTGAAATCTTCTCTTTGAAAATTATTTTGCTATTTACTCTGTGAGTAATAGTTTATTTCTCATTCCATTGGTGCTAATGTATCATTCTTAACATTATCCATAAATCATTGAGGAGAGGGATTGTGGATGGCAACTGCTCAACCTCCAGCAGGTGATTCTAGGTACCCAAATAAAATAGAGGCTTTTTCCATTACAGTGTCTAAAATTTCAGCCTACTACTTACAACTCTGTTTCTTCTGGATGCTTTCATTTTTTAGTAGCACTTATCACCATCTAACATATAATATGATTTTACTTCATTAGTGCAATCTATTATTATATGTTTTGCCTACTAAAATACAAGCTTCAGATAAGCAGGATTATACCCTATTTATTTATATCTAGAACCTAAAGCAGTGTCTCACATTAAAGTTTCAATATTTGTTAAATGCAATAAAAAAAAGATATACCAGGTCAATATAAACCAAAAGAAAACTTTGGAAGCAATTTTAATATTAGGAAAAATGAATATTTAAGGCCAAAAAGTTATAAGGAACAAAATAGAAGCTTATAAACTAAGAGAAGAAATGATAAAAAAACACAACAATCATGATGCAATTATGCATCAGTAAATATGTTATGTTGAAATATATCACTCAACAATAAAATAAATTGTTGAGATGAGTGGACATCACTATTTTTAGTTAAAGATGATAACATACTCCTCTTTAAAATTAATAGAGGTAGTAGAAAAAACAAAAATATTGTAGGTTTGAATAACATAATAATTGATCTGTAGAGATCAGAAGGAGAAAAAAATATTAAAAGCAAACACATACAGAACACAAACATTTTAAATCAGATTTGCATAAGTTTATAAAGAAAAACTGATGAAGAAAGTCACAATAGGTTCTAAACAATAACACTCACTCTGTGGTTTTGGTACATGTTGTAAATTCAAAATAATTCCGAAATTATAGAAAAATAATTCCACATATGTGGAAAAACTAAAACATGCTACAAAACACACCATGACTTAAAAGTAAAATTATAGCTGAATACTTAAAGCTTAAATAAAATAATAAATAAAAAATAGAATGAAATAGAGTAGTGCTTAAAGGAAAATAGCTATGTATGTATTTACTGAAAAGCAAGAAATAGTAAAAATAAATGAAAAAAGTATTCAAATCAATAAATTAGGAAAAAAGAAACAGAGCAAACTTCAAAAATAAGAATAAATAAAAAATAAAAATAAAGAATAAGTAAAATAACTACAGGAAAAACAAAAGCAACACAGAAATGCAAATAATTAAAACCTAAATAGTTATTTGAAAGTATTGATAAGTTAAACAACTGGTACTATTGTTAAGAATAAAAAGGCAACCACAAAATATACAATGTAAAAGGGAGAATAGCTGTGGAAAAAATAAACACTCGAAAGATAATATACTACTATTGAAAAAATTATGTGACAATTTTTAAATAGAGATTGAATGGTTTGGGAAAATATTGACACAGAAAAAATAAAAAACTGGAATAGATCAGTAATCACCATGGAAATTAAAATGATAAAACCTGTCCTTTTACTCACCTTTAAGCACACTAAAATAGCTTTACTGGTGAATCCTACCAAACTCTTATGGACTAGATCATTTTTATCTCATATAAAATATTTCAGATAATAATACAAGAAAAGGGAAGATTGCCAGGGTCATGCTAATAGAACAGCCTTATCTTGCATTTAATTCAGTTGAAGGCAATAGAAAAATTAAATATTATATGCCAATTGCATTTATTGACATAAATTCAAATTTTCTAAATAAATAATCAGGTAACTGAAGCCTCTTACATTGTAGTCAGGTATGACTTAAACTAGAAATACTAGAGTTCTTCAATAGCAGCATATTTATCAATGAGGTCATTTAGTTCATGAATGAACTTTAAAAAAAAGTTACAGATTTTTTTATCTGTCTGTCAATTTGCCATATATATATTTTTTAAGTTACAGATTTTTTAAAGTGACATTGAACATCCAATTGTGTCAAAATCTCCTAGAAAATGGCAATTTCCTTAAACTAACAAAAGATAATTCCTAAACCTTACACCAAACGTGGTACCTAATGAAGAAATTTTAGAAGCATTCTTTTTTAACTTTAGAAACAAGGATGATTACTATTACCACTATGGAGCAACATAATATAGCATCATGGGGCAAAGCAAGCAAGCAAAAAAAAAAAAAAGTTCAAAAAAATTGGTATTTGCAGAAGCTATCATTTTCTTTTTCTTTTTTTTTTTTTTCTGAGACAGTCTTACTCTGTCACCCAGACTAGAGTGCGGTGGCACTATCTCAGCTCACTGCAACCTCTGCCTCCTGGGTTCAAGTGATTCTCCTGCCTCAACCTCCCGAGTAGCTGGGACTACAGGTGGCCCGCCCCCACCCCTGGCTAATTTTTGTATTTTTAGTAGAGACGGGGTTTCACCATATTAGTCAGGCTGGTCTCGAACTCCTGACCTTGTGATCTGCCTGCCTCGGCCTCCCAAAGTGCTGGGATTATAAGCGTGAGCCACTGCGCCAGCCAGAAGCTATCATTTTCAATGGAAGATTCACTTTATATAGAGAACTAATAGACAAACTATTAAAACTACTATAAGATGTCAGCCAATTATCTAATTCAAGATCAACATACAAATATCTATATTTTTCTATCACCACAATACATTAGAAATATAATCAAAGATGTAGGTACAGTTTGTAATTGCAGAAAAATAGCCTCAGAAATAGCCAATTTTATTACAGGACAAAAAAAAGAATGCTTGATTAAATGAAAAAGAAACATCACATTTATGGATAGTCCTTCATTACAAAGCTGCCAATTCTCTTCAAAGAAATCTATATATCTAACTGTAATTTCAATTACAATTCAAGCAGAATTTTAGAATAAATTTGGCAATTGATTCTAAAAATTTATGAAAAAATAAACTCAGAAATATATGGGACAATTTGAGAAAGATTAAGATCCTACTCTGCTCTATGTTTTCTATTAGTTTCACTTAGTTTGATGTTGGCTTACCCATATGGGCCTAGATATTATTTCAGTTTCTACATTGCTCAGAATTCTATCAGCTGCCCAATTCTTTTCATATCTCCAGGATTAGATGCAGGTGAGGCAGCATGCAGTCTATGCATAGTTTACTATGTGATCCTCCCTTTTGTAACATTGCTTATAGTATTTGTTCATTCTCATACATCTGTATAGTTATCATTCTATTGGGTAGTTTGCCACGCTCAAACTTTTTTCTTCCTTATAAAGCAGGACATTTTAAAACATTCTCAATTATTTTTAGTGATTGCTAGAAAGACAAAGTGGATCCAGCTGACAAGTTCTTGGCTTCCACTGGCAACAAACTCCTGAACAAAAGGGCTATCTGAGAGCTGTGAGCACAGCACACAGTGTTCTATTCTTTGTAACTTGAGTCCTCTGTGTGCCCTTTGAAGTGTCACCAAAAAAAAAAAAAAAAAAAAAAAAAATTCCTTAACAAACAAAGCTTCCCATTACAGGATCCCTACATACTCCTCTCCTCTCAGCTTTTCACTTCCTGAATTTCACTTTGGGTCATATATATATATACACACACACATATACACACAACAACATAAATATGATGTTGATAGTTCCTGATTTTCATTTGTAAAATGAAATTTTATTATTTTATGTCACAGTTTTAAACTTCTATAATCCTATATCATAGCTGCATATGAAGAGTATGTGAAATTCATGAGTCTGAGATTCATATTTGATCTTCACACCATGGTTGTTAGGCATATATGTATAAAAATGGTAAAATTGTGAATAAAAATTCTTTTATTGTAACTATACATTTATATCTGATAATTCTTCCCATATTTTTTCTCACATCCAAACTAATTTCAAAGAGTTTTTGCAATGCCTTTGTTTTAGGACCAGAACATAATGTTAACCCATAAGCTATTTTACCACAAAATTAACCTATAAATACACTCAGCATGTATTGGATACTGTAGCAGCTTCAATATAGGTTGAAATATTCGGTCCAGGTTTTTACAAAAGACTTTTATTTTGTAATAGTCTATCACCCAGGTTTCTTTGATTCAGATTGTTATCACATCTTGCTGTTTTTTCTAGTTCTCTTAAAGCATACATCCCATTTAAAGACTTTCTCTATGAAGACAGTCACAATTAGTTGGGCTGTAATACGATTTTGTTTAGTTTTATTGTTTATACATTTTAGTATTTAAATTTTGACAGAGTTTTTGAAATACTCTTTGCATAACTACAAGAGTTTTTAAAATCTAGAGAAACAAGTAGAACCTCTCTTTCAGTTATAATTCAGGGTCTCATGTATATATGTTTATTTAAAATGTAAAGCTATTAGATGGAGAAATTAGATCACCCACTATACTTTGAAAGATAATTCCAGACCATCCCAGAACTGAAAACATTCAGCCTCTTTAAATCTTTCATAGCAGTACAATTTAAATAATAATCTAAATTTTCTTATAAAGAAATAAATGTTAAACTTACAATTAAAAATTCAGGGAAGAAAACAAAAGCAATGCAGACTAATGCTTAAATTATTCCTTCTTCAGTTGTTAAATCTATACCTCTCGTATTGATAATGAAGTTTTTAAAAGGCATATAGCTTTTAATTGCTGATTACTATTAATTTAGGTTTCTTAGTAGTTTTGTGCTAATTTATTTGCATACAGGTCTGAAAGCTTTAGATGAATTAGATATTCAGTTTTGTAGTTATTTTCCTATTGCTATGTGTTTTTAATTAGAGAAGCTGTGTTCTGTTCTCTTAAAAATAATAGCTGCTCTAATATTCACATCGAGCTCTCAAATATCATGTGAATAATTTATTGATTGGTAGATTTCTCACTTTATTTTAAGGCTGCATAAAGATATGATATTATTCCTCTCTCGTTCTTTCTAATAATTATTATTTTCTTGGAGGAAAAGAGAAATTCAAGACTGAATGATTAGTTTATTTTAAAAGTAACTTGTTAATTAAAGAAAAATTAAATATGAAAATATGACAAAGAACTAAAAATTATCTGATTTTCTCTAACAACCGTGTTTAAATCTGTATGTCTTTATTTCTTTTAATGTATTGAAAGAGCCTCAAAGATCAGCAGTGTCATAATATTTGCCTATACTTTTAGGCATAAGAAAATGAAAACTCTATGTCTATTTCACAATATTTTGTTCCTCCTTTTCTCTCTCATTCTTTGACCTACTTTCACAACTCAGTTTTAGCTAACCATTTTGTGATTTTGAAATGTTTATATGTTTTCTTGTATTTTCATTTTGATGCATATTTTTAAGCAGGAGTAAATTATAATAATATCAAAGGATAACCTAATCAGTGAGACCCATATTTAAGAAATTTAATTCAGAAGTAGTTTTCATTAATAAAAATGTTAGTGTATATAAAATGTGATTAAATTTTGGCCCTATGAATTATATGCAAATCTTAAATACAATTTTGGCTATAAAAATATATCATGAATTGGAAGAAAAAATTCTTTCTTCAGTGAAGAAAGCAGATTAGTGAAGTTCAAATAAATGAATGTTTGTGTGAGTAGAATTTTATGTGATAATTGTCCTTTTCTATCTATGCACTTGATATTATAAATTTTAAATATCTTGACAAGATACTGATAATTAATCCTTGATGACATAATTCTTTTCTAATCTAGACAAAATAACAAAGGGGTTCAGAGGTTTCCTGTATTTCTTGGGAAAAAAATTTGTTTTAAGGTGATTGAAAATGTAGCTTTCGCCGGGCGCGGTGGCTCAAGCCTCTAATCCCAGCACTTTGGGAGGCCGAGACGGGCGGATCACGAGGTCAGGAGATCGAGACCTTCCTGGCTAACACGGTGAAACCCCGTCTCTACTAAAAACTACAAAAAACTAGCTGGGCGACGTGGCGGCGCCTGTAGTCCCAGCTACTCGGGAGGCTGAGGCAGGAGAATGGCGGGAACCCGGGAGGCAGAGCTTGCAGTGAGCTGAGATCCGGCCACAGCACTCCAGCCTGGGTGACAGAGCGAGACTCCGTCTCAAAAAAAAAAAAAAAAAAAAAAAAGAAAATGTAGCTTTCAAAATTTCTGGTCCTTATGGCATTTATAATGAATGAAATATTACCAGAAGTTATATTGAGAATGTAGTATTTTAATCCACCGTACCTTACTGCAGTAACCTTAAAAATGAGTCTTCCCAAACAGCAACTGAAAAAAAGGCATTTATTTAATTGGTACACATCTACATAATATTTAATACTCAGAAAATTTGCAGCATGCATATATATTAAATTTTTTTGGTGATAAAAATGTCTGTGAAAGCAACCAAAGTGAACATTTTATTTCATTTGCTTCTTTTCATGATAACTATGCATGTAAGAATACAGGTTGAGCATTCATAATCCAAAAATCCAAAATCCAAATGCTTTAAAATTTGAAACTTTTTGAGTGCTGATGTGAGGCCACAAGTGAAAAAGTGCACAACTAACCTCATGTGATGAATCATAGTCAAAACACAACCAAAACTTTGTTTCATGTGCAAAATTATTTAAAATATTGTGTAAAATTACTTTCAGGTTATGTGTATGAGATGTATATGAAACAAATAAATTTCATGTTTAGACTTAGGTCCTATCCCTAAGGATATGTCATCAAGTATATGTAGATATTCCAAAATCCAAAAAAATCTGAAATCCAAGACACTTCTGATTCCAAACATTTTAGATAAGGAATATTCAACCGGTACTACTTTAAAAGTAGCCTATTAAAAAATACTGTGTATATTACCAAAGAGTTAGAAAATAAAATGGAAGAAAATTGTCTTTTAACATAGAAACAAGAAGATAAAAATAAATGTCTGAATAAACTTAACAAGAAATATTCAGCTGCTGCGTAAAATTAATTTTTTAATGTTGAGAGAAAATTCCATATTGTAAATGATCTAATTTTTTCTAAACTAATCTTTAAACTCAATTCAATTTTAATAAAAGTACTAACAGCAATATTTTCCAAACATGATAATCTTATTTAAAAATGCATGTTAAAGATAATTTTAAGGCTATCTAAGAGTAGCTGAGTAATTCTAAAAATGTAACAAGGAGTGGGGCATTCACTGTGCTAGACAATAATATTTACTATGAAGCTCTAGTATTTTAAGCAGTTTGGTACTGGATATAAATAATTAGTAGAATAGTTCAAAATCCAGACATATACTCATATGCATGTGGAAAGGAATTATAGGATAAAGGTACTGCTTCAAACATGTTGAGACAAGATAGATTAAAAATCATTTTTTATTGTTTGAATTATTTAGCTGACTGTGCATATATTTTTAAATAATATGTCTATGTAATTATTAGAGAATTTATGTGTATAACATATAGACACATATATTAAGATAACATGTAATATATTAATATATACATACACAAAACTGAATAAAATGCATATGTTTATATATGTGTCTGTATATACATGTGTATATAAATGCATACATATATAGTTAGATGAGTGCATACGTTATGTATATATATGTATGTGTGTGTGTCAAAGAAGAATAAAAATGTTCAAACATATATTAGATACATTGTTTTATGGTACTATGTTCCTAATTTTCATTTCATGGGTTTTGGGTGTTTTTGGCTTTTTTTGCTTCAAGAAATTGGTATACCATAACAGTATAATCTTAAACTCAGGATTTGGACAGAATAAAAGTTTTAGGAAAAAATAACATTTGATCCTTTTTCATTTTTCACTGAAATTAAGGCAATATAACACATGGGATAAAATTTCTGAAAAAATACCAAAGAGAAAACTGTATATAAATTTTATTTAGAAACTTAGATGGTATTATTTAAATACTATAGTTAATTTAATCATTAGATTTAATATTTTTAAACCAAAATTTAAATTTAAATATAAATTTAAGATACTATTTCTGCAATGATGACGTATGTATTCTGGAATTAGAAAGAAAATAAAAATAAAATTATTCTGATAGTGATTTAAGTAAGTAGCACATCTAACAGACGGATTCTGATTGGATGATAATGTAATGACTCTTAACTAAATAAATACAGATGGAGAATCCCAATCCAAAAATGAAACATTAGTAAAATTCATGAAAAAAATCAAGTAAATATCCACAATTGTTACCTGCCAACTAAAAAGGAAAAAGAAAGAGAGAAGTAATTAATAAATGTATTGGAAAAAAAGTAAGCAAAGAGATTGACAGCTCTGACATAAAAAAATATAAAGAGAGAAAGAACCTGCCCTAATTTCATGGAGCTCAATTTTCAAACAAGATTGAGATCATTGGTCTCCACGTCCATTTACTCTTGGAAAAGGAAAGCTTTCTGTTTTAAGAGTAAAGGTCTTATTTTAAAGACAGATTCTTCTTACGCTACAATATTATTTAAGTATAAACAAATCAGAACTATATATGGATTGAGTTTCCTTCCGACAGCACATAGCTTGTTTGTTATAGGAAAATCCCTCCGGGCTACATGTTTTATCAAACCTAGAGCATACTGAAATAGTCTTAAGATGTTAAAAATATACAAACTGTGGCCAAAAGTACCCATTCCTGAATCAAATAAGACACCATGATCATAAAATTCTATATATACTGTTTAGAATAGAATAGCATGGGAAACACCAACATTTACTAGAAGGTGTAATATATTTCTACAAAAAAATTCTGAACTCTGTCTTCCAAAAATACATCATATCTATAACATTAAAGAAAAATCATTTAATCAAAGCATCAATGAATAATGTGTACCCAGGCACACAAAGAGGTATCACTTTACAATATGATATTCCAATACAAAAGATAGCCATAACTTAGCTCTGTTTCATTAAGATGCATTTTTCCTTCATTAACACGCATATCCCATTCCTCCTATTGTAGACTCACACTACCACTTCCTTCTTAACACACACACACAAACACACACACACACAATGTGCATTTTCAGCTTCTTTATAATATAATTCATTTTAATGATTTTGGTGTTGTGGTGAGGTTGTAATGCATCACCTTAATTAGGTTGACCTACATATTTTAGAATTTGCTTCCCTCTATGTTTTGTTAGGGGGTCCACATGTGAGGTTCTTGTGGGAGATTTTGAAGGTGGAAATAAAACCACAATCATTGTGTTGCTCACCTATGTTGTTCCTAATCTTCAGCTTAACTCATGGGTGTGAGGCTGTAGCCATGCCTGAAACTTCCCCACGGATATAATTTGGATATTTGGCCCTGCCCAAATCTCATGTTGAAATAGAATCCCCAGTGTTGGAAGTGGGGGCTGGAGGGAGGTGTTTGGGTCATGGAGGCAGACCCCTCATGGCCTGAGAGATCCTATCCTGTCCCCAAGACAGTATGTAAGTTCACACTATATCTGGCTGTTAGAAAGTGTGGCGCTGTGCCCCATCCTTGCCCCCGCTCCTGCCAGGTGAGATACCTGATCCCCCTTTGCCTGCTGCATGATTGTAGGCTTCCTGAGACCTCCCCAGAAACAGATGTAGGTGCCATGCTTCCTGTACAGCCTACAGAACCATGAGTCAGTTAAACCTCTTATAAATTACCCAGTGTCAGGTATTTCTTTATCACAATGCAAGAATGACCTACTATACCCACCTTCCTCATACTATCTTTCAGCATTTCCAGCTCCTGGGACAGAAGCCTGTGTTTAGATCCATGATAAAGGACCCTGAGTTTTAGAGGATACTTACACCATCCATGAACTGACGAGGATTTCAGTCCAAATTAATGGGTTTGTTCTTGTTCTCCATCAGTGTGATTTGAGTTTCCAGGTTATTCTTGCCCTCCTGCACTTTATATCCACCTTTCCTTCCCAATTGCCTTTCCTTAGGACTCATGAACATGACAGCTTCACAGAGGTTGCCTGACCAGCTTTCACTGTTGCATTAGGTCAATCTCTGTAACAAAATGGTTAATACAAACATACACACAAACAGACACACACATATATGCATACGCACTTCTGCGTCTGTAATTGAATCTTTACTAGTATAAATACTTGGAACTTAAGGCTCACTGGCAGCAGATGAATAATATATTTGGAAATCCGAAAGATCTTCGAAAGACCCTATCATTTACATAGCTATATACACTGCTGATTTTCAAGTTCTGGCTTCGAAAATACCTATGCAACAAGTATTAGATGTGGATGTTGATTATATGTTCTTGAATTTCTGGTCAGTGTTTTTTGGTTGCAAGTGACAGAAACCTAGCTTACATTAGCTTAGGTTAAAATAGAACCTATTGAGCTATGTAAGCAAATAATAGGAATAGTAGAAAAACTAGAAACAGGAATTGAAATACCATCTGAACTTTCACTGATTTCTAAATTGTTTTTCTCTGTATTTCAACGTCTTTGTCTTTCAAACCAATCTTTTGACAAAAGGCTCAAAAAATATACTAGTACCTCCAGACTCTATTGACCTAACTGTAACTCCAGAAAAGACAAGAGCTCATTTCTTCAGCTCCTGTTCAAGAATATCCTAGCTGAGACCTCTAATCAGCTTCTATGACTGAGACTCAGGTGGGAAAGAGGAAAGGAGCTAAGTACGAGTTGGCAGGTCCCAGCAGAACTACATGATTCAAGAAAGAGCTGTATTTCCTCAAGTAAGCAAAGGTATGGCTCTCAGGAAAAAGAGGGAAGGGGCACAGAATTAACAAATAAAACTACAGATAGCTATAATACTGGGATAGTCCTGATCATGATATGCAAATATTCCTCCAGTGTTTGCTTATGTTCTCACATACAGGAATGCAGCATGAAAAATGCCTTATCTGCAGTGACAGAATTATACATGATAATGCAAACATATAAAGGGTTGATGGCTAATGAATTAACATCAGTTTGGTGGGAGGTCTGTGCTAATGGCTATTGAGCTCTCTCTATAGACCCATCTGGTTCAACATATTTAATAATCACTTGAATCAGGCCAAAATTTTGTGCTTATTAAATTTGTGGTCAATATGAATCTGAGAGGGAGAGAAAATATACTTGATGACAAAAGCTAGATTTAAAAACACATCAAAAGTCTAAATAATTGACCACAGGTAACTAGTTAGAAACTAGAAGTGATATAGTATGTAAGAGGATGTTAATTTGTATCAGAACTAATCAATCAATAAAAAGAGCACAATTATAAAATAAAGAAGTTCTTGCTTAATGTCAGTAGTATAAGAAATATATAGAAAGCTTATTATTATATGTTTTTCTCTCCCTCTTTCTGTCTATAATCAACTTTCTCTCTGTATTCAAAGGGTATGTTTTTTGGTTGAGTTTAAGATTAAAAATGAGCCATAAACAAATCTGAGTTGCGGCAATAGAAAGAGAGTATCAAAACGGGAAGGAAGGTTCTTCACAACCCTGTGGTTTTATAACTATCATAGCTTTTAAATTAATAAATAATTTTTATAATTTCATTTCCATGTATATTTGAAGAAATTGATAGAATGTAATAGAGTCAATTGTTAAATCATTTCCAAAATTGTAATTTATATTGGTTTTCTATGATTTTAATATATTGTATATAATATATATGATATGTGTAAGAATATATAAATTATTCACATACATACATTTACAGAGTTGGATATCAGACTTAATTCTAGTCCTATGCCAGATCCACCAGTCCAATGATCAGGGTGATTATAATTTGATAACTAAGCTTAAGCCATAAAGTCCATTTGTGACTTTCTTAAATGACTCTTTTAGAATCAATGGTTGTGACCCAACGTAGAAAGCAAATAAATATATGTAAGTGAGAATACGGTACTCCAAGTATGTTGGGAAATTGAACTAAAGTCATTTAAATTCTGTGACACAAAGTTGAGGAACAACCCCTAGATGGAAACATCATTTGTGTTTCTGACATAAGCTCTAGTTTATGGTGACTTTTACACCCTGAAACATTACCTCATTACCATCTGCTCACAACTTTCAATGCTCACCTCTGACATTGTTCAGTGAGGCAATGGGAACATGCACAAACTGCCCAGATCCTGTGAAACTATGATAGAATTAAATCTTGTCTGCAATCATCTATTCCAGGCTAAAATATCATCAGGAAAAGGCATCAGTTCAGTGTAGATCTTTGGCAGAGTTTAAAGAAAAATCTGGGCAAACATAAGGTCAAAGAGATAGCAGCATATGTTAAGTAACAGAGCTTGAAAAATGAACATGAAATTAAATATTACAATGAAACGTGGGAAACATACTTGAGGAATGATAATAAATAGAATAAATTGAGAAAGCAAAATAGAGACAGCATAATAAGATTCAAGCGCTAACTGAAGTAATGGACGATCAACAATGCTGGTACAATTGGGCATTGTTGTTAATTGATAGAGTTGACAAGAAGGATAATATTAGATTGTAGAATGATATAATCTGCTTTGAAGTTCTCTGTTATGCTCCTTGTTAAATCTGAATGTGATTTACTCATTGCTCATTGATCCATTTCTGTATAAGCATTTCAAATGTATCTGCTGGGTACATGGAATTATTCCAGAAACAATTGAAATGAAAGAAATACAAGATATAGTTCACATAACCTACAGTATCCTACAATCTGGCATATGCATGAGATAAATAGTAGTGTAAGATAGTATTTGTGTAAATGCCAAAAGGAGAAAACAGACAATGGATGCTCTGGGAGTTCAAAGGAAGGGCATCACTGTGAGCTTGAGCAGTAGAGGAAGGTATCTGGGATAATTAAGATGTGAGCTTGTTCTTAAAGAATGAATAGGATTTGAATTTGTGGTGAAATGGGGGTCAAATCTTCCACAAGAAGGCCTCTAAAAGGGAATAAGTAGTATCTGTTTGCTGAAGGCGAGATCCTGCCTGACTCCTTTCTTCCTCAAATCCCTGCATCTAGTCAGCCACGAAGTCTCGTTGAGTCTATATTATAAACACATCATGCTCACTTGTCTCCACTCAATCCATGCCACCATCTTCTCTTGTGTAGGTCATTGAACCAGTCCCCTAATGTTTCATTCTCGCCACCATTGTCACTATAGCTACAGTGATCATCCAATAACGAGTACCTGGAAAGAGCATTTTCACTTAAAACTGATGGTTTTCTTAGTGGTATACAACACTTTGTATCATCTGACCCTTGTCCAGGTCCCAGCTTCTCCTCTCACATATGTCTCCTACAGCCATAAATGTGCTCCAGTTGCCCAATTTCCGTTCTAATTTTTCTTTTCTTTTCTTTTTTTTTCTTTTGAGAAGAGTCTTGCCCTGTCGCCCAGGCTGGAGTGCAGTGGCACCATCTCAGCTCACTGCAACCTCCGCCTCCCGGGTTCAAGTGATTCTCCAGCCTCAGCCTCCCAAGTAGCTGGGACTATAGGCGCACACCACCACCCCTGGCTAATTTTTTTGTATTTTTAGTAGAGGCAGCTTTCACCATGTTGGCCAGGGTGGTCTCGAACTCCTGACCTCAAGTGATCTGCCCACATCGACCTCCCAAGTGCTGGGATTACAGGCATGAGACACCACGCCCAGTCCTGTTCTCATTTTTCTACCAGGCATTTCAGACAGGATCTTCCTCTGCCCCCACCAACTCCACTCCTCCCAAATTGAAATACCTACTCACCCTTCCAGTTTCAGCTTAAACATTACTTTCAAGGGAAGACTACCCTTAAATATAAGCTGTATTAGGTCACTCAGCTAAATAAACTCACAGTTTATCACACTCATCGCAATATTTTCTTATTAATTAATGGTCTGCCCTAACAGATCATAAGATACATGAAGGGCAACTTTGTATTTTTCACCACTGTCACCAATATCTTGCATAATATTTATCATATAGTAGGTTCTTAATAAGAATTTGTACAACTAATGAATAAGCAGTAATAATCTGGCAACAGGGGTTTAATATCATAAAATTTATAAAAGTCACTAATACCATAAAACATTAATAATGTTCTATCATTAACTTAGTATTAATTGATATTGATCCTCTTGTCAAATGGGATATAGGGTTGAAGGTACGGAATAAAAATATTATAATAAAGGTGCAATCTGTGGTGGGAATCAGCAAATTAATGCCCACAGAACAAATATGGCCCAGCCACTATCTGCTTTTGTAAACCAAGTTTTATTGAAACACTGTCTATAGTTATTTTCTCGCTACTATGGGAGAGGTGAGCAGTGCATGGGGTAAGTGTTTCTATGGAGTTGGGTAGTTGTTGTAGAGATTGTCTGGGATGCAAGCCCAAACTCTTTACTATCCGGCTCTTTTCCGAAAAAAGTTGCTGACCCCTGATCTATAATAATGAACCAACTGCATAAATGATGGTAATAAGCTTAGATATAAATACATGAATCACTTTTACATATTTTAGACATACGTATCTAGGTCTACATGTATACATATATTAAGCTAACTTATTTATCCAAATGTTGTGGGAATCTATAAACATCTAAGAAATTATAGGAGACAGAATGAAAGCAAGACAGGTAAAATACTGATGACTTTTTACCAAAAGAGGTGAAAATAAGACTCACCGGATATCATAATTGGTATGTGCATTAAACAAAAGCAAATTCTATTTTTCTCCATTTAAGAAATTCATAGTTGCAGGCCAGGCACAGTGGCTCATGCCTGTAATCCCAGAACTTTGGGAGTCTGAGGCAGGCGAATCACGAGGTCAGGAGTTCAAGACCAGCCTGGCCAATATGGTGAAACCCTGTCTCTACTGAAAATACAAAAATTAGCCAGACATGGTGGCATATACTTGTAATCTCAGCTACTTGGGAGGCTGAGGCAGGAGAATCGCTTGAATCCGGAAGGCAGAGGTTGCAGTGAGCTGAGATCATGCCACTGCACACCAGCCTGGGCAACAAGAGCGAAATTCCATCTCAAAAAAAAAAAAGAGAGAAATTCACAGTCGCAAAAACAATAATAGCCTGTGAGCTGAGCCACCTCTAACTATAATGGTGTGGGTAATTTTTGTCTGTTTCACAGTTTATGGCAGCAAAGACTTTCAGGGGAGCAGCAAATCAATGAAATGTATCTCATCATCTGAGTTTTGCGTGATGAATGACCATATACCCAATAAAGCTAGTATTTGACCATGATGAAACTCAAGCTGTCATTACAAATCCACCATGACAGAAAATTAAGTCTGGCACTTAGCCTTTGAAAAACACCAGCTGTGCCAAATGGCCTAGATAAGGAAAAATGGGAAGTAGAAACTGTAGTGCTTCTTGAACATATTCATTATGTTCTTGGAGCAATTCATTTGGATATAGCTGTTACGCACATGTTCAGGTGAAGTGCAGGGATACATTCAATCACATAGCAGCAGTAGTAGTGGTCAGCACACTTTGATTGCAACTGGCAGATATGCAAGTTGAACTAGGGTGTGCCTAAAAGGGGTTTTGTTGACAAACATAACATTTCATGGATACAGGTGTGGGTTCTGCCTCAGAGAGGATAAACCCAGGAGTTAAGGGCCCTTGCTCTCTCTCTTTCTCTCTCCATTATTTTATCTTTTGGATTTCATTTTATAAAGTACTTTCCCCAAAAGGAAATTTCAAGTCTTGATAATGTGCATTATAAAATAAAAGTGTGTTCTCCTCTGGCCAGTTCCAGCTTGGAAAATTCTGCAGTCTTGATTGGTCTATTTCTTGGACCAGTACAAATGTCTCTGATAGACTGGAGCCAAGGATGAAAAAATTGATACACAACTTTATGAGGAGAGAAGTAGAAGTGTTCACCATGCTCACATAAAAATCAAAAGCTACTTCAGCTACCAAAGCTTTCTTTACTTGTGATTACCCATGACTAAATTATTTGATAATTTATTACTCTTATGGGCTGAATCATGTTCCCTTTTACCTACCAAAAATGCAAGCAAACACTAGAAGCTGGAAGGTAAAAATAACAAGATTCATATGTTGAAGTCCTAACTTGCAGTACATCAAAACGTGGCTGTATTTATGGAGATAGAGGTTTAAAAGAAGCACTATAGTTAATTGAGGTCATTGTGGTGGGCCCTAATTTGATACCACCAGTGTCCTTATGAGAAGGGATTAAGACACAGGCATTCACAGAGAAAAGAAGATTTGAAACAAAGGAGAGGAGACAACCATCTACATGCCAAAGAGAGAACCCAACTCTGCCAACACCTTAATCTTAGACTTCCAACCTCCGACGTGGCAAGAAAACAAATTTCCATTGTTTAATCCACCCAGTCTGTGATATTTTATCATGTATGGCAGACTTATCAAGCTGATATGTCATTTAATGGGATATAAAATTAATGTGTCTGTAATGATAGCAGATCCCCTGGGACTTTTACTGTTGTCTGAGAATTTGTCTAAAGACTCAGGTGAAACTAAATGTGCCACATCTTCTGCCTATAGATGTTCTGATGATTGGGGCCAGCACCTCCCCGCATGACCTCCTGAGACGTGCCAGTTCAGAAATCTTGGCCAAAAGTTAACCTAGTTAGTTAACCTAGTTAGTTTTACCTACAAGTTAGTGTAAGAATGAGACTACAAAGAGGATGTCAACTTTCAGGGGCAAGTAGTTGTCAGCAAGAGTGGCTTTCCCACTCTGCACCTGATGTGAATGCTCTCCTTCCTGGATATCAAGGATATGAAACCGTCAAATGAATTACTTCTGAAGATAGGAGATGCTATGAGAGGAGGACACCAGAGTTCAACTCTCTAGCAATCTTCTCAGCCAGCAGAAACAAGCTAACTTGCCAGAGATTTGTAAATGTTTTTTGATTGTTAGGTATTTTCTCTAATACTATCTAATTCCTTATAAAATGTAAATTCAGTTTCTACTTTGGCAGACTTCAAATTTGAGCTTCTTAGGCCAATGATCTCCATGTGGACCAGCAGTTTAAGCACAGCTACTGCTTTTGACCATCGTTACACTCTTTATTGCCAGGCAGATTAATTTATAGAAAATTACTTGCAGCTTTTATTGGTGTTGCCTTAGCCTTTGACCCAGAAAACAGAGACAGGTCTTAAAATAAGCTCTATGAGCCCAGAATAGTTACCTACTGCTTACTATCAAAATGAAAACTAGAGCTGCCAAAACAGCTTTTCGTTTCATGGTGGTAAAATGTGAATGTACTACGAACTCTCCTAATTTTCCTTGTATATTGAAGAGTATCAGAGAGTTGCATACATAGACATTTTATCACCCAATCATCTGCCTACATTAAGGCATGTGTACTAGGCTGAATAACCACCCCACAAGGATGGCCATATCCTCATTCCTGGAATATGTTATTTTATGCAGCAAAAGGGACTTACAAAACTTGAGATGGGGAAATATCCTGGATCATCCTGGCGGGCCCAGTGTAACTACCATGGTCCTTACAAAACAGAGACAGAGGGTTAGAATCAAAGAGAGAATGAGTTCTCTAACAACAGAACCAGAGGTCAGGGTGATGGGCCAGTAAGCAAGAAATGCAATCAGACTCTAGAAGCTGGAAATTTTAAGAAATGGATTCTCTCCTAAAGCCTCCAAAAGGATCACAGCTCTGCCAACACCTTGACTTTAGCACCCTAAGACTCATTTCAGACTTTCTATCTCTAGAATTGTTAGATAATAAGTATTTGTTATTTAAAGCCACTGTATTTGAATTAATTTGTTATAGTAGCAATGTTGCTCTATTAACAAGAAACTAATATAACATGCTAAAATAAAATATATAACATTTTCTATTTTTCTTATTGAACTAATATTGTTGAGTATGTTGTTCATTCCATCATACGATGTCTTCTTTTTAGAGTTGCACAACAGAAACCTTCTTTGAATGTCAGTACACAAACACCTGTATCTCCTGAATTCCCAGAATCTGTGGATTACATTCCTGATTATTCTCTTACATGAGGTCTTCCCTACTAGGATACTCCAATGCAATCCATTCTTAGAAACACTAACTTTATCCCTGATTCAACTTTGCTTCCTGTTTTTGTTTGCTCTTTGCCCTTTTTTTTAATTTATTTATCTTTATCTTCTTCTTTTAGGCTTTTTTATGTGATCTCAAATAATTTTTTAAAGATGAATATAAATGAATAAATCATGAAGCAAATTCTTATAAATATTTTATTAAGAAAGATCTTTCTGCTTAATTGAAGTCTTTCCCATTGCAATTTAATTTCGCTGAAGCCTGAGCAACATAGTGAGGCCTTGTCTCTACAAACAATTTTGTAAAATTGTAGGGGAGAAGAGTTTTCTTTTTTTTCTCACCCATTCATTGTTCGATTCATGACTGAGACCCTGGTAGTAAAAATTTAGATTAACAAGAGAAAAGCACACAAATCTATGTAGTATAAGTTTTACTTGATATAGAAGCCTTCAGATTTAAATAATGAGTATGGTGGAATGCACCTATAGTTTCAGCTGCTCAGGAGGCTGAGCCGGAGAATCACTTGAAGCTAGGAGTTCTAGGCTGCAGTGAGCTATGACTGTGTCACTGAACTCCAGCCTTGGTGTCAGAGTGAGACCCCGTCTCTAAAAAATCAACAGAAAGAAAATATAAAGATAAATGGAGGAAATTTGGAAGGATGCCATTTTGAAAAAAGAAGAGTCTAGAGGTTTATTTTACTTTATTTTAAACTTAGACTAACAAATAACATGCTCATTTTAATGGAGTTCAGGATATGTTTTCCCAAAATATGGCACCTTGGCATTTGAAAAACAACAGAAGCAGGATGGATGTCTCTTTGGCCTTCTCCTGCCATTCTCCCCTGAAGCAGATCATAAAATAAATCTCTGACCTTCCTCTAAAGTAGGTCATCATTCTCATTCCAGAGGGGCCCTCTCTCTACTCAGAGAAAAGGAATGAAGACACAGAGAAGAATCTGAACAAACAGATCTTGCTAAGTTTTACCCAGTTTATTACCATTGGATCAGAACCTTTTGTCTTCTAATCATTCTTCTGCACAATTGTCCATAAAACTGCACAATTTTCCCTGGTTTCTTTCTTTTGTTTTTTTGGCAGGGGTCTTTATCTCTGAAGGCTTCTATGTCAAGTAAAACTTGTACTACATAGATTTGTGTGCTTTTCTCTTGTTAATCTGATTTTTTACTACCAGGGTATCAGTCATGAATCGAACAATGAATGGGTGAGAAAAAAAAAAAAAAAAAGACTCTTCTCTCCTACGATTTTACAATTTTTTTTTGAGACTAAGTCTCCCTCTGTCACCCAGGCTGGAGTGCAGTGGCACAATCTCGGCTCACTGCAACCTCCACCTCCCAGGTTCAGGTGATTCTTTTGCCTCAGCCTCCAGAGTAGCTGGGACAATAGGCGCGCGCACCACCACTCCCGGCTAATTTTTTATATTTTTAGTAGAGACGGGTTTCTGCCATGTTGGCCAGGCTGGTCTCAAACTCCTGACCTCATGTGATCTACAATAATTTTTTTAAATAAAGATTCATGGTGTAAAATCCATGTACACAGTTTCCATTCTGGAAGCAAACTCACTGATAATATGATTTCTCTAATAATGTAAATAACAATTCTATTTCTTTTCTACATAGATACATTTATAATTTATAGTTTCCTTTGTGCATGATCATGACAGACTGATATGGGTCATGTCTCTGGAACAGGGATTTAACTAAGATCAAAAATTGTGTTTGAAAAAAATAATTTGATTTTTGGCAACAGTTGTTCATTTTTTTGATAAACCTTCTTCTGTAACATTGGCTTCCCATGTTTGAAGGGCTCTTGTATAAGCATGAAGAACTGGTTTTCTCTGCTCTTCATCCAGTGACCCATGACATTGAAACAACCTATCTGTCTCTTCACTGTGACAGAAATGTTCTCATTCAATAGTTGTCATAGAGCTCCGTTCATTCAAGGAGTTCTGCTTAGCTGTTACTCTGCAAATTCATTTCCTATAGTTGATGCTGATATTGGGGAATTAACCTTTCACACCTCTTTTCCATTTGATCCTACCTGTTGACATCTGTATGCCAAAAAAAGAATTTGTCAGTGTCATGAGAAAGAGTAGATATGAAGTTCCAAAGTGCTTGTCTGCCAAGTAGACAGGTTTAGCTGAGGAAGGTGACTGGGAAATGTGTGAAAATCACACCAGACATTGAGATGTATGTTTAGAAACAGGAAAAAAAAAAAAAAAAAAAAAAAAAAAAAAACCTGATTAGCAAGAAAGCCAGGAGCAAAATCTCTGGGAAGTGAGCAGATAACAGCTGGCGACAAAGTGGGCCATAAAGTGGTCAATAAAGAAGAACAATTTGCAGAGATGCATGTAGCATTCAGCACAAAAACTTAGTAGTCAGTCAAAGAGACAACAACCTTGACTGGTCAATGCAGAGTTTGATTTGACTTTTTAGGACTTGTTGCTGAATGAGAATTCCCTTGATCATGTGGGAAAGTAGGGAAGGCCAATGCCCAAATCATTCATGGAAACTTATAGAGAAAATGAGGGTGCCAGCAAAACAGTGAATTATAACACTGCAGGACCAGATTACAAAATATTTGCTCTAGGTAAAAAATATATGTGCTTTCTTATAGAAGAAATAGGGGGCAATGCTTCTAAATCTACGTGTGTATGATGACAGATGTTTATGCTTCTAAATCTGCCTATGTATGATGTCAGATGTTTATATTCATCAATGTATTGCTCTTTCATTTCTCAGCCCTCTGCGATAATATTTTATTTATTTGGTTTTGTTTCATATCTGTTCTCTTCAACAGGCTGTTTTCTTGCCCAGGCGGGCAGAAATCAGATTTATTCTGTCCACTATTCAGTATCCAGGCAGCAAGGACAACGCCTGTCACACAATAGGCATTAAATATACACTTATTAAATAAATTAGTACATGAATGACAAAACTCAATTTTCATGGATGCTTATTGGTGAATGACTAACTTGTAAAACTATGACCACCCAAAACTATATTTCATTTCTATGTTGGCAAAACATCGTTCTATTTGAAACATTCAAATGAGCAATCATGTGTTTGGCTAAATATTTAACATTCTCCAGGAATTAGAGAAATAGGACTTAGAGATGCTTTCAACCTTTTCTGTCTCTGGATGAGTGAGAAAAACCATAAATAAAACTAGAGCCCTATTTTCATGTTGGGGCTTTTGTTTTATAATTCCTAGAATGCATGGAAACAGTAAAAATACTAAATACTTAAAAAAATTAAGAATTTGGATTAGTTTTAGGGTTAAACAATAGGTTCAGTATTTCCTCTATTTGGTTGTCAAGTCTCTGTATTCATACATTGAGGATGTTTGAAGCTATTTGTCACCCCCATCTGTTTACATTTAGATTTGAAAACTAGCTAGCACTTGGGTAATACAATGATTCAATTTGGACAGTGCCATATTTTAAGGAAGCCGTTTTAAGAAACTTTTTCTTTTTTTTCTCCACGAAGCTGGAAAAACCTCAGTATGTCTAATCTCTAACTTATTTTTCTGAAAGAGAATCAAAACAAACTCTCTTTTATGGTGTATTAGGAAGCAGCACATTCCTTGTTCACCAAAGATACTTGGTAACATCTCAGGAAAAACAGGTACCTATATATAAGGGTCTGAGTTTCCAAAGTCCTGCAGAATACATATAATTCCACTTTCAGAAGGAAAATAATAATACGTGTAGTTTCTCTTTCAGAAGGAAAATTTTGTGAAAGAATAGACATCTTGAAACCCAGCAGTAATCAATATCAATGGCATGAATAAACATAATTATACCCCCATGAAGAGAAGTTAAGGAAAATAGGGAAAAAGGGAGAATCCTGTAACCATGGAACACGCTGCAGTTTTTTTTGTTGTTGTTGTTTTGTTTTGTTTTTGGGTTTTTTTTTTTTTTGGCAATCTAATGCTGATAATCTTCACTATCATTTATTTTCAAGACCATGAAGCTAAACTTCAACCCATTAAAGGCTGCGTGCATATCTTATTTTCAGAAATCTTCAACTGATTACAATCAATACATCTTGAAAAGAGCCTTTGGCCAAAGCCAAGATTCCTCTGCACAGATTATTACCTTCTGTGATGGAAACAAAGGGAAAGAAGTCTGCAGAAAAATGTGTCTTCCCTAGAGAAGCAGGCCATGGAGGGCAATAACCAAGTCAGCAGTCAGAGCTGTAATTTTGCAGGCACATGTCTTATTAGATAAATGTGCCTGCTTTTTGTGAATTCTGGAAACTGATCTGCACTTTATTTATTCTTGGTTTTTCCTTACTCTCCTAAGAACTTGTCAAGGGCATGGGTGCCTACCTCTTGCATCAGCATGACCTGGATGTGAAACATGTAATCAAAGGCGATTATGTCAGAGCTTTAAGATTTAATTATTGCCTTGTTGGATTTTGGATTTGCATGGGGCCTGTAGCCCCTTTGTTTTGGCCAATTTCTCCCATTTGGAATGGGTGTATTTAACCTATGCCTGTACCTCAATTTTATCTAGGAAGTAATTAACTTGTTTTTGATTTTACAGGCTCATAGGTGGAAGGAACTTGCCTTGTCTCAGATGAGACTATGAACTTGGACTTTTGGGTTAATGCTGAAATGAGTTAAGACTTTGAGGAACTGTTGGGAAGGCAAAATGTGAGAAAGACAAAATTTGGGAGTGATCAGGGTGGAATATACTGTCCCCACCCTAATCTCATCTTGACTTGTAATCTGAAATGTAATCCCCGCATGTTGGGGGAGGGACCTCAGGGGGAGTGATTAGATGATGGGGGCAGTTCCCCCATGCTGTTCTCATGATGATGAGTGAGTTTTCACAAGATCTAATGGTTTCATAAGAGGCTTTTACCCCCTTACTCCTCTCGCCTGCTGCCATGTGAAGAAAGACATGTTTACTTCCCCTTTTGCCATGATTGTAAGTTTCCTGAGGCCTCCCCAGCCATGCAGAACTGTGAGTCAAAACTGGTTATAAATTACTCAGTCTCGGGTATCTCTTCAAAGCAATGTGAGAACAGACTAATACAGAACTCATATGTATAAACAGTTAAAAAATTAAATATATAAATGAAGAAGCAGCAATGTGGAAAAAACTGTGCCAAAAATTGGTGTGGTGCTGTCACATCTATTTGTAAATACTCTGGAAATACATAAATATGAGATTACCCTCAGCCAAATAAGTGTTAATGTTGTTTTGTTCTATTGCCTGGGATACACAGGAACTTTAAACCAAAGGCAAAGATAATATTTTCCTACCTTCTCATCTTCAACTCCCATTAGCTTCAGTTTGGAGGAAAGACGTCTTTAAACTACTTAGCAACAGGGTATAAAGGAAGAGGTATGTATGTAAATGCATTTTTTGCTTGTTTTGTTTTTAAAATATGCTTTATTTTTTAGAGCAGGTTTAGGTTCACAGTAAAATTGAGCACAATGTTACAGAAATTTCTCATATACTCCCTGCTTCACACATGCATAGTCTCCCCCACTGCCAAAATTCCACACCAGACTTGTACTTTTCTTACAATCAATATACCTACATTGACACACCATTATCACCCAAAGTCCATAGTTTACAGTAAGGTTCTCTTGGTGTTGTAGATTCTGTGGGTTTGGATGTAAATGGTTTCTTATTTCCTAAAATGCTGATGAATAGTCCATTACCAATATATTTAATAATTCAGGAACTATTAATGAAACCATCATTATTTCATTGAAATGAAGTTGACTGTGATGCAAGAAAAGAGTACCGACTGATATATCTTTGACTGCAAAGATTTTACAACATATTTTAATAAAACAGGAAGTGACAATATAAAATATAAAATTCGTAACCAAGTGCTTTTTTGAGTGTCTTTTACCTGCAAGATGGTATCTTAAAATCATTACTATAAACCGGTGGTTGGGAATAGGGGGAGGGATAAATATAATTCAGATACGCATTCTGTCCAAAGAGCTTAAAGTTTAGTCAAAAAATTATGACATGCATCTAAACAGTTATAATTGAAAGATAAAAGTGACAAAAATATGTGACTGAGAATTGTGAGAATATAAAGAATAATTGGAACTAACAGAAGGGAGAGATTTACTTTAGCTAATCTGATATTGCCTAAATGGGAGAGGTGGTTTATTAACAGGTTCTGAATAAAGGCTGAATATTTATTTATAAAGGGAAGAAGTAAGCAAAGTCACAGAGTCTGGGAAATGTGGAAAATGGTCATTTATTCATTTCATCAATTCAGCATCTGTCTATGTATCTATCAAGCACCTACAAGAGGCCAGCCACTGTTGTTGGCATCGGAGACACAACAGTAAACATAACAGACAAAAATCCTGTCCTTGAGAAACTTACACTCTATTGTGTGGAAGCACAGTTTAAGTTTGGTCTAAGTGAAGTGGACTTTTTAAAAATGTAGGGGCACGAAGGAGAGGCAGAAAATGGGTGGGTAGAATAGGGCTAAGTCATAGAAAGTCTTGAAGGTTAAGCCAGAAAGTCCAAATTTTGTTGTTTAGATAAAGCTAAGCCACTAAAGCTTTTTGAGTAGCAAAATATCATCACCAAATCTGTACTTCTGGAAGATTAATTAGACAGCTAATTTGTAAGATGAAGCCAAGAAGATTCAGGTAGATAGACAGTGCAGCAGCTCTGCAAAGAAATAGCACAGACAAGCAGGTCAGGGGAGAGAGATCAGGTGCTGGAGAGGATGTATGTGTCTCTAGATGAGAAGTTAAGGACACAAAAAGTCTGTTTTCCAAAGAAGGCAAGAAAGTGCCTGGCCAGCACTTCATAATGCGGTTTCGCCCAGGAAAGATTAAGTTTGCAAAACATTCACCCTTTCCTCTAGCAGGTTAATTCTCTTTGAAGTGGTCAGTTAACGGATCTTTACCCCTTTACAGGCATTTCCTTTTGCTGAAAGCAGTGACTACTGAGGTAGAAATGCATTGGCTCCAGATAATTGAATGGACCTCCCATCATTAAAGTCTTGATTCTCAAAGGAACACTGAGGATTGAGGAGAAAGGGGCCTTTTTGTTCGGGTTTAATTCTATTGCCTCCCTTGCTACTCATCTGTTTAGCAAATGAAGAGAGAAATTAATGATGATGATGAATGAAAAGCAGAGGGAAATGGGTAGGCATTGTAAAGTTAGGCCAATCCACAATGATCACCAAAATGAGCTTGATGCTTATTTTCCTAGTCTTTAGACCTCTGCCTTTATCCTCGGTTTTTCTTTATTTTTCTGTTATTCTCAAACACACCAATGTACAAAGTGAGTCTGTGGCCAGCTCGCAATGAAAGGAGTAAAGAGCTGTCTATTAAATTCCCAGCTGCGATCTGCAGAAACTGAGACTTTCAAATATTACCCATAAGATAGATGTCAAAAGTGACAGATAAATATAAGCATCTAAAAATCCCAGGATAAAACACAGATTAACAGTACTCACAACAACATTTTGAGTACATAAAAATGTTGGAAAATGGAAAACACACATATACACACAAATGTACCCATGCAAACAGACAATACACACCACACACATGTATACACAAGATATATCAACTGGGTGATACTGAAAAAGAAACAGTTTAATTAACACCTAAATACTTTTTTGATCTCTCCCATTCCTGTCCCCACACAGCTACACACACACACACACACACACACACACACACACATTTTTTATGCCTCCTTTTAAGCCTTAGTCTTCTAAAAATAAGAAAAAAATGAGTAATGGGCTCTGAAGATCTGCAATCCTGTGTACAAATTCAATTTCATCACTTGCATTCTATTTCACTGGACATTCTACTTAAATTTTCTGAGCCTCAGTGTTCTCATCTGTGAACAGGACAAATAAGAGTACCTACCTCAAGGTTCTAACATGTATTCAATGAGATCATGCAGATAATTGACTACAGTGCTGGGTAATTAATAAACAATAAATGGTATTTAACAATGTTTATTTTATATTCATTGTCATTATTATTAAACCTTTTAGATTAAGGAAGCCATATGAATAAAAGGCACAGTTTTTTTGGATGTATAATGCAGTTGAAATCCCAGTGAGTGCTAGCAGGTCTTGAAAGTGCAAACTCACTTAAAACCCAGGCGTCCTGGGTCAGCTACTATCACCTCTAAGAAGAGAGAGAGACTTACAACTCCCAAACTTAAAATAGCTCTGAAGTGTTGGCAAAGATATCCTTGTTGTGAAGGTTCATAAAGTCCCCTTTGTGAATTTCACTCCCCAAGTGTTAACTGACAAACAGCATGCAACACTTGACAGTCCCCTTCAAAAGCAGTTTAGAAGAAAGCGCCTGAAATACGAAGAATTTGGCTGCTCATTATAGACACCACTTTGGCAAACATCATGTTGAGGCATCAAAGCTTTTCAGACATTGGAGGACCTAACTCAGACTCAGATAAGCAAAGCTGATAAACAAATTGTCCCTGATTCCAGACTATATCTGTGTAATACAATTGTTCCTACCAGCTGAAACTACCGGTTTTATATAATTTAATTTAAATTATCCAAATAGAAAATGATTGTTCAAAATTCTACATGGTTTCCTTTACTCCTGGCTTTTGTGGAGTAGCAAACATGAGGATGGCAAATTGTCACTGGCAGATCCTTGTCCTTCCCTCATGTGGAAGCCCTTTTTTCACTGGGGATTCACGATGCTTCATTGATGCTTTCTTAGAAGTTCCTGAATTTCCCAGCCTATTTAAGAAGTCATCTCTAATACTGTGATAGAATAAAGGCTTTCTATCGCCTTGTGACTACACCTGCTTTGTCTATACTACCGAAATAAAAACAAATCTTTAAAGGAAATTTAAAACTATAGGTGAGAAATGTACTACAGTTGCTTGTAGATATTACAAACATGGATACATCAGTAGTGACATATTCATATCTCAGATATAAAAGGCTGTGGAATGTGAATCATTTCATGGATCAATATATTATACCTCCTCCTTCATAGAAAGCATCAAAATTATGTCTATCAAGAGCATAAATGTTGTGCTAGGAAAGAGATAGCTGTACAGGCTATCAATCAAACAAATCATTTACTGATGGCTGCTTTTCTCAAAACTGATTGTAAGGAGGACTTTCCTCCTTTGTAAATAGCCCAGTTGCCCCTAGAATGCAAATTTCTCAGGCATATGAACGTAACAAACATTTCTTGAGCATTTACTACATATTGGCAGCACTGTGTCGGGCCTCAGGACAAAACCGTGGGCCCATCCAGTCCCTGCTCTTGTGGAGTTCATGCTTCAGCCAACATGATGAAAGTATTAATAGATTGCTTAATGAATGAGATAAATACTACCATAGGGATAAATTGGGGTCAAGGTGGAATTAAAAGGGCGTAGAAGAGAGATGTTTAGTTTGGGAATAAGTATAGTATTGGGAAGGCTTCCTACAGGATGGAAACTGAGCTGAGTATGAGCATTAATTTGGTGGTGGTATGGGTAGAATGGGGTAAAGGAAAGTAAGTGGTGATATAGGAGGGAATATAATCATGTTTACAAAAAAGTACAGCCTGAGGCAGAGAAAAGCAAGATCAGAAGCCAGAGAAAGCAAAATTTATGCAAGACAATTTCAAGTAGTTTAGCATTGCTGGGTAGCAGAGTATATGCAGCATGGAGTTCTATTTCCTCAGACGTTCTACTTAAAATTTGGGGTTGGAGGTAGGAGAGTTAGACAATGACCAGTTTTTTTCTTCTTCTTCTTTTTGAGATAGAGTTTCAGTCTGTCACCCAGGCTGGAGTGCAATGGCGCAATCTCGGCTCACTGCAACCTCCACCTCTTGAGTTCAAGCAATTCTCATGCCTCAGCCTCCCAAGCAGCTGGGACTACAGGCGTGCGCTACCACTCCCTACTAAATTTTGTATTTTTAGTGGAGATGGGGTTTCACCATGTTGGCCAGCCTGCTCTTGAACTCCTGACCTCAGGTTATCTGCCTGCTTCAGCCTCCCAAAGTGCTGGGATTACAGGCATGAGCCACCGCGTCCGGCCAACAAGGCCCAGTCTTGAAGGACTTTAGAGGGAGGGGTGAGTCACAAAAGTGGGAAGCTGTATTAGTCTCCCATTGCTGCTGTAACAAATTAGCACAAATGTAGTGGCTTGCAACAACATAAATTTGTTGTCTTATAGTTTTCAAGTTCCAAAGTCTAAAATGGTGCATCAGCATTGTCTTCCTCCTGGAAGTTTGAGGGAAAACTCTGTTTTCTTATTTTTTCCAACTTCTAGAGGTGGCCTGCATTTCTTATCACATGGTTCCTTTGTAAAAATCCCACCACTCCACCCTCACATCTCCTCTCACTCTAACCCTTGTGTCCCCCTCATTCACTTAGAAAGACCCCAGCAATTTCGCTGGCTCCAGGCAGATAATCCAGGATAATCCCCTCATCTCAACGTCCTTAATTTAATCACATCTGTAAAGTCCCATCTGCCACATAAGGTAACAAATTCACAGGATCCCGGGTTTAGAATGTGCACATTTTTGTATGGGGCAGGGGGTAGTATTCTGCCTGCAACAGAGGCTATTTCAGATTTTAAGCTGGGAGAAGAAAGATCTGAGTTAGCGTAAAGTTATCTGAGAATCAATGGCATTTTTTAATTCACAAGTTTCTATATTTTAGCAACATCAGGTAATCATGTTATTAAATACTCTTTCTTAGGTATCCAACTGTCATATATCCATTATTGCTCCTTTATTCTTTCTTTCCTAGTCAGTGTGCATGTGTGTGTGTGTGTGTGGTGTGTGTGTGTTTGTGTGTATAATTTACAGGGTCAATAACAAGCACATAGAGCTTCCATATATCAAAATGGATATGAGCTTCCATATATCAAAAATAATCAAAGAATTAGGGGTAAAAAATAGATAGAAGGAATAAATTTTAGTATTTGATAGTAGAGTAGGAAAATCATAGCTAACAATAAGTTATTGTATATTTCAACATAGCTAGAAGAATTGCTTTGGGATTCCCAACACAAAGAAAAGATAAATGTTTGAAGAAATGGATATCCCAAGTACGCTAATATGATGATTACACATTGTATACATGTAACAAAATATCAGATGTACCCTCAAAATATGTACACTTATTATGTATCAGTAAAAAAGTTAAAAATCACATAGCAAAGGCATAAATAAATAATAAAAAATTGTGTATTTTTAGTCTAAATTCATAACCACATGGCAATCAACACTTTCTGACTAGGAGAAATCAAAAGAAGATTAGATCTGGATGAGTTTGGGGTTTGCCACTCAACAGGTGTGTATTCCTTGGACAAGTTGCCTAAACATTTTGTGCCCCATGTCCCTCATCTGCTGCATGGGTACAACAAACGCCTGCTCAACAGTTTTGTTCTGAGAATTAAATAACATAATATTGACACTAATATTTTGATATTGAGGGCGCTTGGCTTTTATAATTAAAAAAAGGTAAAGCTACCCTATACTTACATATGTGTTGTACAGAACCCTCTCAATACAGAAATGAGGGCATGAATCATACAAGCTAGATATTGCAATGTGTAAAAATATGCTGGATAGAATTTCTCACATTTACTCTAACCTGACAAAATAATGTTTAAAAAATCAGCAGTCAATATTACTATTATAATAATTGTTCATCTATTCAAACACACACACAAAATTGTGAAGTCTTTTCAGTGTGGTTGTTTGACTAGGTTGCCTCCAATTTAACATCTTTGTAGGAGCCACTAGGTTGGAGCTCTCCAGTGCATGCCTTGGGTCCAAGCTGGCAGCCTTATTCTTTTTCTCTATTATCCTTACTCACAGCAGCCAAAGAATGGAAACAGTAGCATTCCTGCTCCTAGTGCTCCAAAGTAGTTTCCAAGTCTCTTTTTCTTCTTCCAAACTATAGTCACCCTAAGGGTGTGAGTATATAAAATGTTCAGAAATCTGAAAAGGCTTAAAATCACATGCTCTTTGAAACAGGGAAATGGTCCTCAGGCCATTCAACATCCAATCCATTATAGGATGTGCATATAAACTTTGCTAGGACAAGCAAAGTAAAGCTCAAATCAATGATATGCATTTGTAGAGGCTCATCTCAGTCAATACCAGGGTAGAGATACAAACGAAATAGCCATCAGATGACAGACATGGTAAAAAAGGAAAGATACTGGGCCTGAAGTCAGAGTGCTTTAGTTTTAGTGCTGTAGCTGGAAGGGCAAGTACAAATAATTGATTCCAACTCCCTATGTCATTGATTGTTCACTCAGAAAATACTTGTCCAGGCTGAGCATGGTGACTCACACCTGTAATCCAGCACTTTGGGAGGACGAGGTGGGCAGATCACCTGAGGTTTGAAGTTCAAGACCAGCCTGGCAAACATGGTGAAACCCCGTCTCTACTAAAAATACAAAAAATAGTTGGGTGTGGTGGCAGGTGCGTGTATTCCCAGCTACTCAGAGGCTGAGGCAGGAGAATCGCTTGAACCCGGGAGGTGGAGGTTGCAGTGTGCTGAAATCACACCACTGCATTCCAGCCTGGATGACAAGAGTGAGAGCGTGTTTTTTTTTTTTTTTTAATACTTGTCCTTGCCCTACCATATGCCAGGCACTGCTCTAGGCACCATGGATAAAATGAACAAAAGAGACAGTGGGCACAAAACTAGGAAGATGTAGAAAGTATAGGCCCTATGAAGATATTTGTGACATATGTAAATGCCTTTTTCCCTTTTCAATACAATGCTGCATTTCAAGGTTTTTAAAATAATATGCTTTTGAAAAATGATTTAAGAGAATTATACATGTGTAAAAAAACTAGCAAATATTACTTTAAAGCTTCTCTTTTTCTTTTATGCTTTAAAAGTCCTTGATGATACTAAAAGTTAAATATTTACCTATAACTTTTTAAGTTTTTTAACATTTAATTTTTGACATTAATTCTTTAATCCAACTAAATAAATTCTGCTTAATGGAGAAAAAAGTCCAATATTGCACTACTCAACTAATAATCCATAAGTTAATGTGATCCTTGATCACTTTTTAAAAATTACTGTTTAGTCTCTTTTAACCTTTTCTGTTGAGTCCTAGTCTCATTAAGTCTAGTACCTTACCACATTATATAAATATGTAAATTTTTAAATAACATTTAACTTGGTAAGATGAAGGCCTTTTTCATCTATTTTCCTGTGTTTTGTTAGCATTTAGGAGACATAGTGATCTTCCTAAGGTAATTTTGATCACATGTAGTTTTTATTTTAAATGCTGATCTTATAATCAATCTGCCAATGGTTCTTATAGCTGGTTGTTTCTAGCCTATATAAAAGATATTGAGGCAAGGAGCGGTGGCTCATGCCTGTAATCCCAGCACTTTGGGAGGCCGAGGTGGGCGGATCACGAGGTTGGGAAATCGAGACCATCCTAGCTAACACAATGAAAGCCCGTCTCTACTAAAAAATACAAAAAAATTAGCCAGGTGTGGTGGCAGGCACCTGTAATCCCAGCTACTCGGGAGGCTGAGGCAGGGGAATGGCATGAACCCAGGAGGTGGAGCTTGCACTGAGCCTAGATCACACCACTGCACTCCAGCCTGGGTGACAGAGTGAGACTCTGTCTCAAAAAAAAAAAAAAAAAAAAAGATATTGAGCAGTGCCTCTGGAGAAATGGCTGACATCAAGGCTGGAGCAGGCTAGTAGCACAATGTGGGGAGCAGGGGAGTGGTAAATCCTTACTTTGCAACTATTGCAGTGAAGATTGAACCAGGAAAGAAATGACAAGTGATGCTAAATTCCATGGGCATATTTTGCTGATATGAAGGAAGTTTGAATGGTCTTAAAACGTCTTCCTGAAGACTGCTTATTAGTTATAAGGGGAAAAACAGTTATTACAAATTAGAGAAATTGTTCAACATCTCCACCAAGTGAACAAAACTAACATCACCAATGAGGGGCAGGTGTACATTACCTGCTTCCAGTGGAGTTTATCAAGTAATGGTCTCCAACCATTTGGACACCAGGGATTCATGGAAGACAATTTTTCTACAGATGGGGGGATTAGATTCTCATAAGGAGTGTGCAACCTAGATCCCTCTCATGCAGGCACCGTTCACATAGGGTTCATGCTCCTATGAGAATCTAATGCTGCTAGTGATCTGACATGAGGCAGAGCTCAGACACTAATGCTTGCTCACCCACACACCCATCTCCTGCTGTGTGACCTGGTTCCTAACAGGCCACCCACCAATGCTGGTTAGTGTCCTGGTCCTGGGAACCCCTACTATAGAGGATACAACATCACCTGTGCAGTATTCTGGTAGAGATGCATAACGTGAATCCAATTTGAATCCAATTACGAAGAATCATCAAACTGAAAGCGAGCAACATTCTGTTTTTTTTAAAAAGGAGGGATAGGAATGTATTCTGTAGAAATGTTCTGGGTTAAAGGATGCTGAAGAGACCTGATAACTAAATGCAAGACCTGGGCCTAGGCTGAATCCTGTACTGGAAAAAGCAGATAAATGTCATTTGGGACATTATTAAATCAACTGACAAAAAAAAAAATACAAAATGGTAGTTTAGGTAAAACTGTTTCATCAACATTCATTTTACTCAAGCTGAAACTACTGTGAGGCTGGGTGCAGTGGCTCGCACCTATAATCCCAGCAATTTGGGAGGCCAAGGTGGGTGGATCACCTGAGGTCTGGAGTTGAAGACCAGCCTGGATAACATGGCAAAACCCCATCTCTACAAAAAAATACAAAATTAACCAGGTGTGGTGGCACACCTGTAGTCCCAGATACTCAGGAGGCTAATGGGGGAGGATTACCTGAGTTCAGGGAGGTTGAGGCTGCAGCGAGCTGTGATTGTACCACTATACTCCATACACTCTAGTCTGGGTGACACAATAACACCCTGTCTAAAAAAATTAAAATTAAAATTAAAAAGAAAAAACTTTTTATTGGGAAATACACACTAAATTACATAAAGTTAAAGATCCACAGTGAATGCACCTTTAAATGACTCAGAAAAATAAATTATAGTCATGTGTCACTTAACAGAGATATGATCTGGGCAAAGTATGTTACATGATTTCATCATTGTGCAAACACCATACAGTATACTTACAAAAACCTAGATGGTATAGCCTACTATACACCTAGGCTATGTGGGATAGCCTATTGCTCCTAGGCTACGAATCTGTATGACATGTAACTGTACTGTATGCTGTAGGCAACTGTAACACAACGGTAAGTATTTGTGTATCTAAAAATATTTAAACATAAAAAAGTGCAGTAAAAATACTGTATTATATTTTCATGGGACCACTGTTGTATATGTGGCCTATCATCGACTGAAACTTTCTGATGTGGCACCTGATGGTATTTAGAAGATAGGTGATATGATTTGTCTGAGTCCTCACCCAAATCTCACCTTGGATTGTAATAATCCCCACGTGTCAAGGACAGGGCCAGGTGGAGATAACTGAGTCATGGGGGCAGTTTCCCGCATACTATTCTCGTGGTAGTGAATAAGTCTCGTAAGATCTCATGGTTTTATAAATGGGAGTTCTCCCTCACAAGCTCTCCTGCCTGCTGCCATGTAAGATGGACTTTGCTTCTCCTTTGCCTTCCTACCATGATTATGAGGCATCCCTGACCATGTGGAAATGTAAGTCCATTAAACCTCTTTCCTTTATAAATTACCCAGTCTTGGGTATGTCTTTATTAGCAGCGTGAAACAGAGTATTGCAATGGGTAAAGATAGATTGCTAGATATAGAAAGATAGATACACTTAGAAAACAAACAATAAGGAGAATGGTGTAAAATATTAGTATTACACAAATCTGAGAAAATGTATGCAAGTGTTCTTTATACTATTCTCATTTTTGCAATTTTCCCTATAAACAGGAATTATTCCAAATAAAAGTTTTAAGTAATAAAAAATAAATGTACAACAGTGAAACAGTGGGGACAACAGCAAAAAAAAAAAAAAGAAAAAAAAAAAAAAAGAAGAAAGAAAATCTTTCCTGTAGAACATCCAGTTGAAGCAGATTTTCCTGTTATTTTCTGTGGCTTCACACTGCTACTTGCTTTGTGGTATTTAAATGGTTTGTAATTGTTTATTTATTCATTATTTGCTGATTGTCTATCTCCCTGTGAACAGTCCCTGAGTCCAGGAATAATGCTTGTTATGTTCACCACCATCCTAGCATTCAATGTAGCGTGAAGCAGAGTGTAGGGACTAAATAAAAGCCTGTTGATTGGATGAGGAAAATAGTTTTAATTTTTATATATTTACAATAGTATTCAAGCACTTTCAATCTTACCTATTATTTCTAATTTTTCATAATGGGACATGTGGTATTTTCCACTGTAGGGTTGAGTGGGAGCAAACAATACATAGATTTAATTTACTGCATATAATGTACTGTGCAAAGGACTATTAGAGTATTATTAAAAGAATGTAATATCTGCGTTCAAAGGGCTTATAGTTTAATCAAGGATGAAGCAAATTATTTATTATGATGTCTAGAATTAAAAACTTTGGCCTAAAGATTATATAATATTAATTAATTTCAGTGAATTAAAGTAAAATAAAACTTGTATAAATAGTTCTGGCTTAGTATCTGTATCCATGTATGTGGATTTTGGGAGACAGTAATATAATGAATCAATTACACAGCTAAGAACCTGGAAATCCTCATTTTTAGAATAAATATTGAAATTATGACAGTGGGATAACATCCAAGTGGAATAACAAATTTGAAACTTTGGAAAAAGAAATAGATCATTTCATAATGCCAGCGGAATTAGTAATGACCTCACCTAATTTATAATGAGTGACTGTAGCATGTGTTTTTTTGGTTGTTCATCAGTTACTTTTGTCCTTCAAATATTACACATATATCCATGAAATAAAATACATTTTTGCAATGATTTAATTTAATAAAAATAGTAAAATGTATAACCAACTCTTTCCTATAAAAAATTCTAAACAAGTGCACGAAAGAGTTCCTAAGTATAAAATAGCAAATCTTTAAATATTAAAATTAATTTAGAGAAAAAAAGTTTAAAAATAGTCACCAACTTTTATCCTGACAAAAAAACGATAAAGTTGGGCAAAACTGTCAAAAACAATCATTTAGCTTTGCTTATGACACCAGAACGGGCTCCCTTCTCATGAAGTGTTGACAGTTAAAGTGGTCTGTGTGGCAAGTGCAGAATGAGAGTCAACACCTCTGCTAGTCTGAGGTCTTGGCCCTGTTTGAAGCAAGTGATGGACTGGCAAACTATTCAGAGATTTGACTGGAAGTTCTAGAAGGTGAGCAAGTCATAGAGGGCCTGAGTAATCAAAATTAACATTACCAATGAACAATATGAAAATGAAACTGAGAAAACACTTCCTTACTGTATTAGGGTTCTCCAGAGGGACAGAACTAATAGGATAAATGTGTATATGAAGTGGATTTATTAAGGAATATTGACTCACATGATCACAAGATAAGGTCCCATGATAGGCCAACTACAAGTGCAGGAGCAAGGAAGTCAGTGGTGGATCACTCCGAGTCCCAAAACCTCAAAGGTAGGGAAGCTGACAGTGCAGCCTTTAGTCTGTGGACAAATACCTCACAGTCCCTGACAAACTACTGGTGTAAGACCAAGAGTCCAAAAGCTGAAGAACTTGAAGTCCAATGTTTGAGGGCAGGAAGCACGCAGCACCAGAGAAAGATCAAGGTTGGAAGACTCAGCAAGTCAAGTCCTTTCATGTTCTTCTGCCTGCTTTTATTCTAGTCCTGCAGGCAGCTGATTAGATGGTCCCCACCCAGACTGAGAGTGGGTCTGCACCTCCCAGTCCACTGACTCAAATGTTAATCTCCTTTGGCAACACCCTCACAGACACACTCAGGAACAATACTTGGCATCCTTCAATCCAATCAAGTTGACCCTCAATATTAACCATCACACATATATAATATCACCAGAAAAGAAAAAGACAGGAATAAACTTAACAAAAAAATTGAAGATTTGTAAATAGAACTAGAAAACATTGTTGAGATAAATTTAGAATGGTTAAAATAGAAATTCAATGTTCATAAATCAGAAGACTCAATATTGTTAAAATTTTAATTCTCCCCAAATGAATCCATAGACCATAGCCCCTATCAAAATCCCAGTTTTTTGTGTAGAAATTGGTAAGTTGATTTTAAAATTGATATGGGAATGCAAAGGATCTATAATAGCTAGAACAATTTTGAAAAAGAAGAATAAAGTTGGAGGATTTGCATGACCTGATTTTAAACCCTACTATAAAGCTATAATAATTAAGATAGTGTGGTATTGGTGTCATTACAGGCAGTTGGAGAAGATCAATGAAACAAAATTGATATTCTAGAAATTTTCCCTTATATTTACGCTCAACTGATTTTCCACAAAGATGCCAAGTCATTTCAAGGGGGAAAGGATAGTGTTTTTTCAAAAACTATTTTTTTTAGCCTATCTCACACCATACACAGAAATTAAATGATGATGGATCATGGGAGTAATAGGGCAAAAGGGCACATGCAGCATTGGGGAAGGAAATGGAAGAAATGGGCTGAGACCCTAGAATCTCAGTGGGTCCCTAGTTGGTCCAGTACCCCCAGGCAGCTGCCATGGACACCTGCAAGCTGGTGCTGATCCAGCACTGCGAGAGGACCAGGAGCCTGGAGAACCACTTCAGCAGTGATAGGACAATAACCTGAGTCCAGCGGGGCATGAAGCAAAGGGCATCGTGCAGGCTCTCTGAGATGCTGCCTATGAGCTTGACATGTGCTTCTCCTCAGTGCAGAAGAGAGAGCAATCCTGACCCACTAGATAGTGCTGGATGCCATTGACCAGAAGTGGCTTCCTGTATTAAAGACTTGATGTCTCAGTGAATGACACTATGGGGATCTCACTGGCCTCAATAAAGCAGAAACTACTGCCAAGCATGGTGAGGCCAAGGTGAAAACCTGGAGACCTCCTATGCCATCCCAACACCTCCATCAAAGCTACCCCTTCTACAGCAACCTCAGTAAAGATCACAAGGATGGAGACCTCACTGAGGATCAACTACTCTCCTGTGAGGGTCTGAAAGGCAAGAGTGTCTTTCAGACAGTACCCTTTCAAAATTAAGTAATAGCTGCCCAGATGAAGGAGGGGAAACAGGTATGGACTGCAGCCCATGGCATCAGCCTTCTGGACATTAAGTACCTGGAAGGTCCTCTGGAGAAGCTATCGTGGAGCCGAACCTGCCAACTGGTATTCTTATTGTCTATGAGTTAGATAAGAACTTGAAATCCATCAAGCCTATGCAGTTCCTGGGGAATGAAGAGGCCATGCATAAAGCTTGGACTCTGTGACTACCCACAGCAAGGCCAAGAAGTGAAGGCCAGTAGGCAGACCACTATCCCAAGGATCATTTTCCCTGTCCATCCCATTCCTCTGCACCTCTCCCCTGCACATGTCATGCTAACCACATCTGCAGCTACAACTAAAGAAGCCTAAAGATATGGTCAGTGTGACATGCGAAGGGGAGAGTGCAGAGGAATGGGACAGGCAGGGCACCAGTGACTGTCATTTTCATTTGAGCAATTTTTATCTCCTGCACCCACTCTACACAATCTAGTCAGAATGGCACCTCTGGGGCATAGGTCCTCAGTCCAAGCCACGGAAAAGCTCTTCTTATCCAAAAGGAGTTTAAGAAGTAGTATCTTGGGTTTTTGCAGGTGCTTTGTTTACTATTAGTTGGTGCAAAAGTAATTGCAATTTTTGCCATTACTTTTAATTACTTTTGCATCAACCTAATGAGAATCTGCTTGACTAGAGTAGGGAAGAACCATGCCAAGGCATGACCAATAAGAAGATGCAAGAGAGCCTCTGTATTCCCAGGAACCAGCCCTTTACTTTTGTGTAGTCGGGTGACTGCCCAGGGAGCTTTACTTGCCCCAGTGGAAGCTGAACGTGAAACCTGCATTGTTATTTTTTCAAAAACAACAGGTATTTCCTCCCTTATCCCAGAGGAGAAGGCTCCAGAAGGTCAATATCAATCCTGAATTAAGTTTATGTGTTACATTTACTTTTACAAAATATATCTAAGTGTTAAGACCTTCAGCCAAATTAACTTTAAAGGAGTTTGAGCAGTGAAGGGTTTCCAAATTGGGCAGCCCCCAGAATCACAACAGATTCAGAGAGACTACAGGGTGCCTGGCGATCAGAACAAATTTAGAGACAGAAAAAAGTGAAGTGAGGTGCAGAAATCAGACATGAGGTACAGAAATATTTTGAGTGGTTACAACCCGATGTTTGAACATTCAGCAGTGTATGACTGGTTGAAGTACGGCTGTTGGGATTGGCCAAGACTCAGCAATTATCACAGGTGCATACTCCTAAGTTAGGTTTTCAATCTTGTCTACCTGTTAAGTTAGGTTGCAGTTCATCCACAAGGACTCAAATATAGATGTACAGAGTCCTTCTCAGGCCATATTTAGTTTGCTTTAACATAAGAAATACAAAACAAAAACTCTTCTGGAGTTTCTAGTGGCGGTTGAAATAATTTCATATGTGGACATCAGAAAATAAGCCATTCCTCATACCAATATGGCATAAGCTCCTTCACATCTAAGGAGTGGGAGTTCATCCTGATGTGCACTTTAGAGCCCCTCCCATGCAGTGAAATGCTTGTTGACCATATCTAAGTGTGTCTTTCACTATGTACGACTTCTGAATCATATTCTAATTGCTTGGCCCTTCCACAGACCCAGTACTAATTCTGGTCATAGCTAAACAAAATCTTTTTTTTCAGGTCAGTATAAGAAAGGAGGGATGTGTAATAACAAATGGATCATAAACTGAAATATAACTCATAAAACTTTTAAAAGAAAAAAATGAGAAAATGTTTGTGACCTTGGGTTAGGCAAAGCAGTAATTTCAAGCAAAGTATTCTTAGATATGACAACAAATGCACAAACCATAAAAAAAAAAACCTGGTAAATTAGCCTTCATTGAAATTAAAAACTTTTCTGCTTCCAAAGACACCATTACAAAATTGAAAAGATTTGAATACTGGAGGTTAGCAAAAAATGAAGAAGAAATCCAAAAGATAAGTCACATACTGGGAAATATTTGAAAACCATATACCTGATAAAACTTGTACTCAGAATATATAAAGAAATCATATAACTCAATGACAAAAAGATATACAACCCAATTTTTAAAATAAGCAAGAGATTAGTAGATATTTCACCAAAGAAGATATATCAATGGCTAATAAACATATGAAACATGTTCCACATCATTAGTTATTAGGGAAACGCAAGTTAAAACCACAATGACATATGACAACATATACTACAATGACTATAATTACAATACATACAATACCAATTATTGAAGAGGGTGTGAAAAAACTATGCAGATGAGAAAGTAAACTAGTACAGCCTCTTTGCAAACCAGTTTGGCACGTTCTTAAAATGTTAACCATAAACTTACCACATAAGTCAACAAATCCCTTCCTAGAAATCTACCCAAGAGAAATGAAAACACATGTCCACAAAAATACTTCCAATATTCATAGGAGTTTTGTAGCCAAAAACTAGATATAATTCAAACGTTTGTCAAATGGTAAACAGATAAACAAAATGCGGTATATCCACAAAATGGAACACTATTCAACAACAAAATGGAATGCAGTTCAGACATATGCAACAGCACGCACGGATGAACTTTATTCAAAAACATTAGCCTAAGTGAAAGAAGGTTGATACAAATCTTACATATTATACTATTTTCACAGCTAGTTAGATAGGCATGAGTGGGGCAGGAGAGAGCTCTCCCCACACCCAGTAGGAATATCAGGTAATAGTTTGATAATTATACTACCTCTCTAAAGCCAGGGGAGAACAATCTCCTGATGATCCACAGCTATTAACACTAAAGATAGTGTTAGGGAGAAGAAACTTCCTGGGCATGTGGGTTAAGAGACAAAATGGGGAAATATGATGCTCCAGGTGCATTCTACGGGAAAAAGGAACAAAGCCTCAGATGGTCATGAGTACAACTTCCTAAACACATCGTGCCTCATCAGTTCGCAATGGTAAGGAGGGAACTGTGCATGCATATCCTAAGAGATGAGCCTATGAAGCTCTAGGATCTAGGTTACATGCTCTTTTTAACCTTCCTGTTCCTGCTTGGGTCTCTTCCAAGAATATCTTTCTTTCTTTCCATTCTAAAGCCTTTTTAAATAAACTTCCACTCCTGCTCTGAAACTTGCCTTAGTCTCTTCTTCTTCTTTATGCCTCTCAGTCAAATTCTTTCTTCTGAGGAGGCAAGGGCTGAAGTTGCTGTGCATGTGTGCAGATATGCTGCCAGTAAATTGGGGTAACTTGGGTCTTTTCTACCGGTAACATTATTTCATTCATATGAAATATCCAGAAAAGACAAATTTATAGAAACAGAAAACAGATTAGTGTTTGCCTTTGGCTGGGATGGGAGCCGAGATTGAGTGCAAACACGCTTTTGAGAATTTTTGGAGAGTGATGGAAATGTTTTAATACTGGATTGTAGCTGTGATTGCATAACACTATAAATTTGCTAAAAATTATTCAATTGAAAACTTACAGTGGATAAATTGTATGTATATAAGTTATATCTCAGTAAGGATGTTGAAAAGAAAGAATAAGCTGTTCTATAACAAATTAACAAAGTGAGAAAAATATCCTGAACTTTTAAATAAAATCCTCCTGCATACACTCATCACCCCTGACCCCCCCCACTCATACACTTCCACGTTATATGGTGGTTCTTCCTCCATTAAATTATGAGCCAGCCATTTCCTCAGGGTAGGCTTATTCCGAGGACAGGTTGATTTAAGAAATAACGTTTTTGTTCTTTAAGTTTCAAAATACACTCCTAAAACACCTGGAAGGGATAATAGTTTTGAGAATATTATTCCAAAAGGATCTTAGGCTATTCATATCCCACTCCACCCTCTACCCGTAGGCTGAACCATGGGGTTGGGTAGCTGGTAACATAAAGACACCAGAGATAGTGTTGATGAATTTAAATACTTAGGAATACTTGGCTCCTGTATTTGAAGAGAGCCCAGAATGTGGGCAAAATCCCTGAATTTTTCATATCCAAAAAGGTGAACAGAGCAGAACCATCTGGAGAGAGGATCTAGGCAGGCCTCAGAGAGCTCTACCAACATTCCTGCAGCTCTAGAGTAGCAAGGCAGCAGCCACTTTTGACTTGTGCACTAAAAAGAGGTGAGGAAGCACCTGAGAGTGATTTTCACCTCAGAGATCTCAAAATTCACAGGAGGGGCAGTTCCCCCAAACATCATAAGTTACTAAGAACACAGGTGTGATTCTGGAAATGGGCAAAGGCAGATGTGTGATTCCCTTAATTGACTTAGAGTACATGTCTTCCTTCTGGCAGAATGGGGGCATGAAATAAAAAAAACAATTTGCTCACAGAAGAGCCAGAAACAAGAAAACTAAATTTCATCCACACTTAATGTGTAGGCTGAGACTCACACCTGCAGTATAGCACTATAATGCAGCATTTTGCAATTTTTTTTTGCAGTATTACCTAAGGAGCCTTTTTAGAGATATTTTTCTAATTGCTCTCCTCATAAAATTTTAATGAGACAGAGTTTCATTCTTGTTGCCCAAGCTAGAATGCACTGACATGATCTCAGCTCACTGCAACCTCTGCCTCCTGGGTTCAAGCGATTCTCCTGTCTCAGCCTCCTGAGTAGCTGGGATTACAGACACCTGCCACTATGCCCGCCTAATTTTTGGTATTTTTAGTAGAGATAGGGTTTCACCATGTTGACCAGGCTGGTCTGAAACTCCTGACCTCAGGTGATCCGCCTGCCTCAGCCTCCCAAAGTGCTGGGATTACAGGCATGAGCCACCGCACCCGGCCTACTGTGTGTATTTTTATATGCTGTATTTATATCTGTGTCTAGTATGTATGAAACATAAGGGATTTTTTTTTGCCTCCTCTGAGACCCAATTTTATACATTCTCAACAGGGTGATATTGCTCTGGAGTGAAATAAAAGTCCACTTAAGGGGAACACAAAAGAAGTAAGCTAAATAATTGATTATATTAATTTATGGCTAGAACTTGACCAAATGTTTTCTTATGTAACATCTCATTTGGGCGCTGCTAAGAACTTGTGAAGTATTCTTACCATTCTTATTTTCACAGATAATTAAATGACTGCTCTGCTAGTAATAGTTGAGCTGGAACTGGGATCTAGATGTTCCAACTCGAATTCTATGTTTTTCTACTTGACACTCTGCATCAGAAAACATGTTCTTTTGGGAAACAGTAGCAACCCTGTCCTTTAAATCATGGAACTCTAGTAAGATAAAACAATAGAAAATATAAAGAACACCTTCCCATACAGAAAGAAACTGACCAATTTGATTATTTATTCACCTGTAATTATTGGCATTTTACTGGAATAGCTGAAAAGATATGCAAAATTCAATATAAAATATGTAATGTGCAAAGCTCTAGGAATTGGGATGGCTTTGTTTTCCGTATTACTGACATTTTCATTTATCTAGATAACTGTATAGGCATTTAAAATGGTGAGAGGATGGCAACTGGCATAAAACACATACAAAAGACTAATTTGAAAATTATTGCTTAAAGAATATTAAAAATACATACACAAACACAGATAGAGAGATTAGCATACATTCAATAGCAGATAAAGACTATTCCAAAAGTAAATCCATAGTTTATTTACAGTTATTAAGTTTTACACAGTAAAATCTGTAAGCACTATTTAATTATAACTATATTTACAGCTCACATTCAGACTCTAAGTATGTATACTAAATGTTTTGTCATGGATATGGTTTAGACGTTTCATGCCAAATTCTCATGTCTATATTTATAAAGGAATCACTGCTGCACTGTTTCTCTAATCCTGAGAATTACAAAAGGATGTTACTCCCTGAACTTTAATATATGATGTAAATTTCAGACTGGTGGTTTTGAGGAGCTTTTCCTGGCATTACCATTTGAGGAGCAACTCTTTCAACTGTCTGTATTTCCACTGAACACATTAGCCTCATCTTCTGGCATTAAAATAAGTAAGTTAAATAATTTAAAATCCTCTGGAAGAGGATTTTATATGCTGCCTATTTAGAAAACAGTATTGAGGAGCAAACAGTAGATAATTTTTTTTAAAAAAATGTCTACGTAAAACTGATCTAGAGGTTTGTACTATAAAGTAGGAAAGGACATGCCAATGATTCAAACTCCAGCACTCCGCAACCTGTAGATACGGATTGGGGTGAATCTAGTCCAGGTGATCATGGACTGTAGATTATACGTCCCCTGAAAAATGAGAGAATCGGTGAGGCAAAGAGTTGGTGAAAGAACATCCCAGGAGAATGTCAGCAAGGGCCCCCATGGAAGCGACGGTTTTGGCATATTTGGAGAACTGAAAGAACTCTAATATGGTATTACTTCTCTGGAGTTGGCAGGAATATTCATCATGGAAATCATTTGACATATTTCAGCATGTTTTAATTATTATGCTGTTCTTGTTTCTATTTGGCATAATAAATGTCATAAAAGAAGAGTATAATCAATAGATACATGACAAGGATTAGAATAATTCAAGTAATAACAAGAAGAAAAGCATATGGGTTGTGCTATACCAATTTTAAGAGTATTTGAATTGTTATGGACACAAAGCTGACATAGCAAAACACCTCTAAATTCTAACTCCTTTCATACGGAAAAGGGCATAATCCATCATGACCCTTCAAATTCAGGAAATTCTGATATAACTGTGGTTTTAATAGAAGCATTCAGAAGTCACTTGGTTTTTAAAATAATATTTTTCTTTAATATCCTGAAGAAAATATTTAGATTAGATGGCTGTGACTAAACTCTTTCTGAAAATATATAGTGAAATACGCTGAATTTAAGGTAATGGTGTTGAAATATAGCAGTAAGTCAATCTGGGGACAATCTAATATTATTATATGTCACACTTGTCTTGGATGAAGAAATCTATCTTTCTGTCCACACCTATATCTATCTATCTATCTATATATATATACACAAACATTGATATTTTTGAGTGAATTGAGAAATCAACTTAAGGCAAATGGCAAACAATTCATTCAAATAAGTATTTTTTGAAAAATATACAATTGTTTACTAAATACAGCTGAACAACACCTGGATCAAATATAGGAAATCAATTTGATAATTTAATGTGGTCTTAACATACTCTTTTTTATTTTTCCCAAGAGACTATGTAAATTAAGTAAAAGAGCTGCATGGAGGAAGGCATGGTGGCTCATGCCTGTAATCCCAGCACTTTGGGAGTCCGAGGCGGGCTAATCACGAGGTTAGGAGACTGAGACCATCCTGACTAACACGGTGAAACCCTGTCTCTACTAAAAATACAAAAAATTAGCCAGGTTTGGTGGGCACCTATAGTCCCAGCTACTTGGGAGGCTGAGGCAGGAGAATGGCGTGAACCCGGGAGGCGGAGCTTGCAGTGAGCCGAGATCGCACCACTGCACTCCAGCCTGGGCGACAGAGCGAGAAACCGTCACAAAAAAGAAAAAAAGAAAAAAAGAAAAAAAAAAAGTCTTCATGGACTTGTATAGTAAGAAAGGGAGGTCAAAAGTTAATGAACAGGCCCGGGTCCAGTCCAGTGGCTCACGCCTGTAATTCTAGCACTCCGGGAGGCCGAGGTGGGTGGATCATCTGAGGTCAGGAGTGGTGAAATCCCGTGTGAACAATGAGATCACTTGGACTCGGGAAGGGGAACATCACACACTGGGGCCTATCATGGGGAGGGGGGAGGAGGGAGGGATTGCATTGGGGAGTTATACATGATATAAACGTTATGCACATGTACCCTAGAACTTAAAGTATAATAAAAAAAATAAAAAAATAAAAAATAAAATAAAATAAAAATACAAAAATTAGCAGGGCATGGTAGTGCACGCCTGTAGTCCCAGCTAGTTGGAGGGGCTGAGTCAGAATTGCTTGAAACTGGGAGGCGAAGGTTGCAGTGCGCCAAGATTGCCCACTGCACTCCAGCTTGGGCGACAGAGCAAGACTCAGTCTCAAAAAAAAAAAAAAAAGAAAAGAAAAGAAAACTAAAAGTCTCGGTACAGTGGCTCGTGCCTATAATCCCAGCACTTTGAGAGGCCAAGACAGACAGATCACCTGAAGTCAGGAGTTGCAGAGCGGCCTGGCCGACATGGTAAAACACCGTCTCTACTAAAAACACAAAAGTACCCGGGCATGCTGGCATGTGCCTGTAATCTCAGCTACGTGGGAGGCTGAGGCAGGAGAATTGCTTGCACCCGGGAGGTGGAGGTTGCAATAAGCCGAGATCGTGTCATTGCACTCCAGCCTGGGCAACGAAAGAGCGAAACTCTGTCTCAAAAAAAAAAAAAAAAAAAAAGGAAAAAATAAATAAAAGTTAATGAATAGGGTGGGCGCAGTGGTTCATGCCTGTAATATTAACCCTTTGGGAGGCTGAGGTGGGTGGATCACTTGAGGTTAGGAGTTTGAGACCAGCCTGGCCAACATGGTGAAACCCACATCTCTACTAAAAATACAAAAAGTTCTCTGGGCATGGTGGTGCAGGCCTGTAGTCCCAGCTACTCCAGAGGCGGAGGCAGGAGAATGGCTGGAACCTCAGTTAGCTGAGATAGGGCCACTTCACTGCAGACTGGACAACAGAACAAGATTCTGTCTAAAAAAAAGTTAATGAGCAGATTATAAGAATCACAGAAAAATTATTGAAAATTAGATAAAATGTCTCCAGATATTAAAGACTAAGTCATATCAATAACAAAAATGTATATATAAATAATAAATATATAAAATATATAAATAAAAATAATAAATATAAAGGAATGATTAAAAACACAAATGAAAATACCATATTCCAGTAACAATGCCATCAGTGACTAGGTGGTAAGCTCTGTTAAGGCCGGGGTCTACAAAATATGTCTGTAAAGGTCATGACAGTAAATATTTCAGACTTTATGAGCCACAAACAGTCTCTGCCACATATCCTTTGCCTTTTGTATTACAGCTTTTAAAAAAATGTAAAAACCATGCCTCAAGGCAACTACCAGGTTCTCTTTTCATATCCCAAGTAGTTAGTGGCTTACTGAATATAGACAGGTGAACTGAGAGATGGGCTTTATTTTTCAGTTATCTGAGTTATGAAACTGTTCAAGAGTAGCTCTGCAAAAGATGAAAAGAGGAATACAATTTCCAAAATTATCCTTCAAAAATGCACAAGTGCATTGGTTATTTCCTCAGTTCTACATTTTGGTCAGAGAAGTACTTCATCAAATGAAAATCTTTACTTTATTAATCTGACCACTATCAAGTGTCAATATGCTTTGAAAAAGGTCTCAAAAAATCTCAAAACTAAAGCTGTCTTTGACAACTGCATGTAACTGGTTGGTAATTGTGGCTTCTATTTGAGCCATATAGTGACTACATCTATATAATTCTCTCTAATCCCCCTGTACAGACCACCAATAAATGAGGTGGCTTCAACTCCCTGGTTTGAAAACAACTTACCAAATATAAGAACTGGGAAAAATATTCAAGCCTGAAAAACTAGTTCCTTTCCCCAGCCATAAAGTGAGGTGAATAGAGAGTGAAGGCGAATTGATAGAGCAGTTTGTATCATCCTACCTGTTCCCTCGGTAATCAGTGGGGGAAAGAGATGACACCATAAAAATAGTCCTCCCAGCAAATTGAGGGAAGGGCTCAGAATCTAGAGACCTATAAACCACTGTTTAACTGGAGTTACTTGACAGCAGAATCTTCAAATTCATTGGGGGTAGATTGTAAGTGATATGGGCAAAGTTATGTCTAGACTGAAAAGAGTTAGAATCATCCATAGTATTCTTTGAAATTAAATTTGGTACAGAAGATAATTCTAAATTTTCTATAGACTTATAAGAAGATACAAATGTAGCTGGGTATGTCAATCAATCCATCAGTCCCCAAGAGAAACTTGTCATGAGTTATCTGGAAGCCTCTCTGGGGTGAAGTTCGAAGGATCACTCATGCCATGAAATCTCATGGAGACCTACCTGGGCCCTCCAACCACCCCATGTGACATACTACAGTGCCAGCACTTTAGTCACTGCTGCTGTGAGGGCATTAACAACTGGTCACTAAACCCTTTGAGATCAGTAGCAGATAGAACCAGCCTAAAAGTCCTCCTGGAATGTTGGATTACCTCCCAGTGCTAAGTGGGCGAGTACATAGACCACACTCTTCCTCCTTCCACCTTCACCATACAGGATTCCCAGCATCTTAAGAAATGAGAACCAGGAAAAAGAAGTGGGGAAACCCTTGAAAGAAAAAGAAGCTAGAAATGCAAAGTTTTCAACTGAAGGACAATAACTATATTTGTTTGAAGAAACTTTAGTGTAAGTCTCACCTGGTCTAGAATAAGTTGTCTGAGCTATCTACGACAGGAAGTTTCTCTTTTAAGAAAGTTATTTATAAGATTAGAGTTGTATTTTTGCTTCACCAACTTTTATGAATAATTAGAGCCATGAAGCATCCTATCTGATATACAGAAAAGTAAAATAATATTTTCCTCAAGTTGCACAAAGTTAGAATACAGAAAGCTTCAGAAATCCATAGGAAATTACAGATATTTAGAAATGCAGGGACCTGAAGGTAGTTAAGAAATATGAAGAAGAAATGGGAAAATAATTATCTATTTAAAAATTGCAGTGAAAAAAAATTTCAAGTTTGAGGTTGCCTCCAAATCTCTTATAAATTCTAGTTTATTCTGAAAGAATAAACAAATAGGTTTCCAGGGAGACAAAATCAACGTTCCCCTCAGACAAAATCTGCAGAAACTGTAAGTTGTTAAGTACTGAGATGTAAGAAAGCTGTGGAAATACTTCAAACTGCCAGATGAAGGATTAATACATTAAGTTGAAAAAACAGATGGCAAATATTGGCTGTACTTACCAGAAAGATCTGTGATGTCAACCATATATTTCAACTGTTGTAATATCTTTCAACAGATTGATGAGGATGGTCTAAAGCAAATGCAAAATTATAATAAAAATAGGCTACTAAGAATATACCTAGAAACTAATGGAGAGCTTCTAGAAGAGTCAATCAAGATTATGATGGCATAATAAATATGTGTAACAGTTGAAAGAACTGAGGGTATTTAGTGTAGAAAAATTAAGATTTAGTAGTGCACATGACATCTGACATCTATCTTCCAGTAAGTAAAGGGCTGTTACATAAACACATGGAAGAGAAATCCTGTGTAAACTCCTAGGCATTTGAGAACAGAATTCATTAAAGTCAGTGATAGGTATGAGTGACATATTTTATCTAAAATGATAAAGGAAAATCTAACAATGACTGTTCAATAAAGTTGTCTTGTGTGGTTAGGCGTTCCCCATCACTGCAAGTACTTACAAAGAAACGAGACCTAAACATAAAAACAGAATTCACACATTGGTATAAAGGGTAAGATTGGATGACTCTACACTTCTTTGAACTCTAAGAATCCTTAATTTTATTATACTTTATTTATACTTTAGAGTCTTCTATAGATAAATTTATGAATATAGAATTTTTGAAAATAATTTCTCAAGCCATTTTCCTTTTGTTTAAAATTTTAGAGCTTTGTTTACAGCTTTCTGAATTCATGACTAAATTTACTCTGGCAATAGAGTTGCTAGTTGCTTGATCAAAAGCACAAAATTATATGAAAACCAATGATCTGTTTCATTAAGGAAGGAGTCTCAAACTCAGATTCCTACAGGTGTCAGGTAGGTACCATAAACTATTGCAGTGGGCAGGTGATTCTTCTTCTTTTGAAACATTTCAGTATCTTGAATAATCATTAGTGTTTCCAGTTTTGGCAAAAGACACGACGTCTTACCTAAATTAATGTTAAACCCCAGTGTAATCATTCACTGCGTATGTCTGTGCTGAAGGAGTGCCTTTCTTCCATATGGAACCCAGGGACCCAGGCTACTTTCATCCTGTGGTCCTGAGAATCTAGGATATTCCAACCCCAACCTCAAAGCAAGAAAAGAGGGTGGAGACTCTTTTTTTTTTTTTCTCTCTCTCTCTCTCAGAAACCTTGTCAAGATTGAAATTCATTACTTCTGCTTACATTCCATTGTTACATGGCTTGTATAAAAAGAGGGCTGTGAAATGTAGTACATGGTTAAGAAGCCACTTTCCAATGGCAGCTCCAAATAATTATTAGACAGCTTGCCATTTCTGCCACATGTTGAAATAAGTATTCTTTTCTCCATGATGAGTAAATCAACCATGCAAGGGTGATGATAAACAGCTACGGAGAACAAGCCTCACTGCAGTGTCTTGGACCATGGAACACAGGAGAACATACACAGCTACCAACGCTCCCCTAAGAGGAGATGGCTGCTGTAGGGCTCTAGGTAACTGACTGATGTAGTGCCTGGCACATAGGAGGTACTCAGGAAATATTTTTTGGCTTAATTGAAGAGTCTTAGATTATCAGACTTTCTAAATTTTTTTCAAGAAGGGTAAGACATTTACATTTTTATGTAAAGCCTGCTGGATTATAAATTATAAACTAAAAAAAAAAAAAAAAAAAAAAAAAAAAAACCTTTGCAGAGCAACAAGACATTTCTATGTCAAATATACATCATAGGCAACTAATTTTCAAGTTTTGTATAACAGTTACCAAGGAGCTTTCCAAAAATGCTCCAAATATTTTCAAACTAATTACTTTATTCAAGGGATAAATAATAAAGTATAAAGAGTAGTAATAATATTGGTTCATTTAAAATATTTTTCCTGGAAATTAATCATGGCTAGAGGAGTTTAGAACATGGTTAGAAGAGTTTCTTCTACATGTGAATACTTGCTTAGGTATAAGTTTAGATTCTGATGAGGATGAAAAAAATAGAATAGAAACCAGAAAATATTGCTTCCCAGTTTAATTTTATGCTTGATTAAAGATGATGGAGTATTGGAAAGACAGGAATAACCAAATGAAATAGAAATGAGCACAGGACTGCAAAACGTCCAGGGGCAATTGACTTTGGCAGGGTTCCTTGGGTCTAGTTCACCAGCTTTTGCTTGTTTATTTTACCAACGGGGAAGATTTCTGGTTTATCTCTGAACATTCTGCACAAGTTAAATGTGACATTTTCTTTCTCCTCTAATGCTGTCTCATCATATTGTTTCTGAATCAGTGCTATCCCTAATGTTTTTTCCAAAAATGGAAGCTGTGAAACTGATTATGTTAAAAATCAGCCATGAGAATTACTTCTCTTCACTTTTTCATAAGATGGCTGGCCCTGCGCACCACATCGAACTTAACAGAATTCTAACCTCACTGAGCGTTCAAATTTGTCCCCAAATGGCCTAAACATATAGTTTAGCCACTTCAAAAAGATTGACCAGGTTCTTGCTTTCCACAGGAAAAAAAAAAAAAAAAGATCAAGTTAGAACTTTTCAGTTGCAAAAAAAAAAAAAAAAAAAATGGAGTTTATTAAAGCATAAAAAATTCATTTGTATCATCTAGTTTTGAAGGACCCAAGCTACTTTTGGGAAAATACTTATCAACCATTTCTCAACCATTCTATTTTTCTAAATGATTCAGTTTAGCTGGTCATCCAAGTAAGGTGTTAGTAGATTCAGATAAGAAATGTATTACCCTTTAATATTGATTCAGCCAGTACCTATGAGGGCTTAATGATGTGCCAAAAACTGTTCTTCATATGTGGGCATAAATAACTCGACACCCAACATACACAGCCCCTACACCACGGAGTTTACTGTTTTGTGACAATGACAGACATGGGTAGTTGCCTGGCATAGCCTGAGAAACAATTACAATGCGAGTCCGACAAGAGCACCTAGAAGCACCAGGAGAGTCCCACAGCAAATTGCCTCTCCTTACTGGCAGACCTGATAAACCTCTGCAGAAGGAACAGGTGGGCAGGGAATATAGCAGCTGCAAGAAGCTTCCAGAGCTACCACGTAAGACTTCAAACTACTGATAGAGTGACTTGTAATCTACTCTAATCCATTCATTTCAGAGAGAATAAAACCAAGGACACTTTCTAATGTTGACTAATATGTCTGCTATTTTTGTCACTTTGTATGTATTTCCTCATTCCCCCACAGTCCCCAGCTAGAGATAACTACCCTCTCCTTTTGATTCCCATGGAAGTTTATTGGTATCTCTCTAGTGAAATTTATCTTATTCCATCAAATCTGAGATGTCATCTATTAAAACAATCCTGGATTTAGACGTATTGAAATCAGAGAGCAGGGTTGGGATGGGGTAGGGGATACGCATTTTAGAATAAATAAAATGTAGTATTACTTTCTGACTTGTGTTTTAGCTTTCGGCATGCTTGTCTTATCTCCTCCAATAGATATCAAGTTCTCAAAGGCAGATTAGTTCTAGTTACTTTGTATTGTCTGTTGCAAGAGTTCAGCACCTTGTACTTTGCAGACACTCAAAACATGTTTGAAAAAAATTAGAGCACAATTTATCTGGTAGACCTGGAATGAGCCAAGTTTTCCAAATCCCAATCTAGTGTTTTTTTATATCAAATAATAACATCATTAATCCTTATTAAGTAGAGGTCAGTAGAAACATTAATATAAAATGGCTAATACTTATAGAACACTACCAATGTGCCAGATACTACTGATAAATGTTATATTTGTCATTTAATGTTCACGATTGCTGGATGTTGTGGATACCTTTTATGCTTCTGGTTCTCATTCTCACAGCCCACTTTTGTTTTTTTTTGAGATAGAGTTTTGTTCTTGTTGCTCAGGCTGGAGTGCAATGGTGCAGCCTGCAGTCTTGGCTCACTGCAACCTCTGCCTCTCAGGTTGAAGAGATTCTCCTGCCTGAGCCTCCCAAGTACCTGAGATTACAGGCGTTCTCCACCAGACCTGGATAATTTTTAGTAGAGACAATTTTTAATATTTGGCCAGGCTAGTCTCGAACTCCTGACCTCAGGTAACCCACCCACCTCAGCATCCCAAAGTCCTAGGATACAGTCCAGGCCCCTGCTCTCTTAGAACTTATATCCCAGGCCGGGCGCGGTGGCTCAAGCCTGTAATCCCAGCACTTTGGGAGGCCGAGACGGGTGGATCACGAGGTCAGGAGATCGAGACCATCCTGGCTAACACGGTGAAACCCCGTCTCTACTAAAAAAATACAAAAAATTAGCCGGGCGATGTGGCGGGCGCCTGTAGTCCCAGCTACTCAGGAGGCTGAGGCGAGAGAATGGCATAAACCCGGGAGGCGGAGCTTGCAGTGAGCTGAGATCCGGCCACTGCACTCCAGCCTGGGCGACAGAGCGAGACTCCGTCTCAAAAAAAAAAAAAAAAAAAAAAAAAAGAACTTATATCCTGATAGAGGATCTGCACAGTAATTCAAACAAATACCAAGAATTACTGGGCAGATAAGAAATTAAAACACAGAAAGATGCCAGAGTGACTAGATTTGACAAGAGCACCCAGGCTAAGGGAACACTAGGAAATTTCTTAATGTTGGCAATACTGATACTTTGGGAGCGATAATCCTTTGTTGTGGTGGATCATCTTATGCATTGTAGAATGTTTAGTAGCATCAGTCTTTATCTGGTCATTGCTAAATATTCCTAGGGCTGTGGGGGGGGGTGGGGGTGGCAAAATTACCCCTGATTGAGAACCACTAATCTAGAGCAAAGTAGTTCTTTTTTTTTTTTTCTTTTTGAGATGGAGTCTCACTCTGTTGCCCAGACTAGAGTGCAGTGGCACAATCTCGGCTTGCTGCAACCTCCGCCTCCTGGGTTCAAGCCATTCTCTTGCCCCATCCTCCCAAGTAGCTGGGACTACAGGCGCGTGCCACCATGTCTGTCTAATTTTTGTATTTTTAGTAGAGAGAGGGTTTCACCATGTTGGCCAGGCTGGTATTGAACTCCTGACCTCAGGTGATCTGCCCACCTTGGCCTCCCAAAGTGCTGGGATTACAGTAGAGCAAAGTTCTTCAAGTAGGATCAGTCTTGATATGTGTTAAAAGCAAAAGAATTTCATAATGAATAAGGAGGAGAGGGGCAGGAAGTGAGATAATAAAGGTAGGTGAGGACCTCACCATGCGACAACTTTTAGACCTGAAGAAAGACTTCTGATTTTATCCTAAACTTCTGAAGGGCCAGTGTGAGATGCAGCATCACTGTGAGGTGATATGAACTACATTTTGAAAGGGTCACCCTAACTTCTATGGGGAGAATAATTAGGAGAGAGAGAGGTATAGAGTAGAAAGGGTGACATCAGGTAGAAGCTGCAGCAGGAGTCCAGGCAAGAGAAGAGGGTGGCTTAGAAGAAAACAACAGTACTAGAGGAAGAGGGCAACACATAAGTTCAGAATGAGTACTGGTGAAGAGTTGGCAGGATTTGCTGACAAATTGTTGCCAAAATACCAGGGGCTCTGTCTAGGTCCTGCTGCTCACCCCACAGAAAGCCAATCACCTAGACAATGACAATGATTATTGCCAATCAAGAAGGCTTTAACCTGGTGCTGCAGCTGAGGAGATGGGAGATCAGCTTCAAATACATATCCTTGACCTGCTAAAATTGGGGCTTTATATAGCAGTGAAGAAATGCAACTATGTGTGAGGAAACAGGAACTTGGGAGGGGTAAGGAAGCAATCATGATGAATGAGGGGCCTGGCATCTCCTTGTCTAGATGTGATGATCTCCTGAGTTTCAGTTCTTTGTTACTTTTTGAGAGGACTGGGGGTCCTTTCCTGAGGAAGGAACTCATAAAACCAATGCAAGTTTCAAGCTTTACAACTGAAAGAGTCAATTCTGTTTATCAAAAGAAAAAAATCTGTCTATGGGATTATTGTGTCAGTTTCAAAATTAGATGTGGGGGATAAGGAAAAAGGAGGGACCAGGGTCCAGGAGGAGCCAAAAGTGAAACACTTGGGTTGGAGGATGGGGGAAGTGGCATTTACTGGGATGAAGAAATTGGCAGAAGCAGGTGGCAAAGGTGGGACAGAAATCCAGCCATCTGGCACTTCCTCAGCCCATGTTCTATTTTATAGTCTTGTCTCCCTGGAATGACAACTGCTTTCCTCTCGGCTCCTTGTAGTTCAGTCACAGAGGTAGCATTTTTTCTCAGTAGTGAGGTGGAAGCATTTGCTCTTTCTTTAATTGTTGAAACTGAAAGTAAAGAAAGAGGAGACAGCATGGGTCCCACCTCAGTGTGGCAGCCAGTTTGAATGTGTAGGCAGACTCACTATACTGTGTCAATGTCTGTACACTGGAGCCACATTCTCAGAGTTCCCTTCCCTGGAGAGATCTAGGTTAGGGTCAGCCACCAGAGGAATTTGCAGGCAATCTGGAAGGCCACAGTGAGGTAGCAGCCATCTTTACACTCTGAAGTTTGCTGCAGGCAGATGTGTGATAGCTCACACACATTCTTTCTGAACTGCTGCTCCCCTGTGGCAATGGCCATGCCCTGTCCTACATGTCCAGTAGTTCCATCTGATCTCTTTCTTTATCTTCTCTGCATCCTGGGCCAGGAGCAAGTACAGCTCTGTAAAGAATGGCACCAGCTTCTGCATGTTACCTGCCTCATGGAAAATGAGACTTGAAAGCATGAGAGGCTGATACAACTTCCAGGCTCCCCTTTGCCTCCCTGACTTCATGTCATTCATCTTATCTGCTCAAGTGTTCACCTGCCAACTTTTGGCTCTACTTCAAATACAGAGGTAGCAGAATTACATATAATGCTTAACCAGCACCTGTGTAAGGTGTATAAGATCATCGTATAATAAATCCTTTGCTCTTTATCAACTATGGTGGTTCACTTCCCTGATCACACACAGCCTTACTGATACAGTGGGTGTCATGTCATTCATCTGGTCCTCTTGTGCACATGTCAATGATGTAAACCTCCATCTTTAATCACATTTCAATAGAACATATTATGTCAACACTGGTCCATGTGCATGTACATTAACTCATAAAATTCTCACAGCATCAATCTCATATTTTTGTTGTCATCCATCTTCATTTGGTGATGAGTAAACTGAAACCCAGAGAGTTCAGTAACTGGCCCAAGGTCCCACAGGGAGTGAGTGATATATCAGTGATGCAAACCAGGCAATCTGGCTCCACAGACTCTGTTTATAACTGCCCTGCGATGCTGCCCCTGACTAGACTGGTTTGGAAATGCTGTCCTTGCTGTTGAATAGCCACTGATACTTTCTCCCTCTTTATTTGTCAAGAACTGTAAATCCTCAAGTCCTTCCGGTCTCCAACTGGTGTCTCACACTGTCAAAGTCTCTGAGCCATCCTGATCTGTCCTGTGCTGCTTTCTCTTACAGGCTCCTGGGGTTTGGCAATTTGGTTACACATGTGTGTTTTTCCTCCATGGTATCTTTTCCCTGTGGTTATTTTCCTGGAACATAATGTCCTGTCATTTCTGCCTGGAAAACCCCTATTTCTGCTTCAACCGCCAGTTCAAGTATCTTCCTCAACTCCGTCCTGCAGGTAACTACCATAGCATATGTGCTAGTGCATTATTTTTCTTTACACCTGAGTTAAGTTCTTTAACCCCTCCCTACCCCCCACAACTTCCCAGAGGTGTAAGCCAAATCTTAATTCATCTTTGATTCTCCAATGACTACCCAGTGCCTGACACGGATATATAAGGTACTTAATAAATGTCTTTGTTCCTCAGGCAAAATCTATTTTACTGTGTTGAAACGTCTTTCAATTATAAGATCATTGCCTAAGAAAAGCTCTTTCTGCGTTTTTATCATTTTTGCTCTTAAAAATTTGCATTCTTGAACTTTTCTTTGGTATATATTGATTGGTTCATTTTTATGAATAAGATGTACAGATCTTGAAAGTACACACACACACACATTCACTCAAGTGTAGCTACACAGAAAATAAACCTTTAAAGATATAGTTTTTGAAGGCTACTCCTCCAAGAGACCTGTCTAGCATGTAAGCACTTTTAACTTTATACTGGGTGGACCTAGATTAAAAAAACAAAAGTAATAAATGTGAGGGTCATAGTCATTGAAAGGGAACTGAGCACCCTACTGCAATTGATTTGTTTAAAACTTCTCTCATCTTACCTATAAGCATTAGGGCCTGTCCTAGCTGCAAACATTAGGATCCAATCATCTGGAGTAAATAGATCAAGGACTTTATAAGCCACAGGTCTCATAAAATTTCTTCTTACAAATGCATCGTTTTAATAAATGTCTTTGAAGCCAATGGTGCTGACTTTATGGTGTGTATTCAGACAATCAGTGAAAAGGCTGGGAAAAGAGAAAGCAATAATAAAAACCTACCAGTTGATGAGTCAAATTGTAAGCAATGTGCAGCTTTGTAAACTTAACTGAATGGAAGTGAGTACTGGACCAACAAGAAAGATCAACTCTTGCATCCAAGTTTGATCTAAAACAGAACAAGCTTCTTATATCACTTGGTACTGTTTTGCACTTTGTAAGCATTTAATAGATATTTGCTTAATGTGTGAATATGCTAACGATGCTTTGCCACTCACCTGTTTTCCTAACATTAAAGTTTCGGATACATTTAATTATATCCTTTTTACATGACTCATAGAATTTGAACTTTGGCAAAAACAACAAATCTAGGCAGCAATAAGAATAATTCATTCTAGGAAAAATAGGCAGCCAGAGTGTTTGATAAACTTAGGCTTGCAACAAAGCCATTGAAAAGGATTTTTCAATTCTCCTTTCCTTTATTCTTCTGCTTTATAAGACTTTTTGGACCAAGAACTCACATGGACAAGGCAGAACTGGGTATAAGCCCCTCTTTTGCGGTGATTGCTAATGGTAGTAAATGAGCCAAAAGAAGCCTAGAACACTGTTCTATCTACATTTTATTAGCTACCACTCATCATAGTAATCACCATCACATTATATTCGTTGCAGCTAACCCTGGGACTGCCACAGTAAGGTTACTTTTCAAACGAACTCTGGTGGTCATTTCTTTTTTAAAAATATTTAATAAATTTACTTAAGACAGAGAGGTGATTCCACTGGGCCCACTTTGTATTCACAAACATGGAAGCCTATAATTGGAAATGGATTAGAGTTAAGGCAGGAAATTCTCTGTATTATCTTTTAAAATAATAATAGTGAGTTGGAATGATTGGAGTGGTTGGAATAATAGTGAGATGGAATCCTATTTTCTTTAAAAAGGAAACCATGGGCTTTTTCCTTTTAAAAACAAAGACATCAAGTTTTAGTAATTGGTTTTAAATTTGTTTTTGTTTTATTTTTTTACTAACCTTACCAGCTGTTTGAGTTGATGTGTACATTTAGCCAAAAAATTTAATAGGTTGAATGTGTAAGAATAGCCTAAGTATTAAAAGTCTCTGAAAACTTTTAGAAAACTATCATCGCCCTTCCAAACCATTATCCAGTGTTAATGTACATTCTAGGTGCTGAACAAATCAAATGAAATGAAGTACACCCTAGGCTTTAGGAATATATAATACAAACAACATTTCCCCACAGCCCTAGATAATAACAGTATTATTTTTGGAGGATAATAACCCTAGTAAGCATACAATTTAAGATTGTATGTAATCCTAAAAAGCAATTTAAGATTGTTTTTGCTTAAATGACTTTTGCTCTTCCTTCTTCATTTTTCATTGTCCTCTTTGAATCATTTCCCAACATGGTAGTAGACTGTAGTGTCTTAAGATGGCCACCACATCTCCTAGCCTATATTTCTTCTCAAACCTTCCTGCTGTGTCTGTTAAGATATGGAATCTATGCCCCTTTTTCTTGAATCTAAGTTGGCCTTTGTCCTGCCTCAACCAAAATACTAGAAACAATGTTATGTTGACTTCTGAGTTAAATTATAAAAATGCAATTCACTTCCCCTTTGTTCTTTTGAAATGCTTGCTCTTGCAACTAGCCACCATACTGTGAGGAAGCCCAAGCAACCCATGGAGAAGCCCATTTTAAGGAAATCAAAGCTCTCAGACCCACGGCCTTAGCCAAGCTTCAAAGTGACAGCCAGTAGGAATTATCAGCCCTGTGAGTGAACCATCTTAAAAGTAGATTCTTCAGACCCATTGAGCCACATGAGGTAATATCACATAAAGCCTGGACAGGATATTCCCACTGAGACCTAGCCAAACTGCAAATTTATGAGAAAAATAAATAATTGCTGTCTTCTTAAGCCAGCAATTATTTTGAGCCACTAAATTTTAAGGTGGTTTGTCATACAGCAATATTTAACTGAAAACTCCTCCTTAGTGTCTGTATAATCTGTTATTTTTCTACCCTTATCACCAGTGTTCTATATTCAGGTTCTCATCACTTGCAAAAGCTGCTTTTCCTCCAGTCTCTCCCTGGTTGATATTCATTGGCACAATCCATCCTCTGCTCTGCCAACTTACACCTCATTTATATTACTCTCTGTCTCAAAAATACACAAAAAGTCCAATCTCTGATCTGAGAAGTCGTCAACATCCATCAGTGATTCTCAATTCTGGCTGCCCATTAGAATTACCCAAGGAGTTTTTGAAACCAATGTTTAAACTTCAACCCAGAGATTCTTATTCAATTGGCTTAAGGTGTGAACTAGTCATTGCTACATTTGAAGTCTCTCTAGATATTCTAAAGAGCAGCCAAAGTGAAAACCATTGAAGTTACTGGGGACAGAAAAGAACATTTAAGAATATGTATAATTAGGCCAGGCTTGGTGGCTTACACCTGTAATCCCAGCACTTTGGGAGGCTTGAGTTCATGAGTTTGAGACCAGCTTGGGCAACATGGTGAAACCCTGTCTCCACCAAAAATACAGAAATTAGTTGGGCATGGTGGTACATACCTATAGTCCCAAATACTCGGGAGGCTAAGGTGGGAGAATCACTTGAGCCTGGGAGGCAGAGACTGCAGTGACCCAGTATCACTCCATTGCACACTCCAGCCTGCGTACAATGAGGACAGGGATAGGGCCAATAACAATATTCAAGGTATGAGTAAAAAATGAAGATAAAGAATATTGAGCTGGAGTTTTTAGAGTAAAAGAACAAGCAGATTATTAAAATATTAAGCAAATGAAATGACTGAGAAATAGAGAAATGTCAGGAAGATACTGAAGGTTTAAAAATATTCAGAATATTCATGATTTTCTCTTGTTCTTTTATTTTGTTTTGTTTTATAAAAGTAAGTTAAAATAGAGTCCAGGCCTGAAGAATCCCTAAGTAAACAAAGGCAGTTAGGCCTCATAAGTGGTATTAACTTTGTTTGATTTGCAAACATAAGTCAAACTTAACTTGGGCTATTTCTCGTGAGTGCCTATATTTAAAAAAAAAAAAGCTCAACCAATCAGAAGTTGCCCACTAACTTATGATCATTATGGAAAATAAATCCTATAATAGTTCTTATAACTGGGAACTTTTGAGTAGGGTAGACCAAATATGGCTAATATATAACCATAATCAAATATTTTAATTGCTTTACTTTCATGTTCATCTTATAAAAGCCCTTGTGTTCCTTTGTTGGAGCCCCCAAACCACTTCTGCTTGTAGCTGCCCCATTGTGGATCATTGTTTGCTCAGATAAACTCTTTAAAATTGTATTTTGCTTCAGTTTACCTTTTTATCAGTTTATTATAATAAAATGATCAGGATAGCCATGACAGGCAAAGTTAACTCCGGAACTGAATAAAAACCTGCATAAATCCACAAGGACATAATTTCATTTCACAGGTCAGAATATTCCCCGGCCCTATCACAATTCATTTATTGGTCCAACAAATAAATATTGAATGCCTATTCTGTCACCCATTATGCTGGGGATATAGCAGTGAACAACACCAAGTCCTTGCTCTCAGGGGGCTTACATTCAAGTTGGATGTGGCAGATAATTAAAAAATAAATAAGTGAAATAATACATCAGAGGCTGTTAAATGTATGAAGAAAAATAAAACAGATTAGAAGGAAAATAAGCATGAGGGCAGCAGTGTATAAGGGATGGGATAGAGGGAGTATTTTATTAAAGGGGTCATTAAAAGGCCTTGCTGATAAGCTTTCCTTTGAGCAGAGACCTGAGAGAAGTGAGGGAGTCAGTCAGGTAGTTGAATAGCCATGAGAGTGGTGACAGAACAAAGAGCACATGGTGAGGACATGCATGAACGAGCTTGAAAAGTCTGCAAGAGGCCAGGCATGGTGGCTCACGTCTGTAACCTCAGCACATGGGGAGGCTGAGGCAGGCGGATCAGGATGTCAGGAGTTCGAGAACAGCCTGGACAACATGGTGAAACCTCGTCTCTACTAATAATATAAAAATTAGCTGAGTGTAGTGGTATGCGCCTGTAGTCCAACCTAATAAAAGTTACAGTCAGAAAGATAACAGGGGCAAAAAGAAGGGGTTTCAGGAATGGAGAGCCGAGATTATGATGGGCAATGTTTCTTCACCTTGGAGTACATTAGAATCCCCAGGAAGATTCTCAGAATACCTGTGCCCAGTCTGCAGTCTCAGAGATTCTATTGGAATTTATCTAGGATGGAGTCTAGACATCAGAGGTTTTCAAATAGCCCCAGGTAATTGAGAACTCTTGCTGTAATGGTTTATATGGTTCACAGGTCCATATAATCGTATGGACTTTGCTGTGAGAAAGATAGTAGCCATTGAAAGCTTCCAATGAGAGAATAAGCAAGATCAGTATTTTAACCAGTTCCCTCTAAATTCTTTAACTGTACTAACTTCTTTATCAAAGCAAAATTTACAGAGAAGTAAATAGAGCTGCTCCCAAAATGTTAATACAGTTCTTAAAGGATGATTGTCCTGGTATGTTTTGGAGAAGAAACTGTATGGAGCAAGAACCAATTCAGATCACTTTTCTCTATTTTTAGCATTTTCCATAATGAATATATGTAGCTTTTGTATTAATAATAGAAAGTTATCATTTAAAACATTAAAAAATAGATTGAAAGAATATATATTAATGACAAACAGTATCATATTCTATCACTCATCTATTCTTCCAGATGTGTTTTCATGGACAATGAATTGTATATTATTTTGCTTAGGGCTACCATAGAAAAGTATGTGATATTAGATGGTTTATAAAAGAAAATATGTGTTATCTCACAATTCTGGAGGCTAAAAGTCCCAAATTCAGGAACCAGCAGGGCCATGCTCCCTCTGAGACTTTGAGCAGAATCCTTCCTCACCTCTTCCCAGCTTCTAGTCATAGGCAGCAGCCGTGGACATTCCTTGATTGCAACTGCATCAATGCAATCCATGCTTCCATCATCACATGGCTATGTTCACATCACTTTCTCTGTGTGTATTTGTTCAAATTTCCCTTTTATAAGGATGGCAGTCATTGGACGACAGCTCACCCTAATTCCTTCATTTTAACTTGGTTAAATCTGCAAAGACTCTATTTCTAAATAAAGTCACATTCTGAGCTACAGGAGGTTAGAACTTCAACATATCATTTTTAGGGAGACACAATTTAACTCAAAGGATTGATTGGTTCTCACAGCACCTTTGAAAACAGAATTGTTATCATATATCAACATCTTTCTAAGAGCAAAAATCTACAAAGTATAAAATAAAGCCATTCCCAAAAAGTTAATACAATTCTCGAATAAAGGATGACTGCCTTGACAAGGACAATCTATGGTGTTTTTCTTTTTTTAATTCTCTCACTTTTCCTACTCTAGTGAGCATTTTCCAGAGAATGTATAAGACTCTACAAACTGCCTTCGTAATTTTTGGTGACTTTCATTCACGGAACATGAATTTTCAATGCTTCAGTGGGCTTGCATTTAGGTCTGGATCCTTTCGCCTTTATGGCCACACAAATCCTAACACAGGTTTTTTGAAACTACAGAAAGTCCTTCAAATGGTTTCACAAATTCCAAGAGAGTGGGGATTAGAATCTTAATTGTGAGGCCTGAGAGGGAATGGACATCAGCTCATAAACAAGTTTAAAACATGTCTAACTTGCTAAACAACTTGATTTTTTCCTACGAAGGCTTTTGTTTTCAGCACCAGAATAAAAATTCTTAGGCTGACAGATGAACTTCATTGGATAGCTGACTTTTGTCCAATGCTGGGTTTGAGAGCCAGTAACAAGCCTCATAAGAAAAATCCAAGCAATATATAATGTTTGGCCTCAAGACATCCCACAGGCAAAGCAAATCCTTATCAAGAGGCCACTGGTGACCCAACTAATCAAGTCGAGTTGAAATTAATGTGCGGATGCACGTGCTGTTCAAGGAACATGAACGTCGTGTCATGGGACAGAGAGTGAAAGAAGATGAAGAGCAAACACCTACTTCTCAATATATTATCAAACATCATGTTTGGAATTACTCTGAAAGTACACACAGTGAAGTATAAACTGCATTTGACCCATCTATTATCTGGAAGTTAAATATATCTAATTCATTTATTTCCACTAATCAGCTGCTACACATTTTTCTCCGGCTTCTGCCATCTGCTTTTAATTACCAGAACAATTCACAATCCAAACTGAAATGATAGTTAATCATCACAGGCTTTTACAGGTGCGGGTCAAAACTTAAAGAAATAAGCGGCTTTATTTCATTTCAAAGAGAATCAAAACTTAACATGAATTGAGAACATTGTCAAAGTTACCTTATTTATCCGCCATTTTGAGAGTTCATAAACAAAATCAACTTGAAAAGTAATCTTTGCTAACAAGATTAACAAACAGTGTTATTTTGGGCAGGATGTTTGAAATTAAGTTTTAAAGACCCAGAGTAACAGATTTCATGGAAGGAAGGAAGGCTGTGAAGAAAAATAACTAACGCTGCCTCCAACAACAACAAAACCCTGGACAGCTGAAGTTAGATAGCATAACTGTTTCAACAACTAATAAAGTAAGCTTACCTTCATATCAGATTAACATCAATTCTGTGGAAAAGAAAACCCAATTCTTAATTTTCCTTTTCAGACAAGAGAAGGTAAGAAAGAGAAATGAAATTAACATTGTAGAATGTCCACTATGTATTTAGTATGTTACAAATTCAATCCTGTAAACAGCCCTATACAGATTATTTCTCCCGCTTTAAGAAAACTGAGCCAAAGGGATAAAATAAATTCAAGTCGAGAGTCAAACCCAAAGCAGTTTGTGATTGATGGTTACCTTCCACAGCTCGACTTAACACATGACGAATAGTAAAAAGTTGATAAGAGAAAGTTTCACTGTATTTCCTTTAAAGGACACTGCTGGATTGACAAGTACTGGTGTTAAAGAAAAAAGTTCATTTTCCATCAGTACATGTCTCATCAAAGATAACATCCAGACAATTTTACACACATAGACCCACACATGCCCACAAATATGATCTGAAATATTTAAGGCAATGATAATGAATAATGAAGTGTTTTATTTTTAACTTTTGGGTGTTTTACAATTTTAACAATGTGTTGAACTCAGAGTGATTAAAGGTGTTGTTTTGAGTTCCCGAAGAGAAGCAAAACATACAAATTGTTAGAAATAATATTCTTAACTATAGTAAGATATTTTTATTTTATAATTGTTATGGAAATGTGTACATCTTACAAAAGAAAGAGTTGACTCTTATTTTTTATTTATGTTTATTTTTTATTCAATTTTTATTTTAGATTCAAGGGGTTACATGTGCAGGATGGTATATTGTGTGACACTGAGGTTTGGGGTTTGAATGGTCCCATCACCCAGGTAGTGAAAGCATAGTACTTCACAGGCAGTTTTTCAGCCCTTGCCACCTTCCTTCCCTTCCCTCTTTTGCAGTCTGTATTAGTCAGGTTTCTTTACAGGGAGAGAACTAATAAAAGAGGAGTTTATTAAGTATTAACTTATATGATCACAAGGTCCCACAATAGGCTGTCTGCAAGCTAAGGAGCAAAGAGAGCCAGTCCAGTTCCCCAAAGTAAAGAACTTGGAGTCCGATGTCCGAGGGCAGGAAGCATCCAGCACGGGAGAAAGATGTAGGCTGAGAGGCTAGGCCAGTCTCCCCTTTCCACCTTTTTCTGCCTGCTTTATAGTCGCTGGCAGCTGATTATATTGTGCCCACCAGATTAAGGGTGGATCTTCCTTCCCAGTCCACGGACTCAAGTGTTAATCTCTTTTGGCAACACCCTCACAGACACACCCAGGATCAATACGTTGTATCACTCAATCCAATCAAGTTGACACTCAGTATTAACCATCACACAGTACTTAGTGACTACTGTTCCCATCTTTATGTCCACATGCACCCAGTGTTTATTTCCCAGTTATAAGCGAGAACATGGGGTATTTGGTTATCTGTTCCTGTGTTAATTTGCTTAGGATAACAGCCTCCAGTTACATCCATGTTGTTGCAAAGAACATGATCTTATTTTTTCTTACAGCTGCCTAGTATACCATGGTGCATATGTATCACATTTTCTTTATCCAGTCCACTTTTGATGGGCATCTAGGCTGAGTCCATGCCTTTGCTATTGTGAACAGTGCTGCTATGAACATACAAGTGCATGTGTCTTTTTGATAGAATAATTTATTTGAGAGTAAACTGTGCACCGATGTATTCTACTGAAGGGTTGATAACGCTTTCAGGAAATTCCTGAAATGAACAATAAGGATATTTACTTCTTTCTTTCAGCTGATTGCTATGAAAAAAAAAAAATGAATATATTTAGAATTTTGGAAGTAAAGGCTGCAATAATAAAGAGTTTCAGTTACCTGAGAGAACTGCAAAACACTTATGATAATATTGATCTTTGAGAAGGCTACAAATTGCAGATGGTCAATGCACCACTTCTTGGTAAAATTCCTCTCTGACAAAGCCAATGAGAGGTCTTAGAGTTTTCAATGGACCCTTGTCAATTCTAGAACGCAAGACAGGATAGACAGAAGGAGTTTCACGCAGGTTCTCAAAGAAAAATTCAAAAATGGCTGGTTTTTATACTAAGAGGAAAAGCTGTATATTAAATTACAGATTTATGTAGTTCCTTCTTTTCATCCATTTAAGGAAGGTGAACCCTTCATATTTCTGGGCTCTATGACTATTAAGGATACACTTTTGGAGAACCTAAAAGAAAAATAAATAGAACTGATAGAAAATAGGAGGGAGAGAAGGTTTAAGTGAAGAGGAAAGTAGGGAAGGGAAGATGAAAGATGTTGAAAGAAAGGAGAGAAAAAAGAGCTACAGCCGGGCGCGGTGGCTCATGCCTGTAATCCCAGCACTTTGGGAGGCCAAGGTGGGCAGATCACAAGGTCAGGAGATCGAGACCATCCTGGCTAACATGGTGAAACACCGTCTCTACTAAAAATACAAAAAAAAAAATTAGCAGGACGTTGTGGCAGGTGCCTGTAGGCCCAGCTACACAGGAGGCTGAGGCAGAAGAATGGAGAGAACCCGCGAGGCGGAATTTGCAGGGAGCCAAGATCGCACCACTGCACTCCAGCCCGGGCAATAGAGCGAGACCCGTCTCAAAAAAAAAAAAAAAAAAAGAAAAGAAAAGAAAAAGGAAAGAAACAGAGTTATAACAGATGCCATATGAGCAAAGTGCTTAGAGAAAGAGCAAGAATGCTTAAAGTTGTATTTTAGAAAGATCTTAGCTGGGCACGTTGGCTCACGCCTGTAATCTCAACACTTTGGGAGACTGAGGTGGGCAGATCTCCTGAGGTCAGGAGTTCGAGACCAGCCTGGCCAATAAGGTGAAACCCTGTCTCTACTAAAACTACAAAAATTAGCCAGATATGGTGACAGGTGCCTGTAATCCTAGTTACTCAGGAGGCTGAGACAAGAGAATCATTTGAACCCGGGAGACGGAGATTGCAGTAAGCTAAGATCGTGCCATTGCATTCCAGCCTGGGGGACAAGAGCGAGATTTCATCTCAAAAAAAAAAAAAACAAGAAAGACCTTTATATAACATCTAATAAAATCCTTCCCTCAGTTTCCCTGTGACATCATCAGTAAAAGTTCTTACTTGTAGATGCATTATTACAAACCTCCACCAATGACCACATGTCAGCAGTTTTTCTATTTCAAGTAGCCTATAAGGGGTTATTTGCCCACACATAACAGCTGAGAGTGACATCAGCAGTTACAGCTTAGCAACTCACGTTCAGCTATCATGCAGAGATGTTCCTACAGGAAAGGCAAAAACCCCCTCAGTATTCTAAGTATCAGGTAGAACACTAAGAAATCAATCTTCTCTGGAGGTTATGTGAAAGGTTTGTTGATTTGAGATAAAATTTCTATGTACTTGAGTAGCATGCACTCTCAACCTTTCTTTCTAATGCATACCCTTAAGAGGTACCTGTGAAATAAACCAGAAAAGAAAAAACAATCCTTCCTCAGTCTCACTCCACTTTACATGGTACATGCCCATTACAGCAGTTTATTAAGAAATTGTTTCTTAAAAATGTAATTGGGAAGCCAATAGGCCGAGAGGTATTCAGTACCTTTGATTCTTACATAAGCAAACTAAAGCCAAATATAAAAAGTAAAACAAAATTTAAGATAAATCAACCAGAAACTGCCAACTAACTTCTAACTAGGGACTTTCCAGCAGATCAGACCTAAATAAAATAAGCATCTAGCAGTAGCCAATCTAGTAATTTCTTTCCTCGATTTCCACATTCAGCTATAAAAGTTCACCACCCATGCTGCTGGAGCAGAGCTCTCTGAATCTCTTCTAGTTTAGGCAACTCCCCACTCATGAATTCTTTAATGCCCAAATAAAATCTGTTAAATTTATTTTGTCTAAAGTTATTCTTTTTAACAAAACCAAAACACCAGGAAACAGGGAAAGGGAAGAGAGGGACAAAGGACCATTCAGTGCCTGGTATCATTCTTGTTCAACAAGCCTGGACATGTCCTCTCCAGAATGAATTCAGTGGTGTTCTGTGGTTGGAAACACATTTGATCAAATACCTGGAGGCTTGCAATATAGAGGTATGATAGGACTCTGACATTTATTGAGTCAGACAACAACTTGAGTGAGGCCTCAGAATTCACTGAACTTGAGTGCCTTGGAGTCCCTGAATTTGTCAGGGTCTTAGGGCCTCATATATGCTTTACCCTCAAATTTGCATTATGGAATATCAAACTTAACCATCTCATGTATTGAATTCAGATAATATAACCAAGGACAGGGTAAACCAGCCAGGATATTACAGTCAGAGAGGTCTTGATGATTCAAGAATAAAATGAAGCAATTTTATTTGTTTAATAAAGAGAAGGGAGGTAACTGTTTCCTCTATCTCCTCTACTAAGGGTATCTCTTCAAAAGCATTACAAGTCTAAGAAGAGGTCCAATCTTTTAATTATACAAGGCAAATTCAGAGATTTTCTGATCCTTGGAACTATAAACACATTATTCCAAAATAATCACTGGAATCTATCAGGAAGTATACAGAAAACAATCACAAGGTACATCCATTTATTTCTTGAGGAGATAGAGAAGTGAATTTTTTTTTCTTCTACTTGACTATATAAATCTGTGTTAAATTGTGTCCAGACTTCGTAGTAATTTTCATGTGACCTTCAATGCAAGTAAATCTTTTAACAGGTTTTTGACAATAAATTGTTCCCCTTTTTTACATTGGTAAGAAGGGGACTTCTGTGTACAGGATTGTTTTATTTCTTCAACAATGACAAGTTGAGAACAGCAATATATGTACTCATGAGGCAAAAAAGACAAATAGCTGAGTGGGATGAGGCTTGGATTAGCAGCATTTACTGTGAACAGCCATGAAAGAAGAAACAGTCCTTTCACAGCAAGCAGAACCTTAGTATCAGAAGAGAAATTAACTAACAAATCTCTATGCCATATTTTAATATCTTCTGACATATCCTGGGTTTCTTCCTCACCCTTACATCCAATCAGTCAGAAGACCTGAGTATTCATACACCCGAAATCTCTTTCAAATCCTTCTGCTTGTCTCCATTCACATAGGCACTACCTCAGACCCTGCAGTCATACTCTCCCCTCAACAAGTTTTATTATCTCCAATTTTGCTGCCTCTCAAAGCACTTTTTCACACACATATGAATCATATTGCTAAAACACCAGTGCTCTGTCTAAAGACATGATCTACAAGAACCTTCTTCATCCAGCCCCTGATTATTCCATCAGCTTGATTTCTCATGACTCCAGAATTCTTTCCCCAACTCTTAAATTTATGATCCTGCCATACTGAATTATTTGGTGTTACTTGAACATCCTAACTCTGCCACCTGGAATTCAGAACAGGCTATTTTCTTGGTCAGGACTATTCATCCGCATCTCTTCCTCTTTCTCCCAAATAGTCACTACCTTCTTCTTTTCATTTACGACTCAACTAGAATGGATCACCTCCTTCTGAATTTCTTGTCTGACTATTCCACAGCACTCCCAATTTTCCCTAGAGCACTTTGACCTAGTCTAAGATTTATCACACTATACCATATTCGCCAATTTGTACTCTTTTATGCTATATATCACACCTGTAATCCCAGCACTTTGGGAGGCTGAGGCAGTCAGATCACCTGAGGTCAGGAGTTCGAGACCAGCCTGGCCAACACCGTGAAACCCTGCCTCTCCCTAAAAAATAAAAATAAAAATAAAAAAGCCAGGCATGGTGATGGGGGCCTGTAATTCCAGCTACTTGGGAGGCTGAGGCAGGTGAATCACTTGAGCCTGGGAGGCAGAGGTTGTAGTGAGCCAAGATTGCACCATTGCACTCCAGCCTGGGCAACAAGAATGAAACTCCATCTCAAATAAACAAACAGAGTTACTGGTACCAAAAGAAAAATGATTGCAAGCTGAGAATCAACCCCCCCCCCCCAAAAAAAATAACAAAACCAAAATGACTGTCCACCATAGTAAATAAATGACATAGCTATATAAATCAATACATTCTGTCAGGTTAAGAAATTACAGCTTTGCAGTTCATTCCAAATTTAAACACCTTAAATCTCATTTATGTGATGGCTTAACTAATTTTTCTCTGCAAATCAGGTTTCTTTGGGGGCTAAATTAAAATCTATTCAGGTTTTTAGGAATCTGCATAATAAATGGAAACATTTCCAACTGTGTGATGCAGCTTACAGAGAGGATTTATGGTTATATAGATATTGACTTCAACTTTTAATTTAAATATAATGTTTTTAACTTGATGATTGAATTTCCTCCATAAGTTGGAAACACAGAACATTTTAGGAAAGGATGGCTAAATCTGAGAAATAGAGCAAAAAAATAGCACTTTTTATGTAATTGCAATTCTAAATGATTAATAATGATTTAAACCTGTAAGATAATTTGTTTATCATATATGATTCAATTGAAAGATCAACTTATAGTCAAAAGTTAGGTTAACATGACAAACCAGGAGAGGAAAAATGGAAAGAGTTAATTTATGTTCAGGTAGAAGGTTCCAGTTACTCCTTAGCAAGCAAGAAAAGCTTGGAACACACTTTTTACTCCTGTGGGAGTTTCAGAACAACTTGGCTGCTCAGAGAAAAATCCTCCTCTCCCAACACCTTTTGGTGATAAGAGCAAGCTGCCAAGAACACTTCCACCAGTTTGAAAAAAGTCTGAAGAGTGTCTGCTTTGAGTCAGGTGTCATAATTATTTTTTACAGCATTTTCACAGTAAGCCTCCTTAATCCTCCTGAAATTTTATAGAGGAGTAAATCAAGCACCTGCTATATTATATATATTACTTGAGTGATCTCTTCAGTCTCTTCTGCATAGTTTAGGAGATAGAGATATTTCATTGGTGGACATGAGAACTGCGCTGGAAGCATTAAATAGTTTTTCTATGTTTAAAATAAACACTTTCCTAAATAAAAAAAAGTTTACAGAGCTATTTGATACAAGAGATTCTTGGTATGGAATCTGTTCCCAAAGACATCCTGATACGTCAGTAGAAGCATTGAATTTGGAAGTCAGACACTTTTAGCTGAAGTTGCAAGTTTTTGCCCTAAAACTTTTGTGATTTCTAAGCGTTTGCTTGTCTCCATAGGGAGGAAATATCTTTTATCACAGAGTTATTGTGCGGATCTAAAAGAAATCAATAATATATGTGACAACACTCTGCCAATTACACAGTGGTGCAGTTTCTGCCTTGATACTTCCCTGAAATTAAATTCTTGAAAATTGTGGGAACCAAATACATTATGATTTAGTCCAGACAGATTTGTGAGATACATATATATTATATATTGATATATATGTATGTCACATACTAATATTATTATATATAGCAATGTATAATATATATGTATCTCACATACTTATATGGAACTCTGCCAAATTTCAGTGAAATCATGAGAGCTAATATTGATTAAGCACTAATCATATGCAAGGTACTTTGTAAGACTTTCCTTTTTAAACTTGCAACAATTCTACGAGGTAAATACTATTACTATTCTTCTTTTGTTTATTGAAAAACCAAGGCTAATAAAGACTAAACAACTTCCCCGAGTCCACACAACTTGAAAATGTGGATCTGGGACTCAACACAGGGCACTTCACTCAAGGCCAATATTTGTAGTTATTATGCTCTACATAGCTTCTCTTTCCATACAAGTCCATGTGACAGAAGACATGCTCCTGAAATAATCCCTTGAATATATATAAAATGTATTCATTAATTTTTTTAAAAAAAGCCTCACCAACTTTGGGGAAGTGATCAATCATTTAATAAACAATTTCAGGAAAATAGACATTGTTTTGTTTTATCATAGCCTCGACACTAGAACATTTAAAAAATAAAATAAGCTAGTCAATAAAATAAGCTAGTCAATAAGTTTCTGAAATAAGCCAATTTAGGCTAAATGATATTACATTGTACATATTTACTGCATTTTGTTTATCCATTTATCCATGGATAGACACTAGGATTGCTTCCACTTTTTGGCTATTGTGCAAAATGCTGTTATGAACATACATGTACAAACATATGTTTCAGTTCCTGCTTTCAATTTCTTCGGGTATATTCCCAGATTCCTGGATCACACGGTGATGCTATTTTTTAATTTTCTGAGGAACCATTAAGCCATATGGTTTTCCATAATAACTGCACCATTTTACATTCCTACAAGCATTGTACAAGATTTCCAAATTCTCCACATCCTCACCAACAGTTGTTAATTCTGGGTATTTAAAAAATAATAAACACACTGAGTTTTCTAATGTAAAAAAATATGTATTTGTCTTCAAATTTCAAGAGGAAAGACCTTTGAAATATGTAAAAGATAATCAAGAAAAATAAAGTGAGATTATGTTGAATGTGAAAATGTTGAGAATCGTATTATTGTTATTATTTATTTATTTATTTATTTATTTTGAGACAAAGTCTCGCTCTGTCATCCAGGCTGGAGTGCAGTGGTGCAATGTCGGCTCACTGCAACCTCTGCCTCCCGGGTTCAGGTGATTCTCCTGCCTCAGCTTCCAGAGCAGCCAGGATTGCAAGCGCCCGCTACCACACCCCGCAACTTTTTGTATTTTTACTAGAGATGGAGTTTCGCCATGTTGGCCAGGCTGGTCTCGAACTCCTGACATCAAGTGATCCACTCGCCTCTCCTTCCCAAAGTGTTGGGATTACAGGCATGAGCCGCCGCACCTGGCCTGAGATCTGTACGTTCTTGACTTACAAACCTACAAATGGATGTAGGGTCTCTGTCCTGAGTCTTCCTTATAATGAAGTTCTTGAAAGGTGTAGGAAAGCCTTTCTTCCTATATTCTCCATCTCAGCTGATGAGATTACATGATCCTTAATTTACATATAGCCTTGGTTTGTTTTTTCCATTATCCCTCACATTCATTTGATAACTATCCCATGCTAATTATCCTAACGTATGTTTCTAAAATCACTTCTCTCTTCTTCACCACTGCCACTGCCTTGGTGTGGCCCTCATCAACTCTAGTATTGTCTGGAGGATTTTCCTGTTCTCTCTGCCCCTCCAAAATTATCAAAGAGACAAATATGATTATATTGTTGCCTTGTTTTTTGCCCTACCAACATCTTCAGTTGAGCTTCCCAAACACAGGATATGTCAAAAGATACTTTTTCACAAATGAAGCATGCAAGTCTCTTAGAACATTAATTTTCTTGAGTGAGAAATAATTTAAACATTTGCATATTAAAATAGGCTGAGTGCAGTGCTCATACCTGTAATCCCATCACTTTGGGAGGCTGATGGGGGCAGGTCACTTGAGCCCAAGAGTTCAAGACGAGTCTAGTCAATTAGCAAAACCCCAACTCTACCAAACAAAAACAAAACAAATACTAGCTGGGCATGGTGGTGCATGCCTGTAGTCCCAGCTATTGGGGAGGCTGAGGCAGGAGGACTGCTTAAGCCTGAGACATCGAGGCTGCAGTGAGCTGTGATTGCATCACTGCACTCCAGCCTGGATGACAGAGAGATGATGTCATAAAATAAAATAAATAAAATAATAAAATAAAATAAAAATATATTATGTAATTGAAAGCAAATGCATAAATTTAAACAAAATCTAAGCTTCAAAACATTTTTCTATGTGAGGACTTGACTATGTGGGCTACACTGTCTCAGCCTAAGGGTTTATTTCTCTTTCTATCTGTACAGGTACATTGAAGAGAAACCTTGAGAAACATTGGTTTACAGGATAAAACATAGTCTCCTTAGCATGTCACGTAAGTTTCCCTATGAACTGACACTTGCTTATATCTGTAGACTCACTTCCTGCCACCTCTCCCCATGGTGATGCTTGGTGTTTCAGAAATGCCACCTCAATTGTGGTTTCCAGGACATAACCCTGCTATGCCATGTCTCCATGTATTTAACATGCTATTTCTCTCATGGCAGGAGCTTCTTCATCCTATTCCTCTTCTCTGTTCAAAGTTGTTCTATGAGGTAAACTGCATTTCCACCTTTCTATCTCCACTTAAATATCACATTTTTTTGAAGTCTCCCTTGACTCTCTCCTCTACCCTCCACTCCATCAGAATGTTACTGTCTACCTCAATTATACTTTATTGTTCATATCATATTGTATTGTGTTATTGGTTTGTACATTGGTCTTCTACCTTATAATGTCAATATTTTAAGGAAATACAGGATTTAAAACATAGTTTCTAAAGGTAGATGACAGGGGTTTGAATCCCAGTGCTACTATTTTCTGCCTGTGTGACTATAAGCAAGTTGATTAACTTCTCTGCAACCAAATGATCTCTGTAAAATAGGGTCAACACGTGTGCTTACCTTGCAGGGTTGTTGATAGATTTCCATGGAATAATATATGTAAGGGGCCTAGAGAATCGCATAGAAAACAGTAAGCTTTCACCAATATCAGCTACTTTTGTCTTATTCATTTAAAAATCCTCAGAACCTGCCACAGAGTAGGTGCTTGAGAAATATTTATTGAAACAAACTTAATTTCCTTTTTACCATGTACATGTTTTGGCCTTCAGTTGCTACTCTTGACCCAAAATAAAACCATGCTTTAAAAAAAGATTGAAAAAAATATTAGTAACTGAGAAACTCTAAATGTACTACTTACCCCCACAGTGTTTCAAATCATAGTGCATCCCCTGCCCTAGTGTTGGCAGTGACAGTGTCATCTCACGATAAATAAACTGAAAGAGGAAGGAATTAAAATGCTGATGGTTTGAAAGGGAGTTTGTTTTCCATTCTGTGATTAGGAAGTGATCCAAACCTCCACACAGAACATGAAAAGAGAATGTATACTTGGAGACCCATCTTTCAGAGTTATGAAAACCCATTACATATTTGTTGAAAGGCAAACGTTCGTCTATTTGGACAATAACTCCACATAGAAGAAGACTGCCAGAACACATGTAAAATTGCCTTGCCTGCTACGGGTTTTGTTAGAGGCCTTGAGACTAGTGATAGATGAGCCTAAGAGGATTGCTTTAAATAAACCAAACCTCTTGGATTAGCACTGCTGGTCTTAGAGCCCCATGGGAAAGGCCTGTCTCCCGTGATTTCCAGTATACTCCACTTCCAATGAGCTGGAAATACCACAAGAAAACTGCTGTTCTCACGGTATTTTTGCCTTTTTTATTTCTGGTTTTAGCTAAGGAAAAAAAAATGGTACGTGCTGATCAGAAACGGCATGTGTATACAACAGAAAAAGAGTATCCAAACATTTGGTCTTTAAACTAAATTGAATTCACTGTAAGTTTCTAATAAATTCAAGTAATTGAATATTCTCATAAGTTTCAAGGAAGCAGATTTATGCTTACAAGGGATCTAGATTGATTACACATTGACTGTTCTAAAATTGTATTGCATATACATTAATTGAAGGCAAAGTGGCCAAATAAAATAACTAAAATTGATGAGTGCCTCTAAATTTTTGTTTAAGGATATTTAAACTAATTCCAAAAAAATGTGTTATAAATAAATGAGCATATTAAGGAAATATTTGGGTATTTTTCTGAAAAAGATGGGCTTTTGTCTATTTACAACTTTGCTAGAAGGACTTAACTCCATGTTTAGCTTTTGCTTCAATAAAATGTAACAAACACTTAAGGATCAGTAACCATGTGCCAGGCAGAGTGCTAAGAGTTAAGACCTGGAGATGTACTTAAGGGTATTGTTGACATATGCTAATTCTTTTGGGAGGCCGAGACGGGCAGATCACGGGGTCAGGAGATCCAGACCATCCTGGCTAACACTGTGAAACCCCGTCTCTACTAAAAAAATACAAAAAACTAGCCGGGCGAGGTGGCGGGCGCCTGTAGTCCCAGCTACTTGGGAGGCTGAGGCAGGAGAATGGCGTAAACCCGGGAGGCAGAGCTTGCAGTGAGCTGAGATCCGGCCACTGCACTCCAGCCTGGGCGACAGAGCGAGACTCCGTCTCAAAAAAAAAAAAAAGAATATTTAGATAAGATAACTAAAGGAATGTGAAGGGAGGCAGGAACGGGAAAAGATACATTGGAAATCTTTAAAGAATAGTTTAAGGTTGTAATTTTCTTCAATGGAGTGCTTAATGTTTTATCTATTATTATTAGTAGAAGAAACTACTAAAAATTAAGTGAAAATTAATGGATTCTTTTAGCCTAAAAATCGTGATTTTTGCATGCAGTTAGTGTTTATATTTATCTATAAGGTAAAAGAAAAGACAAATTGTTGTTTCAATTTTCTGAGTGGCAAATATAGCAACTATTCATAAACCAATTCAGCAGATCCTGGATTCCAGATGAATATAAATGTTATTATTCATATATGTATATATTAACAGATACACTTAACTAAACCTATTAATTTTATATACATAATATGTACATGAAAATACAGGTGCCAACTAATGGTTTAAGGGCTCAGGATTTGGAGTCGGTCAGATATACTTGGGTCGGAGATTTTGTTCTACTTCTTTATAGCTTTGTGACCATAATTGCTTAACTTCTCTGAGCCTCAGAATCCAGACCTGTAGAATAAGAATCATAACAGTACCTATATAAATTATTGTGGGAATGAAGTGGTGAGCACACAAAGTGGTTAGCTCAGTGCCTAATGAGAATCCAATAAAATTTTGCTTGAATTAGTGGTTGTAGTATTAGCAAGGTTAACAAAATGCTATTAGTAAATGATAGTAATACTCATATTATTAACAAAGTTAACAGGAAATAATGTTAATAAACTTCAAATTTTGAAGAAAAACTGAATTGGAGGAAGTTAATGATGTTAAAATAAATTACTTTAATGAGACCAGAAATCATAACAACTATGGCTAAGCAATAAAACTATCTGACTATGTAATAGTTGTAACCCAAACATAATATACAGTTGTATCTGAATTTAATTTTTTCCACTGAATCCAGAGTGTATTCAAATGCAGGATTTTCAATTATCCGAAGAATATTTCTCTGCAGTCCAGTGAATGTGCCTAAAAATGACCAATATACAAGCATATCTAGATTACCATCTCTCTGTTTCTCCACTGTAAGTTCTGTGAGTCATAAAGAGCACAGCAATATTTGAGCTGCTGCTGGAACGCCTCCTATGTATGGGACAGCATCCCATTTTCAAACAACCCTCATGAGCAAAGTGTAGTAAATATAGTCTTCCTGTTACTCAAGAGCTTTGGGAAGACATGACTCTTCTTTAGAGAATCAGTGACATCTCTGTTAAATTGTCTTCTCTTAGCTGGAGTAAATATATTGCTTCAAAGAGGGATAATGAACTTATATCAAAACAGCTGCCTAAACCCTGGGGAAGTATCCAAATAGAGGAAAGAGAGAAAATAGCAATTTTCAAGGGGCTTCCAGATCCCACCACGGGTAAGTAGGAAGAGCACAGTGATTGTTCCAGGATGTGACTCAGTCTCATCTGAGCCAAGCAGGTTTACTTATCCAAGATCTTCCTCTATTGACTGCAGGAAGAGAAAGAACCTGCACCTGCCTAGGTGAAATGAAAGGTGAGGAAGTTGTCTTGGCTGCGTTCCTGAGCGTGTTATTGCACTAAAGGCATGGAGGCAGTACCATGGTCAATAGCTCTTATCTTCAGGCAAAAGCAAGAGAGCCATAAGTAGAAATAAGGAGAAGGAAGCTTTCCAGCTCTGCAAGAGAATTCTCTTTAATAACCATATGGTTTAAGAAGCTGTTTGGATTGTGTCATGTGTTCTCTTTGGACACAAGTTGGAAACCAAGATTAATTAGGATCATCTGGTAGTAAAAAGCAAAGAAGACCCTAGAGAAGATGAAGCAGCACCACAGAAAAATAGATTTCTTATTTTGTATTCCAACTAAATTCCCAGGCTTAATTGGCCTGAGGAAGTATCCATGACATAAGTGACTCTGAATTCTCCAAATCAATGTTTTCTTATAGTTAAAACAATCAGTGAGGACAGAAAACATTAAAACAGATCATATTTCTTTTTCTGGGGAAAACCTGAGATTTGTTTGCTTTTGAATCATGAAAAAGATCAGAATTTTTTTTCTACTTCTAGTAAGTCATTAATGCCTGTCATCTGAGATGTCTCTTTTGCCAAAGACTGTTTATAAATGGGCAATTAGAACTTACTGAAGCATTTTAGATGAAGGTTGTTTAATTGATGAATGAACTAACACTATATATCAAGTTGTGATTTTTTTCTTCCTTAGCAAAAGCATAATGTGGCATTAGGAGACACAGTGCAGAGCTTCTTTATATTTGTATGAATGTCAGGGCCTGGACTGAGACTGTGTACCATGGAAACAAAGTGGAGAATATTTTGGTAGATACAAATAAAAGCCGTTTTATACTCATGGCAACAATTTACCTATTTTTGGTGTGTGTGTGTGTGTGTGTGTGTGTGTGTGTTAGACAAGCAGAATAATTGATTATATTTATTTTAGAAAAGAGTTGACCCTAATCTAATTCCTAAAAGCAGTTATCATAAACATGAAAATCACATTTCTTTATTGAATAAGATTCAGAAACTCAGCAGAAAACAATCTCTGGGCCAGGTGTGGTGGCTCATGCCTGTAATCCCAGCACTTTGGGAAGCTGAGGAGGGCAGACAACCTGAGATTGGGAGTTCAAGACAGGCCTAACTGTCTTGGAGACATGTTATGGAGAAACCCCGTGTCTACTAAAAATACAAAATTAGCCGGGCCTGGTGGCGCATGCCTATAAATCCAACTACTTGGGAGGCTGAGGCAGGAGAATCTCTTGAACCCTGGAGGCGGAGGTTGCGGTGAGCCGAGATTGCACCATTGCACTCCAGCCTGGGCAACAAGACAAAACGCTATCTCAAAAAAATAAATAAATAAATAAAAAGAAGAAGAAGAAAAGAAAAGATAAAAAGAAAACAATCTCTGCAATCTCTGTATGGGTTCAGTCATTATGAAAGAAAATTGGAAGAAAAAATGTAGCTAAAAAAACTGCTTTTTAGGTCAAAATCATCAAGTTTTCTCTCTCTGCCTACAAAACATGTAATATGGATTGTAATTCTGACACAAAGATTGCAATTTAACTTCTCTTCCACACTCCCATTCTTCAATTTGATATACATTGATATATCACAGTAATAATTTATATTTTTTTCATTTTATCCTCAGGGAGTAGAAATAATCCACATTTATCCTTGCACGATAGTTATTACCAAAATCTTGAAACTTACAGATCATATCTTCATAAAGGAAAATTCCTAGTAACCCTCAATCAAAACATGGATTTTTTTTCCTGTTTCTGTCAAAGCACTTTATAGGATTATAATTTTCCCTATAGAATATCAATGTTGGAACATGACTAAGATAAAGCTGAAGTTAGATAGCACAACCAACACACAGAAACAATGTCTTAACAGGCAAGCCTCCTTTCTCCAGAATGGAACCAGCTTGCAAACCAATGATATCAACCACTTCAGCAGAGCGAACTGCATGGAAGCTTCAAACGTTGAAACTGGCAGGTTTTAAACCTTTATATCTTCTTGTATCCTTTTTAAGACTCCTGTGAAACTGAAATGCTTTCTTCACATGCAGAGAGAAGAGAAACATGCTTTCCCTTAAAAGTTATCAATGAATATAAAAGTAAGTAATAGCTCTCCTCCAACGCCAAGAGAAACCCTTGAAAGTAGAGGAATGTTTTGTTAAGATTAGCTCTTTCCCTCCTGGCGAGAGAAGCAAGGGCAAATTCCTCTATCTCTCTTCTTTGCCATATCCTTTAAGTCAGGCATAAAATCACATTAAAGTCAGTCTCACTCTATAGTGTTGAGTACTCAGCCCAGAGCTGAGGGCAAAGGAGAATGAACCAGGACCCTGCCTCCAAGGAATGTAGGATAGTGGGACACAGGAGCATGTGACCACCTAATGTGACAGGAACTCATCCTTCCCTGATTCCAAGAGGAGATGCACCCCATGAGCTCCCGGATACTCTCACTGAGGGGAAAGAGGGATATTTATTCCAAGCTCCTCCTGTTTCCACGACAAAGGACACCACCTAGACTAACATTTTCTTTCTCCACTTCCTACTCACTCTTTCCACTGAGGGAAGGAAAAACAAAAAATCTACCTGGAGAGTCACAAAAATGGATCCAGATCTGCGCATACTCCCTCCAACCTGCTTCTCCTGGGACTTGCTAGGTGCCTGAGAGAGTGTTTTCTGTACTGCTCCCATCTGTGTTGTTAGAAATCTGCTTCTGCAGGGGAAACTTGTGATGGTCCATCTTGCCAGTACTGAGGATGGGGGTAAGTTTAATTGTAGAATAAAGGATTAACAACCTGTTCCCCTGCAGACTTAAAGGAATATTCTAGAATCAACTTTAGCAGTTTACCAAAACAAGTGATACTTTGAGCTGCATCTTTCTGACTCTGCACTTAACTGCAAATGTATTCTATGCTTGATTAGGAGAGAGGCAGTTTACTTAGTGACCCTCCTAAAACCCTAAAACCTTCCAGCTGTGTGAATAAATTAATGCTCATCAATGAATGGCTGGATTTCAAAGACATTTTCTTCTGTTACTCTCAAAGTTCTTTCTTTACTAAGCAATTGAAAACAAGAAAACAATGAGAGAAATGGAGGGAAATATGATATCAATGAAAGGTGAAAAAGATGATGAATGTGACCGTATCTACAGTTTCAGAAGCCACCTCAGTGTTTAGGGCCCCATGAGTGTAAAGCCCTCTCCATCCGTCCATCAGAAGGGCATAATTGGCATGGTAAGCTAAAAGGAAATTCTAGTGACAATCCAGTGACAGCTTGGAGAAGTTCGTACCACTGCATAGACATGAGGTTGGACTATCATTTTTTGGTGGGAAGGGGTTCATGGGATGCGAGAAGAAATACTAAACATCCCACCTGCATTATTTCATTTAATCCTCGCAACCAGGTAAAAGAGGTACTATAATTTTCTCCTTTTACAAACGATTAGACACATAAAGCTGCTTGCCCAAGACCCCAAAGACTGGGAATAACTGATCCAGGGTTCAATTTCAAATCTGTTAGCCTCAAACTCCTTGCTGTAACCACTCTGTAGATCCACCTTATTCATCGTGCTACTGCCCATGTCAACTGCCTTGAAACCAATCAGTAAATTCTTGTTAAATAGAATTAACAGTGGGATTAAAAATACAAATGTGTACATGAGGAAGCACTAAAAACCACACTCTCTTCACATTGTTTTCATGTTAATGGACTTTGCAAATTACAAGTCACCTAAAACTAGAATAAGCTAAATGGCAGAGAATAAGAATATTCATGAGATTTAAAAAGTGAAAAGACTGACTCATCCCCCACCTGAAAAAAATAATCAAGAATCCTGATCATGAGGCATTTTTAGTAAAGTGGGCACTACAGGCATGATGAGAGCCTACAGACATTTGTCAAGTGTAAATACAAATGGTGAAAGGATGAATTTAATTATGTGAATCAATTTGAGAAAACGCAAAGTTAGATGTAATTTAATGGAAAGCATTTTCATCATGAAAACTCTTATAATCTCAAGTGAAACAGAAGATCTGCTACTTTGGATGTTTAAAAATAGATTGCATTTACCCAAGAGCAAAGAAAGAATATGTCCATACAAAGACTGGCACATGAATATTTATAGCAGATTTATTTGTAATAGTCCAAAACTGGAAACAGTCTAGATGTCCATCAACAGCTAAATGAATAAACAAATTGTGGTACATATATACAATGGAATACTATTTACCAATAAAAGGTATAAGCTATTACTATTTTTAATAACATGGATGAATCTCAAAATAATTATGCTAAGTGAAAGAAACAAGACCAAAAAAAGTACACATCCTCTGATTCCATTTAGATTAAAGCCTACAAAGTGATCAGTGGTGTAGGTAGTGAGGGGAGGAGATAGGAGAGAATAAGCACCAATGAACATAAGAAAACTTTTGAGGCTGATGTATATGTTCATGAGGTGATTGTGGTGACTATTACATGGGAATAGACGTACATCAAAACAGCAAGTTATATACTGTAAATTTATTGTGTATCAATTGTATCAGTAAAGCTGTTTTAAAAACAACAATAAGCAAACATTTAAAAAAATAGGTTGTGGGACATACTAGAAGGTAAGGATGTAAGGCATTGTACCCACAACCAAAAAGTCAGAAAGTCTACATCTTATCCATTCTTCCTCCACAACATAGCCACTTGTTTTTCTCTTGGTTGACTACTTTTCCTATATTCTTGATCCATGCAGTATACTGCTATTTGGAACAAAGAATAAAAACAAAAATCACCCATAATTCCACCACACAGAATTTATTTCCAGGTTTTTTTTTTTTTTTTTTTTTTTTTTTTTTTTTTTTTTTTTTTTAGACAGAGTCTCGCTCTGTCACCCAGGCTGAAGTGCATTGGCGCAATCTGGGCTCACTGCAAGCTCGACCTCCCAGGTTCACGCCATTCTTCTGCCTCAGCCTCCTGAGTAGCTGAGATTACAGGCGCCTGCCACCACCTCCAGCTAATTTTTTTGTATTTTTTAGTAGAGACGGGGTTTCACCGTGTTAGCCAGGATGGTCTCGATTTCCTGATCTTGTGATCTGCCCACCTTGGCCTCCCAAAGTGCTGGGATTACAGGTGTGAGCCACCACACCCAGTCTTATTTCCAGTTTTTAAATACCAGATCATACTATCTCATACTATCTGCTTTTGAATTTAGTTATAGTATTAGCCTTATACAATTTGTATTCTGTTTTATTGAAGTTTCTAGTCTTTCAACTTTTCTAATACACAGAAAATTGTAAAAAGTGAGAGACTTAGGTAATCATCCCTTGACTTTAGGATTTTGCTTCATATTTCTTTAAAACAAAAACATTATAAAGTTCCATATTCCATTCCTTCCCTTTCTCTCCAGAAGCAAGCAAAGCCCTAAAATTCTTATATGTCATTATCATATATGGTTTTATACTTTATTTCACATGTATATGCATACAACAAATATGTACCATTGCTTTGTGTTTTTAAAAGTTCCATAAATGATACCATGAGGAACATGATATAGCTTGCTTTTCCTCTTCACTATGTTGTTGAGCTTTATCCATGTTGACACATATCAATGCAATTCATTTCTTTTCTCCATGTCCTATTGTATTAATAAATTCAATTTAGCATTCCTGTTTCACTTAAAATTATGTCACAATTGTTCACCAAGCCCTGTGGTTTTCTGGGTTTGGAAGTTTCTTTGCCCATCTCTTTCCCTCAGGACACAAATTCAGGAAAGCTTCCCAGACAAACCTACCTGAAGTATCTCTCATCTTTGCCACCACCCAACAAATAATAACTCTTTTTGACATCATCCTGCTAATTTCTTTTATAGCACTTGCTGTTTATTTTGTCTGTTTGTTTACTGCATGGTTCTCTTGGTGGACTGTAAATTCTCCCAGGTCAGAGACTTTGCCTTTCTGGTTGACCTTTGTATTTTAAAGAGGTGTGTCACATTAGTAAAGTGCATGTCACATTATAGGTACTCTACTAATATATAGAGAAAGAATGAATAAATGGATCAACAGATGGATGATGAGTGAAAGGTCACTTCTTGCTTTAATTCTGTGAGGCTCTGTTCTATTGTCACCAAAGCAAAAGAGTTAAAAAAAAAAAAAAAAAAGATGAGGTCTTAAATTTTATATCTTATTCCTTAGCCACACATGGGCCAATCTACTGTGGATGACCAATAGCTAAATCTTCTATAAAAATAATAAACTTTCTAAATATTCTAGTTTTTGAGTTTGAAAGCTACAGTTCAGCCCCCTAAATTTCTTTTTATGAATTATCAACTAAAACAGAAACTAAAATTCTGGCTATTCAGTCAGATAAACAGAACACAGTGTTTATTTTATTTTATTTATTATTTATTTATTTATTTTTGAGACGGAGTCTTGCTCTGTCACCCAGGCTGGACTGCAGTGGCCGGATCTCAGCTCACTGCAAGCTCTGCCTCCCGGGTTCACGCCATTCTCCTGCCTCAGCCTCCCGAATAGCTGGGACTACAGGTGCCCACCACCTCGCCTGGCTAGTTTTTTGTATTTTTTAGTAGAGATGGGGTTTCACCGTGTTAGCCAGGATGGTTTTGATCTCCTGACCTCGTCTCAGCCTCCCAAAATGCTGGGATTACAGGCTTGAGCCACCGCGCCCAGCCATAGTGTTTATTTTATTACCCAAGGAAGTATTAAATTAGAACATAAGTATTTCATTGTGGGGTTCATGAATTATTTATAATTTATGCAGGACATAGATAATTTGTTTTTAACATCTAAATGAATAGTTTCTAAAGCTTGGGAAATCTGAGAAGATCTTATTCCTACAGGTGTGAATAATACTCTTTTAAATTTTTAGAGACTACTTCTTAATACCATAATGAAAATTGAAATTTCTAGACAGTAATTTAACTTTCTGTAATATCTACCAATAAGAAACACACATATACACAACCATATATGCTTCTAAAATAGTATAAACATTGATATAGTAGTTTTATAAAATTGGCCTAGAATAATTTAAAAATATATGTAATTTTCTTGAATTAAAGTAGGTAATTTTATTCTGTAGATAGCACATATATTTAAAAGTATCCTTTGTATTTGCGGTTCCTTTAAAGTAGTACTCTTTATTTTGCAGATGTTTTAATAAAATGCCTAATACTAATAGCTACCATTTATTGTGCACATACCATTTGGAAGGCACAGTACTAAGAATTATTATGTGTAATCTCATTGAGGCATCACAGGAACCTTATAAGGTAAATATTAATTTTTTCCATTTTACATGCAAGAGAAAACACTCAAGAAAGGTTATTTAACTCATTCAAGTAACTGGTAAACTAAGGCATAACTCTAAGACTATATTCTTAACCACTACATGGTATTGTGAGTGAGGTACAGTATAAATGAGAAAATAGAAACACTCTTCTTCCTATAACCCCAAAATCATAATTGTTAATATTTTAGTTTATCTTTCTCTTCAGTTTTTAGAACTTGGGATTGTATTATATACATTCTCTATTCACCTTTCACTTAAGTTTATATTATAAATATTGCCCATCTCACTAAATATTTTACTTTAAAAATGACTTTTGACAGTTGAATATTCCCTGGTATTTATATCCAATGATTTAACCATTCCCCTTCCCAAAACCGTTTATACTCTGCAATTCCCAACCACTCACACACCCACTGATTAACTCAAGTGTGCTTGTTTTAAATAATTCTGTCTTCTAAGTCATACATTTTAATTAAGAAAATAAAATGTTGGAAAGCCCCAAGATTAATTACCCAGAAAGTATTAATTAGCTGACAGAAAGAAAAATGATTTTATCAATGCTTTTAAAAGCTGACTGCTCTTCTCCAATATTAAAATGTTTCAAATAGATCTCAACATAATAGGATGAATACGTTAGTTAATGATCTTAAAGATTCTCTCCAGAAATAGACCTTGGTACATATTTCATAAGGGTAAGGTTAATAATATAGAAATGTATTTTGCTGATGACTTTAGGTGCCTGAAAAGCATTAGTAGCATAGAATCAAGAGCAACCAAGCCACAAAATACATGACCTAAAACTACAGGTTGGTCATATGCATTACAGAAGATCATTGCCCCGATGGATCAGGCTGTCTCCCTATCCTAAGATTGCCTGTACTATAAATTTGATACATGCTAATGATGCATCAAGCCCTGATTTACAAAGCCATTCAGCAAAAAGCTAAGGTATTGGTATCATGTTCATTTTAAGAAAAGGCACTTATAAAATTATCCTGAAACATTTTACTGATGTGTTAAATGACACTACATAAGTGAGATGTTTTAGATTGACATAACTCAAGTCCTCAGATTAAATAAAAAATACCCAGCTATCTGTTTCTCAAGTCAAAGATTTTGAAATGGTACCAGTGTAAGAGGTACAAATGAAAATTCTTAGGGATAAATTCATTAGGAACAATTACTAATCAGCATATCTTATCATCAAATCTGTAAAAATGGTTTTCAATTTAATTAGGTACTTGCACATTTGCTTTAAAATCAAAGAACTCATCTGCATGCATAACACAGAAGATTTCTTTATTTCTCTACTAGACGCTTTTGTGTTGTGATTACGTGATGTGACAAAAATGTAAGAAATTAGTCTGGGAATTTTTATGTCCTATCTTTTGAAGCTATTCATACTCAAAAACAAGTGTTTATGATTATTATAAGGACTATTTGGATTTAATTATTGTCTGGTCTTACAAAATAATGTCTTTACAGCCTGCTAAATGTGTAGAGCTTTTATTGTCTTAATTTTTCATTAAAATAGAAGTTTATTACTATTTTACATATAAATGATTTTTATACCCATTCTTGTGCTGGTACAAAAGAGCTTTAAAAAGTAAATACCACTATTTAGATAAATAAATTTAAATCTAGCCAGGCATTATGGCTCACACCTGTAATCTCAGCATTTTGGGAGGCTGAGGCTGGCGGATCACTTGATGTCAGGAGTTCAAGACCAGTCTGTCCAACATGGAAAAACCCCATCTCTACTAAAAATACAAAAATTAGCCAGGCATGGCAGCATGAGCCTGTAATCCCAGGTACTCAGGAGGGTGAGGCACAAGAGTCACTTGAACCCAGGAGGTGGAGTTTGCAGTGAGCCAAGATTGTGCCACTGCACTCCAGCCTGGGCAACAGAGAGAGACTCTGTCTAAAAAAATAAGTAAGTAAGTAAGTAAATAAATAAATAAATAAATAAAAATCTGTTTGATATTATCTTTCTCTTACACTTATTTTTGAAAGTGGTAATAAGTATATAAATATCTTTTGTTTCTAGGATCTAATTTGCATTGTAAGAAAAGTCAGAAACATGTGATTAACCTATTCAGTAAAATAACAACATGCTGCACTTACTCTATGTAGAGCGTCAAATGAACTACAACTGCTTCTGAAAGAAGCAAAAATTCAGTCAAAAAGCTAACTTCCGGCCTGGCACAGTGGCTCACACTTGTAATCCCAGCACTTTGGGAGGCTGAGGTGGGCGGATCACGAGGTCAGGAGATCGAGACCATCCTGGCTAACACGGTGAAACCCTGTCTCTACTAAAAATACAAAAAATTAGCCGGGCCTCGTGGCAGGCGCCTGTAGTCCCAGCTACTAGGAGGCTGAGGCAGGAGAATGGTGTGAACCTGGGAGGTGGAGCTTGCAGTGAGCTGAGATCATACCACTGCACTCCAACCTGGGTGGCAGAGCGAGACTCCTCAAAAAAAAAAAAAAAGTTAAGTTCCTGCCATCGATGATTCACTGTTGAACAACCTTTTGATTGGTGTTATTTTCATATCACCAACAGAGGAAGTACTCTCATCTTGACTATACAAATTGGAGCTGGCTTTTTAAAATGTAACTTGCAGGTACCCAACTCAAGCCTTCAGTCATTAGAATGAAGAATCAATATTTACCAAGATTTTATAATTACTGAAACAATTGTTTTTTGTTTTATTCAACATGGTATCCAACTTCTCGTTTATCCCGTTTGCCTTAGATTCAAAGTATTCTTGCTTAATCTAGAACATGCTTACTGTGCTTGCTTGATCTTCAGATATGAAAACTCATTTGGCTTTATAATACCTTTGATTTTAAGAATGGATTTCTGCTTAGTGCTGAGTAAAATTTGCTAGACTGCTTGGGGTGATCCAGTGACAGTTTTCATTTGATTATAACAATCTAATTTTGTTACTTAACTATATTATGTAAACCTGAAATAAACAGGGAGGGGGAAATTTTTACTTTGTTAAAATGCTACCTTAGTATGTATCCCAAGTCCTTAGGAAAGTTTTTCCTTTTGGAGTGATCAACAACAATTCAAAAGATGTTCACCATTATGATAGGAGACTGCTGGTTTCTGTGTGGAGGTCACTTCAATGGCAAAATTTGAATCAGAGAAAGAAAACTTTAATCAAAGATAAGCATCTTTGTGATTGTTTACAGAAAACTCCCTTAAAGTAATTAAGGAAAAAGGGCTGGCAGTATAGCCTTTGGAAATGGCCATGACTAATAATTTCTATGCCAGAATCTTTATTTCTCCCTCCTTTTTACGAGAGAGAGAGAGAGGAGAGAGACAGAGAGAGAGAGAGAGAGAGAGAGAACTCAGTAAGTGTTGAATTTTGGATTGTTGAATTTAGAGTTTGGGGGCAAGTTTTCCCATCATATTTGTCTTTTTTGTTTCTTCTGAGTTTAAACAGGTGTGCCCTAGGAATCTAGGTACCTTCTTATCTGATAATGCCTGAAATCATGTAAGAAATGGGTCTTGAGTTCAGTTGTATGCATAACAAGCCAAGACAATGTTAATACTCAGTTTCAGTAAATGCATAGGTTGGAAATGCACACTTGTTACACAGTTGGGTGCTTTCTTTACCACTGACCTAAATCCAGATGCTCCCTGAATAGGGAAATACGATTCCTTTCCCAACTCGATTTCTCCTTGTTGATTAAATAAAACAAATGAAGTGTCAAAAGGTCTCAACAAAGAAGCACTGAGTAAGGCACAAATTGTTGTTTTGTTTAAGAGCAAGGGTCATTTAAACTGCACAACTGAAACATGCTAGAAAGCTATAAAATCATAATACTTTTCTAGATAAGAGGAGATATTTTTGCATTCCAGCAATGGATTAATATAACAAATTTCTAGTTTGTTTCAAGTAACAGCCCTTCTTTTTATAGCATCTGTCTAGTACTATGAACACTGAATGTCCAAAAAGTATATGTTTAATTTCAATTTTCATTTGTTATCATTTGAAATTAGATTTACTGTATGGTAGAAACATATCTGTTCTTGAAGTATGCCCTTGGGAAATTTAGTTGCATGCCAGGGATTAGCTTTCAGGACTAGCAGGATCAGAGTGTCAGCTACTCCATAAAGACACTGTCACAAATGACACTCCAGTATCTTAAGGTCAGAAGTAGAGTCACTGAGGTCTAAACAAGTGCCCTTGATGCCTCTGTAAGGATGATGGAGGTGGCTGGAGAAGTAGAGGAGGCTCTCCTTCATACTGTGTTGCCCCAAATTCTAGAAATTTAAAAATAATAAGCTTGACTGATGACACTTATATCAAGGAATTACATTCCATGAGTGCTTGTCTGTTTTATTCAAAGCTGTATCCTCTGAGCCTAGGATAGTACCTATCTCAAAGTAGGTGTCTAATAAATATTGAAAGAATCTTTCCAAAAGCTGATGTTCCAGTATAAAATCTGACCCTTCCTTATCTGCATAAGGAGATAAGATCCACTACCTAATCAGAGTATTCTGTTATCCATTTTATAGCTATCATCTAAATCTTATTAAAAGCCCTTAGAAAAAAATTTTATTATCCTAATTTAAGAAGAAAATAACAACAACAATATTTTTTTAGGGAGAATGCTAGGAAACTTGCCCAAGATTCCTGCACTAAGGGGCAGTCAAAATGGTAAGTGATAAAGAGGCTAGAAGAAAAGATTCATGTCCTGCTCTCAGCTTTGCTGTTTTCTTCATAGTGCATTTCTCATCTATAAATTGAGGTCAATAATTCAGGATCTAGAATGTAACATATCTAAAGTCAACTCAACCAATCAAGATCTGCACAAATGCAGAGCTCTCCCCTCATCAATATTATCAGCAAAAATATGCAGATGAATAAAATATTCATGTTTAAAGAAACACAAGGTTGATTCTCATTTCTTCTTTTATGAGAGGGAGAATTTTAAAAATTTTATTGTTTAATAACTAATCCGTTCACTTGATTCACAGTTCACAAAGTATACAATAAAACACCACTGTCCCCCAGTTACCCAGTTCTTTTCCCCACAGAAAATATATCCTTCTGAAACAGGAGAGATCCCTGATTCCCCATACAGGACGTGCAATAGGGGTGTTGTTCGCCTGTTTAGTCACCCACAGCTCAAACCTCTAGAGGGGAGTATGCTCCTAGGGGGAGCATGCATTTGGGCAGGTGCAAAGCACTCTTGGGCTCCAGCCTAGCATCTAGGGGAGGGTGACTACAACTCCCCAAGCCCAAGTCGGTGTGTGTTACAAAGCTCTTTTAGATTTGCTGTCTGCAAATGGCTTGTCTGTTAATCAGCTCAAGGGACCCTCTGCCTTACCACAAGGGTGGAGGGCCAAGGTGACAGCCTTCTGTATCCCGAGCTCTTGTCCAGTGTCCTGAAAGAATCAGATCACACATGGGATCGAAGTTCTATTGAGGGAGGAGGTGGCCCTCAGCAAGATGGATGGAAAGCTGGAAGGGGAGATGGAGTGGGAAGGTAGTTTTCCTCCGGAGGTGGGCCACCCAGTAACCAGACTATTCTCCAGTCGCCCCTCAGTCCAACTCTCCTTGGCATGCAGATGTCTCTCCTCTTTTCTCTTTCTCTGCTGCATTGTTCTGCCGTCAGTGATCTGCTGATATGCTGATTTCCATGTTCAGCCACTTGTGTCTGTGCCTGCTAAGGTCTTGGGTTTATATGGGCACATGATAGGAAGCATGGCCGGCCAGAGTGGTCTTGGAAAATGTGACATTCAGGCTTGAAAACAGGAGTGCCTGTTCTCACATAGTTCCATGGGCAGAGGCTCAAGGGTGGAACCCTCGCCAGGAACCCCCGCCTCTCTACCCAGCACTCCCCTGCCACCCTACCATATCACTTCTAGAGATTTTATATGTAAGTTAATATATTGCTGCATTCTCTTTGTTAAGATTTTGCATCAGTATTCATAATACAGTTTAATTTGTAGTTTTCTACTTATGCAGTTTTGTTCTTTATTAGGATTAATAAGATGCCTGTCATAAAAAAGATTTGGAAGATTTATTTTTTATTTTATATACTCTAGAACTTTTAAAATAGTACTGGATTTATTTATTCATTGAAAGTTAGGTCAATTTACCCTGTGAAAATGTCTAGGCTTAGTATTTTACTGGTTGGGAGCTCTGTGATAAATTTCTAAATGTATAGTAATGGAATATTTTAGAGTTTTTATTTTCTCTCTTTTAAAGTCAGTTTGGTAAATTATGTTTATTTAGAAAAAAGTTTGAATACATTTGTATAAATTTGAAATGATTATCTTTATATCATTTTAATTTTCCCTATAGATAATTTCCCCTTATCACTGCTTATAATGTATATTTGCATCAATTTGACATTTTAGCTCAATAAACAGATTTTGTGTATACTTATTAATATTATTTTTCTTCTTTTTAAGTAATTTCTGCCTCTATAATGAATTCACTCTAATTTTCTTAAGTTTATTATTATTGTTATAATATCTTGGGTTGGATACTCATTTCACTTATATTCTTACTTACTGCCTATTAGCATATTTAAAGCCATGACTCTTCACCTAAGCATAAAACTCCTATAAAGTATGAGCTTTAGCTTATTTAATAGGTCTAATATGTAGTATTGTCAATATCATTATTTTTTGGTATTCCACAATTTCTGTTTGGAAATTCTCTTGATCCAAGGGTTGTTAAGATAAAATATTTGTATTTTCTTTCTTAGTTGCTTTTTCCTTTTCTAGATTTTCTACATTTGTTATAATTTTTAGTTTTATTGCCTTGAGATCACAGAGATTCTATGTGCTATTTTCATTTTTTAGAATTTATTTATGCTTCCCTGATATATGGTTAATTTTTTTTAGTATTACAGGAGTATTTGGAAATATGAAATTTCTATTGCTAGTAATTGTATGTGTGTGTGTGACTGTCATAACTTAGATGTCCTAAATGATTTCCTTTTCTTACTTCCAGGCAGTTGTCATGAATTATGAAATGTTTATTAAAATCTCCCACTACAAATCTCTTTTAATTTTGTTATATTTCATAATTTAAGAAAATATATCTATCTTTTGTACTTTATGCTTTTTTTTTACTTTGTGAATATTAATGTTGTGTGTTTTTTTCTTTTTTATTATACTTTAAGTTCTAGAGTACATGTGCACAGCGTGCAGATTTGTTACATATGTATACATGTGCCATGTTGGTGTGCTGCACCCATTAACTCATCATTTACATTAGGTATATCTCCTAATGCTATCCTTCCCTCCTCCCCTCACCCCACAACAGGCCCCAGTGTGTAATGTTCCCCTTCCTGTGTCCAAGTGTTCTCATTGTTCAATTCCCACCTATGAGTGAGAACATGCGGTGTTTGGTTTTCTGTTCTTGCGATAGTTTGCTGAGAGTGATGGTTTCCAGCAGCATCCATGTCCCTACAAAGGACATGAACTCATCCTTTTTTATGGCTGCGTAGTATTCCATGGTGTATATATGCCACATTTTCTTAATCCAGTCTGTCATTGATGGACATTTGGGTTGGTTCCAAGTCTTTGCTATTATGAATAGTGCCGCAATAAACATATGTGTGCATGTGTCTTTATAGCAGCATGATTTATAATCCTTTGGGTATATATCCAGTAATGGGATGGCTGGGTCAAATGGTATTTCTCGTTCTAGATCCTTGAGGAATTGACACACTGTATTCCACAATGGTTGAACTAGTTTACAGTCCCACCAACAGTGTAAAAGTGTTCATATTTCTCCACATCCTCTCTAGCACCTGTTCTTTCCTGACTTTTTAATGATCACCATTCTAACTGGTGTGAGATGGTATCTCATTATTGTTTTGATTTGCATTTCTCTGATGGCCAGTGATGATGAGCATTTTTTCAAGTGTCTGTTGGCTGCATAAATGTCTTCTTTTGAGAAGTGTCTGTTCATATCCTTTGCCCACATTTTGATGGGGTTGTTTTTTTTTTCTTGTAAATTTGTTTGAGTTCTTTGTAGGTTCTGGATATTAGCCCTTTGTCAGATGAGTAGATTGCAAAAATTTTCTTCCATTCTGTAGGCTGTCTGTTCACTCTGATGGTAGTTTCTTTTGCTGCGCAGAAGCTCTTTAGTTTAATTAGATCCCATTTGTCAATTTTGACTTTTGTTGCTGCTGCTTTTGGTGTTTTAAACATGAAGTCCTTGCCCATGCCTATGTCCTGAATGGTATTGACTAGGTTTTCTTCTGGGGTTTTCATGGTTTTAGGTCTAACATTTAAGTCTCTAATCCATCTTGAATTAATTTTTGTATAAGGTGTAAGGAAGGGATCCAGTTTTACCTTTCTACTTATGGCCAGCCAGTTTTTCCAGCACCATTTACTAAACAGGGAATCCTTTCCCCGTTTCTTGTTTTTGTCAGGTTTGTCAAAGATCAGATGATTGTAGATGTGTGGTATTATTTCTGAGGGCTCTGTTCTGTTCTATTGGTCTATATCTCTGTTTTGGTACCAATATCATGCTATTTGGTTACTGTAGCCTTGTAGTATAGTTTGAAGTCAGGTAGTGTGATGCCTCCAGCTTTGTTCTTTTGACTTAGGACTGTCTTGGCAATGCGGGCTCTTTTATGGTTCCGTATGAACTTTAAAGTAGTTTTTTCCAATTTTGTGAAGAAACTCATTGGTAGCTTAATGGGGATGGCATTGAATCTATACATTACCTTGGGCAGTATGGACATTTTCATGATATTGATTCTTCCTATCCGTGAGCATGGAATGTTCTTCCATTTGATTGTGTCCTCTTTTATTTCATTGAGCAGTGGTTTGTAGTTCTCCTTGAAGAGGTCCTTCACATCCCTTATAAGTTGGATTCCTGTGTATTTTATTCTCTTTGAAGCAATTGTGAATGGGAGTTTACTCATGATTTGGCTCTCTGTTTGTCTGTTATTGGAGTATAAGAATGCTAGTGAATTTTGCACATTGATTTTGTATCCTGATTTTGCTGAAGTTGTTTATAAGCTTAAAGAGATTTGGGGCTGAGACAATGGAGTGTTCTAAATATACAATCATGTCATCTGCAAACAAGGACGATTTGACTTCCTCTTTTCCTAATTAAATACCCTTTATTTCTTTCTCTTGCCTGATTGCCCTGGCCAGAACTTCCAAAACTATGCTGAATAGGAGTGCTGAGAGAGGGCATCCTGTCTTGTGCCAGTTTTCAAGGGGAATGCTTCCAGTTTTTGCCCATTCAGTATGATATTGGCTGTGGGTTTGTCATAAATAGCTTTTACTATTTTGAGATATGTTCTATCAATACCAAATTTATTGAGATTTTTTGTCAAAGGCCTTTTCTGCATCTATTGAGATAATCATGTGGTTTTTGTCTTTGGTTCTGTTTATATGCTGGATTACATTTATTCATTTGCGTACGTTGAACCAGTCTTGCATCCTAGGGATGAAGCCCACTTGATCATGGTGGATAAGCTTTTTGATGTGCTGCTGGATTTGGTTTGCCAGTATTTTATTGAGGATTTTTGCATCGATGTTCATCAGGGATATTGGTCTAAAATTCTCTTTTTTGTTGTGTCTCTGCCAGGCTTTGGTATCAGGATGATGTTGGCCTCATAAAATGAGTTAGGGAGGATTCCCTCTTTTTCAATTGATTGGAATAGTTTCAGAAGGAATGGTACCAGCTCCTCTTTGTACCTCTGGTAGAATTCAGCTGTGAATCCATCTGGTCCTGGACTTTTTTTGGTTGGTAGGCTATTAATTATTGCTTCAATTTCAGAGCCTGCTGTTGGTCTATTCAGGGATTCAACTTCTTCCTGGTTTAGTCTTGGGAGAGTGTAAGTGTCCAGGAAATTATCCATTTCTTCTAGATTTTCTAGTTTATTTGTGTAGAGGTGTTTGTAGTGTTCTGTGATGGTAGTTTGTATTTCTTTGGGGTCCGTGGTGATATCCCCTTTATCATTTTTTATTGCCTCTATTTGATTCTTCTCTCTTTTCTTCTTTATTAGTCTTGTTAGCGGTCTGTCAATTTTGTCAGGGACCCACTTGAGCAGACAGTCTGTCCATTCTCAGATCTCAAACTCCTGTGCTGGGAAAACCGCTGCTCTCTTCAAAGCCGTCAGACAGGGACATTTATGTCTGCAGAGGTTTCAGCTGCCTTTTGTTTAGCTATGCCCTCTCCCCAGAGATGGAGTCTACAGAGGCAGGCAGACCTCCTTGAGCTGCTGCAGTGGGCTCCACCCAGGTCAAGCTTCCCGGCCGCTTTGTTTACCTACTTAAGCCTCAGCAATGGCGGGCGCCCCTCCCCCAGCCTCACTGCCGCCTTGCAGTTAGATCTCAGACTGCTGTGCTATCAATGAGGGAGGCTCCGTGGGTATGGGACCCTCTGAGTCAGGTGCAGGATATAATCTCCTGGTGTGCCATTTGCTAAGACCCTTGGTAAACACAGTATTAGGGTGGGAGTGACCCAATTTTCCAGGTGTTGTGTGTCACGGTTTCCCTTAGCTCGGAAAGGGAATTCCCTTCCCCCTTGCACTTCCTGGATAAGGTGATGCCTCTCCCTGCTTCAGCTCTCACTCATTGGGCTGCACCCACTGTCCTGCACCCACTGTCTGACACGCCCCAGTGAGATGAACCCTGTACCTCAGTTGGAAATGCAGAAATCACCCATCTTCTGTGTCACTTATGCTGGGAGCTAGAGGCTGGAGCTGTTCCTATTTGACCATCTTGGCATGGATCTCTAATGTGTTATTTGATGCCTAGGTAGTTATAACTACTATGAACTATACATTTTACAATTAAAATATTCACTTCTTTGTTTAATGCTTCAGGGCCTGAGTTCAATTTGCAAGATAGTAAGATTACAATTTCTGCTTTCTTTTATTTTCACTGGCCTGGTGTATATTTATTCATTCTTTTATATTTAGCCTTCATGACTCATTTGTTTTAGGTGCAATTCTTATACACAATATTAATTTGGGTTTTAATGTGATCTGGTCTAAAACTCTTTCTCTTCTAGTAAATAAATTTAGCCTTCTATTGATATGACAATATCATTATGTATAGTCTGTTGTTATTTATTCATTTATTTACCTTGTTTCTATTAATTTCTAACAGTACACAATTCCCTTTCTTCTTCTTTCCTATTCTCTCCTCCATCATTTAAGTCAATTATGTTTTCTTTTAGTATTTAAATTTGTGGTTTGAAGTATATTTGATGCTTCATTAATTGATTTATCACCCTGATACCCCCACCACAATTATTTTAAATGACGAGGGATAATTCACTCAACCTCTTTTTGCCTTCTCCTAATGTTTGTTCCCATAATTTTTTCTATTCTGTCAGGATATGTAACACTAACTGTCCTATCATCCTAATCCTCACTCTTATTTTAGTGTTTCAAATAGATCTACAGTTAAAGATTCAGTACTAATCAATGGTAATTTGTATCCATTTTTCATTTCGCATTTGTCTGCTTCAAGTTCTTTTTTATTTCTTCCTTTTTTTCTTTTTTTGAGATGGAGTCTGGCTCTGTCACCCAGTCTGGAGTGCAGTGGCACGATCTTGGCTCACTGCAACCTCCGCCTCCCAGTTTCAAGCAATTCATTTGCCTCAGCCTCCCGAACAGCTGGGATTACAGTTGCACACCACCATGCCCAGCTAATTTTTGTATTTTTAGTAGAGACAGGGTTTCACCATACTGACCAGGCTGGTGTCGAATTCCTGACCTCATGATCTGCCTGCCTCAGCCTCCCAAAGTGCTGGGAATACAGGCGTGAGCCGTCGTGCCCAGCCTTCTTTAAGTTCTTTAGGAGAATCTTCAAAAAGTCCTCATGTAAACAACATTCTCTAAGAATTTGATGTTTAACATGCCAGAATAGACAGCATTTACTCTGAGTAGGTATTAAATCCTTGGCTATAGTTTTTTCATTGACTCTTTTCGAAGAGGTTGCTTTGAGTACTGACTTTTGCTGTAAAGTCTAAGGACAGCCTGATATTTTCCTCCTTGAGAGGGGATTATGTTTTTCTTGTTTTGTTTTGTTTATTTGTTGTTGGATTTTTCTTTTTCTTTTTCTTTTTTTTTTTTTTTTTTTTTTGAGATGGTGTCTCGCTGTCTTCCTGACTGGAGTGCAGTGGTGTGATCTCGGCTCACTGCAACCTCTGTCTCCCAGGTTCAAGCAATTCTCCTGCCTCAGCCTCCTGAGTAGCTGGGATTACAGGCATGAGCCACCATGCCTGGCCTATGTTTTGTGTTTTTCTTCAAAGGTTTCTTTATTTCTCTTTGACGTTTGTTATGCTTACTTGTTTATGACTCTACAATATCTTTCCTGGCCCATTTTTTCCTGGAATATGATGTGTTCTTATGTAGATTCAAAGTTGTTTAATTTTGATTTCTTTTTAAATTTCCTGATACGTAATATTTACATGTTTACAGGGTACACGTGAGTTTTGTTACATGCACAGAATGTATAATGATCAAGTCAGGATATTTGGGGTATCCATGACCTTGAGTGTTATTTTAATGTCTTGGTGTCATTTCAATTCCTCTCTTCTAGTTACTTTGAAATATTCAAAATAGTGTTGCTAAGTAGAGTCACCCTAGTGTACTATCAAACATTAGAACTTACTTATTCTGTCTAACTGTGTGTGTGTGGCTGTTTACCAATCCTCCTTCATCTCCCCCACTCCCAACCACCATTCCCAGTCTCTGGTATCTATTGTTCTACTCTCTATGTCCACACAATCAAGTTTTTTAGCTCTCGCATATGAATGAGAATATTTGATATTTGTCTTTCTGTGCCTGGCTGATTTAACTTAGTACAATGGTCTCCCATTCAATCCGCGTTGCTGCAAATGACATGATTTCATTAGAGATATTTATTCAGAGCTATTATTTTTGTTTTCTTCACTAGGGATTGCAGTCTGTCTTTGTCCTCTATATCTATCCTCTTCTTTCTGATGTGTCCTTATTTTTTTGCTTTATCATCTTTTTTATTATCATCTTACATTTTGCTGTATTCTTAACAATATATAGTCTCTCTTGCCTAATCTGCCTTGTTTTTTTCTATTGTCACTATCATTTCTCCGATGTTTTAATTTTTTCCTCAGGGCTGTGAGCTTTGCCAGCTCACATTTCATTTCTTGCTGTTGTCTCACCAACTCTTCTCTGAGCTCTTGCATTTCTGCCCAGTGCTCTTGTTTCATGAAAGCAATTTCTTCATCATAATGAAACAGGAAAGATTCCCTTGTCCTCCTTGCAGTGTGTGTGATGAGGGTGTGGCTCTCTTTTTCAGTGCCCCACTGCTCATACCTCCAGGGGAGCATAGAGATGGGCAGGCTGTCAGCTCTCAGCAGATGGGGGAGCCAGAAGGGAGATGGTTTTCCTGAGCATCTCTGGATCGACTCTTCTCCAACTGCTCCAGCCAAAGTCTATGTCGTTCCACTGGTCAATAGCCGCCGGCTGCTGGATGCCGGCCTACAGGTGCCTGTCAGCATGCTTTTCCACCTGTGTGCTTCTGGTGAGAGATTTCAATCTGCTATTTGTTGTATTCATCCTTCTTCTTTCTTTTCTCCTCTCTCTCTCCCCCTTCTCTTCCCTCTTTGTAGCTCCTTTATAATCTTTTAAAATTTTGCTTCTGATTTTTTGGTAAGGGTAACAAAATTATGTTAACACAGTCTATTCATTAACCCATAAGTGGACCTCTTTTTTGTTGCTGTTGTTTTTCATATTCATAACAGAATAACCACTCACAAAACCACCAGTCAATGTGAGGACTAGAATATTGAATATATCAACTGTAACATCTTCCTCATTCTGCCTACCTTCTTCATCCAAACTAATTACAATTTTGAAATTTGACATTTTTATGCTAGTGCTTTCATAAATAGAGTTATATATATATATATATATGTTTTGTAATTATAAACATATTCATACACACATCTATTTCTAAATTTTATGTTGTTTGGCTTTACTTGTTTTCAACCTTATAAAAGCCCATTAAGCATATGACATAGGAAGAGATTTTCAGATTTATTATTGGTCAGAAAAATAAAAGTCAAGACTTAATAACATTGTTTTATATTCGCTCTATTCACAAAAATTAAGTCTGATAGTGTTATGTCTTTGAGATCTCTTGTACACAGACATTCCTGTTGCTTTTTTTCCCTCTGTTTTAGCAAATTGTTATAAATTTCCAGGCTATTCGTTTTTCTCATCCACTTTTGAAGGAGATGAGTTTCAATTCCTGAGGCCAATTATTTAAAGAAAAAATTTATGTAGAGTGCAAGCCATGTTCTTAAACATCTGATTTTTTTTTGTAATCCAAGCTTTTGGATATGAGTTAGATCAGCTCTTAGATATGTCTCCTATGTTTGTCACAATGAAGCTAGGTCCAGGAAACTCCATACACTCCAGCTCATACATCTTGTTTATGTTTTCTCACAGTAATAAAGTAGGATGTTATAGGGTATATGTTTAAAGGTTATATATTTCAGGTTATTTATCTCATCTTCGTAGATTATATTCTCACCTTAAAAATCTATATTTGGGGGGCGCTAATGGAGCAATATGGACTGTATTTACCCTACATCTGAAATCACTCAAAATCTAGACAAAATATATCAAATAAGTTTTCTGATGCTGATGTATGAAAGAGAAGAAATAGAAGTGTGAGCCCTACAGTTGTGCCAAATTAATTCCTGAAGAAGGTTTCCAGGTTTTTGATCAGAAAGAAGAAACTCAAGAAGAGTCCAAAGTCTACCTGAGCTGAGGAGATGAAGGTGGGCATCCAAGGTTGACCTACAGCTATAGTTTGTAGAGCAGAATACCTTATAGAGAAGAAGGAACAGGAAGCAGAAAAAAAAAAAAAAGAAAGAAAGAAAGCTCTGGGTACTCTGAATATTCTGCTGAGCACAGATAAGTATTTACTTGGAGAAAACTGTCAGAGACCATGAGGGAAGGGAAAGTATCAAATGGAGGAGGCAGAATAATCCCTGGACCTCAAAGAAGGATGGGAATAGTTAATGTCCCCACTAGCTAAAGTAGAAAAATCTTGCAGCACATGGGATATCAGGCAGAGTACTATGAAGGTTATCATCTCAGTGGCATGGAAAATTAGCTCTGAACTAGTTGTTCTACTGCTGTAAAATAAAGCTTGAAAGCAGGATTTAAAAAAGTCAAACATTTCCAATTTACCTACATTCATGAACAAAGTTCAGTAACACATTAAAGAATGTGAGCAATCAGCAAAATAAAATTTACAATACCTGGCCTCTAATAGGTAATTATCAGGCACACAGGGAGGCAAAATCTAAAATTCATGAAGAGGGAAAAAATGTAATCAATCAAGACCAACGTAGAACTGGCAGATGATTAGTATACAAAGATATCAATGCAGTTTTATAACTATTTTCCTCATGTTTCAGAAGATAGAACAAAATATGATTATTTTAAGTACACAGTAGATATAAGAAAGATCCAAAATGAAATTTTAGAGCTAGAGAATACAATGTTTGAGATTTAATATACAATATATAATAACAGGTTAATTGAAGACACGGTATTAAAAATTAACCAAATTAAAACACAGAAAAAGGTAACATTATAACTAGTGATAAAGAGAATATCTTCTTAAAAGCCTCCAGAGTAAAATAACACATTTCAAACAGAAGAGCAAAGATAAGAAAAACAAGAGACATCTCTTCAGATATAGTATAAGCCCAAGGACAGTGGGACAACATCTCTACAGAAAATAAAAATATTGCTAACCTAAAATTTTATCACCAGTCAAATATCTCTTTTAAGAATGTAGAAAAAATAGCCAGGCATGGTAGCGGGTGCCTGTAATCCCAGCTTCTTGAGAAGCTGAGGCAGGAGAATTGCTCGATCCCAGGAGGCAGAGGTTGCAGTGAGTCAAGATCACACCATTGTAATCCAGCCTGGGCAACAAGAGTGAAACTCCATCTCAAAGAAAAAAAAGTAGAAAAATATTTTCCAGATATTCTAAAGCTGAAGGGACTCATTACCAGCAGACATTTAATACAAAAAAAGGTTAATTTGAAGCGATTTATGATGAAAGAAAATGATATCAGGTCAAAGTCTGGATCTTTACAAAGCAATTAAAGTCACCAGAAATAATAATAATAAAAATAATTGTCTTTCAAATTTTATTAAAAGATTCTTGACTGTTTAAAGCAAAAATATTACAATAAATTTTGTGATTTATTATCTACAGAGAGAAGTAAAATGTATGACAACAATAGAGCAAAAGCCAACATTACCCTGATACCAAAATGAGAAAAAGATACTAGAACAACAAGAAAATCTACAGACCAATATTGCTCATAAATATAGACACAAAACTCCTTAACAGGATTTCTGATATTTAAATCCAACAATATATGGAAGAGTAACATATCATGACCAAGTGAGGTTTATCCCATGATTCAAAGTATGTTGATATTAGTACATTAAAATGTTTATATTAGTATTTTCAAAAGTCAATCAATAGAATTTACAGTATTAAAAGACTAAAAAATGAAAAGCCATATAATCATTCTTAATACATGCAGAAAAAATATTTTATAGTAGCCAACATCCATTCATGATTAAAACTCTCAGCAAGCTAGAATAATAAAGGTAGTCTAATGTATAAAAGTCTAAATAGTCTATGAAGAAGAAAGTCTTTGGAACTAATAAATGAGTTTAGCAAGGTTGTAAGATATAAAGTCACTATAAAAAATTCAGCTGAGTGTATATATGAGCAATAACGAATCAAACTGAATTTTTAAAAAACATCATTAAAATAACATAAAAATATAAACTATTTAGACATAAATTTGGCGAAAGATGTGCAAAAACTGTACACTACAAAGCACAAAATATTTCTGAGAGAAATTTAAAAAGACTCAAGTGAAAATAATATACCGTTTTTATTTGAAGACTCAATATTATCAACATGTTAATTCATCCTAAATTGTGCTTCAGTCATATCCTAATCAAAAGCTAAGCAAGCTTGTTTGTAAAAAATGACAATTTAATTTTAAAAGTTATATAGAAATGCAGATATTGTCAACATGTCAATTCTTCCTATATTGTGCTTCAGTGAAATCCTAATCAAAGGCTAAGCAAGCTTGTTTATAAAAAATGACAATTTAATTTTAAAATTTATATAGAAATGCAGAGGACCTTGAAAGCTAAAATAACTTTAAAAAGGAAAAGTTGAATTTATACTAACTGAAATGAAGATTTATAAAGCTACAGCAGTAAAAACAGTGTAGTACGTGACACCAATAACCACATTCCGTTTACAAAGATTAACTCAAAGTGGATTAGAAATCTAAATGTAAGAGTTAATACTGATGGGGTACGGTGGCTCACACCTGTAATCCCAGCACTTTGGGAGACCAAGGTGGGTGGATCACCTGAGGTCAGGAGTTTGAGACCAGCCTGGTCAACATAGTGAAACCCCGTCTCTACTAACAATACAAAAATTAGATGGGAGTGGTGGTGGGTGCCTATAATCCCAGCTACTTTGGAGGCTAAGGCAGGAGAATCGCTTGAACCCGGGAGGCAGACGTCACAGTGCACAGTGAGCCGAGATCACGCCATTGCACTCCAGCCTGGGCAACAAAAGCGAAACTCTGCCTCAAAAAAAGAAAAGTTGGCCGGGCGCAGTGGCTTACGCCTGTAATCCCAGCCCTTTGGGAGGCCGAGGTGGGTGGATCACGAGGTCAGGAGATCAAGACCATCCTGGCTACCACAGTGAAACCCCGTCTCTACTAAAAAATACAAAAAAATTAGTCGGGCATGGTGGCAAGCACCTGTAGTCCCAGCTACTTGGGAGGCTGAGGTAGGAGAAGGGCATGAACCCAGGAGGTGGAGCTTGCAGTGAGCTGAGATTGGGCCACTGCACTGCAGCCTGGGTGACAGAGCAAGACTCCGTCTAAAAAAAAAAAAAAAAAAAAAAAAGTTAATAGTAAAAACTCCCTAGGAGAAAATCTTAGTTTCCTTGAGTTTGGCCCAGATTTCTTTCATAGAACACAAAACACCAACTACAAAAGAAAAAAAAAAAATTAACAAACTTAACTTTATCAAAAGTGAATTCCTTTTATTTTTTTAAAAGGTACTTACAAAAGCAAAAAGCCAAACACAGACCTGGAGGAAGTATTTGCAAAATATTTATCTCACAAGTGACTTAAATGTGGTATATGTAATGAATGCTTACATCCCATTCATAATACAAACATTCCAATAAAAACTAGGCAAAAGATTTGAACAAACAGTTTACCATATACAGATGTCAGAGACGTGAAAAAATGCTAGACCTCCTTGATCATTATGGAAACTCAATTTGTAACACAATAATATTTTACTATACACCCAAGGGATAGCTAAAATTAAAAAGACTACCATATCAAGAGTTGGCAAAAATGTGGAGCAAATGGAGCTCTCATATATTGCTGGTTTGAATTGTAAAATAATACAACTACCTTGTTAAATAGTTTGGCAATGTCTTAAAATATTAAACATACACTTAGTATTTTACTCAGCCCTTCCACTTCAAGGTATTCTCCCAAAAGAAATAAAAGTGTATGTCCGTATGAAGAGTTGTACATGAATGTTCATAGCTTTATTTTATATATATTATACATAATTATTTTAAATATAATATATAATATGCATAATTGTACATAATATATAAATTATACATATATTCACACACACACACACACACACACACACACACACACACACTAGGCATAGGCAAACTATTTTTGTAAAGGGCCAAACAATACATATTTTCAACTTTCTTGGTCAAATAGTTTCCACTAAGCTCTGCCGTTCTATGAAACAACTATATACAATATATAAGCAGAGGGGATGGTCATATGTGGCTAACAACAGGATGCATTCTGTCAGTTGAATTTGGCCTGCTGAATTTGCTAAACTCTAATCTAGATACAGTGAACTATTACTACTCAACAATAAAAAGAAATAAGCTTGATATATGTAATAATATGGATGAATCTTCACATAGTTATGTTGAATTTAAAAAGCCAGATTAAAAAAAGAAAGCATACTGCATAATTCCAGTTATAAAATTCTAGAACTTGCAAACCAACCTATAGTCGTGAAAGGTTTATAAGTGATATCTTGGGAATGGCTATATAATTATTTAGATCTATTTCTTTTAGTTTCTTGAACATATTTATGATATTCAATTTAAAGTCTTTGTCTAGTAAATCCAACATCTGGACTTCCTCAAAGACAGTTTCTATTGACTGCTTTTTTGTTTCCTGTATAGTAGCCATATGTCCCTGTTTATTTGTGTGACTGATGACTTTTTTGTTAAAAAGTAGATATTTTAAATACAGAACGTGGCAACTCCAGAAATTTAATTTCCTCCTCCAAAATTGTTGTTGTTGCTGCTGCTGCTCTCACTGCTGTTTATATGTTATTGACTTTCTTGGGCTAGTTCTGCATGACCTGTATTATTTTCCCTGTGCAGCCACCAAAGTCTCTGCTTCATTAGCTTAGTGGTCAACTAATGATTGTACAAATATTTCCTTAAATTCCTTGAACCAATAAGTTGCTCATCCTTTATTGGAGCAAAGAGAATCCTTCAATTCTCTGGCAGCTATACCTTAGCCTTTATTATCTAGTTGTACAGAGTCTTGAGATCAACCAAAGATTAGATGTTAGGACATTCTCAGGTAATTCCTGGATATTCCTACAGTCCAACATGGGTGCAATGCCTTGTAGATCTCCAAGAATATGTTGGAGCTTTTCAAAGCCCCCTATAGAAATCAAATTCTTCAGGTTTTCTTTTAAAGTTTTGTCCAGATTCTTGTTTTCTCTAGGAGTATCACTGCCTCAAATAGCTGAGATGTTAAACAATTACCACTGATTGTTTCTGACAAACTTTCCTGGGGATAGAACTTTCCTCATTGAGTGAACTTTAAATAAAAGTCAAATAAAGACAATCTCTGTGAATGGGGCTTTAGGAAGTTTCTGGATGGGTCAAATAGTGACAATTCTCTGAGGATGGAGCTTTTTGGGGAGCTCCAGAATTGTTCTGTCCCCCTCCAATGGCAGCCAGTCTCTTGGTTTTTGTAACTTCTATGGTTCCAAGGCTGCTAATTTTCAAGGTTTCTGTGGAACTAGGGAGAAATAGGTGGAAATAAGTCAAGTTAAAATTCCAGAAAACTCACTGGCCTTACTGAGATTCAATTATATTTTTGTATAAGTGCCTCTCAGATTGTTGTAAGCCTTTGATTAGTTTCTAGAGTTATTGAAAACTTGATTAGGACAGTTAGGGCAGTGTTTTCATTTATCTTATGGAGGAATGGATTTTTGGAGATCATTAACTCTGCTATTGCAGACGTTTTTCTCTGGGTTATTGGATTTTACTACTCCCCATATTTGCCAAATATAGCTTATGTTTCAGTATCTCATTTTTTCTTGTTAATATTTTGGATTGCTTCCAGAAAATTAGTGAAAAACTCTGGCTTTAACTTGCATTTCATACCAAAGGCTCTACTTGTTTTATACTTTAAAGTAGATGAAGATAAGAAAATAGTTTTGAAATTATATTGAAAATGTAAAGCATGCAGTAATCTAAGAACTGTGCTATGCTGAAAGGGGAACTCCTGGCAATGTGAAACTCAGCAGATACATGTTGCTCCTCTAAAGGGATTTTCCTATATATTTTGTTGGTCTTTTGAATTCTTTATCTTAATTTGTCCTAGCATGTTCAAGAGCCCCAAATAAACCATCCATAAATATACAAGATTAGTTTAACCTGAAATCTGGTGAATCTATGGAATTATCTTATATACCATTAATATACTTCCATTACTCATTTAGCAAAATTGAAATAGAGGAAGACTATATGATTATAAAAGGAGGCAGGGATCACATGTGATAGTCTTTCAGATGTGCCAACCTAGGAATGTGTCTCATTTAGTCACTGTATATGCAAATCTCCAAAACTTAAATCCTTTGCAAAATATCTGAATAGCAGCATTTTGATTTTTTTTCTTTTTAATATATGAAACTTTCTGTCTATATATGTGTGCATCAAGTCATGATCTTATCTAGGAAAAGAAAGGTCCTCTGTTTAATGTAGTTTTTAAAATTTTTTCTTTGGAAAGTAAAATTAATGGTGATACAAAACCAATGACTTCCAGTGATGTGATAGCTGTAGTGCCATTGGATAGCTAGGCACCAAATCCAGCAAAGTTAGAAGAGGCATTGAAGCATTTAAAGGTAGACGGTTTTTGAATCATAAAAAAAAACCCGAGTCTGAATTTTTACTTCTACTGCCTCCTCTATAAAATGAAAATAATAGTAACCCCTGCCCCAAAGGGCTGTAATGAGGACTAAGTGTTGTAATCTATTTAGAACCCTTAGCACAGTGTCTGACACTGGTAAATCTTAAGTTATGTCACTTATTATTAACTATTCATTTATGATCAGCATGTCTCCCTTATGTTAACCTCAATGAAATAAATTAAGATGTGATGAAAAGAACGCTAAGTCTGCCTTTAAATATAACATTCAAGAAATGTGTTTATTCATTTAAAAAAATCAACATAATGGACAGGTAAAAGGCTACCTCATTTCTTCTAAATGTTTTTAACCTGAAGTTTGCTTGCTTTCTAATTCTGACAGCCATTGTTCAGTATTATCATCTCTCGCCTGCATTACTATGGAAGCCACCAAACTATGTCATGTGCTTTTCCTCTTACTCAATTGTTCGTCCAATTCCAGTGTATTTTCCCCACAGCTGCCAGAGTAATCTAAGAGAAACACCTACCTTATAGAGAATTCTCAGATCCCTTAAGATGACTCATTTTTATACCTGTCATTCTACCAATATCCTCTCTATGCATAGAATATCCTCTTTCCCTCTTTTGGCTTTTTCTTTTTTTCTTGGTCAGGAGACAGGGGTGCTTTGTTTACTCCTACTTACCTAATAAGATTTACCTTAATGATAAAATCCTCTAAACTTCCTTGGGTCTTTAGCTTGTATTAGATATTTATCTAATAGTAAAAACAAACAATGTTTTTGCTACTTTCACACAATCTACAATACTTCATTTTTGACACCAGATGTGTGGGATTTTCCTTCACATACACTAAATAATTCTCCAACAGAAACCATCTAGGTGCTCTAAAATTCAATTACATTCTAACCTGGAGATAAGAGCAGATCCCATAGGTTAATGTCTTGGTCTCACAAGACATCTCCCTACTTCATATGCCAGTTGCAAGTTGCAGATTGTGATCTGCACTGCTGACCAACTGTCTATAAACTGGAAGTCCTCATGTCTACCTCCTTAGGTTCGATTAACTAGCTATGTTGGCTCAAAAAACTCAGGGAAACACATTTACTGGCTTATTATATTAATAAAGGATATGATAAAGGATGCAGACGAATAGCCAGATGGGAGAGATGCATAAGGCAATATATGGAGGAAGAGGTGCAGACCTCCCACGCCCTCTCCAGTAGTACCACCCTCCAGGAACCACGATGTGTTCATCATCCTAGAAACTCTTCAATACTCACCCTTTGGGATTTGTTTGGAGCCTTTGTTACATAAGCATGATTGATTACATTGTAGGCCATTGGTGACCAAACCAACTTTCAGCATGTCTCCCTTTTTCAGAGGTGGGGAGGGGATGTTGAAATTTCCAACTCTTGTCAGGCACGGTGGCTCACACCTGTAATCCCAGCACTTTGGGAGGCCGAGGTGGGCAGATAACGAGGTCAGGAGATCAAGACCATCCTGGCTAATATGGTGAAACCCTGTCTCTACTAAAAATACAAAAAAATTAGCCGGGCATGGTGGCGGGCGCCTGTAGTTCCAGCTACTCGGGAGGCTGAGGCAGGAGAATGGTGTGAACCCAGGAGGTGGAGCTTGCAGTGAGCAGAGATGGTGCCACTGCACTCCAGCCTGGGCTACAGAGTGAGACTCCATCTCAAAACAAACAGACAAACAAACAAACAAAAAACAATAAAAAAAGGAAGTTCCAACTCCCTAATCATATGGTTGATTCCCTGATGATCTGCTCTCATCCTGAGAAGCTCACCAAGAGTCATTTCACTAAAATAAAAGATGTTTCTGTAATTCAAGAAATTCCAAGGGATTCAGGAACTGTGTCAAAAACTGAGGTCAAAGACAAAATATCAGATGATTCTTCTAGCACACCAATCTCAAGGATTTTAGGAGCTCTATCTGAGGAACCAGGGACAAATATTCTGTTCCAATATTTCCTCTGGGACCCTGATTCCTGACACAGAGCTCCTAGACCTTTGTAATTTCCTGAGTGCTAGGAATGTCTGGCACAGACTTCCTAAATCCCTTGGAATTTCCTGGGTGATAGGAGCATTTTTGTTCCAATGAGATGACTCCTAGTGGGTTCTTGGATAGCTTCAATATGGAGGCTTGTTGTCAGGGAAACCAAAAGAGTGATTAGAGGGTTGGAACTTTCAGACCCACCCACCAACCTCTGGATACAGGGGAGGGGCTGAAGGTTGAATTGATCTCCAACAGCCAATGATGTAATCGATAATGCCTACCTAATGAGGCCTCCATAAAAACCCAAAAGGACAATGTTTGGAGAGATTCTGGGTTATGAGCAGTTGAATGTTCCTGGAGAGTAGCTCAACTTGACCAAAGAGAGCATGGAAGCTCCACACCTCTTCCTCCATACCTTGCCCTATGCATCTCTTCCATCTAGCTATTCATCTGAATCCTTCTTCATTTCCTTTATTAATATAATAAACCGGTTGTATTAGTCCATTTTCATGCTGCTGATAAAGACATACCCGAGACTGGGGAATTTACAAAAGAAAGAGGTTTAATGGACTTATAGTTCCACATGGCTGGGGAGGCCTCATAGTCATGGTGAAAGGCAAGGAGAAGCAAGTCACATCTTACATGGATGGCAGCAAGCAAAGAGAGAGCTTTGTGCATCTCTTTAAAAAAGTCACCATTTTTAAACCATCGAATCTTGTGAGACCCATTCACTATCACAAGGACAGCATGGGAAAGACCTGTCCCCGTGATTCAATCATCTTCCACCAGGTGCCTCTCACAACATGTGGGAATCATGGGAGCTACAAGATGAGATTTGGTTAGGGACACAGAGCCAAACCATATCATTCTGCCCCTGGCCCATCCCAAATCTCATAGCTTCACATTTCAAAACCAATCATGACTTCCCAACAGTCCCCCAAAGTTTCAACTCATTTCAGCATTAACACAAAAGTACACAGTCCAATGTTTCATCTGAGACAAGGCAAGTCCCTTCCACCTATGAGCCTGTGAAATCAAAAGTAAGTTAGTTACTTCCTAGATACAATGGGGTTACAGGCATTGGATAAATACAGCTGTTCCAAATGGGAGAAATTGGCCAAAACAAAGGGGTTACAGGGCCCATGCAAGTCTGAAATCCAATGGGGTAGTCAAATTTTAAAGCTCCAGGATGATCTCCTTTGACTCCAGGTCGCATATCTGGTCACGCTGATGCAAGAGGTGGGTTCCCATGGTCTTGGGCAGCTCCGCCCCTGTGGTTTTGCAGGATACAACCTCCCTCCCAGCTGCTGCTTTCATGGGCTAGCCTTGAGTGTCTGTGGCTTTTCCAGGCACATGGTGCAAGTTCTCAGTGAATCTCCCATTCTGTGGTCTAGATGACAGGGGCCCTCTTCTTACAGCTCCACAAGGCAGTGCCCCAGTAGGAACTCTGTGGGGATTCCAACCCCACATTTCCCTTCTGCACTACCCTAGCAGACGTACTCCATGAGGGCCCCACCACTACAGCAAACTTTTGGCTGAGCAATCAGGTGTTTCCATATATCTTCTGAAATCTAGGTAGAGGTTCCCAAACCTTAATTCTTGACTTCTGTGCACCCACAGGATCAACACCACATGGAAGCTGCCAAGGTTTGGGGCTCCCACCCTCTGAAGCCACAGCCTGGCCCCTTTCAGCCATGGCTTGAGTGGCTGGGTCACAGGGCACCAAGTCCCTAGGCTGCACACAGCACAGGTACTCTGGGCCTGGCCCATGAAACCACTTTTTCCTCCTGGGCCTCTGGGCCTGTGATGGGAGGGACTGCCAAGAAGGTCTCTGACATGGTCTGGAGACATCTACCCCATGGTCTTGGGAATTAACAATAGGCTCCTTGCTACATGCACAAATTTCTGCATCCAGCTTGAATTTCTCATCAAAAAAAATGGGTTTTTCTTTTCTACTGCTCATCAGGCTGCAAATTTTCTGAACTTTTATGCTGTTTCCCTTTTAAAATGAAATGCTTTTAACAGCATCCAAGTCACATTTGAATGTTTTACTGTTTAGAAATTTCTTCTGCCAGATACCCTAAATCATCTCTCTTGAATTCAAAGTTCCACAGATCTCTAGGGCAGGGGCAGAATGCCACCAGTCTCTTTGCTAACACATAACAAGAGTCACCTTTGCTCCAGTTCCCAACAAGTTCCTCATCTCCATCTGAGACCACCTCAGCCTAGACCTTATTGTTTATATCACTATCACCATTTTTGTCAAAGCCATTCAACAAGTCTCTAGGAGGTTCCACTTTCTAACATTTTCCTGTCTTCTTCTGAGCACTCCACACTGTTGCAATCTCTACCTGTTACCCAGTTCCAAAGTTGCTTCCATATTTTTGGGTATCTTTTCAGCAGTACCTCACTCTACTGATACCAATTTACTGTATTAGTCCATTTTCATGCCACTGATAAAGACATACCCGAGACTGGGGAATTTACAAAAGAAAGAGGTTTATTGGACTTACAGTTCCACATGGCTGGGAAAGCAAGTCACATCTTACATGGATGGCAGCAGGCAAAGAGAGAAAGTTTGTGCAGAGAAACTCCCATTTTTAAAACCATCAGATCTTGTAAGACCCATTCAGTATCACAAGAACAGCAAGGGAAAGACCTGTCCCCATGATTCAATCATCTCCCACTAGGTCCCTCCCACAACACATGGGAATTATGGGAGCTACAAGATGAGATTTGGGTGAGAACACAGAGCCAAACCATATCACTGGTAAATGTAAGCTCACCCTGAGTTTGGTGAGCCATTATAGCAAATTAATGGAACGCAAAGAGAGGGTCATGGGAACTCCCATTTATAGCAGGAGTCAGAAGTATAAGTGACAACCTATTTCTGGCAAAGCCAATAGGTGATTGGCTTCTGAAGTTGGGGGCAGTCTTGTGGGACTGAGCTCTTAACTTGTGGGATTTTATGCAATCTGTAGATAGATAGTGACAGAATTGAATTAAATTAGATGATACCTACTTGGGATCTCCTAGAGAATTGATTGTTGGCTGAAAGAAATCTACATACATTTTGGTAACTAGATGTGAAGTGTTCTGTGTTGTATTGAATGTAAGACTAGGAAAAACTGTTTTCTTGTTTTTTTAATCTCTTACACACTAGTCCAGGCCTAAATGTTTCATTTCAGTCTACATTTGTCTGACTTTTGGGTTTGATGAACCAGTCTTTGTTCAATTCTGTTACTGCAGGGGGAGTCATATGAATAATTATACTTATGTAAAAACTTTTACCTTCATTGCTAACTAGGAAAAAGAAAAATTCAAAGACAGAACACCAGCTTAGAAAGAAGATAACAATTAAAAAAAAAAGAAAAAAGAAAAAAAAAAAGAAAGAAGATAACAATGCTACTTGTTGATTGATTTCCATATGGAAAGCAAGGAGTTATTGGCCTCAACTGACATATTCATTTGAAAGAGAAGCATGAGTAGACCTGTTACAAGTTAGCAGGTTTGTGTCTTTGGCTCTGCTGCCTGTAAAATAAAATCGTAGGACCAGATTTGAGTTACAGATATTAATGGGGTCATTTAATTGAACATAATTTGCATTAATAGTTGTTCAAAACTCATGTTGACATAAAGCAATAAACTAAATCAATGGAACCCCCTGTTAAATAGCTCTCGTGACATAAAGAAAACGAGCTAGTCTGTGGTACATTTTCTGTATTTACAACTGTTTAATGAGTAGAAGTCCTTGGATGTAAAAAATCTGTTTTCCAGAAGATACTGGGAAACATTCCAAAGAGAACTGGATTCTCAAAAAAAAAAAAAAAAAAAAAAAGTCATCGTGTATCATATATTCACTACATTAAGATATTTAAACTTTAGGAAATTAAACACTCGTTGAAAAAACACAATTTTCTAAATAATAGCAGGATACTTATGATGAAAAAGTTTATCCCAACATACCTACTCCAAAGAAATTACAGTAAGTGCTTCTTGTCGTAAGTTAAATTTTAAGTGGCTAAGATAGTCTTTTAAACTTGTACTATTTTAGTCATATCTATTCCCATCAGTCACATTAAATCTACATTAAACAAAACTAATTGCACACACACATCTTTGTGCTGAAAGCACAACCCTTTCTTATGTAGACTCTTAGATCTTGAATTCTGCCTGATTTGTCTAGCAACCAAAGTGTATCAGTTTTCTGCATATAAATTTTAAAATAAGATACAACCCAGCACTATAATATACAAGTTAAACATTCTTTCATCCTCAACATTGGTGGAAGACATTTTATTTTGGTTAAGAACCCTGATTAATACTCTTAGAAACTAGTATGTAACTCATCGTAGAGCCCAACATTTAAGAGTAAGAAGAATATATTTCTTCTTTGAAAACCTAAACCCATTCCTTGGTCTTTCATGTTTTATGGACAACTGCAGAGGAACAGTTAATGGTCATTGGTCAAATCTAATGGATGTTTTTTTGTTATACATGAGGTACTTCATTTAAAAAATTAAACCCTTCTGGGCATTTTGTAATTTTAAAATTCTAGGAATTTAAAACCACTATTATAAAGGTTTAGAACCACTCTAGTGTTTCATAAACAGTTATATATAGTCATAATGCCAATACACCACATCAGTTTAAAATAAACATATTTCCCTATGCTATTTTTATAGCAGTAATTTGGCAACAGCAGAAATAAAACATGTGTGTGTGTGTGTGTCTGTGTGCGTGTGTGTATGTATGTATGTGTATTAGTAAGAGAAATTACAATGTATATTTGTAAGTCTGTATTGAGTGCTTACAACTGTGTTTTTGGAGTTTTACATGACACATTTAGTTTGTTTTATACTAGAAAAGTCTCAAAAATATGAAAATTTTTGAGCAACAGGAATTCATTCAAATATGCATTTGGAAACTAATCCTGCTCTGTTTTAGACATACTGATTAGTGTTCCTCATGATTCCCACACCCAGGTTGAGCTGTAACCACAGCATTGAAAGATAAGTCATCAAAACACTTGTTAATTATCCATAATTGAGAACACATGGACACATGGTGGATAACAACACACACTGGGGCCTGTCGGGAGGATGCTGGGGGAGAGAGAGCATCAGGAAGAATAGCTAATGCATGCCGGGCTTAAAACCTAGGTGATGGGTTGATATGTGCAGCACACCACCATTGCACACATTTATCTATGTAACAAACCTGCATATCCTGCACATGTACCCTGGAACTTAAATAAAAGTTGAAGAAAAAAATAATGAATAAATAAACTTTTTAAGAAGACTTTTTCAAGTTAAAACTTTTGGTCTGTGAAAGACCTTAATAAGATAATAAATGGGCAAAAGTACGAAAAGCCATTTTACTGAAGCAGATACACTGAACAAATAGCCAAATGAAAAGATTTTCAACATCACCATCCATCAAGTCGGACCTCAGCCTCTTCTGCTTCCTCCATGTGAACTCCTGTCTGCTTGCCTGAAATGTTAATGTTATTAATGAATTTTCATACCAATAAGGGAAAACAATAGGTGCTTCAATACATTTAACCTTCAAATATATTGTAATATTTTTCTTTTTCGTTATTTTTTTTTTTTCTGCTTGGGGAATTCATAGAGTTGTTTCAAAAGAAAACTGTAGGGATGATTCCAAACTCTGTAAATGTACTAAAAAGTTTATTAAATTGTATACTGAATATGAAAAAAAAAAAGATCCATAACCTTCTTCTAGAGTCTACTCAGGCTTCCAAGTCAGAATTCAGGCTTCTATACTTGGTCTACAGTTCCAGAAAACTTGTGAGGTGTGTTTCTCTTTTCTTCAGAGTTCAAATAATGAATGTAAAGCAAAGTCTTTTATATCCAGGCTAAGAAAACACTTGTATCTCAGTTATCTACACAAACTCAAAATCACCAGTTTCCAGTACACCTCTTTGCACTCCCCCAGGAGGATCTATTTGCACCAAATACATTTCTGAGAGAGACTGATTTTAAGAAAGATTTTATAAAGGAGGAAATAAAAAGTATTTTACATCAATCTCTGCCACATACCCTGTGGCATGCAGTTTCATAAGTACCTATCCGACAAGGCTGGGTGCGATGGCTCATGCCTGTAATCCCAGCACTTTGGGAGGCCAAGGCAGGCAGATCACGAGGTTAGGAGTTCGAGACCAGCCTGACCAACATGGTGAAACCCATCTTTACTAAAAACACAAAAATTAGCCGGGTGCGGTGGTGTGCACCTGTAATCCCAGCTACTCAGGGGACTGAGGCAGGAGTACTTGAACCCGGGATGTGGAGGTTGCAGTGAGCTGAGATTGGGCCACTGCACTCCAGCCTAGGAGACAGAGTGAGACTCCGTCTCAAAACAAAACAAAACAAAAAATGTACCTATCTGACTTACATTTTCTTTCTAGTTCCTCTGGCAGCTCTCCTAACTCTCAACTCAGGAAGAAGCAGTTTTCCTTTTCCCATCTCCTTCTACCATTTGAAATCTGGGCTTTGCTGCCATAATGCAAAAAGTTCATCAAAACTTCATTGCAACAAAACTGGCTTTCTCTGTAACGAAAATGTCTTAGCAACTGAAAACAAACAAGGCCCTTTGCAAAATCTGCAGTCATTAATGATAGGGATCATTGTTTTTTTATTAAAGAGCACCCAATTTTTTGTCCTTCTATTCACCTAGATCTCAAACAGCTACTCATAAAAAATTTTAGAAGCACCCTCTTGGTACTGAGCTTACCAAATTCCTCAAAAATGAAAAGGGCATTCAGTCACTTGAGTCTTATATTATAGTAACCAACATGCATTAACCAACCAATATAAAATGTCCCTAATGTATTTAGCAAAGATGGATGAAGGGAAAGAGGACATCTAGTGTCACCCAGCTATGAACTCACGTGGGTTTGGCAATCAATGTCTACACTAGAAGTATTTATTCATGTTTTTTGTATTTTTTAAGGGGTCTACCAGAGAAAGATCTTGTTTTCAAGAGATGTATGAGCATCCCAGATTCTGTTTAGTGCATTCTTTAAGTGTAGAATCACCCAAGCATATTCAGCCTCAAAGACACTTGGTGATTTGGAATGCTCCCCGAGCCATTTATCTCCAAGGGCCAAACCACACCTTCAAACTCGTACTTAAAACTCTATAAATTTTTGGTCAGGTCATATGTCAGTGGGAGAGTATTTCCTCCTGTTTAATTCATTCAGCAGTACTAACTTTTTAAATATTTATGGAGCACCTGTGATGTTCAGATGCTATACTAGATGCTGGACCACAGAAATGATACCCACCTGCTCTGGTTAGTTTGTGTTTGCACATTGAAATTCATCTCTGCCCCTCCCCACCCTTCCTTGAGCCCTAAGAGGCTGACTTCTTAGGACCTTCATGTCAGCAGGGCTGTGTTTGTTTTCTGGTTTCCTGCTAGGTTTGTCCAATGAGAGATACTGGCAGAAACAAGAAGAGAGGTATTTATTCTCTCTGATCCTATGGCATAGGTTGCAAATTGGCTGAGACTAAATTCCAACCCAGAACCATAGCTTCTGCGTCTTCAGGTCTCACTGGTTTTGTTAGAAGTTGATTTTCTTGCCTCTTTAGACATAGAGGTAGTAATTACCTGCCTCTGTTGGTAATCCCTGGGTGTTTTATCATCTCTAGTTAGTTCCCATAATCTTGTCCACACCTGTATTAGTCTGTTCTCATGCTGCTGATAAAGACATACCTGAGACTGGGCAATTTACAAATGAAAAAGATTTAATGGAGAACTCACAGTTCCATGTGGCTGGGGAAGCCTCACAATCATGGTGGAAGTCAAGGAGAAGCAAGTCACATCCTATGTGGAGGGCAGCAGGCAAAGAGAGAGCTTGTGCAGAGAAGCTCCCATCCTTAAAACCATCAGATCTTTCAAGACTCATTCACTACCATGAGAACAGTGCAAGAAAGACCTACCCCCATAATATAATTATCTTCCACTGAGTTCCTCCCAGGACATGTGGGAATTGTGGGAGTTACAATTCAAGATGAGATTTAGGTCGGGACACAGCCAAACCATATCAACACCTTTGTAAGTAATTCTTTCTTTACACTCCCTTCACATACCCGTTTTGTATGCCATCCATTTCCTACTGAGGCCATGTCTAGTACACCTCTCTTCTCTCTTGAGAACTAGTCTTTTTTTTTTTTTTTTTTTTTTTTTTTTGAGATGGAGACTCATTCTGTCGCCCAGGCTGGAGTGCAGTGGTGCAATCTCGGCTCACTACAACCTCTGCCTCTTGGGTTCAAGCAATTCTCCTGCCTCAGACTCCTGAGGAGCTGGAATTACAGGCACACACCACTGTGCCCAGCTAATTTTTGTATTTTTAGTTGAGATGGGGTTTCACCATGTTGGCCAGGCTGGTCTCGAATTCCTGACCTTGTGATCCACCTACCTCAGCCTCCCACAGTGCTGGGATTACAGGCATGAGCCACCTGGCAGGCATGAGTGACTGGCAGAGAACTAGCCTTATAGAAAACCAGATATAGAAGCAAACAATGTTTTATACCTAATGGTGCAGTTAAATAAAAAGTCCCAGTGGGTCATACCTGTAATCCCAGCACTTTTGGAGGCTGAGGTGGGCAGATCACAAAGTCAAGAGATGGAGATCATCCTGGCCAACATGGTGAAACCCCATCTCTACTAAGAATACAAAAATTAGCTGGGCATGGTGACATACACCTGTAGTCCCAGCTACTGAGGAGGCTAAGCAGGAGAATTACTTGAACCCGGGAGGTGGAGGTTGCAGCGAGCCAAGATCATGCCACTGCACTCCACACTCCAGCCTGGCGACAGAGCAAGACTCCATCTCAAAAAAAAAAAAAAAAACAAAAAAAAAAAACCTGATTAAAAAAACTGATAAAAACTGACAAACTTAGCTAGTACACAAACACAAACTCTTCTGTTACTTTTTGTTTCTTCCTGCCTGGAATGCAGATTTGATGTCTGGAAGTACAGCAGACATCCCAAGACAATGAGAACTAAAGTCATTTCACAAGATGCAATGTATGGAATGAAATGGAACGGGAAGGTAGAAGGACATCTGGGCTTTGATAACTTCCATGAACAGATAGTCTGGATAGCAACTGCTTATATCTCAACATTTTATGTGAAGAAAACAAACCCTATCTGCTTAACTTATTGCAGCCTGGTTTCTGATACATGGAGGTGATGAAACCCCACCTGATTTGATGAGTTTCTTAGGGCAGCAACAGGAATTTGTCACACAGACTAGGTAAGGAGTCATGTATAAAGACATGACCTAGCATTATAAACAAAGAACAGAAGTTCTGAATGGCAATGGCTGAACCCAACAGTAGCATTTATGTGGCAGGGAAAGAGGAGGGTGGGAGAAGAAATGAGGTTGATGTTGAAGGATAGGTAACACCCAGATCATAAAGCATTTTACCTACTGTGTCAAAGGAGTTTAGGTTTTATTCTGCCAATAAGAAAGAGTATCAATTTCAATGCTTTCAGCAGTAAGTAACAGAATACCCAGTAAATTCAGCTTAAGTGATATAGACATTTCTTTGCACACATTTAATAAGAGGCCCATATGTAGGGAGTTACAAGGTAGATTCAGAGACTCACTAATGTAATCATCTATGGTGGTTTCCTCTGCAATTCTCTTAGCTTTCCATTCCTGGAAGCATTTTGACAGTCATACTTCAGACAGGCATCACAGCCAAAAGGTAAGGAAAGGGGACTACAAACTAAGCATCTTTCTTCTCTCCCTGTTTTATTTTTATCAAGGAGGAAGCTCTTTTCCAGAAACATCCATCATCCTTTCCCATAGGTTTGACTAGCAGAAGTAGATCACATACCTCTACATTGATCATTGGCAAATGGGAGTGTTTTTAACAAAAGTAACAGAATATGTTAGTGTTTGCTCAATATCTCTTCTTACCTTTCTGTTCATCTTCTCAGTGAGAAAACGTAAGTTTTGGCTGAGTACATGATGACCTAGAATAAACAGTATCTTTCCCAGACTCCTCTTGCAACAAGTTTTGACCCTGTGACTAAGTTCTAGCCACTGGGTTGTAAAAGACAAATTAAGTGGAAACTTCTGGAAGCTTTTCTTAAAAGACTGGAATACTTCCTTATCTTTTTTTAAAAAATTCCTTGTTCTTTCTTGCTGTCTGGAAGGCAGGTGTGATTGTGACAGCTTGAACAGATACTCAGGTCCGTGAAATGACTTAAAGGATAGAACCAAGGTAGACCTCCAAGATAGAAGGAGCTTTGGTTCCTGAGGACTTTGTAAACATAGATTTGTCATGCCAGCTTCAGACTGTCAACTTTTGGAAATTACCATAAAAATGAAATAACATTCCATTGAACAGTATTTAAGTTGCTATTATTTTTGTTCTCTGTTATTTGCAGCCAAATCTAATACCAACTAATGACTTAAACTGTTTGTGGTTTATTTTCCTGGCCAGAAAGTGGGAACCACTTCCCCTAAGCACATTGCTGACTCAGAATACCTTAACAAAAGAATGAGTCTTTTAGCAGAAAGAAGAGAGAGTAGCTGTAGAGTATGCTGCTAATAGTGTTTGCTAAAGGGAATCATCCAGTACATTTCAGGCAAAATGGAGCATTACTATACTTATGTGTCTGAAAGGTCATTCTGCAATGTGTATGGAACAAACTAACTAAGAGGAACAGATGTAGAAGGTTAAGAGTAGGGTTTTGAGAACAGCCTTGGACAGTATCAATAGGAATGGAGGAACAGGAATAGCCATGAGCTACTGATTGGATAACAGTGGGGGTTGGAGAGAGAGGGAAAAGAAAAGGTGATACCAAAATTGCAATCACAGTAAAGTAAAGTAGATATAAAAATACAGCATTCTGCACTCTAGTGATTTCTTGTTGGAAGAAAAAATTCAATCAATCAAAACTTTTACTAAATATTTACTACATGCCAAACATAGGTGTTTGCTTTCTTTTTTTAAAAAAAAAAAAAAAACCAACATATATTGGAGTTGGGTAAAGAAATCTGTTTATAAATAAAAGCTAATCAGGACTTTTGATAATTAGACCAGGCCCTAAGTGGAGAACAGGTAACTACATACAGAATGAGTCCTGCCTTCAAGGAGCTCACTATCCAGTGAGATACATGAGATACACATGCCTGGCACAGACGAGGTGTTGAATGTTGCTCTCTAGGATGATGACATGTTCACACAGAGGTATAAAATGGAACAGTAATGCATGGTTTGGGGTTCAAATATTCTGGAGAGCACAAAGGAGAAAGGTGATAGTTCTATCTAGATGAACAGAGGAGTCTTTAAAGGGAGGTGACTGTTGACCTTTATGTGACTTAGTTCATCTCTTGCCTTTATTATTTTTTCTCTGCTTCTTTGTTCCACCTCCTTAATCATTTCAAGCAGTCTCAAGATAGATTATTTTTAAAAAATTTAGATGTGAACAGCCAGTGAGCCATATATTGATGATAATCTAAATTCATGTTAAGATGTTATTGCTTAACATAGATTAATCAGCTATGATTTATTATGCTCCCATTATGTGCCAGAATTTTGATAGTGTATTAGTCCCCCCTTATCTATGGTTTTGCTTTCCAAGGTTTCAGTTACCGGTGGTCAACCTCAGTCCAAAAGTATTAAATGGAAAATTTCAGAAAGAAACAATTCATAATTTTAAATTGAGCACCTTCTGAGTAGCATGATGAAATCCCGCTTTGTCCACCCAGGGCATGAATCCTCCCTGTGTCCAGCTTATCCACGCTGTGTATGCTACCCACTTATTAGTCACTTAGCTCCACCTAGGCTTTCAGATCAACTGTTCTGGTATTGAAGTGAATCCTCATTTTACTTAATAAAGACCCCAAAGTGCAAGAGTAGTGATGCTGGAATATTGTTATGATTGTCCTTTTTTTATTAGTTATCATTGTTAATTTCTTACTATACCTAATTTATAAATTGAACTTTTTCATGGGCATATATAAGAAAAAAGTAGCATATGTTAGGTTTGGTACTAACTGGGGTTTCAGACATTCAGTAGGGTTGTTGGAACATATCCCCTGGGGACAAAGGGGGACTACTGTAGTTTTTGTACCCAACCTTTTATTTAACAGTTCTAGCCAACTATAAAGTAAGCATATTATCAGGATTAAGTTCGGCTATAAACAACAGAGTTTAATAAGCTAGAAATGTATTTTCTAGTACATAAAATTCTGAAGGCTAATATATTGATTCTGCTTCACTAAGTCCTGAAAAAAACAGGCTCCTTCCAACACAATATTCTGCCATTCTTTTTTTTCTCTTGAGACGGAGTCTCACTCTGTCACCCAGGCTGGAGTGCAGTGGCGTGATCTCAGCTCACTGCAACCTTCACCTCCTGGGTTCAAGTGATTCTCCGGCCGCAGCCTCTCAAGTAACTGTGATTACAGGCGTTTGCCAACACGTCCGGCTAATTTTTGTATTTTTAGTAGAGATGGAGTGTCACCATTTTGGCCAGGCTGGTCTCAAACTCCTGACCTCCAGTGATCCACTAGCCTTGGCCTCCCAAAGTGCTGAGATTACAGGCATGAGTCACTGTGCCCAGCCATATATTCTGCCATACTTAACGTGTGGCCGTGTCCTCTTTGTCTAAGAGAGCCACTGAAGTTTTGGCCTTCCTATTTGCATTTCAGACAGCAGGATGGGGAAAAGTTTAAAGAAAAGAAGGCAATGGACTTGCATCAGTCATCTTTTATGGAAGGTTCCTCAAAGCTGCTGCATAGCAGTTCTAATTATGTCCAAAACTTAATCACATGGCTGCATCTATCTACAAAGGGAGAACGGAAAATGCAGTCTTTATTTGGGACAACATAATGGCCAGCTAAAAATTGTAAGTTTGATTCCTACGGAAGAAAGAGGGAATGAATACTGATGGATGTGGATGTCTCTACTGCAATTATAACTCTCATTTTTACAGATGAGGAAATGAACACTCACAGGGTGACTTTTTCCTGATAACACATCTGGTTTGTGTCAGACCCAGGATATGAATTCCTTTCTTCTTGATCCAAATTCACCACTGATTTCACTATATAACATCAGCTTCCATCAGTTGAAATGTGAAATGGCTCCTTTTCCTACAATTTTTCCTTCTCAGATCTGACACAGTTATAAGTTAGAACAAAAAATTTTGACAAGTAAATACAGTGAATATGTCACATCAGCCATTATTCTAGTCATTGATTTTCTTTATTTTTATGTAATGTATTAAAATCTGAATAATAATTTCTAGGTTAGTCCTATTTTCTTCATTATTTTTGATCTTGCTTCATTATTCTGATTGATACCAATGTAAACTTTTTTGGTTTCCTTTATCCTCAATACTGTATACCTAATAACTGATGGTTCTGGTATAAAATTATACAGTGTCCTGAAGCATGCCTTACCATTTTCCTCCTGTGTCGTATCCTGTAGACAAATGTATCCACCATGGCAGTTTTACATGAGTCACATTTGCCTTTTTTCATCCCCCTCACCTCTGCTAAATGTTTTGAAAGACTCTTAAATGACTCCAATGATCCTCCTCAGAGACCCCTGAAATCCAGGAGACTAAAGGCTTCTGAATCCTTATGAAAAATGTTGGTTGCATTTTTCAGATTATGAAGACCTGGTTTTCCAATAATTCTAAAATCCATTTTAAAATAATTTCCCTTCTTTTCAATATTCTTTATACTAACAGTCTCATCTATCTGCTGTATCAAAGCCACAATATTTGTCAACTTTCTCAGACTATCCAAGACCTGAACTCCTAACGCCATCACATATTCTGCTATTCTCCTTGTCACAGTCATCTTCCTTGCAGCTCCTGACATCTGGAACCATCTCCTACAAATCCTGGACACTTCATCAATCTTCCAATCTCATGATATAAAAAAAGAAATCTTGCCAGCCAAATGGTTACCATTTCTTTCCCTTTATATTTGAAATGTTTTCTTATCTAACTCATAGGAATAATGTGTAATACAAAACTTCTATTGTTTGGTGAACTAGCAAGCACTTAATTTAATTTGTAAAGTAACAAGTACTTAAATCTGAGAGCAAGCATTTCTCAATGAATTTGGAGGTTGATTCTGATTTTGTTGGGTTTTACTTTTTTCTTTTGGCGGGGGATGGGAAGGGGAGGTCAAGTATGGGCCCTTTCTTGAATTATTCCTGTTAACAAAGTGACGTAAACTGATACCTGCATACTTTGCTATTGTTAAAAGAGAGGAATGAATACATCATGGAGTTTGTCATTTACTATACTCGAAATGGACAATAATGGAGCACCTCCAAGCAAGTAGGGAACAGTAATATACAAGAGATGTTCTGCTGAAAATGTAAAACATGAGACCACAGACCAAATGGTTTAGGAACACCATCAGGCCTCAGGAGAATGTTTCCCCTATGGACATACATTAGTGACTTAATGACAGTGCTTTTTGACAGTTTAAACCATATAAATGATTTCACACTATTCTTCTCCATGGAAAAAAAATACTTTCCGAGCCTGAAGACTCGATGAAAACATCTATTAGCAAGAAAATAACCAAATGACCTAGTCATTTGTTATTTTTTTATTAAACCTATTGGTACAAAATTTGATTTATTTTAACAGGTTCACTGAAAATACTTCAACAGAAAATGACTGGAAAAAAAGTTGTTGTGTTTTTTCTCTAAACATTTTAATCTAAGATGGTCCCTTTACGTTATGGGAAGATATCAAGATTATGTTTTGAGGATCGTTTAAATAATCTAACCTTTAAAAGTTGACTCTCAAAGCCACAGGTATAATTGAGGTGATCCTGAAACTAACTCTCTCCTTAGTTTATTTTAAATACTTATTATGTCCAACAACTTAATTATTTTCCTATTTCATCTCTTCATGGAATTCTTTAAATTACTAGGTACTCGTGATAAATATAAGAATATTCTATCACAATTTCGTTACAAAAATTTAAATGTTTTATGATATCTTTGTTTTGTCTATCAAATGACTTGCATAAAAAGCAATCACTTTTTCTTTTAAATAAATTTTTCCTCCTATTTATTTAAATGAGTTAACAGAAAAAACTGAATATAATTGCCAAAATGATAATCACATTCTCATTTTAAGTAAACAGAATATGTAACAATCTGGACTTACAAAGCTATTATTTTCATAACTAATTAGAACTCTAGTATCATTTTAATATGATTTGAATTTATAGGCATTCAATAGATCCCTATTTTTAGTAACACAAAGAAAAATGAAAATGTTTTAAATGAAAAATTACCTATTTTTTAAGCCAAGTTGTTAGCACAGCATTTGAGAATTTACACTAGAAATATTCTTTGCTCAGTCTTAAAATAATGTCAAAGAGTGATTAGTGCTGTTCACCAAAAGCTTCTAATTCTCTGCCTTCTGACTCATAATAGGATTGCATTTCCTACTTTACTTGTTTTGGGACAATGTGACTGGTTTTGACCAAAGAGCTGTGATTGGAAGTCATCTTCCAGCCTGAGTATTTAACTGCTGGTGAGAGAGACTCTCCTTGAGCTCTTCTCTTTCAGCAAGGGGACCCATAAAGTTTCAGATGGTGGCTTCTCTGTCAACCCAGGCCTCTAAGTGACTGTGTTGTGTTGAGTTCCCTTCTGCCCGAAGATGGAGATGTAATGTGAACCAGAATAATCGTTATTGCCTTAAAATACAGAGTTATGGGGGCAGATTTTTTTTTTCACTTTTTACCATAGCAGAATCTATCCTGATTCAAATAGAATGCTTAGACTATTAAAATGTTACTGTTTCTATTTTTTCAGCCCCTATACCTGTTTACTTAACCATGACACTTGGTCTACTTTAAGAAAAGTTTGTAAAAATATAATCAAAACATACATAGATGGCCAGGCACAGTGGCTCATGCCTGTAATCCCAGCACTTTGGGAGGCCGAGGTGGGCAGATCACTAGATCAGGAGATCGAGACCATCCTGGCTAACATGGTGAAACCCTGTCTCTACTAAAAATACAAAAAATTAGGCAGGCATGATGGCAGGCACCTGTAGTCCCAGCTACTTGCGAGACTGACCTAGGAGAATGGCGTGAACCTCGGAGGCAGAGCTTGCAGTGAGCCGAGATCACGCCACTGCACTCCAGCCTGGGCTACACAGTGAGACTCCATCTCAAAAAAAATAGATAGATAGATAGATAGATAGATAGATAGATAGATAGATAGATATCCAGAGAGAACAGTGAACTAAAAGCTCAGAAAGAAATCAATATAATGACACAAGAAAGCACAGAAATAAGTCTATTTCAAAATACCTTTTCTTAGTTACTTCTTAGCAACAGCACATTAAAAAATAAAATTATATATGCAACATAGAAAAAACAAAATAATTACTCCTTAGACCTGATCACATAATCACATTGACATTTTTATGTTTCTTGCCCGTTTTTTCCTATGCATAGTCATTATGTGCATGCATTTACAAATTTAATAATGTACTGTTTGAATTAAACAATTTATGTAATAAAATATAAAAGCCAAGCGGAAATGTATTTAAATATTCAACTGAGTTTATGGAAATGGAGGCTTTTCTTAGCATAAATATAAAGTGAAAACCACTGACAAAATTAATTACATTAAACTTTAAACTCTTGAATGTCAGAAACATCCTAAAAAGGCTATGACAAAATGTACTTGTGTAGCCTAAAATTAAAGTGTGTTTATAAAAAGCATAATAACATGCCAGAAAAAAAGTAGTATTTTTACTTTTTTTTTTTTTTTTTTTTTGAGATGGGGTCTTGCTCTGTCACCCTGGCTGGAATGCAGTGGCGCAGTCTCGGCTCACTGCAAGCTCTGCCTCCCAGGTTCATGCCATTCTCCTGCCTCATCTTCCCGAGTAGCTGGGACTACAGGTGCCCACCACCACGAATGCTGGGATTGGGATTGCAGGCATGAGCCACCATGCCCAGTCGGGTATTTTTACTTTCCAAACTCATTTAAAGCTTTATATTTTGTTATGCTCAGAATATATGCTCAATAAAAGTGTATTATTGAGACTTCATAATCTGTTTGTCAAAAGAAAACCATAGGAAATATTCACAAAAAGAATATAAAAAGATCAATTACATGATTAAGGGTTCAATGTTGTAACACAGACTGAAAATACTTTGGGAGTTCAAAGAAAGAAAATATAAGAGAGTAAACAATTCTTAGAGAAAATAGAAACTGAGTTGAGCTTTGAGTTTCTACAAGAAGAAGATTCGTTTATTTTTGCATAGGATCATATATGAGCTGAGCCTTGAAGTTGTGATGGAGCTCACTATTAGAGCAATAGCAGGAAGTACACAAGGCAGAACAGGCACAAAAGGGCCTAAGCTATCTGTGGGGCTATCCCCAAAGGGGTGGAATCGAGGTCTAAATCATGTCTGGGAGGACTGGCAAGGCTGGTACTCAGACAGAGGCCATCTACTCTTATGGATGGCAAGTGTCATCAAAAGGCAGTAGCATGTCAGGAGGCTGTCATGATCTTGGGGACAAATGCTCCAATCTAAAGCAGAGCCGCAGTATTTGACGAGCATCCAAGGATAAGATTTAACTCTGTGACAGAGGGGTTAGAAAGCACTTAGTAGGTTCCAGGGAGTGTCCTACACCTACGAAAAGGTTATTGTTTGGAGCAGTGTCTGATTTCCAGCAATGATTTTCAATACAAACCAAGAAATAGGGCGGAAGCCGAGCAATATGGATAATGCCATCATCACTGGGAAATCTAAAGAGAAGACACAGGTGCCCAACGAGCTTATCCCAAACCCATTAGATAGACAGCTCCAGTCATCAAAGCTGAGTTTAGATTCTACCTGCTGGTATAAATAGGGCTTCTAAAACATAGTCAAATTTGGGCTCCAGATTAGGGTGGAGCTGAGCTTGTATCATCAAAGTTCTTTGTTACCTGTAGTTGAACAGAGTTTGGAAAGTCTCTGACATTTTCCAATTTTCCAAATGCTTCCATATGTGCCATCTTATTTGAAAGCTTACAGACCTTTGATTCAGGAAAAGCAACTATATTTTCCACATTTTGGACAGGAGACATGATATTCCTAGGTCCTGTGGTCAGTAAAATGGTGTTCTATCTCTTACTCAGTGTTCTTCCCTTGAACTGTAGAGAGTCGTGGTTTTTACTTAGCCAGATGATTAAAATTCAAATTATCATTAGAGAAATAAGGTTGTAAAGCCATGAAGGCTTTTATATTGTGGATGATGTATTAGTCTGTTAGAGCCACCATAACAAAATACCATTGTCAAGGTAGCTAAAGAAGAGAAATTATTTTCTAGAGGCTAGAACTCCAAGATCAAATGTGGGTAGAGTTGGTTTCTCCTGAGGCCTCTCTCCTTGGATGGTACATGGCCTTCTCCCTATGTCTTCAAAGGGTCTCCTCTTTGTGCCTGTGTACAAATTTCCTCTTGTAATAAGGACACCAGTCATATTGGATCAGAGCCCACACTAATTAACTCATTTTTACCATAATTACCTCTTTAAATATCCTATTTCAGGCTGGGTGCAGTGGCTCACGCCTTTAATCCCAACATTTTGGGAGGCCAGGGCAGGTGGATCACAAGGTCAGGAGTTCATGACCAGCCTGGCCAATATGGTGAAACCGCGTCTCTACTAAAAATACAAAAACTAGCCAGGTTTGGTGTCTGGCACCTGTAATCCCAGCTCCTCGGGAGGCTGAGGCAGGAGAATCGCTTGAACCGGGGAGGCAGAGGTTGCAGTGAGCAGAGATCATGCCACTGCACTCCAGCCTGGGCGACAGATCAAGACTCTGTCTCTAAATAAATAAATAAATAAATAAATAAATATCCTATTTCTGAAAATGTTCACACTTGAGGTACAAGGTGTTAAGAACACAACATATGATGGCCGGGGTCACAATTCAGCTTATCCTTTTAAAACACATCAGATTTTAAAATTATAGTTTTGAAGATAGGAGTGACACAATAGGAAATAGGGAGACACTAAAGCTTTTGAAAAAAGTGTCATCATGGAAGCCATATTTTAAAAAGATTAGTTTGGCAACTGATTGTAAAATGGCTCTGGGAAAAGATTAGAAATAGGGATACCAACTGGAAGGCTGTTAGAACAGTCTAGAAAGGGTGTCATGGAAGTATAGTGATGTTTCCATAGGTGTGCAAATTGGAAAGTGTGATGGAACTCCCCCTTTTTGTTCTTAAAGCTTTGAGTAAAAGTATGTCATACAATACATTTCCACATTTCTGTAAATAGTACCACAAAGAATTCTGGTTAATGCTATAATAGAGCAAGAAAACCACATAAAGGAGTACATAGAAGGTAGCAAAAATGTATTCTAGATGCTGCACTAATGTTATATAATATAATAATCATCTAACATACTACTGGTATAGTAGTTTTTGCCCATCCATCATGCATTTCTTTAACAAGCATGTATTAGGTAACAACTATGTCTTCTGAACAGAAAGTAAAAAGTTTAATCCTCCCCTAGAGGAGCCTAAGTTATTATTTATGTTTCCTAAAAGTGTACATATTGTTTTTTTCAAATAATTTAAACATTTTTTAGTATCTTTGCCAAAAATCTCCTGCTCTAGGCCTTAAGCTCCATGAGCAATCATTCATTTACGCACCCATAAACCACTGAGAAACCATCAAGCTCCTTTTCCATTGAGAGGCAGGGCACTTTCTTTATAAGAATAGTGCTACTATAAACATGCCAGAAAATACACTCTCATACCTGAAGCCTCTGCTAAGTGCCTTCAATCATCCTAATTCTCATTGACTTCAAAGGGAGCTCAGAAAAGATATGGTGGAGAAACAAGAAGTTGGCAGGAGTTGTACCAACACATCCTCAAGCTACAGTGTGTTAAAAACACAAACCTTTCATGAAGCTAAGTGCCAACAAATGATACTTAGCATTTTCAAAGAGCTTCCCAATAGTCTAATTAAATGCTGTGAGGTCAATCAGTATTATTAGCCTCATTGTGTAGATAAGAAAATGGAAACACAGAAAGGTTAAGTGATGTGCCCAGGCATTCATAGTTCAACAGCATTCATGTTAGTGTCTGAGCTCACAGGACCTGACAATGACAACCATGGAGTGCTTCATCCTGTCTTCCAGTCCCCCTCAGAAATATTCTCACACACTGTAATTCCTCAGTCACCATTTATGAACATTCTTTACATCTATTAAAGGTTTGATTTAACTTCTGAAGGTGAAAATACTTATCCCACATCAAAAAATAACCAAACTTTCTCCTCAAATAGCTCCAAATCCAAAGAAGTGTATTAGAGATAGATAAGATTCTTCTGAACATGGAAGTTTATTACTAGAGAATGCTATAAAATTATCATTAATATATATATGCTCATGTGTGGGGCTTTTTCTGTATATCTTACTGATAAATATAGAGGTAATGAGTTCATCATCATGATTAACTCAATGAAAATCCTCAAAGTTCCATAAACTCTCATAAATTTTCTTGAACCTTATCATTGCAAGCAACTATTCATAATGATGTTAAATTAAAGTCTGACACATTAAAACAATACAACCAAAAGTTATAGCCTTAGAGTAAATTGTTACTCCCATCACACTGAATGTTAGTATTGGCTTAAATGTTATCCTCTTGATAAAAAGGTTGCAATTTAGGTTAGTTCTTTACCTACTCCTAATAATTTTATTACAAGTTCATACAAGAACTACCACTAGCAGATATAACTAACACCTGTACATACTAAACTTCATGTTCCTAACAGTTTGATTAAAGGCAATGTATTGCCTAATTTCTGTTTTTGATAAATATGAATAAAATCAATCTTTCATTACTGAGCTTATATTTCAGTAATAATAATAATTGTAAAAGTAAGTTTTTAATATGCACAATTCTGGTTATTTCTGGGAAATTTGATCTTGAAATGTGAAACGTATTAAAATTAGAGGGCTCTACCCTAAGCCCCTTCAATGTGTTGCAGGAGTCCTTTAATGTTGGATTAGAAGAGATATGCAATATTAGTGAATATAATGGCTATACTTTCTTTAGCCCTGGGATCAGCCTTCCTTTTCTAAGGTAAATTATTCCAGATCTATCGATTTTTCTCTTTCTACTACAGTCTGCTCATGTAATCCTTAAAGTAGACATGAAAGCAATATAAAATAGTGGTTAAATTCTGAAGTTTGCTCCACTTAGGTGTGAATCCTAACTTGGCCACCACCCAAATGTGTAATCTAGAGCAAGCTGCTTAAGACCTCTAAGTCTCTATTTTCTCATATGTACAATTGGAGAAATAGACATGTCTACTTCATTATTCCTGTATGAATTAAATGAAATAAAACACATAAAGCACTTAGTATACTACCTGGAATAAAGGTCAGTATTGTTGTTAGAATGAATGCAATAGAACTTGCAAATTGATCAATTTACCTTTATTGACTTATTTTAAAATATGCAATCTCTAAGTATTTTTTAATGACTACCCTGTGTATAAAACAGATATTCTACATAAAATTCCAATTAGTTTATTGGATGAGGAAAAAAATGGTTTCTGTTTTGGGGCATTAAAAGTCTAATGGAAAAGGGAAACCAACTAACCATGAAGGGACTGAAGAAAATATGAGTTTGTAAAATATTTTATACTAAAAGGTAAATGTTCTTTTTATATATTGAAAAAGTTAGCAATATTAAAAACAAAATAATAAGAGAGTGGTATCTATAGGGGAGGTTATCGTGATGGACAATTGACATGTTAATAGACAACCAGCATTTTTTGAACACCTTTCAGAGAAGCCTGACTTCCCTTCCCTGTCCTCCTCTACACATTGAGGTCATATGGCCTCAGCTCCACTCATGAATTGTGCCCACACAACACTCTTGCTTAGAACTCACTTTCTTGCAAGAGTGTAGCTGTAGTACTTATTCTGAGGAGGCAACAATGATGAAGATGCTAGTGTCCACACCCAAGCATCAGCAAGGGCAGCTATGGATCTGATACCTGTCCTGATAGGGGCGACCATGCTGTTCTTGAGCCAACTCATACTATGGTTTGAAATTGTTCCTGTCTTCATATCTTCCAAGTGTGACTCTCTGACCTTCCCAGGAAGTCTGTAAGCTACTTAATGTCACCTAATAAAGTATTTGACTATTTAAACCGTATAGATTTTTCCCCATTGTCTGAATCTCAAACTTTAAGATTCCCTACATGATACATCTCTTAAGACAAAAATTTCAGAGATGGGAAAGGCTTGAGGCACTCTAGCTGATATTACTACTATTCTACTCACTAATATGCTGCTTTCCTCTCTAGCACAGATGGAATAGAGATGCTATATTTTCCTGTTCCCTTGAACTTAGCCACAGCTTGCGACTTGCTTTGCCTAATGAGTAAGAAGTGATGCATATTGTTTCCAGACAAAGCCATTTAATTTCCAGTTCTCTAGTCTCTTCCTCTGTCTTCCCCCGCTGAGACAGTCATGGATGTTTGTGCTGATGTCGGAGGAACAGTACTGAGCCGCATGGGGAGTGTAGTGTCCCCACAGAGGGACCAAGATTCGCAGAGGATTTTCATGAAAAATAAGTAAACTGTCATTTAAACCACCGAAATTTGGATTGTTCATTACTGCTACATAACTTTCACTACCGTGACCAGAACAGGCACATTAGGGTCTACAGAAGAGTTATACCTGATCATGTTAGTTTAAAATAAATTGAAATGATTGCTTAAACCAACAATTAGAGCTTTCACACATTCTGAACTGATTCTATAATTATATGTAAGGAAATACATAATCCTGTTAGATTTACTTCTAATTTTCATTATCACTATATTTTTAATTTATACATATGATCACAATGGTTTGGAGCCACTGTGGACTTTTTGAGCTCCTCAATGGTATGATATAGAGTAGAATCAACCCTAAGTAGGTTTTGTGGCAATATAGAATTGTTTCATTAAAAACCTACACAATTCTTACCTTGTTTTCTAATGATAGAATTAAAATATTTGGCACATGGTGTTGGTGAAAGGTAGAAACTCTAAGTTCATGCTCAAGAATTACTAGTCAGCAAATAAAATGGTCTCTAAGTTAGAATCTGAGAATACTTGTACCTGTGATGGAAAAATACATTTCATCTATTATGTACACTAGGCTTGATTAGTAGTGACTCTTTGGAAGGTTATGTAGAGTGAGGAGTCTAAAGCTAAATCCAGATCCATTCAGAAAGACAGCCATGATAGACCTCCGTATCTGTAGGGGCATGGAAGAGAAGAGACTAGTAGAAACACAAGTGCCATGTATTGGCCCTGCCTTATGCTATAATGTCTGTTTTTGTATGTGATGTACCTTTGCCCCGAGTTTGAAATACTCAGCACTTTCATTCAATCTTCAGACAAACAGGAGAGGACCCTAAATGGAAATATGCTATTTTAGGCAGTCCATTGCATAACACACTCCATGTTGCCAAAAGTAACTCCATAATAAGATTAAAATTTCTGATTACTCCTGCTAAGACTTCTGATGACATTACTACTGGGCCATGTCTCAAGTACATTTCACTGTGTATTATATTGCTTTTAAAATTATATCCTAGTAGGTTAGAGATTCTCCTCAGCCTTGTTCCTTTATCAGATTGTGAATTATCTGAAAGTAAGATCTACAGCTAATTCACTTCTATGTCACAAGAACCAGTTCAGATGTTGATATATGCGACAACTTGAATAAATGAGCTTTGATTATAAACCCTATAAATGGAATCGATGGCATGACAAAGGCTTTGCTCTTTATGTAGTGGAACTGTAGGATACCTTCCAATGTGGTAGTTTTATATATGTAATAGCTGGCCACATGTTGACCGTCTTCTTAGAGCAGATGTCAAAGTTCTCCTCCAAATCAAATTGAGAATTTCTAATGAAACTTGGAGTGGTCTCAGCTGGTAGAAATGCTTGGGACTGGGAAAACAAAGTTAAGTAATTAAATGAGTTGTCATTATTGCTGCAACTACAACTATGAGGTCAAGGCCTAGGCCATCAAAAGTGGTTGCACCTCATCGCCTTTGGTCTTAGATTTAACCCTGGACATTTCATTCTTGTCACTCCTCTTTCATCCTGACCTGCCACTGACTGTCCCCACGTTCTCCCCAAAGAGCAGAGCACAGGCTGACTGGTGGAGATTTGTTTGCTAATGAGACAGGAGTAGAGAAGTGATGGAGGGCCTGTCAAGGCACTTGCTCCAGTCTGTGCTACTGCTGTTTTATATGCAGCAGTGTCTGAGGGTGAGGCAAGTTCAGAGTTGCCTTTGAAGCAACAAAGGACTATTTCATTGAAAGCTAGCTTCTCTCCTGCCTATTTTGCTGCTACCCAACTCAATAATTCACTGGAAAGGAATGCTGCATACTAACAGTTTTCTCACATAAAATATCCATTGGATCTAACTTCTTGTATACCAGTGTCTCTGGAAATGTGAGGGAAAATAAATTGCTCTAGCTAAAGCAGACTGTTTATGTTCTACCAAAGTTTAGTTCCTAAGCAGATTTTCGCTGCAGTCTCCAATATATTTAGGAAAACAAAGTTGCCAGAAAATACCCTCTATTCTTTTTACCAGGCTCAAAGCCTGAGAAAACCTTAGCACAAAACAATAACTCAGTTATATTTATCATCTGAAACGCCATCCAGAAGAGTATTTCAAAAATTACATACTAGGAAAGATAAGACACTACCCTATAATTTCAGGAACAACTGTATGTCAGGCTGCCAGAAAATTTTTACAACACATTCAAATTTAGCTGAACTTATATGACTTCAATCAGTGAAACTGTTTCCAGACCCAGGGGTCACAAAAGCTGTTATCAGGTTTCCCCAGCCTGCTGCCACATTTGTGTCGGAAACCAAATGCCACACACTCTAGGCTTCCTCAAGTCCTCAAAAGCTGATAGGAAGATAATCCTCTCCCTCCTGTTCTTGTCCATGGAAACCACCTTTTCAGCCCTCCTTCTCCCAGTAACCAAATCTTCCTTCTTCAAACAGGTGAAAGGGCCGGCCAGCTCTCTGATGCAGCCACATCCTTCTTTCCTGGAATCTAATTTGCAAAATGTTTAGGCTGGAACTTCAAGGGTATGAACTGACGTGACCATGAGGGCAGATGTAAAGAGATCCCACAGTAGCAGGCTCCTAGCCAAATTTACAGTGTCAAGTTATCTGCCTAAAAAATGTTACAAGGGCCATAGAGGTGCCCAGAGTGAGGGCCTGCCAATTAGAAGGAGTGTGAATGAGACTTATAGGGCTGGCCAGGGTGACAGGGCCACAGTCATCATTTGGCAGGAGGCAGTTTAAAGATAGGTGTCTGACAACATAGCCAGGGTTCCAAGAGCTTTTGCGCAGTTCTTGGAACTGCACTCTCTGTTGTAATTGTTTTACTCAGATTAAAAGTACCTACTGTTCACTCCAGTTGCTGAATTTTAACAAGCACTTTTTTTTCTTAGGAAGCTAGCACTTGCAATTTAGTCAATGTTCCAGAGGTGTGGGATAGTTAAGCAGGAGAATAAAAGCACCATATTTCCATGTTTTTTTTAACCTAGTAGTGGGGGAAAAAAGGATAAGAATTGAGAACAAATCACAAAATGAGCATCAAAATCAATGCTATACTTTGCCAAGGGTAACATTTCTAGCATTATGAATGTTATATTTTATTAACTCAAGGACTTGCAAAGTAACATAGAATCATTTGAAACCATCTTAGCAGAATTCGATTTTCTAAAGAGGATGGTGAGATCCATAGAACAGGGTGAGAAACATTATAATTAAAAAAGAAGTTAGACTGTTTTATGCAGTGTTCCTTGTGTTTAATTATTAGATTAAACATTATATTGAAATACTGAACTAGTCAACCTCAAATGATGAATTTTCAGCGTGTGTTTAGACTGCATATAATAACTCGGTTGCAAACTGTCACAAGATTGAGATGAAACTGTATGGAATATGATACTTTCAGGGTTCTCGGGACATGTATCTTTCAAGGGAACATTAGAAAGAGTTGGCATTAGGACAGCTAGAGGAAAATTTGCAGGTCATAAATTATCCATTAGGTAAAAGGGGTGAAGTAAAACAAATTTCAGGATCAACTTCAGCAGTATTAACTTCACTTTTTGGTTTCCTCACTGGTAAAATAACACATTTAGATAAAATCAAGAATTAAAAGTTTAGTGTTCACTATGCCAGTTTCAATATGTTTTAAGTGCTCTGTGTATTTTTTCATTTATGCCTCAAAACCAACCCTATGAGGTGGGTACTGTAATTACTCCCATTTTACAGATGAGAAAATGGAGGTGACAGAAGTTAGATAATTGGCCCAAGGATCTACTGCATATCTAGCTTAGTACCTGAAGCAGGACTCTAATCAGGTAGCCTGGCTCTGAAGCTTGTGTTGAAGACATCTCCAGCTATAAAATTACAAGATTAGCATTGTGATTGCTTATGCACACATGCAAAAGTTCGAATTCTCTTTGGTTTAGATGTGTCTGAGGAGTAGAAGTGAAAAAATAGAGATACTGTTGAGGCGCCTTCTCTTTTCTATGTATTACTTTCAGGAATAGAGTTGAGAAGCTCAAATCAGGCCATATTTATGTCAAAAAAATGTTTTCTAACATCAGAAATGAAATACATATGCAATAATTATTTACTATTTATTTTGTTTAATCATTTTAATCACTTAACTTCCAATGTTTTAGATGTTAGTTTTTTTAATATTTCAATACTTATCTACTATTGCAAAACAGCTACTGCAATAGCATCTTAATATAGAAAGTTAAGTTTTTAGTTGTCAGGTCCCAGAAAGGCAATTGATAAAACAGGTCAGTTCTTATCTCAGGGGATTTCTCCACAGAGAAGAAGTGATTGCAGCATCTTACTTCTGGGTGGCCCAAGCAATCCAGAGTGGTGTTAACAAAATGATAGCAGCTTCTTTAATAAAACAGAAAGATAATTCTTGTTCCTAGATGACTAATTAGATTTTTAACACAGACAAAGATTATCTTGAAGCTCGACCTTAGCTTCTAGGTAACTTACTAGTTATTAGTAAGACATTTGCTTCTCAGATATCCATCCAGCTTAGTACTTGAGAGAGTTTCAAAAAGTAAAGTTTCTATTGCTATTTGCACATTTTCTCCTTTCTTCTTAAGATTCATGCCGATATTTGGCAACGTAAAAACACAGCCACAATTCTATTAATTCTCAGTGATATCTGGTGTTCTGATTAGAACCCAGGGCCCTTGCTCCTTGTTAAACAAGCTAAAAATTCAAATTCAATTCAAGAATTAAGCAGAAGCTCACTGAGAAGAAGATAGCTAGAAAGCTCATTCTTTTTGAGCCCTTAAAAGTCCACCCAATTTCCTATATCTCCACTTTAAATTTTGGAAATTAATCACTGGTCTTCTTTTCTTGATAAATATAGAAAGTCTGTAATTGTAGGACAGTCTCAGCATATGTATGCCTGCCTTTCCTCCAAACCACAGGAAGACCACCCTAGGCTTCTCTTTTTTGTGCCTCAGATGGGCTGATGCCAGCAAACTGCTCTGAACTGCAAAAGGAGATCAAAAATAAAGCATAAATCATTAAAGAAGGAAAATCCGCTGCTTTTTTATCCTTCTGGTTCCTAGGCTATTCCAAATGTCAGGGCACATCAGAAATTTAAAGTTCAAGGATGATGTATTAGTTTTGATTCAGTACTTAGGAAAACTGGCAGCTCTGAAGCAGGGAAAGCTGCACAAAATCTGCTTTGGCAGAAGCTTTATTCGGGAGGGGGAGAGCTGGAACAGCTATGGGAATCTGGCTTTCTCCCTTGCCATACAGAAAAAGAGAAGTAAATAACCAGCGCTGACTAGCTTTGGTTTCAGATATCCAGCAATTATTAAATGCATTTTCAGTAAATTAAGAGAGTAATGACCCACAGGACCGTGCAAACCATTTATGGTGCTGAAATACTTGAGAGGAAAGCTTGATTTTTTGTATTAAGGTTTATGTATCACGATTAGAGCATGTGTAAGAATAGAGACAGGGATTCAGAATGTGTAGTTCCTGGAAACGATGTTTCTGACTTATGGAAACTCCAGTACTTATAAAAATGATAATTAAGCATTACAGTCAATAAAAAGCAATTGATGAACAGATTTTTTTCTCCTCTGAAGGTAGCAAACAGAACACAGCCTATTAAAAGTCTCGCTGTTCCAAGTGTTTCCCAGTGCCAGCTTTCCCAGATCTGGGAAACTCCACTTCCCACCCCCAGCCCCACCCTCACAGCCTGAGCAGACGCTGTGTTGATTAATCCCTTTATGTCTCAAGAAGCCCCAGTTAAAATGCTATAGTTAGAAGGTTCTGCACCTGAAACTTCATTTAGTCAGCCATATTGACTTAAATATGGTTCTGATACAGGAAGGGGGCAGGGAAGTGCTGGGTAGAGAAGGGCATGGTCCTGGGCTAGGGCTGCACCCCGGGCCTGTGCCCATTGACCTAGGTGAGGACAGGAACTCCTGTTTTGGTGCCCAAATGTTGCATTTTCCAAGACCACCCTGACCCACCACACCCCCATCCTATGCCTATAAAAACCCCAAGACCCTAGTGGAAGAAGACACAAGGGGCTAGACCTCGAGAGGAACACACGGGTAGAACACAGCAGCAGATGCCGGCAGGCCATCAACCAGGGGAATGAGGCAGAAGCCGAGGGGAATGTGGCCAGGGCGGTTGGAGGAGAGTCTGGCCGCTGAGTGGCCTGACTCCAGGGGGAAACCACCTTCCCACTCCATCTCCCTTCTGGCTTCCCATCCATCTGCTGGGAGCTACTTCCACTCAACAAAACCTTGCACTCATTCTCCAAGTACAGGGGTGATCTGATTTTTCCCGTATACCAAGGCAAGAACCCTGGGATACAGAAATCCCTCTGTCCTTGCGATAAGGCAGAGGATCTAACTCAGCTGATTAACGCAAGCTGCCTACAAACAGCAAAACTAAAAGAGCACACTATAACACACGCCCACTGGGGCTTCAAAAGCGCTGGAAGCATTCACCCCTAGACGCTGCTGTGGGGTCGGAGCCCACGCTCCCCACGGCCTGCTCGTCTGCCTGCTCCCCCTAGGGGTTCTGAGCAGCTGCGCACCAAAGAAGCGAGACACACCCCTGTAGCATGGGCTGCAAGGAGGATAAGGGAACTTTTCCCGTTTTAGTTCTATTTTGAATTCAGTCTGATAGTCTACCCCTTTTCAGCTAGAGCAAAACAAAACATTCTGGGCAAAGTTGTTATCCCCTATGTGTTGCAAAATAATCGATTTTTTCAACATGTATGCCTAAAGATCCAGAGCAGGTAAATGCAGCCATTTTTTATTTGCTCAGTCTCTAGTTTTTTGGCTTATTCATTGTCTTTATTTACTTTCTTCCAATGAAGACAAGAGATCTGTAAGGTGAAAGCATCAAAAACCTAGATAACTCATTTTCAGCAAGTTGGGATTTTACGGTGATAGAGGACAGAGGCTGCCAGCCACTTCTCTGCCCAATGTACTCAGAATGATTCTTTCAGAACGCGAAGTGGGCCCCTTGTGGTAAGGCGAATGTGAGGTGAGTCATGCTTTGCTCCCTCAGGAACATTTTGGGATCTTTCCCTAAAACCTTGGTGACAGATAGAGAAATTTTTCTGAGGGACCAGAGGCACCGAGTTGATTTGGGAACAAGAACAAAATCAATGTATGAGGGCACATCTACTGCAGCCTGTCCAGAAAGACAAACCAACAGGCACTTCAGGACAGCAGAGGACAAGAGCAGAAATTGAGGCCCCTCCTGTTATTTCAGCTGCTGGAGTTTGTAGACCTTCCCTCTAGAATAGTGCTGCTGATGTGATTCAGTATCCACTTCCCAGTTTCTATGTCTCACTCAGTTTGAATCGTGGAGAGGGAAATAATTTTTTGTACAAACTGGGGAGATGTCCATATCTAGACCACTCAGCTATGGCCAGGGAGCTAAGCCAACTTCCAGGAGGCTGTGAGGATTAAGCCAAACAGTATTATATAGAAGGTGGAGAGGGCCAGGAGCCATGGCTCACGCCTGTTAATCCTAGCACTTCGGGAGGCAGAGGCAGGAGGATTACTTGAGCCTAGGAGTTTGAGACCAGCCTGGGCAACATGGCAAAGCCCAGTCTCTACAAAACATACAAAAATTAGCCAAGTATGGTGGCACATGCCTGTAGTCCCAGCTACTTGGGAGGCTGAGGTGGGAGAATCACTTGAGCCTGGGAGGTAGAGGTTGTAGTGAGGCAGGACTGCACCACTGCACTCCAGCCTGGGCGACAGAGAGAGACTGTCTCTAAGTAAATAAATAAATAAATAAATAAATAAGCAAGCAAGCAAGCAAGCTGGAGAAACACCTCAGTGTGAATTGACTATGCCAATCAGCACTTCTCAACTTTCCTGGGCATAAAGATACTCTGGTATCTTGTTAAAAATGCAGGTTGTGATTCCCAATAGACCTGGGATGGAGCTGGAGATCCCTCACTGATAACAAGCTTCCAGTTGATGTCATTGCTATTTATTCACAGCCCACACATTCTTTGAGTAGCAAGGCATTACACTCTGATTATAATTTGGTTCTATGTTCCCACCCAAATCTCATCTCGAATTATAATCCCCATGTGTGGAAGGAGGGACTTGTAATCTCCCATACAAACGAAGGGAGGTGATTTGATCATGGGGGAGGTTTCCCTCATGCTGTTCTTGTGATGGTGAATGAGTTCTCACAAGATCTGATGGTTTTATAAGAGGCTCTTCCCCCTTCATTTTCTCTTCTCCCTCCTGTGCCATGTGAAGACAGTCCTTGGTTCCCCCTTTGTCTTCCTACATAATTGTAAGCTTCCTGAGGCTTCCCCAGGCATGTGGAACTGTGAGTCAATTAAACCTCTTTCCTTTATAAATTACCCAATCTTGGGTATTTCTTTATAGCCCTGTGGAAACGGACTAATACACACTCCTGTATACTACAAGTTTGTGCCTTAATGACAATAGCAATAACAGCTTTTGTAGAACATTTAACATGCATTAGTTATTATTTGAAGTCCATTACAGGTTCACCTCATTTTAAGCTGTATGGCAACCATGGAAGCCGATACTCTAATCTTTGTTTTACCAGTGAGAAAACTGAGACAGAAATATTAAGTAACTTCTCCAAGGTTTGAGCATTTTATGCAAAAATCTCTCACTGCTCTGACCAAAATTATTGGAACAGCCTCTGTTGTTTTTCTCTAAACTCCAAGAAGTTGTGTAGTATCTGGATATAGACCACCTCATAAGAGTTATGTCTGGCCAAATAACATCAAGACCTTTCCAGATGGGATCAGCTTAGTCATAGTTCTTCAGAATTCTCAGAATCATACTGCTTAAGTATGTCAAGCTCAGTAGTACATAGTAAAATCCAAAGGGTAAAATAAGGAGCTCTGTTCTAGATATTCTTCCCTGCTGCAACCTAACCATGGTTCCTTCTTATTCAGCCACAGCACTATGCCTCACCATAAAACATATACACTATAATATATTTTTGACAATTGGTCTAACTCCAAATTATTTTGTCAGCACCTTACAAATGTTACAGTGAGCAAAGGAATAAAAAATACTCATGAAATGTTTCTACAGTACTATACATGAGCCATATGAGGTAGTAGTTCCATCTTGTTAGGACCTAATTCTAGTAAATGAATTCCCCCTCTGCTCCTAAAACTGCCTCTCTTCAATACAATTTCCCACAGATGCTTCCTGGAGAAAATGCCAGCAACAACTTTCACATACTCCATTCTCTCAGGTGGATGTGTAATTTTATTCAGTCCCTATCTACTGCAGGTTCGGGTTTCATTACTTTTTTAGGGTTGCTATTATTTATTCTTCCTGACAGTTTGCTTTGTTAGACTACATTGCTGAAGATCTCTGGAATTAAAATACAAATTAGCAGCACACATTTTATGCTACAGTAGTATAGTAGGTCATTTTATGGTGTCTTGTTTTGTGGTGGTTCCATATGATGTTTGTTCTTCCATCTCATAATCTGTGGCTAACACAAACTGATTGTAAGTACATAAGGAATTGCCATATTCTTTTCTAGAATGGCTGTACCATTTTATATTCTTACAAACAATGAATAAGGATCTACTTTCTTCACATTCTCACCAGGATTTGATGTTATTACATTTTTTCTAAAAAAAATTTAGCCATTCTGATAGGTGTGTTTTGATATCACATTGTAGTTTCAATTTGCGTTTCTTTAATGACTAATAATGCTGAACAGTTGTTCATGTATGTTCATATTTATATCAATGAACTCCTCAAAATGTCCCTTTAAGAAGAATTGAAGTCATAGCCAGGGCTTTCCAATTGGAAGTCAACTTGCATTGTCTTAAAGAAAGATATGATCAATAAATTCTGTGCTAATTAAAGTATTGGTAAACCAGGATTTGAGGTTTTGGGCAGTCACTGTGGTTAACATGTACCTATGGAAAATTCTGAGTTCCAAAAATCATCTTGCAACCTATGTTTATTTACTATATTTAAAAAAATCTTCTAATCATTCCTCAAAGAATTTCAGGCAGCAGGCAGTTTCATTTCTTTGCATATTAGGAATTGCCTATATAATATGTTTGCTTGCTTAGTTCTAAGTATTTTTAAAAGTTATTCATTTAATCATTCAATGACTATACTTTTTCTATGCTAAGACCCAGGATAAAAAGCCACGTGAGGCTCACAAAATTGCTGTTCAAAGAGTTTACAGTCAGTAAGGATTTTAAATAGACAAGGTAATCATTTACCAGTATATTTCTCAAACAGTATTTGTTTTTTCTGTGTTTCAAGTTTTATTTTAGGTTGTTACGTTAAATTTGTGACGAAAAAATCAAATTTGGATGCTCATAGATTTCATGACATCCCTTTCTGACACCTTTCTAGTTTCCTTCCTTCCTCTCCACTTTTGCAGTGAGGCATGGAGAGGGTAAGAGAGGCCAGAGGACTCCTCTCTTCCTTCGCCTTACTACTTCTGGCCAGCTACCAGAGAGCAATAAGCCAGAGGCTCATTGTTCCTAGGCTGTCCCCTTCAATCCTATCACAGAGGACTTAAAGTCTAGGCCTCTGAAAACTTTACAGAAATTAACAGAAGAAATGTCACTCCTGAAGTATAAATTTTTAAAAATCATAGAAATAACCAGTTCATTTTCTAAATTCAACTGTCAGGAAAAGTACTTTTTCATCATAAAGAAATGTTGCTCACTAGATGGTACAATGTAAAGCCAGCTCCTCTAGAATGCATTTGGGTTTTTTTTAACCATTCAGTGAACTTTGGTGTATGCACATACTCTTAAGTTCTGCATTCTCTTCAAGGTGCGGGAGATGTGAAATCTTTCACACACTGTCCCTTGCTTCAAGGAGCTCACCCTTTAGTGGGAAACAGAAATATAAATTGAGAATTAAAATACATTGTCCAAAGGGTAGTTGTGGGGGGAGAGGATGTGGGAATGGTTACTGAGTACACAAAAATAGATAGAATGAATAAGATCTAGTATTCAATAGAACAGCAGAGAGACTATAGTCAATATAAATTTAATGTACATTTAAAACTAAGAGTATAATTGGATTGTTTGTAATACAAAGGATAAATGCCTGAGGAGATGAATACCCCATTTACCCTAAAGTGATTATTACTGATGGTATGCCTGTATCAAAATATCTCATGTACCCGATAAATATATACACCTAATATATAACCACAGAAAATTTAAAAACAATAATACAATTAAAATATCCAAAGTGTTTCTCACTTATGGGGACATAGAAAGAAGAAAATAGCTCTGTAGCTGGTGACAGAGTGATGAATTAGTGAAGAGAGACTTCCATCATGCCAAATTTTAGGCTATAAATATTTAGAATATGGATAAAACTTAACATACAGTTGCTTTTCTGATGCTCCCTTTCACAGGTATTTGGGGGTATTTTTGATTGTTGTTTGGCTTATATTTCAGTAAATTCCCTTCAATTTAATTCAATTTGTCTTTATTATACCCCATGAGAGACATTGAAGGTGCATGCTTACATATAGGCATTCCCCATTATCTCTAATTTTGACTCACATCTCTTAGCCAGTTCTACATTTAAAGCAAACATTTCCTTAAATCCAATGGTAACTTGACTTTGTTTTGTTTAGGTACATTGATTTCTGTAGTCCAAATGCATATCTACCTAATCAAAGAGCTTGGGTTAGAAAATATTGGCAAGGGTTATGCTTCATTGCATAGCATATTCCATCGTTGGCCTGTCTTTGTTCTATTCTTAGACTGGGAGGGGGGAAAAGTCCCAAAGCTTTTCTTGGTTTGTTTGTATCTTTCTTTATGGTGCATTATTTTAATGAGATAAAATCAAAAGCATAAGTATTTTTAACATCTCAATTTTTTTTCAGCAAAGCATGTAATAGAATTTTGATGATAATCTTAAATTACTATCTTCCTTCCAAAATATGTTAATCCAACCATACAAAAATGTGTTTGCAGGTTTTGCATTTGCAAATCAACATGCAGATTTTGTGAAGGCATGCTTAGGTATTTAATGTTTATCCCTAGATTCTAATCCAAAATTACAAACATAAACAACTCATTCTAAAAGTATAATTTTAATTTTAAAAATAAAAATTAATTTAGATATGCAATCATTTTATTATCCACTTGTCACTTCACTGATGTTCTTATTCATAAAACGTTGCCTGAGAATTATATATATAAACTGAGACATTCCAGTTTTTATTTTAAAAAAACCACATTGGTGTTTATGAGTGATTCCTTATTTTGGTTGTACTGTCTTTAATGCTGCATTTTTATTACAATAGGAAAAGGGCATGCCTTGGGGATTTTTTGAGCAATATGCTTGTTATTACTTACAAAAAATGTTTTATGCCTTTCTCTTTGGTTGTATTCTGCTTTGAGCATAAGTAAATTTATTTTAAAAAATTACACGTTCAACTCTTTTGTATTTCCTTTAATGAAACATTCTTTCCTATCTATGTGCTTCAATATTTATCTGAAGTCACATCCCATTATGTAAAAGAGGGATGTATTTGGCTTATTTTCACAGAATTGTTTGACACTTAAAGGATTAGAGAAAATTTGATTTATGATCTGTAATATGAACCCAAAGTACAGAAATGAACAATATTCCTAGATCTAAATTCAACTACTGATATAAGGATTCAGTTAATCTCCTTTGGTGATCGGAAATTCCTCCTCATCAAAAACAATCCAAAACTATTCTTAGTTGTGTGATTTATAGATTATGACATCAATATTTCAAAGGTAAAGAATATGTGTTATCATTTAACAAATATGTATCAAATGCCCATTATGTTCTATTTCCATGATGTTTAAATCATTAGCTTCATATTTTGCTTATTCAAAAAAAAAAAAAAAGGTGGTAGTTCTAACATAAAGAAACTAATGAAGACCCAAAGACCGAAAATTGCATTTTTCTTTTGGCTAGAAAAACAAAAAGAAATGGATGTAATACAATGAATATTTTCTTTAAAATAAATAAAGATATGTCTGATGCCAAAAAACTGATAGCAAAGATTATATATCTTCTTAATTGATATGTTTATACATGATATGTATAATAATATTTGGGAATAATTCCAAGAGCAAATTATAAAATACTAGTAGATAGGGGGCACTTAAATGATAGTGTTATAAGGCTTTTCCCTAAATAGAAGCTCTCTTATCCTCTAAATCATGTTTGAGCATGCAGTGGGGCTGGCAGTTTGCTTATTTGCCCTAGACAGTATATTAATACAATTCTGTCAAAGAGAGCTAAGAGAAAGTCAATGTAAAATTAAGATGACAAGATGGTAAGTATGAATATCCATAATCCTAATACTTAACCTCTATAACCTCAGATACTCTTCATAGCTTTCTGTAATTTTCAAGAAAGACAGCTAAAGAGTTTTTTATTTTGTTCCTTCTTGGTGATTATTTGTTTTACCATTCAGGAAAAAAGTATAATCTATTACTTTCTCTAAAAAATTATTAATTCTCTTTTTAGTAAACGATAATTCAGTACACTAGTGTGTATTGTTTACCTTGCATCAAGTTTAAACATTGCAAGATGAAACATTAGGCTAAAATGAAACCCAGGTAGTCAGACTCCAGAGAAAGTGGTTCAAATCCCATTATATTCACTAGAAAGATGATTAACTGATTACTAGGAAACTGTCTCTTCTTTGAGGGATTCTCGGGAAAGAGAGAGAGACAGATAGAAAGGCAAATAATTACAGCAGCCTCATAAATTGTGGAATAGAGGTTTCAGAAGTCTCAAGGGGAAACAGAAATAAAAGCATCTATGGTACTTGGGATGGTAACATCAGAACAAAGTCAGATGGATAAGTTTACTAAGTCATTGTGATTGGAAGAATAAGCATAGCCAGAGCTAAAAAAAGAAAAAAAAAAAAAAAAGAAATGGCATATTTAGGGAGAACTTATTCTATCTGGAGTTGATGTGTTTGAGGGCCAAGATAGACAGAGGTTTATAGGAAGAGACAGGGGTCCTCTGAACCACCTTCATAGGGCTGAACTTTGGCAATTGGAGCCATTGAAAAAGTTAAAGGACAGAATTAAATGGCCAGGCTTACATTTTAGGGAAAGATTTTTTGACAGCTGTGTATAGAGGATGGAGTGGATGGGTTGGACATCAAAGGGATGTTATTGCAGCCATCAAGAAAAATTAAGATGCCTAACAAAAGCAATGAAATGATAATGAATAGGGAAAGAGACTATGAAGGTAGAGTTAACCAAATTTATGATAGGGAAGGAAGTGATGACAAAAGAATCAATAGGATAAGATCCAGGCTTGGGTGAACAAATAGAGACTGGCATCAAGTAAAAATAGAAATGACAAGAGATGATACAAATTTGGGAGAGTCATCAGTGATTCACATTGAGGACATGTTGAGTTGGAAGTGACTGAGAAATATCCTAGAGTACTTGGGAAGATGGATATTCAAGAGTGTGGCTTCAAGGAAATTTGGACAACCTAGTTTATACCAATAAGAAAATGTGGAAAGTCAATTTATAAAGACAAGGTCATTTGTACGCATGAAATTAAGCAGGTCTATATATAATAATGAAGTTCTTATGAGCTAAATTGTGTCCCCTCAAAATTCATAGGTTGAAGTCCTAACTCCCAGTACCTCAGAATGTGTTTATCTTTGTAGATAGGGCTTTTAAAGAGGTGATTAAGTTAAAATGAGGGCATGAGAGTGGGCGCTTATCCAATCTGACTGGTGTTCTTATAAGAAGAGGAAATTTGGACACACAGAGAGACACTAGAGAGGTGTGAGAGGAAAGACAATGTGAGGATACAGTGAGAGGGCAATCATCAGCAAGCCAAGGAGAGGCTTCAGGAGAAACCAAGCTTGCAGACACCTAATCTTGAATTAGTAGGCTCCAGAACTATGAGAAAATAAAATGTTATTTTGTTAGACAGGCCTAGCAAACAAATACAGACATTATTCTAGCCTAATACATACTGTGTGCTTGCCAGAAGGATCAACTCTTGTTCCTGGAGCATGCTAAAGACGCATGTCAACATTCTTTCAGTTTCATCTTTCCTAGCTCCTTTCTGTCCACTCCATAATTTCTACAGAAAAAAAAAACAACAACTAAGAATTAGCTTTCTTAGTTACATTCACGTTCTAGATTTCTTCCTGAAGACTATACCAAAGATGCATTTACTGAACTTGCATGTCCATAAGTGGCTGAGTGGCTGAGATTTCTGTTCTTATTTTCTCTGAGGATGTGGTATTCCTACCCCTGACTAACCCTATTGCTATTGCATAACTCCTCAGCAGAGGGTAACCTTATCTTCACAGAATTACATACAATTGCCTACATACCATCCACAGTCACATCTATGTCTTTACAATGAGCCGGAGCACTGATTTCCACTTAGAAAAGTCACATAACTGTTCAAGACATCAGTGAGAAGAATTTTATAGGCATAATTTACCAGGATTGAAATAAATCTGTCCAAAATTAATTACTTTTTAACTTCTGTAGATTTAAACTTTCTGTCAGCTGATATCATTTAAACATGAATATTATATATATAAGCTTAAATAAAAAACCTTCTGGCCGGGTGCCATGGCTCACCCCTGTAATCCCAGCACTTTGGGAGGCTGAGGTAGGTGGACTGTGAGGTCAGGAGATCGAGACCATCCTGGCTAGAAACACCATCTTTACTAAAAAAAAAAAAAAAGAAAAATACAAAATCTTAGCCAGGCGTGGTGGCACATGCCTATAGTCCCAGGTACTTGGGAGACTGAGGCAGGAGAGAATCGCTTGAACCTGGGAGGTGGAGGTTGCAGTGAGCTGAGATTGCACCACTGCACTCCAGCCTAGATGACAGAGCGAGACTCTGTCTCAAAAAAAAAAAAAAAACCCTTCTTCAGTAGACCATATTTACAATAAGTTAGCCACTTTTGAAAAACATTCTATCCTTGTTTTATGATTTATAATTATACATTATTAGAAAAATCATTAATTTGTTCATTCTATAAATGCATACTTATTAATTACCTACTGTGTCTGCTAATGTGCTAGGTATTGCAGATATAGGCAAACCTGAACCCTTAAACGCTTATAGACAAGCTGGGGATGAAGGGTTTATTAAAGATTATAAGGACATACTTGGCCTGATTTGCCTTAGTTCCATTTACTCTTGGCAACCTTAGTTCTGTTTACTCTTGGCAAAACAAACAAACAAAAAGTCCCTATTTCTGGCATCTTTAACTTCAAACACACAATGCAGGAAAAGCAGCTGTTTGAAGGTAAAATTGCTATAGTTTAACATGCTAATGGTATGCTTGCAATTAGATTTGGAAAATCTATGTTATATTGCGGCTTTCACCACTAGAGATTCAAAATATCAGTACTGGAAAATGAATATCATGGTGTTATTGGCTAAATTTTGCCTCCCAATATTCATTCACTGTTTGAAGTGCTAACCTCCAGCATCTCAGAATGTGACTTTACCTGGAGATAAAAACTTTAAAGCGGGGGCGGAGCAATATGGCCAAATAGGAACAGCTCCAATCTCCAACTCCCAGCACGAGCGACAGAGAAGACCAGTGATTTCTGCATTTCCAACTGAGGTACTGGGGTCATCTCACTAGGGAGTGCCGGACAATCGGTGCTGGTCAGCTGCTGCAGCCCGACCAGCAAGAGCTGAAGCAGGGCGAGGCATCGCCTCACCTGGGAAGTGCAAGGGGGAAGGGAATCCCTTTTCCTAGCCAGGGGAACTGAGACACACAACACCTGGAAAATTGGGTAACTCCCACCCCAATACTGTGCTTTAAGCAATCGGGCACACCAGGAGATTATATCCCACACCTGGACAGGAAGGTCCCATGGCCACGGAGCCTCCCTCATTGCTAGCACAGCAGTCTATGATCTAACCATAAGGCAGCAGCCAGGCTGGGGGAGGGGAGCCCGCCATTGTTGAGGCTTAGGTAGGTAAACAAAGCTGCTGGGAAGCTCGAACAGGGTGGAGCTCACAGCAGCTCAGGGAAACCTGCCTGTCTCTGTAGACTCCACCTCTGGGGACAGGGCACAGCTAAACAACAACACCAAAAAAAGCAGCAGAAACCTCTGCAGATGCAAACGACTCTGTCTAACAGCTTTGAAGAGGGCAGTGGATCTCCCCACATGAAGGTTGAGATATGAGAAGGGACAGACTGCCTGCTCAAGTGGGTCCCTGACCCCTGAGTAGCCTAACTGGGAGACATCCCCCACTAGGGGCAGTCTGACACGCCACACCTCACAGGGTGGAGTACACTCCTGAGAGGAAGCTTCCAAAGTAAGAATCAGACAGGTACACTTCGCTGTTCAGCAATATTCTATCTTCTGCAACCCCTGCTGCTGATACCCAGGCAAACAGGGTCTGGAGTGGTCTCAAGCAATCTCCAACAGACCTGCAGCTGAGGGTCTTCTAACAGTCAGTTAGAAGGCAAACTATCAAACAGGAAGGTCACCTATACCAAAACCAAATCAGTACGTCACCATCATCAAAGACCAGAGGCAGATAAAACCACAAAGATGGGGAAAAAGCAGGACAGAAAAGCTGGAAATTCAAAAAATAAGAGTGCATCTCCCCCTGCAAAGGTGTGCAGCTCATCGCCAGCAACAGATCGAAGCTGGTCAGAGAATGACTTTGACAAGAAGAGAGAAGAAGGCTTCAGTCCATTAAACTTCTCAGAGCTAAAGGAGGAATTATGTACCCAGAGCAAAGAAACTAAAAATCTTGAAAAAAGAGTGGAAGAATTGACAGCTAGAATAATTAATGCAGAGAAGGTCATAAATGAAATGACAGAGATGAAAACCATGACACAAGAAATACGTGACAAATGCACAAGCTTCAGTAACTGACTCGATCAACTGGTAGAAAGAGTATCAGCGATTGAGGATCAAATGAATGAAACGAAGCGAGAAGAGAAACCAAAAGAAAGAAGAAGAAAAAGAAATGAACAAAGCCTGCAAGAAGTATGGGATTATGTAAAAAGACCAAATCTACGTCTGATTGGGGTGCCTGAAAGTGAGGGGGAAAATGGAACCAAGTTGGAAAACACTCTTCAGGATATCATCCAGGAGAACTTCCCCAACCTAGAAGGGCAGGCCAACATTCAAATTCAGGAAATACAGATAATGCCACAAAGATACTCCTTGAGAAGAGCAACTCCAAGACACATAATTGCCAGATTCACCAAAGTTGAAATGAAGGAAAAAATCTTAAGGGCAGCCAGAGACAAAGGTCAGGTTACCCACAAAGGGAAGCCCATCAGACTAACAGCAGATCTCTCGGCAGAAACTCTACAAGCCAGAAGAGAGTGGGGGCCAATATTCAACATTCTTAAAGAAAAGAATTTTCAACCCAGAATTTCATATCGAGCCAAACTAAGTTTCATAAGTGAAGGAGAAATAAAATCCTTTACAGATCAGCAAATGCTTAGAGATTTTGTTACCACCAGGCCTGCCTTACAAGAGACCCTGAAGGAAGCCCTAAACATGGAAAGGAACAACTGGTACCAGCCATTGCAAAAACATGCCAAAATGTAAAGACCATTGAGGCTAGGAAGAAACTGCATCAACTAACGAGCAAAATAACCAGTTAATATCATAATGGCAGGATCAAGTTCACACATAACAATATTAACCTTAAATGTAAATGGACTAAATGCTCCAACTAAAAGACACAGACTGGCAAACTGGATAAAGAGTCAAGACCCATCAGTGTGCTGTATTCAGGAGACCCATCTCACATGCAGACACATATATAGGCTCAAAATAAAGGGATGGAGGAAGATCTACCAAGCAAATGGAGAACAAAAAAAAGCAGGGGTTGCAATCCTAGTCTCTGATAAAACAGACTTTAAACCATCAAAGATCAAAAGAGACAAAGAAGGACATTACATAATGGTAAAGGGATCAATTCAACAGGAAGAGTTAACTATCCTAAATATATATGCACCCAATACAGGAGCACCCAGATTCATAAAGCAAGTCCTTAGAGACTTACAAAGAGACTTAGACTCCCATACAATAATAATGGGAGACTTCAAAACTCCACTGTCGACATTAGACAGATCAACGAGACAGAAAGTTAACAAGGATATCCAGGAATTGAACTCATCTCTGCACCAAGTGGACCTAATAGACATCTATAGAACTCTCCACCCCAAATCAACAGAATATACATTCTTCTCAGCACCACATCGCACTTATTCCAAAATTGACCACATAATTGGAAGTAAAGCACTCCTCAGCAAATGTAAAAGAACAGAAATTATAACAAACTGTCTCTCAGACCTCAGTGCAATCAAACTAGAACTCAGGACTAAGAAACTCCATCAAAACCACTCAACTACATAGAAACTGAACAACCTGCTCCTGAATGACTACTGGGTACATAACGAAATGAAGGCAGAAATAAAGATGTTCTTTGAAACCAATGAGAACAAAGATACAACATACCAGAATCTCTAGGACACATTTAAAGCACTGTGTAGAGGGAAATTTATAGCACTAAATGCCCACAAGAGAAAGCTGGAAAGATCTAAAATGGACACTCTAACATCACAATTAAAAGAACTAGAGAGGCAAGAGCAAACACATTCAAAAGCTAGCAGAAGGCAAGAAATAACTAAGATCAGAGCAGAACTGAAGGAGATAGAGACACAAAAAACCCTCCAAAAATCATGAATCCAGGAGTTGGTTTTTTGAAAAGATCAACAAAATTGACAGACCGCTAGGAAGACTAATAAAGAAGAAAAGAGAGAAGAATCAAATAGAGGCAATAAAAAATGATAAAGGGGATTTCCGACCCCACAGAAATACAAACTACGATCAGAGAATACTATAAACACCTCTACGCAAATAAACTAGAAAATCTAGAAGGAATGGATAATTTCCTGGACACTTACACTCTCCCAAGACTAAACCAGGAAGAAGTTGAATCCCTACATAGACCAATAGCAGGCTCTGAAATTGAGGCAATAATTAATAGCCTACCAACCAAAAAAATTCCAGGACCAGATGGATTCACAGCTGAATTCTACCAGAGGTACAAGGAGGAGCTGATACCATTCCTTCTGAAACTATTCCAATCAATAGAAAAAGAGGGAATCCTCCCTAACTCATTTTATGAGGCCAACATCATCCTGATACCAAAGCCTGGCAGAGACACAACAAAAAAGAGAATTTTAGACCAATATCCCTGATGAACATCGATGCAAAAATCCTCAATAAAATACTGGCAAACTGGATTCAGCAGCACATCAAAAAGCTTATCCACCATGATCAAGTGGGCTTCATCCCTGGGATGCAAGGCTGGTTCAACATTCACAAATCAATAAACGTAATCCAGCATATAAACAGAACCAAAGACAAGACCCACATGATTATCTCAATAGATGCAGAAAAGGCCTTTGATAAAATTCAACAGCCCTTCATGCTAAAAACGCTCAATAAATTCGGTATTGACGGAACGTACCTCAAAATAATAAGAGCTATTTATGACAAACCCACAGCCAATATCATACTGAATGGGTAAAAACTGGAAAAATTCCCTTTGAAAACTGGCACAAGACAGGGATGCCCTCTCTCACCGCTCCTATTCAACATAGTGTTGGAAGTTCTGGCTAGGGCAATCAGGCAAGGGAAAGAAATCAAGGGTATTCAGTTAGGAAAAGAAGAAGTCAAATTGTCCCTGTTTACGGATGACATGATTGTATATTTAGAAAACCTCATTGTCTCAGCCCAAAATCTCGTTAAGCTGATAAGCAACTTCAGCAAAGTCTCAGGATACAAAATTAATGTGCAAAAATCACAAGCATTCTTATACATCAGTAACAGACAAACAGAGAGCCAAATCAGGAATGAACTTCCATTCACAATTGCTTCAAAGAGAATAAAATACCTAGGAATCCAACTTACAAGGGATATAAAAGACCTCTTCAAGGAGAACTACAAACCACTGCTCAGTGAAATAAAAGAGGACACAAACAAATGGAAGAACATACCATGCTCATGGATAGGAAGAATCAATATCGTGAAAATGGCCATACTGCCCAAGGTTATTTATAGATTCAATGCCATCCCCATCAAGCTACCAATGACTTTCTTCACAGAATTGGAAAAAACTGCTTTAAAGTTCATATGGAACCAAAAAAGAGCCCGTGTTGCTAAGACAATCCTAAGTCAAAAGAACAAAGCTGGAGGCATCACGCTACCTGACTTCAAACTATACTACAAGGTTACAGTAACCAAAACAGCATGGTACTAGTACCAAAACAGAGCTATAGACCAATGGAACAGAACAGAGTCCTCAGAAATAATACCACACATCTACAGCCATCTGATCTTTGACAAACCTGAGAGAAACAAGAAATGGGGAAAGGATTCCCTATTTAATAAATGGTGTTGGGAAAATTGGCTAGCCGTAAGTAGAAAGCTGAAACTGGATCATTTCCTTACTCCTTATACGAAAATTAATTCAAGATGGATTAGAGACTTAAATGTTAGACCTAATACCATAAAAACCCTAGAAGAAAACCTAGGTAGTACCATTCAGGACATAGGCATGGGCAAGGATTTCATGTCTAAAACATCAAAAGCAATGGCAGCAAAAGCCAAAATTGACAAATGGGATCTCATTAAACTAAAGAGCTTCTGCACAGCAAAAAAAACTACCATCAGAGTGAACAGGCAACCTACAGAATGGGAGAAAATTTTTGCAATCTACTCATCTGACAAAGGCCTAATATCCAGAACCTACAAACAACTCAAACAAATTTACAAGAAAAAAACAAACAACCCCATCAAAAAATGGGCAAAGGATATAAACAGACATTTCTCAAAAGAAGACATTCATGCAGCCAACAGACACATGAAAAAATGCTCATCATCACTCACCATCAGAGAAATGCAAATCAAAACCACAATGAGATACCATCTCACACCAGTTAGAATGGCAATCATTAAAAAGTCAGGAAACAACAGGTGCTGGAGAGGATGTGGAGAAATAGGAACACTTTTACACTGTTGGTGGGATTGTAAACTAGTTCAACCATTATGGAAAACAGTATGGCAATTCCTCAAGGATCTAGAACTAGATGTACCATATGACCCAGCCATCCCACTACTGGGTATATACCCAAAGGATTATAAATCATGCTGCTATAAAGACACATGCACACGTATGTTTATTGTTGCACTATTCACAATAGCAAAGACTTGGAATCAACCCAAATGTCCATCAGTGACAGACTGGATTAAGAAAATGTGGCACATATACACCATGGAATACTATGCAGCCATAAAAAAGGATGAGTTTGCATCCTTTGTAGGGACATGGATGCAGCTGGAAACCATCATTCTTAGCAAACTATCACAAGAACAGAAAACCAAACACCACATGTTCTCACTCATAGGTGGGAACTGAACAATGAGATCACTTGGACTCAGGAAGGGGAACATCACACACCGGGGCCTATCATGGGGAGGGGGGAGGGTAGAGGGATTGCATTGGGAGTTATACCTGATATAAATGACGAATTGATGGGTGCTGACGAGTTGATGGGTGCAGCACACCAACATGGCACAAGTATATATATGTAACAAACCTGCACGTTATGCACATGTACCCTAAAACTTAAAGTATAATAATAAAAAAAATTAAAAAAAAAAACAAAAAACTTTAAAGCGGTAATTAAGTTAAAATGAGCCCATTAGGATGGACCCTAACCAGTCTAACTGATGTCCTTATAAGATGAGGAAATATAGACACACAGAAATATACCAGGGACACACAAACACCGAGAGAGCCATGAGAAGAAATAAGAAGAAGACAGCTATCTTCAAGCCAAGCAGCAAGGCCTCCCAAGAAACCAACCCTGCCAACACCTTAATCTTGGACTTCCAGGCTGCAGAACAGTGAGAACATACATTTTTGTTGTTCAAGTCACTCAGTCTATGGTGTGCTATGGCAGCCTGAGCTGACTAATGCAACTCCCATCTGGGGGGAAGGCAAGATCCATAAAATGAAAACCACTTTGGTAGCCCAGCCATTATGTAATTAATTTGGGTATTGCCATATGAGATATCCAGATAATTCAAACCAATACATGGAATTTTTCTACTCCATTAAATACAAATGAGCCCAGCACACTTTCTTATAATTATGTCCTGCTGTTTAAACCATAATAACTTGCAAAGAGTGTAAAAATGTTTTTGCTAGAAGGTTTTATCAGTACAAAAATCTGTAACATTTAATGTATAAGTTCCTATCACTGTGGCCCTTCATTTTAATACTTAATAAGGGTTTATTCAGCAATGTTCCCTTCAGTCTTCTCAATGAAGCATGATCATTTCTGACACATACGGAAAACAGAGCAAACTTTCTTGAATTAATAAAATTAAGTCTGTCAGATTTAAGCCAGTTGGGTATTAAATTTAAACTAGACCAAATACTGGCTGAGCATAGTTGCAGCTTGTGTGGATAAGATTTGGCATAAAATTGAGTTTGTGATGTAATGTAAATTGTCAAAATGATACTGCTTCAAATTCCATGTGGTTTATTTTTTAAATGATATATATCATACAGAAAAATAAAGCTTAATGTGAAAATAACGACTTAGAAGAACAATAGATTGAGGATGTAAGTTGAGCATTCACTAAGAACTGGCATATGGTTCTGCATAATAATCCAGGACTTCATTGTTTCCATTTGGATTGAACAGAGAATGAGACAAGGCCCAGTAAAATGCTGCTTTCATTTTTCCTTTATGTGCAAATTAAAATTTTTTTTGCACTTTAGTAATAGATACCTTTTACTTTATTATGCGTAAAATTTTAATTGCATGTTTAATGGAAATAAATCTGTTTGACACAATTGCCACAACTGTGACTATGTTAGAATAAACTCAATTAACTTACATTGTTAAAATGTATATGCCTGCTTGTGACAAATTCAATCTGAGTTTGAAATACCAATTCCATATTATAGCCACCATTTCAATGAATTAAGATTCCTGTCAAAGTACCCCTGGCCAAAAACAAAATTCCACAAGTTCCATAGGATAATTTTGAAATACGTATAATAAAGGGACAACTGAATAAGATATTTGTGTCATAAACCTTCAAATGAAAAAGGTATAGAGAAAATTTAGATTAATATTTAACACTATTAGCTGCTTGTCTAATTACATCAGAAAGCTAGCTATTTACATTTTTGCCATTTTTAATTAAATGCAAAATTCCTGAGTTTTTCCACAGTTATTTTCCTACATTTTCTTTAAATATGGCAGCAGACAATAAAAAGCACTAATTCTAGGCATAATTAAAATAATAAAATAATAAAAATGTTTTTGTAGTCAAACATGTTAAGCTCTTTCAAATTATCATATTCATTCAACAAATGTTTCAGCATTCCTGTTATCGCTGGGTACTGTGGTTCACAGGCACGGTCTCTACACACATGGAGCTTATAGTCTAATGAGAAAGATGTAGATTCAATAACTAAACACACACACAAAATAAATAAAAATGTGGTTGTTCATTATGTGCCAGTGCAATGTGCAAAGTACTTAAATATATTCTCTCATTCAATCTTTATAATACCATAAGGTTGTTTTTAGCCTCATTTTACTCAAGAAGAAATTGAAAAACAGAGAAGTTCATTAGCAACCTGTGGTCATATAGCCTATAAGTAGCAAAGCTGGGATTTAAACCCAGGCATTCTGGCTCCAGAGCTTATACCCTTAAATACTATAAACACCTCTCAAATCGTTGTAAATTCTGATGAATGATGTAAGAAAATATACCATTTACAAAAATACATGTACACAAAGCCAAATTTAAGTGGAAGCTGTCAATGGAAGCCTCTCAAAAGTACTGACGTCTACCCCGAGGTAGAAGGACAACTGAAGGTAGTGAGAAGACAGAGCTGGAGGTGGGGTGGTAGTGTTTCTAGCAGAATAAATAGCCTGTCCCAAGACTCTGATTTTTTAAAAAAGAAGAGGTTACTTGTTTGAGCATTTTTTTTCTAAACTTTGCATTACAAAAAGTCAAGTTGTATTTTATATTTTATATTTCATTCCAAACATTTTTAATTTTTTATGCAGAATAAAAGCTGCATTTTTTGAAAAATAACAATAAAAAATGCTTTATGAACTAAAAGATTGCCAAATTGCTTTGCAGGGTACCAAGAATGCTGATACAAACAAAACAAAACAAACAAACAACAACAACAACAAAAAACCTCATGACAGAAAGTACCATTTTCAAATGTATTTCCACCAAAAAGTTATCTTAAACCAAAATTTTTCCCACCAAACTATATGTTTTCAATTTTGTCCTTGCAGTCAAGAAAAGCTGCCAGGAAGAGATCAGTGTAGGCATACATGAAGGCATAAACCCTCATGGCTTGTTCTTAGAACTGCAAAGAACTCAGATTTGGCTGAGGTGGATGGTGAGCTATGGGGAGGAGAAGCTTTCAGGGAGAAAGATAAGATTGGACAGGGAAGTAGGAATCAGATTGTGGGAGAAATTATAAGCCATCACAACAGATTTACACTTTAGGCAATGAAAAACTATCAAAATGGCTAGAGGAGATTTGCATTTTAGGAAGCTCTTTCTGAGAGCACCGGAAATTCTCTCAGCGAGAAACATAACAGCTATTAAAAAAAAAAGAAAAAGAAAAAAAAGACTGTTGAACATATTAGCATTAAAAAATCTCTTAATTAATGCAACTGTAAATTCATTAATAATTTTCCAAATGGCAAAATAAAGTATGAGGCCAGAAAAGTAAAAATCACATGTTTTTAGTTTTAATATCAAGGGTACTTTATTTAATATAACTTTGAAAAGTGATCATAAGCTCTCTATGGTGGCATCAATGAACCTGATGAACTAGCCTATGGAAAAGCACCCAGCACATGCCTGAAATATATGTTATTTCATTTCCTAAATTCCATTATCAACTGTGTCCTCAAACTAGTATTATTTCTGTTCTCTATTTGGAGACATCCAACACTACAAGAGGTCAAAGCAATAAATTTAGTGGGGAAACTAATTTATTTCAAAATTCAAAAGCAATTTGAAATTTATGGACATTCATGGCACTGATTATTTGTGTGATTAGTGATAACAGGTCAAGAGTCACAACTTTAAAGCCATCTCTTAATCATTGTTTCTCTTTAGATTTATTGCCAATTTATCAAGACCCTGTTCTAGACCACAAAATAATTACTCAGTATTGTTTTGGGGAAAATACTCCAACCATGATCCTTTCTAAATTCTTACATCTAAAAAATTAACGTCAGGGATGGGTGTGGTGGCTCACGCCTGTGATCCCAGCATGTTGGGAGGCTGAGGCAAGAGGATTGAGGAGGAGTTTAAGGCTGCAGTAAGCTATGATCGCACCATTGCACTCCAGCTTGGGTGACAGAGCATGACCTTGTCTCTAAGAAAATGATAATAATTAGTTAAATTAAGGACCCAACTGGAAGAAGTTAAAGTGGGAGATAAAATAAACACATGCCATATAAAAATACTTGTTTTTATATATGCCTAGCACATGAAACAGGTACAGGGAATATATAATAATATAAAATAAATATGTATTATAAAATATTTAAAAAACTTAAATATAAATATAAAAGCAGGTAAAGGCAATATAAAAACAAGTATTTAATGCCCCTCACTTTAACAACATCGCTAGGAGTTATTCCTGTTTATGTCCATGGCGAAACTGACCCTCAAAGGCATTGTGTGACACACTTCCTTCCACAAGCAAGCAGAGTAAAAGAATTTAGGCTTTGGAATCAGAGTCACATGGGTTTCAATACTGCTTTCTCTATCATACCATGTTTCCAGGGAGACGACCTTATTTTTTACTATTCTTCTTCTTATTATTATTATTATTGAAACAGAGTCTCTATTGCCCAGGCTGGAGTGCAATGGCATGATCTCTGCTCACTGCAACCTCCGCCTCCTGGGTTCAAGCTATTCTCCTGTCTCAGCCTCCCAAGTAGCTGGGATTACAGGCATGCACCACCACGCCTGGCTAATGTTTTTGTATTTTTAGTAGAGATGGGATTTCACCATGTTGGTCAGGCTGGTCTTAAACTCCTGACCTCAGGTAACCCACCTGCCTTGGCTTCCGAAAGTGCTGGGATTACAGGTGTGAGCCACCATACCCGGTAGAGAAGAGCTTATCTTAGTCATCTTTTTCTCTCCAGCATTTAACAGATTAAATGATTCAGAAGAGAAGTCTAATCAATATTGAAGGAAAAAAAGAGGGAAGAAAACTTCATAATGTAGCAACCCTGAGATCATTTTTAGAAAAAAATGTCAGTACATAATCATTTATGAATTCCATACATAATTAGGAATTTATTTCTAGATGTGTCCTGGAAAGAGCTTTAAGGAGGAGCTGTTGTCGATTAAAATGATCCAGAAAAAGAATGAAGTCAAATGAACAATTGAAAATCAACTTTATACTTCCCAAATTATTAAAAAAAAAAATTTAAAAAAGGAGAACGTTTACAAAAAACGGTATGACAGCAACTGCACATTGTCCCCTAATATCTGTTTTCCCTTTCTTCTACACTAGAAGTTTTTAGTTTTAGCTAACCATATGACTACCTGGAATAAAAATAACACTTCTCTGTTTCCCTTTCATCTAAGTGTAGCCTCAGGACTAACTTCTGGCCAATAGAATGTAGAGGAAAGCAATGTGTTGAACTTCCAGGATACGCCCTTTAAAGGAAAGGCTATGACCCGTCTTCTACTCTCTCCATCCTGCCTCCTGGAACGTGGATATGATGAAGCACCATCTTGATCCACGAAATAAGGGAAACAGCACTTATGCTATAGATGCAAGAAGCAGAGAAGTAGCCTGTGTCCAGTTCTGGACATGAGCAGCCATGCCAGCCCTGGACCACTTTCCTTCATACTATTAGATAAGGGAAAGAGCATGTATTAATAATTTGCATAAGCTAATGTTATTTGGGATCTCTTATTACATGCCACTGAACTCAAATACTCAACAACACCCATGGAGCCCATGATGGCAGGGTTCTAGCCCTCATGGGACTAGCCCATCCTCTCCTCACATCTCAGGATTTCCTTCCTTCTAATAAAACCGAAACCAGGAAACCATTCACAGGGAATCAGAAATCAGCTTATGTCTTTAACTGGGCAAGATGGCTAGTGGAAGAAATTCTAAGTTCATGGAAACATTTCCCAAGCCAGAAGACAATTTTAGCCACATGGCTTTCTTCTTCTCAGTGTGATGAAAAGAAAATCTATCTATCTATCTATCTATCTATCTATCTATCTATCTATCTGTCTGTCTATCTATCTATCCATCTATCTATCTATCTATCTATCTATCTATCTATCTATCTATCATCTATCTATCATCTATCTATCTATCTATCTATCTATCTATCTATCTATCTATCTATCATCTATCTATAACAGCAAGTTTCTCTTATTTTGAAGAATGGAGTCAAAAAGCGTAAAAGCGTACCTATGTCTGAATACTTTTCTCTGTGTGTATGTGTGTGTGTGTGTGTGTTTCTCTTTGTGTGTGTGTGTGTGTCTCTCTGTGTCCTCTCTTCTTTTTTATTTTAAATCTGTAGAAGACTCAAGGCTTTGTAAACTAAGTTAGCTAATATAAAAACATATATTAAACAAGGCAGAAAACTTTAAACAAGCCACCTGACAAAGGACTAGAGGGTAGGATTTACATCCAGAGTCCCAGGTCATGGAGGATTATCCTTAGATATTTTTCAAATTTTACTGGCTTCTGCTCTAGGCCCTGTGTATATTAAACTTTATAGTAAAGATAAAACTCGGTTACATGCTGAAATTTCTGATTTTTGAGCATTTTTGCCTGCTATTGAAATGAGTATCAATTCTTAAAAATTCAATAAAATAACCCTCAGTGATGTAAAATGAGTATGAATTCTTAAAAATTCAATAAAATAACCCTGAGTGATGTCTCTTTATTACAATATTGGAATAGCCTATGTACTGCAACCTACTGGCTATGTATCTTGAGCAAGTCACTTAAACTTGCTAAGTCTTGATTTTTGTTTTGTTTTGTTTTTTTTCATCAATGCAGTAGGGATAGTAACTATACTTGACTCATAGGATTGTGACGTGAAACATTGATCAAGCACTTAGCAGACTGCCTGGCTCATTACAGGAACTAAGTAAATATTAGCTGTTATTCACATTATGATTGTGATTGCTGATTGCAAAAGACATTTGCAGTTTCTGTACTCCAAAACTTGATCTGCTTCCTATGGGGGATGGTATTCCTTGACCATTATCTATACACCATCTGCTCTAGTTTTTTAATACAAACTAGTTCATTTTAAGCAATCCATATATTTGCAAAGTGACTGAACAGTCAGGAAGTTAGTCTACATCTGTGAAATAGAGTAAACTAATGGTACAAAGTAAATTTCTCAATTAGCTTTTTAAATTTTAGCTATTTGAAAATCACACAAACTTCACGTGTGCCTTTTTGTCCAATAATAGCTAATACTTATATGATTACTACGTGGTTTGGTCACTAACAAAGTACCTTTCGTTATTAAGACAACTTAATAATTACACCACTTACTTTGCTCAATTCTAAAAGACCACACAGAAAATACTTTAATTCCTCATGGCTTTCATAATAAAGATAGGGTAAACATATATAAACTGTGTGTGTATGTATATCAACTTGTAAAATAAAAATGACATGAGAAGAAAAACAAGAATATTCATCCTTTTCCACTGATAGCTATGAACCCAAAAATAAGAAAAAGATTACATAATTATAAAATTTCCTGAAGCTGCACTTTTTAAAGGACTGTATCTAACAGAAATGAGAAGATGGCATAAGGTGGAAATACAGGTTTGTGAAACAGACATTGTCTTGCAACACATTTTTTTTTTATCAAGAAGATCCCAAATGTAATTCAAGGACTAAAAAATGCTTCCAGCTAGCTGATAATGCTTTTTAAATCTTCATTTACTTCCAATAAAGAAATGTATATTGTGTTGTATTTACTCTGCAGATGATCACCATCCATCTTACACCCTCCACCTCACCTCCCATAACCTTTACACACACTTCCCACCCCATCCAAAGCAAACCAAGAAAAGAATAAATTCCCTTAATTGAAAAAATAAAATAAAACATAATCTTACATCCTGATTGTTTATTTTAAAGCACTGAATTACAGCCATTTTGCTTAATTTATTTTCAAATCATTTGTATCTGAGTGTGACTAACACATGGTACTTACAATATAAAAATACTTAAAATATCAGATTTTAATAATCCTTAGGTGGCTTTATGCAAAGCAGATGTTCTATTATGCTTTCCAGATGCTAGCTGTAAGCACAATTAATTAAAGACAGTGCTTACATATCATTTTAGTACATTTCAGTACATAGTTAAAACTATGCTAAAGAAAAGAGAGAATGAGCAAAAGCCAGCACTACTTAACTGCAAAGAGAAATGCCAAGAAAGAGTAAGTTCACATGTCATGCCAACAATAGACAGAACTAAAAAGCAACTGTAACCAAACTGAGAAGCACTTGCTTGGTGCATTTGATGGCACTAAGAATGATAAAATACCAACTTTGTTCACAGCTTTGCACACTGCATGCCTTGGGTGAGGTTTCAACGCAGTTATTAGTTATTCCAGAAATCTTCGGCCAATTTAAGATGCAAATTAACACTTTAGGAATGCAATAACTTGATAAAACTCAGATCAAATGGTTTTTACCTGGTTTGCTAGAGAAGGCAATTTTTACATTTCAAACAATACTAGCTTTTCTATGTTCATCTTACTCTTTCAGGATATCACATATTCTATTTTATTAAGTGCTACCTTGCCTTTGTGTGCTCTACAAATTTTCTTTCTTCAGTATTTAAACTCTATGAGCACTGACTACTCAATAAATTCAAAGGCCTATACTGGGGGAGGCAGGAATAAACTAGCCAGTGTCCCCTACTCAGAGATAAAAGTCTGTATTCAGAGACTATCAAAGCCTAATCATCAAATTCAGTACCTAATTTACCAAGACTTCTGGTTATACGAATTGAATTTACCTTAGTTATCACAACCTCTATCACACTCAGTTTCCAGTAGCATTTTCTCAAGGTCAAGAACACAGGCAAGCTGTTGTTCATCCATAAATTTAAAAAAACACCTCTTTTAGATCAACCAAATGGATATATATGAATCATTCATTGTTTGCAAAGCATAGTGCTACCTCCTTACAAATAAAGCTAAGGTAATCAGAATTGGAAAATCAAATATGAAATAACTCATTAATCATCTACTTTCGTCTTTTTTTTTTTTTTTTTTTGAGACAGAGTCTCGCTCTGTCACCCAGGCTGGTGTGCAGTGGCCGGATCTCAGCTCACTGCAAGCTCCGCCTCCCGGGTTCACGCCATTCTCCTGCCTCAGCCTCCCGGGTAGCTGGGACTACAGGCGCCACCACCTCGCCCGGCTAGTTTTTTGTAGTTTTAGTAGAGACGTGGTTTCACCGTGTTAGCCAGGATGGTCTCGATCTCCTGACCTCGTGATCCGCCCGTCTCGGCCTCCCAAAGTGCTGAGATTACAGGCTTGAGCCACCGCGCCCGGCCTAATCATCTACTTTCTAAATTTTGCCTTTTGAATTCTCTAGGAACATGCTATCCTTATCTTCTAAACTGTAAAAGAGGGAGAAGCCCCTTCATTTTTACTCTAAACACAATGTGAAGAGATTACCATTTGTTTTTCTTTATGTGGTCACTTTCAGATATGTCTGTCTTTACAAAAATTGAAAAAGTTAACTTGGCTTATTTGGTTAACTTAACCCATATAAAACTGATTAATATTCTACATTAACTGCAAAATTCCACATAGTTCAGCCTACAGAAACCAACTTTGTAACTTGAACATACTGTTTCATAATATCAGTAGTCTGAAAACTTTTTCATTTAAGTCAGTGGGATCTGATTATTTGTACCATTGATTTGGTCACTTTAAAATGATATTTTCATTTTTTTAAAGCAAGATACAGAAAGATGGAAAATAAATGTACAAAATAAAAAGGGGATACTTTCCTCTAAAGTGAAAGTAAACTCGTGATAAATTGGAGAAAACATCCTTTTCCTAAGCTCCAAGTTGATGTTCCTACAGATTTTTTTTTTTTTAACAGCCTACTTTCAGAACAGTTTCCTTTTGTCCATCGTGCAAGGGTTGGGAGGAGGGGATACAATAGACAGACAGTGTGTACTGACCTCTCACCTTTGGGGACTAAATTTTAACCAAGTCCATAGATCCATGCCCTCTTAATTCATTACTACTGAACAGTGGCTACATAAAATCACAAAAACTAGTCACTCGAGGTTAACCAAAACCTCAGGACTACATGGGCACAAAACTGAATTCATCTTTTAAGGTCAGGAGACATCTTTATCTTTCTGGGGGCCCAAAGGTGCATCTGACTAAAAAGATCACATTACGACCACCCTGGCTGTACCTGCAGCCTGAATATTAACAGATAAGTGAATGATTAGTCAGTCAGAAAAACAATAAAAATCCTCTTCAGAAAAAATGAGGGAAAAAATGAGAATATTTTACCTCGCAAGCCTAATATTATTAAATTAGGTTTTCTTAATGGACTAGGTTTTGCTTGGAATTGGTACTGGCCGCTCAGCAGGGACTGTTGACAGAGTCCTGCTGAGTTCAGCACCTTGCCCTTGAACAAAAATACTATCAAGTCATTCTATTAGCCCATGTCCTGGAGGGTGCTGTCCACCCTGTAAAACACTGTGCAAAAATTGATCATCTTTATATAGTGCTCTGATCACAAAGAACTTCATTCGAGATTCTCGATAGCAATACGGTTGACATTTTTGTGGCAAGATCAATAGTTTGTAAGTGTCAAGTTGTCCTTTAGGATCAGCAAAATAAATTCTGAGGGTTGGTTCTAATTTGACTCTAAACCACATACTTTTAGCTAACCCATTAGAACTCAACACTACCGGGATTTCTCTAGTTCATTTGTTTATTTTACTTGCTTATTGTCTTTCTCTCCATCTCCTAAAAGGTAAACTCCACAAAGGACCTAATTATGATCTGTCTCATCCACGGCTGGCTCTATCTCTAGGGCCTAAATAACCACAGACACTGAGGACAGCATGTAGTAAATATTGCTGAACTAATTAATTGGGTAATGAAAACTTTAGTATTAACACTAGTAATAACATCCATCCACAGGAAAACACTATAATAAGGATGATTTCTTCTTTATACTTATTATTTGTCCTTTCTCAATTCTGTTTTCTCCAACCTTACAAACTTTTTCCAACCTGGACAAATTATTTGTCAAGGGTTTGCAGCTGGGCTATGAGTAACAAGAAAACATTTATACAGCACTTTAAATTTCTGCCTTAAAGCATTATATGTAAATAAAATAGGAGGTGTATGAGGGGCAACGTATGCCAACTTGTATTATTCAAGAAATCAAACATTTATTGGGTCTCTACAAGACATCAGGCACTTTCACTCAAACTATTATGATTAATCCTCACTAGATCCTCCAGGTGGAGAATGCGCTTCTAGGTTTACCAGTTAGGAACAGTGCTCATACTGGTTGAGCCTATTGAGCAGTTATGATTTGAATGTACTCTAATTCAGCATTTTGTCACAGCCTTGGTTTTTTAATAGTTACTTTTCCATCCCAGCAGACACTTCAGTGCTTTGTTATTTTTCTATCCATACAGGGAATGTGCCTTGGCAATGGGGAAGAATTCGCCTTCATGTAAAGATCTACTCATCAAAGGCAGCAAAACCTGATATTTAAGAGCCTAGGCTCTGGTTGTAGGCTGTTCACAACTGGCTTTGTCATTCATGGGCAGAGTGACCTTGGGCTTAATACCTCTTTGCCTCAGTTGCCTCACCTATAAACAAAGATAATAAACAGTAAATGTCAACCATTGCTAATAACAAAGTAGACCACTGTAGTTGTTAGTAACACGCTATACAACTTCTTCATTTCTTTAGCAGGTTTTAAAACATGTCACCACACCTTCCATTTATCTTCTTTTTTAAAAAAAAAGTTGGAGTCAGGGGGTACATGTACAGGTTTGTCACCTGGGCATATTGCACGATGCTGAAGTTTGAGGTATGGGTGGCCCCATCACCCAGGTAGTGAGCATAGTATCCAATAGGTGGTTTTTCAGCCCACGCTCCCCTCCCTCCCTTCCCTGCTCTAGTAGGCCCCAATGTCTATTGTTCCCATCTTTATTTCCATGTGTACTCAATTTTTAGCTCCCAGTTATAAGTGCTATGTTTGGTTTTCTGTCCCTGTGTTAATTAACTTAGGATAATTGCCTCCAATTGCATCCATGTTGCTATAAAAGACAAGATTTTGTTCTTTTTATGGCTATGTAGTATTCCATGGTGAATATGTACCACATTTTCTTTAATTCACTGTTGATAGGCACCTAGGTTGATTCCATATCTTTGCTATTTTATACAGCCAAGCCTTCCATTTCAAGTAAGAAGTCCATTTTTGAGGAACTCCCTTTCTTGGAAATGAAAATGGTTTGGAATTTGGTAACAAAATCTGCCTAGAACTAGAGTAAGATTTAGAATATCTCATATATATGCATGGAAAAGAGAAATAAAAAAGAAAAGATTATAATGTGAATTTTTCAAAAACCATTGTCATGGTTTTAATCTTTCTTTTCTGTTCTACAAGTTTTCATAAGTTGTGGAGACTAAACCTATTGGCATCAAAGTCAAAATGCTGAAAAGAGCTCATCTCTTTTTCTGACAGCTCTGTCACTCTAGCCTTTATCATATGAGATTTTTAAAAAATAATACATTTGTTGATATGTTTCACATGCCCTACAATTTACCCATTTAAAAACGTGCAATTCAATAATTTTTAATATATTCACTCCGTTATGCAACCATCACCACAATTTCAGAATATTTTTATTGCTCCCCCCAAAAAACCTCATACCCATTTTCCCTCAACTTCCCCATCCCTAGGCAACCAACAATTTACTTTCTGTTTCTATGAGACATTTTTAAATGACAGATTCAAAGGTTAAATTAATACATCAATTAAAAATTATATAATAGATTATATAAAAGTTTTGTAACTAAAACTTAAATCATTTCTTGAACACTCAGAAATAAAAATGTTAAAAATGTATACGAAATAGATCTTATAATCAACATGTACATATATATCCTCTACTGTGGTGCTGAGACTATAAAGGACAGTAAGGTGCTGTGTATTCAGAAAGAATCTGTGGTAACGGGACATGAATAAATAAGAAGCACAGATAAAGTGTCAGTAAAGAAGACCAAGACGTGAATTCTATGGACACTCAAAGGAGAAAGGGATCCCTGATGACTGTGGTAGACAAGGAAAAGTAACTCAGGCAGAAAGGGATGGGAAAGACTGAGATAAGAGAAGGGGATAGGAATTTTAATTTTCAATTACAAGTAAAACCTGTGCTTTGTTTATAATGCAAAGATTCCAAAAGAAGTCACCCAAATCACTCTGAGTCATCAATTTACAATATATTTACATGAAAATTAAATGGATCCATCTATAACTTTTCTTAAAACATTTTGGAAATACATTTTTAAATTAAATGATATCTGATCAGCTAGGGTTTTTTGTTCACCATAAAATGTCATATTTTCCTATATGGATAAAGTTGTTATTTCCAAAATCAAAAGAATAAATATAAAAATACAGAAAAAACAGAAAAGATAACATACTGCAAAGAGACACACAAGCTTTTTAGAGTGGGAATTATTATGACTATGAAATGTACACTGTTTTAAACATACTTCTATATAAATCCATCCCCTCTGCCAGATCCTGAACTTCATTGGACTCTTGAAGGGGGTTCATTTAACAGAATCTATCTTCCCTGCCTGCATTCTTAACAACTGAAAGATAAGACAAGGAATAGGGTTGGGAGAAGCCAAAATATTACTTTTATTTCTGACAGAACTAGGCTGAAAGAAGTGTCTTATATCTGCAGTCAAATGTGATACCGAACTCTAGAATCAATCTCCAGATGGATGGAAAGAGCCTTTGCTTAGAGGAGCAGCTGAGAAGCCATGCCCTCTGCATACACTTCACTCAGGACGAAGAGGGTGGTGGAGTTAAGCATGCCCAATTCTTTCTTCAAATGTATCAAGAAAATTAATCTACCTGCTCAGGGGTGATTAACTTGGTTGTCAAACTTGAGTGCTCAACAGAATCACCTGGAGGGCCTTGTTAAACCACAGATTTGCATTTCTGACGAGTGCCCAGGTGATTTTGATGTTACTGGGCTGGATGGTGGGGTGGTGGCAAGAGCACGAATTTCGAAACAAGGCATAGCAAATGGTCAAGAGCATCACATTTACTAAGAGTGAGAAGGATCTATCCTCCACAACAACTTCCACAATGGCGCTTGCTTATCCTGGTGGCATTCATTTCCCTTCCTCCATTCATGATGGGCACAGGGCCTGGTGCACAGAGGCAATAAATTGTTTGCTGGATTGAACTGAACAAGAATGTTGCTTGACTTGTTCCAACTAAAATATGAAAACAATTTTTGAAAAACAATTTAAAAACGTCACTCTTGAACTTTCACCTATTTTTAAAACTAAACTTCATATGTGTTCATGTGAAGTTCTTGATTCTGATGTATCACTGATTCACCACTTCCTGGGGGCAGGTTGGATATGAAGTAGGAATGACTTGAGGCTACAGTGCAGCAAACATGCCTATTTCTGTACAATTTTCCCCTGAAAGTACCAGAAACTCTTCCCAAAAGGGCATTTCCATCCCACTGTTTCTCAGGGGGATTTAGTAGTTTGAGTAACTGGGAAATTAAAACCAAGAGTTTGACTTTTCTGATATGACTCTAAACATTGGAAGGTTTTCTTATCTTTCCTTATCTGGCAACTCCTTCTATTTATGCTCCCTTCCACTGCAGATAAATCCTTCATTCAACATTTCTAAATTATATTCAGAGATACAGAGAAAATTTTTATTCTCTATTTTGCAGTGAGTCTTATAAAAAGCAATTTAGGACACATTAAATGAAGGAAGATCCAGCTAATAAGACTTCACCAACTTCAGATCCTGAAAAATTTAAAGGAAACCAACACTTGTAAGGAAACAATTGTTATAATGGTAACGTGAATCCAGAATCCAGAAATGATATAATTAACGCACTGGATTTTACGAAGTCAGAAAAGCTTACTGGCAGGAATTTGCAAGAAATATGGAAAGAGTCTGGAACCCTCGAATTCTATGAACTACTCTTTGACTGCCCTCCACTGGCTAGATTTCAGAGTGCTATTCAGACTGTACAGCACTTGGTCTTAAGATTTTACAAGAAACATTCGCAGTGGGTTTTCAGAAAGTTTGTGTGATTCATTTTTTCCTATATTTCTGTACAACCAAAATCAATGCCTTTAATCTATCTTTAAGCTTTGCTGATACAAATCTTGATTTTCAATTTGTACTTGTCACTCTAAGAGATTTTCAATAATAATAATAAAATCATTGTACTCAGGAATGACCCCAAATGAGGAACCCAATATATTGCATCTTCCGTGAAAAAAGACTTCTCTTCTTGTAATTTAGTAAAAGACATGATTCTCTGAATGCAGGGGCTGTCACAAGGGCTGTAAAGTTGACTTTATGATTCCTTATTTGCCCGTCATTTTATCATTCTATACCTCAGTGTGTCTCTATTTATTGATAGAACCCAAACACAGATGTGTGGCATCTTTTTAATTGGAAATGTTGTTTTGTAAGGTTTCAAGGAATATCAGTGAGATAATGCCTTAAAAACTTGGAGGGCACTTGTGGAAGTTTAGTCAATATGGTTTTAGTTTTTAAATGTCTTAAGTGGAAAATCATAATCTTTACATCCTTAGTTTCTTAGCCTGTGAACTGATAGTACAGATGGGGACAGTTCAGATATAAAGAATATCTTACAAGCCGGGCCCCTGTGTCTCCTCTGTCCCCTTGTTACTGAAATAGAATGACTGATGCTCCAGGGACACTGGTAGGGCAACCTATTCCTTCATCGTCTACCTGAAGGAAGTGACCTCCTGTCACACAATAGAAGGCTGAAAATATCTCCACTTTTCATCAAGAGAGGAGGTTTCTAGGACAAAGTTTCAGTCCTACCCATTATGAGAGAAATTGTTCCTGCAGAATAAAACCCTAAGATTGTGCAAAGGATAGAACTTGCACTGGAAACTTGAGGGTCTAAAATGTTATACAACTTTATATTCTCCGAATCTAAATAAATCTGAGATTGAACACACATCACATTGAGTTATCACGACATTAAGTTTTAGTCATTACGATTTTGGGGGTTCTCCTACCCTAGGTTCAGATGAAGATCCCAGTAATCTTGGTGGAATAAAATATTTGTAATGGCCCCTCCAATTATCCATCCTCCCTGATTCCCCTGACACTTAGCAACATCCAAGCCCACAGGTTCTGCCTTAACCCTGTCATACCATGGGGAGGGGAACCACAGGTACCCACTGTTCCCAGAACCTGCAGCCTTTCTCCCGCCTAGTCCTGGAAAATCTCCCCTTTTATACCTCCCAAGCACCTCTTCTCCTACCTCTCTGGATCACCCACGAAAATCTCCTTAATGAGTTCCAGCTTTCACTGCAGCCAAAGACGAAGTACTGTCTTTAGCATCAGCTGGAAGGCTTGCCAAAGACCTCCTTGGAGGTAGATAAGCACCAAGGCAGGAAAAATGCAAAAAATTAAATAAAACTTGGTTTCCATCTTTTCTGATTCTTCCACATAAATCAAATTAAAACTCATATTGTTACATCAACAAATCATTCTGCCATATTTTCAAAATCAGAGAAAATGAACAGAAATGAGAAAGGAGGTTGAGAAACTAGAAGAAGATTTAAATAAGAGGCCCTCTTTCTCTGGGTATTTTTAATTCGTTGTTTAGCTTATTTATTTATTTTTGCTGCCACCTGCTGGTGTGCACCGATTCCTAGTGCACTGAGCCAGTGAGAGAGAAAATTCATGCTTTAATTCGCTGCAGCCCGCACAGATCTGTAGGGTTCAAAGATAAGCTCCTTCAGAAAATCAATCTTAAAAGGTGACCAGTAAAATATTTATAATGCTTTTTGTTTGTTTGTTTGTTTGTTTGAGACGGAGTCTTGCTCAGTCGCCCAGGCTGGAGTGCAGTGGAGTGATCTCGGCTCACTGCAAGCTCCGCCTTCCGGGTTCACGCCATTCTCCTGCCTCAGCCTCCCGAGTAGCTGGCACTACAGGCGCCCGCCACCACGCCCGGCTAATTTTTTGTATTTTTAGTAGAGACGGGGTTTCACCGTGTTAGCCAGGATGGTCTCGATCCTGACCTCGTCATCCGCCCGCCTCAGCCTCCCAAAGTGCTGGGATTACAGGCGTGAGCCACCGCGCCCGGCCATAATGCTTTAAATACAAATACAATTGTAATATAGTGGGGGAGAGGTCTTAGAGGAAAATGATGACGATTACAATACCAGAGGTCAGTAGGATGGAGCCAGAATGAAGCTAATGTTTGGGAGGTTTTAGAAATGCCTTGGGGTGCAGTGCTTCTGTATTTGTAACAGGATCTTCTTGGCTCCTATAGTTATTCATGCAGTGACAGAAGATAAAGTAATCAGAGTGTATTTGAACTACTAAATACATGTTCCACTGAAGGCTTGCTCATCTCTTGCCCATTTTATTGCTTATCTAAAATGGCATCGTCTAGAGTTGATAGAATCTTATTTTTTGAAAAATGATGAGCAACAATATATAGTCTAAAATCACTCCAAAATGCCATCAGGAAACAAATTAATAAATTCTACAATTCTAAATTAATTAGACTCCATGCTACATACAATAGCCTTAATGTACGAGGATTGGCTTCATGTCATTCAGTGTATATTCTGGAATTAATATGCTGAGAGCTTTTCATCCAAAATTAAAACAAAAAAACCCAAAAGATCCAGTGCAGAGGTATGTTGTATATGTTCTTGACCACATATAGAATCAAATCCTAGGCTATAAGGTTTCTCAGGGTCCTGGATTCAGCACGGACTAAAATATGTACTGACAGGATGGCATTATAGGCCAACATCCTGTGAGCCTCATCAGTCACTGGAGAGATTTCAATTTCGTAAAAAGAATCAGCCACTACTGAAGACATTGCTGCTTACAGTCCAAGCTTAAGCAACTGTCTAAACATCACAAATTAAGACATATCTCAGGTCATGATGGAGTCATGGATATAGAGTTCATGATAAAGTTATTCAACATTGCTAATTGAGTGAACAAAATGTGGCATTTAGAAAATACACCCAATAGACTATTGATATTGTTTGGCTTTGTATCCTCACCTAAATCTCATCTTGAATTGTAAACCCCAGGTGTTGAGGGAAGAGCCTGGTGGGAGGTGATTGGATCATGGAGGCAGTTTCCCCCATGCTGTTCTCGTGATAGTGAGTGAGTTCTCACGAGAAATGTTGGTTTTATAAGTGTGTGGCAAGTTCCTTGTTTGCTTGCTTCTCTCTCCTGCCACCTCGGGAAGTCGCACCTGCTTTTCCTTCTGCCATGATTGTAAATTTTCTGAGGCCTCCTCAGCCACACAGAACCGTGAGTCAATTAAATCTCTTTTCTTCATAAATTGCCCAGTCTCGAGTAGCAGTGTGAGAACAGACTAATGCAACTGTGTATTAGCAAACTTTTATTCACAAATGTCTCCCAACTTGAACTAGTTTAGACAAAATGGGAATTTGATGGTTAATAGTATTCAACTGCAGTGTATAAAGCCAAGCCACAAGAAGACTGGGGATCTGGGTGGGCCTTCGAAATAGCAAAATAAGGTCTTGGGTGTTTACAGTGTTCATGAGCTGTGCTTCTCAACTCATAACAGCTTTATCTATGGTCTATAAAGTTTTCCTTCACAAGGAGACATTATTCCCTCTACCAACTTCTTAGCTTCCCATTTCCACCACTCCTGCCACTTAAACAATTCCTAGGGAAAAGCACTGATTACCTTGAGTCAAGGGTCCACACCTGGACCAACCAGGTGTGGTGAGAGGAAACGTGGAGTAACAGTTTAGAGCAGGAACACTGAATCCTAACTTCTCCAGGTATGTCAGTTTCTTCATAAGTCGAGGAGGGATACAATAATGCCTAGCTCTGAAGTTTATTGTGGAAATTAAAGATACTACATGTTCAGTGCTTAAAACTATGTCAATTGTCTATTGATAGGTGAATGGATTTTTAAAATGTAGTATATACATATAACAGGATATTTTTCAGCCTTAACAAAGAAAAAAATCCTACCATTTGTAACAACATAGATGAAGCTGGAGGACATTACACAAACTGAAATAAGCCAGTTACAAATGGCAAATACTGTATGATTGCACTTATATGAGCTATCTAAAATAGTCAACTCATCAAATAGAATGATGGTTGCCAGGGGCTAGGGGAAAGAGGAAATGGGGAACTGTTGCTCAATGCATATAAAGTTTCAGTTACACAAGACAAATACGTTCTGGAGATCTGTCGTACAACATAGTGCCTATAGTTAACAGTATGGTACTGTGCACTTAAATATTTGTGGAAAAGGTAGATCCCATATTAAGTGTTCCTAGCACAAAAAAGAAAACGGTAAAAGGAAGCGAGGAAGGAAGAAAGGAAAGAAGGGAAGGGAAAGGATAAAAGAAACACAAAGAGGCACAAGGAAACTTGGGGGTGATAGATATATTTATTACCTTTATTGTGGTGGTAGTATCACAAGTATATTCATATGTCCAAATTCATCAAATTGTATACATTAAACATGTGCAATGTTTTCTGTATATTATTGATACCTCAGTAAAGTTGTTAACAAAAACTATGACTGACACAGAATAAGCACCTTTTAAGTGGTTGTTAGTATGCTAGAATGGCTGTTCTCAATCTTGGTCATATATTGGAATCATTTGGTCAACTTTAAAAAATACTTGTTGCCTTGGTCTCATCCCCAGATAATTGGTTTTGAGATGAGACCAAATGTAGACCCAGTAACAGATTTTTCAATGTGCTTTTCAGAAAATTTGAATATGCTTCCAGGATTGAGAACTACTGCACTAAATCATAAGCTCTATGGATAGAGGGATTCTCTTTTGTCTGCTCTTCAATTGTCAATGCCTAAATCTAGGCCTGGCACACAAAAGGTGCTCAGAAATATTTGTTGAATGAACTAATGATACAGCTATAGAAATGGCTACATCTAGTTAAATGGGGGCAGCTGTGTGTGTGTGTACACATGTGTACATGTGTACAGAGTGGCTGATAACATTTATCGGGCCATTGTAAGACTAACTGGAGCCCCCTATAACATAGGTATTTGTAAATATTTACCATAAATCAAGTTAATAAATGACTAAATAAAATATTATTCTCCTCCCATAAAAAATAAATCTTAGAGTTTCAAATATAAATTTGAAATTTTTGGACCCCTTCAAATTCCTCTCTAGAACATGGCAGCCTGGGGAGAGCCATTTGCTGACTCCTGGCCCTGCCCGTGGCTGTTTATTTTGCTTCCCAATCCCGTCTTCGTCTCTCACTTCAGGGGTACACAAATGTCTATACCCAGTTCTCACGTCGAACTTCTTTCCACACATCCCACACATAGCCATCAGGCCAGGTATGCACACACTAGCAGCACACACCAGCAGTACTGGCAGACAAGGCAAAGAGAGAGGGGGTTGGGTCCATTTGGACAGGAAAATCTAGATGCTGTCTAACCTGATAGGTGTGCTAGGAAGAGTTGGGTGGGGCAATTGTATGAGCTCCAGATGGATACATCTTCTTGGCCGGCTAAACTGCTAAGCATTATGGAATTGGCATGACTTGAAGAGGGCCAAAATCGGGCCCTCTAAAGCATGGAGCTCAGGGTAGGGTCCACAGGTTTAAAGTGGGCAGTATGTTGTGTGCTTATGTGTGTGTGTATATATGTGCATGTGCACACACTTGCACCATTAGGAAAAATACTGGACCCATTATAGAATGTAATACTGTATGTAACACAACTCTGTGTAGCTCCTAATGTAAGTTTTGTTCAAACCATTCAGGCATCTATCTCTTATATCAAAATGTGCAAAGACATGCACATGTATGCTCTATGGTCTTCTTCCTTCAACCTGTTGGTGATTCCCCTTTGCATTTAGAAAAAATATTTACAGGCAATGTGTATTCATCACAGCAGTTATTTTCTATAAAATCACCAGGAACACAATGAGTGAATACTAAGCCGTTCTTCCTAAGCAAAATAAAAGGTTATATTCCTGCAAGCCTCTAGTCACAGTATTTTCTTCAATTGATCAATATATAACATTATGTATGTGTTTTCTTTTTAAGACATCTTCTTAATACATATTGTTGATTGACACTGAAATCACAATCAATGGCAATATACCTCCTGCCTGAACAAAGCTTATCTAACACATGTATTTTCTCCATAAGGCATATCACAACTTTCTTTCACATAAGAACCTTTATGCAAGACTTTGGCCACTACCCTTATGGCTCATTTTAAACATGAAATCTCCAAGAAAAAGGACAAAAATGTAAAAAAAAAGAAACATGGCTTTAACTATACCTGAGAAGGGATCCTTGTGTACAGTATGGGAGCTGAAACAAAAAGGAAAAGCATTGCCTTGTTTGACATTAGCTGCGAACATGCGCATCAGGAGACCCAAAGATATGTCACCATATGATAGTGAAAACAACATGAGTATTGATTTGGGGGCTACAAATAAATTTTAGCTAGTAGGCAAATTTGCAACTACAGGATTCGTGAATAATGAAGATCAACTGTATTTAATATAACAAAGTCTTAAAATCCTTACGCTGGAGTTCAAATTTCTTGGCTGCATTTTGTTTTTCCAGCCTTAATTTCAATCCTCACCAATTTTCCCCTTTTCACTCTCCACTCCCCTGCCTGGATGAAATGCCTTTTCTCTTGCACAGCCCTATAGTCATTCCTCTCCTGATTCTGTTTACTTAAGCCAACATTCACCAGAAACATGCAAGTCCTGGAAACTGCATGGGACAAAGAAAAAGGCTCTTTTCAATATCTGTATGTATTGGGATATGACATTCCAAACCTTTTTCTATTAATTTATATTAATTCATATTAATTACTTGAAATGAAAGCACTCTACTCTGATTAATTCAATGACAACCCAATAAAACTAAAGAGGCATTCATGGGTGGAGACAGTAGAGTAAATGTTTTTATATGACAAAGTGGCTAGAGAGCATCAAATGCCATGACCAGGCCAAATTTGATGTGAACAAATTGACCATGGCTTTTCGAAAGTTCATGGTCAAATATTTCTCTTCTTCCCATGAGATAAGCTCAGAGTTGAGAATAACAATTTTAAATTGTTCATTTTCTCTATGAAATAAACTATGAGCTAAAGTTACATAGAAGTTGCATGATAAAATTTACTTTCAAGGATTGATTTCCAACTTTCTGAAAAAGTCTGATTTAAATGACATTATTGCCATCTGATGACTTGTTATACTTCACATAACTTCGCCCATACACATTTGATATATATACATATATATACACATCCACATATATGATATATGTAAGTATATATGTTATATATTTGAGATATGTATATAAACGTGTGTGTATATATTATATACGTACATATATAATATTTTAAGGCTAGTTCTAATTCTCCATGCTGTGAATCATTTTACAAGTTGAAGAAAACCAAAACTGGAAAAACTAAGGACCTGTAGTCCATATGTGTGTGTCTTTACAGTTTTTAAAAGAAATGCAAACAATGAATCTGGCTTTTTTTATTTTTTGCTTCAGCAAGCTATTTGGAATACAGAAACGCGTGCTTTCCTCATTGAGTCGTTATTATCCTTAGCTTCTATTTTGGTATCTGCTGCCAGGAAGTGGGTTTCTAATTACCTTTGTGACCAATAAAGAAAGTTTAGAAACAGATGTTAAGCTACAAATTAATTTCAGCACAAGAGCATATATAGAAAGATATTTCCAAGCATTTTACTCAGTTTATATTCAAATGAAATAATTCAAATTTGTCTTCAATAAATGTGCATTCACATTTTGAGTGGTGAGGAAAATACAGAATTATGGGAGAGGCTTCAAGATGGCTGGCTGACTAGAAGCATTTCATGCTCACCTTCTCCACTTAGAAAAACCAAAATAATGTATATACAGTTGTACTTTGAATACATTATCCCAGAGAGAATACTGGAATTCAATAGAGAAGTGATCGAAAATCAGGGAAGGAAAAGAGAGGGAGGCAGCCTTCCTGGCCAGGTTCAGATGAAAGCCAGGAAGACTTCCCAGTGTGGCTAAATGGTAAGTAAGACACTTCCAGCAGCCCACATCCCTACCAAGGAATCATGTAATCCTGGCTACAAGAGAGCTTTTCAGCCCTCCCAATCCCTGGAACTAACATAGGGAGCTGCCAGGAGACTACAGGATGGGACTACTCTAAGGAGAAAGCTCTCACCAGGTGTCACACACTTTCTGACACCTAAGTATCTAAAACAACATGCCATTTTCAAGTCTAGCCTTTGTCAGAGTACACGCTGTCCTGTGGTCCAGTGGAACCGAGATTGAGGCATTACAGAAAGACTGTGACTGCTGGGACTGGCAAGCAGTCCCACAGCCAGGGCTAAGAAGGAAAGGAGGCATGGGCTGCAGCTGCCAGTGCCAGGAAACAAGCACCACCAGGTCAAAGTCTGGGATCCGGGCAGGGTGTGAGCTGCCAACAGAACTTGGTTGCCAGCTGTATGGGCACTCTTGTATCTTGCCAGGGCAGGGATACAAGCTACGTGCTGGCTACCACTACCGAGGCTAAGGGTAGGGTAAGCCCTGCAAGGACTGGGGCAAGAGAGGGACATGCATTTCCCAACCACCAGTCCAGGCTGTGGCCACCAAGAACAGCCCACCCTCTCCAGTGGCAGGACCTTAGTATGGCTGCTACCACACTTCACCTGAGTACTCTGCCTAGGGCCTGAGGATCACCTCACCCCTGTCCTGCCATGGCTGATACCTGCTCTAATCATTGTGGTGGGGAGGGAGTGAGCACAAATCTACCCAGCCCAGTTTCACCTCCTCCTCTAAGATAGAGCATATAGCCTGGGATCCTGGGGATTTCCAACCAATCCACTACTTTGGGCACCAGAACACTTCTCCTGGGGGCCTGAGATTTGGCTTAAACTGCCAATCACTATCACTTCAGCTGGCACCTACCTGAAAGCATCATCTGAAGGCCTGGAAGCTGGCCCACTTAGCCCATTGCAGCCACTCCCAACATTCATGCATACCACTCAAGACCCAGAAAATTGTTCCACTACTACTACTGTCTTTGCCCATGCCACACCAGCTTCCCAGAAGCCCAAGAACCTTCCCACATGCCCAGTCTACTGATGCCACTACCAGCATCCAAGCCTGCCACCTGGAGGCTCAAGAAAAGGTCCACCAGTAACCAACACAGGTGCCAGCATACACCACTCTGGGACAAAAAAGACAGGCAAATTCAGCCCACTGCTGCCACTACTAGGGCTTGAAGACTGGCAATGGGGCATCCCAGTCCCCAGAACAACTTCGCCACAGCCTCCACTAACAACAGACCCTAATCCAATGAGAAAATCACAGATACCACTAATGCTATTTGCACCCCCAAAAATCATACAGATACTACACTATTGCATGTACCCAGAATCAAAGCCAAAGTACCATACCCAATCAACATCATAGATACATCATCAGAAAAAGTTTCTCCCCTACAAAAGTAAATTAAAAAATAGAAAAACAATCATTACATCAGATGCACAGGTACCAATTTAGGACATGGGAAACATAAAAAAGCAAGGAAATATGACACCTCCAAAGGAATATAGTAATTCTCCAGCAATAGATGTTAAAAAGGAATTGTTGAAATCCTACAAATTCAAAATGTTGATTTTAAAGAAGCTCAGTGAGATAGAACATAATTCTGAAAACAATACAAATAAATAAAAAAAATTTAGGATATGAATGAGAAATTTCTCAAAGAGCTTTTCTTTTTAGAAGAACCAAATAGAAATTCTGGAATTGAAGAATTTATTGAATACATTATATTTGAAGACATCAACAGTAGACTAGATCAGGCAGAATAAAGAATCTCAGAACTTAAAAATATTTCTTAAAATAATCCAGTCAAACAAAAATAAAAGAATAAAGGATGAACAAAGCTTTCATGACATTTGGAACTACATAAAACAATCAAATATTTGAATTATCAGTATCTCCAAGGGTAAAGAAACAAAGAAATGACTAGAAAATACTATTTAACAAAATAAAAGATGAAAAATTTCCAGATCTAACAAGATTTAGGCATACAGTTACAGGAGCCTCAGTGATTCCCCAGGTAGATACAATGCAAAAAGGTCTTTTCTGCGGCATGTTAGAGTCATATTGTGTAAAGTCAAAGATTAAGAGTGAATCTGAAAACACAAGAGGAAAGCATCTAGTCACCAATTAAGGAAACACCACAAGACTACAGCAAATTTTTCAGCAGAAACCTACAGGCCAGAAAAGAATGAGACAATATATTCAAAGTTCTGAAAGAAAAAAACTGCCAGCCAAGAATACTACAGATAGCAAAATTATCCTTCATAAATGAAGGAGAAATAATCTTTCTCAGACAAGCAAATGCCAGGAGAATTTGTTGCCACTAGACCAGTCCTACAGAAAAATGCTCAAGGGAGTATTAAACCTAGAAGTGAAAGAACAGCATTTACCCTCATGAAAACACATGAAAGTAGGTTGGTTATAGTGGCTCATGCCTTTAACACCAGCACTTTGGGAAGCCAAGGCAGGAAGATTGCTTGAGGCAAGGAATTCAAGACTAGCCTGGACAACATAGTGAGACCTTGTCTCTACAAAATACACACATGCACACACACACACACGAAAGTATAAAACTCACTGGTAAAGCAATTGCACTAAAGAGAAAGAGAAAGGACTCAAATTGTGCTATTACAGAAACCCACCAAACCACAGTGACAACCAATAAGAAAAAGGAAAGTAATGAAGAATACATAAAACAAGCAGAAAACAACAATATAACTAACAAAACCTCATATATTAATAATAACCTGAATATTAGAAGTTTAATTTTCCACTCAAAAGATATAGAATGACTAAATGGATAAAAAAACATGATTCAATTATATGCTGATTATAAGAAACCCACCCTGCCAGTAAAGACACACAGATTGAAAGTAAAATGATAAAAAAAGATATTCCATGCATATGGAAACAGCAAGCAGGAATAGCTATACTTATATATATAACAAACTTTAAGTTAAGAACAGTAACCAAAAAAAGGACGAAGAGGGTCACTATATAATGATAAAGGGACCAATATAGCAAAAGATTATAACAATTCTACATGTACATGCACCCAACACTGAAGCACTCAGACTTATAAAGCAAATATTAACAGCTCTAAAGAGATAAATAGACTTCAATACAATAATATTAGGACATTTTAACACCTCATTCTCAGCATTAAACAGATCATATAGAAAGAAAATCAACAAAGAAAATTTGGATTTAAACTGACCTTTAGGCCAAATGGACCTAACAGACATTTACAACACGTTCTATCCAACAACTGGAGAATATATATTCTTTTCAACAGCACATGCAACATTCTCCAGGGTAGACCATATGTTAGGTCACAAATTTTTAAAGTCTCAAAAATTTTTAAAAATCAAGATTATATCAAACATCTTCTCAGGCCCCAATGGAAATACAACTAGAAATCAATACCAAGAGGAACATTGGAAACTATACATATACATGGAACTAAAGCACGGTCCTGAATAACTATTGGATCAACAAAAAAAAATTAAAATTTAAAAATTTCTTGAGACAAATAAAAATGAAAATACAACATACCAAAACCTGTGGTATATAACAAAAGCAGTGCTAAGGAAGTTTATAGCAATAAATGCCTACAACAAGAAAGTAGAAAGATTACAAATTAAAAATCTAGTAACGAACCTCAAGGAGCTAGAAAAAAAGAACAAACCAAACCCCAAATTAGCATAAAAAAATAAAGTTCAGAACAGAAATAAATGAAAGACAAAAAATTTCAATGAAATGAAAAGTTGTTTCTTTCAAAAGATAAACAGAATAGATAAACCTCTAGCTAGATTAACCAAGAAGAAAGAAGACCCAAATAAACAAACAAATGAAAAAGAAAACATTACAACGGATACCACAGAAATACAAAACATTATTTGAGAATGCTATGAACAACTATATGCTGACAAACTGGAAAACCTAGAGGAAATGGATACATTTCTGGAAACACACAACCTACCAAGATTGAATCAGGAAGAAATAGAAAGCCTGAACAGACCAATGACAAGTAGCAAGATTGAATCAGTAATAATAATTTAAAAATCTCTTGACAAAGGAAAACCAGGTCTGAATGGATTCACAGATGAACTGTACCAAAAATATAGAGAACTAATAGTACTCCTTCTGAAACTATTCCAAAAAATCCAAAAGGAAAGAATTCTCCCTAACTCAATCTGCAAGGTCAGCATCACCCTGATACCAAAATCAGATAAGGGCACAACAACAACAACAAAAAAACTACAGGCCAATATTCCTGATGAACACTAATGCAAAAATCCTCAGCAAAATACTAGCAAACTGAATCCAAAAGCATATCAAACAGATAATGCATTACAATCAAGTGGGATGCAAAGATGGTTCAACATATACAAATCAATAAACATAATGCATCACATCAACAGAATATAGGACAAAAATTATATAATCATCTCAATAGATGCAGAAAAAAGTATTTAGTAAAATTCAGCATTCCTTCATGATAAACACTCTGAAAAAAACTACACATAGAAGGACCATACCTCAAAATAATAAAGGCCATATACAACAAACCCAGAGCTGACATCATATTGAATGGAGAAAATCTGAAGCCTTATCTCTAAGAACTGGAACTAGAGAATGCCCACTTTCACCACTCCTATTCAATATAGTACTAGAAGTCCTACGCAGAGCAATCAGAGAAGAGAAAGGAATAAAAGGCATCAAAATTGGAAAAGATCGGGAGGCTGAGGCAGGAGAATGGCATAAACCTGGGAGGCGGAGCTTGCAGTGAGCCGAGATCCGGCCACTGCACTCCAGCCCAGGCAACAGAGCGAGACTCCGTCTCAAAAAAATAAAAATAAAAAAAAAAAAATTGGAAAAAAAGGAAGTCAAGCTGTCGCTCTTTGATGATGATGTAAGTTTATATTTAGAGAAACCTAAAGACTGTACCAAAAATGCTTAGATTTGATAAATGAATTCAGTGAGGTTGCAGGATAAGAAAATCAGTGTACAAAAAATCAGTAGTGTTTCCATATACCAGTAATGATTTAGCCGAGAAAGGAATCAAGAAGGCAATCTCATTTACAATAGCTACCAAAAAAAAAAAAAAAAAAAAAATCAATCAATCAATCAATCTAACCAATGAGGTGAAAGATCTATACAAGGAAAACTACAAAACACTGATAAAAGAAATTGAAGATGACACAAGCAAATGAAAAAACATCCCATGCTCATGGATTGGAAGAATTAATATCATTAAAATGACTATATCACCCAAAGCAATGTACAGATTCAATGCAATCCCTATCAAAATTTCAAGGTTACACAGAATTAGAAAACACAATCCTAAAACTCATATGGAACCAAAGAAGAGTCTGAATAGCCAAAGCAATCTGAGCAAAAAGAACAAAGCTGAAGGCATCATATTACCTGATTTCTAAATGTATTACAAGGCTATAGGAAACAAAACTTCATGGTATTGGTATAGCAATAGACACATAGACTACTGTAAGAGAATATAGAACCTAGAAACAAAGCTAGGTGTTTACAGCCAACTGATTCTGACAAAGCTGACAAAACTCACACTAGGGAAAGGACAATGTAAGACCTGTCAATAAATCATCTAGGAAAAATTGTGTAGCCATATGCAGAAGAATGAAACTGGACCCCCACGTTGCACCATATGCAAAAGTCAACTCAAAATGAATTAAAGACTTCAAACTAAGATCCAAAACTATACAAATACTAGAAAAAGACCTGGGGAAAACGTTCCTGGACATTGATCTATGCAACGAATTTATGGCTAAGATCTCAAATGCACAGGCAACAAAAACAAAAATAGATGGGACTGTATTAAACTAAAAAGCTTCTGCACAGGAAATGAAACAGCCAACAGAGTGAAGAGACAACCTATTGAATGGGAGAAAATATTTGCAAACTATTCATCTGACAGGGGACTCATATCCAGAATATACAAGGAACTCAAACAATTCAACAAGTAAAAAGAAATCCCATTAAAAATTAGGCAAATTTTTCTGAACAGACATGTCACACCAGTCATCATGGCTATTACTAAAGTAAAACAATAACAGATCCTAGCAAGGTTGTAGAGAAATGGGAATGTTTAGACACTGCTGGTGTAAATGCAAATTAGTTCACTCATTATGAAAAGCAGTGTGGTGATTTCTCAAATAACTCACAAAAGAATTATCATTTGACCCAGCAATCTCATTATTGGGTACATACCCAAAGGAATATAAATTGTTCTACCATAAGGACATGTGCATGTATATGTTCATCATAGCACTATTTACAATAGCAAAGACATGGAATCAACCTAAGTGCCCATCAGTGATAGACTGGATAAGGAAAATAAGGCACATATACACCATACAATACTATGCAGTCATAAAAAGGAACAAGATAATGTCCTTTGCAGCAACATGGTTAGAGCTGGAGGCCATTATCCTAAGCAAAGTAATGCTGGAATGGAAAACCAAATACCACATGTTCTCATTTATACGTGGGAGCTAAACATAAAGTACACATTGACACAAAGAAGGGAATAGCAGACACCAGGGCTTACTTGAGGGTGGAAGATGGGAGGAGGGAGAGGATCAAAAAACTACCTGTCAGGTACTATATTTATTACTTGGGCGATGAAATAATCTGCATGCCAAACCCCTGTGACACAAAATTTACCTAAATAAAAAACCAGTGTATGTACCCCTGAACCTAAAAGTTAAGAAATAATATTCCAGCATTATTTTTTTAAATGGGTAAAGGACATAAATACACATTTCTCAAAAGAAGACATACAAATACCTAACAAGTATATGAAAAAATACTCCACATCGCCAATTATTGGCAAAATGCAAATCAAAACCACAGTGAGGTATCATCTTACCCCAGTCAAATTGGCTATTATTAAACAGACAATCAATAATAGATGGCAAGGATACAGAGAAAAAGTAACTGTTATACATTGCAATGAGAATGTAAACTAGTATGCCGTCTATGGAAAGCAGTATGGAGGTTTCTCAAAAAAACTAAAAATAAAATTACCAATCAATCTAGCATTCCACTACTGTATACTACTGAGTATCTACTCAAAAGAAAAGAAATCATTATATCAAAGAGATATTGCATTTACATATTTGTTGCAGTACTATTCACAATAGTAAAAACATAAAATATAAAAATATTAAATATAAATATATTAAATATAAAAATATTAAATATAAAATCACTCTAAGAAGATGAATGGCTAAAGAAAATGTGATACATATTTGTAAATATATATACCATTTAACCATAAAAAAGAATGAAATCATACCTTTTGCAGCAACATAGATAAAATTGAAAGTCTTTATCTTAAGTGAAGTAAGCCAGGCACAAAAATGCAGATATCACATGTTCTCACTTATATGTGGGAGCTAAAATATTTGCTCACATAGAGGTAGAGCATGGAAAGATACATAACGAGACTGAGAAGGGTCTGAGGGTCTGAGTGGGAGCGGGGAGAGGAATAGAACTGAATTAAAGGATACAAACATATAGTAAGAAGGAAGAGATTCAATGTCTGATTTCAGAATAGGGTAACTATACTTACAAAAATGTATTGTGCTAGGGTGGTGAACACCCTAAAGACCCTGACTTGATCACCTAACAATATACACATGTAAACTTCATAAATTTGTACAACAAATAATTTGCACAAATAATTAAAAACACATCAGTCAGTCATACTCTGAGATGACATAGCAGGCTCCTTATAGTCTAAAAGGTCCTTGACTGTCCCCAGATACATATTTCATGGTCTATCTTTATATTCTTCTTAATTTAGTTTCTATCATTGGAGAACAATATAGGGAATCATATCATCGGAGAGTGTCTATCAACATGCTCTCACAATATCTAAGTCCCCTTTCCTGTTCAAACATAGCATAAGAGCAAGATCTCTCTCTCTCTCTCTCTCTCTCTCTCTCTCTCTCTCTCTCTCCCTCCCTCCCTCCCTCCCTCCCTCCCTCCCTCTCTCTCTCCCTCTCTCTCCCTCTCCAAACATAAGAGATGCCAAGACAGAGGTTGAGGGATATGGAAGAGGCTGAGATGCATCTCTGCTCTCATTCATGATTTAGCTTGGGATGCCTCACAAGTGTTTGAGAAATAAATTTATTCCTGAATTCTCATTAGGCCAATAGTCAAGTACTTTGGTTCAGTAGTTGGGCTCATTGTCCAGTGGAGTGGTCTAAAAGCAGTAAATTTGAATGCCTAACTTCAATGGCAAGAGAGTTCACTGAGAGGACAGAGAAGGAGATACATCCTAATAAGTATCTCACTAGCTACTTTCTGATGACATTTATTCTCTGCATTCAGGTGTGCTTTTTCTATCTTAAGTGTTTAAAGGAGAGAAGACAGCAGATCTAGAATTCTGTGCCATCCTGGGTGAAATGTAGGAATGGGGTGAATGCTGACAAAATAAAAGTACAACCAAGAAATTGAATATTAAAATTTTTAAAAAAAGAAAACAGGAGACCTGACTCCTGAGTAGTAAAACCAAAAATTAATCTCTTAAAGGAAATGACAAGTAAATAATGAATTGGAAATTATGGTCAATGACAGAGAAAGAGAGAACACAAAAGAACACTGGGAATGAGAAAGGCATAATTATAAACACGAATGAGACATTTTACTCCCATTTATAATTGCTGCAAAGAGAATAAAATACCTAGGAATACAACTTACAAGGGATGTGAATGACCTCTTCAAGGAGAACTGCAAACCACGGCTCAAGGAAAGAAGAGAGGACTCCAACAAATGGGGGAAAAAAAAATGCCATGCTCATGGACAGGAAGAATCAATATTGTGAAAATGGTCATACTGCCCAAAGTCATTTATGGATTCAATGTTATTCCCATCAAGCTACCATTGACTTTCTTCACAGAATTAGACAGAACTACTTTAAATTTCACATGGAACCAAACAGGAGCCCAAATAGCCAAGACAATCCTAAGCTGAAAGAACAAAGCTGGAGGCATCACACTACCTGACTTCAAACTATACTACAAGGCTACAATAACCAAAGCAGCATGGTGCTGGTACTAAAACAGAGATATAGACCAATGGAACAGAACAGAGGCCTCAGAAGTAATGCCACACATCTACAACCATATGATCTTTGACAAAGGTCACAAAAGCAATGGGGAAAGATTCCCTATTTAATAAATGGTGCTGGGAAAACCGGCTAGCTGTATGCAGAAAACAAACTGGACCCCTTCCTTACACCTTATACAAAACAAATGCTCTTGAGCAGCTTCTTTATGCTGAGACCTACAGCATACACTGGGGATGGAGTTGGAAATATGACAGAACCTTTGCACTCATGGATGATAGGTTGAAGAAAGGGGAGTGAGGTAAACCCAAAGATAATCATTAATTAATTTTAGCTAGTGGTTTACCCATGCAGATGACAAAATAGAGTAACATAAGTGAGGGGGTCCTCATGGCTGCCTTAGGATTGGGCAGTGGATGCCTTTCTGAGGAGGTGACATTTGTATTGAGACCAGCATAATAAGAGTGACACAAACTGTGCACCTGTGGAAAGAGTCTTCTGAGAAGAAGAGCAAAGAGAAAATCCCAAAGTTTGCAACAGTTCTGGCACGTGAAAGGGGCTGTATTAGTTTGTTTTCATGCTGTTGATAAAGACATACCCAAGACTGTGAAGAAAAATAGATTTAATGGACTCACAGTTGCATGTGGTTGGGGAAACCTCACAATCATGATGGAAGGTAAAAGGCACATCTTACATGGCAGTGGCAAGAGATAATGAGGAGGAAGCAAAAGCAGAAATCCCTTACAAAACCATCAGATCTTACGAGACTCATTCATTACCATGAGAACAGTATGGGGGAAACTGCCCACATGATTCAAGGCATTATAGAAGCACCATTAAAAATTCATAATGTGTCATAAGTATGTGGCTTACTTCCTATCTTACAGAGCTAACGTCATTTTAGGGTGGTCAAATGCAGATAATTTATTCTCTATGGAGTGGGTACAAACTCAGTGGGGCAAAAATGTTCTCTATTTTTCATAAGCAAATGCAATTTCTATTCTTCTCACCTAGTGACAAAACTATCAATAAAAGACAATTCAGTGTATCAGTCACTGGGTCCCTCCCACAACATGTGGAAATTATGGAAGTACAATTCAAGATGAGATTTGGGTGGGGACACAGAGCCAATTTTTAATCAAATTGCTAGTGGGGGGGTCCCAAAAATATATATTTGCCTAGGATCCTGCACACCCTGAGATCAAGCCCTTAATGTGATTTTTTGACCAATAAATGAAAAGGGTCTCCACCTTACCCCCAATAGTCACATAATAAAACATCATTCATCTTTAACTTCTTCCCCAGTACAACAGCAGAGTAGGCACACAGAAAGAAAAGGAGAGTGCAGGATGGATGATAGATTGGACCCCACATATACCCTGTAAGCCTTGGTCTACAGAAACATTTTGAAAGAAAGTGGCTGAGAAGTTGTGGAATCTGCTTAGGATGAGATTGTTACCTTAGCAGAGAAAAAGGCTCTTCAAAATGCTGGTAATTGCTGGAAAATTAAATCACATAATTATACTTCAATTCTAGCATCTGCAGTCTCAGAGGAGGTTCCTTGAAATTGCAGATTCCTTTTCTATTCTACAAACTAAGTTCCTAATTTTATGAACAGCCAACATCATTTTCGATGATTGATCTAAATTAAATGTAGAATTTATTCTGAACCTGTTAAGATAATTCACTTTTAGTCCCCATAAAAAAATTAATAAAACAGATGTGTAGCTAGAGACACACGATAGCTAAAAACACCTGTCTGACAGAATTAAGCTGTAAAGAACAACTAAAGACAATTATGAAATATGCCATTAGTGTAATCCTTGCCCTAATTTATCTTTGTAGTTCTCACTTATACTTAGCATAGCTAAGGAAATGCTGAAGACTGTTGTGCTCAATGGCTTATAAACATGAATATTTTAAAAAGTTTGATACCAATATTCCTCATAACTTATTATATCACTCTTTTAATGTGTAGAGTGCTGATGACTCAATAAAATGTCAATTATAATAGGCTTATGTATTTCAGGTCTAGAAAATACTTTCACAAATATTTCTTCCATTGGGTCTACAAGAGCACTTACAAGAAATAATTCACAGAAGCCACTAAAGTATAAATAGTTTTCTTCTGTAGGAAAGTGTCAAAATTTTGATTGATTTATATGTAAAAACAATCCCATCCTAAAATACGATGATTTTATTCTTCAAATCTAGGACCAAGAAAAAATGAGTCTAAGTAAAAGCAAACTATGAATGCCAAATATCTATACTTAACTACCTGTCTACATGTCTCCATTAAACAGTCAGCTCCTCTTATTTACTATAATGTATTATATGCTCTATACATTGTCTAAGATATTTTTTAACTCTTTGATACATAACACACTTTTTAATTCTCTTTTTCTATCAATCAGTATGTGCTAAGGAAACTAGCTAATTAATTTCTTTCACTCAGTGCACACCAACATGAACAAAGGCAAAGCCCTGAGTTAGGTGTGGTGGATAAGACTGTATCGTAGAGCTTACATCCTGCAAAAGAAAACAGATGTCAAACAAGTATTTACAAATCCTGGAAGTTAGAATACACACTTAGAAATCCCACTGCCATGGTCAAATTCTAGCACTCTGTAAGCAATGAGCTCTGTCACAAAAAATATGTGTAATAACGGTGCATCCTAGAGTTGTTGCAGGGATTAAGTGAGTTGGTACGTGGTAAGATTCAGTATACATTCACTATTATATTAACAAACATGATAAATATCATGAGAGGAGAAATAAAGGACACAATGTAATTTGAATATCAATTCATATAAAAAATAGAAAATCAAATCTAATTTTTCGAAAACATTCTGTAGTCAAAATTAGATGTGTCTGTACTACTTTTGTTCACTGAAATCACTGCTCATATATCATTCATTCAGCAAGTATTGAGATTTTGCCATGTGACCAGCCTGTGCTGGGTAAGGGGATTGTGCAACATAAGGACAGCCCCTGCATTCATGGAGCTTATAGTCTATCTTAGGGATTAATCAAAAGTGAGTCACTGACTCATAGACCCCATCAGGCACTTGACTATAAGTGGTAAATCCAAGCAAAACTCAGAAATTTTGTGAGAATATAAACTTCTGTTTTTCAGGATTATATATCCTAAAATTGACATGCCGCTTAACACTGGCCAGGTTGCTTACTTGCTTACCTTGAAATGTAACCTTTTACCTTACTTCTCCCACTCGCTTACAACTTATGAACTCACTATTAAATTTCTATAGATTTTAAATCTTGAAAGCTAGGCATTATAGAAGCACCATTAAAAATTCATAATGTGTCATAATTATGTGGCTTACTTACTATCTTACAGCGCTAACGTCATTTTAGGGTGGTCAAATGCAGATAATTCTCTATGGAGTGGGTACAAACTCAGTGGGGCAAAAATGTTCTCTATTTTTCATAAGCAAATGCAATTTCTATTCTTTCTTCTCACTTGGTGACAAAACAATCAATAAAAGACAATTTAGTGTATCAGTCAACTTAGGGGCTGTTTAGTGAAAAATGTTAGAATTTAAACTATGGAAAAAAGATACAGGCAATGTAACATGATTACAACAGTCCTGACTGGTCTTTGATACCGAAGACTGTTTCTTTCACTCAAGCTAATATTTATTAAATACCCACATGATGGATTTCTGTTATTTCAGCCTGCCTGGTATCTTTTTGCCTACTTAGGAACATCATCCTCATTTTCTCTTAGGAAATGGAGATTGGCTGACCCCACCCTGCAATTTCAATGTAGTCATGCAAGCCATGCTAGTCAAATAAGCCTATCCCATCTTTTTTTATTTTGAGATGGAGTCTTGCTTTTGTCACCCAGGCTGGAGTACAGTGGCACAATCTTGGCTCACTGCAACCCCTGCCTCCTGGGTTCAAGCAATTCTCCTGCCTTAGCCTCCTGAGTAGCTGGGATTAAAAACGTCCACCACTAAGCCCGGCTAATTTGTGTCTTTTTAGTAGACACAGGGTTTTGCCACGTTGGCCAGGCTGGTCTCAAACTCCTGACCTCATGATCCACCTGCCTTGGCCTCCAAAAGGGATGGGATTACAGGCATAAGTCACCATGCCCGGCCACCTATCACATCTTAATGGCAACAGTAATTGGTTCAGGGACATAAGGCAAAATAATTCCATGAGAGCCAGCCCTGGCACTTTTAGGGGAGCTATTGGCATACAAGTGCTTTCTTTTCCCTTGAGCTGCCAGTGGTCGCATGTGTGCCTGAGGCTTCCAGCAGCCACCACTAACCTGGATCTGCCTGATAGCAAAGCCAGAAGTGGAGTCTGGCTACAAAGAAAAGGAGAGGGGGAAAGAATGTCTGAGTGCTGATGATTTTATGGAGTGGGTACAAACTTGGTAGGGTAAAAATGCACTCTAGTTTACATAAGTAAATGCAATATCTACATTACTATAGCTTTTCTTGGTGACAAAGCAATTCATAAAAGACAATTCAGTGTATTAGTCAACTCAAGGCCTGTTCTTAAACCCTTCTTTGGGGGGTCGATTCAAAGGGGCCATGTGCTGCTTGACCTCCCTCTGCTTGTGCCTTCTGAAAAATCCACTTCTCCACGGGGTCCCTGTTCTCTGTCTACACAGGTCTCTCTCTGTCCTCTTCATCTCTGCCATGTAGTCCCTCCAGATTCTCCAGTTTTCTCTTGACAACCCCTAAATCCTCCAGAAACCTCTGTATTTCTTACCCAGCATGCCAAACAACCATTCCCACACTACTGTTTGCACACCATGGTGTCACAGAGTGCCTCTCAGGGTTTAGATGAACATAATGTCATGGGTATCCTTTCTGCTAGAGCCTCCACACCCATAAATATGAGTTTTCTAATATGCATTCACTGCAGGACTTGCCCAGGGCCAGGATGCAGCCACTATTTGGAGGATTTTACATGCATGTAGATTCTCTTGTCCACTCTCTAACTGCCTCTTTCTTCTAAAGCCTGAGACAGGATAAGTTATTTTTATATTGTGATCTCCTCTTCCCAGATTTCTTTCTTAACAAATACCGTCTTTTGAAACTAAAAAATCTTGTCTCCGTTGAGAGTTTTGAAAGCTTAGTTTGCTGTTTGAGATCGAATAATGTCGATTAGTCCCCAAATGCTCCTAAGACAGTGAATCTGGGCTCCTTCAACTCATGTCTAAAATCAAAGACAAGAAGAAAATTGCTGGTAAAGAAACACAAAACCTGAGATTTGCCTTAAATTCATCCAGGAAAGGATGTGGGGAGCTACGAGTGGGGCATGGAGAAACAGATGAAAAGAGATTAGCTGTTTGCTGATAACTGTTGAATATCCGAGATAGCCCAGGACTTCATTACACGATTCACTCCACTATTTTACTGTTTTCTCTATCTTTTCATTGTTTGAACACATTCACATGGCAAAGTTTCTCTTAAAGGAAAAATCAGTTAATATCAAAACATTACCCAATTAGGCAATGATGTTCAGGAGTTTGGTAATAGAGAATTATTAAAGGAAATTAAGTTACAAAATAACTTGACCAGATGTGTAATTTTTAAAGAGTACTCTGGCTATTGTATGATAGAGAGGACACCAGTGCATTGGCCCAGATAAATTAGGTCAAGAGGCAGTAGTGATAGAGGGAAGGGGGCCAGTGAAGACAATGTCCTTTGAATAGGGAAATATATTCGGTGTTCCTTCCAGGTTTCTGATTGGGTGACTAGGAGAATTGGCAGGGCTGTTTATCAATAGGTAGAGGTCAGTAGTAGAATCAGAATTAGGGAGCGAGATATTTGGTTCAAGCCTTGACTTTGCTATGAAACTTTTGAGAGGCCTTTGGAGAGTCAGCTAATTCTGGGTCCAGTTTTTGTACATGTTGTGAGAATAATGTGAAATATCTTAAACTATAAAGCATTATTAAACATTATTGCTTTCAAAAAGTGTATAATATGTAATATGACCCCAGTAAATAACCCATAGTGAAACAAAGAATATTAAACAGTCTTGGCTTCTGACCCGTTATTTAAATTTTCTCAAATCAGTTTAGAAGGACAAATATTTAAGAGAAAAATATGGTAAGTACTGATTTTCCTTTACATCAGCAAATTCAAGAGAAATAAAATATGTACAGATAAAAATAATAATGCACTTGAAAATGAACATTTTCAGAGAAAATAATTCAAAATGTAATCACTAGAAACTCATTGACTTAGATTATCACAGAAAGTGTATAAATTCATTTTAGTAATGTGAGAAGTTCAAACAGCTAGGAAGAAACAAGATGAGTCTTGAAATGTGAATACACACAGGGCCATTCATTTCAGCCTAATAACATAGACACTAAAAAGCCTTCACTCAATATATACAGTATTCAGGCAGATACCAGCAAATGGAATATAGTACTTGCCCATCTCCTTTAAAAGGAAAAGGTAGAAACCAAGAAAATAATTTTCAAGCTATGAAACATTTATTACATAGTATTGAAAAACAATTTTAACACCTACATTTTTTTTAACTTCTACTTCAGGCTTAGACCTTAAAATCATTCCATCTCCTTTTGATAATCCTTTTAGGTATCAGACCTCAAAGCTTTTCTCAAGATAAGGGTCCTGTGGTCCAACTTGCACCAGTTTTTTACAAAATCCCCATTTATCTTTCCTTTAAGTAATGGCTGCTTTTCATAAAGAAACATTGATAATTTATTCCTAGAAGTAAAAGCATTTTCCAGCACTGCAAAGAAGAAAGACTCATTTTGTTACACTCCAATGTGCTTACATTGATTTAAATTCCCAGCATTCTATTTAAGTCTGACCTCTGTCCGAAGCAGCCTTTATTTTTCTCATGTAAGGGGTTTCTGCAGGGGTCTGGAATGCCACCACTGAGAGAGCGTGTCAGCAGCTTTTCTAAGCAAAACACTGCCAGAAATACAGAAAATAAACATCTTTGAAAAATAGCTGAGTTGAAGTTCTTCCAGATTCAACTCCGAATAACTAAACTCTCCTAAAGCCTGTTAAATATTATAAAAATCAGGTCATTAACTGTACTTCAGCTTGCAGATTGCAACATGACTTACAACCACCGAGAACTCAAAGACAAGTTTTACAGGAGAGCTATTGGTCCTGAAAGAGGACAACCTCCTACTGTCTTTGAGAATGAGAAACAGGGAAGAAGCTGAGAACTCAGCATGAAAGCGCTCTCAGGGGAACAGAATGTCGAATTTGGGTTGCCAGGAACTGATAAAGAGCTCAGCACCTAATTAAAGCTGCTTTGCAAACAGCTCCCAAAGCAGAATCAATGTCTCTATTTGGAATCCACGATGGGTCTCTGGGGAGTCATCCTAAGCCAAAGACTGAACAGAATGATAACTTGGCCTTTCGGAAAATCTTCACCCTAAAAGATGGTAACCCAAAGAGTGATGAAAATGACAAGTTCTATATTTGAGTCCCAGGACAAGGTCACATTCGTCTTATCTGAGCAAGTATATCTTGTTCAACTATCAGACTCGGGATAAATAAAGCATAAAAAAATGCTCAAGCCCTAGGGAGAACATAATCAGCTTTTTGCACAGTGAATAAGAGCAGTTCAGTAGTTCATACATGAAAACGTGCATCCTGGGCAATAATGATGCCCCGTCAATCAAGGCTTCTCTGAATGTTCTTCCAAGACTCTCAGTACCAACCAGAACAATATTCAACGTCTCTCTGCAAGGTGTGGATTTGCAGCCATTTATTAATATAAGGAATATCTTATTGTTTTACTATCTTTAAGTCATATTCAGACTTCTAGCTCCAAGAATCCATGCAGCCCAAATGGCAGGGAGTTAATTCTCCATCCATATGTACTCTCTCGCAGTTTTACTTGCCTCTAAGTCAGTGGTTCCCTTTTGGCATCAGGGACCAGTTTCTTAGAATACAGTTTTTCCACAGATGTGGTGGGGTAGGGGTTTAGGATGAAACTGTTCCTCCTCATATCATCAGGCATTAGTTAGATTCTGATAAGGAGTGTGCAACCTAGATCCCTCGCATGTGCAGTTCACTATGGGGTTTGTGCTCCCATGAGAATCTAATGCCACTGCTGATCTGAGAGAAGGCTGAGCTCAGGCATAATGCTCGCTCACCTGCCACTCACCTCCTGCTGTGTGACCCAGTTCCTAACAGGCCATGGACCAGTAGTAGTCTGTGGCCTGGAGGTCGGGGATGCCTGCTCTAAGTGGTACAAAAGTACTAAGTCTCCTCAGCAAAGGATACAGGAGGGCCACACTGGTTACAGCTGAGATGCCCAGTGGTATCCTGAAAATCAGTTGATTCTGCTCATCTGGGCCACCCCAAATGAGCAGGCTACACAACTCCCTGCAGAACTGGGAGGCTTCTCTGCACAGGGTTCTCAGGTTCAGATGCTCTTCCAATGGCTTCTTCCAAGGTGTGCACACCAGCTCCCATACCGGTCCCTGTCTGGGGCTTCCTCTGCTCTCTGCTCTCCTCTCTCTCTCCAGAGACATTTAGTCATCTCTTTATAAGCTGAGGCTTCCAGAAAAGATTGAAAGAGATTGTGTTCCAGAAGTTCAGGGTTGGGCTCCCTAAGGAGAGCTGAAGGGTAGGAAAGCAAATGCAGCAAGAACAAAACACAAATATCTTTCTCTCTCTCTCTCTCTCTCTCTCTCTCTCTGTCTCTTTTTCTGTCTCTCCCTCTCTCCCTCTCTCTCTCATATACACACTTCAGTTTTTAAAATATGTTAACATTAGTATTATTATTCCATTTAACAAATGAAAAAGCTGAGGTTCAAAAATGACAATGGTGTCATGGTGACACCATTTCCCAGTGACAATGGTGTGTGGCAGGTGAAGGAGCCATGGAGCCCAGGTCAGTCTAAATCTAAAGTCCATGTTTCTAAAACTGCTTCTCTCAGAAGCTAAAAATGGTAATTATTCCAGAGGATGACTCGTAGGAAGGAAATCATTATTTAATAAAGAAGGAATTAGGTGCTTAGCAGGGTAACATATTAACAGGCAGCTGACGATGGCAGGAAGATAAACTGGCTACAGAGCTGTTGTTCTTTGTCATCCTTCTTTTTCCAAAGTAAGATACAGAGCACTTGAAGCCCAGGGACAAAGCTAGGAACCAGAATTTCCTCTTTCTCCAAAGCAATATAGGCCCAGGGAGAAACTTAGGGACCAGAATTTCCATTTATTATGTGTTTGATTAATTATCTATTCCTGGGTAATAAATTACTCCAAAAATTAGTGGCTTAAAACAACAAATATGATGGTCCCAAAGTTTCTGTGGGTCAAGAATCTGAGTGTGATTTGGTGAGGTACCTCTTGCTTCAACATCTCTCATGAAGTTGTGGTCAGGCTATCAGCTGGGCTGCCATCATCTCAGGACTCAACTGAGACTACAGTTTCCTGGTTCACCCCCATGGTGGCTGCAGACTCAGCTCCTCATGGGTGTTGGACTGAGAGCCTCTGTTGCCTTATAGGTATCTCTATTGTGCAGCTCACAATAAGGTATCTGTTTTTTGTTGTTTTTGTTTTTTCAAATGAGTAAAAGAGGAAGAGAAAGGGAAGGAGAAAACAAGATGGAAGCCACAGTCTTCTTATAACTTACTCTTGGAAATATCACATGATTTTTGCTGTGTGTTATTCTTTAGAAGCAATTTTCTAGACACAACCCATATGCAAGGAGAGGGCATTACACAAGGTTTAGAATACCAGGAGGAAAGAATCAATGGTGGCATCTTAGAGGTTGCCTACTACATGCATTTATGTTGTTGAGATTGATTACTGGGATGAGTAGTCAGACTACTTGAGTTCACATCTTAGCTTTATTATTTGCTAGTTATGGGATCTTCAGCAAGTTACTGTACTTTGGTCCTTAGTTCCCTCATCTGTAAAATGAAACTATTAATATTAAATTACTTGTTCTCAAGGACTTAATGTGGATTAAATTACTAATAAATGATTTAAAAAACTAGAATAGTGCCGGGCATGTGGTAGGCATTCAATGAATATTAGCTATCATTGTAGTAATAATTCTATCAGATATGAAATATCTTGTCTACCTTATAGTGTATATTCAAAAGAGAAGGCTTTTATATTTAGCTTATGAAAATAATGTGGCATAAATGAAGTGGTCACAAAGGCAGCCAAAGCTACAATCATTCTTGGAAACACTGGGAAACTTTTCTTATGTTGGCACTGAGCATTTTTCTGGACATAGTAGCATTGTAGAAAACTAAGGTATAAGGAAGTGAAGTACTTCATTACATTATCACTTTCATATCTATTTCATTTCCCAATTTCATCAATATCCTCCTGCCCAAATGAGAATATTCGCTGCCCACTGAGGAATTAATTATTGGCTTATTTGGCTAATGTTGCTCTGCCAATTGACTCTCTGGTGTCAAGCTTTCCTCAGCCTTCCCTCATTGTAGATCCCACCAGCTCTATACACAGACCCACCCACAGACACACAGAGATAGAGACTGAGACACACTTCCTGGATATAAATCTTAATTACACTTGAAAACTAACTGGAATTTCATAGAAATGCTTACCAATAAACATGTTCAAATAATGAGATTTTTACCTGAAACTCTTCCTATAGTTCTCAACTTGGTAAATAGCATTTATCATTTCCATCTGCCCAGACACTCAAATCAAAACTGGAAAGCCACCTGGTCTTCCCTCCTCCTCACTTTTCCCATCTGGTTCCTCTCTTTTTTCTATGCAGTCCCTTGGGTAATTCATTCTACCCCAAGTGTAGCTGCCTTAATTTAAGCTCCCATCAATGTTCATCATTAGAGTGAGGCATTTAAACTAACTTTGGCCTTTAGGAATGAGCCTAGGTTTGAAATTAGGCTAAACAAAGGAACTGGGGCAATGTTTCCATCAGGAAGGAGACTACACACAGTGATTCCCCATAGCAAGAGGAGTGCAAAAGTGCACCTTGTCCCTTTAGTCTCTCGACTCTCAACTGCTTATCAGAAACAAATATAAATAGCAAATCAACTCATGTATACCCTTGCTCCAAAACTGAACCTTTCATAAAAGCTGAAACAAGGCCCTTGCATGCTAGCAGTAAAAGAAAACACATCACAATTCTTACAATGCCCCAAGGCCAAAGTGAATCCCTTTCGGAACAGAGGAATGCTTCTCACTTCACTCCAGTGACTCAGCTCACTTTGTCACCTGGGCTCAGCAACACCATGGGTAAATATTCCCATCAATCACAAAGGTCTTCATGAAAATCACGTGCAACTTTCATCTCTACGAGGTCAGATGTAGTCCCTGGAGCCAAGCTGGGCCAGAGATCATGAAGCCCTTTCCATCTCTCTTCTCTCTCTCTCTCTTTCTCTCTCCCTATCTCTCTCTGTTAGCCCAAAACTTCCTTCTTGAAGGGGACTTTCTCATTGCTTTGTGTGAAGAGGTTCCTGGTGGTGGGATGAAGAAAGGGTCATCTATTTACAATTTTACCATTTGCAGCTAAACTATGAATTCCAGTTCCAGTTCAGCTGGAACATCTTCTGGCAAAGAGATATCTTGAAATATAAAAGTATTAACGTGAGAAGGGTAGTATATCAAAATGCTCTTGTCCATTTAACACTGAGAGTATCTGGGAAACAGCAAGGCCCTCACAGCCTGGAACTTGGATACATTTTACAGAAGTTTATAGAAGTAAACTCCTAATCAGGTAGCAGTGTTCAAAGAACTCATTGACAGATTTAGCTTCAGAGGAAGACATTCTAAGTAGCCAAGGAGTAACATGAGAATGCTGGCTATTTGATTCCAACTATTTCTGGATGAAGAGGACAGTGTTTTCTCATTGGCTCACAGAAGGGAACCTCCAGATCAGTCTCTGCAGCTGGGCCAAGTTCCACAACTCATACCCATTCTGATCTCAGTCAGGTTCCAGTGACCTCCCCGCTTCCGTAATTCCTGTTCTGCATTTGCCATGAGCAGATGATTTTGACTTTATCTCAAGCTATCAGATAGGACAGGATCTTTCTAAGACATTGACCACAGCAGATAACGACAAAAATAAATAAATAAATAAATAAAATCGCAACTCTCTATCATAGAACACTGAGAATCAAACATATTCTTAGAAGTCAGATAATCCAACCTTTTTGCAGTTATACAAATTTTGAACATCCTTAATAAGGCATCAGTTATAACAGAGATCTCATGTTTTTGTCTTTCCAGCATCCGTTTCTTTCGTATTTTGTTAGCTACTCCCTTATTTTATTTTGAAGAACTATCCCTCCCACAATTTTATTTCATGTTGTTCTGGTGAAGCTGTTTCTACTTCTGACTTTTGTGAGAGGTGTGTTTTTTCACCAGTCTCAGAAGTGGCAGTTGAAAGTATCTCATCTCCAGGCTGCAGTGATTGGCTCAGGGTGGACATGTGGCCCAAGCCAAACCAAATATAGCTAATCCTGGGACTATTGCTGGAATTTTTTAAGAAACAGCAACTCTCTTTTTTTCTGGGATTGCTAATCAGGCAGGATATAGTCCTGAAACTTCTGGAGGCCACAGTGCTTCCTCTTGGAGACAGCCTGCCTGAGAATGAGGCCAACAGAGAGAAGCAGAGGTTGTGGCTGGAACAAATAATGTTCCTGCAGACATTATTCGATTACCTGGATTTAGCCATGCTGGGATGTTTTTGTTAAATAAACCAGGATATTCCTCTTTGGACCGAAGGCAACTTTTGATGAGTTTCTGTCCAATAAAGCGCAAAGCAACCAATTCACCTTCTACGACTTCCCTGGCAGGAAGTGATTAGCCCTCTTTTTAATCATTCCAGATGGACAGATCTCCATTTTCTACTAGGACTCTGGGTTTAGGGTTCTGAGGCTCAGTTCTGCCTTGTGTTGAGCAAAATCTGCTGTCTTTAACCTGTACCCACTACTAATGCTTTATTTACTTGTTAATGCAGTTCCTTGTTTAGTTAGGGAACAGCAAGTATAAGAGATTTGAGGTGGATTCGAATTTTTGTGTGTTGAAGAAACACAAAGCAAAAAGCCAAAAACTAATAGGTCTTGACCCTAGTGAGTAAGGGGCATAGAGACATAAGTGGGTGAAGGTCTGTAATAGAAAGATTGGAGTTCATTGTAAGAATAATGAAAAGTCATGGGAGTGTTGTTAACACACAAGAATAGTGTGATTTGAGCTACAATGTTTCAAAGATCCCATATAATATCCATTGAAGCGCTAGAGGAAGCCAAATCTCTCTGCTACTGACAGTCCTTCAGAAAGTTGAGGTCTCTGGTATCCCCCATAATTTTCGTTCTAGCTTAAATATCTTTGGCTTCTTCAACCATGTTTCATATAGGTTTTGTAGATTCTACAACAACACAGTGTCCTCCTCCGGACTCATTGTAATTTGTCAATGTGCCCTCTAAAATACAATGCTCAGACTGAACACAGTAACTCCAGATATTGCCCAAGCAATGAATAATGTGAAATCATTATTTTCTTTATTCTATCCCTCTACCCCTATTGGTACAGTCACATTTAAGGCAACCATGTCAACCTGTTAACTCTTAATTAAATCAACCAATGCTAGCTGAGGGCATATTACTTTCAGTTAAGTCAAGTTCTAATTAATTGTTATTTTGTGAGAGAAATATACAGAAACTTCTTTTCTGAATGGATTAAAGACTCCTTGAAGGTCTTTATATTACAAGCAACTAGGCACATAAAGATTGATCTCATTCAACTTTTGTACATGCAAAATGAGATAAGAAAAACTGGAGTTTAACTTGAAAAAATGACCAGATTGATTCTGGAATTATAATCCCATTAGGGGATTAGTCAGTTTGTAGCCACCACAGAGAAAAGTCTTTAAGGAATACATATTTAAAGCCATTTACAACTAGCTCTATTATTAAAATCAATTTTAAAGTATCATAAAAGGCTTTTGCTCCAGAATTAGAAACAGTTTTAACAAAAGCATTGAATTTTCATGTTTGAAGAAAATTTGAAAATCACCTAATCCAAAGTTTTTATTTTATAGGTAAAAAAGCCAGTAGCCATAGAGGCAGAGAGATGTCCAAACTGACTTATCCAGGCAGTAATAGAACCAAAACCAGAACTTAGATCCCTTCTCTTCCATCCCAACACTCTGCCTGCCATAACACAAGCCTCCTTTCTTCAGCTTTGACTGTACACTTGAATGTTTTCATTTCAGGGGTCTGTCATTCATGAATGAATTGTTGGAGAACAAGAGTGAATGTGGGAAAAGCAATCTTAAAGATTGTTGTGGGGCCGGGCACGGTGGATCAAGCCTGTAATCCCAGCACTTTGGGAGGCCGAGACGGGAGGATCACGAGGTCAGGAGATCGAGACCATCCTGGCTAACACGGTGAAAGCCCGTCTCTACTAAAAAATACAAAAAACTAGCCGGGCGAGGTGGCGGGCACCTATAGTCCCAGCTACTCGGGAGGCTGAGGCAGGAGAATGGAAAAAAAAAAAAAAAATTGTAGTGATTCAGAGAAGTCCAGAGTTCTGAAACAGGGGAAGGGTAGAGGAGGCAGATAAAGCTGCACATATTCCACATATGGCTAGGAGTTCAAGAAAGAGAGAAAAAACAAAAATGAACTTTGAGTTTCTGACATGAACAACAGGGTGGTTAGCAATGCCATTCACAGAAGAACTAAGTTAGAGTGGTGAAAAGCAAGAGATCAATTTTGCCCACTGATTTTGTGCAACATTCCACACATTCAGTTGGAAATGTCCTTTAGGCAGTTGTAGACACATGCCTTGGGTTCAGGAAGAGCCGAGATGGTGCCACCGCACTCCAGCCTGGGCAACAGAGCGAGACCCTGTCTCAAAAAATAAAAATAAGAAAGAAAGAAAAGAAAAGAAAGGAAGGAAACAGATTCCACAGTGTTCAGTGACTTACTACAAATTAAGTTAGCTGGGAAATGGTGGAACAAAAGTTCGAATCTGCCTTTCAGTTGTTCATTTAGTCTCAAACTCTCATCTCCTGCCCCTGCCCTGCTCCCATCTCCTGCAAAGTCTGTAATGCAGCGTCTTTATTGTTATAAACCAGGTGGCTCTTGTTCCTGTTTGAGTTCTTGATCCAAATCAAAGATTCACTGGTACTGAGAACACATTTTGAGGATTTAAACATGGATTTCCTCCCTCCCTCATACACTACGCTGCTATGGGGCAATTCCCATTGGAATAAACGGGGTGCATGACTGTGGACTCTACTCTTTCTTGAAACTTTTTCCTCTCTTGTTTGGAATGAAATGTCTTTGATCATCAAACACTAATCATTCTTCAGGCTACAGTGCTTATTGTAGAGGCTTCCCAAGGAGAATCTCATAGATACATGATAGTAAGCCAAGAATTTACATTGCAAAGGTTAATTAGGCAAGATTAGAAATTAATGGCAAAACATAGATTGTTGGCCAAACATTATCAGCACTACCATCGTAACAACTTCTATTTATTGTTTACTGTGTGTAAGACACTGTGCTAAGATTAAGCTATGTGTAAATTTATTTAATCCTCCCAAGTTTTTATGAGGCAAGTACAATTTTTTTGTTATTTGACAGATAAAGGAAATGAAGCTTAAAGGGGTTAAATCACTTTAAAAAGGCAACACAACTAGTAAGAATCAGAACTAGAATATAGGCCAGGTGTGGTGGCTCATGCCTGTAATTCCACCACTTTGGGAGGCCAAGGTAGGAGGATCTCTCGAGCCCAGGAGCTCAAGACCAGCCTGGGCAACAAAGCAAGACCTCATGTTTTTTAAAGTAAAACTTTTTTAAAGTAAAACTTTAAAAAAATCTGTCTATTCCCTTCAAAGCACGCTCTTAACTACTAAATTAAATCCTGTGCATTCAACATTTTCTCCAAATGTAGTCTGGAAGTAGACAGTGTTTTTCTCAGATTATCGCTTAAACAGTTCAACACAAGGGTTTCCCCCTCATTTGTTTGACCATCAGCATATACTGACTGCTAAATGTGAATTATCATTCACGTGTTCCTGGCAGTACAAATGTTGCACTAAGCAGTCTTAAAGAGACTTGATGCTGAGTAGAACAAAGAATACAAGTTTCCTGAATATTTTGTTTATATTGTAAGCTAATTCGGTAATGACCAGAGTCTTGTCTCACATCAGGAAGTTGAACCATAGATTGTTTTTAATGATGCAAAAATGCCAAGTGCTATCTCCTTCACTGAGGAATACAAAAGAAGAAAGAAAAGCTAGATAAAGTGTGGGGAAAATGATCTACACCATTTGACATAATTAAATGAGAGTTAGGTTGGTTTTAGCATATAATAATAAAATAAACCTACCAGAATAACTAGATTGGAAAAACCTATTGGATTTCAGTTTATATAAACTCTATATGGAAGAGAAATACCAAGGAAAGTGATGTTTTAATGTTGAGAAAAATAATGAGTGAAAATTTATTTATAATTTTTTTTATTGTACTCTCTTAAACTTGCCTAGCTCTTTCATAATCTGAAATTTCAATCCCAAAGCTAAGTCACCATGTATTCTCTTTGGAGCAAGACAGCATATAAAGAAAACAAATAGAATCTCTTACGTTTTACAAAGTTAAATGTCTCAAGTTTTCAACAAAGCATATAGAAATCTGTTTGGGTTTGTTTTTGTCTTATACTATGACCAGCCACTAGATGGCGAAGTATGACATGAAATGGAGGCTGCAGACCAAGTTAAAAGTCTGACTTGGAGTGGAAGCAGAGGAAGCTTGAGTTAGTGAAAACCTTTAGTTGCACTACATGAATAAAGGGATGTAGTGTAGTATAGTCATTCTTAAGTTGCATGCGTTACTTTTAAGAAACATTTACTGATTCATTCAAATTCATGTCTAGAAGTCCTAAGTCCTCAGTTGTCTACAAGGCTTTGTTTCCTAGCCCACTTCTTATTGCCTGTCACTTCCTGTTCCTGCCTGTCTTCCTTCCAAGAACCCAGTTCTAGCCACTGCTTCACAATATTTCTCAATGTCAACCACCGGTGTTCTCGGGTTCTAATTATTATTATCTCTTTTCACCTTCTCCATCATTCTTCGCTTTCTTTCAGGATCCTTCACTACTATATCCTTGTGTAGCCACTGATGCATATTTGCCTGAACTGAGCCTTGTTGTGGTTGTTGCTTTTTTGGAGCAGAGGAATTTGCTAGCTGATATGATAAGGCCTTGTGTCCCCACCCAAATCTCATCTTGAATTGTAATCCCCATGTGTAAGGGAGGGACCTGTAATCCCCCTGCGTAAGGGAGGGACCTGCAATCCCCACATGTAAGGGAGAGAGGTAACTGGATCATGTAGGTGGTTACCTCCATGCTCTTCTCATGATCATGAGTGAGTTCTCACAAGATCTGATGGTTTCAGAAATGTTCGGAATTTCCTCCTTTGCTCTTCTTTTTCCTGCTGCCTTGTGAAGAAGGTGCCTGCTTCCCTTCCGCTATGACTGTGATTTTCCTGAGGCCTCCCCAGGCATGCAGAACTGTGTGTTGATTAAAACTCTTTTCTTTATAAATTACCCAGTCTCAGGCAGTTCTTTATAGCAGTGTGAAAATGAACTAAATACACTGGCCTAATGAACTCATTTCTCAGCAGAGCACCTAGTAGGATGCTCTATCTAAGCTCTAGCTTGAGCCAAAATGAGGCCCAAGATAGGAGAGGAATGTTTCTTTAAAAATGGTTGTGATGGTTATTTTATGTGTCAGCTTGACTGTGTGAAGTGATACCCAGAAAGCTGGTATGCATTATTTCTGAGCATATCTATGAGAGTATTTCCAGAAGAGATCAGCATTTGAATTGGTAAAATGAGTGAAGAAGATCCACCCTCACCAACGTGGACAGACACCATCCAATCCATTGAGGGCCCAAATAGAACAAAAAGGCAGAGGAGGTGCAAATTTGCTCCCTCCTCTTGAACTTGGGCAGTCATCTTCTTCTGCCCTCATATATCAGACCTCCTGGTTCTTGGGCCTTCAGACTCCAGGGCTTATGCTAGCAGCCCCTGGTTCTCGGGTCTTCAGCTATGAACTGAAACCATGGGCTCATTTGGTTCTCAAGTCTTTGAATAATTACGCGACCAGGCTTTGCAGTTCTCCAGCTTTACAGACAGCATATAATAGAATTTATTGGCCTCCACAATCCTGTAAGCCAATTTCCATAATGACTCTTCTTATCTATCTGTATATATACTATTGTTCTATTTCTCTAGAGAACCCTGACTACTACAGCAGGCCACATATATGTTATAAGAAGGCCAATGAAGGAGAAGAAAGAGATGTAAGTCAGACTAATTTCTCATCAATAACTGCTAAAAGTAGAACCAGACACTCCTAACACCTGATTTGGCACTCTACTTAGTCAATAATATCTTTCCTTGATCATTAAATGAAAGAACAGAGTAGCAGTTTACAGAGAAAACCCTGCCAAATGAACTTCATAATCTTTCCCAAGTGCTATCAGTGAAACCAGTAACAGAAAAAAAAAAAAAATCTGCTAGCCTCTCCACTGTTCTGGAATTGAAAATTTCTATAACATTTTGCACTCTGAAATTGAATTATGTTACTGGAATCTCTTGTTAGAGATTAGCAAAATGAAGATCAGACTGAAATTTCCCAAAGTAAGTGGTCTTTGTGAGATACTGCCCTACAATGTATACCATGAATCCTTTTATATGAAGATTCTTATAAAATGTTGAAATAGTCAAGCAGTATTCTCCATGAACTCTTCCCTAACCAAGTATATTTAACTTAAACCAACTGCATTTCCTTTGTGCCTGGCACATAATAGATGCTCAATAGTTATGTAAGGGAGGAAGAAAGAAAGGAGGGAAGAAAGAAAAGGAAGAAGGAGAGAAATGAGAGAGGAAGTCTCTATTAAGAAGATAAAAATAAGAAAACTTTTTATAAGATAAAAAGTCTCTTGTAAAATCACCAAGAAGATACTGTATTTAGTTAAGATGAAGAATCGTCAGCTTTCTTCTCAGCATAACCTGCTTTAGTCTTATTATAAAAATTTTATTAAAATATTCCCTAACAATCCCTTCTCTAGACTAAACAATTCCAGTTCCTAGGACTTTCCCCCAAAACTTCCAAAATTATTTTTCATTCTTATATCAATTTTGATTTCTTTTTTAAAAGTCAAAATTATTTGAGATTATATTCAATTGTTTTTCATGATCCTTTTCAATTTTTTTTTTTCTAACAAGGAGAGATTTATATGGTTTAAAGAAAACCAAATGATTTATTTTCATTTTTAAAGGAGAAAGCATATTTTTGAAGTCCATGGAAAAGGAATATGTTTAAGGATAGAATACCTAAACAACTACTCTTCTACATACAACTCAACTTTTACCAGAGATTTGCTTTTTTAAAAAGATTAACAAGTGTATCCAAACTTTTCTGCTTGCTGACACACACATATATACACACACATTTCCAATTGTATAACAAAATAGTCATGGAGATATTAATACCTAATAAAATAACCTTTTAAAATATTTTACCCTGAAGTAACAAAATATGTTTTAAAATCTGTTATAATGTATACAATCTCAGAAGAAAACCTGTTGGCAAATATTGTTTGGAGCAGACAGGTAAACTTTCCAGGCTAAGCATTTTCCTATTTCTGTATTCAGCAGTACTTCTCAAAAGTGCTGATTCCTAGAATAGAATATCTGTGGGTGAGGTCCAGAAAACTGGCAGAGTTCCCAAATAATTCTTATGAATATTTCACTTTCAAGGGATACTCATATAAAACTTTGACCTTTTAACTTGGTGGAGCAGTTCTTTTTTTCCCCCTTAGCAAGTCCATAACTTTTTTTGTAAGTTGGTATTTAAACGGTGATAGTAAAAATGTGAGAGTTATAGTTCCTATCCAAATATCAAACATCCTGGATCTGTGTAGCAACCTAATTATTATGGAGAAATAATTATGTTGCTAGGAATCTGTAAGGTGCTTTGATCTTCAAGAGACTGTTTTTGCATGTTGATTTAAGATAATGTCTTAGTTTGTTTTAATCCTATAACAGTATTCCTGGGACTGGATCATTTATAATCAGCAGAATTTATTGGCTCAAAGCTGTATAGGCTGGGAAGTCCAACATCAAGGTACTGGCATCTGAAGAGGGCCTTCTTGCTGTGTCATCATGTGGCAGAAAGTTAGAAGTGGAGAGACAGAAAAAGAGAGGCAGAGGAAAAGGCCAAGAGAGGGGGAGGGAAAACAAGAGGGGGCCAAGCTCACCCTTTTATAATGTCACCAATCCCACCCATGAGGGTGGAGAACTCATGACCTTACCACTTCCTAAACGTCCCACCTCCTAATACAGTTACAATGGCAACTAAACTTCAACACGAGTTTGGGAGGGGACACGTATTAAAATCATAACAGGTAAACCCACAATCTTTTTTATAATTCACTTACTTGGCCAAGTACCACGTTTGCATCTCATGTTGCAGTAAGTGATTTCTTCTTTGTAATGAGCTCTAATGTAAGGCATTGTCTTTTGAATAAGGTAATGGAAATATTTATTTTCAGTTGGCCACCAGGTCAGCTGCCAGATACTTTAAAAGAAGGGAAAATAATGCTTAGCTCTAATTACTAAGAGATGATGGTTTGTGTCTAAGAAGGGGAATCCCAAGAAGTTGGACTATGATCCTGGTATCCTTATTCTTCCAGTTTTCACTACTTACTACTTAGGTCACTTCAAACTTACTTTCAAGGTGACTTATTGCAACTATGAGATAGCTTAAAATTTACATGACTGCAATCATGATAATTTAGAATCAGTCAATGTCTATGCTTGGATCTGTCAACAAAGGCATTCTCTAAAATAAATTTGCTTCACCACTTTATTTTTGCTTTACCATGTTTTAACGTATTTTCTCATGAAATGAATAATTTTGAAAGCTCTATGGTTGTGACTTACTAGATGTTCTTTTATGATATTTTTCTTTGATTTTACTGATTTTTATTTTATATCTTATAAGAAGTTATTGATACTTGGTTTTGGTATAGGTATATACTTTGTCAAGAATTTTCAGGTTCATTTGGTTCTCATAACTACTCAAAATATGGAAGAGTATATTTTCTATATTTTAATTTAATAAAACTTTATAAATGTTATAATTATCAACATGAATTTTATCATTAAATAGCAACAAAGATGTTTTGAAAATTAACTTTAGTATAAAACCAAATTTACATGGAAAATATGTTTTATGTAGTGTTAATGCAGGATTATAGAAAAACTTATTAATGAAAAATCTCTCTAAGTTGCATGAATCATATTTCTTTTTATTCAGTGTACTGTAAGGACAAACTCTTTCAGTATTCTCAGGTTTACAATATTACCTCTGTCATTAACTCACCACATTGCACAAATCTGATTATGAATGAGATATGTGTTTCAGTGCACCCAATGTTGTCCCATTTTATATCTGTAGCTCCAGCACTCTAAAAAAATTCATATTGGACAATAAATTACATGATCATTCCAATTATGAGTTCCTGGGCCACAATTGACCAAATATAACATGAAAGAATTTTACTATATGACTTTATTATAACTTCCAGCCCTAAGAGTCATTGAAAGATATCTTTATGCTACTTCATGTCATCTTATTTAATATCCACATTCCTTCTCTCACTGGAGTGCTGTATTGTTGATGAAGAAGAGATAGGAAGCTAGGCTAAGTAGGTAGAAAGGTGGCTGATTCACACATAAGCTGGGTGGTAGAAATATAATTTCAAGTTGATGACTTGGAAACTAGAGCATATATCTCCCTATAAACAATGTTATAAATTATTATTAAATTCCCAAGTTAGCACAAAATATATGTAGAGAGGCTAGCCCTGCAAAATGAGAAGTGGATATAGCCAACCAGCCTCTAGAACATGACTGTGTGGTGATAGCTGTACATTCAGGCAACTGTGAGCCAATCACAGGTGAGGGTCACAAAGAAATGGACAAACAAAGACAAACCACAGCCCCTGATGCGGGAAGAGGGCCTTTGATTTCTTGACAGGATAATGGCATGGCATGGGCTAATTTCCCTTGGGAATGATAACCAGATGCGTTTCAGAGTGTTGGACCCAAACCCTTTCTGAGATATGATTGATATGTTTACTGCAAACATCAAAGAAGATAATCAAGTGCGGTAACTTCCAGCCCTCCCCACGGCCCCTTGCCCACCTCCTGCCCAGTTTGCCCAATCACAGTTCTCTTCAATTTGAGTCATCCGTTTTTTTCCACAGAAAGGTCACAAAGATAAAGAAACACCTTCAAAAGTAGCCCCTTCTCTTCAAGTTCTAATTTTTAATCAAACTCTCTTCATATGGCCAAATGCACCTGGAAGGTGTGCTCATGCGTGACCCCTGTTTTTCCTTCTAGTCAGTAGAGCCTCTCCTCTTCCTGCCACTTAGCCATTTCTTCCAATTGGAATAAAGCAGGGTGACACAGTGAAAGTTCCGTCCTCTCCAGAGGGCCACTCCCCCTTATTTGTATATGAGGAATATTTAACCTGATGCTTTTAATCAAGGGAAACTTAAATTATGCTAGCTCCAAAACATATCAAAAAATTGTTGTCATGTTGGTGGTAGCTGTATTGGTTTATGTATGTGTTCACTTGACAAATCTCTGCTGTGAATTTGTTTTCTTGTGACTTGCCTCACTCTGAGGGAAGTTAAAATTTAAATGCAGAGATTCTGCCTGTATGTTTCAGATTGCCAGACTCTTTTACTTAATCAAACTTATACTGAACCAATTAATTATACATTGAGAAATGTATTTCCTGGGATGGATGTATCTATCCTGTTGTGGATTGGTGTCCCTCTTCTCTCTAATCTGTCACTGTCACATCCTCCCCCAGGAAAACATTCCATGAATATTGAATGAGGTGGACTGAGAATAGAACTGAGCAGACTCAAGATATGTATTTTTAAACAATTCTAGTACCTAGAACAATCCCAGAAGAAAGTATAATTTTTTTTCTGAATAAATTCTGCTATGCATGTTTCTCTCTTCATAGGTGATTAAAACACTATACAATGTCTGCTGCTCAGATTTATAAGATTAATCAAAACAAGAAAAGAAACAAATGAATATTTTTTTCTTTATGCTCCCAGGAGATAGTACACCATGCCTGTTTCACTTGAGAGCAGTTAGCACATGTAAGAATGTAAATATATCTTTCTATGATAATATCCCTATTTAAAAAAACTATTTTATCTGGAAGCAAATTGTCTCTAGCTCTAATTTGTACCAGGAATTAACGTGAGATGATGTCACTAAACTAGTTTTATTAGATGGAGACTGGCCTTTTATTATAATGATTCTCCTTGCTAATATCATCACTTGAAAATGTTACTGGCACTTCCAAATTGAATCCATTCCATTCTTCCTGTGCCCTTCCTACACCCCAAAACTTGTTCTTCCCACACTGTTCATTAGTTTAATCAATGACAATTCCATCCACTCAGGTGCTCAATCAAGAAACTTCATAGTCACTGTCAATCCCTCTATCTTAATTAGGAAAGCTTGATGAACAGAAGAACCATGTTTCTTATTTATCACCAGGAACATAACTCATTAATGACTACATGTTTGATTTTCTGATCACCCATCTGTATGTTGTTAGTCAAGACCCTTAATCTTTCAAAACTCTAGTTTCTTCATCAATAAATTCAGAAATATGGACTGTAGAAATAAATGTGAAGTTCTCTAATACAGTGCCGCAACTTCAGTCACATAATTGCTTTCTCAACAAATAGCTGATAATTAGTTACCAACACTTTATTTTTACGTGAGGTTTTCCTATGGCTTGGTTTACTATCCTACATGCTTTCCAAAGTGTCCTGTGTTTGATGTTTTGTTAACATTTATCATTCTCTAGTACAAGTTTCTGTTTATAAATTTTTCTAATAGACACCAAGTTTCCTGAAAATGAAAATTCACACATACAATGTCCTTTATCATTTTATCTTTCCATTCTAGTATAAACCTATCATATAGAAACTTTAAAATATAGTTGAATTCATTTTGACATCTCTGTTAACACTGGCCACCCTAGACTAAGCCCCCCTTATTCCTTCCCAGGATGACTAAAAAATCTTCTTTAGATGTTTTCCCTCAATCCCATTGCTTCCTTCTATTCCACAGAACAACCAGAGTGATCTGCTGAAAATCCTTCCATAGCACTTTCCATTGTACTTAAAACAGCCTCTAAAGTCTTTCTGTAGCTTTACACCCGACCGCTGCCAACCTTACCATCTCAGCTCCTGCACTCTCATCTGCACTCATCTGTTTCAAACTCAACAACCTCATTTCAGTTCCTCCTCCCTGGCTCAGGACCTTTGGTTATGCTCTCCTATCTGCCTTGAATCCGTGGGAACTAAGTCCCAGAAGATACAGGCAAACTTCATTTTATTGTGTTTTGCTTTATTGTGGTGGTCTGGAACCAGACCCACAGTATCTCCTGAGACCTTCTAGACCATTGCAATATAGTGAATATCACAATAATGTGAGTCACACAAATATTTTGGTTTCCCAGTGCATATAAAAGTTATGTTTACAAAATGCTGTAGTCTATTAAATATGCAATAGTACTGTGTCTAAAAAATGTAGGTACCTTCATTTAAAAATATTTTATTGCTAAAAATGCTAATACTTATCTAAGCCTTCAGCTAGTTATAATCTTTTCTACTGGTCTTACCTCAGTGTTGACAGCTACTAACTGATCAATGAAGTGGTTTCTGAAGATTGAGTGGCTGTGACAATTTCATAAAATAAGATACAATGAAGTTTGCCACATTGTCTCTTTCATGAAAGATTTCTTCATAACATGCAATGCTGTTTAATAGTGTTTTACCCACAGTGGAACTTCTTTCAAAATTAGAGTCAATCATTTCAAACCCTGCTGCTGCTTTATCAACTACGTTTATACAATATTCTAAATCATTTGTTGTCATTTCAACAGTGTTCACAGCATCTTCACCAGGAGATGGTTTCATCTCAAGAAATGCTTTTCTTTTGTTGTTGTTGTTCATCCATAAGAAGCAACTTGTCATCCATCAAAGTTTTCTAATGAGATTGCAGCAATGCAGTCACATCTTTAGACTTCACTTCTAATTCTAGTTCTCTTACTGTTTCTACCACATGTGATGTCACTTCCTTCACTGAGTTAGAAACACCTCAAAGTTCTATGACAGTAACAGCCTTATGAAATATATTTTTAAATATAAGACTTGAAATTTGAAATTCCTCCTTGATCCATGGGCTGTAGAATGAGTGTTCTATTCTAAGTGTGAAAACAACTGACAATGGGCTGAAAATATTCAGTAAACCATGCTATAAATAGATGTGCTATTACCCAGGCTTTTTTGTTCCGTTTATAGAGCACAGGTAGAGGAAATGTAGCATAATTCCTAAGAACCCTAGGGCTTTCAGAATCGTAAATGAGCATTGGTTTTAACTTAAAGTCATCAGCTATATTAGCCCCTAACAACAGAGTGAGTCTGTCCTTTGAAGCTTTGAAGGCAGGCATTGACTTCTCTCTATTAAAGTCCTAGATGGCATCTTTTTCCAACTGAAGGCTTTTCATCTATGCTGAAAACCTGTTGCTTAATATAGCCACCTTTATCAATTATCTTAGCTAGATATGCTGGAAACTTGCTGCATCTTCTCCATCAGTACTTTCTGCTTTATCTTGCGCTTTTATGTTAAGAAAACTGTTTGTTTCCTTAAATCTCATGAACCAACCTCTGCTAGTTGCAAACATTCCTTCTAAAGCTTACTCACCTCTCTCAGCCTTCAAGAGAGTTAGGGTCTTGCTCTGGATTAGACTTTGGCTTAAGGGAATGTTCTGACTGACTTGATCTTCTATCCAGACCTCTAAAACTTTCTCCATTATCAGCAACAGGGCTGTTTCACTTTCTTATCATTTGTCTGTTTACTGGAATAGCACTTACAAGAAATGTCCTTCAAGAAATTTTCCTTTGTATTCACAACTTGGCTAACTGTGAGTGTGGCACAAGAGACTTACCTTTTGATCTTTTTCAGCTTTCCTCATGCCTTCCTCACTAAGCTTAATGATTGTCTGGTTTTTTATTTAAAGTGAGATAAGTGTGACTCTTCCTTTCACTTGAATACATTTAGAAGCCATTCATTGTAGGGTTACTAAATGGACTAAGTTTATTTTATATTTTGTATTTTATTCATTTATTTTTAATTTCAAAAGCAAATCTTATTGAATATAAGCAAATAAGTAAAGTCTTTGAATTTACAAAGACAGAATAACATAACTATATCATTATATTATCCTTATATCATCATTATATCATTATTTAGAATATAAAATTGAATAAAGAGAGAAGAGTGTACATTGGTGTTTTGAATAGTAATATAAAATCTGGAAAAATTATTAATAAAAGCCAACAGTATATTAAAAGAATAGGCGAGGTTCAGTGTTTCACGCCTGTAATCCGAGCACTTTAGAAGGCCAAGGTGGGCAGATCACGAGGTCAGGAGTTCAAGACCATCCTGGCCAATATGCTGAAACCCTGTCTCTACTAAAAATACAAAAATTAGCTGGGTGTGGTGGCGCATGCCTGTAGTCCCAGCCACTTGGGAGGGTGAGGCAGGAGAATCGCTTCAACCCAGGAGGTGGAGGTTGCAGTGAGCCAAGATAATGCCACTGCACTCCAGCCTGGTGACAAAGTGAGACTCTGTCTGAAAAATAATAATAATAATACACTTTATCCACATCATAAAAGTTGGCTTAACATCCAAATATCTAGTTGTTATTATTTTTTCTTTTTTTAAAAAAATTTAAGTTCTGGGATACCTATGCAGAATGTGTAGGTTTGTTACATACATATACAGGTGCCGTGGTGGTTTGTTGCACCTATTAACCTGTCATCTAGGTTCCCTCCCCTCGTCCCCAAACAGGACCTGGTGTGTGTTGTTCCCCTTCCTGTGTCCATATGTTCTCATTGTTCAACTCCTACTTACGAGTGAGAACATGAGGTATTTGGTTTGCTGTTCCTGAGTTACTTTGCCGAGGATGATGGCTTCCAGCTTCACCCATGTCCCTGCAAAGGATATGATCACATTCTTTTCTATGGCTGCATAGTATTCCACAGTGTATGTGTACCAAGTCTATCATTGATGGGTATATGTGTTGGTTCCATGTCTTTGCTGTTGTAAATAGTGCTGTAGTAAACATACGTGTGCATGTGTCTTTATAGTAGAATGATTTATATTCCTTTGGGTATATATCCGATAATGAGATTGCTGAGTCAAATGGTATTTCTGGTTCTAGATCCTTGAGGAATCACCACACTGTTTTCCACATGGTGGAACTAATTTACATTCCCACCAACAGTGTAAAAGCGTTCCTATTTCTCCACAGCCTCACCAGCATCTATTGTTTCTTGACTTTTTAATAATCACCATTCTGCCTGGAGTGAGATGGTATCTCATAATGGTTTTGATTTGCATTTCTCTAATGATAAATGATGTTAAGCTTTTTTTCATATGTTTGTTGGCCACATAAATGTCTTCTTTTGAGAAGTGTCTGTCCATATCCTTTGCCCACTTTTTGATGGGGTAGTTTTTTTTCTTGTAAATTTGTTTAAGCTCCTTGTAGATTCTGGATATTAGCCCTTTGTCAGATGGGTAGATTGCAAAAATTTTCTACAACTCTGTAGGTTGCCTGTTCACTCTGATGATAATTTCTTTTCTGTGCAGAAGTTCTTTAGTTTAATTAGATCCCATTTGTCTATTTTGGCTTTCATTGCAATGGCTTTTGATGTTTTTGTCAGGAAATTTTTGCCCATGCCTATGTCCTGAATGGTACTGCCTAGGTTTTCTTCTAGGGTTGTTATGGTTTTGGGTTTTACATTTAAGTCTTTAATCCATCTTGAGTTAATTTTTGTATAAGGTATAAGGAAGGGGTCCAGTTTCAGTTTCCTGCATATGGCTAGCCAGTTTCCCCTCACCATTTATTAAATAGGGAATCTTTCCCCATTTCTTGTTTTTGTCAGGTTTGTCAAAGATCAGATAGTTGTAGATGTATGGTATTATTTCTGAGGTCTCTATTCTGTTGTTCCATGGGTCTATATATGTGTTTTGGTACCAGTACTTTTTTTCTTTTTTCTTTTTTTTGGCATTTTGATTACTGTAACCTTGTGGTGTAGTTTGAAGTCAGGTAGCATGATGCCTCCAGTTTTGTTCTTTTTGCTTAGGATTGCCCTGGCTATGTGGGCTCTTTTTGGGGTCCATATGAAATTTAAAGTAGTTTTTTCCAATTCTGTCAAGAATGTCAATGGTAGTTTGTTCGGAATAGCATTGCATCTATGAATTACTTTGGGCAGTATGGACTAACTGGCCTAATTTTAATATTGTTGTGTCTCAAAGAATAGAGAGGCCTCAAGAGAGGCAGAAAGATGAGGGAACGGCTTTTCGGTAGAGCAGTCAGAACACACACATCATCTGAGTGCAGTGGCTCATGCCTGTAATTCCAGCACTTTGGGAGGCCGAGGCAGGCGGATCACCTGAGGTCAGGAGTTTGAGGCCAGCCTGGCCCACATGGCAAAACCCCATCTCTACTAAAAATACAAAAATTAGCCAGACATGGTGGTGGGTTCCTACAATCTCAGCTACTTGGGAGGCTGAGGCACCAGAATTGCTTCAACCCCAGGAGGCAAAGGTTGCAGTGAGCCAAGACTGCACCACTGTACTCCAGCCTAGGTGACAGAGTAAGATTCCATCTCAAAAAAGAAAAGAACACACACAGCATGTATTGATTGAATTCATCATTTTATGTGGTCATCGTTCATAGTGTCTGAAAATAATTACAATAGTAATATCAAATATTATTAATCACAGATCACCATAACAGATATAATAATAATGAAAAATCTGAAATACTGCAAGAATTACCCAAAAAGTGACACAAAGACATGAAGTAAGCTGTTGGAAAATATACTGTTGGAAAAATGGTGCTAATAGATGTGCTCAATGCAAACTTACCACAAACCTTGAATTTGTAAAAACACAACATCTGCAAAGTGCAATAAAGTGAAGCACAACAAAATGAGATATGCTTGTATTTTCAAAAAGACAGTATCTCAGGGAGAAGAGACAGTCACTATGACCTGGTGCTTCCTAGATTTGAAGATTTCAGGAACATATAAGAAGTCACATATCTTTAATAAGGGCCTTCCACAGTCAGTAAAATTCTATTTTTGGTTTTGCTCATTTGCTTAGGAAACCTAGAAACAGTGTATGCAATACCATCCGTTTATATGCACATAAAATCAAGTCTCCTTTCATGAGATTTAATCCCATCTTTTACCAAACATTCTTGAATTTGAGGGAAGTTTTATGAGTTAAAGTTTGTTGGAGGCTTCTTTTCAGGTATTTGTCCCCCACGTACCTCCAGCAAGTGCTGACACCAGGGGCACCCTCGTGCAATCGGTAAATAATACAGACTCTTATGTTTACATAAACCCACCGCCCAAGCATCAGCCATCTGAAGCTTCTGAATCTCATCTGAATTGTTCTAAACTCATTACTTAGAAACTGAAATAACAAAGACATTGGTCCATGAAGTACCTGGGAAAGTGACATACTTCCCTCGGAGCTTCCCTATGCTCTACCCTACAAATGCAATCATATTTACATAAGGATTAGTCCTCCTGACAACCCTCTGGGTTTTGATTTGGGGACTGACTAGGACTGTACCACAAAGAGCCACTGGATCACAGACAGTGTGTTCTTTTAATTTACTTCCATAAACAGGCAAAAATTGAAGTCAGCTGTCAGCAAAGACCAAATTAAAGAGCCGAGTGTCAGAGCCACAGTTGAATCAAGATCAGTTTTTGAGGTGGAGGTAGTGGGAGTTTGGATTTTTTGTTTGTTTGTTTTTTTGTTTTTTTTTGAGACGGAGTCTCGCTCTGTCGCCCGCCCGGGCTGGAGTGCAGTGGCCGGATCTCAGCTCACTGTAAGCTCCGCCTCCTGGGTTTACGCCATTCTCCTGCCTCAGCCTCCCGAGTAGCTGGGACTACCGGCGCCCGCCACCTCGCCCGGCTAGTTTTTGTTTTTGTATTTTTTAGTAGGGACGCGGTTTCACCGTGTTAGCCAGGATGGTCTGGATCTCCTGACCTCGTGATCTGCCCGTCTCGGCCTCCCAAAGTGCTGGGATTACAGGCTTGAGCCACTGCGCCCGGCCGGGAGTTTGGATTTTTAAGTTTCTGAAAAAGATATGTTGGTAGATACAAAGCAAAGACTTTCACTTTTAACTGTGGTTTAGATACATTGTGCATTGTTTACTTTTCAAAAATTAGATTTAGACTGAAACTAATATCATTTCTAAAAACCTTTCCTTAAATGTTGTGCATGATCTCAAAGTATAATACAATAAATGTGCAAACCATAACCATCCCTAATATAATTATAGCAAGTATAGCTTAGCCTGCTAAGCTTGTGGCTGTGAACTTCCTTGCTATGGCTCATAATAAACTCCCAATGCTTCTTTTAATGATTTTAATGATCACTCTAATTCTGTCAGGGTATTTTTCCTTTCTCTTTTTATCTCACAGCCACCTTGCTTCTATGCATGGCTGCTATGACAGAAAATTGCAGTTGTGATTCAGGGAGGAAAGTAAGCAAAGTCTCAAGCCTGAAATTCTGATAATTCAGTAAGTTGTATGTACATTTAGTGCAGACATCTGTGGCTGCATGAAATGTCTTTAAAATTTGGTTAACAAAGGTATACAGGTAAGTAGAAGGCAATATGTCATAGGGGTTAAAGTACACTGGTTGTGGAATCAAATCTTGGTCTGAATGGCCATGTGGCCATTTAATAGTAAATTATTTAAATTTCTCTGAATTTTAATTTTCTCATTTGTAAAATAAGGATAATATTTCATAATGTTGTTTTCAAAATGAAATAGGATAATATATACTATGTGCTTAGTATAAAGCCAATCACATTGAGGTGCTCAATAAAATAATTATTCTCACTATTATCAGTTCAATTCAGTAAGTAGATTGTTAGGATCGGCTAAGCATCTGCTCTGTGGGATACATAAAAGAAGCATAAAATAGTGTCCCTGTCCTGGAAAAGATTATTATCTAGTTTTTACCTTGAATTATGGAAAGAAACAATAGTGCTTAGAAAGAGCCATGTGTAGCCAGGCGCGGCGGCTCATGCCTGTAATCCTAGCACTTTGGGCGGCTGAGGCAGGCAGGTTGCCTAAGTGCAGGAGTTTGAGACCAGCCTGGGCAACATAGTGAAACCCTGTCTCTATTAAAACACAAAAAAATTATTTATTTAATAGAGACCCTGTCTCTATTAAAATACATAAATTAATCAGGTATGGTGGCATGCACCTGTAGTCCCAGCTACTCGGGAGGCTGAGGCAGGAGAATTGCTTGAACCCGGGAGGCGGAGGTTGCAGTGAGCCAAGATGGCGCCACTGCACCCCACCCTGGATGACAGAGCAAGACTCTGTTTCTTTAAAAAAAAAAAAAAAAAAGAAGAAGAAAGAAAGAAAGGAAGAGTCATGTATTACTCTGTGGGAAAATGTCTCACTGGGAGTTGTTCGGGGAGATACAAGAGGTTAGAGCAAGAGAAAGAAGAGGTCAGCATGGGCTGAAACATGGAGAAACACTAAATGGAATTCGTCGGAATTATGATGGATCTTGAAGAGATTCATTCCACACATGGAGTGATTGAAATGTGATATAAATGAACATGGTCTGTTGGAGGAATTAGCAGCTTTGCCAGAGGTGGGCTTGTGCTGGTGAGGAAGGGAGGATCACACCATACTGGAATGGACAGCATTTTGCAAAATACACTCTGAGAAAATGTAGTTTAGCAGAATAATAAAGTGTTTCACACACACACATACTGGGGATAGGTGGAGATGGGTTTATTTCTTGGTCAAATGATTGTGAGATGTTGGCCCAATCAAAGTAAAACACATGTCCTTCTTGCAGGACTTCTCAAAGACTATAAAATACTAATCCATTCAATAGAAATGTAACTAACTGTAGTGTTAAACTATAAAACATCTAATTGTGCCCTAATTGTCATAATTTCCATCAGCAATAAACATATACATGCTTATATGCTTCTCCCTTTCTCTGAAAGGAGCTTGCAGTGAGGGAGGAAGGGTGAGACAGAATAGAGAGACAAAATGTAAGGGAGTGCTGAAGTGACTCTTTGGATATGCAGAGTGAAGTCCTTCATGAATTTGGTGACAAGGATTGGGAAGGGCTGGATTATGCTGCATTCAAAGATGCAAGGACTTTGGGAGAAAAAGGGGTTGCAGGTTGCAGGATTGCCTCCTGAGAATGAGGAGATGGTAGGGGTGTGGGGTGGTGAACAAGCAGCATGGTACAGTTTTAAGAACAGGAACATCTAACATTTGCTCTTAAGTTAAGACAACGTATAAAATTCGTCTCCCCCAAAACTTGAGGAAAATCTGTCATATGGCCGGGTGCTGTGGCTCACACCTGTAATCCCAGAACTTTGGGAGGCCAAGGTGGGCACGTCGCAAGATCAAGAGATGGAGACCATCTTGACCAACATGGTAAAACCCCGTCCCTACTAAAAATATAAAAATTTGCCAGATGTGGTGGTGGATACCTGTAATCCCAGCTACTCGGGAGGCTGAGGCAGGAGAATCAATTGAACCTGGGAGGTGGAGGTTGCAGAGAGCCAAAATCACACCACTGTACTCCAGCCTGGGGACAGAGCAAGACTCCATCTCAAAAAAAACAAATTCTGTGATACACAAAGCGCTTATTTACCAGTTAGCTCATGCATCAGTCACCTTCTAGATCAGCTGGGGCCTGGTTGGTTTAAGATGACTTCAACTGGGATGGCACATCTCTGTATTACATGGTCTCTGATTCTCTAGCTGACTAAACCAGACTTGTTTATTCACATGGTTTTGGCAAGACTCCAAAAGAGAGAGAAGCATCACTGCAGGCCTCTGAATTCCTAAGCTTGAACTGTCACACTGTAACATTCCTGCCTTTGGTTGACTAAAGCAAGTCACAAGTGTAGCCCAGATTCAGAAAGTGAGGAAATTGTCTCCACATTTGATGCAAATTGCTGCAACATCGCTTTGCAAACAGGGGTAGATGCAGGGAGAGGGGGAAATGGTTGTGGCCATTTGTGCAATGTACCATATGTACAAATAACATGGGTAATTTTCTCAAGGAATCCTAGCAAAAGACTTTGTTCAATGCTGTGCAGAATAAGATCAGGATGTTCAGAAAGCTGAACCAACTCAGGAGAATGAGAATCTCTGAGCCAAGAGTGACTATGAGAATATAAATCCCCTGTGAGGTCACCAAAGGGTTGGAGCAGGCATTAAACTCTCCAGAAGTAATGGAAGAGGGTGCTGAGCCAATGTTACCTACTGCTGCAGGGACACTCCAACACCAACTTAGAGGTGGGTATTATCAATCTTCAAAAAGTTACCACAGGATATGTTGTGCCCCTAGTTTATTTGACCACGGAAATTTCTTCCTTCCCATTCCTTCCCTACCTTAACCTCCCCTCTTCTCTCATCTCCTTTTCTGTTCTCTCCTCTCCTCCTTTTCCCTCCCAATTCTGTTTCCCTTTCTACTCTTCTCATAAGACTAAGAAGTAGAAATAGGATAGGAAAGGGCTTATTAAATAAGGATAAGTATTTGACCCAAGTTTTTAAGCAGTGGCCTGTATTTGAAAGATCTGGGCCATAAAGAATACAATTGAATTGGAAGAATTCATCATCTGACAGCATTACGTTGAATGCTTCAGAAGGAAGCCCCATTTTTGAGAACCAGAGCAGATACAAAACAAAGATATACCTGTTTTCTGGTACCCAAGCACCCAAGATATTCAACCAATGTTATTGAGTAACTGCTTTGGGAACATTCATGTGGATAAAAGTTTTTTAAAGTTTTATTTATGTATTTTTAATTGATATATAATAATTCTACATACATATGGGCTACATGGTGATGTTTTGATACATACAATTAGATTGGGGTAATTAGCATATCTATTATCTCAAACATTTGTTATTTATTTGTATTGGAAACATTCAGTATCCTCTCTGCTAGCTATTTGAAAATAGATAATATATTATTGTTAACCGTAGCCATCCTAGAGAGCCATAGAACATTAGAATTTATTCTTCCTATCTGGCTGTAATTTTGTGTCTCTTTTTTTTTTTTTTTTTTTTTTTTTTTTTTTTTTTTTTTTGAGACAAAGTTTCGTTCTTTGTTGCCCAGGCTGGAGTGCAATGGTACGATCTCGGCTCACCACAATCTCCGCCTCCCAGGTTCAAGTGATTCTCCTACCTCAGCCTCCTGAGTACCTGGGATTACAGGCATTCACCACTACACCCAGCTAATTTTGCATTTTTAGTAGACACGGGATTTCTCCGTGTTAGTCATGCTGGTCTCCTACTCCCAACCTCAGGTGATCTGCCCAGCTTGGCCTCCCAAAGTGCTGGGATTACAGGTGTAAGCCACCACGTCTGGCCAATTTTGTATCTTTTAACAAATCTCTATTTGCCTCTTTGCCCTACCCTTCCCAGCTTCTGTTAACCTCTGTTCTACTCTTTATTTCTCTAAGATTAACATTTTTAGCTTCTGAACATGAGTGAGAACAGGTAGGTGTATAATTTTCTGTTCCTGGCTTATCTAGGTTCATTCATGTTCTGCAGATTACAGGATTTCATTTTTTATGGCTGAATAGTATTCCGTTATGTATATATACCACATTTTATTTATCCATTCATCTGTCATTGGACCTTGTGTTGATTCCATATCTTGGCTATTGTGAATAGCATTGCAATAACATGGGAGTGCAGGTATCCATTGCATATACTGATTTCCTTTCCTTTGGATAAATCCAAGTAGTGGGATCGCTGGATCATATGGTAGTTCTATGTGTAGTTTTTTTAGAAACCTTCATACTGTTTTCCATAATGGCTGTACTAGTTTACATTCCCACCAAAATGTGTAAGAGTTCCTTGTCTCCACATTCTTGCCAGCGTTTGTTAGGATAATAGTTATCCTAACTGGGGTGGCAGGATACTTCACCGTGGTTTTAATTTGTGTTTCTCTAGTGAATAATGGTGTTGAGCATTTTTTCATATATTTGTTGCTCTTTTGTATTTCTTATTTTGAGAAATATCTCTCAGATCATTTGCTCAGTTTTTAGCTGGATTTTTTTTTTTTTTTTTTGCTATTGACTTGAATTTCTTATATATTCTGGGTACTAATCCTTTGTTGAATAAATAGTGTACAAATATTTTCTTTTTTTATTATGCATTAAGTTCTAGGGTACATGTGCACAATGTGCAGGTTTGTTACATATGTATACATGTGCAGTGTTGGTTTGCTGCACCCATTAACTCATCATTTACATTAGGTATTTCTCCTAATGCTGTCCATCCCCCATCCCCCCACCTCACGACAGGCCCCGGTGTGTGATGTTCCCTGCCCTGTGTCCTGTGTCTAAGTGTTCTCATTGTTCAATTCCCACCTATGAGTGAGAACATGTGGTGTTTGGTTTTCTGTCCTTGCGATAGTTTGCTCAGAATGATGGTTTCCAGCTTGATCCATGTTGCTACAAAGGACATGAACTCATCCTTTTTTATGGTTGCATCCTTTTTTATGGCTCCATGGTGTATATGTGCCATATTTTCTTTATCCAGTCTATCATTGATGGACATTTGGGTTGGTTCCAAGTCTTTGCAATTGTGAATAGTGCTGCAATAAACATACGTGTGTATGTGTCTTTATAGCAGCATGATTTATAATCCTTTGGGTATATACCCAGTAGTGGGATTGCTGGGTCAAATGATATTTCTAGTTCTAGATCCTTGAGGAATCGCTACACTGTTTTCCACAGTATTTGGACTAGTTTACAGTCCCACCAACAGTGTAAAAGCATTCCTTTTTCTCCACATCCCCTCCGGCACCTGTTGTTTCCTGGCTTTTTAATGATTGCAATTCTAACTGGTGTGAGATGGTATCTTATTGTGGTTTTGTTTTGCATTTATCTGATGACCAGTGATCATGAGCAGTTTTTCATGTGTCTGTTGGCTGCATAAATGTCTTCTTTTTAAAAGTGTTCATATCCTTTCCCCACTTTTTGATGGGGTTGTTTGATTCTTTCTTGTAAATTTGTTTAAGTTCTTTGTAGATTCTAGATATTAGCCCTTTGTCAGATGGGTAGATTGCAAAAATTTTCTCATATTCTGTAGGTTGCCTGTTCACTCTGATGGTAGTTTCTTTTGCTGTGCAGAAGTTCTTTAGTTTAATTAGATCCTATTTGTCTATTTTAGCTTTTGTTGCCATTGCTTTTGGTGTTTTAGTCATGAAGTCCTTGCCTATGCCTATGTCCTGAATGGTATTGCCTAGGTTTTTTTCTAGGGTTTTTATGGTTTTAGGTCGAACATTTAAGTCTTTAATCCATCGTGAATTAATTTTTGTATAAAGTGTAAGGAAGAGATCCAGTTTCAGCTTTCTATATATGGCTAGCCAGTTTTCCCAGCACCATTTATTAAATAGAGAATCCTTTCCCCATTTCTTGTTTTTGTAAGGCTTGTCAAAGATCAGATGGTTGTAGATGTGTGGTGTTCTTTCTGAGGCCTCTGTTCTGTTCCATTAGTCTATATATCTGTTTTCGTACCAGTACCATGCTGTTTTGGTTACTGTAGCCTTTTAGTGTAGCTTGAAGTCAGGTAGCATCATGCCGCCATCTTTGTTCTTTTTGCTTAGGATTGTCTCGGCAATGTGGCTCTTTTTTGGTTCCATATGAAGTTTAAAGTAGTTTTTTCCAATTCTGTGAAGAAAGTCATTGGTAGCTTGATGGGGATGGCATTGAATCTATAAATTACCTTGGGCAGTATGGCCATATTCACGACATTGATTCTTCCTATTAATGAGCATGGAATGTTCTTCCATTTGTTCGTGTCCTCTTTTATTTTGTGGAGCAGCTCCAGTTTGCAACTCCCAGTGTGATCAACACAGAAGATGGGTGATTTCTGCATTTCCAACTGAGGTACCTGGTTCATCTCATTGGGACTGGTCAGAAAATGGGTGCAGTCCATGGAGGACAAGCTGAAGCAGGGTGGGGCATTGCTCCTACGTCATCCTCTATCCCATCATTCTGTTTTGTGTTCTTCACATAAGCTAGCGTTATCTGAATTTGTCTTTTAGATTCATTGCTTTACGTGTCAGTTCATTCCCACTCAAATGTTAACCCCAGTGAAGTCAGGATTTGTATCTGTCCTATTAGCTTGCTGCTGTGAGCTTAAAACTGTACATTTTTTTAACTGAATGGACAACTTAGCAATGTGGGTGCTAGTTTTCTCCCAAATCATGGAGGCATGCGTGTACTAAGTAATTTATACAAGGTTTGACCTTAGAAAAGTCAACCCCAAAATGAACTCAGGATTGCCCAAGTCCAAATTCCATGCCTTAACACCTATACTACCTTTTACAAGGTTATAATAATACTTCTGTTATGTATAAAAAATCACTACCTCACTGTCCTTTTGGTAATTAGTTGGTTAGCTAAATGGGTATAAAAGGAAATTATTTCACTCCTATATTCTATCCTGGGTCTGAAGAGAATCTAACTATTATAGATTGTCACAGAACTTTTATTTTATAAAGGAGAATCTGCCAAGCAGAGAACATGCACTAATATTTCGTCCCCTGCCATGCGTGAGGCATGTTGTAAGTGTTATAATTATTAACACCCATTTGTTACGAACACCACTGCACAGAAGAAGAAATGGAGGTTAGGAGAGTTAAAAAATATGCTTGAATTTGCATGACTTGGTAATAGAATATGAATACTGCTCTGTATGAATCCAAGGTCGATGAATTTTCCATGACACCGCTAGCTTATTGAGTGATAGCAGTTCTTAAGAGTGTAACATGAAGATTTTTACTGTTAATACCACCTACATTTCTTCTTTTTCACTGACATTTGAATATTCCCAGAATATAATATGATTTTTTTTATCGGAAACCTGACTTCCCTCTTGTTCAGCAACAACAGAATGTTATGCCAAATTAAATAAAGACACATTACCTAAGTCAGGCCTACCAGAAACAAGCCAAAAGGCTGGACAGTGCTCAGCCATGGATGCAATTTTGAATCTCCTAAGCAATTAAAGAATTTATTTTTCCCTGGGGTGATAAAAAACATGAGCTGTCTTCTCCTTTATAAAATAGATCAAGACAGATCTGTGTGGAAATTTTACTCAGCACTCAATAATTGGTCCCAAATCAGTCAATTTACTTTTAAGTAAAGCCCAGATTTGATGCTCCTCCTACTTTCACGGAATATAGAACAAGAAACTGCACACATATGTCAAATGACAAGCCTAGGACCCTCAAAACCTGAAATCAACATGGAGGAAAATTCTACTAGAGGAAATGTCCATTTTACTGGTTCCTCCAATCCTCAATTAAGGTTTCTTTGAATCTGGAGATAATTGTGTGGAATTGGCCTTAGCAACACTCCAGCTCCCCATGGAACCAGGTCTCAAAGACAGTGGCAAAGTGAAAATTATCCAATGCCCTCCCTGGAAACATTATCATTAGAAACAGGGTCTCAGTAAAGGAATCTTTACTGCTTGCAGTTGACAGCATCTCTCCCTGTCAGCAACGTCGCATTTCCTGATGAAGCATTTATTTTCCCATCCTGAAGGGAACAAAGCTCTTATTTCATCGACAATGTCTCCGTTTTGGTGATCTTCTCGCCCTGGACTGCAACTCTTTGGAAATCGTTTTCCTTTTTCCTCAGATTTCCAAAAGAAGCTGCTTCCCTGCAAGTGTTCTCCTGGCAGCCTTTTTCTCTTACTTTAGAAGACACATTTAGACACTCTGTTCCAGTGAGGAGTTCAACCAGGACAATCAGTAGCACACACAACTCAGATCTGAAGTCGTGGAGGGATGATGAAACACGACGTTGTTGTTGGCTGCTGCCCTGCCAGAGCCAGCTGTTCGTTCCATGCAATCTACATCTATGCTGATAGCCATCTATTCAGAGAGCTCTCCTGAGCACTCTGCCTGAAGCTGAGCTTCCTGGGTCTGTGGCACGTGCAGCACCCACAGCTTCTGTTAATGCAGGATTGCCGCAACAACAAAAAGTTACCATATGCTCTCTCCTTTCAGCACAAGACTCTTTTTTCTGAAATTTCTAAACAAACAAACAAAAAATGCTGCAGCTAGGCTCTTAAAAAAAATCTTGCCTAGTAGAAAATCTCAGGGTTTTTGTATTTGGAGAATGGATACTGCTTTGCTGGTACATCTATAAAATCATTCTTGTCTTGGTTTTTCTCTTAAAACATGGCATCATTTAAATCATGATTGAAAAGAAAATCCCATAGTACTTAGCCATGTTTCTTAATCATATTTTTCTGGTTAAAAACTGAAATCTGTCCTCTACCTCTGGGAGGCTAAACTCTATCCCAGCCTTCAAACTACTGGAAAATAACCTGGATCCTTTCTTCATGAACAAACAACCCATTTGCATCCATCACACTCCTCTCTCTGGTCTTTAACTCAAATGTACCCTCTTTCTCTCCTTCCTTAGGTGTCAGCATTTTCTTGAGTCATTCTCTCAAACATTGGCTCTACTGAGAGGCCAGCTAAAACGGCAGATTGACTCAGGCATTCTGGCCTTTGTCTCCAGGCAAATTACAGTTTCTGTTTTCTTCTGTAGTTTTCTGAGTTTAGAATGTAAAATATGTTAGAGGACTGGATTATCCAGATCTCAGAGTACTGGACAGTTGTTAAAAAAGAATGTGTTCGGTCAACAATAGGTATGCTCATATAGAATGATGCCTGACCTATATTAGTTAAAAAAGTAAAAAAGTCATAGAGTAGTTCATATATTTTATCTGTTTTGTGTTTAAAATATACATTTTAAATTATAAAAATATTACATATTGGTCAGGTGTTGTGGCTCACATCTGTTATCTCAGCACTTTGGGAGATGGAGGTGGGTGGATCATCTGAGGTCGTGAGTTGGAGACCAGCCTTGCCAACATGGCAAGACCTGTCTCTACTAAAAATACAAAAAATTACCTGGACGTAGTGGTGCACACTTATAGTCCCAGCTACTCAGGAAGCTGAGGCACGAGAATCGCTTGAACCTGGGAGGTGGAGGTTGCAGTGAGCTGAGATTGTGCCATTGCACTCCAGCCTGGGCAACAGAGTGAGATTCTATCCCCACCCCCCAAAACAGTACATATTTATGAAAAAGAAATTAGAAATACACTTCTTGGAAGGCCATGAATAAGAGAAAAGAAAAACTACTTTCCACTTTATACTCTTTTGGTTTCTTTGAGTTTGTACCATGAGCATACACTATGTTTTTTGTTTGTTTTATGTTACTTTATACAAGTGCAGAATGTGCAGGTTTGTTACATAGGTACACGTGTGCCATGGTGGTTTGCTGCACCTATCAACCCGTCATCTAGGTTTTAAGCCCCACATGCATTAGGTATTTGTCCTAATGCTCTCCCTCCCCTTGTCCCCCACCCCCCCGACAGGCCCCAATGTGTGTTGTTCCCTTCTGTGTGTCCATGTGTTTGCATTGTTCAGCTCTCACTTATGAGTGAGAACAGAGTATACACTATTTTTAAAGAATTAGCAAAAATAATATTAATAATAATAAAATGGTAGGAGGCAAATCAGATATTATAGTGAGGTTAGCTATAAAATCAAGAAATTTTAACTTTGTTTTTTCCCGAGTCAGTAATTGCTTCTGCTCTCCAAAGAGCTCTTTGTTGAAAAATGCTGACCTATATGTCTCTTTGGTCTATCAACCACAAGTTTCTTTTCCTCTTCAGATTTGAGAGTGCAGCATTCATTCTGCACTGAAAGCACTGCCACATCCCTTTTTTTCCAGCAGGTTTATGCAACTTTTTCTCACTCCATGCCCTAAAGATGGACCTTTGAAGTCAATGTCTAACCAACACCCTGCTGCAGATCCATGAGCTATTTAGGGGTGAAAAAGCAGAGGTCTTTTCTGCTTCTTGCCTTTCCTAAAGTGTCAGGAAGAGTGTTCAGGGACTGATGAGCAAGACCGTCTGAAGCCATGCCCCAGAGGGTCTCAGCCATCAGGGAGAAGCTGAGCTTGAGGACTGATTCCAGGAGAGTAAAAGTGGGAACTCCAGAGAGATGTAAGCAAGCAAAGTAGGCTATCCAGAGGCACTGGGGGACCGTGGACAACTTGGTCAGCGAGTGACCGAAATAGGGTGAGTGGTGCCAGAAAGTTGGGATCAATGGAGGATTTGCAGTAGACGCTATAATTCGGCTGTGGGATGCGGAGGCAAAAAGATAGGGGTCTAGGTCCAGAGGAGGTACCAGCTTAGCTGGTTATCCAGACAATTTGGGGGTGAGGGTTCAGTTATCAGAAGTAGGGCACAAGCTTAGGAACAGACTAACAATAGGGCTGATTTGTGCCAAGCTGCCTCATGGACCACACTCAGGCGCCTTTTAATCCCTCCTAGCAAGGAAGGATGGATCCCACTGCCTAAGGTCAGATGAAATTTGGAAGGCCAGTGAATTAACACATTATATCAGCCAGAGTGGGGTATGAGGACCATTTCAGGGTCATTTTCCACTAGCCACAAGTGGGGCCAAGGCCAGCCTGGTTCTGACATCAATTACAAAGTTCAGAAAAAAATAAAATCTACCTTTTTTCCTTTCCTTCGGCACATTCATTGGACATCAGATACTGGAATCCAATGCATGTCTTGAAAGTCTCAAGCTGTGAAGCATAACAAACAAACAAGATACAAGTAACTGAACAAACAAAAACCCTGGAACAATACTCTGCAATCTTTGATGGTGCTGACTTCTGTGGAGCCCTCAATGAGGCCCATCCACAGCCTTTTACCCTAGTTGCAATTTGCGCTTTATGTCCAGATTAGAGGAACACGCCCAATTTCTTTAAATCACATTTAATTTGTTTCTTGGAAATTCTAACATGTTCCAAGAGACCAACTTTCCTGTTGCCAAATCTCCTCTTGGCCTGATCTTTCTCACCTCAGGTTTTGAGGCATTGTCCATTTGAATCTCACACAACGTTACTCACTTCTTAGTCAGATGGCCTGGATAAGTTGCAATAGTTTCCTCTTACAAGACTGAACTGCTACAGCAGACTGATTGTTGGAAAGGGTGAAAGAGTAGGATATGGGCAAGAGGTAGTTAGACAATTACATTTTTTCCTTTAACTGTTGAACTATAGGCAATCCAACAGGGTCCTGTTAGAACAGTTACATTCTGGGAACTCACCAAATAGAGTTCAACTCTTGGTAATATTTATTTCGGTAATACAAATTGTAGGGGGAGAAACACAGAAAAACAACTTTGGGCAAATTTAATGAGCCACTGTATTTGTAAATTGAATACCCAGTGAATCAACATACCTCAAAATCTAGCCCATTTTGAAATTTAAAATTTTGAAATAAAGCTGCATTCTTTTAGCAAGCGTTCCAAGTCCTAAAAGGCAATCTGTGTTTCTGTTCAAAATCTGGCTAAATATATTTAGCTTTCTCATTCTTAAGGCATGGTTGGTTCAAATACTATTCTGATATTACCTCCCAGAAATTTCTCCTGATATGTTTTCAAGGTGATAGACCTTCAAGAAAAATGCCTGGGATGTTTGTCTTAATCCTATTCTTGTAAGTCATCACGGTTGATAAACAAATGATGGATCCCTGTTCTATTTCATCAGCTGCTGCTTTACTCCTTCTGTCTGTTATCTAGTGAGCCACCTTCTTGCAGCAATTCATTTAAAAATGTTTAACCTGCTTTGCATGCATATGCAAGCACGGTACTTGCTGCAGTGAAGACCAAGTGGTAAAAGACAAGAGTATTTTGTACAAGGTGACCACAACAAATATTTATTGAATCAAGAATTGTATTGAACAACTATTTCACTGATGGGACAAAATGAGAATAATCAGCTCTGTTTGGCTGAATAAAGGAAGTTCTTTTTTTTTTTTTTTTCCATCGGTACATACGTTGTGGTATATTCATATAATGAGACACTGTACAACAAAATAAATTAATGAACCACAGCTAGATGTGCCATTGTGAATTACTGTGAAAAACATAATGTTAAGTTAAAAAAGCAAGTTTCAGAAAGTATTGTACCATTTTTATAAAACTTAAAAACATGAAAAGTAATATATATTTTACAATATAGACATATATCTATTAGTTAGGCTGATGCTTCTTTTTTTTTCTTTTTTTTTTATTATACTTTAAGTTCTAGGGTACATGTGCATAACGTGCAGGTTTGTTACATATGTATACTTATGCCATGTTGGTATGCTGCACCCATCAACTCGTCGGCACCAATCAATTCATCATTTATATCATGTATAACTCACCAATGCAATCCCTCCCTCCTCCCCCCTCCCCATGATAGGCCCCAGTGTGTGATGTTCCCCTTCCCGAGTCCAAGTGATCTCATTGTTCAGTTCCCACCTATGAGTGAGAACATGCGGTGTTTGGTTTTCTCTTCTTGTGATAGTTTGCTAAGAATGATGGTTTCCAGCTGCATCCATGTCCCTACAAAGGACACAAACTCATCCTTTTTGATGGCTGCATAGTATTCCATGGTGTATATGTGCCACATTTTCTTAATCCAGTCTGTCACAGGTGGACATTTGGGTTGATTCCAAGTCTTTGCTATTGTGAATAGTGCCGCAATAAACAAACGTGTGCATGTGTCTTTGTAGTAGAGTAATTTATAATCCTTTGGGTATATACCCAGTAGTGGGATGGCTGGGTCATATGGTACATCTAGTTCTAGATCCTTGAGGAATCGCCATACTGTTTTCCATAATGGTTGAACTAGTTTATAATCCCACCAACAGTGTAAAAGTGTTCCTATTTCTCCACATCCTCTCCAACACCTGTTGTTTCCTGACTTCTTAACGATTGCTATTCTAACTGGTGTGAGATGGTATCTCATTGTGGTTTTGATTTGCATTTCTCTGATGGCGAGTGATGATGAGCATTTTTTCATGTGTCTGTTGGCTGTATGGATGTCTTCTAAAGACAGTAAGACGTTTGAAAATCTTAAAGGGTGTGTATGTTTCACAGACCTACTGGAAAGGGGCTATGGACTGAATGTTTGTGTCCCACCAAATTCATACATTGAAGCCCTGACTCCCAATATAATGGCATTTGAAGGTGGGGACCTTTGGGAAGTGATCAGGTTTAGATGAGGTCATGAGGGTGAGGCTCCTATGATGGGATCAGTGTCATTATAAGAAGAGGAAGAAAAACAACAGTGCTCTCTCTCTGTCTCCCCTGACCTCCCCTCTCTTATCTCACTCATCTCCCTCTCTTCCTCTTTACTCTCTCTCCCTCTTTTCTCTCTCCCTGTCTCTCATCTCTCTCCTTCTCTTCTCTCTCTGCATATTTTTCTCTCTCCATCTTTTTTCTCTCTCCCTCTTTTCTCTCTCCATCTCCTATCTCTCTCTATCTCTCCCCTCTCTCTCCCTCTCCCTGTTTTCTCTCCCTCTCCCTGTTTTCTCTCCCTCTCCCTCTTCTCTATCTCTCCCCCTCATTTCTCTCCCTCTCTCTGTCTCTCTCCCTCTCTCTTGTCTTCTCTTGTCTCTCTCTCTCTCTCTCATCTCAATCTTTCCCTCTCTTTTTTCTCTCTCTCCTCTCTCTTTCCCTGTCTCCCTCCCTCTTTTCTCTCCCTCCCTCTTTTCTCTCTCCCTCCCTCTTTTCTCTCTCTCCCTCCCTTTTCTCTCTCTCTCTCTCTCCCTCTCCCCTCCTCCCCTCTCCCTCCCTCCCTTCCTCCCTCCCTCCCTCCATTATGTGAGCACACAGCAAGAACGCAGTCATATGCACACTAGGAAGAGAGCCCTCACCAGGAACCAAATCTGCAAGAACCTTGATCTTGGACTTCCCAGCCTCCAGAACTATGAGAAATTAATTTCTGTTGTTTAAGACAATCCAGTCTATGGTATTTTGTTTTGGCAGCCTGAGAAGACTAAGACAAAAGGTAAGAGGGATGGGCCAGGCGCGGTGGCTCAAGCCTGTAATCCCAGCACTTTGGGAGGCCGAGACGGGCGGATCACGAGGTCAGGAGATCGACACCATCCTGGCTAACACCGTGAAACCCCGTCTCTACTAAAAAATACAAAAAAAAACTAGCCGGGCGAGGTGGCGGGCGCCTGTAGTCCCAGCTACTCGGGAGGCTGAGGCAGGAGAATGGCGTAAACCTGGGAGGCGGAGATTGCAGTGAGCTGAGATCCGGCCACTGCACTCCAGCCTGGGCGACAGAGCCAGACTCCGTCTCAAAAAAAAAAAAAAAAAAAAGGTAAGAGGGATGAATGGCATTCCCAACAGATGGAACAGCTCAGCATCACAAGGTATGGAGATGTGCAATGCCATGGCCACACTGGGCAACTAAAGTCACTCATGCCACTGCATCATAGAGGGGGTGGCAATGGTAAGGGCTATACCTCAACATTTGAGGCACCATTCCACAGAAAGCACAACCTTCTGCCTCTCCCAGCCACAGTGAATTGTGAACACTTATAGGTGTATTATTCCATCCTTCAGATATTTTAAAGCGATTAATAAAAATAACATTGCTGTACACTTTTAAAGCAGTTTCCTACCCATAGTCCATCTGATCTGTTGCTGTAACCGTGTGTGGTAAATGGAAGTATCCCTGTCTTTACAAAGGAGGGAACTGAAGATCTGAGCGGCTTGCAGGAGGAAACCTTAGTCCCTCCCTCCTTGCTCCTTTCAATGCCATTTGTGAGAAATTCTGCCACGTGCTCCCCACGTGCTTCAGAATTCTTCCTTCATAAAGAAAAGATTCTGCCTCACCTCTAGAAAAGAACCATTTCTTATTCTTCTTTTTATTTCCAGTACTGAATTCTGTCACAGGCACATAAGATTCATAATAATTGAGAAGAGATAGCTGAGTCTCTTCATTCCAAATCCCATGTGTTTGCCCCCAGTTCCCCCAATGATAGGTAATATCATTCCCTAAATAAAGACACCTCACTTGACTGCTTCCTTGTTCTCTGCACATGCTTGTGCCTATGTACCTCATCTGAACACCATTTTCTATCACTAGTTCATTAATTTCCTAATGCTTAGCACAGCAAGGAACAAGTAAGTGCTTACTATAAAATTAAGTTTCCTTTTTATTATTTTATGATTAAGAGATAATAGCCCAAGCCTAAAACAGTTGTACTGTACAGATTTCAGATGTGTTGCCTGTGTGCTGTGTGTCAACACCACTTGCAGAACGTCACTGGGATCCTAGATATCAAGACAGGTGATATTCACAACCTGCCATGCCCACACCTGGGAGAAGCAAGAGGGTTAAATTCTCCTGGTCCTGAAATTCTACATGCATTCCAGTTCTGTGTCAGTGCTTAAATGTCACTTGACACTTTCTGTCCTCTTTCAATGCTCTTGATATTACTAGCATCTCTCACTCTATAGGAACATTTCTGAAAATGTATATACAAACCAAGTCTGAAATATTTCATGCTATAGGAAAGAGTACTTGATTTTAAACAACAATCCAAAAGATGCAAGATAAAATTGTTTAATTTTTAAATTTTTTATGAATTACCATATATGAAAGTAAACATGGTATTTAAATATTAAACATTAAATATTAAATATTAAATTAATTAAAATAAATTGAATATTATATTTAAAATATTCAAACAAAAAAAATCCAGCAGTTTTTTACCTTGTATCTTTTGGATAAAAAGTAGAGTTCTGGAGGAAAATATCCTAGGGTAAAAAGTCTATTTTCCTGGGTTAAGAGTCTAGAAACTTTTCCAGGAGGTTATTTCTTCCTACTCAGACTACAAAGAGAGGATTAAAAAAAAAAAAAACCCAACCACACATCTTTAGCAAGCTTAAAATTTAACATATAGATGACCAAGTGTGTAGAAAAATAATTTCTTTTTTTTTTTAACTGATTTCATCTTCCCAGTGGCAGAAAAAAAATTCAAACTTGCCACTTAAAGACCACTGTCTTCATTTAAAACAGTCTCTTTTCATTTATCTCTGATTTAGTTTTATAAGTATATCTAAACAATTTGAATTTCAGATTTTTATAGCCACTTAATTAATGTTCACAAGGTTGGCGTCAATTGTAATTATGCATAAAGGTTAAAAATAACACAGAGAACATTTTGGGTCACTCTGTACAAAAGTGACTCTCCCTGGCACTAGGTCTCTCCCATGCTGGGATCAAGTTGATTGGAAGTAACTTCCAAGTCCTTCCACAGCTTTGGGCTCTGGATTGAGGGCTTTCTGAGTTCAAACCTTTCTGACGTATAAATCATACTAAGGGTGCAACCTTAAGCAAATCATTTTAATCCTCAGTCTCCTCACTTGTAAAATGGGCAACAGTATCATGGGAATTACCAGCGAGAATTGAATTAGATAACAGCCGCAAGGGGCTTTGATGTCACTGCCTCTCAAACTTATCTATGATGAAAGTCTAGTTCGGGAGATTTAAAAATTCCTGAATAGCTACATACAGATATTTTTGTAGAATATAGTAAAATAAATTATTAGAAAGTAAATAGCAAAATGGTAAATGAATACACAACAGAAGCCCAAATTACTACAAAAGTATCAAATCACTTTAATTTTTGTGAGTATCTCATTGTCACTGGCAACAGTTTATGTGCTCTGGTCTGCAGGGCACTTTAGTAACACCAGTTTACACAAGGTCTAGCACAAACATACAGTCCATAAATGTTAGCTATCATTGTATTTACTGAATCTCAGTAGAAAGATGAGAGAGAGGGTCAGGTAGTATGCACATTAACTCAAGCCCAGTGCCATCAGTTTATAAATAGTAAGCATTCATTAAAGATAGAATAGACACAAAAATTTCCAAACTGTGACCACATGCATAATCATTATTCACTTAGTAAGATGCTTTAGGAATTATTTTATTTTATAAATGAAAAAACTGCAACCAAGAACTGTTAAAGGACTTGCCAAAATTCATGAAACTGGTTCGCAAACCTGGCTGCACATTAAATCACCTGAGAGTGCTTTTAAAACGGCTGCCAAGGTGCCACGCTAAACTAATTGAATCAGAGTCTCCAGTGCTGGGACCTGCACATGGAGTATTTTTAAAGCTGCCAGTGTGATTCTAAAGTGCAAGGCTCGGTTAGGATTTTCTGATAGAACCTCTCGCTGGATGAAGCCAGACGTTTGTCTCCTAACCTCCTATCCACAACATTACATCACACCACAGTTACAGCAGAGGCCATGATATAGGGGCAACATTTGTCTTGGGAGAACATAGATGAATTAATTTTATGAAAATCAAAATTTAAGATAAAGATAGATCTAGATTAAGCAGAAGACTAATGAACTTAACCCATGATCTGTACAAAGGTACCTGACTCAGTTTCTCTAAATGTCCCCATGGGCTGGTGGTGAACCCCAGGAGGAACCCTCGAGAAGCCAGAGTGGAAGGGTGATAGCTGAAATGGAAGGGTGCACTCTGCATAACCTTTTAGATTGAGCTTGGAATTCAAGGCACAATATTTTTTAAATGAAATATCCTATTTCATCCCTATTTCCAGAATTGTAATCAGAACTTGGGCTTTTATGATGTATTATTTTTCTCATTTGGTTTCCCTTGGAAGAGAATGGAAACTCTGAGTCTTGGCCACTCTTCCGTCGCATTCTGATTTCCCATTTAGTGGGCCAGAGTGCTTCATGTACTTTCCTTAATATCAACGGGATTGAAGTGCATTCTGTGGAAAATGTACAATGAAGATTTATAGACCTCAAAAACATCATAAAAAGTAAGCGAAATGTTGAATTTTTCTTAAAGGTAGGTGTGGTACATTTGATGTGCTTGCCAATGTTTAGGGAGAAAGCATTTAAACTTTCCAAGGCTTCCTTGATTTTGTTTGTGTTCGAAATATCAGTTCCTAGACCTCCCCTGCGCAGAAGTCACTCTGAGCTGGTTGGGGAGGTCATAGACACACAATAAGGAGTGGTACAAATTTGATCACATCATAAGCAAAACTATGTAACCTACTAGAGTAGGAGGTTATGAGGAAGAAAATACTCTCTGAAAAATTCTGCTTATTTATCGTTTAGCCTGGCTACCTCACATTTCTCATTCAGTCTCGCCTTAACTACCACTGTCTAGGCTAGTTTCGGTCTCTGTGTTATGTTAGATGTTTCTTTTTAAAAAAAAAAAAAACTATTGATTATTATAACTTTATTTGCTTGATGTATCTATCCTTCTGGAGTGTAAGCTCCATGTCTACCTCGTTCTATTGCTAGCACCACAGTACCTAACACTGTGCCTGGTATATAGTACTGTTCAGTTTGTTGAATGAATGAATGAATATGCCTCTTACCAGCACAGCCACTCCCCAACACATTGTTATAGTGAATATGAATATGGGCCAGAAGAGTAGTGGGGAACACACTTATTTTAAAGTTTTTGTGAAGTCTTTAAGTTCTGCTTTATAAAACCCCCAAAGGACTCAAACTTTCAGCCATCATTACAAAATCAAAAACCACCTTTTCAGATGATTATAGATGGGCTGAAACCTTAAATTTGGAATCACCTGGGCTCACATCTTGAGTCTGCCACTTGTTAGCAATTTATCTAATCGCACAAAGCCTCAGTGTTCACATACATAAAATGTTCCACAATAATAACAATAATGAATAACATACCCACACAGCATGGTTGTAAGGATGGAATAAGATTATATATAATTTAAAAGCTAGTAGTTTCTTCTATAGGGTAGGTGCTCAGTCAATGCTTGTGGAATTTGAAAGAAAAAAAAAAAAGCAATAACAGTTTTGCATAGAAGATTTCTGGGTCAAACGGTATTTCCAGGTGAAGAAGGCTCAGATAGTTGTTCATTGTGACTCTGCTCCCCGGGACCCCTGAGCCACAGCTCCTGCTGTAGTAACTTTTGTTCTACCTGTGGTTTCTGGAGTCACATCAGAGGTTTGGGATAATTTGGTGAATATTCCCTCTATAATGTGAGATAATCTGAAACATCTATTGCCCCTATTTTTGCCTTGATTACTTTAAAAAATCAGACTCAAAATTATTCTAGAAACTACAGTGTAAAATAATATATCGGTATACTATTTATAAAATTAATTGTAGAAAGTTTACCTAATATCAAACTCAGATACTCACAAACTTGGTTTCACTTTGATCTCCCTGATTTATTTTGAAGAGCACTTTGTACCTAATTTTTTATGTAAGTCTTGCCTTAATCCAAAATCAACTATTTTTTGAGCTGTGAACAACTTATAAAGTTTATGACTTTAAGGAAATTACTTAACTTCTTTATGCCTTAGTTTTCTTAACTGTTATGTGGGAATAATAATAGTACTTATTCGTATAGGGTTGTCTGGAGCACCAAATAAGTTAACTCATGTGAACCTCATTGAAAGTGTCTGGCAACTAATAAGAATTTAACAAATATTTGCTACTTTAATAGTACTGACTAGATGAGTCTCATGCACACACACAAGAAACCATCTAAAAACACGATCAGTAATTACTGCTTATGGTAACTTTCTGTGAAAATATTACTATTAGTTCATTATGCTCAGAGTGCATATTTATTTATTTATTTATTTATTTATTTATTTTTTTTTTTTGAGGCGGAGTCTCGCTCTGTGGCCCGGACTGGAGTGCAGTGGCCAGATCTCAGCTCACTGCAAGCTCCGCCTCCCGGGTTCACGCCATTCTCCTGCCTCAGCCTCCCAAGTAGCTGGGACTACAGGCGCCCGCCACCTCGCCCGGCTAGTTTTTTTGTATTTTTAGTAGAGACGGGGTTTCACCATGTTAGCCAGGATGGTCTCGATCTCCTGACCTCGTGATCCGCCCGTCTCGGCCTCCCAAAGTGCTGGGATTACAGGCTTGAGCCACCGCGCCCGGCCGCAGAGTGCATATTTAACAGGTATTTTAAAATTTCTATGTAATTGAGGACTGGTATAGACTGAGTCTTTTTAAAAATTTCATTAATGCACAGAGACACTCTCAAGTACATTGCAGACTAGAGTTTCTCCAATTGTAGTGTGCTAACCACCTATATTAAATACCTCTTGTGCTTTTAAAGATACGGGTGCCTGGGCCCCACTCACTACCATTGAATCTGAGAGTAAGAAGCCAGGGAATATGCATTTTAAACAAATTTTAAACAATCTTTAGACATGCTGAAATGTGTAAATAGCTTAAATAGATTGTATGTATTACTTTTGTATCATAATGACGAAAAAGACATGTTCACAAAAATGTCGTGATACCTTATATAGTAGTTAAAATAGAAAAACACAAAATTAGCCTAGTTCACTGAAACTAAGACCAGTAAACAATTTTTTTTTTTTTTTGAGACGTAGTTTTGCTCTGTCACCCAGGCTGTAGTGCAGTGGCATGATCTCTGCTCACTGCAACCTCCACCTCCTGGGTTCAAGTGATTCTCCTGCCTCAGCCTCCCAAGTAGCTGGGATTATAGGCGCCCGCCACTGTACTCAGCTAATTTTTTGTATTTTTAGTAGAGACTAGTTTCACCATCTTGCCCAGGCTAGTCTTGAACTCCTGAGCTCAGATGATCCACCCACCTTGGCCTCTCAAAGTGCTGGGATCACAGGCATGAACCACCTCGCTGGAGCCTAATAAACAATTATTGAGTACTGCTATGTTAGGCACTAATTAATTAATATTTTAAGACATATAAGTCTTTTTGCCCCCAGGGACGCTTACACTCTAAAAAAGTTGATTATAGTCTAGTCTCAGAAGACCTGAAATTTAGATAGTAATACTTTTAAAATAAAATCTAATGATTCCATTAGGTAGGAGTGAAATTTTGTAATAAATACATAAGCAGCAAAGAAAACTCTATCAGTTAACCAATTAACATGTATAATATTAATACATTTGGCAGAAAGATCACATAATAGTATGTTGATAAACTTTAAGGCAAGAATAAAAAAACCTCTGATGTGGAACCAAGGTTAACAAATGCCATATGAGTCACTGGTGCAATATATTAGGGCTGTGACTTACAAAAGCTAAGCACACAGCTAGCAATTCTAGAGGAAGCCGTGCTCATCCCAGTGGGTACACTTTGTTTCCCCTGGGGATAAGGGTGTTCCTGGGGATGGGGATTGTAAAGTCTGTGTGCCTAAACATTATTCAAAACTTCCTACCATCTCTTATATATTAATGTTATAGCTAGCATCCAACAGTGAGTTGGGAGAACTGAGCCTTGAAGGAAATACCTCTTTTACGTATTCATAAAACAAGTTCCTCTGGAACCTGGCAGATGCTGCTGGAGGCCATGAGTACCCTCGTTCGCCACCAGTCGATCTCTCCCAAAGTTCAGCAAAGCCCTGAGTCAGTCTATCAGAGACCAAGAATAGTGTGCAAGAGGAGAAACAAAAGAGATCTATAACAAAAATAATGAAGAAACAATTTTCCATGCTAAGTTGTCCCAGACAACCATAAAATGTAAACTGAGTGAAATACAAACACTTTTATAACACAAATACTGGGCAGTTTTACTCATAGGGAAAAATCTATGATATTTTACTCTTTCTACCCCTCATAAAAAGAGATTTCCTTCTTACATTAAAATGTATTTGTTCTTATCTGAATTGACTGGGTCAGTTCAGGTATTTAGAGGGACAAGAAAGTGCATGAAAAACGTAAGGCACACGCTGAGCTTTCTTTAACTACAGAAGTTTCTCTATATTTGAGTTTTTTTTTTAAAAAAAGGAGGCACATTTGCATTTGCATTTTTCACCCCTAATTGAAGAACCAGTTCCCAATGGAAGAACATGGAGTTGAAAAGGTGCCAATGAAATAGCTGGGTTTCAGAAGCCATGGACAGCTTTCTCAATACAAACAGCATTTGTGGTTTCAAATAGGGAGTCTCTGTGGCTGGGTTAAGTGAACAGCAACTCAAACAAAACTCCATGTAGCTGGTCTGACAAGCAGAAAATGTGTAGACTACTTCAAAACCACCGAAGTCTGTCAAGTAAGGGGACCGCCATGCTTCTATTTTGCCGAAGTTCCCCCTCTTCATTCCTTGCTCACCTGGTCAGTTTCTTCCGTTGAGAATGTAGCCATCATTCATCCCAGAACCAACCTTAATTTGGACATTTTAGGCAAAACATAATAAATCACACTCATACATGCACAAACTATTAGCTAGAATCATCTCTAATTTGAGATATTGTTTTTCCTTTGAGCTATGGGCTCACTGAAAAATCCTTCTAAAGAGAAGAAAATTAAAGAAAGCAAGGAAGAGAAACAGGCTGGAGGGAGGGAAGGAAGGAAGGAAAGAAAGAAGGGGAAGGGAGAGAGAGAAGGGGAGGGGAGAAGGGAACGGAACAGGAAAGGGAAGCGGGAAAGGGAAGGGGGAAGGAAGGAAGAAAAGGAAAGAAGGAAGAAAATGAGAAGGAGGGAAAAAGGGAAAACAGGAGAGAGAAAAAGTAAGAAAAAATTGTGATCATCAATGAGACAGTAAAGACAAATATTAGGTGTACCCTAAAGAATCCTCCTCTAAGTGCCTCTGGTGTACCCTTTGTATTAAAGGCAAACTAACCGAGTGCAGCAGATGACAGACAAAACCAAAACTCTGGTTCCCAAGTCTCAGCTTTGGGCTCTTCTTGCTCCCGGCCAACTCCTGCTAGGCCATATAGAAAAGGGAAAGTGTTTGTTTATTGCTCTATTATGGCCTAAACCAGCATTATTTGGCAATCGCTCTCCAGAAAGTTTAATGTCAAAACTTCAATTTCATGAAACAACAGGTTTGGTCAAGGCCAAAATGCTTTGAGACTAACTTATTTTTTCCTCATGGTATTTCCATTGCTGGTGCTAGCCAAAACCCAAACTACATACCCAGATGAAAATAAACATAAATTCAAAAACCTCAGAAACGGCCTGAGCTTAGTGTGAAGAGTGAATAAATGATGGCTTAGGTTTGCTTGTATTTTATCTGAACTAGATCCTTCATTTTTATATGAACAAAATTATTATTGTACTGGTAAAAAATTAAATATACTCTTCCACCTCCAACAAGAGATATCCAGAAATTCAGCCTACTCCATTAAATGTTGGGCAAATTCCAGTGATTGATGACATATTGCAGTTATTTCTTCTGTTATTTCTGTTAAGAGGTCCAGCAAGGAATGGAGCTTTTTTTATAAAATAAAACAAAGGAAAACTTGGGTCCCTAACTCTCAAAATCAGTCATCCTTGGAGAAAAAAAAAATGATAGCACCTTTTGTGAGGGGTACCTTAATGTCAGAAACAACCAAGAGAGAAATTCTCTGGGTTATTATTTTATTTATTTTGTGTGTGTGGATTTAGTGACTTTTTTTGTAATTTGGACAGGATGAGGCACATAAAAGCATTCATTAAAGGACATAATTTTACCTAAAAACAAGCCCTGTTTCTGCCCCCACAGGATGTAAGTGCTCTCTGCAGATCTTGTGTTGATTACCCTCTGTGGGAAGTAGCGGTCAACTCTAATTAACTAATTTACTTTCAACAAGTGTCTAATTAGGGCCTTTGCCCATATGTCATGCTCTTTTGAAGATTCTGCACAATGTCAGGACTTTATTAAACTACATAGAATTAATCTGGTTCTCTGGCATAGGCCTACGACCATCTAGAAAATAATCTGAATCCATCGACAACTGCTAAATGTAATAAAAATATATTGAACAGATTAGAAAGGGTATTGGGCCAGCCACCTTGGAGATAAAATACAGTGCCTTCGGAGACTGGAACAGAAGACGAGCACATGAAAACTCAAGTGCAATCTTTAAAAGTGGCATAATTATAATCACTTATGGTAAACTGAGAATAATAGTCAACATTTTTTGACTTTTAACTGCAGGCCAGATATTTTGTGCCCTACCTCATTTAATACTCATGAGAACTCTCAAATCTAAATCAGTCTCACTTTGCAGGTGAGGGAACTGAGAGAGAGGTTAAATAACCGGCCAAGGTTGTTGCAGCATGGAGATTCAAACCTGGAAAGTCTTAGGGAATCTCCGAGGTACCGTAAGAAGGTGCTTTCCAAACTGTAATGTCCATAGGAACCACTGGGGTTGGTGGGGTGGGAATCTGGTTAAACTGCAGATTCTGATTCTGTACTGCTAACAAGCTCCAGGTGATGCTCCTGCTGCCGCTCCCTCCAACCATACTTTGAGCAGCAAGGATTTAAGTGGACAGTGAGGATTTCAACAAATCAAAATATGGTGGAAAAGATGCTGGAGGCTATGGAGGATCAGAGAAGGTCAGCAAATGAATCCATGACATGGAGCTAATAAAATTACAGGGTCAGTTCTCAAATCCAGGGCCTCAGTTTTCCCACCTGTAAAAGAAAGTGTTCAGTGAACTGGACAATTTCAAGCATTCCTCCCAGATGTAATAGAGTAAGAATCTATGATTCTATTATGGGATGGGAAAAGAGGGAAGGACATGAGATCTGAATAGGAATTGCTTGCAGAACTCTTAACAATAGCAAAGACATGGAAATCAACCTAAATGTCTATCAATGACAGATGGAGTAAAGAAAATGTGGTAATACTCACTATGGAGTAATATGCAGCTAGAAAAAAATCATGTCTTTTTTTGGGAACATGGATGGAGCTGGAGGCCATTATCCTGAACAAACTAATGCGGGAACAGAAAATCAAATGCCATAAGTTATCACTTAGCAGTGGGAGCCAAATGATGAGATCTCATGAGCACAAAGAGGGGAACAACAGACAGTGGGGCTTGAGAGTGAAAGGTGGGAAGAGGGAGAGAGTCAGAAAAAATAACTACTGGGTGCTAGGCTTAATATCTGGATGACAAAACAATCTGTACAACAAGCCCCCATGACATGAGTTTACCTACATTTCAAACCTTCGCATGTACCCCTGAAACTATAACAAAAGTTTTCTTAAAAATAAAAAATTTAAAAATTAAATTAACAATAAGAATTGTTTGCAGAGCTTATTAATAAGGATGTTGGACCCAACCATGCAGATTCCTAGCCGTCCCTACCAAGTGAGTAGGTTTAGGAAGAGACATAGAAATCCAGAAAAGCCAGTCTAGAATTTGGAAGTTTTTACAAATAAAATTGACATATGTGACCCAGATATGGATAAATTAAGTATCTAAGGATAATGGCAGCTCCTATTTACTTGGTGCATACTCTATGCTACATATGCAATAAATGTTGAATATTTTATATGAATGTGTATAAAATATTCAGTCTTCACAAAATCCCTGCAGATGTTTTTGAGTTGGATTTCAAATTATGTGAGCCTGTAAATTTTCTTTTTATTTAGGCCATACTGAGTTGGGAATTTTGTTCCTTTCAGCCAAAAATATCCTAATTCACATCTATGCCAGGCATTATAGATTTAAAATGAGTTTCCCAAAAAGCTCAATGACTCATGGTGGGGGAAAGGGTGTCAGACAAGTGAAGTTGTGATAAGTTTCAAAACAGAGATTTATTCAAGTTGCTATGGAAACACAGGGGTAGGATAGCAAAGTTTTAGGAACAGAGAGCCTGACCTAATTATTGAAGAATGAGCAAATGGAATGGGTGAGGAGGGCATCCCGGGCAAAGGGACTGGCCTGGGCAAAGGCACAGATATGTGAGCAAGCATCTCACGTTCTGCAAGAAGCTAGTCTTATTTGCCAGGCTGAGTCATGGAGATTAGCAGAAGTTCTGTTCAGGAAACAAAGAATGATTTTTGTCTCCTCTGGCCATCATGCAGAAAAAGTATATGGAGCGAGGCGTGGTGGTTCACGCCTGTAATCCCATCACTTTGGGAGGTTGAGGTGGAAGGATCACCTGAGGTCAGGAGTTCGAGACCAGCTTGGCCAACATGGCAAAACCACATCTCTACTAAAAATACAAAAATTAGCCAGGCGTGGTGGCAGGCAATTGTAATCCCAGCTACTTGAGGCTGAGGCAGGAAAATCGCTTGAACCCGGGAGGTGGAGGTTGCAGTGAGCTGAGATCATGCCATTGCCCTACAGCCTAGGCAATGAGAGCAAAACTCCATCTCAAAAAAAAAAAAAAAAAAAAGAAAAAAAGGAAAGAGAGAAAGCATATGGGATGATACTACCTTGAGTCTGACAGACCTGGGCTTAAATCTCAACTTGTCACCTCATTAGCCTTGTAATCCTAAGTAAATTTCTTAACCCCTCAAAGTCTCCACTTCCTTGTCTGAAAAAAAAGGGGAGTTGATGATATCTAATTTGTAAGTAGTTTAACATTGAAAGAAGAGATAAAGTTCTTGGCATATTATTATAACTTTGATTATTATTCCTGTCTGTATGCTAACAATATAAAGAGAAAGAGATGTTGTTTCTGCTTTGAGATACTTGTTAGCAAGAACAATATGCAAGCAAGTAGTTTGCTGAGAATGAGGGATGCACAGGACAGTATGAGAAGTAAGCTTTTAAACTTAATTTGGTAATATAAATAATTACTTTAAAGTTAATATAAATAGATGATCAAGTTTGTATTTAGGATAATGGCTTCCATAGCTGTGTGGAGAATTTATTGACAGTAGAGGCAGCAGAAGGTGATTAGAGAGTGAGCTAGGAAGTAGCAGTAAGATGAAGAAAACTAGATAGAGGCCGAGCACAGTGGCTCATGCCTGTAATTCCAGCAATTTGAGAGGTTGAGGCAGGCAGATCTTTTCAGCCTGGAAGTTCAAGGCTGCAGTGAGCTATTATAGCTTCACTGTACTCTATCCCAAGACACAGAGCAGGGAGACCCTATCCAAAAAGAAAAGAGAAGAGTAGAGAGAAAAGAGAAAAGAGATGAAGGGAAGGGAGGAGGGAAAAGGAAAAAGAAGAGAAAGAGGAAGGAAAGGAAGGGAGGGAGGGAAAGGGAAAAGAAAAAAGAAAACTAGATAGAATGGAGAAATGTTTACAGGTAAAATTGCCTGGATTTCATGCCTAAGCTAATAGGATAACGATCATGTTTTAGTTTAAGGATGTTTAATATTGGTGCCATTCTCCAGAAATTAGGAATACAGGAGGTAAAGCTAGAATCATCAGAATTTCCCACTTTCGTTTTCCTCACCTGATCTACCAAATGCTTGACCAAAAATTATCCTTGTCCTGTAATCTGTGTCATCAATATGCAACTTTCAGCATGCTGCATTATATTCTGCCACTCATGTCTACACTTTTCTCTATTTGGGAATTCTGTAAGTACAGTCCTTAAACTAGCAACATCAGTATTATATGGAAACTTGCTAGAAATGCAAATTCTTGGAGTTCATTCCGGATTCTCTTGAGGCTGGGCCCAGCAGCTTGTGCTTAAACAAGGCCGACAGGTGATTCTGATGCATGCTGGATTTTGTAGAATTACGAATCTCTAATTACCTTCAAGAGTCGAGATGTTTTCTTTTTTTTTTTTTTTTTTTTGAGGCGGAGTCTCGCTCTGTCTCCCGGACTGGAGTGCAGTGGCCGGATCTCAGCTCACTGCAAGCTCCGCCTCCCGGGTTTACGCCATTCTCCTGCCTCAGCCTCCCGAGTAGCTGGGACTACAGGCGCCCGCCACCTCGCCCAGCTAGATTTTTTTGTATTTTTAGTAGAGACGGGGTTTCACCGTGTTAGCCAGGATGGTCTCGATCTCCTGACCTCGTGATCCACCTGTCTCGGCCTCCCAAAGTGCTGGGATTACAGGCTTGAGCCACCGCGCCCGGCCGAGTCTAGATGTTTTCTTAACCTCCTGGCTTTCACAGAGAGAAAGGGCTTCTGCAACATTCTGCTCCTTCCCATGCAGAGCAGTGGTGTCCTGAGGATAAAGTAGAACAATGGCCCTGACCACAAATACAGGTGAGATCCAACTGGGAGAGTTACAGTGAGTTTGGGCAGCTCTGTAGCTAATTTGGCACAAACTGGGTTTTCTTCTCAAAGCAAATCAGAACACCCAGAGTGACCATGAGATAATATGCAAACAACCTCACAATTAGTCCTGAATCAAAGCCCCCAGCTCCCCTAGGAGAAAAATTGGGGACCAGTGGGATATGTGAGAGAATCAAATGAAAAAGTGTCCCCCAAACATGCTCCTGCGTACTGAGTCATTCCACTATTCTTACAGACAGAGCCACTCAAACTCCAAGAGACAAATATAATAGCCCATCACGCCAGGTCAATGGGTAGAATTTCAAGGGTCAACAAGTCATGGTCTTAAAGGCTCCAGTTACAAACTAGACCACCAGACAGATGCTCAATTGTCTCCTGGCCTCTGTGGCACAACCTCATGCATTTTGGGGAGCAGGGGAGGGGGCAGGAGGTGTGTTGCTTGGCTCTCAGAGAAAAAGTATTAATCCTATCATGACCCTTAGGTTTCAGCTCCCAATTGCCCACTAAATGTCTAATAGAATAGCATCCCTGGGTGGGCTATAATTGCTTTGAAACCCCTTTCTGTCAGTTTTCAGAACAAAATCCTGTGTATAGAAGTATTTTCTTTCTCATTAAATTTTTATTTCCTCATCCATTGAACTCTTTTTGTTGAAATACTGTTGAAAGTGTTTAACTGAAAGTGCTGCATCCCTGATAATACGAAAACTCTGATTCCAAAATCTCCTTTCTCTAAAGACAAGAAGCTGTGTGGGACGATCTGGCTAAATAACTGCAGCTGCTGGCCATCAAGACTGCTTAGGTTCTTACAGGTCATCTCCTCCCTGACCCTCCAAGCTAATTACACTCACAACCTTGCTCACAGCTAGATATCCACGGGCAAGGTCTAGACATGTAGGACTACCCAGAGGTCAAATGGAGGATCTTTCATCTGTTTGTTTTTCCTTATTCTTAATAGGAATTGTTTAATGCAGGTAGCCAGATGAAAAGGGACCCACAACCTCAGCTCAATACGATCCAGGCCTTTGGGACACCTACTGTAACTGCCTCTATTCCACAGTCGCAGGGTGCATTTTTACCACTGGCATCCTTAGAATCTCAGAAAACACTGGACTCTGAGTCAGCTTGGAAAAGTTTCCTCATTTATGTAATCTTGACTTTCCTCATTTGCAAAATGGGAGTAGTTGTAAAAGTTAAATGAAAGAATGCACGTAAAGTCAGTGTTGTGTCTAGTACACGTCACTGAATAAATGTTACCACTGAGGTGATGATATGATTGTTGCAACATTGTGGGTGCTCCTCCCAGATCCCCCAAGATCTGTTTTTACCATTTGTGTGTGCTTTCCTCAAAAGGCAATCAACTAATGATTGGTAGGTGTAAAATATGAAAGCTCCTGTATCCATAAGGACCGTAAAGGTGCTCTAGAATCAAAGAAACAAAATGTGTTACAAAAATGAGGGAAAGGGATCCTCTTTGCTTTAACAAAATGGCTATGGCACAGCTTTTTGTTTATATTCCTAAATGTGTAGTCATTAGCAGTGCCAGTGCTCACACCAAAGCTAATGTCTGTGCTAGTACCAGCTTGATATAGTAGTGGAGGCCATTACCTCAAGGGCGAGCCAGTGGCCTCAAGGTCTCGGTGTGGGCAATAGCTGGAGCAGATCATTGGCAGGCACCAGTAGCAATGTGAACAGTTGAAAGAAGCTCAGAGGACTTTATTTGTGAATTCTCCAGATTCTCCTAAAATAACCAAGGAGTCTTTGAAGTGAGCTAAAAGTCCATTAATAGTAAAAAAAACAGAACCAGAAAAATATAACGTAACACTAAATCAGTATGAACTTCCTCCATGATGTTCAAGGTAAAAGAATAGCAGCCATAGAACTCCTTACCTCCCCACAGCTCCCTCATCCCACGGAACCACAGATGAAGAAGCTGGAGGATGGGATGACCATGGAGAACAGCAGGTTCTTGGCTTGACCCAAATCTTTCCTGCCCAACTTAGCTTAGGTCAAGAACTGGTGACCAGCAGGCTATAGTGTGAAGTCTGACCCTCTGCATACTGTCTTTACATCCTCTTCTTTCAATTCTCTATCTACCTCCTGGCTCCCCAGTCACAGAATATACCTATATGAATCGTCAACCCCACTAATATGTGATCTTTGCAATAATTTATTTATGCCGATGTTTTTATTTATCCAAATCTAGCTCAGCCCTGCACAACTCATAGGAAATCCAATTGCTGTCCATTTTTTGTGACTACTCCTCTTCCTATGGCTGTCCAAGGGTCCTGGGTAGTTCTTGGTAAAAAGAAGTCTCTATATCTATGAATTTTATTCTACGATTTCTGATTGAACAAGTCTTTATGGTTCACTTGAAAACACTTTCTTATGGCAAACGTGGCCTCTGGAGATTTCAGCTAGGCTCCCAAAGCCATGGCGCTTAATGCTGTTGTTAATACCAGTCCCTGAATATTAATATGAGTTCATATGAGTTCTGTCACCTGCAGGGTCCCATGTGCTACTCCTCTGTCCTTCAAGTGTCAAGCAGTTTCACTTACCACTCCAACAAAACTTCCTCTTCTGGTGAACCCTCAAGACTACCCCATCTACCATCTACAAAAATCTAGCTCTAGGTTTTATAATAATAATAGCAACACTTTACATTTAGTGAATACCTATTATATTTTCAGTACTATGGTAAAAACTAAAATTCACAATAGTGAATAAAGCATTAAACAACTATCCCGTAAAAGAGTTGGATAAATATGTGAACTATAACTTATGGTGCTAAGTTCTGTGACAGTAAAAATAACACAGCAAAATAACAATAATGTCCATTTATTGATAATTTACTGTATCCCATGCATTGTGCCAAATATATATATCTGTTTCATCTGGGTACATCCGAAAGTGGGGAAGTCTTACTGAGTCTTCTCTCCAAATGAATGTGTGTCCTGTGTGTATTTTGCAGTGTGTATTTTGCATATATGCAGTACACAGTATACATCCTTTTTTATTTATTGCTCTTAATAAACCATTTTAGGTACATTTTAAGATATATGAGGCCCAGAGGTTGAATAACTTGCACAATGTCCCTAGATAATAAGCGACAAGGCTGAGATTTGAATCCAGACAAAAGCTGACAAAGCCTGCTTTATCTTATCTCTTTCCCCACCCACTATGGGTGCATAACGAGGAATATCTAATTGATATAGATCTTCCTAGTGGGAATGATGGAAAGTATATTTAAGAGAAGATCACAAGAATGTTTTGGAATTAGCCAGGCAAAATGACAGAGAGAGAGAGAGAATGAGAGAGAGAGAGTGTGTGTGTGTGTGTGTGTGTTGGCAATGGCTGGAGGAAAGAGAGAAGACATAAATAAGAAGAGAGACAAAGGGTTCCTGACAGAGAGACTGGCAAGTTGCAAAAGCTTAGAAACAGCAAAAGCACATTGCTAAATATTAGTTTTGTCTGCTGGTACTTTGAAGATGCAAAAGATGGGGAAGTTAAAAAGGTAAGAAGTTTAAACTTTGTTCTGAGGGTTATAGGGAGCCATGGATAGAGTTTTTAAAGAAGAGTTTTATGAAATAATATTTACATTTTAGAAGATTATGTTATCAACACTATGGGAAATGGACTGTAGCAGGGCACATCCAAAAGTGGGGAAGTCTTACTGAGTCTTCTCTCCAAATGACTGTGTGTCCTGTGTGTATTTTAGTTATAACTATGGTAGTATATCATATTTTTCTGCTCTATATTTTGTACTGAATTCATTGATTCAAAAAATATTTACAAAGTGCTGTTAGGCAAGGACATTACAAGAAATGAGAATTACACACTTAGATCCCTCAGAATCTAGAGGCAAAAATATTAGCAATGTGTTAACATATCAAATTCAGCAAATTGTAAAAGAATAATACATCACAACCTCAGAAGATATATTCCAGATACACAAGGTTGAGTTTGCTTTAAAAAACAAATCAATAAGGGTAACTTACCACCTTATCAGGAATAAAAGGAGAATATCATATGATTACATCAACAGATGCAGAAAAAGAATTTGATAAAATTCTATTCCTACTCTAAAGAAAACTAGCAAACTGGAAATAGAAGAAAATTTTCTCAAACTTCTAAGTGCATGTATACAAATCCTGCAGACTAATATTGTACATAAGGAAAAAGACTCAATATTTTTTCTCTAAGATTAGGAACAAAGCAAGGATATTCAATCTCACCTCTGCTATTCAACATTGTAATGGACATCTCAGCCCAGTAGGGAAGATAAACAAACAAAAGAAATAAATATTAGAAATATATAATTAAAGTAGGCAAGTCCAATTGCAGCTGTTGTTCAGATGTTTCTTCTGGTATAAATCAACATCATCCCTGGTATCTGGTATGGAACATAGCAAAAGCTTTCTCCCTAGTTCAACAAATATACCAAAAGCAATTTGCTATCACTTAGCAGGGATTACACTAACTTTCCCAATTTTGCCTAGAATTATGTCAGCTCTCCAACTTTGATCCAGAATTGAATCTTCAGGAAATTTGACTGTCTTAGCATCTGTGATGGTTAACTTTATATGTCAATTTAAATGGGCCATAAGATACCCAGATAGCTGGAGAAACATTATTCCTTGGTGTGTTTGTGAGAATGTTTCTGAAAGAGGTGGCATTTAAATCAGTGGACTAAGTAGATGATCCTTCTCAATATGGATGGGCATTATCTAATCTATTCAGGTTAAGGGGCCAAATAGAACAAAAAGGTAGAGAAATGCTTAATTAACTCTGCTGGAGTTGAGACACTGATCTTCTCTTGCCCTCAGCACTCCTTATTTTTAGGACCTCAGATCTAGACTGGAATCTATAGTGTCAGTTATGGATGAACTATACTTTTCTTGAATCTCCAGCTTGCAGATAGCAAGTCATTGAACTTCTCAGCCTCAATACTTTATAATAAATCTCTTCCTAGATAGATACCTGGTATCTATCTAGGTAAGATACCAGGTATCTTCGTGGAATCTTTCTAGGAAACTTTATGCCATCTTATATATCATCCTTATATATCTAGGAGCCAATACCTTATAATAAATGTCTTCCTAAATAGATACAGATAGATGGATGGATAGATGATTGATTAATTGATTATCTTTTATCAGTTCTATTTCGCTGGAGAATCTTGACATACAGCATCCTACAGGACATCTAATTTATCCATTACATTTATGACACAATTTTTGTAGGATCTAGAGAGCAGGAATTACTGATGTCTTGATAGGACATGAGGTATAAAGTAAATACCAAAAATATGTAAGGAGTTGCTACTTTGGCTTAGTTCTGGGGATCCAGTAGTCTGGAGTATACAGGGATCTTCTCCCCAAAGTGAAAGATAAGTTGTTGTACCTGGCACCCTATATATCAAAACTAATGGCATCATTTGTTAGGCTCATTTGGGTATTTAGGTAATGTATAATATATTTGAGTTTACTATTTTCAAAAATTTACTATTTTGAAAAATTTATCACATGACCCAAAAGGCTAGTTTTGAGTAGAAACTGAAGCCAGGGAGTCTCCCTCGCTTGTCCGTGATGATATAGACCAACAAAGCCCAGTAGAACCAATAGTGATTAAAGATTTATAGAAGAGCAGGAAGTTATTTGATGTGTTTGGGAAGTCCCAACAAGAGGTTCACAGTGGAGATTTTGAAGGAAAACAACTGTACTCTTCCATAACTACTTCCTTTTTTGGAAGTCCAGCTCTTGGCTCCCAGCTGGGCCCCTGGTGGAGACCAACTGTGAAAAATAAGATGTCCAGGAAAACTGAGTTGTCTATAGAAAACAGGAGGTTATCTGTATTACCGACAGATAAAGTTGTCCATGACTACAATTCTTCATCTTTAAGTGAAGGCATAACTGGGCAGGGCTTTGAAAGTATGATTGTTTAAACAGGTAGCTTACATTTCCACTGGAACAACTCCTGCAACATTGCTATCTCTATATGGCCTCATGGGAAATCTTTAACGACAGATTATCAAGGAGGAAAAAAAACTCGAGGCTGTTTGAGAGATTGCTCTGCTTAATATGCTGGAATTAGCTTGAAATTAGCAGGAATGACCTTGGATGAGATTTGGAAAATGATGTCCTCCTAGTAAGCAGAATCTTCTTAATATGTCTCTCGTTTTTTGCACGGTCATTTGGGACTGTAAAAATTACCATGAGAGCTGTAATTTTGAAAAGTAGTCTTAATCGATGAAATATGTAATTGTTCTGTGACCTTTAAAAGTTGTTGTCAAACATTAAGACCTCTCTTACTATCAATTATAAGTGCATGGGCAAATAAAAAATAGTAATATTATTAAGTACACTACAATTTAAAACATTAGAAACATGGAGAATTAAATTTTCATTTCTTTGTAAGAAAAAATATCAAGAATAGTTTAAACAGTGATGGTTTCTTTCTTGTTATGTAATTTTAAATGTAAATAGCATTCTTTTCTATGCCTTGGTGAATTATCATACTCCTTTCTAAGTTTGAATCTGGTTCCGACATCTTATCCCTTACATTTTCGATATCATGAAATATCTTTGAGAATTCTTTTAATTTTTTTTGTCAATATCACTTTCTTTGGAATATCTTCATCCATTGTTACAACCACTTTCCTCATTTATGCAGATAAATTTGCCTTTATTAAATTTCTCTGGCTACATATCTAGAGTCAAAAGTGTCAACATTCTCAAAGTCAGCTGCTTTTTAAAAAAATTCTATTTACATTTTATTTGAATTTCACTTCCAGGATTGTTACTTTCTGTTTCTTTGCTGCAATTCTGTCCTAGTGAGCCAATTCTCTTTTACAATTATTCATTTTTGTAGAAGTCACATGGGTTTAACATTGGGAGACAACAAGGCAACAAAACGATACTTTTGCCTTCTGTGTGTGAATAAGAGATGAGTAATGATCAATCGCTGATAAACTTTGCAAGAAGTGACATATATATTGGTCACTGATCATTATATATATTTTAAATGTATTTTATTTCAATAGTTTCTGCGGAACAGATGATTTTTGGTTACATGGGTAAGTTCTTTGGTAGTGATTTCTGGGATTTTGGTGCACCCATCACCTGAGTGGTATACGCTGTACTCAATGTGTAGTCTTTTATCCCACACCCCTACCGCCCTTTCCCCCATGTCCCCGAAGTCCATTACATCATTTGCATGCTTTTGTGTCCTCATAGCTTAGCTCCCACTTATAAATGAGAACATAAAATATCTAGTTTCCATTCCTGAGTTACTTCACTTAGAATAATGGTCTCCAACTCCATCTAGGTTGCTGTGAATGCCATTATTTTGGTCATCTTTACAGCTGAGCAGTATTCCATGGTAAATATATATAACCACATTTTCCTTATCTACTCGTTGGTTGATGGGCATTTAGGCTGGTTCCATATTTTTGCAAAATTGAGAATTGTGCTGCTATAAACACACGTGTGCAAGTGTCTTTTTCATATAACAACTTCTTTTCCTCGGAGTAGATACCCAGAAATGGGATTCGTTAATCAAATGGTAATTCTACTTTAAATTCTTAAGGAATCTCTATACTGTTTTCCATAGTGGTTGTAATAGTTTACATTCCCATCAGCAGCATGGAAGTGTTCCCTTTTCACCACATCTATGCTAAGATCTATTATTTTTTGATTTTTAAATTTTGGCCATTCTTGCTGGAGTGGCCTGCAAGAGGTGGCAACTCGTTGTAATTTTAATTCGCATTTCCCTGATAATCAGTAATGCTGAGCATTTTATCATATGTTTGTTCACCATTTGTATATCTTCTTTTGAGAATTGTCTGTTCATGTCTTTTGCCCACTTTTTGATGGAATTGTTTTTTCTTACTGATTTGAATTCCTTGTAGACTCTGGATATTAGTCTCTTGTTGGATGCATAGTTTACAAATATTTTATCTGTTTACTCTGCTGATTATTTCTTTTGTTGTGCAGAGGCTTTTTAGTTTAATTAGGTTCCATCATTTTTGTTTTTTGGCATTTGCTTCTGGGTTCTTGGTCATTAAGTCTTTGCCTAAGTCGATGTCTAGAAGAGATTTTCTGATGTTATCTTCTAGAGTTTTTAGAGTTTCAGGTCTCAGAGTTAAGTCTTTGATCCATCTTTAGTTGATTTTTGTATAAGGTGAAAAATGAGGATTCAGTTTCATTCTTCTACATGTGGCTTGCCAATTATCCCAGAACCATTTGTTGAATAGGGCATCCTTTTCCCACTTTGTTTTTGTTTGCTTTGCCTGAGATCAGTTGACTGTTAGTATTTATTTTTATTTCTGGGTTCTCTATTGGGTTCCATTGGTCTACAGGCCCATGTTTATGTCACTACTATGCTGTTTTGGTAACTAGAGCCTTGTTGTATAGTTTAAGGTCAGGCAATGTGATGCCTCCTGATTGGTTCTTTTTGTTTAGTTTTGCTTTGGCTATGTGGGCATTTTTAAAATTTTTGGTTCCATGTGAATTTTTGGATTGTTTTTACTAGTTCTGTGAAGAATAATGATGGTATTTTGATGAAAATTGCATTGAATTTGTATATTGCCTCTGACAGTATGGTCATTTTCACAACATTGACTCTACCCATCCATGAGCATGGGATGTGTCTCCATTTGTTTCTGTCATCTATGATTTCTTTCTGCAGTGTTTTATAGTTTTTCTTGTAGAAATATTCCACCTTTTTGGCTGGGTACACTCCTAAGTACTTTTTATTTTTCTTCAGCTGTTATGAAAGGTATTGAGTTCTTGACTTGATTCTCAACTTGGGTGTTGTTGGTGTATAGCAGTGCTACTGATTTGTGCACATTGATTTTGTATCCTGAAACTTTACTGAATTCATTTATCAAATCTAGGAGCTTTTTGGATAAATTTTTAGGGTTTTCTAGGTATATGATCATATCATCAGTGAACAGTGATAGTTTGACTTACCCTTTACTGATTAGAATGCCATTTATTTCTTTCTCTTGTCTGATCACTCTGCCTAGGATTTTCAGTACTATGGTGAATAGAAGTGGTGAAAGTGATCATCCTTGTCTTGCTCCATTCTCAGGGGGAATGTTTTTAACTTATCCCCATTTAGTATGTTGTCTGTGGGCTTGTCATAGATAGCTTTTATTACCTGAGGTATGTATGTCCTTTATATGCCAGTTTTACTGAGGGGTTTTTATCATAAAGGGTTGCTGGATTTTGTCAAATGCTTTTTTTTGCATCTATTATGGTGGTTGTGAGGTTTTTGTTTTTAATTCTGTTTATGTGATGTATCTCATTTATCGATTTGCATAGGTTAAACCATCCCTGCATCCTTGATATGAATGAAACCCACTTGATCATGCTGTATTATCTTTTTGATACGCTGTTGAATTTGGTTAGCTAGTATTTTGTTGAAGATTTTTGCATCTATGTTCATCAGGGATATTTGTCTGTAGTTTTCTTTTCTGTTATGTTCTTTCCTAGTTTTGGTATTAGGTTAATGCTGGCTTCATAGAATGATTTAGGGAGAATTCCCTCTTTCTCTATCTTTTGAAATAGTTTCAGCAGGATTGGTACCAGTTCTTCTTTGAATGTCTGATAGAATTCAGCTGTTAATCCATCTGGTCCTGAACTGTTTTTGTTGGCAATTTGTCTTATTACTGTTTCAATCTTGCTACTTGTTATTGTTCAGAGTTTCTACTTCTTCTTGATTTAATCTAGGAGTGTTGTATATTTTCAGGAATTGATGTCCTCTAGATTTCCTAGTTTGTGTGCATGAAGGTGTTAGTAATAGCCTTGTGTATTAGCCTGTTATTACATGCTAATAAAGACATATCCAGTACTGGGTAATTTATAAAGGAAAAAAGCTTAAGTTACTTACAGTTCAGCATGGTTGGGAAGGCCTCAGGAAACTTACAATCATCGTGGAACGGGAAACTACCACATCCTCCGTCACATGGCGGCAGCAAAAAGGAGTGCAGAGTGAAGGTGTGGGGAAGCCCCTTATAAAGCCACCAGATTTCATGGAAAACTCACTCACTATCACAAGAACAGCATGGAGGTAACTTACCCCATGATCCAATTACCTCCCACCGGGTCCCTCCCACAACACCTGTCAATTCTGAAAAATACAATTCAACATGAGAGTTGGGTGGGGACACAGCCAAGTCATACCACCTTGAACGATCTTTTGTATTTCTGTGGTATCAGTTGTAATTGTAATATCTCCCATTTCATTTCTAACCAAGCTTATACTTCTCTTATTTTCTTGGTTAATCTCACTAATGGTCTATGCATTTTGTCATGATTTGTGAGTTGGTTGGCCTCCAAAACATAACCAGCATTTTGTTTCTTTTGTTGTTTGTAGTTTTTTGTTTGTCCCAAGTTTATTTAGTTCTGCTCTGATCCTTGTTATTTCTTTTATTCTGCTGGGTTTGGGTTTGGTTTGTTATGTGTTTTCTAGTTCCTTGGCATATGATCTTAGATTGTCTATCTGTGTTCTTTCAGATTTTTTGATGTAGGCAGTTAATACTCTGAACTTTTCTCTTAGCACCACTTTTGCTGTATCCCAGAGGTTTCAATAAGTTGTGTCACTGTTATTCTGTCCAAGGGATTTTTAAATTTCCATCTTGATGTAATCATTGACCCAAAGATCATTCAAGAGTAGATTATTTAATTTCCATATATTTTGTATAGTTTTGAGTACTTCCTTTTGGAGTTAATTTCCAGTGTCATTCCACTATGATCTGAGAGGATATTTGTTTATAGGTGTCTCCATGCTGGATTCCTGTGGAGGAGGCCCCAGCTGTGTCTCCAGAGGAGAATAAGGACCCCTTCCCCAAGGCCCTTCACAATCACAGGCTGCCCGCCTGTTGGAGTATTGGTGCAGACTTCCCCTACTGCTTCCAGTGCTACAATTGTGTCTCTGCTATGAGAAACTACCCACCAGTGGAAAGATATGGAACTCAGGGCCTGCTGTTCAGATTCTGTTGTCCCACAGGGTGATCCCTTGAGGTGGTGCTCTCATCCTTCCCCACTATGGATAGGGCTTCCTGAGAGCCAGACTACAGTGATTGTTATTGCTTTTCTGGGTATAGCCATCCAGTGGGGCTGCCAGGCTCCAGGTTGGTGTTGGGGATTGTCTGCAAAGAGTCCTGTGATGTGATCTGATTCATCTTCAGGTCTTTCAACCATAAATACCAGCACCTGCTCTGGTGGTGGTGGGAGGGGAGTGAAGTAGATTCTGTGAGAATCCTTGATTGTAGGTATGTTTATGGTGCTGGCTTTCTTAACTGCTGTTTGTGCTAGCAGTGAAGTTGTCACATGGACAGACCCAGGACCTCTGGTTAGCGAGGATGTTGCAGGCAGTGGTATTAGTTGCTGTTTTCTCCTTCCTAGGGGCATGGCTATTCTGTCATGAGTTGCTGTAATGGCCTGGGTTGGTTGGCCTACAGCCAGAAGGTGGCACTTGCAAGAGAGCACCAGCTGTGCTATTAGCAGTGGGATATAAGCTTGCCCTAATTTGGCCAAGAAAGGTATTCTGGTTTCTCCGGTGATGGGCAGAGCCATAAAGCTCCCAAGAGTGTATGACTCTTGTGTTCAGCTACCAGGGTTGGTAGAGAAATACCATCAGGTTGGGGCAGGGTATGCAGGTCTGAGCTCAGACTCCCCTTGGGCCAAGCTTGCCATGGCCACTGTGGAGGATGAGGAGATAGTTCTCACGTCAATGGGGTTATGTTCCAGAGAGGATTATATCTGCCTCTCCTGTGCCCTATAGTTCACCAGAGAAGTCAGGGATAGCTGGTAGCAAGAGATCTCACCCAGCTCCCACTCAGTTGGTGAGGCCAGTCTCACTCCCACAGTGCCCCACTAACAGCACTGAGTTGAGATCCAGGTAGCCTGAATGGCTGGCGGGCAGAACGGAGGCCTTGTCTCAGGTTATGGGCTTCCCTGCTGAGCAAGCAAACTCGGTTTTCAGGCCTTACCTCTCCTGCATCTGCCCACAGTGTTGGCTGTGGCTCCTGTCCCTACCTGAAGCAGTTCTTGTTTCCTCCGCCGCTCCTCCCAACCCACTTGTGCCCAATCAACATTACTGTAAAATTTAATTTGAAATATCTTATATCCTCTGACCTCTCCTTAATTCCACTGCCTGCCTTCCCCAAGGGCCCCTGTTTCATACATTCAGGAATGGCTTCCCTGGGCTCCAGCTGGAGAATGGGAGTGCCTATAAGTGCTGCTGCTTGTACTTCTATATTTCATCCATTTCAGCTCCAGGTAAGGTTAAAACCTTCTGCTGTGATCTGGATTTTCAGATTTCCCAGTGGGAATGTGTGTTTGGAGGCAGCTTCTCCCACCGCTCACACTTTGGGAGCTCTCCATTTTTCACTTGTCTCATGGAATTTGCAGTGGCATGCAGCTTCTTTAAAAGGATCTGTGAATTCTTCTGGTTTTCCCGGTATGTTCCTGTGCTGGTTCTTGAAGCAAAGGTTCGCATTGTGACTCTCTACACACTGGTCTGTCCATCCAAGTGGGAACTCGCTGCACATTAGCCCTGTCTCCTATCCACTGTCTGTTCCCAGGATCTGCATTCGTTGTTTACAAAGTGATATGTGGACTAAAAAATGGCAATGAAGTTTGTGCTTCATTTAACCTTTCACAGTTAACATACTGTAGTTACTAAAATTTGAACTGTGTTGTTAAGGTAGTGGTATTATTTAATTAAACATGATCATTGAAATCCATGTATCTCAGCACTATGAAAAATGAGGACTGTGGGTACATTGGTTGTCCAGTTTGTCTTGGAGGACAGGTGATGTAAGGTATAGATTGGTAGTGATCCTTAGGCACAGTTTGGAAGTACAGAGACTCAGAAGGAAGGATTTTTGCGTATTAGTGAGAAAGAGATTTGGGGAAGGTTCATGTGGATAGCCCCTTCAGAATAGGCCCAGGGTAAAAGAATAATATGTGTGAATGTTCACTGAAGCTTCCCTCTGTAGAACAGTCTCTCAATAACAGGAACAGGATGATTCATCCCATGTATATTAAGTCATTCTTTTTTTTTTTTTTTGTGGTTTGTTGAGATTTAGGATTTTATTATTTATTTTTAGAAAAAAGAGAAAATTTACAAGATGCAAAGGTCTCACACAATACATTATCACTGATGATTGCTCTCTTGACACTTCAACAAGGGATTGATTGAATCAGCAATAAAAAGAACATGGACAGTGTGAGTGTGGTGGAGAACCCCCGCCATGGAAATGCAGAATACACCACAATGGACTTGATGACAAATGATGCTAGGCCAGCCTGTTCCAAAAGCAAGCCAAGATGTGGCAGAAACCAACAAAGCCTTTCTGTGGGGGGGCACAAGCGCATGCCTTCTACCACATGCGCACTCACCCCCCGACCCACCGGCAGTGCCCACTGCCTCATTCCACCACAGCAACAACAGAAAAAGGCAAAATGGTCCTTTGGTGTTTTTTGCAGAGCTATTCAGGTTCCCACTTTCTTATTTCTGTTTGCCTCCTCATGTTTCAGTTCCAAATTCTTAAAGTAGTGTAGGTGCTTAGCATCTTGAATTTTTCAGGATCCAGTTCTGCCCAATGATAACACACTGAATTCTGCCTCCTGAGCTACGGTTCCCGTTCAGAGGACACGTCACCCTCGGCCCCTCTGGTGGTACTGCGGTTTTCTTTTCGGGGAGTGTTTCTTTCCATGCTTGATTCAGAAGGTCCCTTAGCTCTGGTCTTTTCTTTTCTCTGCTGCTGTTTTTCAGGCTTTGACAGCTGCTTTGGGTCAGAGGTAGCAGTGTCGGGAGCTGGCGATTCCAGCTCTGTGGTCACAGGCCCATCATTCTGAACGTACACCTGCATGTAGGCCCCAAACGTGCCATCTTTGATAAGCCCCGGCCTGTATGTTTTATGCAGCTGCTCCAGGAACCTGTTGTAAAAGCCCTCTGCCTGCTCCATGGGCATTGCTAGGTGGAAATCAGGCTTGTTTCCCTTCAGGACACACTGGAGGGTAAACTGGCTGACACACAGAATCTCGTACTGTTTGTCCATCACACTTTTAGACCAGTGCTTCCCACTCTCATCGTCAAACACATGCAGGTTTAGAATCTTTCAGACCACGTGCTCCAGTTCCTTCTGCGTATCCTCCAGGGAAATACTCAGTAACACACATATGCCCCTTCCAATGGCACTAATCTGCTCTCCTCCAACTGTGACGCTGGCCCGGGTGACGCACTGGAACACAGCCTTCATGACGGCGGCTGGGGCGAGTGGGGCAGCGCCGCGCTGCGTCCGGCCTCGCGACTCTGAGGGCGGCTCCGCCAAGTCATTCTTTTCCCCAGTCTCCCTAATGCTTGATCAGTAGATTAATGAACAATGGGGTCACAAAAGCAGAAATGTGTTTTATGCAACATAGATTGCTCTCACCAAGGCTGGTCAGATTGTTCTTTCTTCTGGGTAGTCAATATTCTGTAGAAACCAGCACTGAATCCCTGGAATGCCAGCCAGTTATCTGGTAGAATGCTGATTATATTGTAGTCCTACCTTCATGAAAGAAGCCATGATTTGTCTTTATGAAATACATACTTAGGCATTTGGGTTTGCCTTACCTCACCACCCAAGACTTCTGCTGAAAATAACATGCCTAACTTCTCCTGTTAGAGTTTTCTGCATGATATACCTTGAGCAAGACACCCATCTTTTGCCAAAAGAAGTGGGCCAGTGGGCTGGTCATCGTGGAGCTCACTATTCTAACCATGTAGGTCATTGCCCACATAAAACAAGATTTATCAAAGAATTAATTACAGTGCCAGCTGATGGTTAAGACCTTACAAGGTTGGGACGCAGCATAAACTCTGTCGAGGGACTGATATGAGATGCTACTTCTCCCACAGTTATAACACATGGGTCTGGAAACCAAGGGGTTGATATAGAAGTGACATCTTCCATTATTATACCTTATTACCTACTTGCAAAAATTCATTCCTGTTTCCAAAATTCTGCGTGTTGCTGGTTGGAGAATTTAGCACCCAAAGAATTGCTTTCACAATGGGACATAGCAACCGTTGCATTGAATTGGGAGTTGAGACCGATCCCTTGCCATTTGGGGCCTCTTATGCTACTTGACAAATAGAAAGAAAAGGATATCCCACTGCTGCCTGGGTGACTGATCCAGATCAAGGATCTGCAATTGTTTTTTATAAAAGGACAGATAGTGGAGTGTTTTGTGGCTTTGTGGGGCATATGTTCTCTGTCACAATGGCTGCTGTTGCGATCTGAAAGCAACCACAGTTAATACTTAAATGGACAGGCACGGCCATGGCTTTTCCAGATAGGATCAAGGAACAGAATCAGAAAATGAAAGGGTCTCTTCCTCCTTCTGAGTCAGCCTCATTTGATCATATGAGTGTAGGAGAAGACATCCATTCAAATTATCTGCATTTCTGCATGAGCCAATAAAACAAGAATTCCTATCCCCTCAGATGAATTGGGAAGAAATGTTCTACCATTTCTTTATCCATTCTTCATTCATACTTCTCCCCAAAGCTTGAGGAATGTCTCAGCACTGTGTGTGTGAATTTCAGCTCCATCTGGCCTCTTTCTCTCTTTCAGAGAGTTTCATACCTGTGCATTCCTCCAAACACATGCTTTTCTGCTCTGGTCTCTTGTCTGTAGAAATTTAGAGAGAGTCTCAGAACTTGGAAGGGCAGGTAATTGTGAAGGTGAGGAAGTCTGCAATTTTGCAGCTGCTTTTGTCTGCAACTTTGGGTAAACTAAGTTTCTCATTAATGTCACTAGTTTGTGTATACCCATTTCTGTTTTATTCCCTGATTTCTCTCTCTTAAACCTCTGCCACATGCCAGGCTAGCCAAGAACAAACTTAAGACTCCTCAAATGATAGTTATCTACAATACCTAAAGTGTCTTGCTATTCTGAACAATAATTGTTTATATAATTTCTAAGTCTCAAGATCAGGAGCATCCCTTAGAGCAACAATGAGAGAAAATAAATCTCCCATGTAATAAGAAGATCAGGCATTCTGGCAGGCCAGAAACCCAGTAACAATTGTTTTGGTTTTTATTCATTGTTCTAGCCAATGAGCCTGAGCACTTTAGATGCATTATTTCATTTAATTCTTATAACAACCTGACAAATTAAATATTACATTCTCACTTTAGATGAAAATTGAGAAATCAGACATGTTAAGTAATTTAGTATTGTTCACAGAAACTAGCAAGCAGCAAAACCAGAGTTTAAACACAGATGTCTTTGACTCCCAAAACCATGCTCTTAATCACTGTGCCATATTAGTATTAGCCAGAAGGGAAACTGTAAATGTCAGCCATGATATTTTTGTCCATCTCCTTTCCCAAGACAGGAAATACTTCAAAGTAGCAGAAACTATCCAAGAAGATAGTTTGTTTGTGGCCATTCCTACATGAGGATGGAAGATTCTGGTGATCAAATATCTTCTGCTTTATAGAAACATAAACCCAGGAATATATAAATCATTCCTTACCAGGGATGCAGTTCCTGGCTTTACACAGTATAGTGATCCATTCATGGCTAGCATAACCTATTAATGAACTGACAGGATAAAAGAACAATAGAGGAGATTTTGGTATGAAGAAACCTAAGAAGGGAAAGCTTTCATGGTTCAACAGTTCAGTTTCACATCTTACATACTCTCTACAATGTCTGCTTAACTGGCCCCCTGAAAATCCATGATATGTACAGTTTAGCTGATATTCCACAATCTTTTTATACATCTTTTGCTGGCTTAAGTACCTTCCTCCATAGACACTATACCAAACCTTCACTTTCCTCAGTAATTTCACACCGAACAAATAACTTCACCTACTCTTGCTGGGAAATGAGCCGTGTGATGTATTTCTTTCTTTATCCTCTTCAAAATATCTCTGTCTGAATATCATATCGTTGGAGAATTTGCTTTGTAAATCTAGAATATTTACCTTATAAAATAAAAAGACAAGGGGCATACACATTAGATAATTATGATGATTTAAGTTACTTTTGTTTATACAGCTAAAAATTTATGTAACAGTTCAGCCATCTGGCTCACACATGGAAGAGAGTAGACTAACTGAATTGGCTGAGAACACAGGAAGAACCATCTGGTCATCTAGCTAACATTGCCTGAGTGCCTACTCTGTGCCAGCAGCTGAAATCAAGGTCAAAGATAATAGTTTGTTCATATCAGGCTCAGTACAAGAAAGGCTTTTCCCAATTGTTTGAATTATCAGACAGTGAATTAGGCTACCTTAAAAACATACAAATACTTCATTTGTTAACCAAATACTTAACGACCATGGCAGATATAAAGTTTTACTTTTTTCCAATTGCAGAAGAGATTGAAATAATTTAGTTACCTTAAACTCAGTGCTTCTATGGAATGACAATCCTACGTCCTTTTCCCAGTGTTTATTTTCTACTCAGCATTTCTTCCACATATTTAAAAAAATGTGTCTACTCATATAGATTCACCTTTTTGATGATGATGACTCATAAGCAAATGACTCCTAAGTATGACTGCAAGCCAGTCATACTTAGCATACCTATTGGTCATTTCCATTTGGATGTTCTGCTGCCTTCCCAAAATTATTTATTCAAACTTGTCCTTAAGTTAAAACTAAGTATTATTCCTGAAACCTGCAGTTCCATCAGTAGCACTATTTTATTCTCTCAGTAATTTTGGCACAAAATCTTGTAGCCTCCATTGATGTACAATGTCTCTCAAGCATTTAGAATTGGTCAGTCATCAAATCGGTTGCCTTGATATTTCTAATGCTCTCTTATAGAGAGCCCAGAAATAAGGCCACACCCCTACAACCGTCTGACCTTTGACAAAACTGTCAAAAACAAGCAGTGGGGAAAGGAGTCCCTATTCAAAAATGGGATAACCGACTAACCATATGTAGAAGACTGAAACTGGACCTCTTCCTTACGCCATATACAAAAATCAACTCAAGATAGATAAAAGACTTAAATGTAAAACCCCAAACTATAAAAACCCTGGAAAACAATCTAGGCAATATCATTCTGAACATAGGGGCTGGCAAGGATTTCATACAAAGACTCCAAAAGCAATGGAAACAAAAGCAAAAATTGACAAATCGGATCTAATTAAACTTAAGAGCCTCTGCACAGCAAAAGAAACTATCAACAGTTAACAGAGAACTTACAGAATGGCAGAAAGTATTTGCAAACTATGCACCTGACAAAGGTCAAATATCCAGCCTCTATAAGGAACTTAAACAAATTTGTAAGAAAAAAACAACCCCATTAAAAAATGGGCAAAGAACATGAACAGATGCTTTTCAAGAAAAGACATACAATGCAGCCAACAAGCAAATGAATAAAAGCTCAATATCATTAGAGAAATGCAAGTCAAAACCATAGTAAGATACCATCTCACACCAGTCAGAATGGCTATTAGTAAAAAGTCAGATAATAACAGATGCTGGCAAGGTTTCAGGGGAAAAGAAACGCTTATACACTGTTGGTGGGAGTGTAAATAAATTCAACCATTGTGAAAAACAATGTGACAATTTCTCAAAGAACTGAAAACAGAAGTACCATTTGGCCCAGCAATCCCATTAGTGGTTATATACTCAGAGGAATATACATTGTTTTGTCATAAAGACACATGAACATGTATGTTCATTGCAGTGCTATTCACAAGAGCAAAGACATGGAATCAACCTAAATGTTCATCAGTGGTAGACTGAATAAAGAAAAAGTGGCACATATACCATGGAATACAATACAGCCATAAAAAAGAATGAGATCATCTCCCTTGTGGGAACATGGGTGGAGCTAGAGGCCATCATCCTTAGCAACTAACACAGAAACAGAAAACCAACCATACGATCTCACTTATAAGTGGGAGCTTAATGATAAGAACACATGGATACAGAAAGGTAAACAACAGACCCTGGAGTCTACTTGAGGGTGGAGGGTGGGAGGAGGCAGAGGATCAGAAAAATAACTGTTGGGTACTAGGGTTAGTATCTGGTTGATGAAATAATCTGTACAACAAGCCCCCATGACACAGAATGTTGCTTTTAGTAAATTTGTTCAATAAAGAAATCCTAATCTTTTGCTGTGAAGACATTGCTAAAAGAATGAAAAGCCAAGCCACAGATGGGGAGAGTAGAGTGGCAAATGACATATCTTATTAAGCAATTGTGTCCAGACTACATAAAGAACTCTTACAACTAATAGAAAACAAACAATCCAGTTTTTTAAATAGGCAAAATATTTGAACAGATACTTCACCAAAGATGACATAATAGCAAATAAGAGATGAAAATATGCTAACAGCATACAAATTAAAACATGATCATATATCCTACATGTATATTAGAATGTCTACAATTAAAAGGACTGACTACATCACATGTTAGTGAGGATGTGAATAAACTGGAACTCATATATTGCTGGCATAGATGTAAAATGGTACCATCACTTTAGAAAATAGCTTGTCAGTTTGTAAAAATCCTTAACATACATCTACTATGCAACTTAATCCTTCTACTCCTAGGCATCTCCCCAAGAAAAAGGAAAGCATATGTCCTCTCAAAGACTTATACATACATGTTCATAGCAGCTTTTTAAAAAAGTCCAATACTGGAAATGACCCAAATGCCCCTAAACTGGTGAATAGATAAACAAATTGTGGTATATTCAAAAGTGGAATACTATACAGCAATAAAAAGTAATGAACTAATTATATATATGACAACATAGATAAATATTTTTTTAAAAATTGGGGTTTTTTTTCTTTATTCTAAAAAGAAAAATGGACACATGTGCAGAATATGCAGGTTTATTACATAGGTGTATGTGTGCCATGATGGTTTGCTGCATCTATTGACCTGTCCTCTAAGTTCCCTCCACTCACCACCACCCAATAGGCCCTGATGTATATTGTTCCCCCTAGCGTCCATGTGTTCTCATTGTCCAACTCCCACATATGAATGAGAACATGTGGTGTTTGTTTTTCTGTTCCTGTGTTAGTTTGCTGAGGATGATGGCTTCCAGGCTCATCCGTGTCCCTGCAAAGGACATGATCTCATTCCTTTTTGTGGCTGCATAGTATTCCATAGTATTCCACATTTTATTTATCCAGTCTACCATTGATGGACATTTGGGTTGGTTCCATGTCTTTGCTACTGTAAATAGTGCTGCAATAAACATACGTGTACATGTGTCTTTATAATACAATGATTTTTGTTACTTTGGGTATACACCCAGTAATGGGATTTCTGGGTCAAATGGTATTTTTGGTTCTAGATCCTTGAGGAATCGCCATACTGTCTTCCACAATGGTTAAACTAATTTACATTCCCACCAACAGTGTAAAAGCATTCGTATTACTCCACAGCCTCACCAGCATCTATTGTTTCCTGACTTTTTAATAATTGCCATTCTGACTGGTCTGATATGTTATCTCATTGTGATTTTGATTTGCATTTCTCTGATATCAGTGATGTTGAGCTTCTTTTCACATGTTTATTGGCCATGTAAATGTTTTCTTTTGAGAAATATCTGTTCACATTCTTCACCCACTTTTTGATGGGGTTGTCTTCTTTTGCAAATATGTTTAAGTTTCTTATAGATTCTGGATATTAGACCTTTGTCAGATGGGTAAATTGCAAAAAAAATGTTTCCCATTATGTAGGTTTCCTGTTCACTCTGATAGTTTCTTTTGCTGTGCAAAAGTTCTTTAGTTTAATTAGATCCCATTTGTCAATTTTGGCTTTTGTTGCAATTGCTTTTAGCGTTTTTGTCATGAAATATTTGCCCATCCCTGTGTCCTGAATGATGTTGCCTAGGTTTTCTTCTAGGGGTTTTATGGTTTTGGGTTTTACATTTAAGTCTTTAATCCATCTTGAGTTAATTTTTGTATACAGTGCCAGGAAGAGGTACAGTTTCAGTTTCTGCATATGGCTAGCCAGTTTTCCCAGGACCATTTACTGAATAGGAGATCTTTCCCCCATTGTTTGTTTTTGTCAGATTTGTCAAAGATCAGATGGTTGTAGATGTGTGGTGTTATTTCTGAGGTCTCTGTTCTGCTCCATTGTTCTATATTTCTGTCTTGGTACCAGTACCATGCTGTTTTGCTTACTGCAGCCTTGAAGTATAGTTTGAAGTCAGGTAGCATGATGCCTCCAGCTTTGTTCTTTTTGCTTAGGATTGTCTTGGCTATACAGGGTCTTCTTTGATTCCATATGAAATTTAAAATTGATTTTTCTAATTCTGTGAAGAATGTCAATGGTAGTTTGATGAGAATAGCATTGAATCTATAAATTACTTTGGGCAGTATGGCCATTTTCACGATATTAATTCTTCCCATCTGTGAGGATGGAATGTTTTTCCATTTATTTGTTCCCTCTCTTATTTCCCTGAGCAGTGGTTTGTAATTCTCCTTGAAAGGGTTTCACATTCCTTGTTAATTGTATTGCTAGGTATTTCATTCTCATTGTAGTGATTATGAATGGGAGTTCATTCATGATTTGGCTCTCTGCTTGTTTATTGTTGGTGTAAAGGAATGCTTATGATTTTTGCACATTGATTTTGTATCCTGAGACTTTGCTGAAGTTGGTTAGCAGTTCAAGAAGTTTTGGGGCTAAGATGATGGGGTTTTTTAAATATAAAATCATTTAGATTTTCTATTTTTCATCTGCAAACAGAGACAAGTTGACTTCCTCTCTTCCTATTTGAATACCCTTTCTTTCTATTGCCTGATTGTCTAAGCCAGAGCTTCCAATACTATGTTGAATAGGAGTGGTGGGAGGAGGGCTTCCTTGTCTTATACTGGTTTTCAGAAGGAATGCTTCCAGCTTTGTCCATTCAATATGATATTGACTATAGTTTTGTCATAAATAGCTCTTATTATTTTGAGACATGTTACCATCAATACCTAGTTTATTGAGAGTTTTTAAGATAAAGGTGTTGAATTTTATCAAAAGCCTTTTCCGCATCTATTGTAATCATAAATCATGTGGTTTTTGTCACTGGTTCTGTTTATGTGATGGATTACGCTTATTGATTCACGTATGTTGAACCAGCCTTACATCCCAGGGATGAAGCCAACTTGATTGTGGTGGATAAGATTTTTCATCTGCTGGATTTGGTTTCCTAGTATTCATTGTCTATTGATAAGTCTTAATTATGCTGAGTGAAAGAAGACAGATATAAAGAGTATATACCATATGTTTCCATTTATATAAAATTCTAGAAATGGAAACTAATCTATAGTGTCAGAAAGCAGATGAGTGTTTGCCTAAGGATGGATAGGGGTACTAGGAAAGTTTACAAGGGGCTACAAGGAAATTTTTGGAGGTGATGGATATGTTCAATATTTTGATTGTAGTGATGATTTTATGGGTATTTACATATGCTAAACTTTATCAAAATACATTTTAAATATATACAGTTCTTTGTATGTCAACTTCAACTATACCTCAATATAGCTGTAAAAAAAGTAAGCAAGAGAAAGGAAGGAGGGAAGAGAAGAAATCACTCCTGTTCACTATATTTGAATACACTGATCATATGAATTAATACAGTCTTAGAGGAAGTCTTGCATATTTTAAATTAAAAATCTGGCTAAGGATTATTGCCATGAATGTAATATGGACTTAATTATTCATTTATTCAACATATATTTATTTGGAACTTATTATCATCTAGGCACTATTACAGGTCCTATGAATATATCTGTGAACAATGCAGGTGAAGTTCCCATCCCTTATAGAGATGAGGGAGTCAACAACTGTCCATAGATTAAATTTTATAAAGAGAGGGGAAGACGTGCTTACCACAGAGTTAAACTGATTCTATGTGATTGTCAGGAAGAGTAAAGCAGAAAAACGAGATAGACAGGAATATTGGGGGAAGGATTGTTATTTTAGATCGGATGGTCAGGGAAGACCTGGCAGATGATATTTTAGCAGAAAACCCTTTTTATAATGTTAATGCTTTTATTTTATATGTTTTCATAATTTCATCTTTTTAAGATTTTGGATAACAAATAATTATCTGAATAGTAGCTGGTAATTCTTGGACTTTATGTGACTCACCTCCTCGATCTTAAGAAAGAATCTGAGGGGTTTGTTGGTGGTTGGGGTGAGCTATGAAGAGTTAAGCAAAATATACATAAATTAAAGGCCTGTGAGATTTCTGAAAGCCAAACACCAATTAGAAAACCAGTTTCAAATTAGAATCATCTCCCATAATTATCACTTTGAAGGGAATTACCTTAACTCCTGTAATTGAACATGTAGCTCCCTTTCATTTTGCAGCTGAGCCCAAGTATTCTATTTTTGATTTACCTTTTCTTGTCTGTGCTGATTTTTACATGTTGAAATCAATACAGTCATAGCAATGAATAATCAGGTCATCTCTATATTATCATATTGCCCCATCTATGTTGTTATCTGTTCATTCACTCACCCAGAGTGTATTAAGCACCCACTATGTGCTGAACACTGACCACAGCATGAGGCTAGGACAATGAATTAGACATCGACTTTGAATACCTGAATAGCTTATTGTCCACTGATCATGGACAACCATGAAAATGAATAAGAAAGGAAATTGCGAGAGGCGATAACTTACAATGTAAAGCAGAAGGAGGAAAGCTTGTCAGGACCTTTATTATGGGGTGTCCTCAATAACTGTTTCTGGAAACTGGAGCTTTTTTTCCTCTCTTTGGAATCCTGGGTCTAGTTCTTCAGAGCCAATTAGACTTGTCCAAACCCCTCTTGTATCTTATACTTCAAAGTCTTAGAAAAAATCATGAAATATTTCAGAAACAAAAAAGTGTAAATAATAAAACAATAAACCCAGCTTCAGAAATGAAGCATTATCAACAACAGTTGACATATGCTGTGTACCTGATGCTTTTATCTCCCACCTAGCCATATCGGTTTCCCAAAGAAGTAAATTCCATCTTGATTTTGGCTTCTATCAATCCCATGCATTTCTTTCTAATTTATGTATACACACACACACACACACACACACACACACACTACATGTGTATATAATGTTGCTTTTTGTTTTTAAACTTTATATAAATGATGTCATACTCTAGGTATTCTAGAAACCAGATTTTCCTACAAGTATATAAGATTCTTCCTTGTTGATAACTATAAAGCTAGTTTGGTCACTCCTCTGTTCATGTTCTTCCATCATGTGAGCATCCCATGACTTATTTCTGCTGTGGTTGTTAGACTTTTAACAATGACGCTCCAATAACACCACTAAACATTCCTATACAGAGTGCCACATGTACATGTGTGAGAGGCTCTCAGGAGTATACTTGGAAATGGAATTACTGCATCATCAAATATGCAAAATTTCCATTTTATAGATGTCACCAAATAGCTCCCCCAAAACTTTATAGCAATGTAAATTTCCACCAGCAGCATATAAATTCCTATCTTCCACATTCTCACTAATTCCTGGCATAATCATATATAAAAATGCTTTCAAATGAAAGGGTGTGAAATGGTACTTCAATATGGTTTGAATTTATGTTTTCCTTATTACCAGTGGAGTTGAGCATCTTTTCACATGTTTAGTGGTCACTTGGGTTTCCTCTTCTATGATTAATTTTTGCTCATTTCCTCAAAGCATTTTCACATCAGAGTAACTCGCTTTTTTATCTTCTCCAATTTTAAAGGTATTAAAGTTTTGATAGGATATACTTGAGCTTTTCTGAAATCTTAAATAAAATTTTTCTTACTGCCCTCATTCCCAAACACCTTGTTTTCTTCTTTGTCATTAACTTTTCTTCAAATTTGAAAACTGAGAGCAATTCATGGAGTAGTTTTTCTTTAATTATGGCTGTGCATTGAGGAAGAGTATAATAGGAAGAGTAAAATTTAGAGTCCTGTGGAAGTTTTTGAAGAGAGAGATCAGAACCAATCAAGAGGCTTTTATTACCCTTGAGCAGACAAAAAAAAGAGTTGATGCTGGGAGGTTGCAGAGAAAATTGAAAATGGATGGTTTCAGTCACAGAATGGGTCAGGCTAGGGCTGTTCTTCCATACAGTTGTCTCAGGAGCCACGGTCTTGAGGTGAACCTGTCTATCATCATATGGGGTCCTGAACATAAGCTTTACAGAGATGAGAGAGTCAGGACCTGCCCACTAAAAATGTCTTATGAAGCCTGATCAGTCACACATAATGCTGGACATTGCTTTAAGGTTCTCTGACATTATAATATACAATATACTGTATTGTAAAAGTATTTATTCCTTTATTTATATTTATTAAATGTTTGCTATGTAGAAATTACTTTACACATTAACTCATTGCATTTCTCAACACTCCCGACAGGTTATTAAACCATTTCACAGATGAGACACCTGAGGTTCATCGTGGAAATAACTTACTTATAACCAGAGTCCCCTATGCCATCCTCCTCAGCCATTCTCCTCTAGATATTGGTAGGGAGAAAAAGTCGCTTTTAAATCGCAACCTTCTGTGTTTATCACAGAAAGAGTAAAGCTAAAGATTTAGGTAATTTGTGAGCAAACACTTTTCATTTCCTCAAGAAACAAAGAAAAAAAGCTAGGTCTGGAATCCTAGCTTTTCATATGTTAGCCAAAAGAAGTGTCTCTAGTATTTTCTTCCAGAGCTTCCTAAAATATTCCCAGCTTTTCCAAGGTCTCCACTCTCAGAGGTCATGAGTAGTTTCATGTAACCTCAAATGGCCTAACTCCCAGTGCTTGAAGGTAAATCGCTCCTGCCCCTTGAAGAATTTTCTCAGATGAAAAACTAAATGTCTTTTATAAAGGAATTAAACATTTGTTTTAAAAGGTGATATGTTCCCCCTGAAACCCTTTGTACTTTCAGCAAAATTAGTCCAAGTCAGTTTTTTTTTAATTCCAGTCAAGGGTTTTATTCAACCTTAAAACTCCTATGGCCACTAATCCACAGAAGCTGTTTATTCCTTTGAAGTTTCCTTTTGCTCAGACTTAACACAATTTTCGCCAAAGTTACTCTTCAGGAGACTTTTGGAGATTATTCTCTCACCAGGTTATGTCCTATTTGTGTGGTGGTTGAGCCTGTGGCTTAAATTTCATAGGGAGCACTGAGTTGCTCAAGTCCAAGGAAGAGTGGATAAGTACTTCCAGCACAGGGAAAGGTTAGTGAGAGGGTTGTATATGTGTGTGTGTGTTTGTGTGTGTGTTTGTGTGTTTGATTTGCTTTGGTTTTGCTGAAATGAGCCCATGAGATGCATATTGAAAAAGTTAAATTGTATTTAGTGTGTTCTAAACATTTGTATTTATCAGAACTAGAAACAACTGCGTTTCAAAATAGTCACAACTATACAATGGTTATTCTCTCTATATCATTATTTTCCAGTGTAATTATTAACTAACTTGAGATAATGATGAAATGATCTTAGTAAATGGTCTAATAAAAAAAATTATGTCTGCCAAATTGACTGTGAGCGGCAATGAAAACGTAGCACATGAAAGTGGTTAAGTGTATTACCCAAAGTTCCCATTACTGTATTCAGCCATCTCGCCTTATGATGCACTAATATTTCTCTTAAATAGGGTCATGGACCATTAATTTCCTGGCCTTGAAATCTCTTATTATTAAAAGTGTTACTTAGCAACTTTTAGACATTGAAGTAAATCCAAATAAGAAAAGCCAAAAGGTCTGTTGGTCTGTTCACTCTTATTGTAAAAAACGATTGATGTCCTGTGCTGGAATATTTTTCATCTGCTTTCTTAGAATTATATTGTCTTGTGTGGGTTAGGGGAAAAGAAGTACAATGTGAGTTTCCTTGGCTCCCATAGATTAGGGAACAAAATTACAAACATTTGGTGTTCATCCCCTATGTCCGCCTCACTATTCTTCATATATGAAAATGACTCTCTTCTCTCTCCTCCAAATGTTGGATTCAGTCTCTGAAACAATACTTGCTACCTATTACCTGGCTAGAGGGTGCAGCAGGCCCAAATAAGTCTATTTCATTTTTTCTGTTTTTTTGCAATTAAGTATTTTTTAAAGTCATTGTCTGCATTTTTTTGCTAAAAGGAGTCAGATTTATCTTGATCATGCAAATTGGCAAAGCTGCTAGAACTGTCAAGATGGAAGTACTACTTCCATTGTGTTCCTATTATAATTTAATACACACTTCCATTGAGGCATTTACCATCTTGTACTGACTTACATTAGGCTTACGTTCAGGACTGGCTTCCTGGGTTGGTAACCTTTGCATTTGCACGGGGCCTGTGCTTCACAGGGCTCCAGTCTTGGTTTTATTGCATGCTGTGGCTGTCTTGAATTTCCTAATTTTTGAAGAAGGGGCTCGCTATGCATTTTTACTTTGTATTGAGCTCCAAAAATTATATAGTTGGTCCCGTTTACATGTTTATCTTCTCTACTGGAGATGAGTTATTTGAAGGAAGGAATTATATTTCAGGTCCAGTTTGGTGCATGGATTGATTAAGCTACATGGACACTTAACAGAAAAACATTGGAATCAGTTTAAGTACGTAAGAAATGAATGAATTATTTTAAGATACTATCCTTTATTTTAAAATACTATCTACATGTTAATAATATTGGTAAATGTCCGATACAATATGTTTTCTAAATAATTATAAATTGTATCTAAATCAGTATGATCTCTATTTTTAATGCATTAAAAAGTAAAAATAAACACATGAAAATGTTACAAGTAATGGCCTTTTGGAAGAAGAGAGTATAGATACATTTTTTAGCATTTCTGTATTTTAAAATCATAAAATGTCAAAATATTAGTTTTTGATAATTTTAAGAACACTTTCACCTTTATTAAAGATATTAACCTCAACTTGCATGCATGTATATCAAAGATTGCATTTAATCTGTAAAACCTCTTGAGTTGTATTTGAAATTTCCAAGAAGAGAAGTAATGATACATGAATCTTCAAAAGCAATGATGTTGAACATGTTATGTGCTTCCTATACTACAGCAGTCTTTCAAAAAATATAGCTTGGGAATCCATATTGTGGGCAAACAATATCAACACAGCTCTGCAAACCACATTGCACCACCTTGGGGTGCAGTAAAACAACAAATCTTCCCTAGAAGGAGGGCGTGAGAGTGGCAAATCCTGCAAAAGTACATTTGTAAGACTGTGACTACTGAATTGATAAAAACTGACAATAGAAATGGTAGCAGAATATTTTGTTCATAGCTCTATTTTAGCATTTTGTGTTCCAAGTGCCCAAGTATGCCTTTGCAGCTCTGTTTCAGTTACTTTGATGCTGCTTGAGGGCATGGACTATGTATTTTTTTTTTGGAGTCTCTCCTCCAAATGCATGGTAAGACCTGGCATACAGTAAGACACCGTAAGTGTTTTGAAAATGAATAAGGAATGTACAAAGTCGTGTCTTATTTATCTTAATTAGGGTCATATTGCTTGACATTCAAAGTAGAATATGTTTTATAAATGTTTTTGATGAAATTATTTAAATTAAGCAGAACCACATTTTGGTGTCAAAACATTGAATGAGATGATAGAAACCTGCCTTCCATTTAGTTATGGTACTAATTTAGTCCCAGAGGAAACACATTGTGAGGCCTTTTCACAGACCATTTGGCCACCCATTTCAGGTTCAGTTATTGTTGAGCAAACACTAATTTATATATAGCCTTGTATAAAGAAAACTGTAGAGCTAGGATAAACTCACTCACTCAACCTCAATTGCCTGTTGTGTAAAATGTAATAGCACTGCTTGCTTGTTATACCTCACAATTTGTATAGAGGCCAAGTTACCAAAAAACATCCATTAGACACTGTAAATCACTATAGAAATAGTACTTATTGTATGCAAAATACTATATTAAGTGATCTGAGAAAACTGATTTAAACCAAAGAGCCCTGTCTTCAGAGAATTTATCATATAATCTATGTATGAATTCTTCAGTCTAGTAAAAGGAGCAACCAACAGTTTTCTGAACCACAGAGCAGAAGTACCACCATCATGAATTTACAAATGCTCCCATCCTGTTGTAGACTTTATGCAACTGCACCTTTAGCTGCTGGGACTTTCAAACACTTTAAAACTTTAATTTTGCTTATTTCACACATTTACCACAGTGACAAGGGGCAAGGATTTTTATTGTTCTTTTTAGTTTGTTCTGCTGTGAATAACATATCATTTCCAATACAAATCATGGAGCCTTACTTTCCCTAAATTGTATTTCTCAAGTTGAAACCGCCTATGTGTAAGCAAAAAGTGAAAGAAAAGGAGAGAAGCAGGGTCTAGAGCATTTGGAGGGAAAGAGAATAATGCCAGGACCCTAAGAAAAGGCCCCTTTAGCAACTCACTTTCCCCTTTTTCCCTAGGTTACAACAGTATTCACCACTCAGTTTATTTCCTGGATGAGGACATTTGTTAAAGATTTCAGTATCCTTGTACAAAAGGGGAATAAAAGTTATAATAATAATCTCTCCCCAAATCACCATCAGCAGCAGCAGCAGCAGCATCAATACCAATCAAAAAGAAATGGTGAGATTATATTTAAAAGGTCCACACAGTAGTATAGAATGGACACAGCTAAGAAATCCTGCCACTCTGGGTAAACTCAAACATATCCAAGATGTAAATCAAGTCTGCCTTGATCTTGGGCAATTTGAGTTTTACCTGGAAGAACACAGAAGAAATTCCTCAGGTAATAACAGCCTGGGGATTTATGCAGGGCAGATGTGGGGTGTGAGGTAGAGAGTGAATCACCTTCTTTTATCTGAGCCCCAGTGCCCTGTAGCTCCATTGTCTGGGGAGTCCAGACCAAATTGTGGACTTGCTATAAACTTTACCCAGTGTTCAGCTATACTCATTTTTATGTAGTTTCATATTAAATCATCTAAGGCCCTCACAGAATCATAGGGTGAGTTTGTGGTAGCTTTTCCCCCAAATTATTCTGGGATGTGTTTAGATTGGCATTTGAGTATCAGTTTTATTTGTTACTGAGTATAAATCAAAGAAATAATTTCTGGATAGATTCAGACCCAAATATCTCCAGTACAGCACAAGTATATATATATATATAGCCAGTAGAATGTTATATATTTTAGTTCAGTTTGATAAAATATTGTTTGTTCTAACATCAAGAACATGTTTTAAAACAAACCATTTCAACCCTAAACTCAATCAGTATTGTGGAGTCAAAAAAATCATATAATCAGAGAAAATATATTTAATAATTGGTGCCAATTTTTAGATGGTGGTCTTTTGAATTTTCTAAATTTCCTAATTAGGGTGTAGCAATTTTAATGACAAAGAACTACACACAAGCACCTAATTACAGTGGAACACCACTGATATTGAGGAGGTAAAGAAAGGGTAACTAACATACCATCCATTTTGTCTGTTGCTATCCCACAAAACACATCAGAGTTCAAAACTATAAGATGAAACACATTCAGCCAGACTATTTTCAAAAGCTCAACTGTCTGTTTTTGAAATGCACTAATTTAAATTTAAAGACACATATTTAATGTTTTCCCTTTGTAGGTTTTCAGCAGCATACACACATGGAGTCACCATCTGTTTTCAGCCTGGTTCATTACCAATTCATCCTCCTGCTCTGTATTATCAGATCAAGAGGGTGGACATAAATTTGGCCACCTGGGCACTGGTGTCATTAACGTGTACCCCAGCCACACACTCATAAAGTGGTTTTGCTTGGAGCTGTAACTTGGTGGTGCTTCATTTTTCCATTTGATCAGTGTTGAGATTTGTTCAGTAAGCTCTTAATAACATAATTTCAGAACAAACTGGAGGACACTAAGAACTTTCAGGAGTATTTTGCCTAGAAATCCAGGAGAAAACAGCTTCTGTTTTCAGGAACAGACACTGGATGGCAGGACGAAAGGGGCAGGGATAGAATCAGAGAAGAGAGAAGAGAAAGGCAGAAGGAGATACATGAAGACATAAACATAGAATTAAGGGAATACACATAGGATAATTTACTTATTTTAATGAATGCATGTATGAGAGAGCTCAGAGTGGCTCAGTATCATTTTGAGTATAGCTCATCATTAAATGTGGGTGAGCCCACTTTTTTCCTCCTTGTGAGGGAAAACCTATATCGATTCATCCCAAGTCATTTAGTTAATCGCAAAATTGAAGTGTTTTTAAAATTAAAACAGAAGTTTTACTTCCCTAATTACAACATTAACTGACCATGTGTCACCTTACAAACTACACTGGATTGAGAACTCATCCGATAAATATGAAGTGAATTTAAACAAATTGTCCTGGTTCATTTTTACTATCCCTTTTAAACATTGAGCAAAATCAGATAAGTACATTTAGGTTATAAACATAATAGGAAGCGGCCGGGTGCGGTGGCTCAAGCCTGTAATCCCAGCACTTTGGGAGGCTGAGACGGGCGGATCACGAGGTCAGGAGATCCAGACCATCCTGGCTAACACGGTGAAACCCCGTCTCTACTAAAAAAAATACAAAAATCTAGCCGGGCAAGGTGGCGGGCGCCTGTAGTCCCAGCTACTCAGGAGGCTGAGGCAGGAGAATGGCGTGAACCCGGGAGGCAGAGCTTGCAGTGAGCTGAGATCCGGCCACTGCACTCCAGCCCGGGCGACAGAGCGAGACTCCATCTCAAAAAATATATATATATATATAATAATAATAATAATAGGAAGCAATTTATTGTGTAGTAGTCATATATTTTAGAAAAATTTAATATTATAACTGAAAAATCATATAAAAATATAAAAATTATCTGCTGACTCAAAAAAACTTTCTTCTTGGGTTTCTGGGCTGATTCAGATTTTAGAATAAAAATAAGAAAGGTCTTATTACGGTATTAAAGCCATACTACCCTGAACGTGCCTGATCTCACCTGCTCTCAAGCTAAGCAAGGTTGGGCCTATTAGTACTTGCATGGTAGACTGCCTGGAAATAGCAGGTGCTATAGGTTTAACCCAGGAGGCAGAGCCGAGATCATGCCACTGCACTCCAGCCTGAGTGACAGAGGGAGACTCTGTCTCAAAAAAAAAAAAAAAAGAAAAGAAAAGAAAAGAAAAGAAATCAGGCCAGGCACAGTAGCTCATGACTGTAATTCTAGCCCTTTGGGAGGCCAAGGCAGGTGGATTACCTGAGGTCAAGAGTTCGAGAACAGCCTGGCCAACATGGTGAAAACCCATCTCTACTAATAATACAAAAATTAGTAGAGCTGAGTGTGGTGGAACACACCTGTAATCCCAGCTATTTGGGAAGCTGAGGCAGGAGAATCGCTTGAACCCGGGAGGCAGAGGTTGCAGTGAGCTGAGATCGTGCCACTACACTCCAGCCTTGACGAAAAGAGCGAAACTCGGTCTCCAAAAATAAATAAATAAATAAATAAATTGTTTAAAAATCCGGAAGCAAATATTGAACGATTAACATTCTTTCAATTAACCAATAACCAAACCTTTACTGAATTGCTACAATATTTGCAATTCTGAAGAAGAAAAAGATGGAACATAAAGCATACAGCTTTCACTTTAAAGGGTTTACAGCTCAGGTTGGTGAGATAAGTTTATTGAATATAAAAGCTGAAGCATTTTATTTAAAAGTTTTACTAGGTATCAAATTATATTCACTGCAGAAATTCAGAGGAAGATATCAATGATGATAAGTCAGAGCAGTAAGACTACAAGAAGGAGGTGATGGTTCTGGGGAACTTTGTGAAGGATGGTGCATTAGTTTGCCAAGGCTTCCATAACAGAAGACCACAGATTGGGTGGCATAAACAACAGAAATTTATTTCTCATAATTCTGAATGCTGCAAGATCAAGCTGTCAGCAGGTTAATTTCTCTGGAGGCCTCTCTCTCAGATTGCGGATGACCATCTACTCACTGTGTTCTCATAAGGCCTTTTCTCCACGCACCCGTGCTCATGGTGTGTCTCTTCTTCTTCTCAAAAGAACAAGTCTTATTGGAAGAGGACCCCATCCTTACAACCTACTTTAGCCTTAATCATTTCCTTAAAGGTCCTATCTCCAAACACAATTGCACTGGAAGTTAGGGCTTCAACAATGGGTTTTGGAGGGTGAAGAAGACAAATCGGTCCATGACGGATGGAATCTGGATGAGGCTATATTTTGTAGGGAGGGTGGGCAGTGATATGATATGAGAGAATACAAAGATAAGCCTCATTAACAGAATGATTATCAGCCATCACTAATACAATTTTGTGGGTTGCCTACATCTGTTGCATAGAATAGGCACATGGAAAAAACAGAAATCATGTGTTCCCTTGGTCATCTAACGATATATGAATCTTTAAAGAAGTTTGACAACAGATTATTATATCACCGTTATTGGAATATTTGTCTATGTTTTATATCAAAATTAGATACTTCATTAAAAATAAATGTCCTTGTTCTAATTCTTTTATGTACATTGTTTATTCTGGTGAAATATCCTTTGACTCTTCTAGATCTACTGATCAGATTTTAACTATAAGTCATATAGTTTCTTGATCCCAAGAAAAAGCAAACTGAAAAACTGTAATACAGAGAATGCCAAGAACTGTACTGGGTTATTAGTTACAAAGGTAACTAATTACTCCAGAATTTTGGTGATTTGAAATGATAAGCATTTATTTTTTTGCTCAGAGTTCTATTTGACTTGGGCAGCCGTTCAAGACAACATTTTTCCCTGTAGTAACTTAGAGATCCAAGCTGCTTTCACCCTGTGGTTCTGTCTTTGTGGTCACAGCCAAAGGAGAAAAGAAATCATGTAGAACATGTCCCTGCTCTTAAGTGTCCCCACCCTGAAGTGACACACGTGGTTTCCCGTCAAATCCCATTGGTTAAAATCGGTCACAAAGACCCATCTAATTGCAAAGGAATTGAGAAATGGGATGTTGCTCCGTGGTCAGAGAGGGGAGAAGAGACTGTAAACAAGTACAAGAAGTCTCTATCATATTTAGTTTTCCCAGATAGTATACATAGGAGAGAGGAAACTCAGGTGAAGCATATGTGATGGGGAAAAAGATTAGCAACATGTTTATTTAATTTAAAAACAAAATAGAAGTACTTAAAGCTTTAGTTTTCCTATTTTAAACAAACACTGAGAAAGATATTTTACCATGATCTTGCTTTCCAGTTAAATACCATGATTGCATGTGTATACAATATCTAACTGTTCAGACTTGTATGCCCTCACATCAGAGAGCTGCTACCTAAGTACCCCAGTAATTACAAGTTTTAAAAAAGTCCTTGTGTTGAAAATTACAAACCCAAGGACTTATAATGTTGTATTGTTGTTCACTTGATATATTTTATTAAATTTGAAAGAAAAAAATTTGTGGGGTCATTACATAATTATTTCATCATAAATGTAAATGACATTGGTAGGTGATATGGTAACCTTAAATTAAGTATCATTAGCACATTTATACAAAGAGCCATTTCTAAAGTTTTTGAACATTGACTTATTTTATGTTCTTTCTACCTCAAAACCGTTTTCAAGGAGATTATAAACTATTGTTAAGTTTCACTCCTGCAGTGTACAATGAGGAAATGAATTTGAGAAGACCAAAACCTGAAGTCATTATAATTTTTTTCTCATTGTCTTTCACATCTTCTGATATTTTTATTGTAAAATAAAGGGGAAGGCAACTATGTAAGCCTTGAGTTCCAGCTCTTAGTCACTCTTAGTGTCTCCTGGCTCCTGGTTTTTTCCTCTCTAGACACTTTTTCAACTTCTTTACTAGTGCCTCATTTGTGGGCTGATGTCTAAGCTTTGAGTGTCCCTAAGTCTCTCTCTTGAATATTCTCTCTCTGAGTCATCCCATAAACTTCCATGGTTCTAAGTGCTATCTACACACTGCTTTATCCCAAAGTTGTATCTGTAGCCCTGATCTTTTCCCTAAACTCCAGATTTATATCCAGCTGCCTTCTTGATATCTCCACATAGATATCCAACAGGCGCCTCAAACTTAGCATGTGAAAAATGGATGTATTATTATCCTGTCATCCTTGTGTCCCCTATATACCCTGCTGCTCAGGACAAGAAGCATAGAAAACTTCTTTGGTCCCTTGTCTTTCTTTACGCCACATCTAGCTCATCAGCAAGTCTCATGGGCTCTTCTGCCAAACTATGTCCTGAATCCAACCACTTCTTTCCTTCTTTACCACCATCTACCAGCTCATGTCACACTAATTCTCATCTGATTATTGCAATAACCTGCCAACTTGTGTTTCTGCCTTCACTCTGAAAATCCACCTTCCACACAGCAGCCAAAGTAAACACAGCACAGGAATCAGCACATTGCTCCCCTGCTTAAAATCCTCCCATACTTCTCCAAGCCCGTAGATCAAATCCAAGTTTTCACGGCAGCTTTCATGGCCCTTCATGACCTTGGTTTTGTTTACTTCTGACCTCATGTTGGTCCCATTCTCCTCCTAACTATACTCTAGTAACTCTTCCTTTTTGCCTGTACTTTGGTCTTGCTGACCCTGTTTGCACTTCGGGACCTCCACACAGGTTGTTTCCAGTGTCTGGACTGTTCTTAGACTTTCATACATTCATTATTCAGTCTTCATGCAAAATCACACTTCCCCAGAGATGCCTTCCTTTATGCCTCCTCCATTATCACGTCACTTATTCTACTGTCTCTGTAGTAGAAGGACTCAAGGTGACACAAAACATCGGCCTAAATATTACTTAGCAGATGAAATGAGCAAGCTAGAGAATGTGGGTACTGCTACCATTGTTTACAAGGTTTTACTCTTAAAAGGTATTCAGTGCATACTCAATTTTCATAGGTTAGGCATAAAATGGGAGCCAGACTCTAATAAAGAAAAGATAATGGGAAAAAAACAGGTAAGGAATTACAGATTCCAGAGCAAGTAAGGAAGCCAGAAAGGGCATTCAAATAGTTATTTTTTAAGAGTTTTCGTGGCTGTGTATGAGTCCATAACCTTAATTCATGTAAATTGGGCTACAAGAGCAAGGAAAGACTGCATCATTGACACATATTACAGAAAGGCATGGAGTGGTCTTTTTTTTTTTTTTTTTTTGCAGCAAAAGAGATAGAAGCTATTCTTTTATTGGAATGCAGGGGTAGGATACACTAAAAGGCAGTGGTACTACTTAAATCAATGAAGAAGTTAGGAGAGAACTTATCCAGAAAAAAAATTCACTTTTTAAATTTTTAACATTTCACTTAAGATTTGGGCCCAAAACAAATATAATATCCTATGGCCAAGAAGAATCAAAATAAGAACTAGAGATTTCAAGAATGGCATTAAAAAGTTGGGATTTATTTCCATACATAGGGTAGTTAAAATGGCATCTGCATTCATCACAGTTATTGGGCTCCTACCAGAAGCAGAGTGTATGTAGCTGAGACAGAGTTAGAAATAGATAGGCTTTCATAGTTTGCAAAGACATTTCATGAGCCACCGAGTTATCTTGTATACCAGGGGTCAAGAAATCCAGTCTGTGGGCCAAATCCAGCCTGGCCACCTATTTTTGCATGGCTGATGAGCTAACAATTTTACACTTTTTAAGTGGTTGCCAAGAGTCAAAAGAGTATATTATGACATGTGATAACTATGAAATTCACATTTAAGTTTATATAAAGCTGTATTGCAACATTGTCATACCCATTCATTTACGTACTGAATATGGCTGCTTTTCTGCTATAACAGCTGAGTAGCTGCCTCTGAGATAGTGTGGTCCACAAAGCCTAAAATGTTTACTCTCTTGCCCTTTACAGAAAAAGATTGCTACTTCTTTTCTCAAAAACAGACATAGGGAAGGCAGTTTATGGCTGAATCATAACTAAAGTAGAAAGGAGGAGAAAGGAAGCCAGTAGAAAAAGAATCAAATTAAAGTTGAATGTGCACCTGAGGTCATAAAACCCAAGGAGGAGTTAGTTGGTAAAGCCATTTGTGAACACTACCAAAGAACTACTGTTCAGCTTCTTAAATGAAGATATGCGTTTTTCTAAGGACAAGGAACTACTTGCCAAGGAGTATGCAAAACGCAGGACTGAATAAACATGGAACATCTTCCTGAAATGTGATTTTGCTCCAAGGTTTTTGGAGGGAATGTCCAAGGATACGGGAATAATTTTGTATTTAAAAATAGCCCTTTTATTGAGTAGAATGCAAAATTTGCATGAATTATTTTAAAATCAGGATTAAAATGAAGCTGCTTCAGGTTATAATTCCAGAGTTATTAATTTGCTCTTCTCTGCCTGTAAGGGTATTAGCAGAAAGGTTTGAAAAATACATCATGGAGTGCTCCAAAGAATGTGTCTGGGTGAAGTCACTTTCTAGGACCTTAAGTTGAACCTGGAAAGCAAAAAGTTGTAACTTCCCTGTCAATCCCAATCTATTGGTAATGTTTTCTTGGAACACCTTTGTTGGGAAGGATTCTGAATCTATGTCCTGCTCAGAGGTAGACAGTGAGTGAGTAACAACGTCTGCTAGAGCAGGAGAAAATGGCACATGGCAGTTTGCTGTAATGATTCATCGGAGATGAATATGGAAATCCATCAAAATCTTTATTCATCACATATTTTTCAGCTTCTTCAACCTCTCAGTCAAGGGTATGCTAGAAGGTAGTGGTGCTACCCACATAAATGAGAGACTGTATGTAGAAAAAATATTTGCTTCTTGAATATTTAATATTTCACTTTAGGTTTGGGCCCAAAATAAAGATCTATTTTGTTTTAATAAGAAGTAAAACAAGAATTGGAGATTTCAAGATTTAATGTTTATCACCTAATTTTTTTTTATCGGAAACCAACGTGTGCTAATATCATCTACTTTTAAAGCCATGTCTGTCCTTGCATTTCTATCTTTGTGATTCAAGGGGTATCAACTAATACAGTGAGTATGTCCAAGTTTACCATCAAGGAACCCTTGAAGATTTTACAACACTCATCCACGCCATCCAGTCTTTTGTTGATCTCTGAAAGATACGTGGGTGAAGACAACATTAAAAGGGCACTGATGAATTGTAAAATTTTATTCTATAGGGAATGGGAAAGTATTTTTTTGAAAAGGAAGAAAAAAGTGTTAATAGAAAAATAAGTGATAGAAATACAAAGGAATAATTGGAGTGAGTGAAGCTGGGGGCAAGAATGATGTCTAGGAAGAGTGGAACAGTCCAGAAAAAGAGACAAAGAGGACCAGGCCTTGGGCAAAGAAAGTAAAGGGGTAGGGAGAAAATCAAGAGATATTTCCAAAGTAAACTCATTAGATATTAGTAACTGACTAGATGTGGGGAACAAAGGAAGTAAATGACGAATACAAGAGCCTTTAATCAACTAGCTAAAGAATTAACTGTACAATAGGGAAAGCATGAAAGGGAAGAGTTGAAGGCAGGTTTCAGTGATTATGCGGATCATTTGTTTGTTTGCTCTTAGATCTACCCGCTGCCCTTCCCTCAGCCTCTTCTGCACCACAGAAAACTGTATTACCCAGACTCCCTTGCCTACTGGCTTCTGGGAAGCTTTGGGCAATAGCGGGCACTGGTGGAACACTGGAGGTTGTGAGATAGGGAGAAGCCAGGGTATTTCCTCCTCTATGAATTTGCCTCAAGCAACATTTCTCACAGCGACCAGATCATCTCCAAATTTCGGCTCCTACCAAACCAGCTTTCTGTCCTCAGTTCCAGCTCCTTCTGTGGTTATAGCTCTAGCCTTAGCTATGATTCTAAGTCTAGCTGGGCACCTGTGGCTTCTAGATTCTGGAAACTCCACCTCTTCATGTAATCCGTCTTGCATTAGGGGTAAAATAGTGTCTCTGGCTGTTGCTAATCTCTGGGTCATCTTGGCAACATATTTTGGCTCCGTGTCTCCTTTATCACCTGTATAGCCAATTCCTGGTGTTAAATTCCCTGTTTGAAATACCCTAACTAGTTTATTTCCTTGGTTGTACCCTTATTGACACAGGAATGAATTCCGTTTTGTGTGTATCTGTGTGTGTATGCTGCTTATATCAGGAAGACTCAAGCAGATGTAAACATTTTAGCAAATAATGCCCAGGCATCAAGCAATAGATCAATACTTTTCATAAATGTTCTAGTTTGTTAATAAGGAGAAATCAAAAGAATCTATCCAATGAAAAATGTAATAGATGACCAACTTGTATAGTACTTAGTATATAGAATGCTGTGCTGACCATACGTTACACATTTTACCTAATCATATCCTTAAAGTACAACCTTGTATATATTTTCATTTGGTCCTTAAAACACAACCCCTGGAGGCAGATGATAAAGTGATCCCCATTTCACAGATAAGGAAACAGAGTGGAGGGATTCAGTAATTTTCACAGGCCACTCTCAGTCTGGATTAGAACTCGGGCACTTGGACTCTAATTTATAGTTATCTAGTTTATAGATAAACTAGCAACACTAGTTTTGCTAGTTTACACTAACTAGAAAACTAGTTAGTGTTCTAGATGTAGTTACCAACATAGGTTTTTAAAGATTTGTCTTTTTTAAAGGACTGTTATATTTTGGGGGTAGACCAAAGTACTAAGTTATTTCTGAATGTATCTCTAAAGTAAAAAAAAAAACTCCACAAAATATAATTTTGAAGTTTTTAATGCACAAAAAAGAACATCCCAGGAACAACAGGTATTGACTTATTAACGATGAAGCACTATATAAGGAGACCCCTCCCCACTTAGTAAATGGGAAAATAGTGTAAATAGACATGAAAGGAGGTAACACTTCAGGATTAAATGCAAACCCTAAAGTTGTATACAACATTCATATATGGCTTATTATCTCATAGCAATATTTTCATAATGATGTATATGATATTTATTCTTATTGGTAAGACGCTTTTGAATCAAAAGTTAAACAAAAACACTGAAGAGGTAGTTTTGCCAATGCAAGGTGAAAAAAAAATGGCTTTACCTTGCTTTGTTTAGAAATCCACAACCATTATTTTTCTGTTCTAATTTTCTCCTGGATCAACCAAGAGGATAATAATCTTTTGAGAAAAAGCCAATTCACAACCTTCTAAAAACTGGTTCCCCCAAGTGAACAATGATATGTTCGAAACAACTGCTCTGAAAGTCACCTGGGAAGTTTCCATAGTGTTCCTCTCCATCTTGCATCTGAAACAGATTCTGGCTCAATAGAGACCTGTTAAGATCTGACCAGCAGTCACAGAAATTCATCCATTTATCTCCTAAAATTCTATGCACAGGCTCATGTTAGTAACTTCTTCAGTGACCCAAGAACATTGGCAAGTGCCCTGTCATTGAAAGTCAGGGATTGCTTTAAACTTGGGGGCGGGGAAAAAGGCAGTCAGAAATAATGTTTGTTTGGACAATTCTGTAGCTGGCCTGTGAAACTGGCTACAAGTGACTGGATATAGTCCCTCATGTTTTCAGTTGTGTTTCTTCAAAGTCATCACATCTTAGACTCAAAGGCAGTTTGGGCTTCTGATTGCCAGATGCCACCTGCTGCTTTTTCTATGTGTGGGACATGTGGAGTGGGGAAGGTCTATACAATATGCAAACTCTTTGACACTGGTCATTTGACTCTATATACAAAAACTAGTTTATCCTACCCTTACAATGAGAAATAAGCCCACAATGAGGGGAAAAAAAGTTTCAAGAGACAACAAAACGTGTCAATTCTCCAAACTAGAAAAGTCATTTACCAGACAATGGGTTAGGAACCACTAGAAACAAAGTGACATATTAATCAGGCATGACTCGTTACGCACAAGAAAGCATAAATATACAGTAAATAAGAGCTTTATATGTAGCCCCTGCAGAATATGTACACATTAGGGCTGCTGTGAAACTGAGCAGGAATTTCCAGAGCGTATCCTCAGCTAAAAGCAGTTTCATCGCACAACAGTGTGAAGGTGACAGATGCTGAGAATACCATGTGGTAACCACTAAGCAGATATCCACATAAACATATCCTTGAAAATGCACAACGTGAGAAATAAATGTCACGAGTGAATAGCGCATTGCCTGCCAAGCATCTTCTTTCACATAAATAGGCAGAAGTCCGTCCTCCAGCGGTGGTCTGCAGCCTCACACCGCTAGCATGTCCGTGGTGCTGGGGACGGATTCTCTCAGCACACACTGAGCCAAGTCATGGGCTGTGCACTTACTTACTCCTGCCTTTAGTCTCCAGATTCAAACCAAAGCATAAATAACACAGGGGCCACGCTGGTGGTGCTTCCTTTCACCGTGTTACTGGGAACAGATACTGGGCAGAGCAGCACAAAGGCTGCACACCAGAGTGCAGGAGTGGAGAGTAGCTTTGTGCACGTTTGCAAAAACAAAAACCCCTAAAAATCTACCAGATGTGTCTCTTGTTTTATTGGTTAGCTCTGTCTGTAGCTAAGAAGACGCTGTGTTGCTCCTGGGCTCTTTCTATCAGCTTCCTTTTCTTTTTCTTGTTCCTCTTCTCCTTCGCCTTTGGTGTTCTCTTCCCTACAATGAAGGAAAAGAAATGAAGAGATGTCAGAAATGGCTCTTTCCCTAGGAAAGAAAACACAAAAACATTGGGAGTTTTGCACAAAGCCCATCTGGAAAACATCACCTATGGAAAAAGCCTCAAAGAGAAAATTGTTCACATTAATTTTGACAGAATAATAATAATTTACTAAATTGGATATGCTGTCTAAAATAGAGACTGATCTTCCTGTTACAGGGAACTGGCATATTGCAAAACCTCCCAGTGGCCTGATCCGTCTTTCAAATATCATCCTGCCACAAAAATTCCATTTATTCCCTCCTATTTTTAACAAGGCTACCCTTTACTACACATCTTTACATCTTATTACTGCTCCACATGTTAGTGGGTCAAAAGAAAATAAGCATCTATCTATAGCAAACATACCAGAAGTTTCAAACTCCTCTCTCCCTTCCCCATGGGGGAAAGCGTCTTGCTTTTAACATTATTTCCTCCATATTCCAAATACCAATGTATAAAATGACATATGTGCAATCCTTTATTTTCTATAAAAATTCATGAGGACATCATTCATTACATACCTTATGCTTCTTATCCAAATCCCCTGGACAAGTTGTTGTTATTAATGGAGAGCAAGAAGAATGCTTATTTGTTCTGATGAACTGGTGGTATGTGTCTGACTACCAGATGATCATACCAAGTTATCCTATTTCTCTTCTTTGCCTTAGCCACTAGGAAGCCCAGGCTACAAGCTGACTAGTTGAGGTTTTCCTCCATCAGGAATTTTTTAAATGCCGTTTTCCCCTTTGCCTCTGCTATATTTTACTTCCTCCATCTGTGGTTATAGTTTTATAGGCTTACTTTATAAGGTCTCAATGTTTCTAAGTATGTTTACGTAAGATTTTGAGAAAAAAGAATAAAGAACATGAGACATCTGTCTTAGGTCCATCACCCTCTTTGAGTTCTAAACACACAGAAATCAGAGGATTTTTAGAACAGAAAAGGGCTTTAAAGGCCTCCTGCATTTTACAGAAAGTAAGTAAGTCACCCCTAGACACCTTCAGTACAGGAAGACTTTTGTCTCAATGAACGAGAAAGAATCCTTTCTTCCTCTCTTACTTTCCCTACTTCAAATTTTATCTTGTAGTTCTACAAAACCTAACTTTTCTCTTCCGTGTAAGGTGTAGCTATTTGACAGCACAGTGATCAGTACTACGAATAGGGAACAGAACATTTAAGTTTTGTGCTCTTCATCCTTCCCATACCTGTAAAATTACATAACCCAGGCCCTTTCATTCCAGGCATATAGCTGGCCAATTTTTCAATCTAGCCTATGGAAAAGTAGGCTGATGTCAAAAATGAAAAGGAAACAGACCAGAGTCTAGGGAGATACATGTATTCGGAAACCAGAGTCATACAAGGTTAAGGCAGTTATGAGATTTCTAAATAAGGTAGATGTTTCTTATTTCTGTTCCTTCTGATCAGAAAGGATCTGTTTTAAGGATGGAAAACAGGCTTACTCTTCAAGACCCTAGCACAGTGACTGGCACTTAGTCGATAGTCAATAAACATTTGCTGAACAAATATTTTTACATCTTTTTATCACAAGAAAAAAAGATTTAAAAGAATAACTTATGTTTAATAGGACATTGCATTAAAACAATGAGAACATGATCATGCCCCCATATTAAATTATAAAGGTCCTTAAAGCTAACTTCTGCTTCTCATTAAATTCTGGCATTAATGTTATAATGGCATTTTGCCATCTTGAAATGTAGTTAATCTTACGCAATGAAACCTTAGTTCAAGCCATCATTAATCAAAGCAGTTGTAAAGTTACAACTATTTAGTAACATTATCTCTAATGATGAGACACACCAAAGGAGGGCAGAAAAATGAAATACTTAATACAAAATAGCATATTTTAAAAGCTTCAGTTATAAAGCGTTATGAAGAAGTTTTTGTTCTGCATTTTCTCTAAATAAACAACAAAATCCTTAGTTTAAAAAATCATTACTGACTACATTTTAAATTCATTTGGTTTATGCTTAATTGATATAAAGTCTGGAGTTTCTTTTAAAAGCAAATTGAAATTAAGTGAATGGAAAAATAAAGCTTATCTTACTAGATTTTAAAAATGTGTTCTGCCAGAAAGAAAGCGTTTCACATTCACAAGAAAGCTTCGTGTAAATTATGTAGTTGCAAGTTAAATATGTACTACTTTCACTAACAGCAACTCCATGCAAGATGACGGGAAAAGCTTATTTTAAGATGGTCAATTTCGTGTCATTTACCCAATATATTATTCTGAAGCAATTGTCAATATTAAATGGTTTTGGGTTTGCTCGCTGATATGATATTTTGTAATAGTGAAGTTACTCAATATTTGCATAAAACAATTGGTATCCCGGCCAAAAAATCAGCAATGCTTCTGAAAGCTCATTTATGTAAAATAATTTTTTAACTTGTACAATTACTCTGTTGGCAATAAGCTATATGGTACCAATTCCAACAAGTAATGTTTTGGGGGCCCTAATTACAACCCTAAAGATTCTCCTCAGAAGTCTCTCTTGAGTGACACACCTCTTTGCTATTGTTTGGTTGGTTGGTTTTGCTTTTGGCCCATCCCATTTCTCACATAAGATATATTGCAAATACCGAGGAATTAAGATGGTTAGCCAAGGTTTGACCACAGACAGGCCTAAATTAACTGAAAATATTTTGTGGTCCATACTACATTGTTCTGACTTCAAGCCCAGCTCAAAGTAGTAAAAGAATACTAAAATACAACATAACATACAGAAAGGGTCTTTCATACATATTCTTTTTTCACGTTCTAAGATTTTCAAACATGAGAAAAGAAATCGGTAAGATTAAAGCTAACAAAAAATCCTTGTTTTTATCTATATATTTGAAAATAAGTTATATTAGACATACAAATGTGCTAATTTCCGTTTCCACTTAATTTCTTTACCTCTGTAGATATGGGATTAGACTTGGAGAATGATTTCTAGATTTCAATTGCTGCACATTCCCAAGTACATATATGCTATACGGGAAGTATTTAAAGGCAAATATGATGCCAGTCACCCAACGCACAATTCAAGCCATGAATTTAACTTTACTTTTTAGCTCACGAGAGAAGACCTGGAATAGATACTGCCCAGGATTTAAACAAATAAACAAAAAAAAATGGTTTGAGTTTTACGAGGGGATTGTCAACATCCAACATATCCAGTTCTAATGACAAATTTTGCATATCTTTATCCCTAGCGTCTTGAGAATGCAGTGGCCTTAACACATCATAACTAAGGGAATCTCTTCAAAATCAGGTAGAATCAGGTCTACAGGGCAGATCTTTTTAGCACTGTTATGCAGATGCAAGGAGATGACTGGTCCCAATTATTACCATTTTTAAGGGAGGCAATGCAGTGTGGTTTAGAGAAAGGCTACTTCTGGGAAGAAGAAAACCTGGTAGCTAGGCACAGTCTTGTAACTAAGATGTCTGGTAAGGCATATGCCTGACTCTTAGTCTCTCTGTTTATAGAATGAAAATACTACAGTAATCATTCACTAGAAAGTTATGAGACACTGAAAAAGTTGTGTCCCTAGGATGAAAGGAAGATGTGTAGAATATCACTGGCAAGACAAGATTATCCTCAAAATGAACAAAATTAGAAAGATACTATCAAAGCCACATTCTAACATAATTACATTGACTTGCTCACATGTGGAAATGGTCCAAGAGCATAACCTATCAACTCTTCTGCAGAGAAATATGAACAATTCCTTAGGGAAATACTGCTACCATCCAGCTGTGAATTGCTGCTATTAGAATTAGAAATAGGGTAGATTATTTTGAACCAAGATATAGGCAGACTCACAAATTACATGAAGCTGTGCAAATGCCAAGTCCACTGCCAGTCAGACAGTGATTTCATTCTTTCATAAACTCTCAAAGTCAAGGAAGGTCTTTCAAATGTTTTCTCCTCTCACTGGGTATAGGTAAGAATCTTTCCATCACCAGAAAAATGTTTCTCGTACATCCCTCAGAGTAAGGCACAGAGGCTGTCTAGAGTTTCCATAATGCAAGGTGTTTTAAGAAAGGCTTTGAGGGTAAATATAATGGAAGAAAACTAACGAAAAATTTCAGTAGCTTTGACTATAAAAGAGATAAAAGCTTCTCTCTTTCTACGCATATATGTATAAGTAATACATGCACATACCTACATACATAAACACACAATCTGCAGAAAGTAAGCCATAATTATGACAAATGTGATTAACTGTAATTACTGTTGTAGCCACAACTGGGACAAAACTAGGACTGAGTTTTACTGATTTTTAAGTTTGTAATGCTCTAACTTGAAACCTGGGCTTCAGTGCATTATAAAATTCATCATGGAGATTTTGAAATCACCTCAGAGAGATTCAGTCATTCTTCAAAGCCGCTAAAACTTAGGGACAAGAAGCCTGTGTAACCACCAACCTGGCAGATATTGTCATATTTCACAGAACACTCTGGAAGCAGAACATGAAATGTTCCTTTCACATATAAAGTTAGAAGGACTGAGTTGTAACTGATGAATAGTACTGGACCATTTATTTTCCATATGAACAACTTGATTTTGCCCAAGAATGAATAGCAAGAGAGATTTATGTAGGATTAGTGATTGTCTAGAAAACACCAACTGGTTTCTAAAATATTTTTAAAAGTTCATTTAAAAATAGACGAGACCTAAACAATTCATAAAGGAAATAAAAATAGCTAATAAATATATTGAAATAATCAAATCTCACAATTAAAACTTCCAAACAAGATGAGATGCCACTACAAAGATCCTTAAAAGTAAAAATACCTAACACTTGTAAGAATGTCATGAGACAGGCAACAGGATGCATTGACAATATAAAATTGATACAGCCTTTCTGAAAAGCCATCTGCCAATATGCACAGAAGTATTAAAAATATTCTTAACTTTTGACTCAGATCTAGGACTCTATCCTCAGACCATAATCTAAACTTGGACAAAGATTTATGCACAGAGATCTTAAGTACGTTACAATTTTTTCAGTATTAAAATGTCCTGACTACACTTTTCATGACCTCTTCTTTTTGTGATTACTGAGGGAATAAAGTATATTTTCAACTACGAATGCAAGTATTTTATATTTTAAGTAATAGCAATTAACTTTATATCCAGGAATACTACTGTTGGATATCACTAAAACTTATCATAAATGGATCTAAGAAAAAGCCTGTAATACAAAAGCATTCCTCCTGTAATGGAAATGACAGTAAGCAGATCCTTTTGTGGAGTGATCACTCGTAATTAGACCTGAGATATAAAAACTTAAAAACTATTGACCTAAACCCTTCAGACATTAAGAATGGAGATTTGTTAGTTCTTGAAGCATTTTTCCCTCTAGAAAGCAGTCCAGGTGGGCAAATATGATGAGCAGGACTGGGATCTACCATACTATGTCCTATGTAGCCTAAGATAATCTTTCTACTGTCCATATAGTTCAGAATAACACATTTATTTTAGCTGATAAATAAAATGTATATAGTGTATAACACGGTATTGTGATGTACATATATAATGTGAAATGGTTAAGCTAATAATCAAGCTAATTAACACGCCCATCACCTAATATGCTTTTTTCTTGTGTGAGAACATTTTAAATCTACTCTTAGCAATTTTCAAGTATAAGAGTTATATAAGTGTCAGGCGTGGTGGCTTACGCCTGTTATCCTAGCACTTTGGGAGGCCAAGGCGGGTAGATCACGAGGTCAGGGGATCTACACCATCCTGGCTAACACGATGAAACCCTGTCTCTACCAAAAATACAAAAAAATCATCTGGGCGTGGTGGCGGGTGCCTGTAGTCCCAACTACTCAGAAGGCTGAGGCAGGAGAATGGCATGAACCCAGGAGGCGAAGCGTGCAGTGAACCGAGATTGTGCCACTGCACTCCAGCCTGGGCGACAGAGCGAGACTCTGCCTCAAAAAAAAAAGTTATATAAGTAAAATGTACAACAAATACATATTATAAATAAGTAAAATGTATATGTATTAAATATATGTATTAAAATGGAAGTTATTTAAACTTTTATTAAATTTATTTAAAAATAAATTTACATTTTACTTGTTTATGTAATGTAAATCGACATATTTTAATTATTTTTATTTTACTTATTTATTAACATAAAATGTAAATAAAATAAGAGTTACTTATTTACATCAGCTGAGGAGTCAGAAGTGCGAGTAAGGTGGAAAGAGTAAAGGAAATGAATCAACTGTGGCTCTTTACTGACAGCACAAAGTTCCTTAAAAGGCATTTTTAGTAACAATCATTTGGTTATCTAGAAATGCACCTCTTCTTTTCACTAAAAAGATTCCACAGATAGCTGTGTTTTGAAAGGACTGGCAACATTTAATCCTTCAATAATGGTTTTCTATCATTTTCTTCAAGAAAAAATAATCTAGAGACAAAGCAATAAACATTAAAGTGTTGAAAATAATAACAAGTCACTTACTAAGGAGAGCTTACTTGAATGTCAAGTAGTAACTTAGAAGATTTTTCAAAGGGCCACTTAATCATTTTATCTTCATAAAAGAGCATGTGCTTTTAAAATCTACACACAATCTAGAGGTAACTTATAAGAGTTGTTCTTCTTGCAAGACTTATTGATAGAGAGTGACAACTGTCCAAAGTAAATAATGGACAAAATTAAATGTGACAATCATTCAGAATATCAGGATTCAGAATACTTACTACCTGCACAGGTTTACACTAATTTGTAAAAGGTATTTCAATCAGCCAATCTAAATGGGAAGCCTCTATTACTATTCTTTCATCTGTAAAAATGTACCATATTTTTGATCTAAAATAGTATGAAATGGCTTCAAGACTTCAATTTTTCTTATAGAAGACATTTTATTAGGAGTCAGATCTGTTACCCATTTTTGTTGACAGGAAGTCCTATTTGGTTTTAAAATTTTATTTCATGTTCAAAACGATGGAAATGAAAGAAAAGCTAACCCTGAAGAAGATCACCGGAACCTTTATAAATGAACTGTATTACCACTATGGTTTCCTGCACATGGTATTTCAAAAATTCTCAGAAGTTCCTCATTTTACAGCTCTGAAGAAAATCTGTTCTTTGAGTCTATGACATAGCTTTTAAAGGGGCAGTAAGAATATTCCACAACCTCATTCAGCTTTCTTGAAGCAATAAGGACTATAACAAGGTAATCTGAATGAGATTTGGGCTTGTGTCTTAAATCCCTAGTCCGTCAAAGAGAAACACAAAACAGTTTGAAGACAGGATTCTGTGGTATTTCACATAGGTAAGCACAAACAAGAAGAGATAGTTTTAAAACTATCTAAAATTGTTTTCATAAATACTTTAGGTTAATTGTAAAGGACAAAGTTTTCAGATTAGTAGAAACTGTAAAATACGATTCTACTATTTGTGTGAAGAAAGTAAATGAACAATTCTACCACAAGGGGGCAATAATTCACTTTTACAGTAAGTACTGGTTAAGAGATGGTTTTTTAAAACAATGTACAGGGCAACTTGGGGGCTATAATTTCTTAAATACTTTTTGTTGAACCCCCACTGGAGGCTTTTTCTTTCTTTCTAACCATAGGTAATCTCTTTAGTGGACTAAAGATTAACAAGACCCAAGTACTGCACAAGGTAAAAATATAATTGTACTGCTGTTAAAAAGATATTTGGGCTAATCAGAGAAAAAAAGAAACTTAAGAAGGAAAATCTGCTATTCAAATACTGATTTAGGAAAAGGCATTATTCACAAATTCTGGTTGCCACTTTCTTATGGGAAAGTTAAACTACCTGAAAAGAACAGGTTCTTATCTTGGATTCCTTATTTGTAAGAACAGAGATGTAAAACTGCAAATGATCTTCAGAATCTTCTGGTGCAGAAAGTCACATAGATTTGACATCAAGGGTGAAAGCTGTTTGGTAGTGATTTCTGACAATTTGGCCTTCCAGCAGCACGATGAGTTGGCTGCACTGGTGAGGGTGGAAAGACAGCAAATATACTAGGCATTTGCTAGGCCCTGCTGTAGTCCACTTCTGCAAGGTGGTTTAGATAATGAAGCAACTGAAGCACAGAAGATCTACAGTGACCCCTACCCATCTGTGCTCTGAGCCTAGTTCTGCTACTCTCTCATATACTTTCCCAGCTTTTTTTTTTTTTTTTTTTTTTTTTTTGAGACGGAGTCTCGCTCTGTCGCCCAGGCTGGAGTGCAGTGGCACGATCTTGGTTCACTGCAACCTCCACTTCCTGACTTCAAGCGATTCTCCTGCCTCAGCCTCCTGAGTAGCTGGGATTATAGGCACGGGCCACCATGCCTGGCTACTTTTTGTATTTTTAGTAGAGACGGGTTTTCACGATGTTGGTCAGGCTGCTCTCAAACTCCTGACCTCATGATCCTCCTGCTTCGGCCTCCCGATGTGCTGGGATTACAGGCATGAACCACCGCACCTGGCCACTCTCTCGCTTTAAAGGTCAATGGATAAGGGTAGAGAGTCATTTTTCAAGTTATTGAGTCATTTTGCAAGGAAGGCAAAGAAGCACCGAAGACAATATTACTCTGACTGAGTTCCACAGAAAAAAAAAGAAAAAAGGTCATTGACGTCATCCTAACTATGAAATCCTGTATGAACTGGTAAATTCTGCATAAATAACAACTTCTCTGTAACATAGATTTTCTGTAAATTTATACTGCATTGATTCATTGCTTATTCTTTCTCTTACATTTTAGCAAGATGCAGGCTATAAAGTTTCCTAAGTGTAAGGTGAGATGGTGAACATTCCTACTTTGAACCAGGCCCTGTAAGTGCTTTACATGCATTTTCATTTAATTGAATGCTTTTGGGGAAAAGGTAAGTACTCACACTGTGCTGCCAGGATGCTGTACAGGTGCCTGTCCTAAATTTACTCAAAATAAATGCAGATAAATACCAAGCTCATTTGGCACTCGTAAATTAAGTCAGAAAAACCATCAGGTTTGCAGAGAAAATGATTCAGCTGTTTTCATTTGATTAGGAGCTATGGGATAACCAGAAAAGCATTAAGTTCCTCCATAGCTGACTTCATACTATAAGGGAAGGTACACTTAAGATAATTCCATTAGAACAAGAAGATGTAATACCTTCCTCGTGGTCTTAAATCAATAACCATTAACTAAATGAAAAACAAAAAGCAGTAGCCCAAGAAATGACATTTAAGACCGTCATCATATGGCAAGCATTTATTTAATCTGGATTCAACACAATTTCTGTGGAACTTGACACACAAGTGAAAAGAAAGTAATGGTTTATACATGGCATCTATATAAGATAATGAGACTGGGCATGATGCACACCTGTAGTCCCAGCTACTCAGAAGCCTAAGGCAGGAGGATTGCTTGAGCCCAGGATTTTCAGGCCTGCAATGAGTTATCATGATGCCACTGTACTCCAGCCTGGGTGACAAAGCAATATCCTATATCTTAAAGAAAGAAAAGGGTATAGGTTATTGGTCCAAGCCAACAGCTCAGTTAAGTGGCAGGTCTTACATGAACACAGTTAACACAAGATAACATGAGGGGATGTATGCTCCACAAAGGATCATAAATACATTCCCCACTCTGTGCCCTGTAGCACTTTGAACCTCCCTCATTGTAATATTTACCACCTTCTATTGCAATTTTGTTTGGCTGTATATCATGGCTACTAGTTTGTAGATAATTAAAAATAGGTTGGGCGTGGTGGCTCATGCCTGTAATCCCAGCACTTTGGGAGGCTGAGGTGAGAGGATCACTTGAGGCCAGGAGTTCAAGACCAGCCTGGACAATATAGGGAGATCCCATAGCATCCTGGTTAGAGCCTTTCCAACATCAAGTTACAGATATTCACTTACACTCATGTCAACTGAGAGTTGGAGCAAAGATATAAGGGCTACATCGAAACACTTCCAGTGGTCAGGAACCAAAGCCATACTTTGTCATCTACTGTAAAATGAACTCTCCTGTTCTTCCCAGGATCCCCCATGGCTTCTGGTCTCAACTTCAGCTTTGTACATGGTCTATGTAGGCTATACTATATCCCTGATAAACTCTGACTTTTTGGCTTACCTCCCTCTTATAATAGCCTCAGTCCTCTTTTGTCTGAATTGCATATTCTCTAGAGAGGAATTCAATATGTCTTAGTTGCTACAGAGCCATGGATGCCTGAACAGCTCTTGGGTGGATCACTCCCAGGTCTAACCTGGAGAAGTAGCAGGGTGCAACATGATACTAGCCTTGGCAGGCATCTAGAATACAAGGTTAAGAACATGAATTTGGGGAGTCGGACGGCCCTACATTCAAAGCAGAGTTATGCTGCTTAGAAACTAGAGATCTTGAACTAGACACTTTTTCTAAACCTTAGTTTTCTCAATTCTAAACTGGTAGTAGCAATGATGTCTGCTCCAGCATCTGTATAAGGAGTGAAAGAGAATATGTATAAAATTTCACATACACCTGGCACACAAACGCTAAATAAACTATAGTGCTATATAAGGTGCCTTACTTGTATTATTTCTAATCCTTACAGCAACTCGCAAAGCAAGCATTATATCCATTTTGCCGATGAGGAAATAGGTTTCGAGAAGTTAAGTAAATAGCACAAAATCACATAGCTCAGCAGTGATTCAAACCAACATCTGGCAGATTCTAAAACCTATACTCTTTCCACTATAGTCTTTGGATCCCTTGTGTCCAGCAAAATGCCTTGATCTCATAATCATTTAAATGGCTGCTAAACAAACAAACTAATAAGTAAATACTAGGCTGGAGAAGGGCATCAGCTTCCCTGCTCAGTCCCACACAATATCAGGGTTCCCTTAGGTCCCATTAGATCCCTGATGGGCCTGGCCTACAACCCATCTTTCTCAAATCAGTTATTCCCTGGGGTTAAGACATTCAAAGCCTCAATTTCCCAGGGTCAAGCAACACATTTAGCAGCTCCAACTCAGTATCAACAGTGTGCCTATGGCAAAACTCAAGGAAAAATTAAAAAAAAAAAACACAGGATGCTTATTTTTCAGCTGAGTCGGAAAAAGTTTAAACCTGTGGTTCCAAAAACCAGTTCACAGGCCAGAGGTAAAAGATTCCTCCAGGGTTTCCAGCTGCATCCATGTCCCTACAAAGGACACAAACTCATTCTTTTTTATGGCTGCATAATATACCATGGTGTATATGTGCCACATTTTCTTAATCCAGTCTGTCACAGATGGACATTTGGGTTGATTCCAAGTCTTTGCTATTGTGAATAGTGCCGCAATAAGCATACGTGTGCGTGTGTCTTTATAGCAGCATGATTTATAATCCTTTGGGTATATACCCAGTAACAAACCTGCACGTTATGCACATGTACCCTAGAACTTAAAGTATAAAAAAAAAAAAAAAAAAAAAGATTCCTCCAGGGAACTTAAAAAGATTCCCTAGTCATGCACCAACTCCTGAAAGCCCAGAATATTTTTTAAGCTTCACAGATGACTTAGTGCGAAGTTAACTGCGTGCAATTCTAGAGCACAAAGTACTGCTGAAAGAGTGTGCAAACCTCTTTCTGCCTGGACTCCCTTCCCTGGGATCTATATGTAGGCAATCCCCCAAGAAGCAAGCAAGCAGAAATTAAGCTTCCAGTGTGGGGAGGCACACCCAGGGGGTAGGGCCCTTATCTTTATGTTCTGGCCAAGGTGGGGCAGGTCACTTGTGCTATAGCAGATTTGTCTCTCCTGTGGACATATTCCAGAAACTGGAGTTACTCTACTCTATTCATGAACAGTTTCTTTTTGAAAGGCTTAGTTCATTTGCAAAAATTCTAAAGAGACCAAGAAAATTGCAGTTGAAAAAAAATCAAATTTATAATCAAGTTTGGGGCTTCTGCCTAACTAGGGGATGCAGAGTTGGCACTTCAAAAACTAAAAAGATGAGAAAAGTACCTCTCGGTCTAGGTGACACAAATACCGGTGGTATCATGATATTTGTGGGATTACAGAAAAAAGGTTAGAAAGTTTTTCTTTTCTTTTAGAAAGATGGTGAGTTTCTTCCAAAATATTAAAATCAAATAAGTGTAAGTAGTGTGCCAAGTACCAAGTGCTGAGCATAACAACTCATTTCACATTAAAAATATCCCTTTTTCATTTTGTAATGTTTTCTTATTGATACATAAGAGCTGCACATATTTTCATGGTACACGTGATAATTTAAGATTCATATAATCAAAGAAAGGAAATTGGGATAAATACTTAAGGTGAAGGATATCCCAACTTTTCAGAAGAACCTGAGGATCAGAGAGGTAAAGTAAACCTAAGATGCCACAGGCAGTAAGTGATAGAGTTGGGATTTGAACTCACGTAGTCTGGTACCAAAGCTTACCCTCTTGTCCATTATAAGACTTCCATAAGTATAAGCCTGAGTGGGAGGAGAGGAAGGAAATGGTCAATGTTACTTTCTTCCCTTCTGTTACAAACTTCTGCAAACCCCATGAACTGGTCATTCCTTTAAGTGGCTGAATCTTTAAATTCATAAAATGAAGCCTGGGGCCATTATTGGTTTGATACAAGACGAGGATAACCAGTGGTATATTTTGTTATTCTTACAGGACAAAGAAAGTAACAAACATTTGCCAAAATAGTCTCTATCCACTAGACCAGACAAATATTTTGGTCACTTTAGAATCTTGGTCAACTACTCAAGTAGAGGCAATGGATTTCAATTAGGGGAAAAATATTTTGAGAAGGAACTCTAACATGTTTGGCATACTTCATGATTATTAGAGACATCTACAACCTTGATAGATTATCTTGATACTAAATAACTTTGTCTATAACTACCAAATATTAAAACAGGAGAACATAGTTAATTATCTTTTATAAACAGCCTAATGTTTAATGAAATGAGTTCATGTCTCCTCAACTGAAAATGACATTCTACTCTCCAGAAAAAGTATAGAGACTGCTAAACACACAATATAAACTAAAATCAAAAGAAGCTACTACACATATACACACACATATAAATGTAACAAATATCTGTAATAAGTTTTCCAAGTATTGCTTATTGTCATGCTTCTATCAGTATGTTCTTGTCAGTTTTACTTAACTCAGGTGTTAAAGCATGAGAAACCAAAAGTTTAGCATTTAGAAATTTTAAATGTAATGAAAATTATTTAAAATGAATCACCAGTGAATCAGAGGTATCCAAGAAGTGATTCACATTCCAAACTACCATAATTTTAGTAAAAGACATTACCTGGAGATTGACATATAAACAGTATCAGTGACTTATGATGAATACAAAACAAACCTTCCATGATCTTAGCAGGACAGGCTCAAGGACCTGTACTGAAACTTGAGCTAAATTGGTCAGTGCCTTTCAGTTAAAGTCTATGCCAGTAACAGTGAACAAGAACAGTAAACATAAGATGGCCACTGAATATTTACTGTGCTCAAATACTGCATTCTATTTGGCTTTTGATGATTTAAGGCAGCAGATCCAAATAAGAGTTCCAAAAAATCAAAATAATCATAGGTACTTTGAGAAGACTACAGAGAATGCATTGTCAAGAAATTTAAAAAGATGTCAATGTTCACAGAATAGGTAAAAATAATTACCTTTTAACATTACTATTATAAAAATATAAGTGTTTTCTACTGTTTACTTTGTCACTAATCAAAAGCAGAATTGCAACTACAAAGCTATAACACAGTAATAATGCCTTTATGTATTAGGAAAGCTAGAGACTGAGTTACTGAGAACAGATGTGAAAAAAGCTTCCTCCTTTAGAATTTTCAAAAATTAGGTATCTATTTTCATTACAGTAGCTTAGAAATCAGAAGGAATGAATAAATTAAGAAACTTCTGGAAATTGCTTCCAATCAGATTGATTCTAATATAAAACAGACAAAATCTGTGGATAATAAATTGTAAAGAAGATCAATGTATAAATTTAAGTGCCTTTATGTGTTTTCCTAATCTTCCTGTAGAAAAAAAAAAAAAAATTTAATTCCAGTAATACAATGCCCAGGGCTCATCATCTAAATGTTTTATTAATAGCCAAATTGGTTCTAACATATATCTTTCTTTGAAAGACAATTATATCTGTTTTAATGACCTTTCATTGAATCTTAAATTCTGGGTCACTGACAATTTCAATGCAATGAAGTAGGCCACCTGAAAAATTATGGAGACTATGCCCAATTTCCCTGAGATGTGTATGTTTTTGTGTATTCATATGTGCATGTGTATCTAAAATACACTTTTCCATAGAACACATCTAGGCACATTGGTGAGAAGACAGTTTACTTCTATATAAATATGTGATGTGTGTTTATCTTATAGTACAGAATTATATTTTTAGGATTATTACTAACAAATTGAAAATATCCTTAAATACAAAGCCAAAAAATCTGGAGATTTAAAAATTACGGGAGACATCCTATAACTGTAGCCCTATTAAAGGGAGTCTGTCTGTAGCTCCATTTTGGGGGGTGTGGGTTGGTGAGTATTCCAGGCTCTGCCAACACCTTCTTCCTTCTCCTAACTGGTTCTGTAGCACCGTGGTGGGGTGTTTGTGCTGGTTTGGCTCCTGGGAGGTCTCAGTTGGCTCTCCCTAACTAGTAGAAAGAGTTTTGGTTTGGGAGACTTCTCAAACAGGAAGATTTCAGGGAGACTTCTCAGATGGGGAATAGGAGGATAATTTGGAAGGCATACTCTTGGAGTTCTTGGTTAGGGATCTGATTAGGAAGGCCTTCTGTCCTTCTCGTCTTTGTGTGTGTATGTGGAGTGGATCTCAGAAGGAATTGCTCACAGTCCAGCAGGTCTAACTCAGAGAACCCCTCCTTATTTGTCTGGTCACATTCGGTGAGCCCCGAAGAGAATTCAACAGGCCTGTCTCAGGATGACTATCCACTCTTCACTGGTGACTAGTGTCTGTTTTGTTATGTGTATTTTGCTGTGATGAAAAATGTTAATTTGGTTCCCTATGTGGCCCATTGGGCAACACCTTGCAAAATTGAGAATCTTTTGCTCATGGTTCCATAAACCAGAAAAGAGTTTTATCTGAGATTCCTTATGGAACAGAGTCCCATCAAAGCCAATTTGAAAAGCCTATGTGAAAAAATAATTATTCTTGCTGTACTTCATGCCCGTAATCAGGCCAAGTACAATAAGACTATAGTTTATTTTTTAAACAAATCAGTTCTATCGTGATTTGTTTTTAATAGAAAATGGGGACTGGAGAGAGAAAAAAATATGCTTCAAAAGAAAAACTATAGTATATCTGTTGTTAGCTGTTCTTGAATTTTTTCTGCAGTTTGGAGTAAATCCTAAATACTTTGTGGGCTACAAGTCCCCAGACTAATGCTTTCACATATTTACTTTTAAAACTGGAAATTGCACTTCTTACCCTAGTTGGCACTAAAATTATAGATAACAATACTAACACCTTTGCCATGGAAGCTTTGGAACCCCAGCCAGGCTTGCATGGGTAGGCTCAGACAGTTGCAAAGCAGTTTCACTCCTCTTACCTTGGGGTCAACACCTTCCCCCACTATTCCCCTGATCAGCAGGAAGAAGTTGGAGCAGTTGTCACCCTGTTTCCACCTTCTTTAGCCAATATATTAAGATTTAAGGTGTTATAAAAACCCAAAGGGAGGGACTGAAACTACTAAGGCAAAATTATAACTGAGACAGTGAAAGAGATTTGACTTAACCAGCTCTGATTTGCTTTTAACCTCCAAGCTATCTTTGTTTATTCCTGGGCCTAGGCTGAAGTAACTTTGGGATGAACTTAGTTTATAGTTTAAAACAAAGATGGTAACAACCCTTTCACAAAACAAACCTCCCTCTTGACTGGGGACTAGACTGCCTTTGTAGGACTAAGAAATTAGCCACAAGATTGGAAATTATGATTTAGGAGTCATGCAACTGAAAGCTACAAGATTCTGACCCTCTGTAAACTGCTCCTAAGATCAGTACTTGAGATATTTTGTAGACCCTGCACTTGACAGATCAGCTGGCACCAACCAGATTGATAAACTGGCTCATCTGACCTTGTGGCCCCCACCCAAGAACTGACTCAGCACAAGATGACAGCTTCAGCTCCCTATTATTTCATCTCTGACCTGACCAATCAGCACTCCCGGTTCACTGGCTTCCCCCACCCACCAAGTTGTCCTTAAAAACTCTGATCCCTGAATGCTCAGGGAGACTGATTTGAGTAATAAAAAAACTCCACTCTTCTGGAAAAAAAGTTACAAAAATTATGGGTTAGAGTCAAAACGAATCACTGCTACTTTTCTGGCTCTGATGAACATTTTTCACCGAAAAGCAAAGCTTCAAGGGTCCAGTTTTTTATGCCACAAAATAAGGTGAAATAAAGCCTATTAGCTAGGGACAGGGCAAGACTTACCTCTATCCAAGTTCCTGTATATATGAACAAGATATGGAAATGATCAAAAATCTGGGTGAGGCAGGTTATGTGTTAGGAGAAAGAGAGAGAAGGAGGGAAGAATGAAGCCTGCCAGATGTGAAGAGTTGATTCTCTTTCTTAAGGATGAGACTTTAATTACTATGGCTACCACTTAAACACATATTGGCTTGGGGATCATTTTATAAAAACCTTCTAATTTAATAATAATTCACTGAGATCACAAATATGGCAGGTAAACATTTTATTCATGATAGGATATGATTTTTGAAGCTACTTGTTAGAGCTTATAAATTGGTATTAAGATCGCTTTGTCATTGATCTTATCCAAAAGGTTTCCATAATGCCAACTCTAAAAAACTAAATCATAAGGAGGTTCTAAAAACATGATCCTCTAGGGAAGTCTGCAATGGAAATGTTAAATGTGGTAATATTTGGATCATACGCCATTTTAAGTCATTAAAGTAAAAAGAAAAGTAGGATTCAAGCATAAATCCCCTTCCATATTTATTCCATATACTCCATAAATGGTGCATTTCACAATTTGAGTACATTGATTGATTGAAATACTGTGGTTCTTCCACTAAAATAATGAGTGTTTCCCGGTGCCAGAAAGACTTTATTTTAGAAGTAGAAATTAGACAAGTTCCCATTGAGGGTTATATAAATGCATAATGTTATTCAGGTAAAGAGTTTCTTCCCCAAATGCCACTATGGGAATTTTATATATTATCAATTATAACCAGTACAGAACTGTATATGTATACATTCAAAATTAAGTGCAAGAAATTAAAATGTAAAGTATATTAAAAATAATGAAGTGTTCACGTATACATCCGGTTTAAGTGTAAAATGGTACAACCTGTCTGGAATGCAATAGACAGCTGTTTTAAACTTCTTCAAAAAGTGTGTACCTTTTGATTCTTTTAATGCAGTTAGAGGACTAAAATGAAAAAAATAGTTGAAAGGCGGAAAAGGATTTTAGCACAGATAATCACTGCAGATTTATGTATATAATTAGACATGGACTCAACCTAGAGGTTAAACACTAAAGGAATTGTTTGGTGGGTACATTATACCCTAAATAGATTATACAGCTATAAATGTTGTCTGTAGTGACTTTTTAATGACTAGAAAACACAATTCTGATAGAAAATAAGTTTTGAAATGTTTCTAAGACTATAGAAAATTGTTTCGATTAGCAGATTTTATACACACACACACACTCCCCTTTAGAAAAAAAATAGAGAAGAAAAACGTGTTATTTATTCTTCCATGGTGAGATAAGAGGCAGTGGTGAGTTTTTAAATTTCTGTACTGTCTAGATTTGTGTCACATCACCTATAAAAGTTATTCTTACATGGATTACTGAATTTTCAACAGCAGAGGTCACAAAATCTAAGTACTGAAAGTAACTATCAACTTAGTTTAGTATAACCAGCAAAACTATCTTTTAGGAATGAAGGTAACATTCCTACTGAAACTATCCCAAACAATTGAAGAGGTGGGACTGACTCCTCTCCAACTAATTCTGTGAGGCCAGCACCATCTTGATAACAAAACCTCACAACACACACACACACACACAAAGAGAGAAAACTTCAGGCCAATATCCTTGAGGAACATTGATGCAAAAATCCTCAAAAAAATACTGACAAACTGAATCCAAAGCATATCAGAAAGCTTATCCACCACGATCAAGTAAGTTTTATCATTGTGATACAAGGTTGGTTCAACATATGCAAATCAATAATAGTGATCCATCACATAAATGGAACTAAATACAAAAAAACACATGATTACCTCAATAGATACAGAAAAGGCTTTTAATAAAATTAATTCCTTTACAATAAAAGCTCAATAAAGTAGGCATTGAAGGAACATACCTCAAAATAATAAGAGCCATGTATGACAAATCCACAGCCAACATCATACTAAATGGGCAAAAATTGGAAGCATTCCCCCTGAAAACTGGCACGAAACAAGGATGTCCCCTCTCACCACTTTTATTCAACATAGTATTGGAAGTCCTGGCCAGAACAATCAGGCAAGCAAAAGAAATATAGGGCATCCAAATAAAAAGAGAGGAAGTCAAACTATCCCTATTTGCAGATGACATGATTCTACACCTAGAAAACCCCATAGCCTCAGTCCTAAAGCTCTTTCACCTGATAAACAACTTTAGAAAAGTCTCAGGATAAAAAAAAATCAATGTACAAAAGTCACTAGTATTCCTATATACCAATAGTCAAGCTGAGTGCCCAATCAGGAACACAATCTCATTTACAATAGCCACAAGAAGAATAAAATATCTAGGAATACAGCTAACCAGCGAGGTGAAAGATCTCTCTACAAGGAGAACTACAAAACACTGCTCAAAGAAGTCAGAGATGACAGAAACAAATGGAAAAATATTCCATGTTCATGGGTAGAATAGATAGGAAGAATCAATATCATTAAAATGGCCATACTGCCCAAATCAGTTTATAGATTAAATGCTATTCCTATCAAACTACCAGTGACAGTTTCCATAGAACTAGAAAAAACTATTTTAAAATTCATACAAAACTAAACACAGAGCCCAAGTAGACAAGGCAATCTTAAGCAAAAAGAACAAAGCTGGAGACATCACACTATCTGACTTCAAACTACATACTATATACCACAGGGCTGCAAACAACATGGTACTGGTACAAAAACATATATGGAAAATGGAACAGAGAGCCCCAAAATAAGACTGTACACCTACAACCATCTGATTTTTTTATGAAGCTGACAAAAACAAGCAATGGGGTCAGAACTCTAGTCAATACGTAGGATAACTGGCTAAGCATATGCAGAAGATTGAAACTGGACTCCTTCCTTATAGTATATACAAAAATCAACTCAAGATACATTGAAGTCTTAAATGTAAAACTACAAACTACAAAAACCCTGGAAGACAACCTAGACAATACCATTCTGGACATAGGAACAGGCAAAGATTTCATGAAAAAGACGTAAAAAGCAATTACAACAAAAGTAAAAATTGACAAATGGGATCTAACGAAACTTAGGAGCTTCTGCACAGAAAAAGAAACCATCAACAGAGTAAAACAGACAACCTACAGAATGGCAGAAAATATTTGCAAACAGCATCTGACAAAGGTCTAATATCCAGCATCTATAAGGAACTTAAATTGGTAAGGAAAAAAACAACACCATTAAAAAGTGGGCAAAGGACATGAACAGACGCTTTTCAAAAGATGAGACGCATGTGGCCAACAAGCATATGAGGAAAAAGCTCAACATCACTGATTAGAGAAATGCAAATCAAAACCACAATGAGATACCATCTCACACCAGTTAGAATGGCTTTTATTAAAAGGTTAAAAAATGTCAGATGCTAGTGAGGTTGTGGAGAAAAGGAAACACTTATACACTGTTGGTGGGAGTATAAATTAATTCAACCATTGTGGAAAGCAGTGTAACGATTTCTCAAAGAGCTAAAAACTAAATTACCCTTCAACCCAGCAAACCCATTACTGGGTATATCCCAAATAATATAAGTTGTTTCATCATAAAGACATATGCACTCATATGTTTGCTGCAGCACTATTCACAACAGCCAAGACATGGAATCACCCCAAATGCCCATCAATGATAGACTAGATAAAGAAAATGTAGTACATATATGCCATGGAATACTATGCAGCCATAAAAAGAACATGAGCATGTCCTTTGCAAGAACATGGATGACACTGGAGGCCATTATCCTTACCAACTTCAGCAGGAACAGAAAACCAAATACCCCATGTTCTCCCTTACAAGTGGGAGCTAAATGATGAGCACACATGGACACAAAGAGGTGAAAAGCCGACCCTGGGGCCTATCAGAGGGTTGAGGGTAGAAGGAGGGAGAGAGTCAGGAAAAATAACTAATGGGTACTAGGCTAAGTATCTGGGTGATGAAATAATCTGTACAAGCAACCCTCTTGACACAAGTTTACCCATATAACAAAGTCACATGTGTACCCCTGAACATATAATATTAAAAAAAAAAAAAGACAAAAAAGAGTGAATGTAGCCAAGATACTTTAAAACATACAAAAACTGAGGTTACTACAGACAAACCCTCACTAAAGGGAACATCTGAAGATGTGCTTCAGAAAGTAGAAAATGAGCCACAGAAATAAATTGAGACACCAAAAGGAATGCTGGTGGGGAGGGAGTCTTGAACATATGGATAAATCAAAACAAGCATTGCATATATCAAACAAAAAATGTCTAATTATGAGGTTAAACATAAGGTGGAACTTCGTAGTGCACAATATTAACATATTCTTTGAAAAGAGAGGAGGGGATCAGTATTAAAAACTCTTTGAAAGTCCATGTATTGTCTGGGAAATGGATGCAATTCCAATAAAAATTCCTAAAGGCTTTTGTGTACCTCTATTGGTTTTAACATTTTTTAAGATCAAGAAGTCAAAATGGCCAACACAACTCTGAATTAAAACAAGGTGTGGAATCTTGTTCTACCAAATTTTAAATGTATTATTATAAATGCATAGTAATTAAGAGCAGTAGGGTATTGATGACGGGATTGATGAACAGACACACTGAACAGAAAAGAGAACATACCCATACATATATAGAAACCTCATATGCCAGAGTAGTGGAAAAAGAATAGGATCTTAAATCAGTCACGCTAGGATGTCTGGTTTTCCAAAAAGGAAAGCAAACAAATTGTATTCCCAGCTCTCACCTAACACGCGCGCGCACACACACACACACACAGAGAGAGAGGGAGAGAGAGAGAGAGAGAATCAGTTCTCAAATAGATTTATGGTTTATGGGTGCAAAAAATGAAAGCTTTTAGCACAAAATACAGGAGAACGTAGAGGTAGGGAGGTATTCTTTAAATCTCCATAAAATACCAGTATATACAATTATAATAAGATTACTATCCTGCACTCAGATAAACTTCATAGCTATCTCCCATTTATAAGTGAGAACATATGATTTTTTTTTTTTAATTCTTGAGTTACAAAGTTGTCTTTTCTGAATGCATTTTTGAATGAATTCAGAGTGATATGATGGATTTAGAGGTTTGGCAAGGGGTGAAGTTTGAGGGGTGAGGGATCAGAGGTAGAAGAATACATATTGGGAACAGTGTACACTGCTCAGGTGACAGGTGCACTAAAATCTCAGAAGTCACCACTCAAGAACTCATCCATGTAACCAAAAACCACCTGTACCCCAAAAACGATTGGAATAAGAAACAACTTTAAAAGAGGTATAAAACAAACTGTGAGAAGGTATTTGAAACACACAAAACTGACAAAGGATTTGTATCCAGAATATTTTTTATCAAAATTCCATATCACTCAATTTATACAGAACTGAAAATATATACAAAACTAAAGAGTATATTGTTTATGCATATAATAAATGTCCTCAAAACTATAAAGAAAAAGGAATTACAGAAATATTAGGACAGTGTTTATACAGCACCCCACCATACTGTGAGGAAACCCAAGCTAACCACAAGGAGAGACGATGTGGATAGAGGAATACCCAGTCAACACCCAGTCGTTCCTTCTACACCAGCTCTGGAGCCAAACATGAGCCTACGAAGCCTTCAGATTAATTCATCTTCAGCAGTCAACAAACACAACAGGATGGGTGCCCTCAAGTGAGCACCTCACACCTGTAGCTCATCAATTCTCAGATGCATGCAAATGATGATAAAATTGATTTTTTTTTTTTTGAGTCAGTGTCTTGATCTATTGCCCAGACTGAAGCACAGTGGTGGGATCTCCGCTCCTGCAACCTCCATCTCCTGGGTTCAAGTGATTCCCCTGCCTCAGCCTCCCTAGTAGCTGGGATAACAGGCATGCACCACCATGCCAGCTAATTTTTGCATTTTTAGTAGAGACAGGGTTTCACCATGTCCAGGCTGGTCTCGAACTCCTGACTTCAAGCTGATTCTCCTGCATCGGCCTCCCAAAGTGCTGGGATTACAGGTATGAGCCACCATGCCAAGCCTAAAATTGGTGATTTTCAGCTACTATATTTTGGGATGTTTGTCATGCAGTGATAGACAACCACAATAGATGCTATCCTGCACATCCTCTTTCTTGTGCTTGTGCTCTATTTAAATGTTTTTGCTGATGAGTGCACATGAACCCATTATGGTAGGATTTGAATAATAAATCTGGAATAAATTTTTTTGCAGGGTGTTACAGCACATATTGCAACAGCAACAATTCATGCAGCACGGAACACCAGTAAAGGTAACTTAATTGGATACAAGATTATAGAGCTGCATTCTTCATCTTTCAACACTTAGATGCTACTCCACTACCATTTGTTTTTCTTTCATTGAACGCTAAAGCTAGAAGTCTGAGGACAGCTTAATTTTGACTTTTATTCTTTGGCTATAGAATGTTTTCCTTCTATATGCTGGCAGGATTTTCTCTTTATCCTTTTCAGTCAGTTGTTTTGCCAGACTGTGGTCTCTATATAGACACCTCTTTCACATTTGAATTCTTGGACTCTATAAACGCAGGGCATTTTTTAAAATAAGACATTTTACTAAAATGTTTTAAAAGAAATCTTTTAAGTAGTTTTAAGTTCATGGCAAAATTAAGAAGGTATAGAGATTTCCCACATACCCCTGCAGGGCATTTTTCAAATCAAGTATTTTTTGTTATTAATATCTATCATCTTTTCCATCATCATTTTTATGACTATCTTCTAAAATTATATTTGACTTTCCCAAGTTTTTCTTCCACATTGTTATTCAATTTTTCAAATGATCAATTCTGTCCTTGACACTCCTCAAATTTAATTTGGCTCCTCTACGTTTAGGCTTATTTCAATTCTTTCTTTCACCTGGCCTCAACTAATTTGATCAGAATGTCCTATTATATCTCAGCCTATTCACTATTGCTTCCCACATACTTTGTATATATTATGCCATCCCTGCATTCTGTTGGGGATAAACTTTTTCCCCCTGCAGTTTTCTTCTGTTCCTATATATATCATATGCAAAAATAATAGAAATCTATGCTTTGCCAAATTTTTGAATGATTTTCTTATTCTGCAATAATTACTCCTTAATTTTCTTTCCTTCCTCAATAAAAAGTCTGCTCATATCCAACCAACCAATTGTGAGCACTGCCCTGTCCTTTTGCTTATCTAGGTGTTGGCTATATTCTGTTTTCATTCTAACAGATGAGTAGCCTTCTAACAGATGACTTGCCTAGCCCTCTACTGAGTCCAATGTTTAGGCAGTTTTCTCTACTGTGTCTATGGCTAAACTAGTCTTACTTACTCTCGGAATCGCTAACTCACTAAAGGGAAATAAATTATTATTTTTAGCATTCACTCCCACCAGGGTTCCTTCCATCATCACCCTGATTTACAGTACTCAGTGGAACCACATGTTCCAAGACACAATGTGCCATCCTCTTCTTACGTGTTTCTTTTCTGAGAGTGGGTTAATATTTGTAGGTAGAGGAATACCACTAGGCTTCAGAGAGACACATGTAATAAAGATGAATACAACTTCAAAGGCAGTTTATTCTAGTCATTTGGAGCACTCGCTCTGAAGCCAAACTGTCCGGATTCAAATCCTGGCTCCATTCCTTAACTTGCTCAAACCACACAGCTAATACTGATCATCTCTGTGCCCCTATTTCCTCAACTGGAAATCAGGAATAATAATAGTACCTACCCTATGCAATTGCTTAAGTTAACTATACACTTAATACAATGTCTGGAATATTATCAATATTCACTATTAGTTACATTAGTTACATCAGAGGGCATCCAACAAAAATTACCTTGTCTAGTTTTCTAACTGATTCAGAGTTTTCATTTTAACCCAGGGGACAGTTGACTAGGAGTGAAGAGAGCCATTTTTTCGACTCCTCAAATTAAGTTCTCTAAGTCCTCAGCAGCATAGCAAATAACCCTCTACTTATGTTTTTCAATTTGGTTCTTTCAGTATTTAGTTGTTGGGCTTCTGGATTCTGACAGTAAGTTGGGATTGGTTTTAGTTTACAGTGTTGCCCATTGCATCCTTATAAATATTTCCAAGTCAGAAAAGGTATGGCAAAGGCAAATCCATCTAGATACCAACCTAGATCAGAGGTCAGTGATCATTAATCCTATGTTCAAATACTCTGTATTACAGTACAACTAAGGTTTATATAATGGAGAGCAACTCACAAGTCCAAATCTGTTTTGTTTACACCAATGGTAAATGGCAAATTCTAAAATTCCTAATTAATCAGAAATATTATAGACCAAAAAAAAATAAAAAATCACTGTGCAGTTAGATGTAGAGGGCTCATCTGCTCTCTATGTATGCCTTAAAATGTGTCTACATGCATTTATCCTGGAAAACATATTTTAGAGACCCATGAGAATATCTAAGTATTCTTAATAACCTTAAGTGCCAAGGAGCTTTTGATTATTTGAACTCTGAACCCCCTTCTGTGGTTACTTCGGTAGTTTCTTAGAGAGAAAAACAGTCGGCCACCAGGTTGCATATAATCTCTATGTTCCTTAAACCTTATTAGATCATCCTTTACCCTTTTAAAAAGTATATAGTTAACAGATGCACTGCTTAGCTGACAAAGTTTGAATAATCAGCTTTTTATATAAACACATACTGCCTATTCTTCTTTTGAAATGTCATATTTATTTTAAACAAAAGACTAAAAATTTAGTCTTGCCGAAGTATTCCAGATTACACTGTAAAGAATTCTCCAACACTGTGCTTCTAGCCTGACCTTTGATTCCCTTTAGTAAAGGTACTGAGATTATATAAAAGTAACAGAACTGGGGAAAATGCCATTCCAAATTTTGATGTATGGAACATTTAAAAGTGGGGAGTTCCTAAAGTGGATGCTTTCCAACAATCATCTTAGTTCAGGAGAGCAATATAACAGACAAGTTAAGAACATGCTCTTTGGAGACTGAGCCTTGGTTTCAGCCTCAGCTCTGCCACTGTAACTTATCCAAAGCTTCATAGCTGGTATCTTCCCTAGGGCTTCAGTTTCTCATCTGTAAAGTGTGAGAAACAGTAGTTCCTACCAGATAAAGTTGGCGTCATGATTAAATAAGGAAATTAGTAAAAGTTTAGTTCAGTTCATGGCACACTGTGAGCATCAGTACACGTTAGTGGTGGCGATGAGGGTAGTTGGTGGTGATAATAACAATGACAGTGATGGAGAATGTCAATGAGACCAAAAGAAGAATAGATTTTCTTAGCCTTCCTTAAACCAACCATATAAAACAATCTAACTCAGAGCCAAACCACAAGAAAGGCTGGACCACATGCCCTGACACTGTTGCAAGGCCAATGCCACAGCTGCAGGCACAGTTCAGTCACACCATGGACTGTGAGTTGTCTGACTGGTAGAAGTCTCTCTTCCTACCTCTGATGGATGGTAATGGTTGCTTTGGATGGGATCCACTTTACATACTCTGACTTAAACAGCTTTGCAAAAGTAATTTTTCATTGTTTTGAGAGAATAAGTAACACTACAGAAGTACTCATGTCCAACAAAGTGAGGATCATGCAACAAAAGGAAAACACCCAAAGGAAAACAAATGTGTAGAGGAGATAAATTCACTTCAGGATGGATGTTTACCAAAAAGAAATTACATCCACAATTCCCTCAGTTGGGGACCAATGGCAAGTTACTTGCCCCCTGTTTAGCAGCTGAAAGCCAGCCAGATCCTGTGGCTTGGCTCTCTCACAAGCTTTAAATACAAGAACTTGCAGAACAGCACCCAAGCAAGCAAATAATATGCACACTGCTCTTGGCTAAGAATAGACAGAGAGAGAGAGAGGACAGAGAACTTTTTCAATAACTACAAGCTTGGAGAGCCATGTTCTTGGAGAGCCATTTACAGATAAATGGGTTCAGTTTCTGCTGAGGAAGAAAACATTCAATTAAGACTTCAAAATCTTGGAAGGATACTAAAACAGTGTCAGTGTCTGTCTCTCTCTCACCTAAGAACTACCTAGGATACATTATAGGAAACTTAGAACAGATAGAGATTTTAGTTTTTCCATAACTGCTTTTCTTCTATTTCTTCCACCTATCCAAATAAGTTTTCTACCATGAAGAAAAATGCAAAGCAATTCCGTCTGTATTTATTAACTCTGATTTTTAAAGAAGTAACATACAAGACATAATGTCTGCCAGAGTGGATTCCTCACCCCCATTCAGTTCTAGTATTCCTAGAAAACAATCTATGCATCTACTTGCCTACTTATTTTAAGATCTTCAGGTGATTCTGATGTTCTCCTTGGTTTAAGAACCACTTCTCTAGATCAGTACCATTAACACCATTTTATTTACATTTCTTAGTGGACTGACATTATCAACATCATTACTAATTGCCATTAATATGTGCCTATGTACAACATCAAGCATTTCACACGTATTGGCGTACTTGGTATTCATTACAAGTGTTGAGGTAGGTATTATTTTACAAATGAGGAAACTTTTGGGATTGTGAAGGGTTGGTGAAGTCACTTAATCACAAAGGTCACAAAGCTACTAAGTAAAGAACCTTGGGAACCCCCAAAGATTTCACTCTTTAACAATGTGTTGTATTTCCTTGGTTATATAAGAGCTGAAAGGAATAAAGTAGAAGTGGAATATAGGGAACTAGGTTTGCAATAAGGTTGAAGATAAAGACAAATTAAACTTCACAGGCTCTATTAACCAGATCTCTGTCACTCTGATTTTCACTACTTCCAGTTCTGAAGCTGCAAGGCTTCATCAACTGCTGAATGACTGATGAATGTTGTAGGTTTACTCATTCATCTGACCTTTGTTACACCATATGGCTACTAGGATTTTTCACGATATGCAGATACATTCTGAACCACAAAGTTGAATACCACACCAGTGCAATAAAATTATATAGTCATGGTTTTGCAATGATTTCAAAGTATGTTGTTTCATCCCTAAATAAGTCATCTAATTCATGATGGGCACTCAATAAAGCCTTATTAAATACACAACTATGATCTCACACTTGGAGAAACTGGATTATTGTCAGAAAGGCACACATACCACCCCCAGATCAACAGCAGAGCCAGGCTTGAGGTTTGCCCGATTACCAGACACTTGGCTTAACCACTGTATGTCATTTTTCATCTCATGACCATATAATATGGTTCAAATCCTTACTTAACTGACATGCTAAACTATCAAGTAGGATTTTATAATCCAATTTGCTTCTCATCATTTAGGCAGCTGTTTTAGCCAAAATGTGCTAATTTGTTTCAGGGAATACATAAAATCCAGTGTTTTTCTACCCAGGCTGGAAAAATAATATACTTTGCTAGTGAATTTAGAAGTGTACATTATTGCCATAAAACCTATGATATGAAATTGAGCTAATTACAAGACATAAAATTTAAGGTTTAAACTGCTTAATAAATTATTATTAATCTTGCACTAAAAATTGATACCAACAACAGACAAGAGTTACTTTGTATAAACTAGCTCTCCTCAAATTAGTGCTATTTCTTTTCTAGTAAAAAGAAGTATTAATATAAAGTGTGTCTTTATTCTCCCCATATCCTCCAAATCATATCAATAGCTTTAGAGTACTTCTGGCTCCAAGATAGCCAAAGTCCAGTAAAGCCCTTGGTAATCTGAGACCTGCAGTACACATTTGACAGAAGCCCCCTTTATTTTCCTTTCCGTCAAAACACATGAATGTTATCACTACATATTACTTTATGTTTGGACACTTAATGCTCACAAACTTAACTGAATCATTTGTATCAAGGCACAGGAAGAATTATTGTACTAAAAAAATAGAAAAATAAAATCACGTAAAATAAAGTCTGTGGATGTCCAGTTACACAAAACCAGGAACAAGCAACATGAAACAACCAACGGATGTATGTTTCAGAGTATTTAATGACACTCACTACATAGTAGTTCTGTACCATAAGAGCAAGGAAAATCTTAGGAAAAAGTTGTCAAAAGTGCATTCATCTAATTTTTATCATCAAGCAAAGAAATTTCCATATAGCCAGATATTCAATTTGAAGTCCAACTCTGACATTCCTAAGTATTAAAAAGAGGGTATTATACACACAAATGTAAGCTGTTCCTTGTGTATGTATGGGGTATATCTAATGGAGAGGGAATTGAGAATAACAAAAGATGACCCCATATTACACATTAGCATCTGCATCTGCCACCACTTTGGTTTACTTCATTAACAATAAATTAACAAGTTACCTGATAATTTACAGTGAAGTGACTACCGTAATAGAATAAATGCAATATATTTATATTTTTAAAGACTATCACCAAAATACAGTTAATGCTTAAGATTTTGGCACATGATAAACATAGGTGCATAATTGATTGTTTCAAGGTAATATCAGGATGAATTTAAAGATTATAATTTTGCATAATAAATACTTACTCTTCTAGAGTTGGTCTTAGAAAAAAGATCACTTAAGAGACCACTAATGTAGTCAAGGTAGGCAAAGAAGGAGTAGAGCTGAGTTAAGAGAGGAAGAAGCCAACAAGTTGTGAAGGTGGCAGAATCCAGTGGAACTGGTGACCAAATGTATATGGGAAATAAGGACAATACAGGAGTTTTGGGTGACTTTTAGGTTGTGGCTAAAGTGAGTAGGGAGGTAATGCCACCTTCTAAAATAGGGCATAGTAGGCTGAAGAGCCCATTTGAGCAGATAATTAGATGTCATTTTAGATATTTTGAATTCGAAATACATGTGGAATAACCAGGTGGAAATGTGAAGATTAGGCACTGGAGTAATGATGGCATGCAGAAAGAGCTGGTAGAGAAAACGAGGAAAAGATAATAAAGAGAAGGTCATAACAGGTAAATAAGATCCTCTTGGAAAAGAAGAGCTAAGGCCTAAGAACGCTTGGGGTAGCCTTAAAAGAAAAAAGTTTGTCTCTTTCACAAGAAAATACAAGTTGGTACAATGTTTTTTATTTTTATTTTTTATTTTTTTTATTTTTTATTTTTGGAGACGGAGTCTCGTTCTGTCGCCCAGGCTGGAACGCAGAGCGCAGTGGCTGGATCTTGGCTCACTGCAAGCTCCGCCTCCTGGGTTTACGCCATTCTCCTGCCTCAGCCTCCCGAGTAGCTGGGACTACAGGCGCCCGCCACCATGCCTGGCTAGTTTTTTTTTTTTGTATATTTTATATTTTAGTAGAGACGGGGTTTCACCGTGTTAGCCAGGATGGTCTCGATCTCCTGACCTCGTGATCCGCCTGTCTCGGCCTCCCAAAGTGCTGGGATTACAGGCTTGAGCCACCGCACCTGGCTAAATTGGTACAATGTTTAAAGATACAGTTGGGAAGAAAGGTGAGGGGGCTGACTTCCAATTGTCTGTCATAAAGAGAAAACAACATTATCTACTGAAAAGAAACAGTCGAGTTTAGGAATAACTACTGTGCCAAATGAGAAAGAGAGATAGCAAGGTAACCGATCGTTAAGCTGGCCTGAGGGATCAGCTGAGATTGTAAGGACACTCATCCACACAGTCCCTGATTTCCGAAACCTTACACTAAATCTGCATTGGAAATCTTTGATGTACTAGAAGGGGATGGGATAAGAAAGTGGCAAGAAGATAGAGAAATTAGTATGCTTTTCATGTCTACTTTATGTGGGTGGCTGAAGGGACAGATCCTGGAGAGCCTTCTCTCTATCCCTACAGAACACCAAAGCGCCAGCCTATCTTCCTTAGCCTGCTTATGTTATTCCATCACAGAAAAGCTAATAGCCATGATGCAACTTTCTCATCAACACTGCCTAATGGAGTCTTTCCTTATACATACGTACACCTCTCCAATCTGATGCGAGTTTAAATTAACCATGTCACTATCAGCGTCAGAAATCAGATGGCATCATTTTTCTAGCATTACAACCTAGTCCATGCACATGTTGAGCCTGCTATAAAAGTAAAAGAACACAAAAATAGTCAACTTTTGAAAAGTAACTGGCCAAAAGGATCGCATACGAAATATACACATATCTAAATTATCCATTCTCTTTCATTTACTTCTATGCTCATAAAAATGTTGGTTTTAAATTTATCACCCATTTATATATATAAATTTATCACTCTCTCTATATATGTGTGTGTTTATGTAAAAAAATGTTTTAAGTACCACCACATTAACAATGCGGCCGGGCGCGGTGGCTCAAGCCTGTAATCCCAGCACTTTGGGAGGCCGAGACGGGCGGATCACGAGGTCAGGAGATCGAGACCATCCTGGCGAACATGGTGAAACCTCGTCTCTACTAAAAAATACAAAAAATCAGCCGGGCGAGGTGGCGGGCGCCTGTAGTCCCAGCTACTCGGGAGGCTGAGGCGGGAGAATGGCGTAAACCCGGGAGGCGGAGCTTGCAGCGAGCTGAGATCCGGCCACTGCACTCCAGCCTGGGCGACAGAGCGAGACTCCGTCTCAAAAAAAAAAAAAAAAAAACAATGCTAAAAAATGATGAAACCCATGAACAGATTTCTCGTGGAGCACATATGCCAAGCTTTACCTCAGGAATATTTTAAAATTCATTTTCTTACAGCAATTTTTCAAAAACAAGTTGACATGTCCTCAATTCTGTTTGCCTTAGCTGGCAACACTCAAGACTTAGAAAGCTTAGAACTCAAGAACAGAAGCTAAAACTATCATTGTACAACACAACAGGCTATAAATTCAGCATTTTTAGTATAACTTTGGACTTGTTTCAATCCATCTAAAAATTAAAGACCTTGTACTTGGACCCAATAATCTAGTTTTAAGTTATCCAACTCTGAAAAGTTCAAAGTTCCTTGTCATTGTGGAAGTCTTGGACACTCATCTTAAAAAATAAAATAACCACATTTTAAATATATTTTTAAACCTATTAAGGAATGCATGTTCTTTGCCTATGGTGGGCAAGGGTTCCAAAGACAATTCACAAAAGGGGAAGTGCAACTGCTAAAGTAATGAAAGAGGAATCCTCCTCATTAATAAATATAACTGAAAACAGATTAAGTATTGTTTTATAAAATTATGTTTTACAATACAAAATTTAGTTCTGGAAAGATGTTGTAAGGCTAGTACTCATGCTGGTAGCATAATAACAAATACCAGCTTTTTGGAAAGTCATTTGGCAATATAAATATGTTGGCAAAAAAAAAAAAAATCCTTTTATACAGTAATTCTACTATTCAATCTATTGTAGAAAATAATCCAAAATACAGAATGTACTAAAATCTTTAAAAATTCTAGGTATGGCTTAAAAAAAAAAAACAGACCCATTACATACAAAGCATCTTCTCCTTTCTTTTTTTTTTTTTTTTTTTTTTTTTTTTTGAGACGGAGTTTCACTCTTGTTGCCCAGGCTGGAGTATAATGGCACGATCTTGGCTCACTACAACCTCCACCTCCCAGGTTCTAGTCATTCTCCTGCCTCATCCTCCCAAGTAGCTGGGATTACAGGCATGTGCCACCACACCTAGCTAATTTTGTATTTTTAGTAGAGACAGGGTTTCTTCATGTTGGTCAGGCTGGTCTCCAATGCCTGAACTCAGGTGATCTGCCCACCTCGGCCTCCCAAAGTGCTCGAATTACAGGCATGAGCCACCGTGCCTGGCCCTGTTGCGGGAAGTCAGGGACCCTGAACGGAGGGACCAGCCAAAGCCATGGCAGAAGAACATAAATTATGAACATTTCATGGACATTTACTAGTTCCCCAAATTAACACTTTTATAATTTCTTATGCCTATCTTTACTGCAATCTCTGAACATAAACTGTGAAGATTTCATGGACATTTATCACTTCCTCAATCAATACTCTTATAATTTCCTATGCCTGTCTTTACTTAAATCTCTTAATCCCGTCATCTTCGTAAGCTGATGATGTATGTCGCCTCAGGATCCTGTGATGATTGCGTTATCTGTGCAAGTTGTTTGTAGAGCATGTGTGTTTGAACAATATGAAATCTGGGCACCCAAAAGGAATAGGACGGCTGTGATTTTCAGGGAACAAGGGAGATAACCACTGAGGCTGACTGCCTGCAGGGCCAGACAGAACAGGGTCATATTTTTCTTCTTAAAAAAGCAAATAGGAGAAATATCACTGAATTCTTTTTCTCAGCAAGGAACAGCCCTGAGAAACACAATGCATTCCCAGGGGGAGTTCTGTAAAATGGCCACTCTGGGAGTGTCTGTCTTACATGGTTGTAGATAAAAATTACATACTACTGTAAATCTTTAAGCTAATTTTTGAACTTCTTTCAGAAGATACATATTAATAACTCAATAGTTATGCATTATAAGAATAAAATGGATATAATCTAAATATTTACCTTAGAATTTTGCAACCTCATGGCTTCCTACTGGGTCCTGTAAAAAAATCTTATCCTCCTGGGAGGACTGTCAAGTATTGGGGAAACCATGGCCAGGTCTCTAATAGAAATTAGAGACAACTGCCCAAGCCAGTGGGGACAGTAAATCAAGCAGATAGGAAGAATACGAAGACATAAAGGCTCAGGACGGATGCACCGAAGCCACAAAATCGTGCTCTACTGGGTAAAATGGTGCCCTTCATACTTCATGAATAAAGGACCTAGGTTCACTTGTCTAACTGAGGAGCTAGGAATCTGGAACAATACTACTTTATGGAAACTGAAGAGTTCTAGTGTCTTAGCAAGCCACCCAAGGTCAGCTGAAAGAGTTGCCACACACTAATTAAATAGCTGGAGACATTCAGGAAATGTTAGCCATGTGCAGGCACCATTTTTTTTAATCAGTAACAAAATATTTTACTTATCTATGGGTACATCTGAATATTTGTTACATGCATAGACTGTGTAATGATCAACTCAGGGTATTTGGGGTATCCAACAACTTGAGTATTTATCATTTCTATGCATTGCTAACACTTCAACCATCTCTTCTAGCTTCTTTGAAATATACATGTTGTTACTTATAGCCACCCTACTCCACTATCAAATATTGGAGTTTATTTATTCTACCTACGTATATTTTTATACCCATCAATCAAACTCTGTATCTCCCTTCCCACTCATACATCCTTCCCATCCTCTAGTATCCCATCATTCTATTCTCTATCTCCATGAGATCAATTTTTTAGCTTCTACATATGAGAACATGTGATATTTGTCTTTCTGTGCCTGGCTTATTTTACTTAACATAATGACCTCCGGTTTTAACCATGTTACTCAAAATGATATGATTTCATTTTTATAGCCAAATAGTATTCCATTGTGTTTATATGCCACATTTCCTTTCATCCATCCATCCATCCTTGGGCACTTCGTTTGATTCCATCTCTTTGCTATTGTGAATAGTGCTGCAATAAACACATGAGTGCAGGTGTCCTGTTGATATTCTGATTTTTCTTTGGATAAATACCCAGCAGTGGGATTGCTGGTAATATGGTAGTTTTAGTTTTCTGAGAAATCTCCATACCGTTTTCCATAGCTATTGTATTAATTTACATTTCCACCAGTGGTATAGAAGCATTCCCTTTATCCACATCCTCACCAGCATCTCATATTGTCTTTTTAATAATAACCATTCTAACTAGGGTTACATCATATCTCGTTTTGGATTTTTTATATTTTTACATGTTTTTAACTTGTAAATTCAGAGGTACAAGTACAGGTTTGATTTGTATTTTTCTGATGATGAGTAATGTTGGCATTTTTTCATATACCTGTTGGGCATTTGTCTGTCATCTTTTGAGAAACGTCTATTCATGTTCTTTGTCCGTTTTCTAATGGGATTGTTTATTGTTGTTTGAGGTCTTTGCATATTCTGGATATTCATCTCTTATTGGGCAAATAATTTGCAAATATTTTCTCTCTTTCAACAGATCATCTCTTTACTTTGTTGTTTCCTTGGCTATGCAGAAGCTTTTTGGTTTAACGTAGTCCTGTTGGTCTATTTTTGTTATAGTTGCCTGTACTTTTGAGATCTTAGTCACGAAATCTTTACCTAGACCAATGTCTTGAAGTGTTTTCGCTATTTTTTTCCTAGTAGTTTTATGGTTTCAGGCCTTAGTTTAAGTCTTTAATCCATCTCGAGTTGTTTTTATATATGGGGAGAGACAAGGTCCTGTTTCATTCTTCTGCATATGGATTCTCAATTTTCCCAGCACCATTTATTGAAGGGGCTCTTCTCTCCCCAGGGTATGTTGTTAGCACTTGTACTGAAAATCAGTTATCTGTAAGTTTGTGGATTTATTTCAGGACTATTTTGTTCCATTGGTCTATGTGTCTGTTTTTACAGCAATACATGCTGTTAGGATTACCATGGACTTCTAACATATTTTGAAGTCAGGTAATGTTAAACCTCACGAGCCTGCAATGTCAGTTCCATAATCAGTCTCCACAGAATCAGAGATGTGTCCAAGTCCACATACTTATTAAGTTGTAGCCCTGGGGAGAAAATCTTTTTTTTATTATTATTATACTTTAAGTTCTAGGGTACATGTGCATAACGTTTATATCATGTATAACTCCCCAATGCAATCCCTCCCTCCTCCGAGAAAATCTTAAGACATTTTTTTTCCTCTCTGTACACTGCTTTGCTGCCCTTGCTCTTTTTCTTTGCTATTACACTTTCCATCATTTGAAGGCTATATATATATATATAGAAGAAAGTGGCCAGAAGTGGAGCCCCAAGGTGGTGTCAAGATTGGAACAGGTTAGCGTCAACCAGAGATGCCAAGCCATCAATGAACTGATCGCAAAAGAATCACCATAATTCTTACCCCAAATATCTAAATTTGCAATTCTACATTACGGCTTTTCTATAAAGTTACTCCCACCAAAACTTTTAGTAACTGGATGCTTCACCAAATGAATTTGATCCATATACAGGTAGTGCTCCCTGTCAATATTTTCAGCAGACCAGTTATGAAAATATATAATTTGCTCATATACACACACTCTGAACATATGGGGTATATATATTTTTTGTTAGTCTACTGACAATCCTAAACCTGTTCACAATAATATCCTTGAAATGAAATTGCAGCATAGAAGTGCTATATCAAATAACACTCTGATAACATAAAAACTTAGCGACATTAGAGTTTAAATTTCAAGTTAGGATAAAATATTCAATAAAATTAGGAGTCTTATTGCCACATTAAGCTAAAAATTTTAGTTTTGCTATATTTCTTGGCATGCTTATCAAATATTTTGCTTCTTTTTAAAGTCTTTGCGAATTTAGAGTTTTTAAAACATTAATAAATTAAAATTAACCCAGAAATACGCATGTAATTTCAGTCTTGTGATAGTTCCTAACTATCCACCTTTTCCCAGGCAAATGCTTCAGCCTCCCTCCTTCAAATACGTTATCTTAAATCTTTCATTTATGAATTCCAACAAGAATTATTTAACGTATTGAAATAAAAGCTTTTCTTGTCAAAATATACATTCTCTCTGCTCATAACACAAAAGGTCATTTATTAAAGCTGTAATATCCCACCCACTTAGTGAAAATAAATAAGTACAATAAAACAGACTGTAATTCCCCAGTTCATCAACCAAGTAGATTAAAAATTGGGTGGCTCACCTGGTACCAGGTGGCTATAGAAACATGTAAAGTATCTGGAAGCTAAACATAAAGCACAGATTCAGTAAAAAGGAGTCCCTCCCAAGAGGCATATAACCTCTGAAGAGACAGGTGACAGATGTGCCTTTGGACCAAAATAAAATAAAGATCTGGCCAGCCTAGCTGGAAAGAAATTTAAACACAACAAAAGCTCAAGGTAGCACATGTTGGTGCCAAATGCGTTCTGCAACCATAAAGAGTAAAGCATTTTGGTGAACTGAGGCAGTTAAGTCCTGGAATTAAAATGAAAACCTTCCAAACATCTACCTTGGACCGCCTACTACAAATGCTACCCACATTTTGCCATAGCACAGGCTAACTGCGGCAAGAAAAACGAGATTTTTCTGTTATTGTATTTTTAATGAATAGTAGGAATCAAAATAAAGCCTTGAATCAGCACAAAATACATTTTGAACATCCCTCCAAAAGTGAAGCCAGGTGTCAGGAGAGCCTCAAGTATCTACAAAAGATGAGGAAAGGGATTGTGAAGAAAGGAAACATGTTTATGAGCAAAAATAAGATAATTTTTGCTTGTTATTAACTCCAGCCAAATCTAAACATTTTTTTTTCCTTCCAGTTATTATTGAGTCATATGGCCACTGGCAGGAACTGTTCTCACTTCATTTTCTGCAGAATGTTTCAGAAACTTGAAACCTCCCACACTTTCCCCATGTGAATACTCTGGATTTTTAAACAACCATGAAATGTTTTCTTCCAAAATTGAATACATTTGATGGCCTGGTGGTATAGCTGATTTATCAAAAGCTGAGAGAACAAGGGAAAAAATATAGAAAAGTAACTAGACCAAAGGGCTCAATGATGGAAAAGTTATTATGGGACAGTTATAGTAAATGACAATTTAAATAAATTAATGTTTTTTTTTTTTTTTTTTTTTTTTTTTTTACATTAAAGCTGTCTCTACTGTGCTTGTGCCTCTGGTTCTACTGTTGAATAACTTAAAAATGAAGAATATTTGCAAGAGCACAGCTTGAATTGCTGAGAGCAAAATAGTAACAGTTCAGAAGTTTGTTTTAACATTTGCATTACTGACCCCCATAAAGCACTTTCTCAACTTGTATAGAACCACAGGCAGAAGACGGCAAGTTAAATGCCAAGCATTTTGCCTGCATTCTGACAACATAAAAAGAAAAAAAAACATATAGAATCTCAAAGTCTCGTATGTGCTACTAGCTTGGTATTTAAAAAAAAAAAAAATCAATCCTTGATTTTTCTGGGACTGCCTGGCAAGTAAAATGCCTATTTTAAATAAGTGTGGTTTAAACAGTATCTCTCCTAAAAAATTATAGTTGCTTAATATTAATATCATCTTTGAACCAGAGGTAACATGAAGGAAGTATCTAATACCAACAGATCCAAACTGACACCCTATAAGTCAACAGAGCAGAACATAGCTTCTCCAAAGTTATAGACTGCAGCCACCCTAGAACCCTTTGATTTTGCTATTATACTATCATCATCAATTTCACCAACCAACAATTTGAAGAAAGTTCTGCCTTTTGCCACCGAACTGGCTAAGGGCTTCGTCTCAAGTGGATTTCCTCTCAAACTAGTCTACTTCTTCCTGTGGTAAGGGCTAGTTCTTAAATTTTCTCAGAGGTGGTCATTTCTGCTTAGCATATAAAGTGTTGGATTTTGCCTTAAAGGAACTCAAAATGTAAAACACTAGGTTTCATAACTCCAGTCAAGTATGTGTGTTTTATAACAGACACTAGCCAGAAATGCAAATTATTTCTACAAAGTTCTAATCCTGTTATCAACCCCTTGAGACATACCCCCTTAGCCTTCATCCCTCCCCTGGCTATGGTTCTACATTTTTATTGCATGTTTTAAAAAAGAAAAACACTAGTAAAGCTACCCTAGATTCTGGTTTAGGAGTCTCAAGAGATGACACTGAGGTGTGGACTGGAGCAGTTTTCTAATTAAAAAGTCAGATGGTCTGTTTCTCTAAGGAAAATTTCAACTCCCAGTGCATGCTTGGTTCATAGCTTCTTGGCCCAAGGCCATTTAGCATCTGCCTCAACAAACCCCTTCGTGAAGTAGTCTAGCAAGCAATGGAGATTCAAGTCCTCAAAAACCAAAGAACTTGGAAAGCTAAAGAACCCTTCCCAAGCACAATTTTGAAAGAAAAGTAATTTAATAGAAACAGCTATTTGCAAAATCTTAACCAATAGATGAATGAGGAAAAATTGGAAAAATGGAACCATTTTAGCCATTGATGAAAACATCAATCACAGATCCCTTCTGATACAGGTTTTTTCTTTTGTTTTAGAAAGACTTATTATATTTCCTCTTTATGAACTCCTCAAACAATTGGAATCAGCAGTTTGAGTTCCCTACTGTCAGCATTTAGTTCTTTAATCACTGTTGTAGCAGTTTATATACCTTTGCAAATCTTGAATCACTTCATTATCACAGCTCATGATTTTAAAATATTTGCTATAATGTAAAACCGCACATCTTACCCCACCAAAAAAAAAAAAATGTATAGTTCACTGATTTTTTCAGCCTGGTAGATCAGCGGGGACCTTATACCAATCATATCCAGACTCTGAAATAATTATTTGAGATTCATCTGGGGCTGTGACACAATCAGAATCCAGAAATGAGGCTCAGAACAGAGCTGTTAGAAATCACTTTCCTACATTCTTCATTTAGAAATTATCTTCTGTGGTGGCCTTCCTCTAAATCAAACTGCAAGAAGGTCTAGGAACCTGGGTGTTACAATAGACTCATCAGCTGCTTTGTCTAGATTACAATGATAACAGACTAAGAAATGGGTGCCAAAAAAAATAGATCATTGCAAAATGTAAATTCTGAAGTTATTTATGTAAAGGCAATTTCTACACTCTATACACAATAAATGTAGACCATTTTTAATTTTGTATTTTGGGGCTTCTTCTGTAAAATCCATTAAGATACCCCCCGGCTAGATATTTACTTAAACATAAATAAAAACTATCATGAATTACTTAAGATATAAAATAAAATGAAATTTATATCACCATAAGAGACCACTCTGACCACGAATAAATCTAATCACTGAGAGTCAGCATGTTGCTGATCCCATTCTGCTCACACGCAGAAAGCTGCTTGGTTTCACAGTGAGCAGCCTTGGTAATGGTGTAATTCTGAAGTGCTTCTTGATTGAACACTCTGTAAACAATGTAGTAAAACTGTGAAGTGAATTCTTTATAGTTAGTGATTCATAAATCAGGTTAGATCCACTGAAAACTGACAAAAGAAAAAAACATGAAAAGGGAAAGATTTGAATTAGGTTCTAGAAAGCCTCATGATTGTGTAGAAATCTATATAACTTTCCCCCAAGGCCACAGAACTGCCACCAATTATCTGCCTTCAGTTAAACTGCCACCATCTGTAGGAGTTTTAGAGTGGGGATGTTCTGTGCCAGCCTTTGAGGGTCAAGATTTGACAGTAACTTAAGAGAATCAACTCAAACCAGAAAACTGAGATAAGCAGAGAATAATCTCCAAGTGTCCAGACAACAGCCCTGGTCTCCCCAAGAACCTCCAAGGGTGGCTAAACTGCCCATGGTTACCCTAAAAGTAGGGTCTCTCTTCCAATTCCAGCCCCAGGACAAATCTGATTTAGAAGCCCTGGGGAAAGGAGAAGGTTACCGACTTCCTATATTAGGAGAGTAAAATGTACTGGCTGAACACCTAAATATCTTATTTCAGCCTATGTTAACATTTTAAAAACCATTTGCAGTGCTATGATCTAATGTCCAAGCCTCTTGAAATTGTCACAATGATCTCCTAAGAGATAATGACCTGTGTCACAATGATCTCCTAAGAGATACAGTGTTATCACATAGTTTCATTACATAAAATTTCAGTAAGCTTAATTTCTTCTACATCTTAAGTATCTGAAATAAAGATCTAAATTTGGGATATTTTGATTCTCTTATAGTACTGACATTGTAGCCGAAAATAGCACTAGAAAGTAAAAATTTTAAACTAAATTTATTTGTTCATAAAATGAAGTATCTTGAATTTTAGTATAAAATACTAAAATCATGTTTGCCCCTCTTACAAAAATCCAAATAACAGGACAGTAAAGCTTTTTTTCTGGTCAACAGGAACTACACATTTGCTTTTTCTAGTTGTTCATGGGTGAAGATACTTTTGGCTAATAACTAATCCTGATTTTATTATTGTTGTTGTTAAAAGAAACAGATGCTAAAACATAAAAAAAAAGAAGTTTGTTTCAAAGCTAGCTTGTCCATGCATTCAAAGGTATAAAATGAACTTAAATTATGGTTGCTGTTTTTATTTGACTATCTTTGTTTCTTTCTGGGCTTCCAACTCCAGTAGTGGACAAATGCACTAATTTTCTCAATATGGAAAATGCCAGCATTAAAGCCAAATAAAGTTGGGTTTAAGATGATTACAGTAGATTTCATCAAAGCAACTTGGCACTCATCAAAATTCAGTCCCAGTTAGCTGATGAGATTTCATCAGGCTGCTTAAGCAGCAGGGAAATAAACAAAAGTGGAGAGACAATGAAAACAATGTGACAACTGTCAAACAAAATGCTGAGTCCAACATTGAACATTTCCTTAAATGCAGTGCTGAAAATACTAATTCCCTCTCCTCCCCACAACATGCACACATGCACACACGCGCGCATGCGTGCACACACACACAATAAGTGATTGCATATTTTCAAATTTTCAATCTTTATGCATTCATTGCATAATACTGATTGTGGAATAATGTTACTAAGTACTGAAAGTTACATAAAATATCAGGATTTTGAGAACTGTATGGTTAAAAAGAAACTTTTGAAATATGGGTGTTTAAGAAGTCACCACCCTTGCTTGAACTCCTTTTAGCAAGTTCTTAATAAATGTAAGCTATTATAAAAGGAATGGTTCAAATTAGGCTACTACTGATGTTGTAGTTTTGCAACTAGACATGCTCTCGTGCCATCCGCCTGGTGGAGAAATTTCACGTAGCAGTTCTTGGGATATCCAGGTCTTATGTTTCTGATAAAGTAGAAGCAAACTGGAAACGGCAACATAGAGTACACTGCTTCAAACAGAGCTACAGAAGCAACCCAAATAACTCTTAATTCAAAGCATATTTGATGACTATATTAAGTCAATCTGCGCACTTTGAGTTGACAATTATACCAAATAGAGGAAGATCTGAAATGCAACAGACACTTGACATTTGAGGCCAAAATTACTTTAAATTACTCAAGTTAGCAATACCACTCTCACCATGTAAAAGACAAGACTACTACAAGGAATCTGTGCACAGATGCAAGATACAGGCATGTGGTTTTCTTCCACAGGTTTTGACGTAAGATGAAAAGAAGACAGGGAAAAGGGGATGGGAGCCTACACAATACACATCTTACCTGGATTAGTATTCAATTGCTTTTACCATTTCATTTATTTAGAGATTCATTTCCTTTAGAGTTTTCAAGAAAGAGGTGGAAGCACTCAGTATTTTGCAAAATAGACTCTTCAAATAAGCCAAAGTATTTTGTACATTTTCTAAGTTTATGGTAATAATCAGACTTATAATTCAAGTCTCTGGTTTATTATCTTGGAATAGACATTCTAATAACTAAATTAAGATTGCATCAATGACTAATAGGATTGTATTACCAAAAAGTGAGCAGAAAATCTGTGAAAATTTTCTCCTAGGACTGAGGAAAGATAATAACTGCTGAACAAAATGTTATAGGGCAATTCAAGATTAAAAATTTTTATTGAGGTATATATCATGTGCTTATCCACTTTATACTATATTTAAGTATATATAATTTGTATATCCAAATGAAAGATTGTAAGCCACTTAAAAAGATAACTTTTTATTGGTCTATCATAGAATCTTGCAGAACCCACGGCAAATAGGAGACATGTTATTGAATCCAGTCCATGCCAAGTTTCATACTGCTCTTTTGAGAGGAAACACTGCAAAAATAATAGCCCAATCACCACAGTGGTTCTATACCATAACACAAAAAATCTTAATTGCATTACATCTGAGCAATTCTCAGGGATTATTATGGGTTGAAAGACGAAGCCGTATGGGAGAAAGTGCTCTAGGTTTAACATCAAAGCAAGAATTAAGCTTTGCTTCATCATCTACCATCATCATGGGGAATTCACTCTCTCACCTCTCAGCACTTTAGTTTCCAGTCTATAAAGGAAGGGATGCAAATGAATGCATCTTGAAGTTCTGTTTTTATAGAAAGACATGCTCTTTTTACTCATGCATACAGAATCCCTGAAATGCCAAAGAGAGGAAAAAAACAGAACTACCTTATTCAACCAAGGATGAGAGTCCAGATACCTACCTGCCAGGCCTCTCTCCAAACCCTGAGAAAAACCCATACACAATGATATCTTGTACAGAATCTCGTTTTATCACTTCTGAATCTAGGCCTAGAGTTTTCTTCTCTTCTGCAAGCCCCATGCTGTCTGTAAGACTGAATTAGTAATATATAATGGTTTAAGGAATTAAATTTCCAAAGGAAAAATATCCTTGTCAATGAATCATCACAAATGGGCAATAACTTTTTCTTCCCTGTGTGAATTCTGCAAACTTCAAATTCTTCTGGAATGGCCAATCTATGAGATTCAATTTGGTAACCAACTCTTACAGATTTTGATTTATCTCCTGAGTTCATTCTTTTTCCTTATTTCTATTATTTGCCCCAATTTTTATTCTTTTGCTACCTAACACATGCATTGTTTCAACAGGCTCTCCATATTTAAGTAAATGTTAGGCTGTATACATCCCATATTTTCACATTTTTGCCCAGTTTATCTTTTTCCTTCACCCTCCTTTTCATTTATTCAGTTGTCCCATACTCCAGGTCTATATTCTAAAGTCTCACCTCCTCAGCCACTATTAGCCTGTCCTGTTCATCCTGCAACCCTCATTCTTTCAATATTTGAGGCTTCCTCTGTTCTAGGCCCTATGCTAATCAGGAGACTCCGTGCCTGTTCCTACCATTTTTAAAATTTAATGTTTCAATTTTACCACCTATATTACACTGTAGATGAAGTGAAACGAGTTCACCTTTGTATATGTTGACACACCTGTTCACTGAAATGCAAATTAACATTTGCTCCCTCTGCCCAACAAAAGTTATAGCAACATTCTAGGTAAACAGAATTAACAGTCTTTGAGTAGAGATGATAAAAATGAAGATGTGTGGAGCATTGAGATGTAAGACTGGGTGGGTAGTTATTTAAAGAACTCACATTTTCTTATCCTTCACTTTGTGCTAGGCAAAGTATGAATGATGTCCTTTAATCCTCATAACAGCCCTGTGAAGCAAGCATCTGTTATCCCTGTAACATAGATGCTGACACTGAAGTTTAGAGAGATTAAGTAAACTTCTCTAGTTCATACATTTTTAGGTGGTTGGGCAAAGCTTCATCTCCTAATCTGTCTGAATGTGAGGAAAAGACTCAAAGATAGGACTGCGAATCTGCGTAACTGGAAGACTAGTGATGCCTTTGTAAAGGGGGGCTGTCCAGGAGAAATGAGGTTTTGCAAAGACAGTTACACTTTAGCTCTGCTTAGTTGCCCATGCTGGCAGGACACCTAGGGAAAGGTGCTCACAAACAGACAAATCTGTGGGACTGGGACACAGAGGAAGGTGCATGTCTGAATGATAGTTGAAGCCACGAGGTAGGCCAAATTTAAAAGAGAGTGAAGAGGCAAAAACAGACCAGCTATAACAAAGATTAAAAATATTGTATAATGAACAATAGGACTACAACAAAATGTAGCAGAATAGTAACAACTCACCTGTTTGCATGCATGTCCCTTTACTGCTCTCAAGAATCTTGTTGAGATTACATGTCATACATGACTAAGCTTTGGGAAATAAAGTGACTTGTCATTCAACTCATAAGTGATCAAGACCAGCCATACACCAAATTTAAAACCCCATTTAAATTTCTTAATTCTGTTTTTTTCCAACATACAAACACATCCACTATCACTGAAGGTGAAAAATAAAAGCTAGATGATTATTTATCAAAGATGTCCAAGTGTGTCCTATAGGTGAGCCTGGAGAGTAGGCAGCAGGAAGAGTTGTAAGTAGAACAGGTCAAGGGATTAGAATTCAGAGGAGTGAACACAAAATACATTGCTTCCCACTTCGTGCCACAAACTTCAAATTGATTAGCTACATGGTTTTCTCCTGAACACAGCATTTAACTCAGAATCCTTTTCAACTCAATGTTCCAGGACACTGCTTTTGCTAGTCAGCGACATGCTAGATAAAACCATGTTAGATTATACAATTCAAATCGAATTTTGTAGGAACATTTTCATCCTTGACCTGAATAATATTTGATTTGTGTACTTCAAATTTTCAGAGTACTCCAAGCTGGCTGGGTATAGGAAACCCATTAGAAGGTAAACATGGCAAGCTAGAAAATAGAAAATACTACATCCAAGGATCTTGGTAAATGGCAGATGAAAGTAGTAGTTAGAAACAAATATAGTTCATTTAGGGTGAAAGCAAATTGTGCCTAGATTTCAAAAAAAGAAAAAGAAAAAACTGCACAAATACAAACTAGGGAATGGCTTGGCTTAGAAAGTTGGCAAAAAGAGATACAGGGGTTACAATGGACCACAAGCCAAGGCAAAAATCCTCCGCTCTTTAGAAAAGCAAACAACAGAAAAACGCATAAACATCAGAACTCGTAAGTATTCTCTGCTAATTCTCTCATCAGACTCAGACTCTGTTTAATGCTCTGCTGTAAATCAGGGATGTACAGTTGATTCTCTTCCTAACACTTTACCAACACCATTTCAGTCACTTCTGTCTTCAGTCAGCTTTCTACTGAAACACCTTCACACTCAAATGTCTCATGGCTCTCCACAGTGTACAAGGTAAAATTTCAAACTCCTTGTCTTCTCCATGGACACACTTCAGTCAGGCTGCAACTTACATTTTTTGCTGTGAGCTTCTGTGACTGCCATTCACAAATTCTGCATTTCAGCCAGGTTCATTTGCTCACCCTCCCTTGGGTGCATGAGGCACATTTTTGGTGTATCTTTCCTCACAGTGTTCTCTCCGTCTAAAATGATCCCCCCTTTTAAACATGGTTTCTACCCACTCCTCCTAATATAAGTTTTCCTCTTCAGGGACTATTCCTATTCCCTGACAATGGCAGCTAAAAACTCCCTTTTTGTTCTACAGTATCAGAGTCTGTAACAATGTCATACTTACCTAACACTCAAGAATTTAAAAATTAAGCTTTGCCTTTTATTTTTAATGTGCATTTTCTTATTCCACAACCTGGCTATAAACTCTCTTGTTTGTATCAATCCCTCCTCCCAATTCTCCCATTTCTTTAGAACAGAGGAAGTAACGGATGCTTAGTCAATTGATTCGATAGACCTACAGACATGGCAATAGAAAAATCACAGATTGCTTAAAATCCCAACTCCAACACTGGATTATCTTGGGGAAGTAGGTTGGAAGAGAAATTGGAAGGCATCCTGTAACGTATTTTTTTAAAAGTCAATGCAACTCGGTAAACAGTTACTCAAAATTTACTTGGTTCTCTCATAACAAATAGCTTTGACACAGATTAAGATGATCAAAGGCCAGCCTTGGAGAGGAAACAAAAAAAAAATTGCAAAAGATTATCTAAAAATATGAATGCAGGCCTTGAGATAATCACCAGAAATAACTCTGCACCTAAATATGCAACTCCTGACCTTATTTAAGAATATCTTAAGGCCGAGGCGGGCAGATCACGAGGTCAGGAGATCAAGACCATCCTGGTTAGCACGGTGAAACACCGTCTCTACTGAAAATACAAAAACAATTACCCAGGTGTGGTGGCGGGTGCCTGTAGTCCCAGTTACTCAGGAGTCTGAGGCAGGAGAATGGCGTGAACCTGGAAGGTGGAACTTGCAGTGAGCCGATATCGCGCCACTGCGCTCCAGCCTGGGCAACAGAGCAAGACTCCGTCTCAGGGGAAAAAAAAAAAAAGAATATCTTTTTAGAAAATACATGTTTACTGACAAGTTTGAAGAGTAACTGCCCCCACAATATAATATGTCTGCACCTTTTTTGGTTCAAATTTTGTTGCATATTAGAAACACCTGGGGAGGTTTTTTTCCCAATAGTTTTTGGGGGAACAGGTGGTTTTTGGTTACATGCATAAGTTGTTTAGTAGTGATTTCTGAGATTTTGATGCACCTGTCACCCAAGAAGTGTACACTGTACTCAATGTGTAGTCTTTTATCCCTCAACCCCTTCCCCGCAAGTCCCCAAAGTTCATTATTTCATTCTTATGCCTTTGTCCCCATAGCTTAGCTCCTACTTATAAATGAGAACACACAAAATCTGTTTTTTTGTTCCAGAGTTACTTCACTTGGAATAATAGTCTCCAACTCCACCCAGGTTGCTGCAAATGTCATTATTTCATTCTTTTTTTCTGGCTGAGTGGTATTCCATGGTGCATATACATATTTTCTTTATCCACTCTTTGATGGGCATTTAGGTTGGTTCCATATTTTTACAATTTTAAATTGTACTGCTATAAATGTAGATCTGCACGTTTCCTACATTAACTAGATACCATGAAGTTCCAAAGGCATTCCATATTCATTAAAATAGCCTACTGGGTGATTACTGCAAAAAACAACTGGTAAGTCAAAACATTTGATTCCATGGAACTGGAGGCCACTATCCTAAGTGAAATATCTCAGAAACAAAAAACTCTTATGTTCTCACTTATAAATGGGAACTAAATAAGAGGTAGACATGGACGTACAGTATGCAATAATAGAAACTGGAGACTCAGAATCTGGGAAGTTGAGAGGAAGCTAAGCAATAGGAAATTACTTAATGAATACAATGTACATTATTTGGGCGATGATTACACTAAAAGCCTAACCTTCACCATTATGCAATACACCAACAAACCTGCACTTGCACCTTTTAAATTTATACAATTTTTTAAAAGTCCTGAATCAGTATTACTCATGCCACTACTGAGTCAAGTTCAAAATCACACCTTCAGCTTTCATCCAAGGATAAACATCAAGCTGCTTTCTACCTTTTGGAAGCATGTATGTGACATGGGTGGTGTGATGACATCATCCACCATGTGATTTCCCACTTGAGAAGTCTAATACTGCAGAAATGTGTTTAGCGTTTACATCCCTACTGAGCTATTTTCTTATTTTTGTGAGAATTTCCTCAATTCCATAAGTCCTGCTACCTCCCCGAACACACATGCACACTTTAATGTGTCTGAAATTGGAATAAGTATTTGTATATATGTGCATGCGTACATGTACCATACATGTGTAAATATGTGTTGTGTATAAATATAGATACATACATATGTGATTTTCCCCTCTAAAAGCTGCTACTAAATTGATATTTTAAAATTAATCATTTATTTTAAATCAACCTAAAACCACATCTACTTTTTCCCTTTGCCTGGTAGCAAACCTAAAGTCAAATTTTTGGCTCAATTACTTCAACCAACATAGATTCAAATAGCCTATTTTTTTCTTTTATTCGGGCCTGAGCTCTTATTCTAATTTAAATTATTCCTAGTTTTAATAGTTTACTTTTTTTTTTTTACCATGTTATCTCATGTCTTTGTACATTAAGTTCTTACTAAATCTTTTGAGTAATGGGCAGGATGTATGGACACAGCATCAATTATTAAATGTCTCTTGACAAGCTCAACTATTTTGCTCCTAGTTTCCAAAGTCCTCAAACACAAGACAATAATATTAATACAAAGTAACATTAGGTCTGAGTATCATATTAACAGGTCAATTGTAAAGCAAAAACTACTGCCTTTACAGTTTTAGGTTAATTAATGGTAAAAAAAAAATTTGATACCTGTTACACAAAGTAATTTTCTTATCTCAACTACTTCTGTATGATGACATGAATCATGCTGAGATTTTAGTAAAATTCGGTCGTTCTTTTCAGTAAAATGTTTGTCTTCTGATGGTGAAGAATATCTACACATACAGCTCTAGGTTAATCTAGTAGCTAGAGAAGTATTACAGGAAGTCTAAATGAGCAAACTGACTGCTCTTTTTATCAACACCATTTAAAGATCCCAGAGAAGTATCTGATGAGGTGATGGGCAGAATAATTTTTTTTTTTTTGAGGAGTCTTGCTGTGTCCCCCAGGCTAGAGTGCAGCGGCACGATTTCAGCTCAATGTAACCTCCACCTCCTGGGTTCAAGAGATTCTTCTGCCTCAGCCTCCCAAATAGCTGGGATTACAGGCATGTACCACCACACCCAGATGATGTTTGTATTTTTAGTACAAACAGGGTTTCACCACATGTTGGCCAGGCTGGTCTCAAACTTTTGACCTCAGGGGATCGGCCCCCTTGTCCTCCCATTGTGCTGGGATTACAGGTGTGAGCCACCAGGCCCAGCTGAGAATAACTTGTTATGAGAAATGATTAGGGCATTTATACTTAAGACTTTCCTATCTTATAAAAGGAAAAAACAAGTCTCCTGTACAGAGGGGGGAAAATATCTACCAGTGACACCATGTGTGTCCTATTAAAGTTGTTTTTATTTTGGAATGTTGTAAAAATTGTTTTACATATATTACCATAAGAGTAGCTTCCTGCATAGAACTTTGGGTCTTCAGTGGCATATGTAGTTGAGAAATTCTTTTTACAAGTACCCATAAAAGAAACTACTATGTGCTGCCCCAGACTACATTGAAATGGGGCTCATAGAGATTCCAGATGGGAAGCTGTGGAGAATAGCACAAAAGTGTGTCCTCCGTTGTGTGATGCTCCCCACGTTATGCACATGTACCCTGTAACTTAAAGTATAATAAAAATAAAAATAAAAAAATAAAAAAATAAAAAATAAAAAAAAAGTTAAAAAAAAAAAAAAAAGTGTGTCTTCCTCCACTAGTTCACTCACTGCCTGCCCCGCAGCCAAGCAAGGCCAGCGCTCGGATTGTCTCAAAATGAAACTGAGAAAAGTTGTCTCATGCCCACCCCCTCATCCTCCACATTCTGAGTGTTTTGCACCCCCTTATATTCATGTCTATGGCCATGTCTATGCCCAAGACTGTGTCTAATTTGGAGATCCCTTTTCTGCCCCCTCATTTCTTCAGACCCTTACCCTCCAATATGTGAAAATTAGTCAATCTGAAAGAAATTATTCTTTGAAAAGAAAAACTACCACCACCATCACCAGGTGCCACTGGCTATCCTCTGCCCACTTTCAGAAAACGAGCAAAAATATTTTAAAAAGCGAGGGTGGGCTGGGGATATGAAGGGGATTCATCTTAAGATTCTGTTAAGACCCCTGAAGCAGGAATTTCAGACACTTTAGCTACTGAAAAGAATGTTTGGAGGCAAGTGGATCTTTGTTTAACACCAACTTAATAATTACACATTAACATTTTCAAAGTGGCTACTTAAGGGTTACCCTCCCAGTTCATAATCCCTACACACACACACACACACACACCACACACACACACACATACACACACATACACACACTACTATTAGCTTCCATGTAGCCAGAGTACCTGGAAAATAGTATCACTTGCTTAATTTAAAATGACTAACACAAATCATTGATTTCTCAGAGAGACATAACACTTTTAGCATAGCAAACAGAAAGGCAATAAGAATTTCCTTTTAGATATTAAAAATTTTAATATCGACATTCTTGACAAACTCTAAAAGAAAAGAGGTTGTCTCTTATCTCTTCTCTTCCAAGCTACTCTTTAGGGTCACATGTACAAAGCAGACCACATAAATTGTGACTCAAATGTAAACAAAATATAGAGAAATAAAGAACATATGTCCATAGCATATTTTCTTGACCCCGTCCCATTGAAAAATGTGCTTATTTCCTGCTCTGGGGTTAATCTATCACAATCTACAACCATCTTTAGTTATATTATCTAATACCCAGTCCACATGTTGCTGTCAGTTTATACACACACACACACACACAAAAAAAACAGGTTTGGAGAAGTCTTACTACTACTACCTTTTAAAAAGTAGATTTTTGCAGAGATTAAAGTTCTAAGTGGCTAATTCTTTTGTTTCCTACCAAGAACCACTTTTGAAGAAAGAAAGAATATTCTAAAATTAAAATAGTATACGATAGCAGATTTCATATGTACATTTTATCACAGTACTAAGAAAATGTGACTGGAGTTCTTAAAGAACTACTGTGTGGTTACTAAAAACTGCACTATGGTGAGTTGAGGCAGCCATGAGCAAAAGAGGCAGAAAGCTATCCCAGCATATGATAAAGCATCAACTTAATTACTCTAAGAGTCCGATATTTGAAATGTGTCAGAAAGCAAAAAACATGCTGGGCACAGAGCCTTCTGATGTGGAGATGTGTATCAGGTTACCCAGGGCTTCTGTGTAGGCCAAGGAGCAGTGGTCAGAGATGAATGTCGGATGTGGCTCCACACAAGGCAGTCTTCTTTAGAGGGCTGGCTTTGAAAGATTAAGGATGGCAACGACAATCTTGAAGCCACATTTTCCCCCCACCAACCAAGGACTCTAAAGGAGAGTAGGGCCTTCACAGGGGAAGCTGAATCAAAACAAAGCCAGTGGCTCAACACTTTAGTCCTTATGCAATGATCATTGGGATATGTTTCATCAGTGATTCCAAATTGGAAGGGATGGCGATGGCAGGGTTGTTTAAAAGCATTTGTGGAGCAAAAGTAAAAGTATTTCTGCATCGAGGGAGAAATAGTTAAAAGTTGGGGAGTTTAATGTTGGACAACCATGGCTTTATCTTTGGTCTTTATCATAAAGACCAAGGAAAAAGCACAGGAAAACAGGTTTCCTAAGCAGCAGGGTAATGGTCCTACTCTTGGTTCTACCACTAGTAACTTGTTATGTAACACCTTGTACCAGTCAGAGCCTCCATGGAGCTCAGTTCTTTCCTCTTCCCTAAAATATGGCAGGAGAATCAAGGATGCTCCAAAAATAATTTCCCTTCAAGCTTCAAAGTATCTCCTTCATTTAGATCTCTGATCAAATGTAACTCCCTCAATTTTCCTGATCACCCTACATAACATAGTATACCCTGACCCATTCACTAGCTCCCTGTCCTACTTGTCTCCACAGCCCTTGTCTCCACATGAGATTATGGACACTCACCCACTTCTTTATTGCAGCTATTCCTGCTAGAAAAAGCTCTCTAAGGACTCTTTGAGCAATCCCATGCCTAGATTTATGATTGGCACATAGCAGTGCTCAACAAATATCTGATGAAATAAATTAACAAAATGAGTTGTGATGAGGCTTGACAAAAAAAGCAGGGAGTCCCATACAGAGCGGATGGAATATTTCTGATTGAGATCATGATGTTAGTCAATCCTCCTGTGAAAGGGTAGAAGACCATAGCCACCTACAGATGACATTTTGTCCTGTACATGAGCATCCTCCAACATAATACCTTAGCAACCACAAATTTGTTCTTCCATGTGTCATTTAAATATAGGACAAAAAGTATGTTTATACTTTTGTATTAAGATATTCCCTAATGTACAACATGATCCAGACTTGAAATTCTTTCCATTTAAAGCTTTAAGTTATATATTCATAAATTGGTCCCAACATGATTTTCTTAATTAGTATATTCAGGGAAAGGGCAAAGGGAGTAGAGACAGTTATATCTGCAATGAGTACAGCTTTCATTTTCAAGTCATTCACTCTTTTTTTCACTTGTTTCCTATACTAAGTGTTCAATTTTTTCTCACATTGTCCATCTTTTTTTTTTTTTTTCAAGATGGAGTCTTGCTCTGTCACCAGGTTGGAGTGCAGTGACACGATCTTGGCTCACTGCAACTTCCACTTCCCAGGTCCAAGCCACTCTCCTGTGTCAGCCTCCTGAGTAGCTGGGACTATAGACACCTGCCACCATGCCCAGCTAATTTTTATATTTTTAGTAGAGGTGGGGTTTCACCATGTTGGCCAGGATGGTCTCGATCTCTTGACCTCGTGATCTGCCTGCCTTGGTCTCCCAAAGTGCTGGGATTACAGGCATGAGCCATCACGCCCAGCCTCTCTTTATTTCCACAGTCTTTTATGCTCCCTTTTCTCTTCTGTCATTCTCCATAAATCAGTCTGCTATGTTGGTAGCTAAGTCACAGGTCATGTACAGATTTAAAAATAATCTTGGTTAGTCTTTGAAGGACCAAGCAGAGTTCTCCCTGAAGTAGGAAGCTGAAAGCTGCTGGATGTGGAAAGTTTGGCAAATGCAGGGGGTAGCTAGCTACTGGGAAAGTGTTCAGATCCTTTGTTGTGAAACTACGCTCCTGGCCTTCCAAGTCTCTTCCTCAAATTCATATGACAGCCACAGAACTCGCCTGCATCTTTTGGCAATTAATCCTAGTATATCAGATTTTAGAACAGAACAGGACCTCAGAGATCACCTAACTCCCGCCCCCAAACCCTCAATTTTATGAACGAGGAAATGGAGGCCAAGAGAGGTTAAGTGACTTGTCAGGGCTCACGGAATTAACAAGTTGACACGATGTAGGGACCCAGATAGCTCCAGACCAGGACCCTGAAGAATGATTGTTGGAAAAGCCCAAGAAACCTTACAGGTTCTGCTATCAAAAATGAAAAAGCGAGATAACTGATCTAAAGGAAAAGTTTGGGAATGAAGAAGACTGAGTATTTCAAGTGTAAATTGATCTACTACTTAAGGTATTTCCAGATATTCTTTGATTTTTTTTTTTTTTTAAAAAGAAAGCAAATAAGCATATAACAGTTAAGGAAAAACTAGGCTAAGAATTACACTTTAAAAAAAAACTCTTAAAGCCATTTATGTTTTCATATTTAATAGTTTTCAATGTAATATCTTATATGCATAGTGATGACTATACCATTACACTGACCTCTAACTTATGCCTTTCAGTAATCAAAAGCAGCTGATTTTAATGTGCCGCTGCTTTAGTGTGAAGGAGCTTAAGGCTGCGTTTGTGTGCAATCAGGTTAAGATTGGTTCCAACAGGAGAAAAATCCATACATATGTTGCAAAGATCTTAAAAATGCCTGTATTCCCAACCTGATTACAACTTACATTTTTGCATGGTTTGTCAAAGCAGATCACTGAAATCAAATCAAGATGTAAAAAGGGATAAAGTGGCTTTCTTCTCCATTCTTCCATTAGTTGCCGTGACCTACTGAAGAAAGGAACTTTTCCCTCTCTCACCTGAGGCAAGGTGGGATACTCCCCTGGAAGTTACGCCAATTTTTATCAATTGGTGCTCAAGTTACAAAGCTAATTTTCTAATTTTCATTTCCTACATTTGTGAATATAAGTTACTTTATTACAGAATAATTTGCCATTTCTCTCAGCAATTATATTTAGTTTCCTTTTAATAAAACAGTAAACAAATTGATGTAACTTTGAAAACCTATTTAAAGGTTATATAAAATTGATTTTATTAAACTGAAAATGTAGATACAAGAATTAGAGCTATAGCCAGTCTTTCCTAATAAGTAAAACTTGGTAAAACATCAATAAGAACTAAATCAGTCTGTTACTGGTTTGTCAAAAAGAGAATATTAGCAGATGATGCATAAGCATTTCTTTTGGCATCATTTAAATTGCTGACAGTATCAAGTTGTATTAGACTAAGACAGTATATTGCTGTTAACATGAAAAATACAAATGGAATAAATATCATGGTTAACAGTCTAGCTGTTATCTAGAAAATTCTCAAGTCAGACTGTGGCTAGGTCAAAATAAAGAGTTTTGGAGAGGAGGGAAATGTGTTGCCTCTTTTACACACAAGCATGTTTGTTATAGGAGCATTTTCAGTTTAATTTTTGCTATTAATGTAAACCACAATTGGGGGACTACATTGCTGGAAGAGGAATGGGGGAGGGGCTAGTTATATAAACAATATACAACAAAGAAAGTCTTTATTTCCAATACCTGAATACATCAGGTTTGTTTTTAGGGAGAAGGTTGCAGGTTAAATGCTTTCAGCTATCCAAGAAGTGGCTTATTAGTTTTGTAAGAAAATATTTTCTTATATTTTGATTGAAAAATACCTAGTTTAAGTGAACAAAACCACCCTTGTTAGTGAAAAGCAGACCCACAAAAACTTTGTTTCAAAGATCCAGTAAGGAAAAGCAAAACTAATTCAAGAGAAAAAGCTGCTTTCCTAATAGTAGCTTCTGAATCTGGATCCAATAGTTCTCAAAGGTCGACTGGAGTCTTCGACTCTTAAAAGTTTTGTCTTTCTCTATGGATCATAGACATCCTCTATGAGGCAGCATAACATGGATATAAACCTGTTTTAAGTAGTTATATATTCTCTTTCTGGGCTATGGTCATAAAGCTGAAAAGTTATGCACCCACAGAAAGAATGAAGGCAAGCAAAATTTATGATTATTTTACAGAGTAGTTTTCCAAACACAACTTTTTTTGCTCTTCTATTTTGAGCGAATGGCAATGTAGCATCCGCTAGTGATAAAATAAATGTAACCCAGTGATTACTGCTTTAGGGACAGCACAGTGACAGGGCTCAGACCCGCACTTCAACTTACTGATTCTGCGTCGGCCAGCACCTCAGCTGTGTGCTCTTCCAATTTCTAAATGGGCCTAATCCTGTTATTACAGAATAATTACTGCAAATCAGCACAATTACTACAAAGATTTGAGTAAACACACACATACCAGTAGCTGTTTTCTACAAATTATTATCAAAACAAAGAGAAACAGCTAATTGTGGTAACATTAAGACAATGTTTATTCCTCCCAGTGTTTGGGCAAGTTTATTTTAAGTTGTCATCTTCAGCTAGTAACGATGCAGATGATTTTACAGACTCCATAAACCTTTCTAATCTAAACTCTTCTCAACTGAAAGTTGGCCGCTTCCCTCAGAGCAACATCTGCAAAGGCCTGATTTCATAAGAACCCACTTTTATGGTACATTTGCAGAAAAGGCCACCAAAACACATTTAGAAATCTCATTTTAGAAAGCTCATTACTAAGGTACTCTCCTAAATTATGTTTAAGGTATTATGAAAGTAATAAAATATGCACTTCATATTTTTCACAACTGAAGCATTTAAGTAAGTACAACAAAACTTTATCCCCTCACCAATATTATCGGATTTCCTTCAAAGATAAATACTTATTTTTGGAAGGGAGGGTGGTTAGGAAGCAGGAGAATTCAGAAAGCACACAGTACACAGTAGTGATTATATTGAGACCTACCTCCTGGACAGTGCCTCATTGCCATCTTGCATCTCCTGGATTCAGCAATGGTTGGACATGGTATTGTGTCTTTCACTGGCTTTTTAACAATTTGCCGTGTTCTGGTTTCCAGACCCCATTTAAATCCACATGTGCGATTATTTCTGCTACAAGTTCCCCATTCGCTCCAATGACCAACTTCACATCCTTCTAGTAAAGATTTTTAGAAAAAGAAAAAAACACAAGCACATAAGTTAGTATCCATTTGCTTTACTGTCATCAAATTTACATAGCAGTGTTCCTTCACTGGCCCCACCTTGGGATACCAAAAATTAAGTGGTACAGTCTTGAAGACCTATACTCGCCTTTTGGGAACTTTAATTTTTTGAACCATAGAATACTTCTATCAAAAAAAAAATACCCCTTAAGTAATTCATAAGCTGTTACTTTCCATTTGTCTTAGTTCAGTTTTCAAAGGATGCTATTGGTCAGTTCTGTTTTTTCCTTCAACTTTTAAGTTCAGGAGTACATATGCAGGATGCGCAGGTTTGTTACATAGGTAAATGTGTGCCATGGTGGTTTGCTGCACAGATCAACCCATCACCCAGGTATTAAGCCCAGCATCCATTAGTTATTCTTCCTGATGCTCTCCCTCCCTGCATTGTCCCCATCCTGATAGGCCCTAGTGTGTGTTGTTTCCCACCATGTGCCAATGTGTTCCCATCATTCACACGTGAGAACGTGTGTGGTGTTTGGTTTTCTCTTCCTGCATTAGTTTGCTGAGCATAATGGCTTCCAGTTCCAAACATGTCCCTGCAGAGGACTTGATCTCGTTCTCGTTTATGGCTGCATAGTATTAGATGGTATATGTGTACCAGTCTATCAGTGATGAACATTTAGGTTAATCCCATGTCTTTGCTATTATGAATAGTTCTAATGATACTAAAATGTGTAATCTTTAAAGAGTGAACAGTTAAAACCTAAAGTAGAAGACACTATTTTCTACCATGACAGAAGACAAAATTTTACAGGCTAGTTCTGGATGTGCGTCCACCAAATCCATAAATGTGTTTTAGTTTGGAAGCACTTGGTGAAAAAATGGGGAGCTTGCTTTGCATTTTCTGACTTTCTTTTCTTTCAGCAGGTGTCTGGAGACCACAGTTCTTATTCCCCATATTGGTGTACATTACTATAGTTTGAAAAGTAAACAAACGTGATCAGTCATTTGAAAATGTATGTTTTTACTACATACGTAAAAGCCTTTAGCATCCCCTATGTTAAGTCTACATAGTGGAAAATAGGCTATCCCCCAACTCCCAGGGGAGGGAGAGGAGGAAGTAAAAGGATAAGCATATACAAAGCTAGACCTCCTCATCAACTTCACCATTAAAACTCCTCTTCATGCTAGTGGATGAAGGCTGAGGTCCAGAGTCTGCATACAATTAATATTTCCATCTTCTAGACATCAGTGGGTATCATAGCTGCTTCTTAGACTTTTCAAAGACATTTAAGATTTTTTTATTCAGAGAATGCATAAGACTCTATTTATAATATGCTTATAGTTAAGGATTTCAGCGTTTCCACTGAACATTTGTAATGTGTGTGTCCTGACTCTCAAAAGAAAATTCAATATTCAGAATATGTTCTTCTAGTGACTTTCTTATTTTAATAGTGGTGCCTATATAAATGTATTAATTCACACATAAGTAGAAACACAAATGCACATATTTCTTCAAAAACCACTTATTTAAATGTCTTCTCTGCAAGCTCTCAAATACACAATTACAGACTACTTCAGTAATATTTTCATAGAAAAATTTCAAATTTTCTTCTAAGTCTCCATTTTAAGGGATGTAAAGTCTAATACATAGCTGTGTTGTATATCATATCAGATATATAACAGCAAACGAAATTCTGGGGAGGGAGCATGTCAATACATCCATGATTAGATTAAGAGATTCATCATAATGTAGTCACTGACAGATCTTTACCTTTCAATCAGTGGTATAAGAATGCCAAGGTATTTTACTAACACTCTCAGAAGATATAAAATTTATAAAATGTGTTACTATTTTCACAGATAGAACATATATATCAAATTATGCATTCTAGGTATATAAATTTGGTAATCATTTTAATGCATTTGTAACATATAATCAACAAAATATGGCACAAATAATTTCTTTTCAAGTTTTTTTTTTTTATTTTACACAAACAGCTAAGCAAGCAGTTCTGTAATTCCACACATAGCAAAAGCAATAAAGTAGTTAGCTGATGTGGTAGTGCTTAAAACCTCTCTTCTAAACAAAATGTTTTTCTCTAACAGTTACTAATAATTTATTAAGAAATAGATGTATTACACAGATGATTAAGAAAAAACTTTGTCAGCACTTAAGTAGCTTAACCTAGCAAATGCACAACTAGCAAATTTTACAGCAAGAGATGAGACTATCCAATTGTCATGATACTTAAAGTCAGCAAAGAACTTAATTTTCAGTTCTACTGAACAAGAGAACCAGTTTGTTTCTTAGTTTAAATATATCTAGCATGCATATTTTTAAGAAACAGGTGTTAAAATAAAAGTTGCAGTTTGAGAGTCACATTAAAAACTACTCACCCACACATTCCATGGTTTCTTCTAATGGTGCAAAACCATCTGGACATTCATCAAAGCAACGGCCTCTATGCAAATAAAAGCCTACTTTGCACTTGGTACAAAAGTCTTTGCTAAAGCAAGAATCGCAGTTTTCTATTCTGCATCCTAAAAACAATTTTAAAGAGAAAAAAGAAAATTTCAAAGAAATTTACTTGTTTTACAAACAAAACTTTTATAAACTCATAGGTTAGGCCATTTGAAATTCTCATCATCAGAGAAATATTGTTTAACTCATTTGTTTCCTAGCGCCATCTCATTCTAAATCATTCCCGTCTCTTCCAACAGCTTACTACATCAATAATCCAAGAGAGAATGCCAGCCCAGGGTCCCACGCGCCATGAGAACTTTCGGAAATGTTAGTGATCTCCAGATGGGATTAAAACAAAAAATTCAAAAAAAAAAGAAAACACTCCCTCTACAAATTACTTGCTGCCAGTATTGAAATCTGTCCTGCCCTCAAAAGGCCTCCAGTGGGAACACTGTAATAAGCATTTGTGTATAGGAAACGAGTTAAGAATTTTTAAAATGTTTTCAAATGCATGGTCTATTTTATAGGGCACTGGTCAACACTAGCACCTACATTCATCAGAGGGTGACCTGGGTGGGGCCGGGGGCGGGGTGGATCTTTAGGTCATTTTGTTGAAAACCTACAATGTGTCAAAGGCTTTACACATATTTCCATTGAATCTTCACAATAATCCTACATGTGGGCATTAGAAACTCCATTTGGCATATAAGAAACCTGGGACTAACAGAGTAGCAGCTGAATTGGTTCTGAAAGCCGCCAAAACCATCTGCCTTTTAAATCCATTCTCTTTCTCTCTGTAACTCACTCACTGAAGCCCGCTAGGAGTTTGTGAAACAGATGTGCTTTCAGGTCTGTTACATCTGGGTGTGAATACCAAGCTCTGCCCTTACCAGCTCTGTAACTTTAGACAACTATATGCCTCTCTGAGCTTCTATTTCCTCCTGTATTAAACAGGGGCATCACTGATCTTACAAAAACTATTGTAAGGTTTTGGAATAATATATGTAAATTGACAGGCTCATAATAGGTAGTCTGCAGATAGAAGCCACAGTGAATTAGAAACATGTATTTTTCCACTAAACCACCTACATTACAATAAGGTATAAAAAGCAATAATTTATGAGCTTGTATTCTAGATCAGATTCCCTTGTAGGCCAGTAACATCTGGGTCAGAAATCCTTGGCATGCACAGGTGAAAATAAATACACTCTCTTAACTACTTTTCAAGGAAAGGAGAGAAGTTTGGAGGACTGGTAAATTCCAAGGTCAAGTTTTCAACAGATTGTAGTACATTATTACTTGTAACAGTTTTAACTGATGCAATTGACAGCACGTAAAGTCCTATGAAAACTCTGTGACATCACATGTATTCATTTAACAAGCCTCCAGAACTATACTTCCTGCTTTAAGGATTCAGGAAGCTTTAAGACATATAGTTCCCATAAGCAAAGAGATAAAGGGGTAAAAATAAAAATGCAGCCAAGATGTTAAATCACTGAAGATTTCAGTGCTTTAAAGGCTACATTTAAAGGCTAAAAATAAATTTCATTAAAATAGATATAAGAAATGACTGTGTCTAGACCTATTAAAAATGGCAACTCTTTGCCTTTCAATTTTGAGTCTAAGCAGGCTTCTGTGTATTAAATGACCAGTATGAAGCAGCTAATGCAACTTCTAAAATGTGACCAAGTTTATAAACAGAACACCAAATATGTGTGGCTTAAAGTCCACATACAAATCTACACTACTGCTCCTTTGGTGGGGAGGGAAATGGTCAGCACAGAAGAACAGTTTATCACCCCATAAAAGGTTCATTTGTAGACTTAAATGCTTTAACCTATATTTTAATAAAATCATGGTCCATAGCTGGTCAATAACCTCTTAATCATGGTCAAAATACATGACCATTATGTCCACAAATTGTTAGTTTTCTTGCTATATTTTTTAAAAAAACAAGCAGCCCTTCCTGCTGTAGAGTTATTTTCCAAGAAATAGTAACGAGCATTCCAAAGGATAAAACAGAACTAAAGGATGAAGAGAAAAAAAAAAAAAAAAAGAGCACTTAAAGAGAAAAAGAGGACTTTACACTTCGTAAATCAGCTATCATCTACAAGGTCTGACTTCTCTTTAAAATAAAGCCACACCAATAAGCTTTTTGGCCAAAAAGTTATAGCATTTGGAATTAATTTTATCAGGCCGTTTGCTGATCTTTACTGTTACTTGTAGCTCCCTTCCCTCATTTCATTCCATGCTCCTAATACCAGTTCATAGAATATGGAATTGCTGAAATACCTATCATTCTCTGTAAAGTCCTGAGGACTTCTTCAGGTATAAATCCTGTTGGATGAAAGCTTAATTATTTGTTATTGAATTCAAGTAGAATATAAATATGATATGTTCAAATTGTAGAAAATGATAACCATTTAAAAGTACAAGGTGAATTATAAGTAATGACCTAGAAAACCCATTGTTAAGTTAAAAAAAAGAGACAAGTTGGCTGGCCATGGTGGCTCACATCTGTAATTCCAACACTTTGGGAGGCCAAGGTGGATGGATCACTTGAGCTCAGGAGTTCAGGTTCAACCTAGGCAACATGGTAAAACCCCATCTCTAAGAAATTAGCTGGGGATGGTGGTGTGTGCCTGTAGTCCCAGCTACCTGGGGGGCTGAAGCAGGAGGATCACTTGAGCCTAGAAGGTCAAGGCTGCAGTGAGTTGTGTTTGCGCCACTACACTGTAGCTTAGGCAACAAAGTGAGACCCTATCTCAAAAAAAAAAAAGGCAAGTTGCAAGATATATATAGTACAACACAAAACTACGTATGCTTGCATGTGTTCATCTGTATGAAGTAGCTTAGGGAAGTTAATTTAGGGAGGGGATAGAATTTTCAAGTATGTTACAGTTATTATTCTGAATCATATCCTTTAATTACATTTATGTAATTAGTATCGTAGAAAAGGTTATTACAATATGTATTTGTGACCTACTTAAGTTTATTCAAAAAGTGCCACTCCATTAACATTGTAAAACTAAGCTCTTTTAACAGGCAAGAATAAAGGCATCTATCCCATCTAAAACTTTTTCAGATTTGAGTGCATGAATTATACCCCTGATTTAATAATGTTGAACCTGCTATAACCTTCAACAAATACCTTCATTTAGCCATCTCTTGCCAGTATCCTTTGTTTTCACATGTTCAATAGTGTTGCTTTTCCTTCACTCAAATTTTAAGGGGAAAAAACTAAAAAAATTTTGTCTGTGTAATAAAGCTTTTTTAAAAAATCTTTGATCAGTGCCAAGTCCTAGCACCTGAAGCTGTGCTGACCATCCTGGCCTCATTTGCTCTTTGCCACTACATTAAACCAACACAGGCGGCCCATGCATTTGGCAGCCTGCACTGACAGAGCTCATCTGCTCACAAACACCTACGAACCCAATACTTTTTATTCTTTTATTTTTATTTATTTAGAGACAGACTTTTGCTCTTGTTGCCCAGGCTGGAGTGCAATGGCACAATCTTGGCTCACTGCAATCTCCACCTCCTGGGTTCAAGTGATTCTCCGGCCTCAGCCTCCGAGTAGCTGGGATTACAGACATGCACCACCACACCCTGCTAATTTTGTATTTTTAGTAGAGACGGGGTTTCTCCATGTTGGCCAGGCTGGTCTCAAAGTCCCAACCTCAGGTGATCCACCCGCCTCGGCCTCCCAAAGTGCTGGGATTACAGGTGTGAGCCACTATGCCCGGCCAAACCCAGTATTTTTGAAAGCAAGCAGCACCACAAGCCACCTAATCCAGGAGGTCTCCTACTTGACGTGCTTCACAGTCCTTGATGACCTTTCCGAGCAGCTCCAGATCCAACCACAACCCCCTGCTCTGTTCAGCCATTTCTCCAAGAGGTAACTCTTCTGCTTTGTAGGGGTCGGAGGAATTCCTGTGTAGTCTCATAGTCCTATATTTTCTCCCCCAGCTTGTAGCCATTTTCCAACAACTACTTAAGCATTTTATCCTTAATTGGGATTCATATCAACTCTATTAACTCATTTTTATATAAAAGTAAAACATTCTCATTATAAGTAAAAACTCAAAGCAGTACAGAAGGTTTACAGGAAAAAATAGAAATCCTTTTTCTCACCTGAACGGCACATCAGGCCTACTCCCCAGAAATAGCCACTGTGTTAACAGTTTCTTCCATACACTATAGAAAACCTCTATGCAAATCTTATAAATGAGTTAGTCACCATTAAAACACCAGTAGGATAATACAATAGATTTTTAAACCTTAGAAAACTGTATACTACATAATAGGTGTATTAAAATTTATTAAACATAGGCCTTTTCTATAAAAATATGGGCTTTAAGTCCTCGTTCAAATAAAAGATCCCAGTTTAGCCAACTTACACGCTTCTAAATTACAGTGCCTCCTCAAAAATGTAACCCACCAAATGAGGACTGCCAATATTGGTTTAAGTAAAATTACTGTCCAAGTGAAACTGCCTCCAAATGCAGTCTGATGGGGCTGTCATTTGGCAAGAAGGGCTTACCCCGGCCAAGAAACAGAAAAATAGGCTGAGTACCCTCTCTCCTATCCTCCCACAGTACCCTGTACAGGCTTTAATATAACATTTTTCAAATTACACCACAGTCCAGCTCAACAGTTCATTCCCAGCATTCTCAAGGAACCTAGTATGTGCCAGACCCTAAGAACCTAAACCCATTCCCTATCCTGGAGGTGCTAAGCCAGAGGGGTCCATGTGGCACTAACAGTGCACCACAATGTAACAGGAGATATTAGAGGCATGTCTTAGGTACATTAGAGACAGAAAAGGGACCCATTTCTGTCCTGCCATTCAGGTTTTTTTTTCAGTCTGTGAATTCCCCATTCCTAACACAGTATGGGAAACATGGTGGAGTTTTAATGCTTGCTAAGTAAATGAGCATGAATGTCATTTAAAGTTCAATTTCTGTAATATTTGCATGCTTAGTGAGAGATTGATTGCACATGTACTATGTATTTCTAATATTAAAAAGCCATACTTGTTGTAAAGAACTGCAAATCATATGGAAGAACCAACAGTTAAACACCTGAAAACAATTATACTGGAGAATGTAACTATCAAAGGAAGGCGGGTGATGTGTGCTATGAGTCAGAACTTCAGATGAGCAAGTTTTAGGGAGACAAGGAGAAGCAGAGTCCTGACAAGGGTGGCTGCCCTCACGACGAGGCAATAGAGAAAATCCACATGGCAAGCTGACGGGCCCAGTGAGCAGTGGCTTGGAGGAAGAGGAGGTTAGGTGATGGGATGGTTACTTGAGTTTAGAGGCTGTGGGTGGGGATTATAAAGTATTCATACTTTGAGTGGCTTTAAGTATTTAAGTAATAATTAGTATTAATAAAAACGAAGCTCAGTTCAATATTAGGGGCTTAGTCTGTCTAGCAGTGAGTAGTCCCTGTAGATTCTGGCCATGAGCATAACATCACCATGTTTCCTCATTGAGACAGGTAACAGTACCTAAGGGCCAATCATCCTGACAGGTACATAGAAGCACAGATGAGAAAACAGTGCTTACACCTCAGGATCTTCAGTCTACTGAGGGGAAAGCTCCACAGAAAGGCAATTAGGGAATAAAGTGACTACTCTAAGCTAGATGTATAGACAGAGTGAGCTGGGGAGTGAACATTTTCAGAAAGTTAACCTTCCTGAAAGCAGAAGAGAGTAGAGGTCAGGAAAACCATTGGGAGGCTCAACACTCTAAGAGATAACAGTACCAGGGAGAGGAGTTATGATGAATCCATAAAAGTGACAAACCAAGTGGAAGAGAAGATGAAAAACTGAGAGAAGCCAAAGATCACACAACTATCCTCTCTTCCTTTGGTCTCAACAGTGCTCTCAGGGCACTCGGCAAATGGACAGAGTTCCTTTTGTTTCTCTTTTCCAGCTAAATTAAGATGACAACAACCATCTCTTTTTTGTTTGTTTGTTTGTTTTTTGAGACAGAGTCTCGCTCTGTCGCCCAGGCTGGAGTGCAGTGGCCGGATCTCAGCTCACTGCAAGCTCCGCCTCCCGGGTTCACGCCATTCTCCTGCTTCAGCCTCCCGAGTAGCTGGGAATACAGGCGCCCGCCACCTCGCCCGGCTAGTTTTTTGTATTTTTTTTTTTTTTAGTAGAGACGGGGTTTCACCGTGTTAGCCAGACAACCATCTCTTAATTGAATATCTCAGCATGGTCAATCAGATAAATGAGTAAAGTAAATCCTTAACAGCAGAGAAACATCAACCTTTATTAAATCTAGCTGTCAAAATGTAATTATATATATTACGATCAATTTTTGGAGAAAGCGAAGAAGTCAATAAAGTAGAGGGAACCTCAAATACCCCTAGGAATCTATGTTCTTATTTCTTCATGCCCATCAGGGTTGTGAATGTCAGACTGCCTTAGCACACCATGAAAATCCAATTGCTTGTTGCTCCAACTACTCTTACTTTAAACTAGCATCTCTGTTCAGAATGTGGTAGTCACTGACAACAATAGGGCATTTATTTAGTCCTCAAGTAGCAGATGCAAGGATCAAAGAATATCAAGCCAACCTCTAGAAACCTCTAGAGATCTCTATGCCTATTACGTGCTAAAATTTGAATAGAAATTAAAGGCAGTTTGTTCCCAAAACACTCAAAATTAGACTTTTAGCAAATTTTCACATGGAAAGCACTAGACTATGGAACTTAATATAAGGTTTTTAAAATTAGTTTTAGTTTAAAAATCTAACAATTTCAAGTACTATTTAACATTTCTTCTCAAAATTTGCAGTGGGGTTATAAACATTCCTAAGTTTATGTTTTCAAAATCATGCATTTCTAATATGTACCATTACAGTAATTCCCTTAGACTACGTATTAATAAAAATTACCTAAAAGCTAAAATTACATTTTTTGTAATACAGTCAAGTAACATGCAACTTATTAGAACTTCATTATATTTCAACCTAAATAAAAGATGGATCCAGAAGTTTCAGGACTCAGTGTTTTATATTTACAATTAAACTATTTGAGTGATGACATAGAGAACCAGCATTACTAAATTAACAGAAGATCAGAAGATCCAGGGTTAAAGTCTGTTTATAACCCAGTAGAATGAGTTTAAGTCAAGATTGCCTTAATTAGGATAGTTGGTATAGGATGAAATTCAACTTTGTCAAATGCAGAACAGGACACTTAGAATTAAGAGCAAGGGGCAGGAATAAGAACTATGTTGAGAATATAGTGGCCACTCAAATAGTACAGTGGTTAGCAGATCTGAGGTTAGAGTCTTGGACCACTTACTATTGTGTGACTGTGGGCAAGTCAGTGAAGCTTTCTCTGTCTTAATGTCCTCATGTATTTTTTTTTAAAAAAAGGTATTATCAGTCTTTATCTCACAGGCTTTTTGAGAGGATTCAGAGGCTTAATCAGTGCAAAGATCTCAGCACAGAACCTACTGTGTAATTAGTTATCAAAAAGTGTGAGATTTTATGAGTATAAAAATTTACTACCATGCGATCCGGCAATCCCACTGCTGAGTATATATCCAAAAGAAGAGGAAATCAATATATCAGAGAGAGATCTGCACTTTCATGTTTATTGCAGCACTATTTATAATAGCCAAGATATGGAATTAACCTGAGTACCCACTAATGATTGAAAGGATATTTTATGTATATACACACAATAGAATGTTATTCAGTTATAAAACTAGAATGAAGTCCTGTCATTTCCCACTACATGGATGGAACTGGGGGACATTATATTAAGTGAAATAAGCCAGGCACAGAAAGGCAAACATCAAATATTCTCATTTACCTGTGGAAACTAAAAAAAGTAGATCTCATGGAGATAGAGAGTAGAATGGTAGTTACCAGAGACTGGGAACGGAAGAGGATGAAGAGAAGTTAGTCAAGGGCTACAAACATATAGTTAGATGGAAGGAGTAAGTTCTAGCATTCAGTAGTACCATAGGAAAAACTACAGTTAGCAATCATTTATTATACATTTCAAAATAGAAGCGAAGAACTGTAATGTTCCCAACACAAAAGATAAATGTTTAAGGTGATGGATATCCTAACCACTGATTTAATCATTTCATGTGGCATTCAGATATCAAAATATCACATGTACTCCTAAAAATAAGTGTAACTATTAAATATGAATAATAAAATAAATTTTAATCTAACAACTAGGACAAAAGGATTGCAGTCCAAGATGGCGAATGGAAGGAAGCTCAAATAGGATATTCCATATGAAAAAAAGATATAATTTTAATAAATTGTATAGATGTAGTTATAATAAAATGCATATATATGCACTACTCAAATAAAGGGCATTACCCACTGTCTAGAGTAAACTTAGTGGCTTCACCCTTGTTTGGGTCACACAGCTTAACCAACTGATCACAATCATTTGTTGGGCACCTACATGGAAAATCACCTGCTTTGAACATTAGGAACCAGGAGTTAAGAAACCAAGATCTAAGGGCAATTTTGACCTGGGGTGGGGGGACAGACGGTACATATCACATTCTTTCTGTGCCTTACTCCCTTAACCATCAGATAAGAAGGCGGAAATACCTGACTTACCTATTTCATACAATAAAATCCTGACCTAGGCTGTGATTTAAATCCTCAAGTTCCAATTAGGTACAATGAATTTCTATCTAGAAATTTACATACTGTTCCTTCAGATACCTATAGAGTTCTATCTTATATGCCATTGTATCTTTTATTTTAACTTCTGAGGATATATATGCTGTCAAAAAACATATCAGGAAAAAATATTTAACTTGAAATGTTGCAACAGTTCACTTTTTAAAAACTCCAAATTCACACTTTGCAATATGCTGCTAGTAGCTTCACTGTAATATTTTAATGTTTAAATGTTATATCTTGCCCATCCACAGAGAAAAAATATGAAGAAATATTGACGCTTGTGTAAAATTATGTGGTCAAATAACAAACTCTGAAAATATTGGCTTTATTTCTCATATATTCAAGTGATGCATATTTGAAATCATTCTCAAAACAAATGAAATCAAAATAAACACATTTGCTAAGAACATTAAAGCTTAAAGAGAATGTTTTTCCCATGGTGGAGGTAGGAAACAGTGGGAGAAGGACAACTACCTCAAAATAAAATAGGAAAGGAATGTAATAGTAATTAAAAGTTTCAAAAATTGTAAACCAAATTAGTATCTCATATCAGATTTTAAATTCCTGCCACTATTAGAACTCTCATCTTGGTTACCTCTTGTGCTTTTCCTTTTATGGTAACTTGTCACCCTTTTATATTAAGGTAGAACTAGAGCGGTTTAATCAACTTCAGACCTGCATCTTAGTTGGATTTTTCCAAATGTTGGAAAATGCAGATCTCTCCACCCAACTAAATGGAAAAGCATATGTAAGCTAATACATGTGTTGCCCTCCACTCAACCCTCATCCAAGGAAAACAAGAAGAATCTCTTAATCCCTTTACACTCTAAATAGACTAGGGCAAACTTTTCCTATAACGAGCCAGATAATAAATATTTTAGGCTTTGCAGACCATACGGTCTCTGTCTAAACAACTCATCTCTGTCGTTACACAAAATGAAGCCATAGACAATATGTAAATGATTCAACATGGCTGTTTTCCAATAAAACTTTATGAGCATTGACATTTAAAAGTTAATATCATTTTCATGTGTCACAAAATATTGTTCTTTTGACTTTTTTTGTCTTAAAATCTCAATGACTTAAAAATCTAAAAGCTATTCTTAGCTTAAGGGCCCTACCGAAAAGATAGCAGTCCAAATTTTGCCCCTGGGTCATAGTTTGCTGACCCTTAGGCTAGAAAATTACTGAAATCCCTGGGGTACCTTGATAGAAAAAAGGAAAAAAAAAATAAAGAGTTTGATTTTGAAAACACCAAATGGTAGCATTTAAGCTTGGGGAGGCATAGTGATGTCTTCCATGTACCATCTGGCTGTGGGCATAAGACAAATATAAGATGAGCATGAGGATGCTGGAATTCAGTTATCTCGACTCGACATGGGAATACTTTTATTTCAATATTTTTAATTTTATTCACACTGTATTGATAAATCAAGAATGACAACTCCTGATCAGTTGTCAGTGGGTCAATATTCCATTCTATTTTAATAAGTGTCTAATTTCTTTCTTGCTGTGGCACTGACTTTTGAACGAAGTTGCTGGTTGGAAAGAAAAGAAGAGAGAAGAACTTTACAAAGCCATGTATTTGGGCTGCAACTAGCTTGACATTTGTGTCCAGTCCTATAGTTTATGTCCAGTCCTATAATCCAGTATAGCTGGACATAAATGTCCAGCTATAGTCCTATAGCAAGATATTTTAATTGCTCTGTTTGTGAGCGTGGCTTTGTCATGTATGCCAATCCAGTTTGATGATAAAAGTAGATACAGTCTTGGTTGTACCATGAAGTGGCAGGCAACCCTTGGGCCAGTTAGTGGACTTAACAGAACGCCTGTTACCTGCTCTGTAAATGAGGATATTAACTGCCTCGCAGGATTTCCAGATGTGATTTAAAAGATGCAGGTCAAAGTATTTTTAAAACTAAAGCATTAGGCATATGCTTTATTTACATTAAAACAGCACAAGGTGGCATCCGCCTTGGAAATATAATAATAGAATGATGTTGCCAAACTTGGGTCTATACTGAAATAATAGGCTCACTTACAAGAACTACCAAATCCACAAGAAACAAACTTAAGTTTGAAAAATACAATTACTTCTATTAAATGGAAAGTCAGGACTTTCACTTTCCAACCATTAGTACTGTTACTAAAAACAAAAGTAAAATCTTCTGTAAAGAGTATCGAAAATCATATAGCCACCTTTCTCACAGAGAAAAATGTTTATTCTAGCTTTTAGACTACCTATTTGATATCATCTATCTTCCAGGGCAAATTAGGAGAAAGAGTGCTCTTTGAGTTTTCCATAAAGGGTAATGGAATAGAATTAAAACAGGGTCTACATCTCACAACAGGCAGCTACTGCATTGCAACTGTGGATCAGCACATTAAACAGTGCACTGTGCAGGTGAATAACCATTACTGAAGTTGTTAATATCATCCCTGATCTGGCCTACTGAAATCTTTGATGGTTTATCCATACAGGTGCTACAGATCACAATGACAAAATTAAGACTGCTTTATTGCAGCTACAAGAGGAACACTGTGATCTTGCAAAAACACACATTTTTCATGTCATTTCTCTACTTTAAAATGCTTCAATGGCTCACTTACACTTGCAGAATCAAGTACAAACCCTTGATTTTAAAACTCAAGATCTTTCTTGCTAGGCATGTCTATCTACCTTCCTAGTCTCATCTCCACATGTACCTTTCACCTTAGCCATGTTCAGTTATGTGTGTGAAGTTTCTTGAAAACATCCCCTGCCCTCCCAGCATCCAGCTACCTATGATAGTTCTTCCCTCATGGTTTTACCAACTCTGTCCATCATAATCCCCCTATTAAATGTAGAAAACATAGCCTGTCTTATGCTAGTCTGTATTCTTAGGTCCCAGCATGGGGGCCTGACATGGTAGATGTATCTACTGAATGATTAACAAATTTAATGCTAAATATCCATCAGTTTAGAATAAACACAGTCTTTTTTTTTTCTTCTTCTTCTTTTTTTTTGAGACAGAGTCTCTCTGTCACCCAGGATGGAGTGCAGTGATACAATCTCAGCTCACTGCAACCTCTGCCTCCCAGGTTCAAGTGATATTCATGCCTCAGCCTCCCAAGTAGCTGCGATTACAGGTGCCTGCCACCATGTCTGGCTAATTTTCTTCCTTTTTGTAGAGATGGAGTTTCATCACTTTGGCCAGGCAGGTCTCGAACTCCTGACCTCCAGTGATCCACCCTCCTTGACCTCCCAAAGTGCTGGGATTATAGATGTGAGCCAATGTGCCCAGTCCATTTTTTATATTTTAGTGTAATAGCATAATTTTATAACAAACAAAAATATTTCAGATTATACAGAGCTACATTTTCAAATTAGGCACCAAATTACTAAATATCATGTTAAAGTTTTTATGTCTCATGTTTTGTCTTTAAGAAACAAAGGTTGCACAGTCCTTAACCATAAGCCAAGCAGAAATAAGAGTGGGAGGGAGAGACTGAACAATAAACTAGACTTAAAATACACAGAAAGTCATAACGTGACCAATACTGTAAAAAGAAACTGCCAACATCAGATATTAATCCTTTACTGAGATGTTTCCATAGACTTAAGTTACTAGGATGCTATTATTCCAGAGTGTGTTACATAATTTGTCTAAGCTTACAGAGCTAGTTACTGTCGGAGCTCAAATCAGAGCCTTCCATTTCTTCCAATCCAGTGTTCTTTTAGAGACAAGATTTACCATAAACTGATTTCTCCTTTTAGAAGATAAAATTGAATGTTTTGATATTTTTAATGGGATTTGAAACACTTAAACTGATCATTTGCTTAAGAAAGAACTAGGCAACAAAATTCAGATTTTTCTAATACTTGCGTTTATAACTGCATAACAGTTTTGTCTGTATTACATCATTTAAGGTACAGTTGACCCTTGCACAATGCAGGTTTGATCTACATGGGTCCGCTTTATGAAAGAAAAAAATCAATTGACAAACGTTTTGTTTTATCCCAGTCATACGTACATCCAAATATAGCCAGTTGTCTTGCAAAGATGGATTTTCTTCAGAAGAAAGCATAAAAGAACTGAGAGACTCAGCATGTAAGAGTATCCGGCTATCTTCTAATAAGCGGATAGTGGGGTGTCCACCTCACCAAGTGATGTCCAGGGTATTAACCAGCTGGTAGCACCTCCTGCATAGTGATGTAAAGCCACTTCAGGGCAATGAGCTTTCTCCAGCTGGCAGGACCCTGTTAACTCATGGAGTGCCTTCTGCAGACTGGGCTATAGGCAAGGTCCCTTTCAATTTGGGAAAGAAACCAGCACAAAAGAATGTTGAAAGTGTACCACTTCAAAGTGAAGACCTACCTCTCCCACCTTCTGCCAAAGGGGAACAAATCTTAACCCTATCCAATGATGTATTTCTTTTTTATGATGGGCAGTTGAACAGGGACCAAATGATGCATTTTTTATTTTGTTTTCTCCAAGAGAAGCTGCATAGTTTAATTAAAGAAACATGGGCATTAGAGTTAGAGAGAATCCTAGATCCTATTCTTAGCTCTCCATACTTGTGTGTCCTTGGGGTAGGTTTGCAAAACTCTCTGAGCTTGTCAGATTCAGGTTTAACCATATATTAGCATCCTGGTAAGCATTTAAAGCATAATAAATATTTCTGGTAATATCTGCTCCTGTGATCAGTAGTTGTGATCAGTATTAATAGTATCGTCAGATGTGACAGGATAGCAAGGAGATACCAGATCCTAACTGGCTTTTATCTAAAACAGACTCAGGTATCCGACTCTCCAATGAACATCTCTACACAAGTGTGTCATCTCAAGTCAACATTTCTAAACCTGAACTCCTTTTGCTATCTATCAATCAAAACCAAAATCAATAATATCCAATAATACCACTAAATCAATAATATCTAATAATCCAATAATAATAATATCCAATAAACCAGTATTTGTACAATTCTTAAAAGCAGAAACCTGATTGGGCTTGGTAGCTTATGCCTGTAATCCAGCACTTTGGGAGGCCGAAGTGGGCAGATCACCCCAGGTCAGGAGTTTGAGACCAGCCTGGCCAACACGGTGAAACCCCATCTCTAATAAAAATACAAAAATTAGCCAGGCGTGGTGGCAGACATCTGTAATCCCAGCTACTTGGGAGACTGAGGCAGGAGAATTGCTTGAACCCAGAGGGTGGAGATTGCAGTGAGCCAAGATTGTGCCATTGCACTCCAGCTGGGGCAACAAGAGTGAGACTCTGTCTAAAAAAATAAAATAAAATAAAATAAGCAGAAACCTGTGAGTCATTGAGGTCTCTTCCCTCTCTGTTACTCTTGTGTCCAGTGAACCACCTTCTGCTGGTTCTATCTTCTAATCTCTTGAATCTGTCTCTTCTTCCCTACTTCAAGTACCACTGCCTTAGCTGAAGTCCTCGTTTCTGGCCTGGGATTAGAGCAACAGCTTCCTAATCGGTCTCTGTGCCTCCTCTCTGGCTCTGCTCAACCTATTTCCTCTGCTGACAACAGACAATATTCTACAACAAGAGCATTATATGTCTTCCCAGCTTACAAATCCTCCATCCTCAGTTTCCAAGATTTCATTTCTCACACTTTGCATTCCAACGCTCAAGTAACTCTCTGCTGAGTACCCTTTACCCTCTTGCTGTTATTCACCCTACTCCTCCTTCAAGATAGTTTTATAACACACTCTCTGGGAAATCTGAAGACTCACCCATCTCCGAGGGCAAGTCAGCTGATGCCCCATGGGTTCCCTGAGCAGCCGATGTGTCACCCTCACAGTTCTTAGCACATTCAATTCCCTTCCATTTTGTTTTTTATAAAACCACACATTGGCCCTGCCTAGTACATAAGCAGTAAATGTTTGCTCAATGTGTAAACTATATTAAGCAGCCTAAGACATCCCCTAAATTATAGTCTTCCCCTCTCTTTCCTCAGTAGATAAATACTTACTAATACTGTTGGGAAAACCATGCAAGTGGCTATTTTCATCAGGCTTCCTTAATTCTAGCACTGCCTGTATTCCAAAATTAAAGAATATTATAGGCTTCTAAAATGTAGTCCTTATCCATGTGCTGGTTTCATAAAGATTAAACTAAAGTAAAATAACTCTAATACATGATTTAGAACGTTTCTGGTTTAAGTGTAATCAGAATACAACCCCTGAATTTGAATCCTATTACCTTTAGTTGGTCAACATCAATCACTCATCTCCAGGTCTTCTATCAGGTCTTGTCACTGGTCCTTTCAGCCCTCATGCTCGTGCATTTCCTCTAAACCTAGAATGCCCCTAACTCTTCACAGCCTCACCACCCAGGTTAGATGGTGAAGGAAGGGAAGGATACAGCTGAGCCCCACAATTTCTCATGACTAACCACTAACTTGTCCCTTCTGTGATCCCTTCTATAACTGTGCAACACACTGACCCTACTGGCCCACTGGGCTTCAGCATCACTTTATGTAATGATGTTATCTCATACTGTTGTCTAATTCTGTATCAGTTTCATATGCAACCTGATGGTCTCCAACCTAATGGTCCAAGTATCTTCCAAATAAAGACATTTGTTATTTTTATTTCTCATGTAATCCGAAACATACTGGGGTTCCATCAATATATTTGGAGGTCTGCATCTTTATAGATCTTCAAACACATTATATAGAATTTATGGTACTTAATTATATGTGTGTCCACAGTTGTCCAGATTTGACTAAAGACACTTCAAAGACATTTATGTTAATTCTAAATACTTAGATTTTTTTCCCCCCAAATGCATCATTAAATTACATTATTCAAGAATGACAGACTGGGCGAAGTGGCTCTTGACTGTAATCCTAGCACTTTCTGAGGCCAAGATCGGTGGATTTCCTGAGCTCAGGAGTTTGAGGCCCGCCTGGGCCATGGGCAAAACTTCATCTCCGCTAAAAATACAAAAAATTAGCCAGGAGTGGTGGTGCACGCCTCTAGTCCCAGCTACTCGGGGGACTGAGGCACAAGAACTGCTTGAACCCAGGAGGTGGAAGTTACAGTGAGCTGAGATCATACCACTGCACTTCAGCCTGGGAGACAAAAAAAAAAAAGAAAGAAAGAAAACAGGTGTTTCTAAGGGCACTCAAACTTGATGACATGTAGTAATTCTTTAAAAACACCTAAATAGTGATCTTGGAGTTCACAAATTAAAAGATTATATTTAACTTTGGATTTTCTTGTATGTTAAAAATTACTAGTTTTTAAAACCTGTGTCATTTTACTTCAAAAGCAAAATGTAGCAGCTCACACCCGTGATCTCAGCTACCTGAGAGGCTGAAGTGGGAGGGCTGTTTCAGGCCAGGAGTTAGAAATCGGCCAACACGGCAAGACCTCATCTCTAAAAATATTTAAATAAATAAATAAATAAATAAATAACAGCCAAGTATCTCTAAAAATATATTTTTAAAAAATTTAGCTGGCTATGGTGGCGCATGCCTGTAGTCTTAGCTACTGGGGAGGCTGTAGGGGGAAGATCCCTTCAGCACAGAAGGGATTGAGGCTTCAGTGAGCTATGACTGTGCAACAACAACAAAAACAACAAAAAGGAAGGAAAGAAAGAAAAACAGGAAACAAAATGTAGTGTTCTCTTAGCCTAAATAGATATTTCACAAAATGTCAAAACAAGGATAGAATCATAAAACGTAGCAGAAATAGTCTAAATGTAGCAAATTCATGGATCCAGAATTATAAAAGCTCTCATTTCCGTATTTGTTTACAGATGATTTTTCAAAATACTACTTCTGGCAAAAGTATATTGTTTTCTTATTTTATTTTATTTTTTGAGACGGAGTCTCGCTCTGTCGCCCAGGCTGGAGTGTAGTGGCCGGATCTCAGCTCACTGCAAGCTCCGCCTCCCGGGTTCACGCCATTCTCCTGGCTCAGCCTCCCGAGTAGCTGGGACTACAGGCGCCCGCCACCTCGCCCGGCTAGTTTTTTGTATTTTTTAGTAGAGACGGGGTTTCACCGTGTTCGCCAGGATGGTCTCGATCTCCTGACCTCGGAATCCACCCGTCTCGGCCTCCCAAAGTACTGGGATTACAGGCTTGAGCCACCGCGCCCGGCCCTGTTTTCTTATACATAAATTTGGAGGTTAAAAAAAGTTGACTGCTCCTTTTTCCTTAATTTCAGCATATTTCTGATACCTTCCTGGTACTTGACTTTTATAAAAGAATCTCTAACCTTGATTGACATGAGGTAGATACTTCATAAATTGCTGAATAAATGTCTTCCAAGGCTAATTTTCCCACCTATGTTTTGGACTCTATCCTCTTCTGTCCCTTCAGTGATCTTGTTTCTTCATTATTTTTTGTCTATCCTCCTCAGCTGGCTCTTTCCTAGTTATGTCTCCTGTCACTCACAGACAGACACACACACACACACACACACACACACACACACACACCGACTTCCCCATCTATGTGAGCCTTCCAGTGATCAGATACTCTTTTTAAATATACTTAGAGGAAGAAGGGAACGAGTGGTATAATCACTGGCTGCTTTCCTACGACTCCATGTGCTCCCCCAAAACCATAGCAATCAGGATAGTGCCCCAACAAAAACGATGAAATGGCTCACATGAAGGTCAGCGCTCTATTGTTTAAACAGTGCAACATTAACATTGACCACTTGCTTCTTCTCAAGTCTTCCCACTTCTGCTTCTGGGACATCATCCCCTCTGTTTTCCTAGTGACTTGGTCATAGCCTCCTCCCCTGGCTTTTCCTTGCTTTCTAGTTCAATGTCAATATTAATATACTGTATTTTTTAGGTATTGTACTGTTTGGACATTTGAGCTGTTTTCAAGCTGTAATTAGAATAAATAGTGTTGCCATGAATAATGTTTTATATGTGTTTTATTTACAAGTCAAGATAGTAGTTATGACAAAGGAGAAGACAGTAGTGAATGGGAAGTTAGTGAGTGGGTAGTACTAACATTCTTTCTTGACATCAGTAGGAGTTAAATGTATCTATTTTGTAATAGTTCACTAAACACTCCATTTATTATTTGTGAATTTATTTCTGCATGATACTTCAAAAAGTTTATTTTTTAATAACTAAAAACATGAGAGTTGTGCAAATAGAAAAAAAGGGGGGCAGTGATTCTGGTAAACATCCTACAATGCCAATATTCAAGTGACAAATACATGTTCAGTTTCATTTGTATCAAAGAAAAAGCATATTAAGACAAAAATGCAGTTTTATCCTTGTTATTAATAACCGGAGAGATGCAAGCGAAAATGTCCACTGTTAGTGAAGATGTAAACTGATACAACTTTTCTAGAAATTCATTTGTCAATATATATCTTTAAAACATGTATTATGTTTAAACGTTCATCTTATAAAAATAAACCAGGCAAATGTAGAAAAATGTGTATGAGAGAGCAAGAATTTATGTATAAGGATATTTTTCACAGAACTGCTTATAATCATGAAAAATTAAAACCAAATTTTCAATAGGCAATTAACTAAATGTAACCATTCAGTAGAATATTTGTAGCCATATTTAATGGCATGAAAATATGTTCATAATTCATTAAAACAAGTTACAAAACACAATGACACATTTGTAAGGTGAGGAAAATGACAAATACTCAGAAACAAAAATGTCAAGAACAGAAGATGAAATGGTTTTTTTTATCTTTTGTAAACTGTTGTTATCTTTTGTTAACTGTTGTTATCTTTGAGAGAAGTGTTTGCTTTTGCTTTTTTTAGGCCTCGGTACTTTTCTAAGCTTTCTGCAAGGACTATGTAGAACAATTTAAAAAATAAAGTTTTATGTAGATGGTTTCATTAATGAATGAGAAAAATATGAATGAAATAACATCTAACATAGTATCAGGGACAATGGCAGCTTCTAGTGTCTGTTAGTACATGTATTTACAAAATTACTCAGATAGTTGTTGGATTGGTTTCCATAAGTGTGGTTGAATTTTATAAGCTTCATACTATGTGTACCAAGAAGCCAACCTCAGACAACTTTTCAGAGAGAGCAAATCTTCCTTCAAAAGGAGATCAATTTACGTTGGAAATCACACTCTAGTGATTAGGAAACAGATGAGCAAGTTTCACTTACAAGATTTTTTAGGCTACTATTGCTAAAAGTATAATTTTCTTCTCTACTATTGAGGAATAATCTTTTAAGGAAGTGAAAAGTAGATATGATCTCAAATTCTAAGTCTGTGACAGCTTTTCCAATTTAAATCTTTCTCATCCCCTGAACAAAATACAAATATTGATGCAATATATGCAAAGTAGTCATGAAAAAGAGCAAATAATTGGTATGAAAGAAACATGATTATCCAAAGTCATATACTGATAAGAAATAATTTTCCATTTTTCACTTTGTTCCAATGGGGTCTTGTTAATAGCACTTCCCGCTTGTACCAGGTAACGATTTCCTCTAGGTCAGTAAACTCCAACATTGATTGTATTCACTTACAAGAAGTCTATCCATCGCAAACCCTTTCTCATATGCAGATTTTCTTTCTAAGGCTGATTTACAGTCACTGCTCTCCTTTCCATTTCTGAGAAAAGAAAACTAAGCCAAAATGTGCTATTAACTCCTGCCTGAGAGTATCTCTCTAAGGAAGACTCCACTCATATACTACAAAGTATTGCTGAGGTGACCACTCACACCAGTTTGCACAGGATGGTCCTGGTTTACATCCAATCTCCCTGCATAGTTGTTAATGACAGCCCCTTTCACTTCCCAGTGTCCCACATTTAGTAATACATTATATAGCCAGCCTATTGTCCATATACAGTACATACAATGCTAGCTCTAGAACTTGGAATAAATGCCTCTATCCATCTACACTCTTGCCTTGTCTTCCTTGTGCACTGGTAGTCTGGAATGAAAAGCATAAAGAATAAAGTTGTGGACTCAAACCATCCCCCCATAGGTAGTCTAAAGCAATCTGAACAGGAATCCTTTCCAAGGTGGACCCAATCTCCTTCTGGAAGTTTATAAACTATGAGAGATAAACTATCAGGTAGCCTAAATCATATCCCTTAAGAACAAAATTCATACTTGCAAACAATTTGCAAGCCAGTCTATTAACTGGTGGGGAGTTGTTTCCTTTAAATGTTAATCCAAACAATTCCATGAAATGAAGGTAGATCCAAGTTTCCTCTAAGCCTAAACATTTCCAACTCTGCTAATGACATAACCTCATCCAGTACCTTAGCTAGAAAACCTTACGATCAAGTTTGATTGTTTCTCTTAGCCCTGTCCAGGTAGTTACCAGGCCCCACTGGTTCTATTTTTAAAGCCTCTGCAATTCATTACCCACAAAAAAAATCATCAGAACAAGATTTCTAATCTGTATTCATTACAATTGCCTTCCTCTACTTTTTGTTTCTCTCCAGTTCATCTCCCTCACTTCTGCTAGAATTATCTTAAAGCAATATCTTTAGATACTCAGTACCTCAGATAACACCAAGACTTCTTAGCCTGGCAGGCAACACCTTTATCAGTTGCACTGCAGCCTCCTTTTCCATCCTCAATTTCAACCATACCTCCCCCTCTAGGCACAGGCTGTTCAATGGTTTTCATCCAGCTACGGTACTGCTCTTCCAGGAAGTGCTTAAAAATGTTTGGGGACATGTTTGCTTATAACAGTAGTTTGAAGACACAAAGGACATTTAATGGGCAGGGACCAAGGACACTAAATGTCCAGCAATGTAGGACAGGTCCTATGAAACAGAGAACTGCATTGCCAAAATGCCAAATAACACTGCAGGTGAGAGTTCTTGTTCCCCAAACACATTATTTTTACATATATGTGGATCCTTCTTTCTAAATTTATTTAACCAGCCCCCATTAGTTCTGCCACCTTCCAAAATAATATTGTCCTTGGATGATGTAATTCAAATTCTTCTCACCTAAAGACTGTCTTGCCTGAATAGTCACATACACAGTGTGTTAATGGGAGATCATTAAATCACTCTCAGAAATATGAGATTTAATTATCTCATATATACATGAGAGTTATTTAATGATTACTGAAACAGCACTTAATATATTAAATTATGAATAACCTGTTTACCATTTGTCATTTTATTCTGTGATCCTCTTGTTCTTATCCTTTCTATCCCCTAAAATTTGAGTTCCTTAAAGAAAGGGATGTTCCTTTGGTATCTCCTTTACTTTTTTAAACCACAATTTATATGGCTGACCTAGAAGATGACACTCATTCTGTAAGTGACTTTTGGATTAAAAGATGAAAAACTGCACCCTCATTCCTATGTAAAAGATGCCATTCCTTAAACTTTTTAAAATAGTTGTTAAACTTATACCTTAGATTACTTTAAAATAACCTAAACATTTTAGTTACATCAGTAATGCTACTTAAAGAAACCACCGTTACCATATGTTTAATTGCAGGTTAGACTAGTGAAGGATTGCCAACTCACATAAAAAGAGAAAAATAAGCTATAGAAATTGGTAAACCAGAGAGATTGTTCTCAGCATAAAGTACTTAAGTTCCTTTGTGGTTTGTTCTTTTATAAGCACTAAGTACTCTTTACAAAAATCTGTCAAACAAGATTGTGCTTGAGATCCTTGTGATTAAAAAACTGCTTACATAATCTATAATAAAGTGTGTATGTGTGATTGTGTCTTACAGTTCTATACAAAACAAAGTAAAAGTGCTCTTATCCTACCACACTCATTTTTTGCAAGTTTGAGCTTAGACTTTTTTTTTTTTTTTTTTCCAGATGACATCTCACTCTGTTGCCCATGCTAGAGCACAGCGGTGCTACCGCAGCTCACTGCAACCTCTACCTCCCAGGTTCAAGTGATTCTAGTGCCTCAGCCATCCCATAGCTGGGATTACAGGTGTGCACCACCATGCCTGGCTAATTTTTGTATTTTTATAGAGATGGGCTTTCCCCATGTTGGCCAGACTGGTCTCCAACTCCTGGCCTCAAGTGATCCACCCACCTTGGCCTCCCAAAGTGCTGGGATTACAGGCATGACCCACCACACCCAGAAAGCTTAAACTATTTCTATCATCTATTACATTAAAAAAAAAAAATTAGTCAAAATCTTCTACTTAGCTCCTCTCCTAAGTTGCATATCCAGCAATACAGGATAGACAAAGCCAAATGCTCACTTGCGCATCTGTTCATATCTGGAGCTCGGTGTCCATAGTACCCAGATGGGCAGGAATGCAGGCACTCTCCATACTGGCGCATCCCTTCTCTTCGAAGGAAGAAGAACAACTTCTGTTGACATCGGCTGCACCCATTGTCCTTTGAACAAGACAGACAACCCTTGCAAATGGGATTTGATACATAACTAGCTGTAAAAGAAAAACAAAAATTGTGTTTAATTATGAGTATAATCAGACTTTTGATAAATACACCCTGCTGAAAAGACAACTGTTTCTTTTCTTTCTGCTATACTCACATAGAAATACTAAATAAAATATCCCTGCCCTTCGTGTCTCTACCTCCCCCACCCAAAAAGTGGTTAATACACAACCAAACTTGGAAACAAAGAGGAAACTCAGAGGCAGAGTTGAGTCTAGACGCTAAAGTTGAATGGCTCATGGGAATGTCAGACCAGCCAGAGGTAAAATTTAGGGCAAGGTCCTCAACCCAGGCCAAGAAATATTTACGTGAAGATCTGGCACTTAGCTCCTTTTATGTAGACGGAGTCAAGAGGGCTGTTTGTCCATGACCCCCTGCCCTAACTGGCCAGAGCAGAGGATTCTGACCCTAGCTTGGGAGGACACAGCAGGTAAGCACAAGAGAAAATAAAATTCATGAGACATAAGAACACCAAGTCCACAAGACTGGGATCCAAATTAAAATTATCATTGTAGTATGGGGTCTATATGGTGTTGACAAGTTAAAATAAGAATTTGTCCAGATCCAGGAAAACCCAGAAAGAAAAAATAAATATAGAACTACTCTCTAGACATTTTCACAGTCCTGAGACCTGGACTTCCATGAAATGCTACCTTAACATCAAAATGAACAAATCACATGAGCAAGTAAACCTTCATGAGATACAGTCATCAATATCAGCAACAAGAAAACTTCACACCTAAAAAACCAGAAATAAGGACATTCTGAAGGAGCCTTTAAAATAAGTATCTAGAGAGTATCTGAAAAGATAAAGGGATAACTAGAAATCACATGGGAAAAAGCAAGAATATGCACATTATAATGAAATGTAAATTCTAAAACTTCACAAAAAAATTCTATGGACAACTTGTATGGTAGAAGAAAATGACATAACCAAAAACACTTTTAAAGAACTGTATCACAAAACAAGATTAAAAGGTACTAAGCATGTGAGAAAAAAACAGAAACATTCAAATACATGATTAGTAGTTACTACAGAAGGAAAGAGTAAAGAGAATGAATAAAACACACCTTAAACAGAGAGGCAACTTCAGCAAAGTCTCAGGATACAAAATCAACATGCAAAAATCACTAGCACTCCTACACACCAACAAGTCAAGCCAAGAGTCAAATCACAAACAAACTCTCATTCACGATTGCCACAAAAAGAATAAAATAACCAGGAATACAGGTAACTAACGAGATGAAAGATCTCTATAAAGAGAACAACATAACACTACCCAAGAAATCAGAGATGACACAAACAAATAGAAAAACATTCCATGCTCATGGATAGAAGAATAAACTGTATTAAAATAGCCATACTGCCCAAAACAATTTGTAGATTTAATGCTATTTCCATTAAACTACCATTGACATTTTTCACATAACTGGAAAAAACTATGTTAAAATTCACATGGAACCAAAATAGAGCCCAAAGAGCCAAGGCAAAAATAAGCAAAAATAACAAAGCTGGAGGCATCATGCTACCTGACTTCAAACTATACTACAGAGCTACAGTAGCCAAAACAGCATGGTAGTGCTCCAAGAACAGATAGGTCAATGGAACAGAATAGAGTACCTGGAAGCAAGACCACACAACTACAACTGTCTGATCTTTGACAAACCTGACAAAAACAAGCAATGGGGGGCTGGGTGTGGTGGCTCATGCCTGTAATCCTAGCACTTTGGGCCAAGGCAGGTGGATCTCCTGAGGTCAGGAGTTCAAAATCAGCCTGACCAACATGGAGAAACCCCAGCTCTACAAAAAATAAATAAATAAATAAACAAACAAACAAACAAACAAACAAAATACAAAATTAGCTAGGCATAGTGACAAATGTCTGTAATCCCAGCTACCTGGGAGTCTGAGGCAGGAGAATTGCCTGAACTTGGGAGGCAGAGGTTGTGGTAAGCCAAGATTGCACCATTGCACTCCAGGCTGTGCAACAAGAACGAAACTCCATCTCAAAAAAAAAAAAAAAAAAAAAAAAAGGAAAGAAAGAAAGGAAAGGAAAGGAAAGGAAGAAAGAAGGAAAGAAAGACACACACGCACACACACAAACACACAAGCAATGGGGAAAAGATTCACTATTCAATAAATGATGCTGGGATAACTGGCTAGCCATATGCAAAAGATTGAAACTGGACCCCTTCCTTATACTATATATAAAAGTTAACTCAAGATGCATTAAAGACATAAATGTAAAACCCAGAACTATAAAAACTCTGGAAGAAAACCTAGGTAATACCATTTAGGACATAGGCACAGGCAAAGATTTCATAACAAAGATGCCAAAAGCAATTGCAACAAAAGCAAAAATTGGCAAGTGGGATCTAATTAAGAGCTTCTGTACAACAAAAGAAACTATCATCAGACTGAACAGGCAACCTACAGAATGGCAGAAAACATTTGCAAACTATGCATCTGACAAAGGTCTAATGTTTAGCATCTATAAAGATCTTAAATTCACAAGAAAAAATAATCATTGACAAGCGGGCAAAGGACATGAACAGACACTTCTCAAAGGAAGACATACAAGTGGCCAACAATCATATGAAAAAACTCAACATCACTGAATATTAAAGAAATGCAAATAAAAATCACAATGAGATATCATCTCACACCAGTCAGAATGGCTATTATCAGAAAGTCAAAAAATAACACATGCTGGTGAGGTTGTGGAGAAAATGAAATGTTTATATACTCTTTGTGATAGTGTAAATTAGTTCAACCATTATGGAAGACGGTGTGGCAATTCCACAAAAACCTAAAGACAGAAATACCATTCAACCCAGTATCCCACACATACACATATATGTTCATTGCAGCACTATTCTCAATAGCAAAGACATGGAATCAACCTAGATACCCATCAACAACTGACTGGATAAAGAAAATGTGATACATATATTATATATATATAAAATATATTATATTCAATGCTATTACTTATATATTACCTATAATATATATTACATTACTTATATTACTTATATATTATATATTACTTATATATTATATATTATACATTACTTATATATTATAATGTATATAATATATAATATACATGATATATACCATATATGGTATATAAAATATATATGATATATGTATCATATGCTATATTATATATGATATATGTGATATATTTTATATAGATTATTATATTTTATATATATTACACACACACACACACGCACACCATGGAATACTATACAGTCTTAAAAAAGAATAAGATCATGTCCTTTGCAAGGACATGGATGGAGCTGGAGGCCATTATCCTTAGCAAACTAACAGAAACAGAACAAAATACCCCATGTTCTCACTTATAAGTGGGAGCTTAGTGATGAGAATACATGGACACACAGAGGGAAACAACAGACCCTAGTGCCTATCAGAGGGCAGAGGATGGGAGGAAGAAGAGGATGAGGAAAAATAACTAATGGGTACTAACCTTAATACCTGGGTGATGAAATCATCTGTACAGAAAGCCCCCATGACACAAGTTTACCTATGTAACAAACCAGCACTTGTATCCCTGAACTTAAAAGCATATGTTAAAAAAGGAATAAAGCACACTATTCAATGAGATAATGGCTGATTAATTTCCAGAATTAAAGACGTGAGTTCTTAGATTAAAAATTAAGAGACTGAACAAAATAAATAAGTCTACATCTAAATACAGTACATTTCCATACCATGAGAATAAAGCCAAGCCAGAGAGGAATAGCAGATTATCTAGAAAGGGATAAAACTTTGACTGACAGGAGACTTAGAAAACAATAAAGTTAGATAGCCGAGATACTATCCTCAACATGTTGAGGAAAAATTATCAAACTATAATTCTATAAGCAGTTATAGTTTAACAATGTGAGCAAAATGAAGATATTTTAGCCAAAGTAAAGGCAAATAACTTAATTTTTTAAAGCATCAGCTAAAATATTAAACTCTGAATATTGGAGAAAATAAAACAGAACCCAGAGGAAGTAGATTGCAAGAAGCAATCGTGATCACACCAATTGAAAAATATGTTCATGTCTCTATGCAAAAGAATACCATGTAGAAAACATAAGATTTTCAAGTTTTGAAAAGAAATATCTTATATTCACAAAAATAACACAGAAGACTTGAGAAGGAAACCAAAGTTAAAGCATTCAGAGTTTCGGCATTATCAGTGAGGAAGACCAATGTAAATTAAAATGTCATTACTATAACTTTAAGGTCCCAACTACAAAAACAATAACAGAATCTGTAACTTCTAAACCAGTGACAGCTACAAAAGATGTAATATATGTCTAAAATATTAGTAGGAAGAAACAATCTGAATATCTATGAACAAAATAGACAAATGATGGTATATTCAAACTATTTGAGTTTCACTCAGTAATAAAAAGGATAATACAGATACACATGACATGAAATTCACATACATTATGCTGATCAAAAGAATCCAAACAGATACAAAAAAGAGCATGCTCTGGATAATTTCATTTATATTAAGGTCAAAGGCAGGCACAGCTAATCCACGGTGATAGAAATAAGAAAACTACATGCCTTTGAGGATTGAGGACTGACTGGAAAGGGGCATAATAGAATTTTCAAGGGATGGAGGAGGTATATTAGTTTCCTTGGGCTGCTGTAACAAGTGACCACAATTTGGTGACTTAAACAACAGGAATTTATTCTCTCAATTCTAGAGACTAGAAGTCTGAAATCCCAATATCATATCAGCAGGGCATGCTTCCTCTCGAGGAGTCTGCCAAATCCTTTCCTGCCTCTTTCAGCTTTGGTTGCCCAAGGCATTCTTTGGATCATAGTTACATAAAGTCAATCCCTGCCTCCATTGTCTTATGCCTTCTTCTCTTATATCTCTATGTCTTTTTCTGTCTCTTACAGTGACACTCCCATTGGATTTAAGGCCTACCTTTATCCCATAGAATCTCATCATCATCCTTATCTTCGCTGCATCTGCAAAGACCCTTTTCCGAAAAAGGTCAGCTTCTAAGTTTTGAGGAGGACATGAGTTGGGGTGGTGGAGTGGAAGTGCACTAGTCAATTCGCTAAAGGGGTGGTGGAGATATGCTATATCTTGCCTGGATATTGGTTACACAAATGAATGCATTTGCAAAACTCAAAACTACACATTTATCTAAGTATACTTGTATATTTTTACAATTAATGTGAATAATTTACAAGTAAATTATACCTCATTTTTAAAAAGTAAAGCATATAAAGGCTATGTGCTAATTTCAGTACAATGTACTTACTTATAATTACATCTCTTTTGAAGATTCCATAAATTATATTACTCATCAATAAGATATTATTTACCTTTTTTTTCAAACTGATATATCCTACTGATGGGACAAGGTGGGAGAAGACAGTACTAAGCAAATGTTGAAATAGCATCTAGGATAAGTTAATACCTGAACCGTATGAAGTTTACTGAATCTGATGGGGACAATGGTACCTTAAAAGAAAAGACGTAAAATACTCTTTCCTATAGCTGGTATAAAATGTAGAAATGATACAATCTGAAATATTATAATTTCTAAAATATGAAAAAGTCATGTAACTTTTAGTTTTCACTACACCAAGCAAGGTCATAAATACAACAGAATACATGAGGTCACAATGACTTCATTTTATTGAGTTAACCCAAAAAATAATTAAAAGAATAGAAAACTCATCAATTATTGAAACTTTCAGCTTTGAGACTACATATTGCTTGCCCTCCATATAATCATTCTTGTATGTAAAACTAATATCAAGCAATAAGTGGTCAGACTGGCAGCTATACAGAGTACATTGTATACCATGTCATTCCTTTAATAATTTAATGGCCATTATATTTATAGCAACTTGTAGCAAATCTATATAGATTTTAGATCCACAAGAGTCTTCCTTCTTCCCCCAAGCTCCCACAGCCCTGATTTGGTCTTACAGCCTCTCATCCAGGGAAGTCCCCAGACCAGGGCTTACTCTATCAAAGCGGCCAAACAAGAAACAAGGCCCTTCAGGATCAGGAATCAAGGCCAATATAACCCCTTGAATTGGCTAGAAAGATCTACTTCTTCACATTTATTCTAGGACTCTTTTCTATCAACTGTTCTCTTTTATCTCCATGTTGAATCTATTTCATGGATGTTCTCTCACTTGAAAACCTATCTATGCTTTTCAAATAATTTCTCATGTAACACTTTATTTCCCTAAATCTGCAATTGTTGGGGGGCAGAGCTAGGGAACCAATTCAGATGAAAAATCATCCCCTCAGATACAGTTACCAATAAAATTCTGGCAAACAACTTTCCAAATATTCATATATATATATATGTATGCATGTATATAATTTATGTTTTTCATACACATCATACTGTACCTGTTGGGTTCAGCTAAGTTGTTAGCATCTTTCCATAACAATCAACCAAACCAATGTCACCATCACATTTCTTGAAAATGTCAGTTAAACCTGTTGCCTCTATTTATCACCATCCTCTGCTGTGTTATCTCCAAAACTGCTTTTATGAAGACCACAACCAGTTTTCTCATCCTTCAAGATCTCATCCTTCAATTTCTGATCCTCACACTTCCAATAGCCTAGGTTGCTGAAGGTTTTCTTCCTCCTTTAGCTTCTATGATAATATCTTCTCCTACAGATTTGATTCCGACCCTCACCCTTGTCATTTCCATGAATCTTCTCACAATTCAAGCCTTTATCACTTCTCATTTGGATAGTTATGAAGTCCCAACCCTAGACTTACCTCTCCCTACTTCACTCTACATTCTATTGCTGAGTTAAGTTTCCTGCTTTTATACTCACTATGGTATTTTGTTTTACCTTAATATTGCCAGATAATTATGATTTGTAAATCATTTTGGCATAGCTAATCAAAAATAGGCTTATACTATCTACAATTTCTTCAGCTGCCTTCCAAAGAGGTTTTATTCTGGTATCATTCTTAGTATCGTGAGTAGGGTGTAAGTGAGTGAAGTTCAAAACATTAGGATATCGTTCAACCTCTCTGTGCCAGAAAGGGTAAAAAATTGAGGGGGATGGGAAAAGCTGGAGAAGAGAAATAGAACCTAGGAATACTGACAGGTTGTGTGAGGAAATGGCTATGGTGGAGGAAAAGGTAGCCAGAGAGAATCCAACTCTTTTTCATTTTCAGGGTTGTCCAAGATTGTAACCCACCTTCAGCACAAAGACCCTACGGAATGATATTTAGAGAAACAATTTATGACTCTTTCATGAAAAAGCCATCCGAACTTTTTTCGTTAACACGAACAACTGAGAGACTAAGACAAGGGCAGGGGTTGTTGGCTGGAACTACAGCAGAAGTAGCCCCACACTACAGAGCCCTCTGAAACATATTGATAACCTTCTGCTCTAGAATTTATACACAGATTTGAAAAACCAAGATCAAGCAATTACCCAAGGAAATATCCAACCCAACCCTAGCTTTATAAATAAAAGGAGATTCTGGAAGGTTTACAAGCACACAGTAGAATGGTTCAAGGAGGAGGTTCACTGCCCCACAGTCATCACATGCTAAAGTTGAAACTATACTTTCAGTTCAAAAGTTAAACCAAAGCTCTTTATCACCATAAATCATGCTCCACAGTAAGAAGTGTAGAGAAAAGAGAATTACAGAACCAAGAGAATCAACACAAATTAAAGGCTTTTTGTTTTGTTTTTATGTATCAGAAGCCAACTTTCATCTTGACCACAAAGATCTGAGTCAACAAATTGTGCCCTAAATTTTTTTAAAAAGGTATTATTAAAAGCATTGCTTTTTTTACTTGAACCTCAACAGACTTAAACAATGAAAATGAATTAGGGAATACTTACCCGAGTCCTTATCTTAGGTATCTTTATAACCCTACACACGAGGAATTCTCTTAAAGCAAAAGTGATGTGAGCCACACCTAACCTGAGTACTCTCTCCCCCCTTTCTCCAATCTTCAGTCATGATGCTGCTCAATGCTGAAGGACAAGAGTCCATGTGATTTTTACAATTTGAAGCTTCTAGCCCCAAACCTCAAACAGACTTTTTCATTTAATTCACCATTGTCCACTATTTTAGTGGCCTTCTCCTTGTTGTAAATCAATAGTTTAATAATTCTGCAAGAACTTCTCCATCTACCATATGGTCACTACACCCACCTCTGTGTCTAAACACAGGCAAAAAATAGACGTTTAAACATGCCTAGAGTAATTTATTTTGTCAGGATCTTCATAAGTCGAATGGCTCTGCCCATTGCTATGAGATTTAATTCAAGTGTGCAGGTGGATAAACAGATCTTAATTCTCAGCTTTGATGACCATGTTTATTTGCTCTCTCTGTGAGCTTCAACTTTTCCAACCCTAAAGCCCGCTGAGATCCAGAGCCTCATCATTCCAACCAAAACAGTTTTCTAAATCTAGACCCACCCAAAATTCTAAAGATGAAATATATCTCATAAAACATGGAAAATCCTGAAAACAGTCATAAACAGTGATTCTAGCACAAACCCACACATATCCCCTTGATGGGAAAAGGAATATTTCAGGGATTTAGCAAACAGGAATTTAGCAAACAAGAAAAACCATGAGGCTGAAACAAGTTAACAATATCTCGATCACAGTTATTTCAAGAAAGAAAAAAAGCAGCATAAGTATTACTCTTTATTATTAATTCTAATTAGTTGATTTGTGTTCCCCTTAAATTACAAAGTAAGTTTAGCCTTTTTATGAATTCTGGTATTTTAAAGTCTAGCCCTTTGTTAAATACAGTTATTCACATTTATCTCATAGAGCATTTTATGTAGGTGTTGAATGCCCCATGTATTTCTAATGGACTCCTGACTTTTAAAAAATGTGTTCCCTTGTTTCTGCAGTTAGCCCTTGCCAAGAACGAAGAAATCTGAATTCCTTCTAGGTGAAGGCATCCATCCCGACAAAGGTACAGATTTCTAATTCTGAAAATAATAAGACTGAACAGTGGGCTGTTGGCATCTTAGCCTCACTCTATACTTGCTGGTCAAATCATGTTGCAAGTTCAACAAATTTTTCAAATGAATTAATATTAACTTCATCAATTAATATCACAAAATTGCTAATGTATGCCTCTTCTTAACCTCAAGTTCAAGATATGTATTTAAGGAAGAAAAACCCACAGCAGAAGCAGGATTGAGAGAGGTGGCGGGGGAAACCCACCTCTGGCACCATTAACAGGGAACTTGCATGTCGGATGCTATACAAATCAAGTTGGATACATTCTCCCCACTAGAGCTTGGCAGCAGTGGTATAAAAATCCTGTAATCATGTCTACTACCAAGCTCAAACTCAATTAAGCAATCAACGTAATGAATGTATGTGCCACACAAGATTTGACCAAAATGGAAAATGCCTGTCTTAAGATACTTTGTTTAGTTTTATATAAAATTATAAATATTTAAATATCAAACCCAGTAGTCTAATTGTGAATGTAAAGACAACAAATTTTTTTTTTTTTTTTTGAGACAGAGTCTCACTGTGTCACCCAGGCTGGAGTGCAGTGGCGCGATCTCGGCTCACTGCAAGCTCTGCCTCCCGGGTTCACGTCATTCTCCTGCCTCAGCCTCCAGAGTAGCTGGGACTACAGGCGCCCGCCACCATGCCTGGCTAGTTTTTTGTATTTTTAGTAGAGATGGGGTTTCACCATGTTAGCCAGGATGGTCTCGATCTCCTGACCTCGTGATCCACCCACCTCAGCCTCCCAAAGTGCTGGGATTACAGGCTTGGGCCACCGCGCCTGGCCAAAGACAACAAATTTTAATGCTAGACCATCACCATTATAAGCATATGCCTTAGATAGAAAATAAATACCACAATTAAAAATGTTAATAAAGCTTAAAGGTAAATTTCTAGATTTACTTTAAAATTTTAGAAGGGCTATATTAACACAAATTTAATCTAGAAAAAAATGCTAATCAAGAGCAAAGCTTGTATCAAAAATTTCAAAATTCTAGAATTCCTAGAATTAAACTGTATTTATGGCTGGACAATGGTGGCTCACGTCTGTAATCCCAGCACTTTGGGAGGCTGAGGAGGGCAGATCACCTAGAGGTCGGGAGTTCAACACCAGCCTGGCTAACATGGTAAAACCCCGTCTCTACCAAAAATACAAAATTAGCTGGGCATGGTGGCACATGCCTGTAATCCCAGCTACTCAGGAGGCTGAGACAGGAGAATTGCTTGAGCCCGGGAAGCAGAGGTTGCAGTGAGTTGGGATCGTGCGCCACTGCACTCCAGTCAGTAAGACTCCATCTCCAAAAAAGAAAAAAAAATTAAACCATATTTTCTCAGAATCTTATCTTTTCTTGAGTTCTTTAATAGAGAATATTTTTTTTAGATACAAGGTTTACAAAGCTTTGACCTCCCAAGAAGCATTAGCTTTGAGAAACTCATATTAATTTGTTACTTAACAATATTATTTAAAAATTAATAAATCATATCAATTAGGAATGAAAGATTGGGGATATAATTGTCTAACAGTACTTCCTTGGGAAAATGGTATTTCTAAACATTTGTAAGCCCCTCAAATATGGAAATCATCTCTACAAATGAATATTGTTAATGACATCAGGATTAAAGGTCTTTAATCAGATCATTTGGTTTCTCCTATTAAAATATGTATTTCACTGTACAAAAACTCAAAGCTAGGAGAAACTAGGAGTTTTTGTTTGTTTTGAGACAAAGTCTTACTGTGTCGCCCAGGTTGGAGTACAGTGGCATAATTTTGGCTCACTGCAACCTCCACCTCCAGGGTTCAAGTGATTCTCGTGCCTCAGCCTCCCGAGTAGCTGGTACTACAGGCTTGTGCCACCACACCCAGCTAATTTTTGTATTTTTAGTAGAGACGAAATTTCATCATGTTGGCCAGGCTGGTCTCAAACTTCTGGTCTCAAGTGATCCGCATGCCTCAGCCTCCCAAAGTGCTGAAATTACAGGCATGAGCCACCGCGTCCAACCAAACCTAGGAGTTTTTAAATATTGGAGGAGAGAGTTAGAGTCACAGATCTATTTTTAACACATGAAGTGCTAATATATTTTTTTAAAAATGAAGAAAATTACCAGAACTATTAGCCCTTAAATACTCTCCAGTGCCAGCACTGTTCCAGTTGTAATTCTCATACATTGGCACCTCTGAAGGACATTCACAACCTGAATTAACTATGGCCATAGTGTGGGTCACTGGAAAAATATATGTATTTAACACAGCACAAAGAAACAGAAAGGATCTATGATGTACGTGTCATGAATCTTCAAAGTCTAATTTAATTAAGATGTCACAGGGCAGCTCAGAATACGTAATAACTATGGTTCAAGGAATGATGAACTGAGGTATGGTTGCAAAATAAATGTGGAGTCTTAGATGGTTCTGTTTGAGGGCACAACGAACCTGCCCGGAACATGATAAATACATTCTCATTCTGACAATGTACAGACATCATTAACACTCGAGATAATCTACCAAACTGGAGGAGATTAAAAGGATACAGACCAAAGCAAATAATCACGATGGTCATCAGAAGAAAAATAACTTTGGTTCAATACATTTTACCTTGAAACAAAGTAGTGTCCCTTCAACATTTCTCACCCAAAACATAAGCAGCACATGCGGCTTGTGCATCTGGTGGGGGAGTCAGAGATACTCCAAAGGAGCAGCTGATGCATATCAATGGTAATGAAAGGTACTTTTGAGAAATATTTTTGGTGGGGGCACATCAATAGCAATGCAAGATACTTTTGAGAGTTTTGTGTTTTTGTTTGAGTTTTTTTTTTTTTTTTTTTTAATCATAGCCTTGGCACCACAGAGTGAGTCTCAAGGAAAGCGAAATTTAGCACTTTGCCTGGCCAACTGAGAACCAGTCAGAGTGAAAAGTTCAAGTAGAACAGGATTCAACCGAAATAAGTGGAACTTAGAAATTCTCCAGGGAACTGCCGGGCACGGTGGCTCACGCCTGTAATCCCAGCACTTTGGGAGGCCGAGGAGGGCAGATCACCAGGTTACGAGATTGAGACCATCTTGGCTAACATAGCGAAACCCCGTCTCTACTAAAAATACAAAAAAATTAGCAAGGCATGGTGTTGGGCGCCTGTAGTCCCAGCTACTCAGGGAGAATAGCGTGAATCAGGGAGGCGGAGCTTGCAGTGAGCCGAGATTGCGCCACTGCACTCCAGCCTGGGCGACAGAGGGAGACTTCCTCTTAGATAGATAGATAGATAGATAGATAGATAGATAGATAGATGGAAAAAGAAACTCTCCAGGGAACATTTCCAAAAACAGTCATGAATACCCCAAATCAAGAAAAAAGACAAAACACAAGAAAAAAAGTAATCTATAGGCCCCAATAAGAAATTAAAATCATGAGACCTCAATTTAGCATAAACAATTCCCCAAATAATGATGTCCTTCCCATAATTAACACTTTGGGAAACCAAGCCCTATAAGAATTACTCCTCTTTTTCCCCCTAGAAACTCTTTTGATGCAAAAATCTTAATGCATATCCCTACAATAGACGTTAATTTTCACAGGTAATGAAAAATAGTGTACAATTAAGGATCACAACACATGCATCAGCAAACTAAACTATTTAAGTGGGAAAATATGCCATCGGAATCACGAGCTCCTCAATTTGTACAACTGCTAACACCAATAATATTAATTAGTTGATGAATTAGAAGCAAAACATAGGATGGTTGGGTGTTGCTCATTTTTCCAGAAAGAGATGATGTTTTTGAAACAAGGGAAGAATCGCATCCTAAGTTCTATAAAACAAACCACCTGCTTGAATCAGTGAGAGAAAAAAACGTACTCCATAAAATTCTTCTAATACCAAAAGAAAAGTATGCTTAAAGTTAGCATGTGTGCGTTGAACAATAAGAACACACGGATACAGGGAGGAAAACAGCACACACCGGGGCCTGTCCATCAGGTGGTGGGGGCAAGGGAGGGATAGCATTAGGAGAAATACCTAAAGCGTGCAGAGCTTAAAACCTAGATGACGGGTTGATGGGTGCAGCAAACCAACATGGCACATATGTATCTATGAAACAGACATACACATTCTACACATGTATCCCAGAACTTAAAGTATAAAAAAAAAAAAAGTTAGCATGCGTGCAATCCTGTAAGCCTTAGCTTGAAACTGCTGTGTTATACAGATTACTTATGCCAAGTGTTGGCTGGAGTTTTCACAACATACTTAAAGGACCCTGTGGAAATGTTGACAGACTGCTGGTGCTAATGGTAACCCCAACATGAGCAGATCTAAATATATACATTTATGAAGATTGCAAAACCACCACCCTCACATGGTTCCATGTGTACACAGGGAGATAATCCAATTATTTAAATAGAAGAAAACAAACTGCTCACAAACAGAGCCAGATTTTTGTTCCATAAAGTACTTAAATACTTCTTATACTAACACAATTTTAAAACGGTTTTGCATACTTCCTAAGAAATGGAACGTAAGTGCCATAGTGTCTGACCTATCCAACTGCCGGTAGGAAAATCTTCCCCTCCTGCCTATCCAAAATTAAATTGTTTTTTGAAAAAGAGGGGTAGGATGGGCTCTATTTAACGTATAATTCTCATCGTGTTTAAGTTATTAAATTATCCCTCATATATCACCTACTTCTTAGAATAGAAACAAGTTGGTCACTCCTGCTTACATCACTGTCTTAATATTAAAACAATAAATGGAAACAAGCTAGATGACCTATTTAGTGTGATAAACACAGCCCTCAAAAAGAATCAGTGTCATAACTAAACAGATTAAAGACTCCATGTTTTTTAAATGTGGAAACTTCCATGGGTTTTACCACTGTGTTTTAAAATTGAGAATGGCCACTCTTGTTAACTACACTATTTAGAGAAAGGTTTCTTTAAACAAAGATAATTTTGTTAATTGCCTTAAGGAAAAGCACACTAACAGACACCTAAAGTTGACAAATGTTATTATGGAATACTATACTATGATGCAAAAAAAGTGAGTTTTCTATAGTGTAGGTCACTGTTGGTAAAAGTCACGTTAACAAAAATTGGAATGATTACTAAATCTCCAGACTTACACAGAATTTGGACCTCAATAATTTTTTTCCCTTTTCTTTTTTTTTTTTTGGTTTTTTGTTTTTTTTTTTTCTTGAGAAGGAGTTTCACTCTTGTTGCCCAGGCTGGAGTGCAGTGGTGAGATCTCAGCTCACTGCAACCTGTGTCTCCCAGGTTCAAGTGATTCTCCTGCCTCAGCCTCCCAAGTAGCTGGGATCAGAGGCAAGTACCACCACACCTGGCTAATTTTTTTTTTTTTTTTTTTTTTTTTGAAGTAGTGACGGGGTTTCTCCATGTTGGTCAGACTGGTCTCAAACTCCCAGCCTCAGGCAATCTGCTGGTCTCAGGTGATCCTCTGGCCTCAGGTGATCCTCTGGCCTCAGTCTCCCAAAGTGCTGGGATTGCAGGTGTGAGCCACTGTGCCCAGCCTAGATCTCAATACTTTTTAAACCACTGGGCTGCATTTAACATTTATAAGCAGGTTCTTTTTACATGCCTTGTTGATTTGTTAACTTCACAGCAATCTATACCTTAGACCCAGTTTGAAATCTAATTGCTTAACTATCATTCTAAGAAGATTCTGTCTATTATGAATAGGAAGAAATAAAAAGCAGCAATGTCGAAGTGAAAGTTAAAAAGAAAAAAACTTAACCGTGGGGAACATGCTACAGGACAGATTGCAGACTACACGCTTTCATACTTTTTCAAAGTAAAGCTTCTTATGTATAATTTTCATTTATCAAAGTGAGTAAACAGACCAGAGAGTTTTAAAAAATCTTTCCAAGATCATAGTTTGTGACAAATTTGAATGCAGTTCTGACCTTTAACTTCAACTTGTTTATTTCCTCATTAAACAATATATGTACAGCACCTAGAGGAAGAAATGCATTATACCATAATTTAAATTGCGAGAACTTACTTACAAATTAGGCCATACCCTCATAATTTGTTTGCTGCTCCTTTCCTCCATTTTTAGCTACCACAAAATAATCAAAGTTCCTTTTGATGATTAGTCACTAAAAATACTATGCTAATTTTTCCTAACACAACTGGAACTATAAACCAACAAAATTAAGATATCACCCACAAAAACACTTCAAACTGCTGACCCATCAAAAAGGATAATGGGGGAAACTGAGTTACAAGTTTCCTCTGGCAGAGGTTAAAGAGAAATCTTCATAATTATAAATGGGAAGTCTTTTACTGTTTGGGCATTCAGCAAAAGGCCCGCATGTTTTAAAGAGGGATCTCCACTTGACAAGTTCAAAGAAAACAAAAAATCACCCCCAAACCATGCAATTTCCTGCAAATGGGCCACTCTCCTCACTGTCTTTGAAGACAGATCCTGCCCTGGCTAAGGGGCCTTTGAAGTAACACAGCAAGCATACCTATGTAATTAGAAAGCCTGAGTATACCACTCAAATGATCAAAACTAGACTTTACAAATGCATGAAAGCCAGAGGAATGAAATGAACAGTTTTGAAGAGGAATTTGTCACTGCTTATTGACCATGATTCTCCTCTATCTTCTCCAATTCTTGGAAGCCAAAAGCAACCTGTATCTACATTCATGGAAAACTGTAAATGGTACTTGATCACTCTCAAAAAGTGGCAAAACTCTATGTGTATGTATATGTAGCCAGATATGTATACAGACATGTAAGTTTATCCATATGTAATATGTGTGTATACAAATGTATACATATGATTTCCTGAGTCATTTAAGTATAACTTACAGATATTCTGCCCTCTTATCTCTAAATTTTTCAGTAATCAGTACGTATTTCCAAAAACAAAGACACTGCTTTATATCAACCATATTTGACATGCCATTTTTTAATCCTCACTCCATAATTATGCCAACAATGTCCTTTATAGTTCTTTATTTTTTCCTAGATTAGAATCTCTTTTAAGATTATGTATCATATTAGGTTTGAAATCTAACCTAATATGATGGGTTTGAAAACCGTGTCTCCAAGTCTCCTTTAATCCGGAGTTCTTTCATGAGCTTAACAGTTTTTAAGAGAACAGGTCAGTGATTTACAACATGTCTGTCTGGGTTTGTCTGATGTTCCCTCATGATTGGTCGTATATTTGGGGGATAATGTATAGAGCGATTTTTTTTTTCTGTGCATCATGTTAAGAGGCACACAATGCCTTTTGGTTCCATTACTGGTGATGCTAACTTTGATCACTTGGTTAAGGTGGTGTCTGCCAGGTTTCTATACTATAAAGTTGCTATGTTTTTCCTTTTGTAATTGGTATTTTGAGAGGTGACATAGTAAAACTGTATAAATATCCTGCTATTCAAACTTTCACACACTGGTTTTGGCGTCCAACAATTGATGATTCTTGCCTAAATAAACTATTACTGTCAGGTTGCCAAAGGTGATTTTTTAACTCCATCATTTCCTCTCCGTTTATTAGTGGACATGCTAGTTTTAGGGAGGCCTTTCCCTTCTCCCTCATTTGTCTGTCTGCTTGTTTGCTTACATCAAACAAGCAGACAGAAAGGTACTCATGAATTTTATTCAATGGGCTATAGTCTGTTACTGTCTTCATTTAATACTCAGATTATTCCAGATTTGTTCAGTAAGAGCTCTTCAAAATGTTGTAGTTTTTAAGTTGTATTTTATGTGCATACTATCAAGTGCTTTGGGGCAGAGGAGGAGGAGATGTAATTTATCCTGGAAGAGCTAAGAAATAGGCAGCGACAGGACTTGGGTCTTGAAGAGAATATAGGAGTTTGCCTGATGGAACAAGATTTCCAAGTCCAAGGTACAGCATGTACATAAACATACAGACGTATGCACAGGATCGGGGAATGTAAGGATAAAAGTTCACTGTGTCTCATACACCTTGGCTGATTGTATTGGCCATTTATCTTTCAGATAAATAGCAAAAATGAAAGGAGTCACTCAATACTTGAATACAAAGAAGAACGGTTAATACAGAAATTAAATGTTATCGCAGGCCTTTCTAGAATAGCATATAGAAACTGTGATCCTAGAAGTATAATCCCATACTTTAAGAATGTAATTTTAAAAGTTCAGAAGAAACAGGCTTGTGTTTGCAGCCAAAGTTTCTAAATTAGAATGTAAATTAGAAGGACATTTACAAAATAAGAACATCTTTACATAATCCCAAAGGGGAAAAGAAGAGTGATATTCTAGAGAATTCAACACGGTTGCATAGCAAGTTCTCTGATGAATTCAAACATTTTAAACAACATGTACAAAATGATATATTCAGGGGAAAAAAAAAATATCAAAAGAAATGTGAAGGTTAAAGTTTCCTAATATTTATGAAAAATTATTTGTAAAGCAAATTTAATTTTAAAAAATTAAGTTCACTTACTAAGATATAATGTAATATTAGATGAAAGAGATAGGAAGACTATGGGGTTTTTTTATCTATTAAAAATAGGGACTTTCAAAGTGAAAAGGAAAAGATCAAGCATAGCTTAAGGAGACGATATTAAAATATAAGACATTAGGTAGGAGATATACCTAATGTAAATGACAAGTTAATGGGTGCAGCACACCAGCATGGCACATGTATACATATGTAACAAACCTGCACGTTGTGCACATGTACCCTAGAACTTAAAGTATAATTTAAAAAAACAAAAATAAATAAATAAAATAAAATATAAGACAGACAAGAAGGCTCTAATTATCTACATTTTTATAGATTTTTTTAATACTGGCAAATTGATTCCAGAAAAAAAAAAGAGGAATTCAAGAAGAAAGAAGGATAAATATCTGATTTTCAATATGTTGGGAAAAGTGAACTTTACAAACTCCAAATTCTGAAAGAGATTGTAGGACACCAGGATTATAAACAGTTTATGAACACTTTACCTGGTATAAGTCACTAAGTCATTAAAACTATCGTTATTTAAAAAATAATTTCTCCTGCATTCTCTCCCTCTGTATACATCAACATTTATATTTGTCTATATATATATACACACAGATCTAAAGGTAGAGATGAAAATGCACACACATAATTGTTTCGGTGAACTATTTGAAAGCAAATTGCAGACATCACAGTACATCACCCTATATTCCTTCAGCACGTACCTTCTAAAAATAAGAATGCTCTTTTACATAACCTCAATACCATTGCCAGATCTCAGACATTTAACATGGACTTAAAGTATTATGAATATATTGTCTATATTCCTATTTATTCATTTCTCTCCAAAAATATTGTGTTTTTCCCACCTATCTTTAAAAACCTATCAAGGGCCATGCATTGCATTCAGTTGAGTCTTTTTTAATTTAGAGCTGTTCCTCCACTATTTTTTGCCTCTCTTGACACTGAGATTTTTAGACTCCAGGCTAGTTGTCCTGTAAAATATTCTACAATCCACATTTGAATTATTGTAGCCACATAGATTCATCATTTTGCCATCACTAATATAATAACTTAATTCAGACAAAAATCATCACCATCCAAATACCATTTGGTGAAAGTTTATTGGGAAAAAATATAGCACCCAAGAGATTATGTATTAATCACAAATGAGAAAAGTTGCCTTTATAATGCAGAGATTTGGCCAAACTTACAGTAACTAAGTGATCAAAACTAGAATCACCAATAATGGGACGAACTGCCTTAGACGACTGCTGATGTGATGCAACAGGGAGTACATGCCTGCAGAAAAGTCTTGTCCAAGACACATTCTTGCAGTTACTTCATAATCACTAAGTCTCCAATTTCATCTTCAGGCAACCAGAACTTGACACCGTAGAAACCCCATTTCTTCCTCTATAAAAACTCTTCATTTTTATTCATAGTACCCGCAAGAACAATGTATTTCAAAAAAAGAGTGTGGCAGAAGTAGAAAATAAAGAGCCAGTAAATAAAGACTATGAGGAACTTGAGTTTAGCTCAACATCAGAGCTAATCAAGCTGTGCACATGCCTGTAGTCTCAGCTACTCCAGAGGCTGAGGCAGGAGGGTCACTTGAGCCCAAGAATTTGAGGCTGCAGCGCACCATAATCAGGCCTGTGAATAGCCACTGCACTCCAGACTGAGCAACACTGTAAGACCCCATATCTATAAAAAAAATTTTTTTTCCTTCTAGAAAAACTGGAATGTGAAAACCCAAATTTCTTGCTTTTTTTCCAATAATCAGATGGCATGGCCCACATTCCTGCTTGAAAATCATTAACCAGAGCTGAGTAGCAGCTGCCTGCATTAGAACCCATCTGTTTAATGCAGAGTTCATCACTGATGGGAAGCCTGTGACCTTCCTTACTCACAGAAGTAACTGAGTGCCTGGCCTCTGAGGATTCAGCTCTGCAAAGGGCACAAGATACTAGAGCTCATATTATCACAGACAACCTCTTACTAACATCCAGCTCACTAAACTCATGGAGAGGTTGCAATCATCTTACAAACCACTGCAATCTCCTCACTGTGAATTATTCATCATGAAATGATGGCTTCTTAATTGTAGTCTTGTAGAGTTGGCATAAAAATATTGATGTTATCATATAAGTAATATGCTTAAATTATGTGTATTAATACAAATTAAGATATTATAAACACATTTAAAATGTACCCTAATTTCATAATATATCAAATATACTTTGTACAGTGGTTTGCTCAATGTAAGTCTATGTTCATAGGGTATTTAAGGAGTCTCCTGAAAGGCTATCTAAAGAGGTCATAAACTGCAAAAAATAAATAAATAAATAAATAAAAAGGTAAATTTGACTGAAACAACAAACTTCTTTGCAAGAAAGTACATAAAGAAACTATAAAAGGTCATTGAAACAGACAATAATGGTAAATTTTTTTGTATAGAGAATACTGGCAAATTAAAATGAAGAAAAGTCCTTTCAGAAAAGGAAGTAAAAATATAAATAAGCTATTGAAAAAAAAGTAGAAATTAATCAGACATGAAAAGATGTATAATATATCCAATCTCATTGATGAAAAAATGCAAATCAAAAGAAAGAGTCACTCCTACACAAAATTAAGGTTTAAGGGACTGATGATTTCAACAATTGGTAAGCATTCAGGAAATAAGCATCTTATATACTGCTGGTGGTAATGTAAATTGGTATAAATCTCCTAGAATATAATTGGAATTACTGAACTTTTCCTTTGTAATATTACTTCTATGAAATATGAATTTCATAGAAATTTCATGTGAATTTCATAATATTACTTCTAGGAATCTAGCTGAAAGAACTGAATACATAAAGAAATATATACAGTTTATATCACAGCATTTGCTTTAATGGTGAAAAGACAGTAAACAGCCAAAATGTCCACTAATAAAATACTGAATAAGTTACATTAGGTATAAAATATTGACTACAAAGAACCACTGATTATGCACAGCCATGTTAGTTAATACATAGACAAGGCTCTATTTAGAATGGGGGGTAGATTATACAAGCAGTGTAGGATCCTATTTTAAAAAGTCACACACATTACATGTGATTAATATTTGAATATTAACTGATCATTTAAAAATTTATTTTTAGCTCTTAGCTTTTTCTTCATTCAAATGCTCAAGTGGAATTCACTGGTTCAAAGGAAAGTTTCTCAAGAAAAAGAAGTACAAATGCTCAAATTTTGAGTTTCCAAACAGAAATTTAAAACTCTTAGAAGAGACAAAAATCTTCCCTTTCCTTTAATTTTGTCACATTATAAGAAACTGAATAGGCCAGATGCGGTGGCTCACACCCATAATCCCAGCACTTTGGGAGGTTAAGGTGGGCAGATCACTTGAGTCCAGTTGAAGACAAACCTGGATGACATGGCAAAACTCCGTCTCTACAAAAATACCAAAATTAGTCAGATGTTGTGGCACACGCTTGTAATCCCACTACTTGCAAGGCTGAGGCAGAAGGATCACTTGAGCTTGGGAGGTGGAGATTGTTGCGAGCTAAGATTGTGCCACTGCACTCCAGCCTGGGCAAAAGAATGAGGCCCTGTCTCAGAAAATAGAAATTTTTAAAAAAAAAATAATAAAAAGATACTGAATTATGAGTATCAAAAACCAGAGACAAAAAAACTACTCAGAGCAAAAGTTTGTCATAAGCAAGGGCTAAGTAATCTTTCAGAGCCAATTATCTGCTTAGACAAATTAAGACCCCATGAGTTAGCCGCAGGGCAGGGAGAGAAGAAAACACTGAGTTTTGGTTGAGTGGGTCTCTACAAAGGTACATGTGCTATAACCTTCAGGAAATGGAACAAAAGATAATGCATATCCTGCCCTGACAAATTTGGGAAATGAAACAAGAAGACAGCTGCAAAGCACAAGGAAGCAGCAGCATATAGGGATGCTCCTTCATCCCAGACACTTACATGAGCAGGACACCAGACATGGTAGTAAGATGTTCAGGGCAAAGAGGGCCTGAGATGTCCTCTTGAGCCCGAAGCAGTATAGGAGGCCATCCAAAATATCTTATACTCCAAGAAGAGTTCAGAAGTGGCTTAGAGAGAGAGCAAGAAATGAAGACAGCTTCACAGTCAGGAGAGAGATGCAGAGAGCCTGGACACATGAACAGAGCCCTCTTGAATGTGTGATATGCAGGGGTTGACACAGGGGCCGATGCGGAAGAGTGAAGATGAGTAAGGTCAGCACACGCAGGGGACAGGAGCATCAGGATGATACGAGGTCTCCATCACTTTCCTTCCCAGGGCAAAACTTGATGCAAGCCTTGGTGAAAAGGCAGGGAAGGAAGGAAGAGCACACCCAGAAACAAAAATGAGAAAACATTTCGTTAACAAGACACAAGATTAATTTACCAGAATTTATCTCCCATGACTAAGAGAAAGAAAGACCAAGAAAGAAACTAACTCAAGTTTTGAATGTAAAGTGCCAGCATGAGCAACATAGTGTGACCTTGTCTCTATAAAAAAAAAAAAAAAAATTTAAATTATTGGGGCGTGGTAGTGCACACCTATAGTCCCAGCTACTCAGGAGGATGAAGTGGGAGGATCGCTTGAGCCCAGGAGGCAGAGGTTGCAGTGAACCGAGATCACACCATTGCACTCCAGCCTGGGTGACATAGAGAGACTCCGTCTCAGAAAAAAAGGAAAAAGAAAAAGAAAAAGGAAAGGAAAGAAAGATAAAAAGAAAAGAAAAAAAAAGAAAGTAAAGTGACTTGGTTGCACCCATAGGTATGTGTCTTAGGACATTTCTACCTTTTACGTACACACAAAAAAATCGTAAATTATATTTATTTTTAAAAAATCTTGCAAAAAAAGACAAAAATATTTACAGTGATTACTACAAGGTAGTATGAATCTGTTTTCTTTATTGTGTTTGGCACTTCATAAACGTCTTGCAATGAACTCATATTGCTTTAATAGAGAACAGAGTGATTTTGAAATAAAAGGTAAATGACAATTATTCTCTCTTCAAATGTTTTAAAGAAGAATAATTTGGCTTTTAAAATAATTTTGGTACCAAAGTACATGGATCATTTCTCAGTTTTTGTTTTAAAAGTTATCCAGCGTTTCATATATGGCAACTGAGAAAAGAAAAAAGTTCTTAGCTTAAATCCATGATTTACCTGAAAGAACAAAGTAGAATGTGTGTCGTTTGAACCACATGCACGGAATGCACAAGGTCATCTGTGCAGAGGAAATAATTGGGCAGGGAAGAGCTACTGTCTCTTTAAAAAACACATAGAGTCTTAATTTGCTTAAAATACAAGAAGCCAAAAGCCTTAATAACTTTAATTACAATTTCCTCCAAGTAGAACATTCAGAAGCCTTAAATCCCTTTACTGAGTTTTACTGCCAGTAATTAAGCAAAGTACACAGAGCTGAAAAAGTGAGTGTGTTTAATAGAGTCAAGAAACATTTGTATCATTTAAGCTTCTACTTTTCAATAAGAATGGAAATAAAAAGAGAGAGCTTGGAAGAATACAGAATAGGTGGAAAGAAAATATTTCTAGATGAATTCAACATTCAAATAACTATAGTATTTGGACGCTGTTTATATAAGTAATTTGTTTTCATTATTCCTTTATCTTTCCAGAAACATAGTTAGTGGAAAAGCTGAAACCAAGACTAGTTTTTTAAACTACAGCACTAAGTTGGAAAGCAATGCTGAAGTCTTGCTGTACAAAATGTGGTCCTCATACCTGTAGCATCTGCATCACCTAGAAGCTGAATCTCAGACCTCCCTCATCCCACACCTTGTGTATTGCAGAATTACCGGCCTCACTCCACTGGCGAATCCAAATCTGCTTTTGAACAAGATTCTCAGTTGATTCTACACATTGCTGTAAGGCATTCAGATCGAAGTTTTGAATTCAGCCCTTCTCCCTCAAAATAGTAAGGAAAACAGATCATCTGACCCCAAAAGTCTAAATATACATGTGTGTTTTCCTACATATAGATGAAAATCCATTCAAATGGAAATTTCAAATATCTTTCTATTAGAAAAGTCAAGAATCATAACTGAAGTAGAAACTTTTTTTATAATCTCAAACTGCAAATTGAAAATGGAGTGATGTGTAAGAGAAATTCCTAAAGTAGGGGCTCTATTCCTATGGCAATTAATTGATCCTATTCAACCTATAGTATGGGAAACTACTAGTTCCAGAAGTGTCACTGTACTCAAGTACAGGATATATAATCAAAATATCTTCCAAGAAAGTTTAAGCTTTAAGAGTACACTACACAAATGAGAATTAACACAGATTAGGAAATATAAAAGTTAAGGTTTTCAAGTTTTCATTCATTGACATTTACAACCCTCATGTTGGAATTTACTGTAAATTTACAACCCACACAAACCTGGCACAGATCAGAGCCTAATGATTAGGCTCCCAATTCTTCCTGTCCAGGTTTCTGATGATGGCACCAAGGGATATGCTGTGGGAAGAATGGCTGTTCTTTGATGTCAACCTCAAAGGTTAGGAGTGAACCCAAAACATCCTAGTTCCCTGAAATAACCCATTATGGATCTGTCATCTACAAATTTAGTTAAACCATTTTTTAGGTTATTTGTATTTTCCACCCCTACTTCCTCTTAGAGTAATCAGTTCCATATGTTCACACTCATTGAATAAGGTGATATTTTCTAGTCCCACTGTTCACCAAACCTTAGAATAAGGGCAATATTCTATCAGTATCATCTGTAATGTCAAAAACAAGTGGCCATATCTCTTTATAGAACTGTTTCTACAAAAATCCCTATTGTTTTTCTTTTCTCCTCACAAGCAGGTACCTCCTTATCCTGTTTTAGAATCCTCTTTGTGTCTTCTCCAATTCCATTATATGTATTTTTAGGGCATTATCAGTCTATTACAAGGAAAAAGTATACCATTAATTTAATCAAAGAGAATGTTCTCTACATGATTTTGAAATTCATTTCCTGATGAGACAAGATTCAATCAATGCACAAAGAAAATGTGGTACAGATATAAAATGGAATACTATGCAGTCATAAAAAATGAACAGGATCACATCCTTTGCAGCAATATGAATAGAGCCGCAGGTCATTATCTAAGTGAACTAATACAGGAACAGAAAACCAAATGCCACATGATCTCATCTATAAGTGGGAGCTAAACATTGAGAATACAGGGACACAAAGAAGGGAATAACAGACACCAGGGCCTACCCAAGTGCGGAGGGTGGGAGCAGGGAGGGGATCAAAAAACTACCTACCAGTGCTATGCTTATTACCTGGGTGACAGAATAATCTGTACACCAAACCTCCATGACATGCAATTACCATACATAACAAACCTGCACAAGTACCCCCAAACCTAAAATAAAAGTTAAAAATAAAAAGAAAACTTCAATCAAAATCCTCAGGGATGCTGTAACCCCTGATCAATACTAGTAACTTAAACTAGAAACTTAACTTCTCATACTTATAGATTCGCTTTTTCTTTTTCTATTTTTGGCTGGTTTTTGCACTCACTTTTATACTTTTCCACCATTGTTAATAAACTCATTAGCCTGTTTCTGTTTCTTTACACTCAAGCAAGCTCAAAGGCTTGCCCTAAAATTTCTCCCCATTGGATTGGGCTTCTACTATTAAGTAGAGATTGGTATTAGTAGCCAATAGCAAAACCTGCTGCATACTCTTTCAAAATAGTAAACTGACTTAAGACTACACTAATCATTATCAAAACAGATATACAGACCAAAGGAACAGAACAGAGGCCTCAGAAATAACACCACACAGCTACAACCATCTGATCTTTGACAAACCTATCAAAACAAGCAACGGGGAAAGGATTCCCTATTTAATAAATGGTGTTGGGAAAACCGACTAGCCATATGCAGAAAACTGAAATTGAACCCCTTCCTTACACCTTATATAAAAATTAACTCAAGATGGATTAAAGACTTAAATCTAACACTGAAAACCATAAACACCCTAGAAGAAAACCTAGACAATACTATTCAGGACATAGGCATGGGCAAATTCATGACTAAAACACCAAAAGCAATGGCAACAAAAGCCAAATTGACAAATGGGATCTAATTAAACTAACGAGCTTCTGCATAGCAAAAGAAATTATCATCAGAGTGAAGAAGCAACCTACAGAATGGGAGAAAATTTTTACAATCTATCCATCTGACAAAGGGCTAATATCCAGAATCTACAAAGAACTTAAATTTACAAGAAAAAAACCACCTCATCAAAAAGTGGGTGAAGGATAGGAACAGACATTTCTCAAAAGACGACATTTATGCGGCAAGCAAACGTGAAAAAAAGCTCATCATCACTGGTCATTAGAGAAATGTAAATCAAAACCACAATGAGATACCATCTCACGCCAGTTAGAATGGCGATCATTAAAAAGTCAGGAAACAACAGATGCTGGAGAGGATGTGGAGAAACAGGAACACTTTTACACTGTTGTTGGGAGTGTAAATTAGTTCGACCATTGTGGAAGACAATGTGGCGATTCCTCAAGGATCTAGAACCAGAAATACCATTTAACCCAGCAATCCCATTACTGGGTATATACCTGAAGGACTATAACTCATTCTACTATAAAGACACACACACACGTATGCTTATTGCAGTACTGTTCACAATAGCAAAGACTTGGAACCAACCCAAATGCCCATCAATGTTAGACTGGATAAAGAAAATGTGGCACATATACACCATGGAATACTATGCAGCCATAAAAAAGGATGAGTTCATGTCCTTTGCAGGGACCTGGATGAAGCTGGAAACCATCATTCTCAGCAAACTAACACAGGAACAGAAAACCAAACACCGCATGTTCTCACTCATAAGTGGGAGTTGAACAATGAGAACACATGGACACAGGGAGGGGAACATCACACACTGGGGCCTGTCTGGGGGTTGGGGGGCTGGGGAGGGATAGCATTAGGAGAAATACCTAATGTAGATGACAGGTTAATGAGTGCAGCAAACCACCATGACACGTGTATACTTATGTAACAAACCTGAATGTTCTGCACATGTGCCCCAGAACTTAAAGTATAATTAAAAAAAAAAAAAAAGAAAGAAAAGAAAATGTGGTAGATTGGAATAAGTTAGGGATGATGGAGCATTGAGGGGAAAAAGCACTGCAGAAAAGCATGCAAATGTAAAACAAATAAATTATAAGCTCCTGGAAAAACTAAGGGCCATATAAGAATTAAAGCATAATATAGCCCACTTCTTGATTAAAAAAAAAAAAAAAAAAAAAAAAAAAAGTTTAACTTTCTACATATTCCTTTGTGGAAAAATACCCCACATTATACCTGTGATTTGTATGTTGGTTTGTTGGCCATAATAGAAACAGCATAATTACACCCTCCAACTCTATGCTGATAAAGTATTTTAGACATAAAGTTATATCATATTCTTGTGATGTACATACATATTTAGATTATTTAATCTGGTTAATGGCTGGGCAAAACTAGCCTTAGGGGAAAAAATAACCCGTATCACCATTCTCCTGAGCAGGTTATGTACATGTCAACAGTACTACCATTTATCTCACGTTCTAATCATATGTCATGCACACACACAAATAAACAACACTAGTGTGAAAAGTGTCACAAACCCTATCTCGAGAATTTTTGCTAACACCTGAACACATGTGGTATGGTCACTTGAACCACAGAAAAGAGTCTCTCCTTGAGCAAACAGTAGTTGGGTTCCTCTGAGCCCTCTTCTCTGGACTAGGCCTCAACTGTGACCCCTGTCCTTGTTGGGTCTACCTAGCAAGAATCCCACTAAGTCAGTTTAGAGAGAATCCCCCATCCTGCGTTTCTGACCACTCTTGTTATCTGATCAAATGCCTCACCCCCAACCCTTGATATCTGATCTTAAGTCAGATTAGCAAGAATCCCCCCACCCTTAATGTCTCCTCGTAGTAACTTTCCATCCAAACACCCCCTAGCCCCACTCCTTGTATATAAATCCCCACTTTTCCTTGTGTATTTGAAATCGAGCCCAGTTCTATACTGAGGTATCTTTCCTCCTATTGCAGTACTTTCTGGATAAAATCCGTTTTTAATCACTTTCACTACTGTCTGGCTCCGATACTCTTTGACAGCCACCAAGAAAAATAAGACACCAACTATCAGCACCTATGATAACTTTTGAAGGTGAGGGTAGAGAGTGCAGAGAAAGGAAAGATACTATTCCAGTGAGGGACACAGGCCCCTAACTTCCACCACCCACTTGGGTGCTGGAGAAAAATGGGGAGGAAATTAGGAGTTAGAGGTAATGAATGCTAGAGGAGCGCACATCCTGAGGTTGAAACCTGAGAGAGAGGATATGGGTATGGAAAATCTCTAGTTAGAATCCAGGACCATCCAAAATAGTTAACTGCAAAGCAGAATAAAGACATTTTCTAACATATAGGGTCTCAAAAATATATATCCCAGGTATCCTTTCTTGGTAAGCTACTAAAGGATATATGCTCCACAAAAACAGAAGTAAACAAACAAAAACAGTAAAAGAATCAAGGCAACAGAGTACTCAACACAAGTTAGAGGCAGAAGGAATTCCCAAAGATTATGCTGACAGGAAATCCCAAATAAACACCTCTGAAGCAGGCTCTAAAGCAGCCAGACTAGAATGCTGCAGACCAGCAATGCTGAAAAATGTTTCTCCGAAAGGATAAAATAAGATAGCTAATACATTCAAAGAGACTAGGAAGGGATTTAGCAAACTGAAGAGCATTTAGAGTTGAATCTGAGAAGCACACACAGAGAAAAAAAAACCACCTCCAGAGAAAACAATAACTATAAGGACATGAAATGTAACCAATATTTAACATATACACACACTGTGTGGCTCAGCTTTGGATAATCTTCTCAAGAGTTGACACAGTTTGGATGTGTGTCTCCACCAAATCTCACATTGAAATGTAATCCCCAGTTGTTGGAGGTGGGGCCTAGTGGGGGGTGCAGATTCTTTATGACTTGGAGCTGTCCTGGCAATAGTAACTTCTCTTAAGATGTGGTTTTTAAAAGCGTATGGAACCTACCTCTTCCCAACACACACCCACACACACACACACTCTCTCTCTCTCTCTCTCTCTCACTTGCTCGCTCCTGCTCTGGTCATGTGATGTACCTGCTCCCATTTCCCCTTCCACCATAAGTAAAATCTTCCCAAGGCCTCCCCAGAAGCTGAGCAGATGCCAGCACTATGCTTCCCATAAATCCTACAAAACCACGAGCCAATTAAATCTCCTTTTAAAAAAAGTAAATTACCCAGTCTCACATATTTCTTTATAGCAGTGCAAGAATGGCCTAATACAATGGTTATAAGAATATAAATGCCAACTATTCATCCCTACAAAATGACAATCCAACTCTACTGGGAAGATGGGGAAAAGAAGTGGGCTCTTGTCTAGTGAGGAAGGGAAACAGTGGAAGTAACCTAAATGTTTCTCTTCCATAGCAGCAATTCAGTAGATAATGCCCCAAATTAAAAAGCAGAGAAGGAGCAATAAAAGTATGTTATGGAAAGTTATAAACATAAATACTCAAAGATTCTGAAAGTAGTCAAGGGGGAATGGGGAAGTAACAAGAAGGCATTGGAATGGAACAGTTTTTCATTATAGGCCTGATAGAACCATCTGTCTCCAAACAATGTGTGTGTACAACTTTGATAAAAACAAAGTTTTAAAACAAAGGATATGGTTATTTCATTTTAATATCAGTAATGAATGATTTGCCTACCTAGGGAAAATTTCAACCTTATGGAAATAAATTTCAAACTAAAGATTCAATTACATGGAACCTCCAAAAATCAAAGGGAGGGAAATATACAGCTGAATGTTAATAGTCTGTGGGCTGTAAGCACTTAACATTACAATCTTTAAGTTCCTAGATTTGCTTCCCTAATTGGTACCAAGAAAAAAGCCTTCCTATATTTTGAAGTTTCAGTCTACAGAATCTTGCATCATTCAGCAATTGAGCAAAACTTAACTTGCTTGATGTGGAAAGAAAATAAATTATTTTGCATAATATTTTTATTTACTTAATGGCAGATAAAATTATACCCTCAATTCATATTTATACCTTCCTGCTAAAAGGGGACTTCACTTAAATCTGACAGAAAACAAGAATCAGAGTTAAGACAAATTCACCTCATTCTAAGGTGAGACCTTTTGGGGAGTCTCTTATTTTATCCAGGAAAAATAAGAAAATTAATCCTAGTTATCATACACATTCTTATATAAAGTATTGGTTTACAAGGGAAGAATGCCTATAGTAATGACACATGGCACTTGTAATAAATCCTTCTCACACTGTGGTATATTAACCAATATTTCCCAAACCTCCCTTAGGTCAACACAAGAGACCTCAAGTAGCCAACCAGCTTAACTGAGAACACATCAAGTAAAACCAGGCCACAGACAAGTACTTTCCTACATAAGAGACAAAACAAAACATGTATGATTTTAATAGTTTAAGCTATTCCAGCATTGGCTAAAATGTACATATTTCCAGACTTAGCAAAAATACAGACATTATCCAGGCCTAAGGAGTTTCATATTCAGTAAGAATTAAATCTCTTTGTTCCTCTTTGCCAAATGTCTTAAATAGTAACAGAAAAGCAGGAGGCACATGACAGAAAATCTGGATAAATATTAAAAATAAATGCACATATTATCAAATGCTAAGATATTTTTCCTGTAAAACACCCATAGCTAAATGTGCCAGTACTCCGAATTTCATATCTTCATGATTGTTTAGTGAATTTGGCCTTTAATGATTCATATTTTAAGAAAACAGAGTTCATGCCAGCCTAAGAACTGTATGTATGTTATTGTATAGATGCTTGAGAGTTTTAAAACCTGACTTGTATTTATGTGTACCTAATACAATGTAGATCATTCTAAAGATAAATACTAAAAAGATGTATACAGAAGCAAACTTGGTAGAAGATTATTTTATTTCTGATCCATGAATCACATAGTCTCGAATATATCCAAGTTTAATAAAATGAATTCTACTCAAAACTCTGAACTACCCAACACTGATTCTTATTTTTTGAAAAAACACAGCCTGGCCAACATGGCAAAACCCCATCTCTACTTTAATACAAAAATTATCCAGCTGTGGTGGTGCACGTCTCTAATTCCAGCTAGTCAGGAGGCTGAGACATGAGAATTGCTTGAACTCAGGAGGTGGAGGTTGAGGCGAGCTGAGATCACACCACTGCACTCCAGCCTGGGTGACAGACCAAGACTCCAACTCAAAAAAATAATAATAAATTAAGGTAAAATAATTAAAACACACACACACACGACCCATAAAACCCTTTCCCATTTCTATATTTATCTCATCTTCTGCAAAACTGACCCATTCTCCAAGGTAGGCGTTCTGCTTTGAGGGTTTCTCTCAGCCTTTCAGTCTGAGCCAATTCTCAGTCACATGTTTTCATGCTGCTTTTAAACTTTCCTTTAATGGTTTTTTTGTTTTTTTTTTTTTAACTTTGCCCTCAAATCAAGCTGGGTGAGAAAGACCACAATTGCCTCCCTTCTCTTTTTATTTTTTTCCTTTTTTTGTTAACCTGTGTGACAAGAACACTAGTCAGTCTTAGAAACTGCCAAAGCACCTGCTGATTGAATGCTTTTTAAAGAAATAATAGTGACATTTTTCTGACAAATACAGTAGTCCCTTATGGGTATATGATGGTTTTTCCCAAATGTTCTTTAAAAGGGTAGACTTTGTGCTCTTGTTTAGTGCTACTAGCAGTAGCAAGACTAACAGGTAACTTTGTGTCAGACATTACTAGTGGCTGCTCTTCCTTCAGGACTAATTCTCTTCAGGGCAGCAACATGCCTGACAGAAAAAAACTGCTTTCCCAGACCCTCTGGCAGTTAGGAGGCATTTGTTGCAGAGCACTCTAGACACGAATGTGGTGTATACCAGTTGATCTATTTTGTTCATAAACTTTTTTTTTTTAAAAAAAAAAAAGAAGAAACAGTAGCTTTTCCAGAAGTCCTCTCCAGGAGATGCCTTCTTACCTCTCAGGCAACAAAAACTTTTCATCCATCTCAAGAGTCTCATCCCCTCACTACAGTCAGCAGCTCTTATCAATCTTCATTCTCCAAAGTATCTTTCACCCTGTTCTTTCTTCTGCATTTTTATCACCACATTTCTCACTCCAGAACTTGGGCAACTCTACCAATGTACATGCTTTCATGCTCCCAACTCTTCACATCCATCTATTTCATTCTCTACTACACTGTCCCTGGGATTTCTTTTAAAAATTAAATAACATCCTATCGCTTTGGCTGTTTAAAAATCCACTGTGGTCTCTACTACCTAAAGAACAAAGTCTAGTCTCAAGCCTAAGCTATGTCTCATCTGTGCACATAACAGCAGCCTCAAACTTGAGTTTGTTTCTGCTCATCACTACCCATGCCTAGAATACCTTTACCCGCAATGTTCTTATGTTTTTAGTTTTTTCTCACAATTCAAGACTCATTTGAAGCTCTTTTTCTTACATTTGTTTATTCATTTACAAACATTTATGATTACTTGCTATGTCCTACACATTAGGAACACAATAATAAGTATAAAAATGATATACACTTCCCTAACCTAAAAAGGAACACGCAGTCTCCTCCAGGAAGCCTTCCCTGATACTCTAATCACTTTTAAGGGCTAAGGGCCACCATAGTATCACTCTGAGGCATGCTGGAGTCTTCTATTTCTATATTTTACATTATAAAATTACCCAGCTATATGTATGTCTTCCCCAGTAGACCATAAGATATCATCTCCCATACATTTTCATGTGCCCAGAGTCCACTTCAGTACTCGGCGTCAAGTATAGACATTTGCTACTGTGCAAGAATATATTGCTAAAATAAAGTTCCTTTCAATTAGCAAGTTTTAGCACACACTTTTACTTGGCTCCTTAGAAAATAAAATAAGGTTCCTGGTCTCCAGGAACATACAGTCTAACTTAAGATACTTATGCAGAATATCCCCAATTTAGTGCAACATTAATAAAGAAAAAAATCCTTAAAGCTTGGTCTCAACCATTTTGAACAATCTTATGTTATATAAGTCATTGACTTGAAAGGCAAATCAAGTGTACTCTGCCAAACAAACCATTAACTAATTTACTCAGACAGTCTGACTCACTGGGATATGTAAATAAATGAACTTTTTTCTCAAAACCTTTCCCCTTTTGCTACACTGAGCCTCCACTTCCCAGATGGGTATCAGCGACCTAAGTAGAATGAGCAGATTCTATAAATGAAAGCAAGTAGGAATTTAATATAGTAGTCTTTCCTGCATACTTAAGGCCCATTCCTTTTCAGTTTAAAGCATCAATGTAAATTGAATGCAAAACCTCTCCTCTTGGCAACACAGGTGGGAAATGTCTAATTCCAAACAGCTTGAGGAACATGGGGATTGAAGGGATGTGCTAATACCCTCCAGTGTGCTAGAGGGAAAAAAAGGGGCATATCTTCCACCTAAAAGGTGAGGACACCCTCTCCTTGGTGGTCCTAATGGTCTCATTGTCAATGGGCTAAGAAAGAAAAAATGATGTCATAAGTGGGAGTTGAATGATGACAACACATGGACACAGGGAGGGGAGCATCTCATACCAGTGCCTGTCAGGGGCGGGGGCGCGGGGCAGGGGTGGTTGGGGGCAAGGGGAGGGATAGCATTGTGAGAACTACCTAATGCATGTGGGGCTTAAAACCTAGATGACAGGCTGATGGGTGCAGCAAACCACCATGGCACACGTATACCTATGTAACAAACCTGTACACTCTGCACATGTATCCCAGAACTTAAAATATAATTTAAAAAAATGAAAGAAAAAGTGATGGCTTCATCACTTCTTTTTTTTTTTTTTTTTTTTTTTTTTGAGACGGAGTCTCGCTCTGTCGCCCGGGCTGGAGTGCAGTGGCCGGATCTCAGCTTACTGCAAGCTCCGCCTCCCGGGTTCACGCCATTCTCCTGCTTCAGCCTCCAGAGTAGCTGGGACTACAGGTGCCCGCCACCTCGCCTGGCTAGTTTTTTGCATTTTTTTAGTAGAGACGGGGTTTCACCGTGTTAGCCAGGATGGTCTCGATCTCCTGACCTCGTGATCCACCCGTCTCGGCCTCCCAAAGTGCTGGGATTACAGGCTTGAGCCACCGTGCCTGGCCAGGCTTCATCACTTCTATCATCAAAAAGGAGAGAGGAACTGCCATCCATGATGACTTCCATAGGCCTTGGCTGACCATTAACAAAACTCCCACCACATCTTCTAGCTAACCCACAGCTGGCAGTACTGACACTTTATCCCTCCAGTATATGCTTTAGGTGGTCACCTCCCCACACCATGCTACAAAAGTCCGATCAAGACTATAACCCCAATCTCACCCACCCGTAGTCAAACAGCCACACTCCATCTTTAGTACCTTTCAGAGGTGTCCCCACCTCATAACATCTCCTTTCTCTTTTTCAAATAGCAGAGAGAGAGCACAACAGTTACATTGTCTAAGCAGATTTCCAACAACAGAAGGAGTGGCTATTCTCCCCTTTCTAATAGTAGCACCAAAATTTAGGAGTAATTTTCTTAAAGTCGTCAACCTTGCCTCTGGAGAAGAAAAACATTTCCCCTTAATCCCCAAGTCCCCAAACATGTACGAGAGTTTATATGTGCGTGTAGGTATAAACACAAGAAAATACCAGAAATGTATATTTTCATTGCCCTTAATACACATAACTATGGAAAGTGATGGATATGTAAATCTGTTTGGGTAATCATTTTACTCTGTATTTATATATCAAAAGATGTTGAACATCTTAAATACAAACAATAAGTTTAAAAACACAGTAGTTGTATGGGGCATGGTGGCTCATGCCTGTAATCCCAGCACTTTGGGAGGCTGAGGTAGGCAGATCACCTGAGGTTGGGAGGTCCAGACCAACCTGACCAACATGGAGAAACCCCATCTCTACTAAAAATACAAAATTAGCCGGGCGTGGTGGTGCATGCCTGTAATCTCAGCTACTCAGGAGGCTGAGGCAGGAGAATCACTTGAACCCAGGAGGCAGAGGTTGCTGTGAGCTGAGATTGCACCACTGCACTCCAGCCTGGGCAACAATAGCAAAACTGTGTCTCAAAAACAAAAATAAAAACAAAAACAAAAAACAGTCGTTGTATCTGGAGAAGGGAAATAAAAGGGACACAAGAGAGATGCTTTTTATTCTCCCCGCCCCACACACCTGAGGATATATTTATGTGTTACAGGTGTAACTAAAATGAGAATGAAGAGAGATGAAAGGATGGAGGGAGATTCATTGATTGATTTCTTATAGTAAAATGACTCAATCAAGTTTTCAAATTAAACTCCTTTAGCATTCATACTGCTATTAGTTTACTCTTCAGAAACACTAAGAACAATCTCTCTTCATAGTTATTTGAGGGAACAAAATTGTATCACTTTAATCAAATTCAGGAAATTCCACATTGAGAAAAATGTCCTAGTATTTAAGCATCCCTGAGGAGCATGCCACATTACCCCCAGAACCCATTCAAATTCAGAGCTTAGAAAGCACCAGCTTCTGGTTAAAGTCAATCCACCTAGAAACAAGGGAGCCTTTGTCAAGGAAACCCGAGTTCAAGTGCATGAAGATCAGATAAAGCACAATACATGGCATCTGAACTAAAATGATAGGCTTTGACTTTCAATTCAGAGTTAATAAACCAGCAGAATGTGAATACAAGAGAAAGGATGTAAAAATAAAATTAAGATTGGCTTCCTCTTAGGTAGTGAGAATTGAATAGAAAAGTGGGGTTACTGAAGGCGTTGCAGAGCAGCTCTGTAAATATCTTTATTTGTAAATCCATAATATATATGGCTCTATTCACAAATAGGACACTCTGTTATGGCCACAGGTAATAGATATTAGACAAACAAGTGTTTGGGAAATACATTGTCTCTAAGGCTACTGACAATAAAAGCACAAGTATTAATTTGGAGAAGTAGATGGCCAGGCTTGTGTTCTTTAAGGCCTGTATCCTGTATGGGGAGGAGGAAGTGGTGGATGGAAGGAGTTATGCAGAGTTGTGTCTCAATTACAGGTATAAAACCAGTTACCCAAATTCTTTTAGAACCTCTCGTTAGAAGCCACTCAGATTACCTAAGATAATAAAAAGCCAGGAAGCATAAGGGCTCTTTTGACCACACATTAAACATGAATTAAATTACTAAAATTTCATGGTGCATTGTCCAAATATGGTGTGTCCCTGTATTTAAAAGTAGGGGAATTTGACAATTTTATTCCAAAGGTATTCAAAAGAAATAAAAGAGGGTACTTCCAAAGAAATAAAAAAAACAAGCTGACATATATATAACTCTAATTCTCTCCAAGGACAGCTTGAAAAAAAGTTGAATTGAGTTGCTTCAATGAAATAAAAATATTAACCTGAAAACACACTTGGTACAAAGTTATTCTTTGCAGTCTGCACCTGCAAACTACTAGAAGCAACCTAAATGCCCATATGCAGGAGAGTCATTAGATAAGCTGTAGTACTTCCATGCAGCGTAGTACACTGCAACCAAAGCCACTAAAAAGTAATGAGGAAAATCTACAAACTGACAGGGGGTTATTTCCAACATATACTATTAAGTAAAAAAAAAAAAAAACTCAGTGCAAATGAGTATCTAATGTATGTTATCTTTGATAGCAGAACAAAAGGGAAATAAAATATACACATCTATTGATTTGTACCAAAAGATATCTAAGATGAATAAACAAGAAACAAAAGAAATTGGTTACCTACAGTGGACAGGTGGAAACAGAGTGAGAGATAGGCAAATGTGAACAGAGTAGAAGGGATGGGGTATGGAAAGCACACACACCTCTTTCTATTGTTCTGATCTTCAGAATCATGTTAATATTTTATGTACTCAACACATAATAAACACAACAAGGATAAGCTGGGCATGATGGCTCACGCCTGTAATCCCAGCACTTTGGGAGGCCAAGGTGGGTGGATTGCTTGAGTCTGGAAGTTTGAGACCAGCTTGTGTGACATGCAAAAAACACCGTCTCTACTAAAAACACAAAAATTAGCCAGGTGTGATGGCACACACCTGTAGTTCCAGCTTCTTGGGGGGCTAAGGTAGGAAGACTGCTTGAGCCCAGGAGGCAGAGGGGCAGTGAGCCAATATCATGCCACTGTACTCCAGTCTGGGCGACAAGACCCTGTCTCAAAAAAGCAAGGATAGGGAAGAAGCAACTCAAAAATGGAATAAAAACAGAAACAAATTTATAAGTGTATATATGTATAAATGTGTATACACACACACATATGCACGCAAACATACATATACACACTTATACTTCCTAGCTCTGTTTGCTGAGAAGGCATAGAAGTAATAACACCCCAATAGTAATAAGCATATCCAGCAACCAGATTTTGTTTTCTAAATACCATTCTCAACTAAAAGGAGCTCCTTGGAGAAATGCTTATTCCAAGGCTAGGTCACAGAATGTAAAAATCCACCTAAAACATATTGTGCCAGAGAAAACCAAAGTGTTCAAAAAATGATGGAACATGTCAAACAGAAGTTTAAAGGAGGTACAAGTGTCCATGTCCATCCTGGGACAATGTGAGCAACAGAATAAATGACAGTAAGAGATTATAATCCATTGAATAAAATAAACCATGAATCTATACTGCTATAAATAACAAGGACAAGGAAAAGCTCTTCCTGATTTTTTTATTCTTTGAGACATATCTCATTCCGTCCCTCCGGCTGAAGTACAGGGGCATAATCACAAGCTCACTGCAACCTCAACCTCCTGGGCTCAAGCAATCCTCCTACCTCAGCCTCCCAAGTAGCTGGGACTATGGATGCACCCCACCACACTTGGCTGATTTTTTAAGAAAGAGGGTCTTACTGTGTTGCCCAGGCTGGTCTCAAACTCCTGGGCTCAAGCAATCCTTCCACTTCAGCCTCCCAAGGTGGTGAAGTTACAGATGTGAGTCACCACACCTGGCCAAAAACTTTTCCTTGCAGAATTCCAGTTAATAAAATTAATGAGAAATTAGAAGACCACCACTTGGCAATCATTATAGTAATAATTATACCATGAGAAACAAGATTTTATATCATATCAAAGTATCTCCCACAAGATACTTATTCCACAGGGAAATCTAGTAACTTTACAAACAAGAAACCTTAACATAGTGATCAAAGTTAATATCACTAGAATGCGCTTCCTGTTATGAGGCACTGAAAAGAACACAATAGCACGTTTGTTGTATCCCTGGCAAAAACACAGAACTTCAATCAAATCATGAAGAAACAGCAGACAAATCCAAGTTGAGGAATACTGTACAGAAATAACTGGCCAGGATTCTTCAAATGTCAAGGTCATAAAAAGACAAAGAATGGCTGAAGAATTGGTCCAAATTAAAGAAGAATAAAGCATGACCACTAAATGCAATCTATGATCTTGAATTAGATCTAAAACAATTTTTTTCTTGTACTACAAAAAATAGAGGTGCAATTGGCAAAATTTGAATATTATCTAGACTAGATAACAGTATTGTATCAGTGCTAGTTTCCTTATTTTAATAAATTCATTGTGGTTATAAATGAGGTCCTTTTTGTTTTTAGGAAATATGCACTGATACTGAGAATCATGTCTCCAAATTATAAAATTTCAGAAAAAATAGAGAAATAGATAATATAGCAAGTATGAAGTGTGGTAAAATACTAACAAGGCCAAGAGCGGTGGCTCATGCCTTTAACGCCAGTACTTTGGGAGGCCGAGGCAGGTGGATAAACTGAGGTTAGGAGTTTGAGATCAGCCTGGTCAATATGTTGAAACCCCATGTCTACTAAAAATACAAAACTTAGCCAGGCATGGTGACAGGCACCTCCCAGCTACCTGTGAGACTGAGATAGGAGAATCGCTTGAACCCAGCAGATGGAGGTTGCAGTGAGCTGAGGTAACGCCACAGCACTCCAGCCTGTGTGACAGAGCAAGACTCCATCTCAAAAAAAAAAAAAAAAAACTAACAAGGAATCTGGATAAATGGCATGCAAGAATTATGTGCATAATTTAACTTCTCTGTAAAGTCTGAAGTTATTTCAAAGTAAAAAAGTAAACAATATAGTCAATCCAAGTATACGCAGGAAAAGCAATAACCAACCAATCCATTCAAAATAATTGACAAACTTTCCTTTAAGAATCTATAGCAATTAATATGAAGTAGTTTTGTGAAACTGCTCCTGGTCTTTTCAAATCATCAGATTTCTACATCATTTCTATATTACATAAAACTTCTGATTACCTAACTTCAACTTCTGATATTTCTTAAATAATAAAGCTCATCATTTAAAAGACAAACATGCTCAAACATGTCACATTTTCCTTTCTGGATTCTCAGTAGTTAGATTTATCCAACTGATTAACTCATTAACAAGTAGTTATTGAATGAAAGACATTGTCTAGATGCTTAAACTGCTACATCTGGTTCATTCTGTCTATTAGTTCGGTGCCAATAACAAGCCACCATACAAGCTTTACCTGGTAGGCTTTTCCAAATGAAGTATCTATCTGGTACAATGACCAGATTCAGGTGTAACATACAATAATGATAATGAAAACAATCCTTAAGTAAAAATTCAAGAAACTTACTAGAAATGCATTCTTTATTACCAAAGCATTTTTATTTAAGAAAATATAAGAGCAAAGTGTTTATTTTTTTAAAAAAAAAGTTCAATTATACAACTATTCATTCCAAACCAACAGTATCAAACATACCAGGATAGTTTTAGGGATTGAATTCTAAATAACTCTTTTTCAGAGTCTGATGGGAAAATAAAAAGGGATTCATGATAATTATTTAATATTTCACCTTTATCAAAAAGAGAATACATCTCAATATTTTATTTCACTCCTAATATGTTTTCCTCTGGTTTTATATTAAACAGTTCCGGAGCTTCTTTCTATACATTTCTATACTCTAAGAGTCAATGTAACCTTCATACATTTCAAAAACCTTCAATAGTTCCCAATGTCGATTAACAGCTTTTGGCCTCTCACCTTTCATTCCCAGCCTAGTGACTCACCCCAGGAAGTAACGATATCAAGAAGTTCAGGGTGTGGTAATTTTGACCAGCCCTACATGAAGCCATTCTACATATTCTACCACTCAACGAATGGGAGTTCCAAGTTCTTAGGCTGACACTCAAGAGACCAACCATCTGGTTCACCCAGGACTGGGGGGTTCCCAGGATGTAAGATCTTCATTACTGATACCCAGAGTCTTAGGCAAATGAGGACATTTGGTCACCTTAACTCTGACCTAGCAACTGACCTTTTTGACCCCCCTAAACTGCTCTGTGCTTCTGACATTTCCTTTCTCTGGCTTACCTTATCCCCCTCGTCTCACACATCCAAGTGAAGATTGTTCAAGAGTGTGTCCAAATGCCACCTTCTTTGTCAATTGCTTCCTTTTCTCCAATCCTGGAAGTAATTTCTTTTTACTGTAAATCCCAAAGCAACTTAGTTATTCTCTCCCTTCTACTGCTTGCTCTACATTGCACAAGAGGAGGCGGGACACTTTTTCCCCACTCCTGATCTTTCCTTAATGGGGAGTAGACACCTGTTCACATATTACTCACATTCTCCTCCCTCTCACTGATGTTTCCAAAGGGGAGGAGAGTTCTCTGTCTGGGAAATTTGGAACAAGGAACTGTGCATGGTAGACCAGCAGCTCTCTCCATCCTTCTTTGGAATTTGCTTGCTATTTCTGAAGTGTTACAAAAGCTGGCCTCCATGTGGAGCCCTGTGGTCATGTATACTGTCTGTGCCTAACTGGACCAGCCTGTCTCATTTGTTGTAGTATGCTCTCTATTACCAACTTTACAGGTAAGAAAAGTGTTCATTTGTCATCTGGAAATCATGATGCCTTGTCATCCTTCATAACTTGGACAAGTAAGAGGAATGCTGTTCATTGACTACCTCTTCCTGTAAACTATAGGAAGCTGTAAACTTGGCCTGTCTCACTTTTATAGCACATTGTACAGGGCCTTGCAGGCACCAAACATTCATAACTGAGAGAACAAATATAAATATCTTACTGATTTTTTTTAATCATGACGTGAAGTCAGGTCAAATTCTAGTGCTGGTACTTACTAGAGGAGGGTAAACTTGGGTAACTCTTAACGTGAGTCCTTCTTTTTTTTTTTTTTTGTGCCGATATCAGGGATTAGCAAACTACAATCAACCAGCCAAATCCAGCCCACCATATGTTTTTAAGTAAAATGTTGTTATCTGAATACAGCCATACTTATTCCTTTACATATTGTTTGTGTCTGCTTTTGCACTACAATGGCAGAAATGAGGAGTTGCCACAGAGATCATATGATCTTCAAAGCCTAAAATATTTCCTCTCTGGCCCTTTACAAAGTTATCCAACCCCCTTCTAAGGATTGCTGCAAGGGTTATGGTTAGATGCTGTTTATTACTAACACCTAGCACATAAGTGGCTGTTATTGATTTAAATACCATAGCAAAATGCAAATTAATATTTTTGAAAGTAAATTCCTGTAGACATACAAAATCAACAGCTAAGATGTGCTCTACTCATAGATTCCACACGCCCACAAAAATCATTTTTAATTTGCTACAAATTTGGAGGCCCAGGAAGCATCACCTACCACGAAACTCTTACACTGCAAAGAATCTGCAAGACAACATTTATCACAGCATTCCCAAGAACAGTGATGACTCAAGGGAAATAAAAGATGTACCAAACATTTTTTCCACTAAAAGGAGTCCTGAAATAGAACTTGAGCAATAAGAATATTTACAAATTTAATATTATTTAGTGGACGAGAAGAAGAGGGTACTGACAGGAGTTATTACAGCTTGAAATGAGATGTGAAAACGATTAAGTCTGACTGAGACATTGCAATAATTCTTCCTTCAATTAATTTTGACTCTGAACATTGCATTAAGTGCCAGGGATCAAAGATAAAGATAGTCCTTGTCCTTGTAAAGTCCAGAATCTAGTGAGGAACACAAGCATGTATTTAAAACTTATCTAAATTTGAACATCTAGAGTTCAAACTTTTTTTAAAAAAACAGAAATGACCCTCTCCCTTCGTCTCGGCTCCATGTCAATTTTGTTTGGTACCTGGGTTGTAGACAGAAGTTTTGAAAGTAGCGTCCTGGGATAGATGGGAAAAAAACAAAACAAAACAAAAAACAAAAGACAGCTAGGCATATGATGTTAGCCAGGCCTCTGGATTCGATTTCAGTTCCAGTCTAGGAGGGTGAGAAACTGTAGCTGGATGAGCTGGTTGAGGACACACTCTGCTGGAGAAACCCAACCAGGATTCATTCATGTGACCCAAACTACAGCTTCAAGTTTGGGAGGGTGCCAGTGTCTCTGACTCTAACTGGAAGCCAGCATGACCCTGGCATTAGCGACTTGCAACATTTCTGAAGCTAGACTCTGGTCTTGCCTGCCTGGTATCTGTAATGTATAAGCAGTGGCCATGATAGGGCTCCCCTAAATGACTTCATGCGCCACAGACATTGACAAGTGGGTGCCCAAGCAAGGGAGGAAAGCCATAATGACTGCCATGTGGTGACTGCATGTGATGCCCAGAAATTACTGGGGAAATTAACTAGAGGTAGAACACACACCATCCTTTAATCTGCTGGCTTAAATATGCCCTACTCACTTAGGATTCTTATGAAAATAAAACCAAAATGCTGGGTAAGTGCTATGATAAACGTGTATCTAAGCATCTATGGAAAGTCAGTGGGTCCAGGGGTAGAGGGAGGGACTCCTAATCCAGCCAGTTGAAGAAAATAAGAACTCTAAGAAAGCCCAATTAAAACTCATAAGAAAAGCCATTCCATTTTATGGAATTGTTCCTTTTCTTACATTTCTGTTAATGACTGAGTTCGCTTCCTTCAGAAGGTATAGTATTAAAATAGGTTACATTTTATCGAGCATATTTCACATTCATGGAAATCACTGAAGGCTGTCCAAGGTCCCTGAAAAAATGGCAAATATTTTGCCACTGATGATTCTACTACTGGATTAATATTCTTTAAGGCTCAAGATGACTACTTTATATAACCACGGAGAGAAAGTATCTCCCATTGATTGATTTTGTTCAGGTTCAATCAATTCCATTGTTAAATTATTCTTATGTCTCACAGGATATGCACGTAAGTTACATTTCTAAACTGAAACAAGCATAATTTGAACCAGTCTATTTATAAATTATGGTGTTATAGGCTTGAACATACTACCAGATTAATCTTCCTTTAAATAGTGGCTATAAAGAGGGTACTTAAAAGATCCCAAAGATCTTGCATCACTAATGGATCACCATTACACGGTGCAGAAAACGTGACTCAGGAAGTTGTAAGAGTAAACAGATGGAGTCCATTATGAGTTTTCCTTTCTTGTGGTGTAACTAAATGGCCTTATTATGCTACCAACTTTTTAAAAAATTGTAATGTTTATTACTGATTATTAAAAATACTATACATCCCATGCACTTTGAAAAACTCACAAAGTAGATTATCAATTCATTTTTTAAAAGACTAAAGCTTTACATTTGCAAAAGCTCTTGTAAGATAAGATAAATGTAAGTATTAAATATCACCTGAATGAGATTACATTAAAAAAACGGTAAAAGGCCATAACTTCATACACTGAACATTTAATATCAACCACAAATGAATAGATTAAAAACAATGTTTACTGATACTGGGAATGTTAAAGTTTGAAGTTTTGGTTAGTGAACTTTGTTTCCAATTTGTTTCTCTCTGTAAGTGAAGGAGGAAAAAAATGACCTTGAACAGGCGATACATCAAGCTGCAGAGGTTATTTGCAATCTTTTGGATACAGTGACTAGCTTTCTCCATTTCTAGCACAAGTGGAAAAGAAGAGGGAAAAAAAAGAAGAGGAATAGAATAGGATTGATGCCCCACACCTTACCTGTAACACAATTAGTTGTCCCACCAGCTACAATGGTGGCTTAGATTGGCAGGGAACAGTAGGGCACGGGGGGAAGGAAGGTAGTCAGCCAATACATCATCACACAGCTTGTACAGGTTGTAGTGGCTGGACCACAGGCATACAGACCAAATATAAGCTCTGACCCTATCCTGCCTCTTAAATTCAACAACTTCGGTATAACATCTTGCACACTTGTCCTACTATAAAGTTAAGAAATTTATAAAGAAAAATAATAGAATAGGAAGACAAGAATAGAAAAGGAAAGCAAAGAAGAGAAAAGGAAGTTTCAGAAAAAAGAAACATCTATTGAAACTGCCAGATTTAGAAATCACTATACATTTAATAACACACATAGCATTTAATAACACACATAGTTCTCAGATTGTCTATCCAAGGATCCATTCATTCATCTTTGTTCTCACTAAATGATGAACTCCTTCAGAGCAAACACTCTTAAATTTTTATCTCTGTCACCTTAATACAGTTTCTGGTACATTAATGTAGTTATAGAAATGAATAAATGGATAAATAGCTTTACTTATCTTCCAAATCAATAATTTCAGTTTCTATTTTGTGACCTAGCCACATACTCTAGATATATACTGAATATTTCCCCTTGTCAATTATTTCAAAATCAAGATATTAGAATAAACAAAAATCAGCCTCCCACTACCAACCAGCTATCTCTTTTCAGAAGCATCATAAGCAGGGTTTTTTTTTTTCCTTTTTAATTTTTTAAGAGGCAGGGCCTCACTCCATCACCCAGGCTGAAGTACAGTAGTGTCATCATAGATCACTGCAGCCTCAAACTCCTGGGCTCAAACAATCCTCCTGCCTCAGCCTCCAGAGTAGCTAGGACTATAGGAGTATACCACCATGTCTAGTTAATTTTTAAAATTTGTTGATGATACAGGGTCTCACTATGTTACCCAAGCTGGTCTCGAACTCCTGGCCTCAAGCAATTCACCCACCTCAGCCTCCCAAAGTGTTGAGGGTACAAGTGTGAGCCATTGCGCCCAGTCTAGCATTTCTTATTGTATACTGCAGCAAAAAATTATTGATCACCACCACCTTCTTTCATCTCCAAGGGCCTGTATGTCATCAATGTGAGCGGACATTTCTAAAGCTCTCCAGCATCTCTTATTGGTGCCCAATGCCATGACCCCAGTCTAGCTGCTAATTAACTTGCACCAAGATCACTGTAAGAATATCTAACTGGCCTCTCAGGTTCTACCTTCGTCTCCTCTAACCCACTAATCTTCTCCATAACCTGCGTTCATCCCTCCGTGGAAGATAAGCATGCCTGAGAGGCAGGTGCCACGTCTTTTTCAAGTCAGAGTGTTCTCTCACATATTTGGAATAAAAATATTCAATTACCCCAGAGACTGAGGTGCCACACATGGGCATCAATTTATTTTCAACAGTAGATCTTTTTGGAGTCACTGAATTATCTTTTTAAAGTATAGCCTTACAAGTCTTTGTGATGACAAGAGAACTGAGAACTTCTTATTAAAAAGCAGCTCTTGCTATGGAGTTTTTATAACTTACTTGCATACTGTGCTTTCCAGACTCTTTTCAATGTCTTGGAAAGGAGGCTGGGCACGCTTGGTGCTGGTGGCAATGTGTGGAAAGAAAGGCATGGGGAGTAGAAAAAATGCAACGCCAAGTTGTACATTCTTTGTGTAATTCCATCATATCTGAAACCTAAAAACTACAACCCACTGGCAACACCCTTCGCTGAGTCACTGTATTCTTTGTGTGCATTTTTCTAAGAGCAATCATAACAGTAATTGCAGGACTAACTTTAGAACATGAAATCATGGCATCTGTACTGACATGGAACGCAATGTGAAAAGTAATCTCTCATTAAACCAGAAACTGTGGTTTACATTGTTTAAGAAGTGCATCAGATCGCTCATTCTCAGGGGATAGATCATAATACTCCTTAAGGACAGAAAAATGAAAGAAAGTATTAGTTCCTTCCACAAAATATCCAAGAAATCCCATGAGGTTCTGGGGTTTTTCCCCCCTCCTTACTTGTTCTATTTACATAAAGAATAAAGTGTTCTTTAAATATGTATTTAAAATGTCCTTTTCCCCACCTAAGATTCTGATGCAAATAAACTATTTTAAACACACACACACGCATATATATATATATATACACACACACACACACACACACACACACACACATATATTTGAAATAGTCTGAGGAATTTGGTTGTGGTAGGTATTCAGTGACACTGAGGAATTACTGTTAATTTTTATAGTAAGTATTATGATGGCATTGTGGCTATAAAAGAACATTTTATACATAAAGAAGGAAGTATGTTAGGATAAAGTACATTATATGAGAGATCTGCTTTAAAATGCTTTGCCAGAGACAAAAGGGAGAGGACAGATGAAGCATACACAGAAAAACATTTTAAAACGTTGAATCTGAGTGATGGATGTAGGAGGTATCTCCTACTTGTGGTTTGACTGAAATATTTCATAATAAAATTCTCAATTCCTGTTTTGTCCCTTCTATTTAAGACTCAGAATAACAATTACAGAGGCTCAGCCAAGAAGGTGTGGGTCCACAGTAGCATCAAAATAGGAGATTTTGCTGTCCCCTGGTTGTGGTCAAAGCTATGTCACAATCAAATTGTGAAACGGCCAGTCTGTGAATTGCACTAAATATCAAGAAAAGATAGGTGTGCATGCACAGAACACTTAACCTTGTGATAACCTGTGACCAGTCGCACTCCTACACAGAAGCTAAGCTTTATTATCTTCATGTTTTGAGCAATATTACCAACTGTTTTCCCTAAATACTGTTTTGTTTTCCATTCTATGACAACACATAAATGTTTTATATTAATAAAATTGATTGGAAGTTCTCTCCAGGGAAATACATCTTCCAAGTTTTGACCTTTGCTTACTTAGTAGGAAGAGGAAAAAAGAGCTGGGAAACAGAGATTGAATCCTTTTCCAGTGAAACAATATAATGGAGACAAAAGACCAAATGATTACTTGAGTATCTAGAAGTAGCAATAGAGCTTTAGAATGCTTTTCTAATTGTACTATTATCTTGGAATTACTGTCTCTCATAGCACTATTTTAGTATAAGTGAGCCACCAGGTAAGAACAAGTCAACAATTTGGTGAGACTTCCTACTGTGCATCAACTCTTTTTTGGGGGGTTTCTTACGGTGTTTAGTCTCACCTTTGGGTATGAATTAATAGTAACACAGACACAATTAGTAGTTTTCACATCAGTAGCACAAGTTTATAGTGAATGTTGATTCCTCACCAGTTTTTGGTGTTTTGTTTTGTTTTGTTTTGTTTTTTGAGATGGAGTCTCACTCTGTCGCCCAGGCTGGAGTGCAGCGGCACAATCTCAGCTCACTGCAAGCTCCGCCTCCCGGATTCACGCCATTCTCCTGCCTCAGCCTCCCTAGCAGCTGAGACTACAGGTGCCCACCACCACGCCCGGCTAATATTTTTGTATTTTTTGTATTTTTATTTCACCGTGTTAGCCAGGATGGTCTTGATCTCCTGACCTCGTGTTCCGCCTACCTTGGCCTCCCAAAGTGCTGTGATTACAGGTGATTCCTAGAAATAGAATCTGAGCTTGCCCCAGAAGAGACTGTTTCAGTTTCCCTGGATTGGGAACTGGGCTCTCCAGTCACCAAATATTCCCTGGTTTACTCCCACCATTTTCAGGTTTGGGAACCACCAAGTCTATCTATATGCTAGCTAATAAAAACATTTTTCATGATTTTGGTAAATACATTACAAAGATAGAGACCCAGAGGCATCTTATGAATCTAGGCATACTATCCTCCAAGCACTAGACAGCAACTTTTCAGTTTGTTCTAAAATCCAAAGTGTTTTTTTGAAAACTTGGTAGAATCAGCAATAGGCATTTCCTTCATGCCAGGTAAATCAATACAGGTGATGTGCTATCCTTAGGGATACTGGTAAAGCAAATAAAACTCAAAACCTAAAAAACACCCCACACTTCAGGCTGACTCTCATTAGGAATGCAGCTGGTGACTTTAAATGAAACCAATGCTTATTTACCATTCCAAAAATCCTAGATCCCTTAAGAATTATACTAAATCTATTCCGCCTGTGTGCTATAAATGGAGCAGCAAAGCTTGGATAACAGCACATCTGTTTACAGCGTGGTTTACTGAAAATATGCTAACATCTATAGCAAAAGATTCTCTCTGCCCTCTCTGCAAAATTCTGCCATCTTTCAAGTTTCTGCACCTATGACAACCATTTCTGTCAAGACCTCAACTGTCATTCAGGCAAGGAACCCTGTGGCACATCACAGAGACCTGTGTGATGCCTGTGTCTATGGTGTTTTTCAATGTTAGGCTGTAGCTATACATTTACCCACTCGTCCCACAAGTTTGAACAGTCCCAAAACAAAGACCACATGTTACAAACATATCTCATTTTCTTGCGTTTCACTCTGTTGTCTTCACAGATATTGCAGGATTCTTGTTGGGGGTGAGCTGGGAGGAAAGTTGTTTTATATATTGAAGGATTCTGGCAACTTTACGTCAAGTCTATTGGCACCATTCTTCCAACAGCATGTGCTCCCTTCTTCTATCACATTTTGGTAATGCTTGCAATATTTAAAATTTTTCATTATTAATCTGTTATGGTGATCTGTGATCAGTGATCTTTGATGCTACTATTGTAATTGTTTTTGGACACCACAAACTGCACCCACATAAGATGGCAAACTTGATCAATAAATGTTGTGTGTTCTGACTGCTCCACTAATGTTTCTATCTCTCTGCCTCTCTTCTCAGGCCTCCCTATACCCTGTGGTACAACAATATTGAAATTAAGACAATTAATAACCCTACAGTGGCCTCTAAGTATTGAAGAGGAGGAGTCCTATGTCTCTCACTTTAAATCAAAAACTAGATGTGATTAAGCTTAGTGAGGAGGGCATATTGAAAGCCGAGATAGGTCAAAAGTTAGGCCTCTTGAGCCAAGTTGTGAATGCAAAGGAAAAGTTTTTGAAGAACATTAAAAGTGCTATTCTAGTGGAAACACGGATAAGTGAAACAGCCTTATTACTGATATGGAGAAAGTTTTAGAAGTCTGGATAGAAGAGTAAGCCAGCCAGAACATTCCGTTAAGCCAAAGCCTAATCCAGAGCAAGACCCTAACTCTCTTTACCTCTATAAAGACAGAGAGGTGAGGAAGCTGTAGAAGATAAATTTGAAGCTAGCAGAGGTTGGTTCATGAGGTTTCAGGAAAGAAGTCACCTCCACAACATAAAAGGGCAAAGTAAAACAGCAAATATTGATGTAGAAGCTACAGCAAGTTGTTAGAAGACTTAATGAAGAAATGAAAGTGGCTACACTAAAAAACAGATTTTTAAATGTAGATAAGACTGCCTGCTATTGGAAGAAGATGCCACCCAGGACTTTCATAGCTAGAGAGACGTGAATGTCCAACTTCAAAGAACAGGCTGACTCTCTTGTTAGGGGCTAATGCAGTTGGTGACTTGAAATGGAGGCCAATGCTCATTTACACCTTGAAAATCTTATGGCCCTTGAAAATTATGCTAGCTCTACTCTGCCTGTGCTCTATAAATGGAATAACAAAACCTCCACGACAGCACATCTGTTTACAGCATGGTTTACTGAAGGTTTTAAACCCACTGTTGAGACCTAACTCATTGACAATGCACCTGGGTCAACCAAGAGCTCTGATGAAGATGTACAAGGAGATTCATGTTTTCATGCCTGCTAACACAAGATCCATTCTGTAGCCAATGGATCAAGGAGTAATTTCAACTTTCAAGTCTTATTATTGAAGAAATATTTCGACTGGGCACGGTGGCTCACGCCTGTAATCCCAGCACTTTGGGAGGCCGAGACGGGTGGATCATGAGGTCAGGAGATCGAGACCACCCTGGCTAACACGGTGAAACCCCATCTCTACTAAAAATACAAAAACCTAGCCGGGCGAGGTGGCAGGCGCCTGTAGTCCCAGCTACTCGGGAGGTTGAGGCAGGAGAATGGCGTAAACCCGGGAGGCAGAGCTTGCAGTGAGCTGAGATCCAGCCACTGCGCCCCAGCCTGGGCGACAGAGCAAGACTCTGTCTCAAAAAAAAAAAAAAAATTAGCCAGGCGCAGTGGCGGGCGCCTGTAGCACGGCTACTCGGGAGGCTGAGGCAGGAGAATGGTGTGAACCAGGGAGGCGGAGCTTGCAGTGAGTGGAGATCTCGACACTGCACCCCAGCCTGGGTGACAGAGCGAGACTCCGTCTCAAAAAAAAAAAAAAAAAAAAAAAAAAAAGAAATATTTCATAAGGCTACAGCTGCCATATATAGTGATTCCTCTATGAATCTGGGAAAAGTAAATTGAAAACCTCCAGGAAAGGGTTCACCATTCTAGATGCCATTAAGCACATTTGTGATTCATGGGAAAGGGTCAAAATATCAACATTATCAGGAGTTAAGTGGATTCTAGCCCTCATGTATAGGAGGAGTTCAAAACTTCAGTGGAGCAAGTAACTGCAGACATGGTAGAAATGGCAAGAGAACTAGACTGAGAAGTGAAGCCTGAAGATGTGACTGAATTGCTACAATTTCATCAAAGTTGAATGTATGAGGAGTTGCTTCTTATATAAGCAAAGAAAGTTGTTTCTTGAGATGGAATCTACTCCTGGTGAGCATGCTATAAACATCATGGAAGCAACAACAGATGATTTAGAATATTACATAAACGTAGTTAATTAAAGCAGTGGCAAGGTTTGACAGGATTGACTTCAATTCTAAAAGAAGTGCTACTACGGATAAGACATTATCAAACAGCATCACAATGCTACAAATAAACTTTTCATGAAAGGAAGCGTCCATCAATGTGGCAAACGTTTTCTTTTAAAAAAAAAATTGCCACCAGCACCCCAACCTTCAGCAACCACCACCCTGGTCAGTCAGCTGCCATCAACATCAAAGCAAGACCCTCTACCAGCAAACAGATTATGATTCAGTGAAGGCTCAGATGATTTGCTAATGCATTTATTTTTAGCAATAAAGTAATTTTTATTTAAAGAATGTACATTTTTTAGATATAAGGCTACTCCTCACTTAATAGACTACAGCATAGTGTAAACATATGCACTAAGGAACCAAAAATTTGTGTGACTCACTTTATTGCGGTGGTCTGAAACACAACCCACATTATCTCTGAAGTATAACTGTATTTATATTATCAGTATCTAGGAAGTTATTTGATAAATGCTTTGCTAAGTGTCTAGTAGACATCACAATTTAGTATCCACATTTTGAATGACTTAATTAAATCAGATCAGTCTTCTAGTGTATATGACAACAAAACAAACACAAGGCTAGATTGAAATATTTTTCCTGACATTTCCATTTATTCTCTCTTTCACTATGCTCTGTATTTTACAAGTTCCTAGATCAGTGATTCTCATCTTCATATAGTACCACAACACCATAAGAATCTGGAAAACTAATTCGAAATTACAAGTTCTAATACCTCCCCCTTTTACGTGCAGCAATTCTTCACTACTTAATAGTAATATGAATTCCCAGTAATTGATAACATGCTATATGCCATACTGTTCAATACGCTTGTTTAGTGGTATTAACTCATTCAGTATGCATAACCATCCTATGAGGTACTATTATTTCAATTATACAGAGGATGAAAATGAAGCACAGAGAATTCCGTATCTTACCCAACATCACCCAGCTACTAAGTAGTAAATCCAGGATTCCAATCCAGGCAATCTGGCTTTAGTGCTTAGAATAAAAGAATGCTTAAAGTGGATTTTCATAAATATATATATGATTTTTTTAAAAAAAGGAAAACAATGTTTGAAAGGTGGTTTATCTTAAGGTACCTTTCAAAAGGAAAAACAGAGCCAGATAATGAACAGGCCCCCACCCATCCAGCCTCCACTGTGGGCAGGCCTCAACTCTGTCTCTTCCCATCAACCTTAGGAGCATTCCAGTGACAACTGAGCTGTCAAGCACATGTATCCTTTGTTATAGACCAGATGCTTATGTCCCCTAAGTTCACCTTCTTAAGCCCTAACCCCCAATGTGATGGTATCTAGAGGTAGACCTTTGGTAGGTAAATTAGGTCATGATGGTAGATCTCTCATGAATGGGATTCATGCCCTTAGAAGAAGAGGCCAGAGAGTTAGTCAGTGGTCTTTCTGCCATGTGAGGATACAATGAGAAGTTGGCAGTCTAACAAACCAAGATGTCCTTCACCAGAGCCTGACCAGCTGGCACCCCAGTTTTGGACCTCTGTGCCTCCAGAACTGTAATAAATAAGTTTCTGTTGCTTACAAGCCACCTAGTCTATGGTACTTTGTTATAGTAGCCTGAATAAAGACATCCTTTCTCACTGTCAAATAATAAATAGTATAATCAAGGGGTTAATCAAGAAAAATGATACTAAACACCCATATCTAGAAGGCTCTGAGAAACAGGAAAATAGATAAGGCTGAAGTCCTCAAAAAGCACCCAACCAGAAGGTTGTATAAACAGGCATTAAAATAGCTACATTAACAGACAGTGTGTTATAAATATTGAAATTTCCTATTTTAATCCATGAATTTCTCCACTGAAGGCATCTAGACTGGGTCTTACAGGCTAGACTTCAAAAAGCAGAAGGGAGATGAAGAGAAAGAAGGACACTTTAGACAAGAAGAAACCAATGAACGCAAAAGTACAGGGAAAGAAAACCCAAGGCAGCTTGGGAACAGTAAGTGCTGCAGTTCAGCCAATGTCCAGAGTAAATCCCTGATGGTCTCAGAAAAAAGTTGTAGATTGGGTCCACACCAGGCAGAACATGAACTATCACACTGAAAATGAGAATTATCTTCCAGGCATTAAAAAAATCCAAAATCTGAGCAAGAAAACAACATGACCAAAGAGTAATCAGATGATGACTAATGTGGTTTGAGGTGTAAAACTAATGGAGGAAGGGGGCTGATAAATACAGAGGAAAATTAGTTATGAGCCTTTTGCAATAATCATAGCTAAAATATTGATCTGGGCAGGAGTGCTGATAAGGTGAAATTTGGCAAAGGGTGGATTTGATTCCTCATGAACCAAAACCTAGCAGGTGTTGGTAACAGATGGAGTGTGGAGGTCTAAAACAGAATATTTGAAGATGTCAAATTTCCAACCTGGAGAAAAGAACTGAAGTATCACTCAAATCAACAGCAAATTCAAATGTTGAGCAAGATAGTAATTTGGAGACATGGGTTTTTACATTTGTTTAGTTTTGGCTGGGGCAGGGTGTATAGAAAAGAAATCATTTTAGGACTAGTTGGCCAAGTACATTGAGCTTTCCAGCATCAAAGGAAAATGCAGGGCTTGTCTACAGAGAGATTTGAAAGTTAAGCAACTGAGGAAGAGAGCCCTGAAATGTGAACAAAAAAAATCAGTTTCCTTCTCCTCACAACATTTTAGAAAGAGTTAAAAAAAAAAAAAAAAAGTGTCAGAGGGCAGAGCAAGATGGCCGAATAGGAACAGCTCCAGTCTCCAACTCCCGGCACAAGCAACACAGAAGACCGGTGATTTCTGTATTTTCAACTGAGGTACTGGGGTCATCTCACTGGGGAGTGCCGGACAATTGGTGCTGGTCAGCTGCTGCAGCCCGACCAACAAGAGCTGAAGCAGGGGGAGGCATTGCCTCACCTGGGAAGTGCAAGGGGGAAGGGAATCCCTTTTCCTACCCAGGTGACCTGAGACACACAACACCTGGAAAATCGGGTAATTCCCACCCCAATACTGCGCTTTAAACAAACAGGCACACCAGGAGATTATACCCACACCTGGCCAGGAGGGTCCCACGGCCATGGAGCCTCCCTCATTGCTAGCACAGCAGTCTGTGATCTAACTGAAATGGCAGCAGCGAGGCTGGGGGAGGGGCGCCCACCATTGCTGAGGCTTAAGTAGGTAAACAAAGCCGCTGGGAAGCTCAAACTGGGTGGAGCTCACAGCAGCTCAAGGAAACCTGCCTGTCTCTGTAGACTCCACCTCTGGGGACAGGGCGCAGCTAAAAAACAACAGGGGAAGCAGCAGAGGCCTGTGCAGACCCGAACGACTCTGTCTGACAGCTTTGAAGAGAGCAGTGGATCTCAAACATGAGGTTGAGATCTGAGAAGGGACAGACTGCCTGCTCAAGTGGGTCCCTGACCCCTGAGTAGCCTAACTGGGAGACATCCCCCACTAGGGGCAGTCTGACACCCCACACCTCACAGGGTGGAGTACACCCCTGAGAGGAAGCTTCCAAAGTAAGAATCAGACAGGTACACTCACTGTTCAGCAATATTCTATCTTCTGCAAGCTCTGCTGCTGATACCCAGGCAAACAGGGTCTGGAGTGGACCTCAAGCAATCTCCAACAGACCTACAGCTGAGGGTCCTGACTATTAGAAGGAAAACTATCAGACAGGAAGAACACCTATACCAAAACGCCATCAGTACGTCACCATCATCAAAGACCAGAGGCACATAAAACCACAAAGATGGGGAAGAAGCAGGGCAGAAAAGCTGGAAATTCAAAAAATAAGAGTGCATCTCCCCCTGCAAAGTAGCACAGCTCATCGCCAGCAACGGATCAAAGCTGGTCAGAGAATAACTTTGAATAGATGAGAGAAGAAGGCTTCAGTCTATCAAACTTCTCAGAGCTAAAGGAGGAATTACGTACCCAGAGCAAAGAAACTAAAAATCTTGAAAAAAGAGTGGAAGAATTGATAGCTAGAATAATTAATGCAGAGAAGGTCATAAATGAAATGACAGAGATGAAAACCATGACAAGAGAAATACGTGACAAATCCACAAGCTTCAGTAACCGACTTGATCAACTGGAAGAAAGAGTATCAGCGATTGAGGATCAAATGAATGAAATGAAGCGAGAAGAGAAACCAAAAGAAAGAAGAAGAAAAAGAAATGAACAAAGCCTGCAAGAAGTATGGGATTATGTAAAAAGACCAAATCTACATCTGATCGGGGTGCCTGACAGTGAGGGGGAAAATGGAACCAAGTTGGAAAACACTCTTCAGGATATCATCCAGGAGAACTTCCCCAACCTAGTAGAGCAGGCCAACATTCAAATTCAGGAAATACAGAGAACAACACAAAGATACTCCTCGAGAAGAGCAACTCCAAGACACATAATTGCCAGATTCACCAAAGTTGAAATGAAGGAAAACATCTTAAGGGCAGCCAGAGAGAAAGGTCGGGTTACCCACAAAGGGAAGCCCATCAGACTAACAGCAGACCTCTCAGCAGAAACTCTACAAGCCAGAAGAGAGTGGGGACCAATATTCAACATTCTTTTTTTTTTTTTTTTTTTTTTGAGGCGGAGACTCGCTCTGTCGCCCAGGCTGGAGTGCAGTGGCCGGATCTCGGCTCACTGCAAGCTCGGTCTCCTGGGTTTACGCCATTCTCCTGCCTCAGCCTCCCGAGTAGCTGGGACTACAGGCGCCCGCCACCTTGCCCGGCTAGTTTTTTGTATTTTTTAGTAGAGACGGGGTTTCACCGTGTTAGCCAGGATGGTCTCGATCTCCTAACCTCGTGATCTGCCCGTCTCGGCCTCCCAAAGTGCTGGGATTACAGGCTTGAGCCACCGCGTGCGGCCTCAACATTCTTAAAGAAAAGAATTTTCAACCCAGAATTTCATATCCAGCCAAACTAAGTTTCATCAGTGAAGGAGAAATAAAATCCTTTACAGATAAGCAAATGCTTAGAGATTTTGTCACCACCAGGCCTGCCTTACAAGAGACCCTGAAGGAAGCCTAAACATGGAAAGGAACAACCAGTAACAGCCATTGCAAAAACATGCCAAAATGTAAAGACCATCGAGGCTAGGAAGAAACTGCATCAACTAACGAGCAAAATAACCAGTTAATATCATAATGGCAGGATCAAGTCACACATAACAATATTAACCTTAAATGTTAATGGACTAAATGCTCCAATTAAAAGACACAGACTGGCAAACTGGATAAACAGTCAACACCCATCAGTCTGCTGTATTCAGGAGACCCATCACATGCAGAGACATACATAGGCTCAAAATAAAGGGATGGAGGAAGATCTACCAAGCAAATGGAGAACAAAAAAAAGCAGGGGTTGCAATCCTAGTCTCTGATAAAACAGACTTTAAACCATCAAAGATCAAAAGAGACAAAGAAGGCCATTACATAATGGTAAAGGGATCAATTCAACAGGAAGAGCTAACTATCCTAAATATAATGCACCCAATACAGGAGCACCCAAATTCATAAAGCAAGTCCTTAGAGACTTACAAAGAGACTTAGACTCCCATACAATAATAATGGGAGACTTCAACACTCCACTGTCAACATTAGACAGATCAACGAGACAGAAAGTTAACAAGGATATCCAGGAATTGAACTCATCTCTGCACCAAGCGGACCTAATAGACATCTATAGAACTCTCCACCCCAAATCAACAGAATATACATTCTTCTCAGCACCACATCGCACTTATTCCAAAATTGACCACATAATTGGAAGTAAAGCACTCCTCAGCAAATGTACAAGAACAGAAATTATAACAAACTGTCTCTCAGACCACAGTGCAATCAAACTAGAACTCAGGACTAAGAAACTCAATCAGGCCGGGCGCGGTGGCTCAAGCCTGTAATCCCAGCACTTTGGGAGGCCGAGACGGGCGGATCACAAGGTCAGGAGATCGAGACCATCCTGGCTAACACGGTGAAACCCCATCTCTACTAAAAATACAAAAACTAGCCGGGCGAGGTGGCGGGCGCCTGTAGTCCCAGCTACTTAGGAGGCTGAGGCAGGAGAATGGCATAAACCCGGGAGGTGGAGCTTGCAGTGAGCTGAGATCCGGCCACTGCACTCCAGCCTGGGAGACAGAGCCAGACTCCGTCTGAAAAAAAAAAAAAAAAAAAAAAAAAGAAACTCAATCAAAACCACTCAACTACATGGAAACTGAACAACCTGCTCCTGAATGACTACTGGGTACATAACGAAATGAAAGCAGAAATAAAGATGTTCTTTGAAACCAATGAGAACAAAGATACAACATACCAGAATCTCTGGGACACATTTAAAGCAGTGTGTAGAGGGAAATTTATAGAACTAAATGTCCACAAGAGAAAGCTGGAAAGATCTAAAATTGGCACTCTAACATCACAGTTAAAACAACTGGAGAAGCAAGAGCAAATACATTCAAAAGCTAGCAGAAGGCAAGAAATAACTAAGATCAGAGCAGAACGGAAGGAGATAGAGACACAAAAAACCCTCCAAAAAATCAATGAATCCAGGAGTTGGTTTTTTGAAAAGATCAACAAAATTGACAGACCGCTAGGAAGACTAATAAAGAAGAAAAGAGAGAAGAATCAAATAGAGGCAATAAAAAATGATAAAGGGGATATCACCACGGACCCCACAGAAATACAAACTACCATCACAGAACACTACAAACACCTCTATGCAAATCAACTAGAAAATCTAGAAGAAATGGATAATTTCCTGGACACTTACACTCTCCCAAGACTAAACCAGGAAGAAGTTGAATCCCTGAATAGACCAATAGCAGGCTCTGAAATTGAGGCAATAATTAATAGCCTACCAACCAAAAAAAGTCCAGGACCAGATGGATTCACAGCTGAATTCTACCAGAGGTACAAAGAGGAGCTGGTACCATTCCTTCTGAAACTATTCCAATCAATAGAAAAAGAGGAATCCTCCCTAACTCATTTTATGAGGCCAACATCATCCTGATACCAAGCCTGGCAGAGACACAACAAAAAAAGAGAATTTTAGACCAATATCCCTGATGAACATCGATGCAAAAATCCTCAATAAAATACTGGCAAACTGGATTCAGCAGCCAGCACATCAAAAAGCTTATCCACCATGATCAAGTGGGCTTCATCCCTGGGATGCAAGGCTGGTTCAACATATGCAAATCAATAAACGTAATCCAGCATATAAACAGAACCAAAGACAAGAACCACACGATTATCTCAATAGATGCAGAAAAGGCTTTTGACAAAATTCAACAGCCCTTCATGCAAAAAACGCTCAATAAATTCGGTATTGATGGAACGTACCTCAAAATAATAAGAGCTATTTATGACAAACCCACAGCTAATATCATACTGAATGGGCAAAAACTGGAAAAATTCCCTTTGAAAACTGGCACAAGACAGGGATGCCCTCTCTCACCGCTCCTATTCAACATAGTGTTGGAAGTTCTGGCTAGGGCAATCAGGCAAGAGAAAGAAATCAAGGGTATCCAGTTAGGAAAAGAAGAAGCCAAATTGTCCCTGTTTGCAGATGACATGATTGTATATTTAGAAAACCCCATTGTCTCAGCCCAAAATCTCCTTAAGCTGATAAGCAACTTCAGCAAAGTCTCAGGATACAAAATCAATGTGCAAAAATCACAAGCATTCTTACACACCAGTAACAGACAAGCAGAGAGCCAAATCATGAATGAATTTCCATTCACAATTGCTTCAAAGAGAATAAAATACCTAGGAATCCAACTTACAAGGGATGTAAAGGACCTCTTCAAGGAGAATTACAAACCACTGCTCAGTGAAATCAAAGAGGACACTAACAAATGGAAGAACATACCATGCTCATGGATAGGAAGAATCAATATCGTGAAAATGGCCATACTGCCCAAGGTTATTTATAGATTCAATGCCATCCCCATCAAGCTACCAATGAGTTTCTTCACAGAACTGGAAAAAAATGGCTTTAAAGTTCATATGGCACCAAAAAAGAGCCCGCATTGCCAAGACAATCCTAAGTCAAAAGAACAAAGCTGGAGGCATCACGCTACCTGACTTCAAACTATACTACAAGGCTACAGTAACCAAAACAGCATGGTACTGGTACCACAACAGAGATACAGACCAATGGAACAGAACAGAGTCCTCAGAAATAATACCACACATCTACAGCCATCTGATCTTTGACAAACCTGAGAGAAACAAGAAATTGGGAAAGGATTCCCTATTTAATAAATGGTGCTGGGAAAATTGGCTAGCCATAAGGAGAAAGCTGAAACTGGATCCTTTCCTTACTCCTTATATGAAAATTAATTCAAGATGGATTAGAGACTTAAATGTTAGACCTAATACCATAAAAACCCTAGAAGAAAACCTAGGTAGTGCCATTCAGGACATAGGCACGGGCAAGGGCTTCATGTCTAAAACACCAAAAGCAACGGCAGCAAAAGCCAAAATTGACAAATGGGATATGATTAAACTAAAGAGCTTCTGCACAGCAAAAGAAACTACCATCAGAGTGAACAGGCAACCTACAGAATGGGAGAAAATTTTTGCAATCTACTCATCTGACAAAGGGCTAATATCCAGAACCTACAAAGAACTCAAACAAATTTACAAGAAAAAAACAAACAACCCCATCAAAAAGTGGGCAAAGGATATGAAGAGGCATTTCTCAAAAGAAGACATTCATACAGCCAACAGACACATGAAAAAATGCTCATCATCACTGGCCATCAGAGAAATGCAAATCAAAACCACAATGAGATACCATCTCACACCAGTTAGAATGGCAATCATTCAAAAGTCAGGAAACAACAGGTGCTGGAGAGGATGTGGAGAAATAGGAACACTTTTACACTGTTGGTGGGACTGTAAACTAGTTCAACCATTATGGAAAACAGTATGGCGATTCCTCAAGGATCTAAACTAGATGTACCGTATGACCCAGCCATCCCACTACTGGGTATATACCCAAAGGATTATAAATCATGCTGCTATAAAGACACATGCACACGTATGTTTATTGCAGCACTATTCACAATAGCAAAGACTTGGAATCAACCCAATTGTCCATCAGTGACAGACTGGATTAAGAAAATGTGGCACATATACACCATGGAATACTATGCAGCCATAAAAAAGGATGAGTTTGCATCCTTTGTAGGGACATGGATGCAGCTGGAAACCATCATTCTTTGCAAACTATCACAAGAAGAGAAAACCAAACACCGCATGTTCTCACTCATAGGTGGGAACTGAACAATGAGATCACTTGGACTCGGGAACAGGAACATCACACATCGGGGCCTATCATGGGGAGGGGGGAGGAGGGAGGGATTGCATTGGGAGTTATACCTGATATAAATGATGAATTGATGGATGCTGACAAGTTGATGGGTGCAGCACACCAACATGGCACGGGTATACATATGTAACAAACCTGCATGTTATGCACATGTACCCTAGAACTTAACGTATAATAATAAAAAAAAAGATTAAAAGGATACTAATTTTAAATCTTCTAAGAAATAGAACCTAGACTTGAAAGCCAGTATTTGTTTACATTATGAAGCAAACAATGCTCTAATCACAATATTAACTGTTTAATTAAAATATTGTAACAAGTATAAAACAGGGAATGTAAGTTTTTTACCAAAGTGATATGTATTCCAAAAAAGTCATAGAAGATGAAGCACTGTAATATTGTTCCCACATATTTAAAATACCCAAGTACATTCTAATTACCAGTATATCAGAGGAAAATTTTCGTAGTCCTTGTAAAATAATGTATTCATCATAGAAAATTTGAAAAATGCAGAAGTATATAAAAAAGCAAAAATGATTACTGATAATATCACAACCAGAAGGAACCACTTTAAAAAGCAACCCCTATGTATGCCTATGTGTGTATTGTATATCTTTTTTACATAGTTGGAATCATACTGCAAACAGTTTTACAAGTAGATCCTTTTCATGGCAAAATTGCCACATTTTCTTATGGTATTAAAAGTTTTACAAAAACATAAAAAAAAGTTGCATTTGAATATGAAAAGCTGCATTTTTACTTTTCTTTCCAGGGAATATAATATCATCCAAAGTGCATGGCCTAGAACAGTTTTTGGCACATAGTAAAGACTCAATAAATATTTGTTAACTGAATGTCTGAATACACACTGGGCTTTATAGAAAGACAAACTTGGGTTCAAATCTCAGCTCTCTTATAATGTGTAACCTTTTAAAGGTTATTATCGTCCCTATGGTTCATCTTCATCTTAATAAATTGATACTCTAGGGAATCCAACCACTTAACAAATAGATGCACTAGGGTTGTTATTCCGTAGTGTATCCATTTATAGTTTTGCATCTAAGTGTGGCATAGTGCTTCCACATGGTGGCATTTCAATAAATGGAATATCCAAGCATTTTTCCATTTGCAGCATAGCTTTCCTAATGATCACAGTTAATATTCTTCATGAAGTGGATACATATTCCTAACATGAAGGGCGTTCTCATATCATAGAGACTATGCCAAAGAACATTATGCTTACAGCTTCTTCCTATTTTTGGATATACTCCTTAGAATCAAATACAAAGTTTAGACTCATTGAGTCAAGGGGAATGAACACATCTACGGGAAAATCAACATTTCAAAGGGGTCATACAGGAGGTAGTCTCAGCTAGTGACAGAATGGAGCATAATTACAAGAGCCACATTCAGCTGATGAATTTAGATTGAATTAAAAGATCGGCTTGCACATGTCAGCAAATTCTTTTTAGCAAAGTTGTTTTCTGGTGAAAACTCTTTCCCAGTTTTAAATTAATCTTCTGCCTTCCATCTTGCAGCTCCCCCACCACCTTCACCTCCCAAACTTACCATCATCACATCTGGGGTTTCTTCAATCCCTGATTAGTGAATGATACCGTCTGAGACTGGTGTGGCTGCTGGGTGTTGGTTAATCACTTCCTGTACAGTGTGTGGGCCCGTTCTCACCGCTCAGATGCCCTGGGTTTCTTTTTCGATGTGTTTATCGTATAGGTCATGGAGGCTGATTCCAGTACAGCAGAAGAAGATAAAATCCGTAATGCTACAACAGTAGATGGTGTTTCTAAGAGTGAGATGTAAGCACATAGAAATCTTCTTGGAAGCAAATGGTGTGTGTGTGTGTGTGTGTAAGCCTACGTGTTTATTTTATCTCAAGGTTTTTATTTTCTAGTGTATCCATTTATTCAACAACACTTCATGTTAAAAAATAAACACATAATCTACCGTCTCAAAAGAAAAAAAAGTGGCAGAAAAAAAGAAGAGCTCTATGGCCCTATGAGGATAACAATTTTCCCCCTCAAGTAACTGGACAAAAAAAAAATGGTAAGAGCAAATATGCTGCGTCTTAAGGGCTGTAGAGTCAACGGACATTTTTATTTAACATATGACATTAAGAATACCTAAAACTCTTTGAAAACAAAAAAGCAGATGGTGCTGGGGAATGAGGGATGGAAGATACACATGGAAGAGATCATATCCGAGAACAAAGTTTAGAAGAGAAGTTGGGATCAATAGCAAAAGCAACAGGCCCCACCTTCATCTGAAATAGGAAGAAAAAATAAATTTAGAAGAATTGATGAATAAAGCAGCTTTTAAGAAGACAGTGGGGTATGCCAACAGAAAAGTACAAGTGTGGTAGGAATGAGAGAAAAGATCAGTGGGCTTTCGGTGAATATCTTTAATCTTATTAGTAAATTAAGTGACAGGGTTGTTATCAGAGTGATAAAAGACACCACAGAATAAAGATCAATACTGCAGGAAACCATTTGGAAGAGTCACTATTGGGAAAATGCAATAAAGACTCCAAAACCAATGACGGAAAAAGAGGCCGCAAGGAGAGTAAATCCCAACTGAGACCAAAAAGCACACTAAACCTCCCTAGGCGGCAGGCGGTTGGCATCACAACAGGTCAAAGGGGAAGGGAGTAGGATAATAAAGATGGCAGCCTGGAAGATGACCATGAGTCCATTTAGAATCCTGGGTTCTACCAATATCTAACAATGTTAAGAAAGAAAAAATAGTAAAAGGGCTGGGTGCGGTGGCTCACGCCTATAATCCCAGCACTTTCGGAGGCCGAGGTGGGTGGATCACGAGGTCAGTAGATCGAGACCATCCTGGCCGACACAGTGAAACCCCATCTCTATTAAATATACAAAAAATTAGCTGGGCGAGGTGGCGGGTGCCTGTAGTCCCAGCTACTCAGGAGGCTGAGGCAGGAGAATGGCGTGAAACCAGGAGGTAGAGCTTGCAGTGAGTCAAGAATGCGCCACTGCACTCCAGCCCGGGAGGCAGAGAGAGACTCTGTCTCAAAAAAACAAAAAAAAAAAAAAAAAAGTAAAAATAATAAATAACCAGAATGAAATTTAAGAACCTGTAGTTACAACAAGGCCAAAGAACAAGTGCATCTAAGCGATGGTAAGGAACAGTTGAGCAATGTAAATTGTATTCAAGAAGAGATTCAAGTTTGAGAATTGAGAGACTGAAGGGTCTCAAGGTCACTTCGTCAGGTAATTGAGAAGAAAAGAAAATCAGGCCGGGCGCGGTGGCTCAAGCCTGTAATCCCAGCACTTTGGGAGGCCGAGACGGGCGGATCACGAGGTCAGGAGATCGAGACCATCCTGGCTAACACGGTGAAACCCCGTCTCTACTAAAAATACAAAAAACTAGCCGGGCGAGGTGGCAGGCGCCTGTAGTCCCAGCTACTCCGGAGGCTGAGGCAGGAGAATGGCGTAAACCCGGGAGGCGGAGCTTGCAGTGAGCTGAGATCCAGCCACTGCACTCCAGCCCGGGCGAAAGAGCAAGACTCCGTCTCAAAAAAAAAAAAAAAAAAGAAAAGAAAATCAAGGACAAGCTCATGAGTCACCCACATGGTACCTACTGGTGCTGAGTTTAGAGAAACCCTATTGAGCTACGGTGAGGAAGTTAAAGGAGGATCATGAAGGAAGACCCCAAAGGTCTGTGGACTGGTGATAATGTGGGGGAAGAGAGCATGAATGAGACTGTGAAACTGCAAACAGCCTCAGGCTGCAAACAGCCTCAGGCAGCTTGTGAGTGAGGAAGAGTGGAAGATAAGAGCCATTATGGAACAGCAAGTGCCTTGATAAATGGGGCTTTTAAACTTTAAGGGTAAGTGTACTCAATTTGTAGTGGGAAGTTTGTTTTGATTAAAATACTTGCTCCGTTTACATAGAATGTTAATGTTTTGTCACTTTAAAATCCAGCATGTTTTTTAGTATAAGCCTCAGAGACATAAAAGCAGGAATAGCAACCCAGTGAGAAGCACTAGTCTGCCCATATAGAGACCTCCATTGTGGTCTTTCTGGGTCTGGCAAGGTAAAGGATTACATTTCATCTGTTTTATTTCTCTAGCAGTGCCAAAGAAGTCATACTTGGTTCATACTAAGGAACAAAAGAGAAATTATTTTTAAAATTGTGTCTACTCTTTGGCTAAGTTGCTACAGAATGGTTAATTTGGTTTTTCTTTTTTTGTTTTTGTTTTTGTTTTTGTTTTTTTTACTTATATACTTTCAGGGGGAAAAGTATCTTGGAAAAAAACAAAAGATAGTCTTAGCACCTCTCGTCCTGAGGCATGCCAACATTCTCTCATTCCACGTTTAATCTGAAAGAAAATTAAAGAGATACCCATGGTAACTTGGCTGAACTTTACAACTATGATAGCCAGACAAGAAGCAAAGGAATGTAAAAGTTCTGCAGGCTGGTTCTGGCTGTCCGCGCAGGGATGGGGAAAGGAAAGAAGTCTCTGAGGGGCAAAACCAGTGAAATGAAAGAGCCACTTGTGCAAAAACATTGTCTTAATGACCAGGAATTATTATCAAACTCAGCTTTAGAAATAAGTTTTAAGAAAACCTCAGTTTTCTACTTAAAAAAAAAAAAAAAAGTCAATACAAAAGCAATGTTTTTACTGGCTTATAAATAATAAGAGTAATAATAATCACTTCTAGCACAATGCCTGATATCCAGTAGGAGCTTAATAGATTTTTTGTTCTATGAATCCAAGCTCCATGCAAAGTCTGTAGGTCCCAACGTTTATGCCACTATCCTACCTAAAGTGGGTTTACAGTCATAAAATATCACTGATTCTGTAATATGAAAAAAAAAAAAAAAAGCTAAGTGCATTTATTTAGGAAGTGATCAGGATGGGAAGAAGTCTTTCCTAGGGAGAGGGTTTGTGTGTGTGTGTGTGTGTGGTGTGTGTGTGTGTGTGTGTGTGTGTTTTGTAATTATTTTAAATTCAGGGAATATACACACAGGTTTGTTATATGCATATATTGTATGATGCTGATGTCTTGGGTACAAATAATCCCACCACCCAGGTAGTGAGCATAGTACCCAACAGGTAATTTTTCAATTACCGCTCCCCCTGCACTCTCATAGTCCCATCTTCATGTCTATGCATACCCAATGTTCTCACTTTTAAGTTAAGAACATGCAGTATTTGGTTTTCTGTCTCCACATTAACTCGCATAGGATAACAGCCTAAAGCTGCATCCATATTCCTACAAAGGACATGATTTTATTCCTTTTTATGGCTGTGTAGAATTATATGGTATATATGTACCATATTTTCTTTATTCAATTCACCAATGATGGACATCTAGGTTGATTCCATGTCTTTGCTATTGTGCGCAGTGCTGCGATGAACATATCATGCATGTGTCTTTTTTGTAGTTATTTTTCTTTGGGTATATACCCGGTAATGACATTGTTGGGTCAAATGATAGTTCTGTCTTAAGCTATTTGAGAAATCTCCAAACTGCTTTCCACAGTGACTAAACTCATTTACACTCCCATCAGTGTAGAAGCATTCCCTACTCAATAAATGATGCTGGATAGCTGGTTAGCTATATGCAGAAGGATGAAACTGGACCCCCTACCTTTCACCATATACAAAAGTTAACTCAAGATAGATTAAAGATTTAAATGTAAGACCTCAAACTATAAGAATCCTTGAAGAACCTAGGAAATGCTGTTTTGGACATCAGCCATAGCAAAGAATTTATGACTGAGACCTCAAAAGCAATTGTAACAAAAACAAAAATTGACCAGTAGGACCTAATAAAACTAAACGGCCTCTGCAGAGAAAAAGAAACTATCAACAGAGTAAATAGACAGCCTACAGAATGGGAGAAAATACTCACAAACTACACATCTGACAAAGGCCTAATATCTAGAATCTATGAGGAACTTAAACAATTCAACAAGCAAAAAACAAATAGCTCCATTAAAAAATGGGCAAAGGATATGAACAGATGCTTCTCAAAAGACAACATAAGCGGACAACATGAAAAAATGCTCACTATCACACATCAGGGAAATATAAATCAAAACTACAAAGAGATACCATCTCACATCAGTCAGAATGGGTAATGTCAAAATTCCTGTATAGGTCAAGAAATAACATTAATAGTTTTATTAGACCATTTTTAATAAAATACATTAGTTCATGTATTAGACACTTGGGTTCAAAATTCAAACATTCTGAGAGCATTAGTTCCTTTCTCCATTTATTATATAACATGATACATTCAGGAGTTTAAAGAAGTATGTTTCATTCACTATCCACAAATACTGAAACTCACAAGTATTACAAATTTTTTTGTTGGGAGGGCAGAAATGTCTGAGCCATATGTAGCTGCAACACAAGGTTAACTGAGTAATGTTCACCTTTTCTAGACATTAAAAGATAGCCATCTTGTCTGTATATGTTACATTGATACATACATTGAAAAGACTTTTACATTAGTGTGTCTCAGGGGAAAACATGTGAACAATTTGCTAACTGTTTACTGCATTCAGCCTGCCACAGAGTCGACACTCCAGGATATATCTCCAACCACATATATGGTTGGAATTAAACTGTATAACATAAAACATAGCTACTTTTTAGGTCTTTTCCTTTTTATCTTGTCAACTTTATTCGCTGAATTGGAGAATCTCTACATCTCAGGCATACATAAGTCAATATTCAGTAAAACATGAGACACCTCTTAGAGAGGGAAAAAGCCAAGACAGGTATCATTAAATGCTAAATGACCCACTATTACTCCAGACAATGCAAATGAGAGCGGCTGCTGCTTGAATAAGGCTTGCCTGCACACATTTCAGAGTATGGAAACCATTTGTTAATGGGCAGCTATAATTTAGGCCTACGATTTTATGAAAAGAAAACGTTTATACATTTGCAGAACAGTGTAATAAGATTTCACAAATGCAAAGATAAAATGTGCTATCATTTATCTTGGCTTATAATATGTGGGGTTTGATTGCTTTGTGAAATGTCCAAATCAAGAACAATTACAGATTTTTCTCACACCACATACACCATGAAACATTTAACAAGTATTTTTAGACTATTCAAAAGATTAGAATGGAAGAAAATTATGTATTCAGTGGTAGACTAAACCATTAAGATGTGACTATGATATGATATAAAGGGTAAAATAAAGAGAACTAAGACTAGCAAAGAAAATGATCACTGATCATTTTTTTAAACCATTCTTTAGGGACAGAATAATCTCGTAACATATCCAACTATGTGAACTTTTCTCTTGGGCTGAAATTGGGCACCTTGAAACAAAAGCATCATTTGCAAACAAACAAACAAACAAAAACTGCTCTATTTACTACACAGGCACACCACTGGTTTGAAACAGTGCATGATTCAAGTCATATCAGGGCATGCAATTTTGCCAAGTTACACATGAAATAAACAAGAATTTAAATATTCACCCTATTAATTCCCCCTCCCAACACAATTGTTAAGGGCAATTCACAGTACAGGTTTTCTACAAATAAAATAAACCATTCAATTGTACAGGCAAAACACCTTTTACCCAGTCAGAAGATATAACTGTAAATATATATATATATATATATACACACACACACACACACACACACACACACACACACACACACACAGAGAGAGAGAGAGAGAGAAAGTAATCATTCCCAAGGAAAATAGTTAATTCCAAGTATCTGGAGTGGGAAAAAGTCAAGAAAAGTTAAAGAGAGAGAAAGGAGAAAATCACAAAAATGAGCCTAGAAGCTCCATGAATTGGAAGCAGAAAGTAGCACGTAGAGGCATGAGTGGTAAGCAGGGCTGAGTTGCCAGAAAGCCATTTCCTTGCCAGTGGTCACTCCAAAGAAGCAGGACTAGCAATTGGTAATATATTTATCACCCTCCTGCTCTTCAATATTATAATACTTGTTATGAGCATTATCTAGGATATGAAGTATTATTAAAGAATATGACATTTAATCATGTAACAGAAGACATTATTCAAAGCTTTCAATCCTGTTATACATATTTAAGCAATTCTTAATCCTTCATATGTTTGAGGCCATGCCTAGTACATGCAAGGAAACTGGGGATTTTGTGACTTCATGTCTTGAAAGAAGTGCTCTCTTGCGATAATGATGAAGAATTGGCACACTTTACCATATATGCTCTTCAAAACACCTTAGGAAAATTATTTTTTTAATAAAATTAAAGTTGTACAGAGATATGCTCAGGAAAATTCTTGAAAGGCTGCTGAGCAGTGCTTCTATTCATTCAAGTGAAGTGGATGCATTTTAGAAGCCTGTAGTCAGGCGTGGTGGCTCATGCCTGTAATCCCAGCACTTTCGGAGGCCAAGGCAGGTGAACTATTTGAGGTCAGGAGCTTGAGACCAGCCTGACCAACATGGTGAAACCCCATCTCTACTAAAAATACCAAAAAAATTAGCCAGGCATGGTGGCACATACTTGTAGTCGCAGCTATTCGGGAGGCTGAGGCAGGAGAATTGCTTGAGGCAAAACACCTTTTGGTTCACTGAACCAAGATGCTCAAAACTGCAGAGGTTGCAGTGAACCAAGATCATGCCACTGTACTCCAGCCTGGGTGACAGAGCAAGACTCCATCTCAGGAAAAAAAGAAGAAAGAAGAAGAAGAAAGAAAGAAAAAAGAAAGAAGAAGGCTGTGATCCTACTGTGTATATAATATTCATTCAAGGTAATGAGGCAAGTTAAGCGATTGACACAAATACTTTTTATTTTTTAAAGAACAAATATCTATGTGCAAGGACCTGCTTTGTTGTATTTGTTAAATAATCCTGTAGAAGATTATTAACAGAAATTTTTGCCTTTATTTTGTGCTAAGTACTATGCCAGGTGCTTCTTAGGTGTTGCTATTGAACCCTCACAATTATCCTAAGGAGGTAGGTACTATTTGCCTTCATTTAGTAGGTGGGAAAATTAAGGCCAAGAGAGGTTGAGCAAATTCCTAAAGACACATAGCTGTGACCTAGGATGCTATCCAGTAAGCACCTTGCCTCTCATTATATGTTTCACATCAACTTGTAAGAAAGTCATGGGGGACTTTTAAGAAAACCAACTCCAGAACACTGACAAGGGGGAGTGGAACTAAGCTGTCAATCCCTCCTGCCCTTTGCATCCCTAAGTTGCACAATAGCATGACAGCTGCAACTAGAAATAAAAAAGTCACAAAGTAATCTCAGTGATTCTTACCCTCATGTATTAAAACCATAGCACTTTAGTAATGTTAAGAAAATTGATGTGTTTCTTAAAGTTTCAACACTTAAAATATTCATTTTCTGTGGGATTGGCAAAGATAATCTCCTTTATCATTTGTTATTGCATCTATTTGATTCTTCTCTCTTTTCTTCTTTATTAGTCTTGCTAGTGGTTTATCAATTTTGTTGATCTTTTCAAAAAACCAGCTCCTAGATTCATTGATTTTTTGAAGGGTTTTTTGTCCCTTTTAGTTCTGCTCTGATCTTAGTTATTTCTTGCCTTCTGCTAGCTTTTGAATTGTATGCTCTTGCTTCTCTAGTTCTTTTAATTGTGATGTTAGGGTGTCAATTTCAGATCTTTCTTGCTTTCTCTTGTGGGCATTTAGTTCTATAAATTTCCCTCTACGCACTGCTTTAAATGTGTCTCAGACATCCTGGTATGTTGTGTCTGTTCTCATTGGTTTCAAAGAACATCCTTACTTCTGCCTTCATTTCGTTGTTTAGCCAGTAGTCATTCAGGAGCAAGTTGTTCAGTTTCCATGTAGTTGTGTGGTTTTGAGTGAGTTTCTTAATGCTGAGTTCTAATTTGATTGCACTGTGGTCTGAGAGTTTGTTGTGATTTCTGTTCTTTTACATTTGCTGAGGAGTGCTTTACTTCCAAGGCCTGTCGGAGGGTGGGGGCTGGGGAAGGGATAGCATTAGGAGAAATACCTAACGTAAATGAGTTTATGGGTGCAGCAAACCAACATGGTACATGTATACCTATGTATTAAACATGCACGTTGTGCACGTGTACCCTAGAACTTGAAGTATAATAAAAGAATAAATATCAGCCCAATCACACTATATATACACACACATACACATATATACACATATACACATATATACACACATATATACACATATACACACACACACACACACACATATATATATATATTCATTTTCATCTACCTGGAATCTTAGCTTTTCAAAATGATCCTTGTTGTTTGGCTGGGACTTTTTTTTTTTTTTTTAAAGAATACATACATCTTTGTAAAAAATATTTACTTTAAGTTCTGGGATACATGTGCAGAACGTGCAGGTTACATAGGTATACATGTGCCATGGTGGTTTGTTTTACCTGTCAACCCATTATCTAGGTTTTAAGCCCCGCATGCGTTAGGTATTTGTCCACATGCTCTCCCTCCCCTTGCCCCTACACTGACAGGCCCCAGTGTGTGATGTTCTCCTCCCCGTGTTCATGTATTCTCATTGTTCAACTTCCACTTATGGGTGAGAACCTGCAGTGTTTGGTTTTCTGTTCCTGCATCAATTTGCTGAGAATGATGGCTTTCAGGTTCATCCATATCCTTGCAAAGGACATGAACTTAACCTTTTTTTATGGCTACATAGTATTCCATGGTATATGTGTAACATATTTTCTTTATCCAGTCTGTCACTGATGGGCAGGTGGGTTGGTTCCAAGTCTTTACTATTGTAAACAGTGCTGCAATAAACATATGTCTGCATGTGTCTTTATAGAATGATTTATAATCCTTTGGGCAAAATGACACATTCTATAGAGTTACATATATCTTAGGCTTTACTGTACCTTTAAAATACTAACATTTAGGCTGGGTGCGGTGGCTCAAGCCTGTAATCCCAGCACTTTGGGAGGCCGAGACGGGTGGATCACGAGGTCAGGAGATCGAGACCATCCTGGCTAACACAGTGAAACCCCGTCTCTACTAAAAAAAATGCAAAAACTAGCCGGGCGAGGTAGCGGGCACCTGTAGTCCCAGCTACTTGGGAGGCTGAGGCAGGAGAATGGCGTAAACCCGGGAGGCGGAGCTTGCAGTGAGCTGAGATCCGGCCACTGCACTCCAGCCCGGGCGACAGAGCGAGACTCCGTCTCAACAACAAAAAAAAAAATACTAACATTTAGAAAGAACCCCCCAAAACTATTTCCATCCTGTTTCTTTTTTTACCCTAAGCTTGAAAATATAAAACTTAAAATTCTCTCTTATGTATATAATTCCATAATCTCATGCAGGAGGGGTTGGGGGAATCATTAAACCACTCACTGTTCTACTTTTTCTACTATAATTAGTCAACGTTAGGAAATCTTCAGTATCCTTCAAACCACTTTTGTTTCTAGGATCTATTTGCTTTATATCTATTGCATTTTCAGACTTTCCACAGTCCTAGAAAAAGCCTCCCAATGAAAACAAGTTGCTGGAATATTGGCTTTCATAAGATTTTGGACTTGAGGTATGTATCGGTTAATTACAACAATGCTTAATTTTAAAAGAGTTTGTGCAAGAGTAAAATTTATCATTTTAAATACTCCCTTGTTTCTTTCACAGGATCATTCTAAATATCTACAGTTTACCTGCTAACAATGAGTAATGAAAGTATGTATATATAGATTGATAAAGTAAATATGGAAATATATTAATTTTTTATTCTAGACCATAGGTATGTAGATTTTTATTTTACTATTCTATGCTCCTGGTTATTTTCAGTTTAACAAAAAGAAAACCTCACTTTTAATTTTGAAGTAACAAAAGGAGGCAAGGTGGCATTAATAAAATCCCATTTGGAATGAACAAAGCAAAGAAGTAAGTTGCAAGCATGAATAAATGAAACAGTCTGCAGGGAAAACTGCTGCTACTACCTAGTAAATGTTGAACAGGACCTGAAATCTGGCTCCATCTCACCACCCTCCACGTTGGTGGTGGGGAGGGCGAGGCAGGGAAAGAGACGGCAGAATATGCTCTTCAAGATCAGAGAGAAAGACTACCTCCAACTCCAAGGACAAAAGAATCCTCTGGGTTGGGGGAAAATGTTGCTAAGCTACTTGTTCCTGGGTTCACTTTTTTTTAATTGACTTGAACCTTCAGATTTCTTCCTGGGAGATTAATTACAGTGATGGCTACAGCAACATGCCACAAATGAGTCAAGAAGTGAAAAACCCTCTTATACCATAAAATCTAAACCATGTGTAAGGATGTATGCAAGAGCTGAAGAACACTGCAGGGCTTTAAGCAATGAGCAAAGTCTTCTCTAGCCCCACTGTACCCTTTAACTTCAAAATTAATGCATTTGGGAAAGAAAGAGAAAAACTAATTGAAATTGTAAGGGAGGGAATAGAAGTTAGTTGACTTTTTAAGAGCTCATCTAAATGTTAATATAGGAATGCTTATTACTATAAAGTAATCTAGAATACGTGCCACTGGCAGTCACCAAGTTGAGAGTGAGCATGACAAAGGTAGCTGGAGGGGAGAGGAAGGGGTAGCAATCAAGACTCCAAATTTGGCATAGTGAAAGTTTGAGGTTATGCAGTTCCACCAGCAGGGGGGGGAAAAGGCTACAAAAAAATGTTTTCTTTGGAACTGACTGCTTCCTGCAGTGTCAGAAGATGTGTAGACTAGCAGAAGTCAAATAACATAAAAGAAATGTTAAAAACACTACCAATTACCTAAAAGCCTAAGCAATAAAAGTAGCGACGCATGAATGGTTTCAGAGCGGGGCAGAAGACTCGAGGTCTTATCAGAACTGGGATATAACATATTGTGAAAGGACAAGTGGAACATCTGAACGAAATAGTTCTGAATACCATTCCAGTGAATAAACACAGATAGTGAATATTCAGAAACAGAAGAGGGAGTATCAATCCAATACTCAGATCCATTCCTTCAACATGAGGCCCAGACTATAGTCATGATGAGAGCTGACTCCCATCTGGGATTCCAGCCTAAGATTCTTGTCTCTGAAGTCTTTGAATTAAGCACTTTGAATTAAACTATCACCAAAGAACTCAAATCACATGCACAACCAGGATTAAGTTTGTTTCTTAAGAGGTTTGGCAGGGGTTGGGGGGTGGTGGAGGCGGGGCATATCCATCCTAGTTCATTGGTAATTTGTACCAAACTAAGCAATGCACATGTTATGTTAGTTTGTATGTATATTTAAGTAGTGAAAATGCTATGATAATAACTATGAAAAGAAAACTTTCAGCTTTTTCAGCTGGTGGAGTATTTCTAAAATGACTCATTCTCCCAGTGAAACAAACCTATTTATATCAAGCTAGATCATACAGAAACTTGATCATATAGAAAGCCAGGAAATTAAACATATGCAGACTTAAGAGTTCTAGATTTGCATGTTTCTATGAAGTGATTACTTCTTTTTTTTTTTTTTTTTTGAGACAGAGTCTTGCTCTGTCGCCCAGGCTGGAGTGCAGTGGCCGGATCTCAGCTCACTGCAAGCTCCGCCTCCCGGGTTCCCGCCGCCATTCTCCTGCCTCAGCCTCCCGAGTAGCTGGGACCACAGGCGCCTGCCACCTCGCCCGGCTAGTTTTTTTTGTATTTTTTTAGTAGAGACGGGGTTTCACCGGGTTAGCCAGGATAGTCTCGATCTCCTGACCTCGTGATCCGCCCTTCTCGGCCTCCCAAAGTGCTGGGATTACAGGCTTGAGCCACCGCGCCCGGCGAAGTGATTACTTTTTATAAAGTGTATTTTGCACCTTAGCTAGCAAAATTTGGTCTCTCTATACGTGCACACTTTCTATTCTTCACCAGAAGCAGCCAGTTTAAAAGTAAAAGCTCGTTCTTGTGAGAAACTCAACTTACCTATGATTTTGACACAGACTTCCAACAGGGATGTATTCCTCAGAACCATGATCAATATATGCTTTATTAATACTTAATATTTTATCAATGTTAATAAAATTGTACCTTTTCTCAAATTCCTACATATTTTAGAAGTATTACTTTAGTAATTCATTGGAATTAGAATGAATTTTAAAGTGTTTCATGGTATTTTTCCAAAGCATGGAGAATTTATTAGTAACCTGGCATGGGAAGCAAATATGAGCAAGAAAATGTCCACAAAGTAAGCAACTGGGAAATTCAACTAGCAGCAGCTAATGGTCACTGCACACTTGCTGTGTTCCAAGGGCTTGGCACAAACGATCCAATTAATTCTCATGACAAAATTATAAACTAGATAACTACTATTACTCTCATTTTAAAATTAGGAAAACTGAGGTACAAAGATATGAAATAATTGGATCAATATTACACAAATAATTAAGAGATGGAAGATTTTTAAATCAGTGTGAATATCTGGACCAAATGATGAATAGAAATATGAATGTTATTGTTAGAATGGCTCGAGATTATTTAGTCCAAACTTTTATTTTAAATGGGCAAGAAATATGGTAAATGGTGCCTTTAAGTTCTCTCTCTCTCTTACACACATATATACAGTTTGTGGCAGAGCTAGTAAAGAGTTGTTAGTGCTAACCTAGGTGGGGCATTCTTTTACCAGTGACTTCAGGGTATGAGTAGGAACAAAGGTCTTAGATTTTATGTATTCTAGGTCTCTACTGGGGGACTGAGTGTATCTTGATCTGACAGATAGTACAGCCTCGGTCATCTGCTGCCACTCCACAGTCTGTCCTCACATGGCTTGCAGGAGAGCTCCTTGGGAAAAAGGCACCCACAGTTAGCACTGATGCATTCCATACCCCGACCCACCCAGAAACTTCATCAGCAGAAGTCCTCATCTCCTCTGGTCTGTCTTCCTCCATACCTAGAATCTCAAGGCTTCCAAGAAATTAAAAACAGGTTCTTAAAAGAGTTGGAAACCCTTCCTCTTGACCGAAAATCCTTCCCATCAACAGTTCAATGTGAAACAATGCCCTCTCCTTAGAGTCCACAGATATTCCTAGAAGGAATGCAATCAAGCCCCACCTAATGTTTCTATAACTAGGCAAGCAAAGCAAGCTAGTGAATCTTGAAAAAGTCAATGATTTACACTATATAATAAAAGCAGACATTACTTCTGTTACATCAATTAATTTTTAAAATAAGAGTTCAAACATACTGGACATAATCAGTAAGAAATAAAGGGAAGAAATTTAATATTTTCTAGTTATAGGCCTGTAACTATAAAAATGATTTGGCATGACTTAATGTGATTAAAATACTATTATAAGCCTAAAAAGCCTACATGTTATTACAATTCTATACTTTTGGTGTGAAGTCACTGCCCTATGCCTTTGGAATATGTTTTCAAGACACTCCTGGCTGAGAAATGTAAGAACCACTTTATATATAGTGAATACCATATACTTAAGAGTTAGCACCCCAACCTGGGCAGCAGAGCGAGATCCTGTCTCTACCAAAGAAAATTTGAAATAAATAAGCTAACTCAAGTCCCCGTTTTCATGAAATCCACAGTATTCCTTCCCCTTTGAACCCCGAATGTATGTCCTATCTATATCATTATTTCAGCACTCTCTCTTGAGTTGTTTTTACGTTAGCATTTATATGATGCATTTGTTGAAATAATTATTTCGTGGATACCTGCAACATGCACTCTCCTGGACACTGGTGATATAATGTAAACAAGGCTCTTACCCTTTTCGATCTTATGTTTCAGAAACTCTGGTGGAGATAAGAGAGCCTGTATTGGTTAGGGCGCACAGTGCTGGCTTCTTAGAGGGACAAACCTCAATGTCTCAGTGACTTAACACAAAACTTCCTTTCTCCCTCAAGCAGAGTCCAGTGGAGATTTGCAGCAGGAAGACTTTCACAAAATCATGTAGGTACCCAAGCTCTTTTCACCATCATCCTACAGAGGCTCAGAGAAAGGGCTAGATCCTCTGCACCAAGGTGGCAGACACAAGAAGAGAGGCTCTTCTACAGGAGGTTTACTGGGGCCAGGCCTGGAAGTAGTAAATATATCACTTACACCCAGATTCCATGAGTAAAAACTCAGGCCCACAGCCACCCCTAACTCCACAGTCTAGGGACAGCCCCAAGAGACAAAAGAAAAGGATTTTGATAGACACACAGTGTTCTCTGCCACAGGAACAAAGAAAATTCTAGAGTGTTTAAGAAATAAGCAGTGGATACAACAGAGCAGAGCTGGGTGTAGGGCACGATAAGTGAGGCACCTAGCCTGTAAAGAGCAAACAGGCACTGGCTCTCAGGCTGGCAAGCACATGCCTTCCATTTTGTGCCCTAAGGCCCTCTCTTGCCGCACCCTAGTCCTGGTCCTGATAGTTTACTACAGAAAATGGAAAAGGGTTGGGCAGGGTGACTTGTGCCTCTAATCCCAGCACTTTGGAAGGCTGGGGTGGGCAGATCACTTAAGCTCAGGAGTTCAAGGCAAGCCTGGGCAACAAGGCAAAACCCTGTCTCTAAAAAACAAAACAAAACAAAAATTAGCCAGGTGTGGTGGTGCGTGCCTGTAGTCCCAGCTACTCAGGGGGCTGAGGTGGGAGGATCGCTTGAGCCCAGGAGGTCGAAGCTACAGTGAGCTGAGATCGCACCACTGCACTCCAGCCTGGGTGACAGAGCAAGACCTTGTATCAAAAGAAAAAGAAAAGAAAACGGAAAATAAAAATGGCACTTTAGATACAGTTACTGTGAAAGGAGCGAGCTAGTTGTGAAAAAGATGGGGAAAGAGTTTTCTAGACAGAGTGAACAGCAAATGCAAAGGTCATGAGACAGGAGGAAGTCGAGAGTGTTTGAGAGAGAGAGATAGAAGCCCAACAGGACTGAGATAATGAAAGGAGAGTTGGAGGAGGCAGCAGCAAACAGGTCAGAGAGAGGCTTCCAGGCTGGGTGAGGAGTTTGTTTTATTTGGGGTGTAATAGAAATCTACTGAAGCATTTAAATGGGGGAAAAATGTGCTGGCTTTCATTTTATAAGCAATACTTGGCTGCCCTAAGGAGAATGGATCACAGAAAGATCAATGGGAAGGCCACGGACAGGTTCCGAAGATGGTGACAGCCCAGCCTACAAAATGGCTACCGACTTAGAAGAAATGGAGTTCAAAATACACTGAAAAGAGGGTGTAAGAATAATAGGTGTTGAGGAGAAAACAAGGACTATTTAAGCAACTAGGTAGATATTAATGTAATGTGATTTGGAGCCAGGAAATATGGGAAAGAATGCTTTGTTTCCCTATTTAAATACTAAACCTCTTGGGGATAAGGGAGATGCTTATTTTTATCCACAACAGGCACAGGCCAACAAGACGTTAAAAAAAAAAAAAATCATCAACGACTCAAGGCATTAGAATTAGTACAATATCCTGGAGAACAACTGGCAGTGAGATTGACAGCTTCACATTTCTATCTAGTGGTTAAGAGCATAGCTGGGTCAGAATGCCTAGATAGAATTCTAGTTCCATCACTTATTAGCTCTGAACTTAGACAAACTATTCACCCTCTGGTCCCTCTGATTCATCTTTAAGGTGGGGAGAAAAATAGGTCTACCTCACAAGGTCATTTGAGGATTAAATAATACGTAACCTTAGAAACTATGCTTGGCTGCAGAGATTATGTATTATAGGGGAATTGGTTTTTTCTGGACTACAGTCTCACCATTGAAACACAACATTTGTATTATTGGACATTTATAATCAAATGAGATCCTGCAGCAGAGAAGTTAACTTAGGTTATGCCCAGAGTCTTATGCTCCACAGAAGCTGTAAGCTAATAAACATGTGTGTCCTTTAAAAAGGCAACAACAACAACAAAAAACTGTGCTTGGGCCCAAGCATGCAAGCATGCTGACTCACACCTGTAATCCCAGCACTTTGGGAGGCTGAGGCAGGCAGATCGCTTGAGCTCAGGAGTTTGACACCAGCCTGGGCAACATGGCAAAACCCCATCTCTACAAACATATACAAAAAAAATTAGCCACGCATGGTGGTACACATCTGTGGTCCCAGATACTTGGGATGCTGAGGTGGGAGGATCACTTGAGACCAAGAGGTCAAGGCTGCAGTGAACCAAGATGGCACCACTGCACTCCAGCCTGGGTGACAAAGCCAGACTCTGTCTCAAAAAAAAAAAAAGAAAAAGAAAAGAAAAAAAGAAAACCAACACTATGCCTAGCACATACTAAATGCTCAATAAGTGATTATAGTGTATTAATTGGTACTTCTAGTTCTATAAATGATTCCTAAGATAAATAAAAAGATGTGGACCAGGCATGGTGGCTCAAGCCTGTAATCCTAGTACTTTGGGAGGCCAATGGGGGGTGGATCACTTGAGGTCAGGAGTTTGAGACCAACCTGGCCAACATCATGAAACCCCATCTCTACTAAAAAATACAAAAATTAGCTGGGCATGGTGGCACATGCCTGTAATCCCAGCTACTTGGGAGGCTGAGGCAGGAGAATCTCTTGAACCTGGGAGGTAGAGGTTGCAGTGAGTCAAGATCACACCACTGCATGCCAGTCTGGCAACAGAGCGAGACCCTGTCTCAAAAAAAAGAAAGAAAAACAGATGTGTAAAATATAAGTTTATTGATAGCATATTAACAATCTTGAAAACTTTTTAATACTGAAATGTTTAACTGCCCAATAAGAAAACTGATTTTAAAATTTCATGTTGAACAATTATGATGCAGACTTTCTAAATGTCATTAAAATCGGTAAGAATATATACTTATGACACAGTAAGTTTCAAAATTTTATATTTATGTAGAGGGGAAAAACATCTGGAAGGATAAAGCACAAAATGTTAACAGCAGCCACTGAACAGAAAGATTATTGGTAATTGTATTTCCTTCATGGTGTTGTTCTCTATTCTTCAAATTCCAATAATTTTCAAAATTATCAATTGCCAATAATTAATAAATTTTTGGCTTATATTCATTTTTAAAGAATACAGTAGGCCGGGCGCGGTGGCTCAAGCCTGTAATCCCAGCACTTTGGGAGGCCAAGACGGGCGGATCATGAGGTCAGGAGATCGAGACCATCCTGGCTAATACGGTGAAACCCCATCTCCACTAAAAAATACAAAAAACTAGCCGGGCGAGGTGGTGGGCGCCTGTAGTCCCAGCTACTCGGGAGGCTGAGGCAGGAGAATGGCGTAAACCTGGGGGGCGGAGCTTGCAGTGAGCCGAGATCCGGCCACTGCACTCCAGCCTGGGCGACAGAGCGAGACTCCGTCTCAAAAAAAAAAAAAAAAAAAAAAAAAAGAATACAGTAAGTGGCTTTTTTAAAAAATCACCTATTTATACAAGGATAGTGTCAAGTCTTTACTACTTGCTTCCAAGACAAACACCTAAATGTCTCAACAATGCAGGGGGTTATTACCAAAATAACATTCAAAACCCAAAATGTAAAAGGCAGAAAGCATATAAATGACATCAACTACAGACCCCAATTAGTAGATACAGATCATTTATTTTCTTACTTAAAAAACACTAAACAGGTTGAAGAGAAAAAAAAAATCCCAAGAATCTTTTCATTTGTAAAAGCTATGTGTATTCCTAGTTCTAGTCCCTGACTTCCAATATAACCAGTTTCTTCAGTTTGCAATACTGTTTGTTCTCTTAAAAGTACTACAATACCTAGATGACAGGTTAATAGGTGCAGCAAACCAGCGTGGCACATGTATACCTATGTAACAAACCTATACATTCCACACATATATCCCAGAACTTTAAAAAAAAAAAAAAAAGTACTACGAAGGCACTTTACTAGTAAGAAAAGCACACACCTCCAGTGTTGTCTTACTCCAGCAACAGGGTTTTATGAGCCACATATTAAATGTTGTATATTCATAATACGGTCAAAAATGTATAACAAACCCTTTAATCCTCTCAATAGGCATTTGTGTGAATTAAATTTTTGACTTCACTGGATAGTAAAACTGTTAAATGTACATATTATGGGTATCTTTCAACAGGTCATACAAAAATTATGCCAATAGTAATAATTCAAAGCAATGAGCTAAGTTTTTAAATTAATAAAGGAAAGGTTTCTGTAATTAGAAACAGCTAGTTGCACCTAATAAGCAGAAGGAATTAAAAAAAAGAAAAACTGTCACTTGCCCACAGAAGACATGTAATCTCTAGGCCCTTTGTTTATATGTTACGTTAAAGACTGCACAGCAGGCTGGGTGCCATAGCTCACGTCTGTAATCCCAGCACTTTGGGAGGCCAAGGTGGGCAAATCACCAGAGATCAGGAGTTTGAGACCAGCCTGGTCAACATGGTGAAACCCCATCTCTACTAAAAATACAAAAATTACCTGGGCATGGTGGGTACCTGTAATCCCAGCTTCTTGGGAGGCTGAGGCAGGAGACTCGCTTGAACCCAGGAGGCTGAGTTTACAGTGAGCAGAGATCACGCCATTGCACTCCAGCCTGGGCAACAAAGAGCGAAATTCCATCTCAAAAAAAAAAAAAAAGGAAAAAAAGAAAGAAAAGACAAGACTGCACAGCAACAGACAAGCCCTGATGGGCTGCAAGGGCCAATTCTAAGTGGCTAGCTGCCATTCAAGACAAGCTTTGAGAAAACTTAATCGTTCTCAGGTGACATGACTTGTATTCTTCAACATCCAGTTGAGCTCCTCTAATATTTTCCTTCCTCTCTTCTCTAAGCCTTCCAGAGGGTGTTTAAGTAGCAGAAAGTACTGTTTTTCCATCCAATGAGCCTCAGATTACACCATACTGAAGCTACTGTATGTTCAACTTAGTAGCTTCTCTGAAAGCTATTAACAGAAAACATCAGAAGATGTCTAATAGAATTCAGGCTTCCAGAAGGTTTGTATATCATTTCTGTTAGCAAAAACCAAAAAGTTTTTTTTAAAAAAATGTCATTTTAATACTACTGTTTCAGTAAGCAAGAAACTGTTGGAAGACTTCACCTCCTCCATCCGACAGGGAACGGCTTGACACAAATCAAAGCACTTTATTCACTTACATGAAGTTCACCCACCATCCCAGCTAAAATATCAACTCTCCTTTCTAAGAATCAGCAATTAAAATGGAAAAAAATAAGCTTATTGTCTGCTTTACCTGTAAGAATTGTGTTTCATAGTACAAAAATATCTATAGCTGAAAAAGGAACAGTTTTTAATAGAAGATTTTCAGCTAATAAACGTGGTAGTAAGAATTAGAAAAAAAAATCACCATTTTGCAACCCCTAATAAAACTGATAACTCAGACAAATATCATTAAAATGGAGGATGATAGGGCTGGTACCACAGGAATCCACTGGTTAATCTCAGCATGACTAAGAACGGTACAACGAGACACTGTGTGCCTCCTGGTGTGATGTAATATGAAGCACTCAGCATCACCTGCAAGGTGTTCCAGCCAAAAAAGTTGAACCTGAATCTAATCCAACCTTCAAGGAGAACTTCTAGTTCACAGAAATTGTGGAAGATTGAGGAACAAGTTAAACAACCCCAACAGGAGAACAAATGGAAGGATGTTAGATATTCTGCAGAAAATTGACCTTTTTTTCTTTTTCAATAAGTCAATGGCATGGAAAAATGAGTGGGAAGGAAGTACTACCTAGAATCAAAGATACTTGAGGGACATACCTACCAAATGCAATGAGTGGTGTTATTTCAATGCTGATTCAAGCATAGCCACAGTATAACGACATTTTTGAGGCAACTGGGGAAATCCATTACATAACGATTACTAAGAGGTGTTACCAAGGATTAACTAATTTTGTTAGGTAGATTAATGACATTGCAGCTTGGAAAGAAAATCTACATTTGTAACAAATACACTCAGAAATATGTAAGGTGAAATGATGTAGTATCTGTGATTTTCATTACAATATTTCAGCCAATACAAAGTAAAACAGAAAATAGAGAATAAATAAAGTCAGTGTGGCAAAAATCTCAATATTTGTTCAGTCTGGGTGAGGGATATATAGGGATTCATCACATTACTGTTTTATGTTTCAGATATTTCACAATAGCTTTAAAATAGTGTTCCTACTCGCCCTTTATATGCAGCACACAGGCATGAATAGATCAAGCCCCTTGGCAATGCCAGCATTTGACACTACTCAAAATCAGAGAAAACTAGTTTAAGACACTCTAACACCAGAAGTTATGTGTAGCAGGCAATATTGAGATTTCACTAATACTCCGTAAAGAGTGCTAACAGCTCTTAGAGGATAGCAAACTTCAATAAAAACAGCTAAGGCCGGGCGCGGTGGCTCACGCCTGTAATCCCAGCACTTTGGGAGGCCAAGGCAGACAGATCACAAGAACAGGAGTTCAAGTCCAGCCTGGCCAACATAGTGAAACCTTGTCTACTAAAAATACAAAAATTAGGTGTGGTGACGGATGCCTGTAGTCCCAGCTACTCGGGAGGCTGAGGCAGGAGAATCGCTTGAATCAGGGAGGCGGAGGTTGCAGTGAGCTGAGACCACACCACTGCACTACAGCCTGGGTGACAGAGTGAGACTCCATCTCAAAAACAAACAAAAAACAGCTAAACGGAATGTTCAGCTTCAGCTGATAGAGATGAACAGTAAGAAGCCAAGTTGATTCATAGATTTGTTTGAAAAAGTAATAAAGATGCTGTAATAAGTAATGAAGAGGTGACTCTTTGGGTTTGTGTAGTTTCACACAACTTTAGAGGCAGAAAGGAACTTGAAGTTACATACTCCAAACACCGTACACTTATAAACCATGTCTAAAGCATCCCTACCCTCAGGGCCATGGCACACACAAGTCCAGGGGTTGCCATTAATATCATTCCTGCTTTATGTCCAATATACAGTCTGTAGCTATATGCAGTGATCCTTCCTCTACTAAGTATTCCGCTTCTACTACCACTACTTGTTATATTAACAATAATTATTATTATAATAATATTCCACAGGGTTATGAAAATGAGGATTTAAAAGACTACAGGGTCTGATGCAAATGGTATTTGTTATGGGTTGCATTGAGTACTCAGAGAAGATATATTGAAGTCCTAATTCTCAATGCCTGTGAATGTGGCCTTATTTGCAAATAGGGTTTTTGCAGATGTAATCAAGTTAACATTAGGTTATTAAGGTGGGCCCTAATCTAAGAGAACTGGTTTTCTGTCAAAAGAAATAAAACCAGAGCTAAGACAGCGACGTGAACATGGAAGCAGAGATTGGAATTCTACTGCTACAAGTCAAGGAACATCTGAGGCTACCAGAGGCTGGAAGAAACAAGGAAGGCTCCTCCCCTAGGGTCTCAGAAAGAGCATGAACTTCCTTACATCTTGATTTTGGACTTTTAGCCTCCAGATGGTAAGAAAAGAAATTTCTGCTGTTTCACACCATCCAGTTTGTGGTACTTTGTCATAACAGTCCTAGGAAATTAATACTGTACAATAACGTGTGCTGCCAATGCACTTCTTAAAGTAATGACTCTAGGAAAGAATGTAAGATAGGCTAAGAGCCTTCATCTGGTTTATTCTTGAATCTAGATAAATATTTCTCTTAATGCAATGAATTCTTTTTGCAATTACATTACATTATAACCTCAGAGTAAGTCAAAAATCAATGAGAAAACGTTGTGTCCAACATCCTATTCTTCCATTGTTGGGGTGTGTGTGTGTGTATGTATTTGACACGGAGTCTCGCTCTGTCACCAGGCTGGAGTGCAGTGGCACAATGTCAGCTCACTGCAACCTCTGCCTCCTGGGTTCAAGTGATTCTCCTGCCTCAGCCTCCCGAGTAGCTAGGACTACAGGCGTGTACCACCCCGCCCAGCTAATTTTTGTATTTTTAGCAGAGATGGGGTTTCACCATGTTGGCCAGGATGGTCTTGATCTCTTGACCTTGTGATCCGCCTGCCTAGGCCTCTCACAGTGCTGGGATTACAGATGTGAGCCACTGCACCCAGCTAGTTCTTTGATTTTAAAGAGTAAACTCTACATGTTTCTGGTTAAGATTTCATTTGTAAATTCACCCTGTCATTCCTAGCCATTGAGATCTTTTTGTAACCAGTCATCCTACATCCTAAATGTACTGTTCAATTTCATATTATGCAAAAGTATGGTTCGTCTACCACCTGTCTTCAATGAAATCATTAAGAAAATATTGTTTCAGACAAGGCTGAAGACAGGATCCTTCTGTACACCCAAGATTCCCACAGAGTAGACATTAATCCATTACTCACCACTCTCTACCAAATGCAACACAAGAAAGTAACTTAAGATGATATACTTGCATTTCTCTACCTTGTCTGAAGGGGTTTTTAAGTCTATTATGCCTTCATAGGCACCAGATATTAAAATTTTGTCCAATACTTCTTTGTCTTCCAGTCTAGCAACCCATTAAAGAAAGCAAAATATCTGTATGGCATAACCCATGTTGGTTATAGTTATATTGAAATCTCAAAGTTTCTTATAATGAAACATTTTACAAATTAACATCATGGTCATGTAAGAATTGAGGTATACACCTTCTTTCAGAAATTCATATTGAATGTCAATATCTATCACATTATTACTGAAGTTTACAATAATGATGCAGAAGCATATGGTGCAGAATCTCAAGAAGCAATTTTAGCTGAGAGTGGTGGCACATGCCTGTCGTCTCAGCTACTTGGGAAGCTAAGATGGGAGGATCACTTGAGCCCAGCCTGGGCAACACAGCAAGACCTCATCTCTTAAAGTGGTTTTGTTTAGTGTCCTCTCTTCAGGAAGGAAGAGTCTTGTATTTTGAGTTCAAGCGGCTGTCAACAAGACTTTATATTTAAGTACCTATTAGATACCACATGCATTACAGATGGCTGTGTGGTGGCTCTTACCGTGTGAAAGGTCCTTAGAGTTCACTCGAGAGTGTTGTAAAGTCACCAGCTTTAAAACACTCTCAAGAGATGCTCTCTGCTGTTGGAAAGAGGCAGCTTCCAAAGTCAAAATTCCAAAGAAGGTTCTCTTCCATTAGTGGATAATTTTCTAAATATAAACTTTAATCTTCCTCTTCATAAAATACCTTCATTTTGCTTTAATTCCAAAAATTAATCACATTCATTTTTCACAGGATCGACCTCAAGTCTAAGGAAATGATCTTGTTCCTGCTCTTTCCTTTCCCTAGGTCCAGCCTGTCACATTTCTTAAACTTTTCTCTCTGAATTCAGCAACAAAAAATGACTGCTTGATGTGCAGAAGCTTGCCAAGCCTCCTGCACAGTTATTCATTTGAGTAAGTTTCAAATCAAAATCATGTTAAGATCAACCATAGTAGCTACAAATAACTCCTCTGCATACAGAACAATTAAATTACACTAAACTCATGATTTGGGAAATCAGTTTTCAAGGGGTAGTTTCCAAAGCTCTAGATCAATTTTCAGGATAATATTATTTAAATGAGGGAAAAAAGAACTTTCATAATTGACAGGATTCAGTCAAGAATCATATCAGCCACTGCTGATGTGACTTACTGACCACCAGGAGTGGTGCAAATGGCTTCTCTATCACCACAACAAACTAACCTCAACCCACTAATAGTGCTTCTGGTAACCACTGCTGTACACTTATCAGACACCAGTGGTTTTTCAAATTACGTAGTTTCTTGACCCTAACAAAGTTTCTCAATTACACTATGCTGGGTGAAGGAGGGTGGCCACAAGATATCTTTCATCAGGGGAAGGAATGCTATGCATAGGACAGCTCTGATTTTTCTGAAGTCATCAGATACCAAGATCCTTAGATAAGTAAAAAAATATTAAGCTGGTTTCTTCATTCCACTTACCCAAACTACAGCTATTCTCCCCCACTTCCTCATATCTCCTCAGAAGAGCCCAGAACTAAAAGCAAGAGTTTCTCAAAATTCCCTTAAACACACACACATCCGACGAAAGTGAACCTCTAGAACATCATCAAGAAGCAAGTATCAAAATAAACGTAAGTTCTCGTAGATGTTCTTCCACCTACGAGAACTACCCAGAAGATATGACAAGTTGAAGACCAGGACTGCCTTCTTTTAATGTCTATTTGGGTATGGTAACATGGGAGCTGCAGGAACAACTCTTCCCAATACACTAGACCAGCAAGGTCTCTCATCCAGGGCAGAGTTTTTAAAGATCATCTATGATAGTAAAAGAGCAAGGAATGACAGATACCGTAGTTACCCCCCGAAGAGTTATATTTTGGGGGATGGGCAGATAATATGTCATTTGGTCATAGGATATTAATCCCCTATGATTCAGCTAAACTTCATGGGGAACGCACAGGAGGTCTGCCAGCTGAACCAGCAGGGCAAAGTGAGTCTTCAAAATCTTGGAGGAGAAAGAGTGAATAACTAAACATGCAGTTTAAATGACGACACAGCGCGGATCATTCAACATTAAAAAGCCTGCTTTTGACTACCAGGAAGAGGCATGAGAACACAGCATGTGAGGTGAAAAACAATGAGATGCCAGAGAATTTTTAAGCCCCAAGTCATACTTTATTACATAAGGGGGAATGAAAACTTAAAAATACTTTGGCTGGGTGACAGAGCGAGACTCAGTCAAAAAAAAAAAACTTTGGATTTTCAGAATATTAGATAATTTTCACAATTCTCAAAGGGCCAAAGTATGAGAGAATCATCAGAATAAATAGGTCTCTCTACAAAGATTAAAGAATTTGAAAAACAATTAATTAGGAAGTATTAATTTGGAGTCATTTGGGCCACTCCAAACTTTACCAGTTGCTTAAATTTTAGGGCATTCATCTTATGGAACACATCTGAATTGAAAACATAAAATAAAAACAACTGATGCTTTTCAAAGTGGCTGCAGAAGCTGGAACCTACCTGCATGTTAATTAAATCTGTAGCTTTCAACATCTGTGTCTCACAGATATTAAAACAGTGAGGTTGGTTCAGTTTGCCTCTTGGTGAGGTCTTGTCAAAAGGAGATTAGTGATCAAAACCAGAAATGTTCAGTAAGACCGAAAAGTTCTTTTTATTTGTTCCTTTGTTCTCTCTGTGATGACATCAAGATGATCCCAGTGTCCATGGAGAGAGCAGAGCAGGTTTCGCCCCTGAACCAATAGGGCAAAGCAAAGGAAGCACAAATCCCACAAAATTTCAGAGAACAAAGCATAGGGAAAAGAATGCAAAGTGTGCCCTCTATTGGTCCATGTGTTTTCATTACTGAGGTGATTAGTTGGCAATTGTATCCAGCAACACGAGAGAGACTAAGGCCATCGTGACACCAAAATTCTAAAATGCGCTGACACAGAAACAAAGATCTAGCACGAGCCCTCTTGGCCAGAATTGAAGAGTGCTAATCCCCAGTTCTGGCCATTCTATGAACTGGCAGCATGATGCCTCAAGTCAGATCAATGCCAGCACTGCATGTCACCAGCTGGAAAGCTACAACAGCTATTTCTAAAACTATATATTAACTGTTTTCTTAATGAGATAAAAGTTAGATCACATGAGAAGTTTTAACAAAACCCCTGTACTGTATATTTATGTTATACTTTTATAAACTCTTTAGTGGGATGGAGAGAATTTAACAACTATTGTCTTTGAGTAAGGAATTACTTGCCAAGTAATTATTTACTGAAATAAATCTTGAGATAGTGCTTCCAATGTGGTTTCATATTGTTAAATATAAACATAGCAAATGGCTGAAAACTCACACAAGGAAAATAAATTTTTAGAAAACAAGTTATCTATATCACTTTGAAGCAGTCATTTGGCATCATGCTAATTTGGAAGGTCCACCTCCTATTTTTTAAGCCAATGCTTCTTAACCTATTGAAAGAAAGAGGTGAAACTTGGACTTCTTTGAGACTTTAGTGGAAGCTCTATATTGTCCTTCTACACCACAAAAAGCAGCAGAAATCAGAAAGCTTCTAATTTCAGAAAGCTTGCAAAAACCCTAGCCCTGCCTCTGGACCCCAAGTTAAGAAACCCTTCTCAAAACAAACGTGCTGAACTGGGTAACTTCTTTTTTATAAGTGCTCTTAATATCTTTCAGCAAGAGATGAACATCGAAAAAGTTTTAAGTAAATTGTACAAGGTTTTCTCCAAATGACTAGATGAGAAAGGCTACCTATAATCACTTTCTCTACATTTTAGAGTAAAAATAAATATTTAATACCTTTGCTCTAACCCTTATTGTAACATGTGTGTTAAACACAAAATACACATACACACCAATACACACATACATGAACACATATACAGGCAAGTACACACATGCACACACACATTTGTTCTGGCTATTACAATGCTAGAAATGTTTCTATAATTTGTATTCAAAAATAATTTTAAAAATTACCAATGCAAGTATGCAAATTTTTGCTAAAATATACTTATGGTTTTACCCATCAATTACTCCAACCCTCAGCCTTCAGTTATTTAATATTCATTACTTCATTAGCATAATTATGAGTTGTAGGAAGTTCTGGGGCTCAATAAAAGTCTGTGGTCTGAAGAACTTTTGAATGGGTTCAAAGGGAATTTCTTTTCTTTGAATTAATGTTTATGTTGAAACATACTATGTATAGGAAAACTCAGTGAATTCAGGAAAGTTGAATTCTAGCTCTATTCTCTTAACTGTTAGTTTTAAAACCACACATTTCTGTAAGCAGCTCACCTTCTGTATAAGTCAAACAGGTCCCACTTCATTCAAAGGACACTGAAATGTCAGTGTTCTCCTGGAAGGCACTACACAGAACTACGTGGTCTCTTCATACTTACAGAACTTGTTCTAAAATATACACACATCTGTGTCTCTCATTGGTATGTCCATGTAGCTATATTATACTAAAATCATAAATATAACTAGGATTAAATTTTTCCTGTATTAACTTATATTATTAACATAAGTATCTTTTTAGAAGGCAAATACCACTTTCTTTTATTTTCTCCTAAATTACTATTCATTCATATGGTCAAACTGTTTGGGGATAAAAATCCTTTATTGCCCTTTTCTATAAAATAAGTATTTTTTAAAATATGGGTTACCAGCTGGGCACAGTGGCTCACACCTGTAATCCCAGCACTTTGGGAGACCAAGGCAGGAGGATCGCCTGAGGTCAGGAGTTCAAGACCAGCCTGGCCAACATGGCAAAACCCCATTCTACTAAAAATACAAAAATTAGCCGGGCATGGTATCAGGCATCTATAATCCCAGTTACTTGGGAAGCTGAGTCAAGAGAATCACTTGGACCCAGGAGGCGGAGGTTCAGTGAGTCAAGATCGCAACAGTGCACTCCAGCCTGGGCGACAAGAGCTAAATTCCATCTCAAAAAAAAAAAAAAAAAAAGTGTTACCCCACCACCACCAGTTTTCTCTACTCTACCCACAAATCACCTGTCACTTGGAATACTCCATCATTCAAATAACAAACAAGTATACAGACACTAGTGTACTCTGAGAAATTCTGAAATAATCAGAAGAGACTTCAGAATGAGTACTTGGCTGGGGATGCTTTTATACCTCGGGTTTTTTTTTTTTTTAATTTTTCTTTAAATTATAAAGAATTATAAATGATGAGAATGCCCATAATATTTAATCATTCCAACTTCAACTATGTGCAAACAACTTCGATTTTAAAAAAACACACACACTATTTCTCATTAAGTCACCAAAATAATTTTAAGGGCAAACAACAAAAATCTCATATACAATGACATTTTGTTCCACTACATTTTGTGGAGAAAGCACTCTAAAAGGTCTAGCTTGAGGAGCACAAAGATAAATGTACCGTAGTTCTGCCTAAGAGAAGCTTAAAATATGCCACATAAGGCAAGATAACCAGAAAAAAAGGAAAAATAAGAGTCCTGTAAGAGTAGCCCAGAAAGCTAAGAAACTATGAGGGAATAATTTATTTTGGCTTTAGAAAGGAAGGCAGAAAATTCAAGGAAGACTTCACAGAAGCAGTGGCATTTTAGGTGGGCACCACGCCACACACATGCTCAACAGCGCAAGAGCTTGAAAACACATGACATGCCTGGAAATGAAGTAATCTGGGATAGCTTAAGTGAAGTGTGCTTTCAAGGTGGTGGAAGGTTGAAAGCAGGCTGTGGTCAGATGGTGGGGAACGCTGACTGCTACAGAAGAGGCTGGTGTTTATTCTGCAATCAATACGGAGGTCTGGGAGATTTGGGGTTTATTAGCAGAGAAGTAACATGATCAGATCTGTGGTGGAGAAAAATGGAATGTGGCAGCATTGTAAGGGATGGAGCATCGTAAGTGGATTGAAGTAGATGCTGGAGGATGAGGAGTCTATAAGGGCCTGAGCTAGGAAATACCTTTGGGAATGGAAAGGATGAGATGGATATAAGCTCACTAATCCGATATAGTTTAGGCAAGAATAAAATGATAAAGAGGCAACAGAAAAGTCAAAGACTATAGCAAGGCTCCCAGTCTGTGCACCCAGAACTCCATGGATAAAAATAAAGAATACAAGCAGAGGAACACATTTGGGAGGGGACACAAACGAGGAAGTGAATTGTCAAGTTTGAGTATGCATGGAATATCTATCCATATTGGCATTAGTTGGGAGACCTGAGTGTAGGATAATCTGAAGCTAAAAATGAAAATAAAAGAAAAATTGAGCCTAGAATTAAAGGACTTTATATAGAAATGAAAATTCAAGAAATAGGGATGGGTAAAATTCCCCAAGGAAATGAATAAAGGGGAAGAAACACTAGTCTACATTCTCAATGAGACTAGTGTAGTGTCACTGGCCAAAGGAAAGAGGTGATAAGATATCACCATAGGAACAAGTCCCAGGGGACTGTACCAATGCTGGACTTGGAAATGAGGTGAGTATGACTGCCCATTAAGAAACCCCTTTCTAAAATCTCTGTACCTTCCACTCAATTTCACTGTGAACCTAAAAGCACTCTAAAAATAAATCTAACGTTTATAAACTTTTAATATTTTTCTTTTTTGTTAATTTCTGTGAAGGCATAAAAAATATCTTTAAAGAAAAGAAAATCTTTTTATTAAAAAGGTGACAGTAGAAGCCAAATAGTAATATATTGAAGAGTGAATGAAACAGGATTATCAAGCCAGAGAAGGGAATAGAAGAAGTGAAGAAAAGCAGAAAAGATTGGAAAGCAGTGTGAAGAGGGAGGAAATGAGGAATTTTGGGATTAGAGGAACAGCAGCATGCTTGAAATAAGGGTGACTGACACAGAAGGGTCCTAGAGGAGGTAAGAACAGGTGGAAGGTGGGCTTTGGAAAGAGTAAAAACACTATCCTTACCCAATCTTATTCTCATTCTCTCCCTGCCACCGCCTTTCCCACCCACTCCCATCTTTTCATCTTGTCGAAGAGAAAGATGAAAAGGACTAGAAAAAAATGAGTGAAAAATCTTTTAGTTCTGAAATCCCGATCCTCCATAATTATACCATCCTCGTCGCTTTCCCTACACACACACCCACATATACAGGTATGCATATATACTTTCCCTAATATGTATAATATACATTATGTATACACTTCAGTATTAATTAGCATGTTTTCTATTTATTCTGGATGAACACATGAAAATGTATAAATATAGATATACAACACTGTCTTCACCTGATCAGCCGTTGATTGCTGCAGTTAATGGAGAAAAAATAAGCTTCATGTCATCTTAAATACTGAAATTTTAAAACTTTGTCATCCCAAAGTTTATCACCTCCTTTTATCATAGTTATCAAGCTTATATCAAATAAAATCTGTCTGTCCCCTATTTCCTGCACTTGGGATGGATAAGGATACGTATTTCCAAAAGAAATAGTTTAAAGGCAGTCAGTAAGTTGGAAGGAAAGAACTACCCTGGATATTCCACAAACTGACCAGTTTGTCTCTAAATAAATCAAGAGGTGGTTTTGCATTAAGGAACTAGAAGTGTCATTTCCAAGTTGTGATTTCTGTGAATATTGGATTCTACCCAAGCTGGATTTTAAAAGCAAATAAAGAAGGCCCAGGGCCTAGGGGAATGTCACCTATTCTGAATCACTTCCAAATTTCTGCGGCAAAATAAGGTGTTAGTTTGAGCACAGCAACTTTCTGACCTCTCTGTACTAGTAAGACCCTGCCTTAAAAAATTATGCAGTTATGTTGGAAGACAAAGCAGCCAATCAAAATAGAGAAAAGAAAAGAAAGAACATGTTTATTTTGCAAAGTTAAACATCACATCAGCTTTTCTGAAATACTTTGGAACTTAAAGTAAGCAAGCATACAAAATGTGTTTTGAAACTTTTTCATTTAACTGTAGGTTAGTATGTTCCATGTGTCATTTTGTATTTTGAAAGAATAACAGGAAAAGTAAACTATTTAAGAAGTACTTGTAAAAAAAATCTTCCAATCTCAATAAATTAAGAACACAAACAAATTAATTTAGCTCTATAACGTTTAAGAGAAAATATTTGCTTTTTCCAGCCTCAGTTACCAGAAACATGCCACACTATTTGTGATAAATCTTTCCTTTCTGTGGAAGAAGCTAAGTCTAATTTTGTGAAATGAGGAGTTATTAGAGGAAGGAGAAGCTGAGGATTCAATGTGGAAAAGGCTACAGCAGGAAACACTTGTCATAGCACGCCCCCTGCCATAAGACCACCAGAAACATGAATTATACATTTGGAAACCTTGCTGCATTGAGAATTTTATCAAGAAGTTTTCATAAATCCCTGGTTAAAATATCACAAGGTATAAAAATAGAATGAGGGAGATACAAGATTAAGTCATTACATGCCATGCTTGAGAAATTCCAGGAGACCACAATAAAGTTATGATTTGTCTATCCACCTTTCAGTAATTCAGCCTGAAATGTGGCTTACGACTTTTCCAAAAAAGAAAGTAATCAAATAACTCCACTTACCATATAAATCAATCATAAGTGGTCTCCAGACCAAGATAGACAGTAGGGGTTAACAATAGCCAATCATGACTATTTTGAAGGGGGAGTCAGGGAGACAAATCTTAATATGTCACATGGAGAGGAAAATAAGGGTTGTCAATAAGCTTTACAAAATGTTGGCATGTGTCTCCCCCTCTCTAAAAGATATTCATTGTCAGTATTGTATTGTGTTTGTGTCTAACTTTTAAAAATTATTGCAACCAGGCCCCATTAGTGACTATCAAATGCATTTTTATAATTTTTCAAAATGAGGGGAAGAAAATATGGTAGGTGGGTAGTGTTATTGTTCGTGATGATCTCCCCCATTTGAAGTTTTGTCCAAAAGTAGAGAAGGTCAAAATTCTATTTTCTCAATCTTATGGCTATATTCTGAAATAAAATATACCATTAAATGATATATCTGCTCTCCATTCCAAACTGGATGCAATTGATTTTAACTGACTAAATTATCTAATCTCTGCCAAGAATTTTATTTCATTAAGAAAATGATATTATGGACCATGTGAGATTATAGAGCAGACTAAACATAATGCCAAAGGAGTTCGGAGAATGCTCCACACTGAAGGTTTGATTATTTGCAGATGGAATATGGGGGAAAAAAAAAAAGATTCAGGTCCCAGGGGTAAGCCTAACCAATCCTGGTACCACTGCCACCTACCTTGTAGCACAAAAGCCAAGAAAGTAACTAATCTTCCAAGCTACAACACCTTTTTAAAAAAATACCAATTACTTTTCTTCCTGGAAAATAATACTTAACTGACACTATCCAAAACAAAGGGGAAAAAGGGAAATGTTGGTACCACATAGGCCCTAACATGTCAACTGTCACTGCTGACATGATTTGGCCAGTAGTCAAGCATTCACTGAGGAACTAATTGAAATCAATCTTTTTGGGGAAAGCCAATTGTTTGGTATGCACAACAATTGGTTTTGGATCAATCAGTGGACATGAGATCAATTAAAACCAGCTTAAGTTTGTGAAGAGGGACAATTCACACAAATTGAGTTAGATCTCTATTCATTTCAATACTCTCACAATGCAATCCTTAAGCTTCCTTGCAAAGCAGAAAAGCTACTATCACCCTACACTGTCTGGCCAGCCCTTTAAGTAGTTCCACTTTTAATTAAAAACACAGTACACCCTTTGTTGATACAGATAGTGTGGTCACTTTTAAGGACCACAGTTATTTTAGCCAGAAACTTGGGATTTGTAAAGGGACATCTGTTAAGAAGAAAAGAATAATAATAATAATAAAACTTTGATAGATTTTTTACACCCTTACCAATTTACAAGTTCTTGAAAGCATTTGAATTTTATTAAATCGAAAGGTTGATTTGGCATAAGCTACTACTGCACAATTTAGAGTTAGAATGTCAGTGCTTTGGGATGTGGATGGTAATCGTTACAAGAGATTCTGCTATTTGAGATAAATAGGTTCTGCTTCAGATACCTTAGAAGGCATAGGAAGATTCTTAGAGATGGCACTGCAGAGAAGGCATGCAGTATCCCTTCCGGCCGCAGGAGTGCTGTAATGTCCTTTTCCACCAAACAGCATCTCTGCATTAAGTTCTACTAAAACAATATGCTTAGTTCTTCCCCACTCAACCACAATGGGACAGGCAGTGTGGATCAGAAAGCTATCACTGAATTAGTAAGTCATCTAATAAGGATCTGACAAAGGATTTTAGATATTTTTATATTTTGCAGATTTCAAGCACTTTAGTTTTTCTAAGTAGACTGCAGCTTTGACTTATAAAAAGAGGAAAAGCCTCTCCAAACACTTTTGACCATAGTGTAATCAAAAATTGCTGGCTCTGCCGAATACTCGAAAGAAAGTACTGGTATTGAGAAAGGAATCAGTTAGGAGGGGAGGAGAGAGGAGATGAAAAGGGGCTTTTTCAAGACAAGTATCAATATCAAACTCTCATGGCCTTTGGGAAGAAATTTCTAGTATTTTTAAGTAGAATAATTTCTGAAAATAAACAATTTCCAAAAGTCAGAAATCAGGGGAGAGGGAGGGAGAGAAGTTGGAGAGGGTTTATCCTTACCAGCCGCAGATACCGAGACAGTTGAAGAGCAGGGACTACAGAAGTCTCACACCATCAGTTATTTGGAGCTCTGCGCTCAGGTAGGCCAATCTCTAGCTCTACCCCTAGGTGAGAACAGCTTAACAATGTCCTAAAAAGCCATCAAAAAACTAAGGTTCGGAAAGTCTTCCCTAAAATCTGGATGCAGGACCACAGTTTACATACAATGAGTTATAAACAAATCACGTCACAGGTCAAGTGAGACGTTTACATTTTGGAAAAGAAGAGAAAGTCAAGATTCATGAATCCGGCGACAAATTCTAATTGCGCAAAAGTCCAAAGTGCCAAAGTGCCGGATGAAAATAGACAGCTCTCACCAGGTCCCTGGGAAGGGGCTGCTGCGTACTTTTCCTGCGCGGTTAATTCGATGTGCGTGTGGTGGGTGGTTTATGTTTAAATCCCCCCAGAAAATTGAATCGTGTCTAGCCGCCCTTCTTCTAAAATGCACTTGGATTAGTTGCATCTCCAGCAGACTCCGAGACAGAAATATGCACTAAATCTGCAGGAAAGCGAGTTCCCAGAAACCTTTCTGGAGGCTTCCACCCGCCTTCTCCGCTACGCACAAGTGATGGAGAGGGAGGGAGCAGTTAAAAAGCCGCAAGTGAATTTCATTGAGAACCAGAAGCCTCCACCGGTGTAGCTGTTTTTGCAAAGCAAATGGAGAGAGCAAAGTGGGGCCTGTTTTAAAAACAAACCTCTGCAGGCGAGGACTCCCCAGAAAACCAGCGCGGGAATTGCTGCTCAATTCAGAAAGTTCCCATCTCGTCGCAGGTTCCAGAAAAAGATCTATGTTTGCCTTTTTCTGGAAATGGAGGTCCTCCCCCTCGACTTGGTACCCCTCCCAAACTCCGGAATACAAACACACGCGTGGGTACGTACACCCACACACCACACACACACACTGTGCTAGGTCAAGTCCGAAGAGATCTGAGGCCGGGTTTGGGGCGCACGTGGATGGGGAAGGTAAAACAAATGAGCTACAGGGAAGATGGTTAAGAGGATAGAGAGAACAACGACCAAAACAAACAAACAAAAAAATGCATGCCAAATAGGAAATACGTTCTAAAGAGACAAGTTCAGGTGAGGAGGTGGGGCAGCGAACGTGAGTGCGGACCGCGCGACTTGGCCCTGAGCGCCCGAGTGGCGCCCAGCTCGCCCAGCTCCCAGCGCGTCTCGCCCCGGCTCCCTGCGCCTCCAGGGTGCAGAAACACGGAGTGTTCTGTAGAGCTCCAGGGTCCTAAAGGTGGCGAGTGGGGACCCGCAAAAGCTGGGGTGGAGAGCACAGCCCTGCCCATCTGAGTCCCCGGAGCCAGGGCGTGAGTGAGCACCGCCACAAGCCACCCCTGAAGCCCACACACCTTTGGCAGAGAGAGACCCACCTCGCTTACTGCGTCTCCATCGGTTGCCTTGGCAGTGGCTGTAATCCATGCAGTTCAGAATGATGAGGGCAAAGGAGAAAAGGCGAAACTGCATCTGGACGGTCGCGCGGGGGAGAGACGCCTCTCAAAGTCTAGGAACTGGAGGGCTCGCCCAAAGAGCCAGCGCCGGCCGCGCTGCTGGGGAGGACTCAGAGGGAGACTCGCCACTCACCCCCGGGCCGCACCGGTCAGTTCAGCGCGATCAGCATCTCTCCGCCACGAACCTGAGAGATGAGGGAAGCGAAAACAGGGTGTGGGAGATGGAGAGAGCCCCGGAGAGGCAGCTGCGCCTTCGCGCGTCCCAATTTAAAGAAGAGAGGGAAGGAGGAAGCGAACCCACTGCCTAGCACGAGCCGCGGAGCGGCTTAATCCAGAGCGGGCAGCTGCGGACGAGTTGGAGAGGAAGGTGATTACAATCAATGAATTAGCAACCTCTGCTGAGCCCTAAGCTCCAACCCGGGGGCATAGGGCGTTGTGCGGGCGCTCCGAGGAAAGGAAAGAGCTCCAAAGACAGTGAGAGTGCAGGGCTAAAAGAACGCTCTTAGGCCATTTGGAGTCCACGGCAGGGTACCCAAGCGCCGCGGCTGCGGCTGCCTTGGTGTGGGTTGCCTACCGTGCGCACGTCTCGGGCGGCGCGGCCTCCCTAGGCGCGGTGCTCCATCCCAGGCTCGGGAAGCGAGCCGCTTGGTTAGCACGTGGGCTGGGGAAAAGTTTGCAGAGACCGGCCGGGAGCGCCTGGAAGCTCTGGGATTCCAGCGGCCACTACGGTGTTGGCGGCGCCGGGCAGAAGCGCGGAGCGGCGGGTGCAGCCACTGGGATGCTCCGTCCCCGCCCGCGAGCGCGGTCCCCGGGCTAGGGGTGCGCCGGCTCTCACTCTCTACGTCCCTAACCAATTGTGTCGCTTCCTGCGCTTCCTCCACGCTCACTTCACAGCTAAGATTTCGTTCTTTCCAAGCTGTAGAAGGTAGAACGCGCCCGGGAGGACGAAGTGATCCGAAGGGATGTGGCGAGCGCACTTTCCGATGGAGATGCAGACTGGCTGAGGCTCGGGATGCTTCTATAAGTAGGTGGTGCTGTGGTCCAAGGCATCTAAGTCTAGGCTGCCTTGGAGTTCCTGGGTCCTAAAGCCAGAAACGCCCGGTTTCCCTGAGGTCCTAAAGAACGCTGACAGCCAACAGCTCGCCTAACTCCGGGCGAATCCTCTTCGGGCTTTCCAAAATGGGAAGGATAAAGAGTAGCTGGAATGGAGACGCCCCCTGACCTTGCTGGGTCCCAGAACCCGGCTGTTCACCCCCAAGGAGCCCTCTCCAGAGCTCTAAGGTCAGTTCCAATGGCAGCGCCAACTTTTCTGCAGGGGGATCTGACTGAAGGACTGATGACTCCCTTTAAACTTTTGCAATATGCCACACCTCTGCCACTTTTTAATTTACATCTTGTCTATGTTTTGCAGGAAGGTGTGGTAGCTGGCTGAAATTATTCATAAAATGCGCCCCCACTTTGAGGAGTGAGATGGGTATTCCCAATAGCTTTCGCTCATCCTCAGAACTGTTATTTACTTTGTTTCTCCTCCAATAAAACTAACAAAAACCTGTGATCCATTGCCTGAAGTACTCAAGAAGTTGGGGCCTTGATTCTTTAAAAATAACTTTTAAAAGTTCACTTCCCACTAAAGTATTTTTCATTCTTAATCCTCCTCTTTCCTCCTCCCATTTCCAAAGTCTCCTGAATTAAACTTTTAGGTGCTCTGGGTTTGGGGGAAATATTCTGTTTAACAAAGTGTTACATTAAATAGACTTGATGCCATCCAATTTCATTCTAGTGAAATCTGTCCTGCATTCCCTATTGTAGGAAAAAATGTATGTATTCCTTAAGCAAAAGATAAGAATTTATGCCACTAACCGTTGGCAGTATGAATGTCTATAGATATGCCCACAGTTACCATATTATTCTGATAGCATTTTATACTATTTAAATTCCCTTTTTTATTCCTTCAGTTTCAGAAGATGTTCAGAAATTTGATGACTTAAAAGACAATCATATAAAAAGAATATTGCAGTACTCATATTTATTAACTATTCTATTATTGCCTATTCATAACTATTTTACAGACTCACTATTACATAGTGGTATTTATGTGCTAAGAATTTCAGCAGTGTGCCTTTGATGCATGCCTGAGAACACCCAAGTAAATCTGAGTTGAGGTCATTGGTCCCATTTCATAGATAAGAAAATCCAGCCCTGAGACTGGCCCACAGGGCACAAAGAGAGTTGACAAAACACACTTCAGAAACAGTGGATCTGTTTCTTGACTTTTGAGTCCTTGATTTTTATCACAGAATTTGGAAGCAATTGGAAACATTTCAGTGTAGGGAGTGGCCTCAGTGTTTGGCATAACTTGATATTTCTTGATCATCTTGATATGATGCTGAATATCTCTTCAGCACCATAAATATATACTTTCCAAATATAGTCATATATGCACATAACAAATGAATTGTACTTATAAAGGAGTTAAGTCTGTGGGAGAAAGGAAGTCTTCCCTAAGTAAGGCCCCCTGCCTCCTTGCAAAGCTTTGAGATCCCTTCCAGATCAATGGTAATCAGTGTCCTTTAAAATATTTAAAGGCAAAAGTAAACAAGACCAAGCAGATATAACACTACCATTAATCACCTGGGTCACTTTGGGCAATTTTCTTGGTCTCAGTTTCCTTGGCAGTATTTTTAGGAAATCTGCCCAAGGTCTTTTTCACTTCTACATGTTCTGGTTTACAATCAATTTTCTATTTTTACTAGGAAGTTTGCTGTGGTATCTAACCAGTGTGAGGGCAAACTCATCAGTGATGGTTCTTTGTGTACAAAGAATAGGGTTAGCCACTGCTGTCCTTAGTTAAATTTACAGACCACTTTCACCCTTATCCCTTCAAAGACAACTTTCCATAATTTTAATTTTAATCCTTTGTGTTGTACAGTTGATGCATTTTTAGCCAGAGATGCTTTTCAGTTTAGTGAACCCCGAGATTCAGTTCATGAGGAAGAATTTTGATAGCACCACTTCTGTAGAAAATTGGTTAATTTGTTTAGTAAGAAAAGAATAGGCTCTGAAAGAAAGGAAAATTCTTAATTCCTTCTTTTGCTCCCTCCTGGTCTATCTTTGCCTCTTAAAAGACACCAGTGAACCTTAAAACTCTGTCAGATTTAGTTCTTGGGATACTTGGAGTCTCGCACTTAATCACTTTGGGGCTAATTTGTTGATAATGCAGATTTTTTTTTTTTTTTTTTTTTTTTACATTCACTGAATATTTTTCCTGACTTCAAAATCCCAGGAATGTTCTTGTTACTAAAAAATACAACCCTAATGGATCCTAGACTATCATTAACTTTAATCCCATATCTCTGCTTCCTTTCATTTCTAAACTCTGAATGTGGTGTTGTTGAGGCTCACAGCTCACAGTTTCTCCATCTTGGAGACTCAATGGACTTTTTCTTCAAACTGAGTTTATATAGTGGTTTCATTAACCTGGCTTTGTAAATAGACTTGTGCCTGGGTTCTGTTTATAGAGAATTATACTGAGGAGGTTGACTCTATACCACTCATTGGTGATAGGGAAAAATAACTGAGGGCAGAAGTGGGGGATGATGTTATAGGTAGGAAATAACTTCTGTATTTTATTTTTTGACTTGTAATTGTTCATACAGCTCAGAATTCAATCCTTACAAAAGAGCATAACAGGGCAAAGTCTCTCCTACCTCCTTCTCTCAGGCATCCAGTTTTCCTTAGAGTCAATCAGTTATTCTTGTACAAACTTTCAAGGTTTTTGGTATACTTCAGGAGATGTTTTGTGCTTATCAAACGAGTAACTTGATAATCTTTTGCTTATCAAGCAAGGAGAGAAGGAAGAATGTATTATATATATGTACATGCACATATATGTATGCCTATATATGTGCATGTACATATATATAATACATTCTTCTCTGTTTTATAATATATTCTTCCTTTTATGCAACTAGTAGAATACTGTATTCACTAATCTATACTTCAATTTTTTTTTTTTTTTTTTTGAAATGGAGTCTTGCTCTGTCACCAGGAGTACAGTGGCACGATCTGGGCTCACTGTAACCTCCGACTTCCTGGTTCAAGCGATTCTCCTGCCTCAACCTCCCGAGTAGCTGAGATTACAGGCACACGTGACCATGCCCAGCTAACTTTTGTATTTTTAGCAGAGACAGGGTTTCACCATGCTAGCCAGGATGGTCTCGATCTCCTGACCTCGTGATCCGCCTGACTCGGCCTCCCAAAGTGCTGGGATTATAGGCATGAGCCACCATGGCATCAGTTCATAGAGAACTGTCCTGTTCTTTTTATACAGTCACATATTATTTCATTGTATGACTGTATTTAGCCAGCCTCCCTACCAATAGACATTTAGATTGTTTTCATACTTTTTATATCTTAAGCAATGCTTCAATTAACTTTTTCATGTGTCATTTTACCTTTCCATTATAAATTCTTAAAAGTAGAAAAGTTGAATCAAACAGTTGGATATATGTGTGTGTGTTCTGCAAATTGCCTTTCACAAAGATTCTTTCATATTACACCATGTGAAAATGCCTATCTCTAGATGCCGGCCAACACTTTTTGACTTTTGACACTTGTAGGCAAAAAGTGGTATCTCAGTAAAGTGTTAATTTGTATTTGTTTTCTTTTAAATGAAATTTTGTGTGTCTTTAGTATGCTCCACCCATTTGTATTTTCTTTTCCATGAACTTTCTGAAGATATAATTTGCCTATTTTTCTATTGTGTTCTTGGTCATTTGTTTTTGTTTGTAGAATTTGCATATATTGATATATATTATCTTTTGTGACTTGAGTTGCAAATATTTTTCCAAGTTTCTCATTTATCTTTTGACTTTGTTTTTGATGTATATTAATATGTAAAAAATTTTAAATACTTTTACATAGTACAGTTTGCCAGTCTTATCTTTTTAGCTTCCTGTGTTATACTTGAGAAAGCTCTTCCTCACTATTTATGACAAACCCACAACCAATATCATACTGAATGGGCAAAAGCTGGAAGCATTGCCTTTGAAAACCAGCACAAGACAAGGATGCCCTCTCTCACCACTCCTATTCCACATAGTATTAGAAGTTATGGCCAGGGCAATCAGGCAAGAGCAAGAAATAAAGGCATCCAAATAGGAAGAGAGGAAGTCAAATTGTCTGTTTGCAGATGACATGATCCTATATTTAGAAAACCTCATTGTCTCAGCCCAAAATCTCCTTAAGCTGATAAGCAACTTCAGCAAAATCTCAGGATACAAAATAAATGTGCAAAAATCACAAGCATTCCTATACAACAATAGCAGGCAAACAGAGAGCCAAATCATGACAGAACTCCCACTCACAATTGCTACAAAGAGAATAAAATACCTAGGAATACAATTTACAAGGGATGTGAAGGACCTCTTCAAGGAGAACTACAAATCACTGCTCAAGGAAATCAGAGAGGACACAAAGAAATGGAAAAAACATTCCATGCTCATGGATAGGAAGAATCAATATCATGATAATGGCCCTACTGCCCAAAGTAATTTGTAGATTCAATGCTATCCCTATCAAACTACCGTTTACTTCCTTCACAGAATTAGTAAAAACTACTTTAAATTTCATATGGAACCAAAAAAGAGCCCATATGGCCAAGACAATCCTCAGCAAAAAGAACAAAGCTGGAGGCATCATGCTACCTGACTTCAAACTATACTACAAGGCTACAGTAACCAAAACAGCATGGTACTGGTATCAAAACATATATAGAGACCAATGGAACAGAACAGAGTCCTCAGAAATAAGGCCACACATCTACAACCATCTGACCTTTGACAAACCTGACAAAAACAAGCAATGGGGAAAGGATTACCCATTTCATAAATGGTGTTGGGAAAACTGGGTAGCCATAGGCAGAAAACTGAAACTGGACCCCTTCCTTACATCTTATATAAAAATTAACTGAAGATGAATTAAAGACTTAAACATAAGACCTAAAACCATAAAAACCCTAGAAGAAAACCTAGGCAATACCATTCAGAACACAAACGTGAGCAAAGAATTCATGACTAAAACTCCAAAAGCAATGGCAACAAAAGCCAAAACTGACAAATGGGATCTAATTAAACTAAAGAGCCTCTGCACAACAAAAGAAACTATCATCAGAGTGAACAGGTAACCTACAGAATGAGAGAAAAATTTTGCAATCTATCCATCTAACTAAGGGCTAATATCCAGAATCTACAAAGAACTTAAACAAATTTACAAGAAAAAAACAACCCCATCAAAAAGTGGGCAAAGGATATGAGCAGACCCTTCTCAAGAGAAGACGTTTATGCAGCCAACAAACATGAAAAAAAGCTCATTGGCCGGGCGCGGTGGCTCAAGCCTGTAATCCCAGCACTTTGGGAGGCCGAGACGGGCGGATCACGAGGTCAGGAGATCGAGACCATCCTGGCTAACACAGTGAAACCCCGTCTCTACTAAAAAATACAAAAAATTAGCCGGGCGAGGTGGCGGGCGCCTATAGTCCCAGCTACTCGGGAGGCTGAGGCAGGAGAATGGCGTAAACCCGGGAGGCGGAGCTTGCAGTGAGCTGAGATCCGGCCACTGCACTCCAGCCTGGGCGACAGAGCGAGACTCCATCTCAAAAAAAAAAAAAGAAAAAAAAAAGAAAAAAAGCTCATTATCACTGGTCATTAGAGAAATGCAAATCAAAACCACGAGATACCATCTCATGCCAGTTAGAATGGTGTTCGTTAAAAAGTCAGGAAACAACAGATGCTGGAGAGGATGTAGAGAAATAGGAACGCTTTTACCTTGTTAGTGGGAGTGTAAATTAGTTCAACCATTGTGGAAGACAGTGTGTCGATCCCTCAAGGGTCTAGAACCAGAAATACTATTTGACTCACCAGTCTCATTACTGGGTATATACCCAAAGAATTGTAAATCATTCCAGTATAAAGACACATACACACATATGTTTACCGTGGCACTGTTCACAATAGCAAAGACTTGTAACCAACCCAAATGCCCATCAGTGATAGACTGGATAAAGAAATGTGGCACATATACACTATGTAATACTGTGCAGCCATAAAAAAGGATGAGTTCATGTCCTTTGCAGGGACATGGTTGAAGCTGGAAACCATCAGATTTAGAGTTCTCTTATCTTTTATGTTATCTGATATTCATTCTCAGATTTCAAATTTCTCACAATCTTTTTATTCATTGTTGATATTTGTTGTATGCACCCTTCCAGTCTAGAATGTATCCTTTAATTGCTTTGGAACAAATTATGGCATTTTTGCCATTGTATTACTATTGATAGTTTTTTCCTGTTAAATGTAAGCAGAATGTCTGTTTTGCTAGTTTCATGTGATAGCCTATGTTCATTTAATATATTTTGTATGAAGTAATTATATTAATATGAAAAGTCTTCAACAAGGTCACTGACCAGTCCTTATCTAGGCTAATTTGTTGTTTTAAAAAGCCACATCATAATCACTTATTTAACATTTAAAAAATGTGTAAATATTTGACTCCTCCAAATGTTAATACTGTCTTCTGCCACTTGAAAACTCATCTGTGGACTGATGTGATGAAGCCTATTTCTCATTTTGTGCTTCATCCCCATGGAAGAAGTCCAGGAGGCAGCTTTGTTGACTTCAAAGGAAGGCCAACGCAGACCAGCTCAAAAGAGAAAACTCAAGATTTGACCCAAAGTTTTCAAATCATTTTCCTTATTGAATCTTCTGTGCCCTGAGCTCTTTTGAACTAAAGTCATATGTGTCATTTCCATTATTTGTGATATGAATGTGGTTGCTAGAAGGAACTGTTACTCCACACAATTAACAAGAGATTCTCAGTTTTCTTAAGAATTAGGCTGAGTTTTCACTAAATGAATAGAATGTCTGGATTTACTGTATTCGTGAACACTCAGCTTGCTATGCTAATAGAAGTAAACAATAGAACAGGTAATTCCTAAAGGCAGGAAATATCCTCCTCTGAACTTTTTTCTGTACTAGTATCCAAAATAGATATGCCTCCCCTAATCATTCCATTTGTCTTTAACTTATAGTTGTAATGAATTGTGTTACTGCTCAAGAGCAAATTTGTCAGCTACCCTCAGCAAATGTACAAAAGTGTATGTCACACATTTTATGTGCTAGTTTTACTTCTTGCTCCATTTTATGTTTCTAGCCTTATTTTCCCTTTCCCACATTTTCCTCAGCTATTTGCAATGTATTTTACTTTGCTACTTTGCAGTATCATGTGCATCTCTAGAAGCCCTTTCAACTTTGGGACAGTATGGAAAAATTGTATTGCAGATAAAAGAAAAAATATATACACAGGTCAGAGAACAAATGTGGAAATTCTTCTAGTTGCAAAACATGTCTATTCTAACTATTCATTCCAGAAGTGAAGAAATAAACATGGGGTAGGTTTGGTGATCAACTAAGCCCACTAGGGCATAGGTTCAAGCCAATACTCCAGAAATCATCCAGTCTTCATAGGCCTCTCTAGCGTGGTGAATCACAATGACATTTTGGGCATCAAGAAACTAATGTCAGTTTAGAGTTAATCTCCAGTCATCCCAAAAAGTCCAGTTAGTTCCCCTTCCCAGAAACAGTCATCTGAGTAAATGGACTGAGGTCCTATTGTGGAAGACCGGGAAAAAGATTTACAGTGAGGATGCTGGTTCCAGAGACTTGATCTCTTCATTCAGCGAGCTCAGGGGCTATGAACTGGCTCAAGTCTGGAACTGGTTAAGCTATGGCTCTCTGTTGTAGTGACTTGAGTGATACCTCTGTTAGCCAGAAAGGAAATACTTCTACTATCCAAATCAAGAAAGACATTAGTAAGCTTCTCATCTATTTCAGTCCTAGAGAAAAAATAAGTTATAAATACCAGCTACAGGCCGGGTGTGGTGGCTCATGCCTGTAATCCCAGCACTTTAGGAGGCTGAGGCGGGTGGATCACCTGAGGCCAGGAGTTCAAGACCAGCGTGGCTAACATAGTGAAATTCAGTCTCTACTAAAAATTCAAAAATTAGCCAGGTGTGGTGGTGCGTGCCTGTTGTCCCAGCTACTTGGAAGTCTGAGGCTGGAGAATCACTTGAACCTGGGAGGCGGAGGTTGCAGTGAGTGAAGATCATGCCACTGCACTCCAGCCTGGGTGACTCTGTCTCAAAATAAATAAATACCAGCTACAATCATATGACTAGTTGCAAAACACAGACTATGGTAGTTATAAGTATTTCCTCCTTGATTTAAAATGAATATCGAATATCAATATTTTTCATCTCATATTCCTCTATTATCTAAAATAAGATGTTTTAACTGTAGTTAACCTTATATCTCAGTATTTAAACTACAGAATATGAAATAGCGAGTGTAACTCAGATAAAAGAATGAATATTACCCTAGGATGAATAAATGGGCATGTGAGACTTTGTATGTTTCCATTTGGGAAGAAAGTATGTTTTTGTGTGGATAAGTGTGCCATGTTACGTGGAAGCACAAATTTGGGAATTAAATGTGGTTAAAAGAGGCAGGGGTTGGGTGCCAGATTGTCAAGGGATGGACTGTTGTGATTTGCAGCGTGTCCCCTGGGGTCAGTTGGGAACTGTATTTCCCAAGGCTCCTGCTGTATAACGATTTTGCGTTAGAGTTGGATAAAAGAAGAATTATTTGAAATTTGGTGGGGTAGAGATGAAAAATAAACAGTTGTTAAGCCTTTCAGAAAGTCTTTTCACAGTAAAATCATGAGGGACACAGCAGAGGTCTACAGCCAGTAGCAGCTTGAAACTCATTCTCCTCTGCACGATGTCCAGCTCTTCCTCCTGACTAATGGTCCTGGGGACCCTCAGAGAGCCCAGGCCCATCACCATCTAGTTATAGAGTCAATTTATTTCGAAAGACCTCTCCACAAATTTCTCTGTCACCATCACACTATGGTGGCTGGGCTTGCTTAGCTTCTCAGACACATTAGTGGCTCCTCTGATCCTCCATTCCCTTTTCAGAACTTTACTTCCTCAGCTGTAAGATCTCATTCCTATTGTAAATCCATTATTTATAGCACCCAGTGACTCTGTTCCCCTGACTGAATCATGATGGACACAAATATTATATATTATATATTGATTTTCCACTACAAAAAATGAAAACTTGTTTTTCTCCTGCTTCTTCCCTATCCACCCTCCTCCCATTCTTCAAATATGGTTAGATCAATATTAAGTGGTTCTATTATTATGACTAAATATGTTATTCAGAGCTGAGTCATGTAGGAAACCGTGACTACAGTTACTTTTCTGGCAACTTTGTGTTTTCTCTGGAATTATCATCACCTTGTTTTCTCCTTTGCAGAGTTTTCTTACCAGAAATTCAACCCAAACTTTCTTCGGGTCGTTTTAATTACCTCTTAATACGCTCATTCATACCATGTAGGCCATCAGTTTCATCTTCTTAATATACCTTTTGAAAGCTCTGGCAAGCTTCAGCTAGACTAGTTCACCTTTGTGCCTGATACATAGTTTTCATTCTAGGATGTCCCCTCACTATCTTCCTAAGGATTCCTTTTCTTTCTCACCTCTGGTGGACTTTGTTTCCTGTGTCTCATATCTTCCTTTTTCCTAATCCTTCATTGTGGTGAAGAATATTCTCCAAGAGTTTCCTAAAAATTTTGCATAGGGATAAATATTTTGAAATTTTACACATCCAAAATATGCCCCTATTCTACCCTCCCAACTGATTGTTTGACTGTATAAAATTCTAGATTGAAATCATTCTCCTTTAGTATTTTGAAGGCATTTCTTCATGGCTTTTTACCTTCCAATATTGCTTGGCAGAAGGTGAAAACCATTCTGATTACTGATGCTTTTTTATGTTCCTTGTCCCAGAAGTTTAGAAGCTTGAAATTTCACTAAAAGTACTTAGGTGTGGATCTTTTTTCACTGACTTTGCTGGAAGTTTGATGACCTTTTGCATCTGCAAATTTATGTCCTTCCAGTCTTGAAATATTCTTGAATTGTTTTGTGGATGATTTTTCTCCCCTTCATTTTCTTGCTCTATTTTTTTTTAACATCTATTGTTCAAATATTGGACTGTATAGAGTGGTCGTCTAATTTTTCTTCATTTTCTCTCCTATTTTTCATCTCTTTCTCTCTGCTGTTTGGAATATTCTCTCAGTTTTATCCTCCAACTCTTCTAATGCATTTTTCATTGCTTTTCTCATTTTGTTAAAATGCAAGAGGTCTCTTTTACTTTATACAAATTTCTTTACTGTATATTAGTCTGTTTCTTCCAAACTGCTTTTCTCTGTGTTTGTGTCTTTACCTTTCATCTTTAAGGATTTGAGGATTTTCTTGATATGTGGTAATCCTTAGATATTTGCTTATATTTAAAAGTGAAATAAAAGGCTGATTAATAACTCATCACACTTGGGTGATGCTTTTCAACTTGAGCTTTACCAGATGGTAAAAATGGACCATACATAAACTGACTGAGATATTTATTAGGGAAATCCAAATATAATTTATTTAATTGTTTTCACTGGTTGGCTGGATTTCCCAGAGAAAAGTTTGCCAGGATTCTTCCAAAAGGGTAACTCCTGGAGGAACAGGGAGGGTTGGGGGTGGATAGTGATTGTCTTCTCTTTTATTCTTCTTTTCCTTGTGGACCCTTCCCCTTTTGAAAAAAAGGTATTTTGCTGAAGATTTAATGGAGTTTCTAGAAAGAGCAAAAGTAGAAGCATGCAAATCTGTTCTATTGTTGTTTTTCTTCATGTGTTTTGCCTTTATTCATTCAACAAATATTTAATGATGTCCTTTATATTGACATTGACATTGTTAGGGTGCTGAGGATACAGCAGTGAGAAAGGAAGACAAGAACTTTCCCCTTATGAAACTTATATCCCAACTGAGAAGAGTTAAAATATAAAAAGTAAATAAATAAACGAGATTGTCTTTGACTTTCAAGGTTTTTATTTTATTTTAGTACTTTTTATTCTGATACAATATTTAAAAGTCCCAAATAGCCTTTACCGAGTATCACCAGTTACTTAAAATTTACTTCATTTCTTTTATCATTTACTTTATAGCTATGCATTTTAAAAATAGAAACTATTGATGAGTAAACTTTAAACATGGTCTGTTACTCCGAAATACTTCAGTGTATACTTCCTGAAACAGTAACACCTACTTATATAACCTCAATATTATGAAAATTAGAAAACTTAATATTGATGTAATATTATTATCTAATCCAAAGTCTATATTCAAACACTCTGAGCTGTCCAATATGTCCAATAAGTTACAAACTTGTTCTCCAAACCAGGATTGAGTCAAGAAATATATACTATGTCTAGTTGTCATGCTTGTTTGTCCCCTTTAGCCTAGAACTGTTCCTCAGGCTTACTTTGTCATTCATGTCCTTGATGTTTTTCAAAACCACAGTTCATTTTGTCCAGTGTCCTTTAGTTTGGCTTCTGATGTTTCCTCATAACTAGATTGAGGTTATGCTTTTTTTTAGGAGAAATGCCATGGAATTGATGCAGCATCCGCCGTAGGACATAACATCAAAAGGAACATGATGTATCCAATCATGTCAAGAAGAAGAGGATGTTGATCTGTTCCGTTACCCAGTACTTGGTTAAGATGTTGTCTGTCAGGATTTTACAAGGTAAAGTCACTATTTTTCCTTTTGACATTAATAATTAATATATGGAAAACAATTTGGGACTATGTAAATGTTCTCGTTCTCATTAAACTTTCACCCACTAATTTTGGTATCTATTAGTAATGTTGTCTGATCAATTATTACTCTGATGGTTGTTGATTGGTAACTTTCTAACTATATTATTTTTTCCACAATTCTTAGTTGTCATTCTACTATAAGAAAGAGCTTTTTCAATTGGGTTCAGTGGCTAATTCTTGTAATCCCACCACTCTTGGAGGCCAAGGAAGGAGGATCACTTATGGCCAAGAAATTGAGACCAGCCCTGGCAATATAGTGAGACCCTGTCTCCACCAAAAAATAAAATAAAATAATGTTTAAAAATCGCCAGGCATGATGGTTTGTATCTGTAGTTCTACGAACTTGGGAGGCTGAAGTCGGAGGATCACTTGAGCCCAGGAGTTGGCGGTTGCAGTGAGCTCTGATCATATCATAGCTCACATGCATTCTGGCCTGGGTAAAGAAGGGAGAGAGGAAGGAGGGAGGGAAGGAGGGAAGGGGAGGGAGGAAGGAAGGAAGGAAGGAAGGAGGGAGGGAAGGAGGGAGGGGTGAGGGAGGGAGGAAGGAAGGAAGAAGAAGGAAGGAAGGAAGGAAGGAAGGAAGGAAGGAAGGAAGGAAGGAAGGAAGGTTGGTTTCTCTTTTCCAGGAATGATTGATTGGTATCAGTGTGGACTCATGGATTCTTATTTTGTTTAACGAGTTATATTGTATTATTATATTTATTTTGATGCTTGATTGGTCCCAGATTTGGCCTGTGAGAAAATTTTAAACTAGGTTCTGTGTCCTTCTGATACGTTCTCAACATACTTTAAATGCTTTTTTACTTTTTTGTACAACCCTAACTTCCAGACTCATCTTGTATTTTCCCTCTTCAAGCCTTGGAATGTGTCTTTTCTCCAGGTAGTCTTGGCTTCTTTTAGTGGAGAATTATATTATGCAATGAAAATCTGGATGCTGAGTGTATGCATTGCTGCTGTAGTGTCATAGCTTCAAGCTCTTTTCAGTGTCAGCATTAAAACCATGAGTTCTTTATGTACTTCCCTATTCCAATCCAACACTAAGTTTATTCTAGCCTTTCCCCTTCCCATATTTGTAACTACCTCTGCAACAGTGATAAATGTGATTTGGAAATAAATATAAAGAGCCATTACTTCTTTTGTGTAAGTGTCAAGAAAAGCATTACAGAGATGATATATGAGCTTGGTCTTGAAGACTGAGTAGGATTTTATCAGAGAAGTTAGAGAGGGCATTTAAGTCAAAAGTGATAGAAGAGGGAAAACAGAGAGCTATAAAATCAAATAGTTGTCTAACTGACCAATGTGTTATTTGGGTGTGGCACAGAGTGAAGGAGGGAAGATGAAGGCTTATACTGGCAAAGTAGATTACAAACAGATTGTAAGTGAACTGAACTTCCATGCAAACAAGTATAAATTTTATCTTCAACGCACTGAAGATTTTCAGTTTTAAGTAGGAGTTGTAGCATATTCAATTATACATTAAAAAGATAATTACTTTGGCAATACTGAGAATACATTGAAAGAAAACCAATTAAGAGTTTGGTTACAAAAAACTATATATACAAACACATGTATATAGTAATATGATTCATTATATATTATATGACCATATTATATATATTATATATACACATACATTACAGTTGACTCTTATTATTTATGATGGGTATATTCTATAAAATCACTATGAACACTGAATCAGTGAATACTGAAATATTGTTCCTATGAGAAATACAGGCTTAGGTTCCTACAAGCCTTTGATCACAACATTTTCATCAACTAATCACTACATAATCTTTTTTTATGTATGCTTCTGTTCAAAGACACTTTATTTAATATATATTTTTAATACATTAACACCAAACCCGTGGCAACAGTACTATGTCTCATGCCTGTAGGAAGCTTATTTAACACATGTATTTTCTTCCATAAGGCACATCATATTCTTCTTGCACTTAGGAATACTGGACAGTACTTTAATATCTCAGTTGGGAACCATTTTAAAGAATGAAACCATCAGCAGGGTACAGCAGCTCATGCCTGTAATAGCAGCACTTTGGGAGGCCGAGGTGGGCGGATCACCTTAGGTCAGGAGTTCGAGACCAGCCTGACCAACATGGAACAACCCCATCTCTACTAAAAACACAAAATTAGCCAGGCGTGGTGGCGCATGCCTGTAATCCTAGCTACTCGGGAGGCTGAGGCAGGAGAATCGCTTGAACCTGGGAGGCGGAGGTTGTGGTGAGCCGAAATCACGCCATTACACTCCAGCCTGGGCAACAAAAGTGAAACTCCATCTCAAAAAAAAAAGAAAAGGAAAGAAGAAAGAAAGAAACCATCAACAAAAGCACACAAATATAAAAAGCCTGGTACTAAATAGATTGCAAAAAGGACACTTGTTTGCAGTATGAAAGTCGAAACAAGAAGGCAGAACAGCATCTTATCAACACATATTGGAAATGTGCACATTGAGAGTCTCAAATTTTTCAACACTCCGTGAATGTCCATGAATCCCTGTGAGAGTGCCACAAATATTAATTTTGGGGTTACATGTACAGAGGACATGTACAGCACAGCCACTAATGGACCTCAGATACCTCTATTGTTCTAAGTGAGAAGGCAAATTTGCAAATATGGAATCTGAATAATGAGTATCAACTGTATATACAGAAATACATACATACATATAAAACTAAACCAGTGCAATGTTAGTGGAAATGAAAAGGAAGGAAGATGACCAGTTCAATGTGGGAGTAGGAGAGGTAGAAAACAAAAATGATGCTGAAGTTTCTATTTTGGAAGACTGGGCAAATGTTGATGTTATTACCCAAAAAAAACATAATCCTAAAGAAGATTAGGAGTGTCTTGGGGGTCTTAGGAAAAAAAGAAAATACAAGTTTAGAAATGTAGAATTTTACAACATGAACAGCATCCTCATAGAAATAGCAAGAAATTAGTTGGGAATAATGTGGAACTGAAGCATCTTGCAGAAGCCATAACTAGAGATATAAAATTTAATTATGAAGTACACATAGAATACAATGAGCCTGTGAAAATGGAGGAGGTTGTCTTAGTATGGAGGCAAAATCCAAAGAGAAAACCTTGAAAAAACAATTAAATGTAAGGGTTCTACAGGAAGAGAAGCAGTGAATAAGCCAAGGAGAAAATTGGGAGGAAATAACTCAAATCTAAAGAACCTAAAAGGACAATAACAAGTAAAGAAGGCTGGCCAATGTTTCCTAAGAAGGACAGAAAGTAAAGGAAATATTTTGCATGCAAACATGCATGTAATACAATTCTAAATATGTAGCATTATTTGTATATTTGCCTGTGTCACACTGTAATTTTTATCATGCTTCCAGATGGTAGAAATTATTTAAGATTAGAAAGGTAGGTATTCCCAAAGCATACCAGAGTTCAAATGGACTGATGCAACAGTGTATTGTGGAAATCAGAAGCAACCTATTACTATCAATCTGAAGACGGAGAAAGAAAGATACACATCAAAGATCATGAAAAGTTGATTCATGAAGCCACATTAAGAAACAGAGGTTTGAGTATCTCATCCTAGCAGGGCCTATCCACAAGCAGAGTATGATGAGAGAATAGGAGCAGAAAACTGGGAAAGAAGACAACGGAAAGAGAAGATCAGGCATGATGAAGAATAGGCCAGAACTTCCAGAGAGAAGACTTCTAGATCCCAGAAATGGTAAACTAGACTATTTGAACCAACCCATCTGCTGAAAACAACTAAAAATGATGAACATAATATTAATAAATAGCCAAGGAAGAATTAATATAATAAGGAAATTACAGGCCAAACAAGACCCTAGGAAGGTAGGTAACCACAAAAGCTACTTTCATCCTGAGGGTATTTGCCCAACTTAGGAATTTTGAATTTTAATTTTCTCAAAATGAAGAAAGTCCATTGTGGCAAGAGAAATAGAAGCACACACCAGTTGAGGAATAAACTAGAAGACCTGTCTCATAATAAACTGGTACAATAGTTATACCCTAAGCGTCAAGGTAGCTCAGTAGTAAATTGGTCTTCATCATATCTTGCATCCCATATTTACATTATTTGGGTGGTTTAGGACCCTGAATCACTGAATTTAAATTACGGTGATCCTAGACTGATAGTGTCCACAGGTGCTGGCAGAAACAAATTCAAAACCTGTCTGGGAATAAAGTAATTTCATCTTGGACTCCATTATTCCTGCAAATAATTTTTCAAACACAATGACTAGTATAAAATAAAGGATAATCAGATACATACACACAAAAAGCACTGTGGGTACGAAACAACAAACTAAAAAGATCCATGAAGATCCCAAATGTTGGTGTAATCATACTTACTATAAAACAGTCATGCTTTAATATATTTAAAGAAGTAAAAACGAAGCTTGATGATACCTACAGGGAATAGATTTGGCAGCGAGTAAGATAGAAAGAAAAGGCTAAGGACAATAAGGTTTTGGGAAGAGAAGAAAGGATTTTCTTTGCATCCATACATGCCTATATAATGAATAAAAGCAATAATATCATTTTAATCAAAATGCATTAATAAGCTCCTGCTATGTAGCACATATCTGTTGTTTTGCATGTCTACTTTCCATTTCCCTTCCTCTAAAAAAGCAATCTTATTTTCCTTAAAGTTACCACCCATCCAACCCCATCCATTTATAAATAAGGCTTACCTTTCTGTAGACAACAAGAGTAGTAACATGACCCCAGCCTGACCAATTAAAACATTCCATTTTCATTGTCACTTTGATTGATTCAGGAGTGAGACTGTTTCCCAAGACAAACCAATGAAAGTAGAACTGTTGATGGAACACCTGAGAGAGCTGGAACTGCTGAGGTTATTAACTGGTAGGTTGTGAGTCTGGTGGCTATCTTGAAGCCATGAAGAAAGAGCTTGCCTGTTGTATTAGTTCATTTTCACACTGCTATAAAGAAATTCCCACAACTGGGTGATTTATAAAATAAAGAGGTTTACTTGACTCACAGTTCTGCATGGCTGGGGTGGCCTCAGGAAACTTACAATCATGGCAGAAGTGGAAGTGGGTACCTTCTTCACAAGGTGACAGGAGGGAGAGAGAGAGAGAAGGAAAGGGGGAAGAGCCCCTTATTAAACCATCAGCTCTAGTGAAAGCTCAGTCACTATCATGAGAACACCATGGGGGAAACTGCCCCCATGATCCAATCACCTCCCACCAGGTCTCTCCCTCCGCATCTGGGGTTTACAATTCAAGATGAGATTTTCATGGGGACACAAAGCCTAAGCATATCACCTGTGAACACCAAAACCAGAAAAAGAAAAGATGAAAAAGAAAAACAGATTCCTGATGACATCCTTTCTAGATTCTATGTTTAAATGCCTGACACGTTTCCATTTTATGAGCCAGTACATTTCCTTCTCTTACTTAACCCAGCTTGAATTGAGTCTCTGTAAATTGCAAACAAAATAGTCCTGCTATAGAAGAACTATATTCAGAGCCCATGGCTAGGCACCAAGGGTGAAATATCTGAAAAAGAGAGAAAGAGTTTGTCAATGAAGGAGACAGAAAATTTAAAAAGAGGAAATGATTAGAAAATTTAGATAATGAGACTGATATATTGCCAACTTATCCTAAAATAATCTCCTTCTCCTGAATTTTCATAGCACCTTATGAATTATCCTTTCCTGTCCTTTAAAATATTACTTTGTAGGTCAGGCACAGTGGCTCCTGTCTTGTAATCCCAGTGCTTTGAGAGGCTGAAATGGGAAGATTGCTTGAGGCCAAGAGTTTGAGACCAGCCTGGATAATATAGTGAGAACTTGTCTCCACAAAATCGAATAAAAATGTTTACTTTGTATTGTAGCTTACTTTCTATATCTTTGTCTATGCTACAAATCTACATGCCTTTGGGAGCAAATAATCATATGGATTCAGAGTTGTAAAGTACCTCGAACACACTTAGTAGGACTTCCAATTTCATAAATTGAGGTAGGGAACATGTCAGTTTTGTCTTGATATCCTAGCTGTATCCAGGAGGTAACATCAATTGAATAAAGGAGTGAATTTACTGAAATGAAAAGAGAAAAGGAAATAACAAAGAAAATAAATTGAGAAAAAGTAAGAAATACAGTAAAGAAAATTTTTGTATTTTGGGGAAGGGAGAAGAAGAGGTTGGAATGCAGAGAAAGAAAGTGAAAAAAGAATGAGAGAAGGTGTAAAAATTTGAAAACTTCAAGCAATATTTGGGGAATTGTGAATGCCTCCAGTTGTGGGCTACATTACAATTCTTTCTTTTAGAATACTGACATTTCCATTTTTTTTCTTCTTATGCAAATAATAATATTTATTTTTTAAATATTCTGAGTACACATCAAACAACAGGAGGAGAGAACCATGGATGTGTTCCTCATGGTGGGTAGGTTCTGATTTAAATCGTGAAAACAGGTTGGAGGCTGGAAGCAACCCACACTGACTAGTAATGGGCTTATAGAAGTTCTTGATCATTCTGGTAGATTGTACTGTGGTTCTTAAGTATTTACTACCCCTTTTCTTTAGAGTAATTGTTAATCTTACTCATTGCTATGGAACTTAGCAGTGACTTCTTGTGGGAGAAACAGTTTCCTGCCTCATTGGTATGTCTTGGCCATGTAACTTGCTTTGGTCAACAGCATGTGAGACCCATGCCACATCCAAGCAGAAGCTTTAAGAACATAATGTGTTTTTCTTTTCCTTTTCTTTAGGTGTAAGAATGGCATGTTGCTATTCTATCGTGGATCCTGGAATAAGAGGACATGTACAGCAGAGCCACTGATGGACCTCAGATACCTTTGTTGCTCCAAGTTATTGAGATTGAGGGATCATTTGTTACAACAGCAAAGCTGACTCATATATCATTAAATTGCCTTAGAGGCATGAACACCAATATTTTTTAAATTAAACTCCTGAGTTACTTTCCTTCCAGGACTACATGTTCTGAAATTAAATTGATTCAGGAAAAAAATATTTGAAATACAATTTTGTCTATATAAACATTTTTTATTTCTCAATACCGATGTTGTACATTAAAGAGAATGTCAAAAAGTCCATTATTTGTGTACAAAATTCACAGATCTACAATGCCTGAGAATGTAAAAAAAAAAAAAAAAAGAATCACCATAACTTCTCCCAGCAGAGACTTAGATTGCTTTGCTCTCATTGCAGGAAAAATAGACTTTACTTATAAATGTTGGGGAAAAAAATAGAGAACGGGGACCTGGGCAAGATAGCTGAATAGGAACAGCTCCAGTTTGCAGCTCCCAGCGAGATCAACACAGAAGGTGGGCAATTTCTGCATTTCCAATTGAGGTGCCCGGGTCATCTCATTGGGACTAGTTAAACAGTGGGTGCAGCTCACAGAGGGCGAGCAGAAGCAGGGTGGGGCATTGCCTCACCTGGGAAGTGCGAGGGGTCGGGGAACTCCCTCCCCTAGCAAAGGGAAGCTATGAGGGACTGTGCTGTGAGGAACTGTGCATTCTGGCCCAGATACTATGCTTTTTCAACAGTTTTCACAACCCTCAGACCAGGAGATTCCCTCAGGTGCCTACATCACCAGGGCCCTGAGTTTCAAGCAAAAAACTGGGTGGCCATTTGGGAAGACACCGAGTTAGCTGCAGGAGTTTTTTTTCTTACCCCAGTGGCTCCTGGAACACCAGCAAGATAGAACCATTCACTCACCTACAAAGGGGGCTGAAGCCAGGGAGCCAAGTGGTGTAGCTCAGCGGATCCCACCCCCACGGAGCCCAGCAAGCTAAGATTGACTGGATTGAAATTCTCACTGCCAGCACAGCAGTCTGAAGTCGACCTGGGACACTCAAGTTTGGTGGGGGGAGGGATGTCCACCATCAATGAGGCTTGAGTAGTCAGATTTCCCCTCACAGTGTAAACAAAGCCACCTCAAAGTTCTAACTGGGCGGAGCCCACCGCAGCTCCACAAAGAAACTGTGGCCAGACTGCCTCTCTAGTTTCCTACTCTCTAGGCAGGGCATCTCTGAAAGAAAGGCAGCAGCTCCAGTTGGGGTTATAGATAAAGCTCCCATCTTCCTGGTACAAATTACTTGGGTGGCAGTGGGGATGGCTGTGGGTGCAGCTTCAGCAGACTTAAACACACCTGCCTGCCAGCTCTGAAGAGAGCAGCAGATCTCCCAGCACAGCATTCAAGCTCTGCTAAGGGACAGACTGCCTACTCAAGTGGGTCCCTGACTCCTGTGCCTCCTGACTGGGAGATACCTCCCAGCAGTGGTTGACAGACACCTCATACAGGAGAGCTCTGGCTGGTATCTGGCAGGTGCCCCTCTGGGACAAAGCATCCAGAGGAAAGAAAAGGCAGCAATCTTTGCTGTTCTGCAGCCTCCACTGGTGATGCCCATGAAAACAGGGTCTGGAATGGACCTCCAGCAAACTCCAACAGACCTGCATCAGAGGGGCCTGACCATTAGAAGGAAAACTAACAAACAGAAAGGAATAGCACCAACATCAACAAAAAGGATGTCCACACAGAAACCCCATTCGAAGGTCACTAACATCAAAGACCAAAGGTAGATAAATCCGTGAAGATGAGGAAAAACCATCTTAAAAAGGTTGAAAATTCCAAAAACCAGAATGCCTCTTCTCCTCCAAAGGATCACAACTCCTCGCCAGCAAGGAAAGAAAACTGGATGGAGAATGAGTTTGATGAACTGACAGAAGTAGGCTTCAGAAGGTGGCTAATAGCAAACTCCTCCAAGCTAAAGGAGCATGCTTTAACCCAATGCAAGGAAGCTAAGAATCTTGGAAAAATGGTTAGAGGAGGCCTGTAATCCTGGCACTTTGGGAGGCTGAAGAGTTTGAGACCAGCCTGGGCAACATGGTGAAACCCTGTCTCTACTAAAATCCAAAAAAAGTAGTGGGCCAGGGTGGCATGCACCTGTAGTCCTAGCTAATTGGGAGGCTGAGGCAGGAGAACTACTTGAACCCGGGAGGCAGAGGTTGTAGTGAGCCAAGATCGCACCACTACATTCTAGACTGGGTGACACAGCAAGACTCCATCTCTTAAAAAACAAAAACAAAAGCAAACACACACACACACACACACACACACGAAAAAAGGTTAGAGGAAATGCTAAGTAGAATAAACAGTTTAGAGAAGAATATAATTGATCTGATGGAGCTGAAAAACACAGCACAAGAACTTTGGGAAGCATACACAGGTATCAAAAGCTGAATCAATCCAGTGGAAGAAGGGATATCAGAGATTGAAGATCAGCTTAATGAAAAAAGCGTGAAGACAATATTAGAGAAAAGAAAGAATGAAAAGGAATGAACAAAGCCTTGAAAAAAATATGAAACTATGTGAAAAGACTAAACCTATGTTTAATTGGTGTGCCTGAAAGTGATGGGGAGAATGGAACCAAGTTGGAAAACACACTTCAGTATATCATCCAGGAGAACTTCCCCAACATGGCAAGATAGGCCAACAATCAAATTCAGAAAATATGTAGAACACCACAAAGATACTCCTCAAGAAGAGCAACCCCAAGACAATAATGGTCAGATTCGCTAAGGTTGAAATGAAGTAAAAAACTGTTAAGGTCAGCCAGAGAAAAAGATCGGGTTACCCACAAAGGGAAGCCCATCAGACTAACAGTAGATCTCTCTGCAGAAACCCTACAGCCAGAAGACAGTGGGGGCCAATATTCAACATCCTTAAAGAAAAGAATTTTCAACCCAGAATTTCACATCCAGCCAAACTAAGCTTCATAAGTGAAGTAGAAATAAAATCCTTTACAAACAAGCAATAGCTGAGAGATTTTGTCACCACCAGGCCTGCCTTATAAGAGCTACTGAAGGAAGCACTAAATATGGAAAGAAAAAACTGGTACCAGCCACTACAGAAACATACCAAGTCTTAAAAACCATCGACACTATGAAGAAACCGCATCAACTAACAGGAAAACTAACCAGCTAGCATCATAATGGCAGGATAAATTTCACACATAACAATATGAACCTTAAATGTAAACAGACTAAATGCCCCAACTAAAACACACAGATAGACAAATTGGGTAGAGTCAAGACCCATCAGTGTGCTATATTTGGGAGACCTATCTCACGTGCAAAGACACACATAAGCTCAAAATAAAGGGATGGAGGAAGATTAACCAAGCAAATGGAAAGCAAAAAAAACAGAGGTTGCAATCCCTGTCTCTGATAAAACAGACTTTAAACCAAGAAAAAAACAAAAAAAGTCAAAGAAGGGCATTACATAATGGTAAACGGATCAATGCAACAAGAAGACCTAACTATCCTAAATATATATGCACCCAATACAGGAGCACCCAGATTCATAAAGCAAGTTCTTAGAGACCTACAGAGAGATTTAGCCTCCCACACAATAATAGTGGGAGACTTTAACACCCAAATGTCAATATTAGACAGATCAACGAGATGAAATTATCCAGGATATTCAGGACTTGAACTCAGCTCTGGACCAAATGGACCTAATAGACATCTACAGAACTCTCCACCAAATATCAACAGAATACACATTCTTCTCAGTACTACATCACACTTATTGTAAAATTGATCACATAACTGGAAGTAAAACACCCCTCAGCAAATGCAAAAGAACACAAAATCATAACAGTCTCTCAGACCACAGTGCAGTCAAATTGGAACTCAGGATTAAGAAACTCACTCAAAACTACACAACTACATGGAAACTAAACAACCTACTCCTGAATGACTACTGGATAAATAATAAATTCAGGCAGAAATAAATAAGTTATTTGAAACCAATGGGAACAAAGACAATGTACTGGAATCTCTGGGACACAGCTAAAGCAGTGTTTACAGGGAACTTCATAGCACTAAATGCCCACAGGAGAAGGCAGGAAAGATTTAAAATTGACACACTAATACCACAATTGAAAGAACTAGAGAAGCTGGGCACGGTGGCTCACGCCTGTAATCCCAGCATTTTGGAAGGCCAAGGTGGGCGGATCACAAGTTCAGGAGATCGAAACCATCCTGGCTAACACAGTGAAACCCTGTCTCCACTAAAAATACAAAAAATTAGCCAGGCGTGGTGGCGGGCATCTGTAGTCCCAGCTGCTGGGGAGTCTGAGGCAGGAGAATGGCATAAACCTGGGAGGCGGAGGTTGCAGTGAGCCGAGATTATGCCACTGCACTCCAGCCTGGGCAACAGAGTGAGACTCCGTCTCAAAAAAAAAAAAAAAAAAAAGAAAGCAAGAGCAAAGAAATTGAAAACCTAGCAGAAGACAAGAAATAACTAAGATCAGAGCAGAACTGAAGGAGCTACAATCATGAAAAACCCTTCAAAAAAAATCAACAAATCCAGTAGCTGTTTTTTTGAAAAAGATTAACAAAATAGATAGACTGATATCCAGACTAATAAAGAAGAAAAGAGAGAAGAATCAAATAGACACAAGAAAGAAAGATAAAGGGGATATCACCACTCATCCCACAGAAATACAAAATACCATCAGAGAATACTATAAACACCTCTATGCAAATAAACAAGAAAACCTAGAAGAAATAGATAAATTCCTGGACACACACACACCCTCCCAAGACTAAACCAGGAAGAAGTCAAATCCCTGAATAGACCAATAACAAGTTCTGAAATTGAGGCAGTAATTAATAGCCTACCAACCCAAAAAAGCCCAGGACTAGACAGATTCACAGCCGAATTCTACCACAGGTACAAAGAGGAGGTGGTACCAATCCTTCTGAAACTATTCAAAACCATAGAAAAAGAGGGACTCCTCCCTAACTCATTGCTTGGGGCCAGAATCTTCCTGATACTAAAACCTGGCAGAGACACAACAACAACAAATTTCAGGCCAATATGCCTGATGAACAACAATGCAATAATCCTCAATAAAATACTGGCAAACCAAATCCAGCACCACATCAAAAAGCTTCTCCACCATGATCAAGTTGGCTTCATCCCTGGGATGCAAGGCTGGTTCAACATATGCAAATCAATAAACATAATCCATCACATAAACAGAACCAGTGACAAATATCACATAATTATCTCAATAGATGCAGAAGAGGCCTTCAATAAAATTCAACACCACTTCATGCTAAAAACTCTCAATAAACTAGGTATTGATAGAACATATCTCAAAATAATAAAAGCTATTTATGACAGACTCACAGCCAATATCACACTGAATGGGCAAAAGCTGAAAGGAATCCCTTTGAAAACTGGCAGAAGACAAGGATCCCTCTCTCACCACTCCTATTCAACATAGTATTGGAAGTTCTGGCTAGGGCAATGAGGCAAGATAAATAAATAAAACGTATTCAAATAGGAAGAGAGGAAGTCAAATGTCTCTGTTTGCAGATGACATAATTGGATATTTAGAAAACCCCATCGTCTCAGCCCAAAACCTCCTTAAGCCGATAAGCAACTTCAGCAAAGTCTCAGGATACAAAATCAATGTGCAACAATCACAGGCATTCCTATGTAGCAAAAACAGACAAACAGAGAGCCTAATCATGAGTGAACTCCCATTCACAATTGCTACAAAGAGAATAAAATACTTAGGAATACAACTTACAAGGGATGGGAAGGACCTCTTCAAGGAGAACTACAAACCACTGTTCAACAAAATAAAAGAGGACACAAGCAAATGGAAAAACATTCCATGCTCATGCATAGAAAGAACTAATATTGTGAAAATGGCCATACTGCCCAAACTAACTTATAGATTCAATGCTATCCCCATCAAGCTACTATTGACTTTCTTCATAGAATTAGAAAAAACTACTTTAAATTTCATATGGAATCAAAAAGGGCCCATATAGCCAAGACAATCCTCAGCAAAAAGAACAAAGTTGGAGGCATCATGCTATCTAACTTCAAACTATACTGCAAGGCTACAGTAACTAAAACAGCATGGTACTGGTACAAAAACAGATATAAAGACCAATGGAATGGAACAGTGGCCTCAGAAATAATGCCACATATCTCCAACCATCTGATCTTTGACAAATCTGACAAAAACAAGCAATGGGGAAAGAATTCCCCATTTCATAAATAGTGTTGGGAAAACTGGGTAGCCATAGGCAGAAAACTGGAACTGGACCCCTTCTTTACATCTTATACAAAAATTAACTCAAGATGGATTAAAGACTTAAACATAAGACCTAAAACCATAAAAACCCAGAAGAAAACCTAGTCAGTACCATTCAGGACATAGGCATGGGCAAAGACTTCATGACTAAAACACCAAAAGCAATGGCAACAAAAGCCAAAATTGACAAATGGGATCTAATTAAACTAAAGAGCATCTGCCCAGCAAAAGAAACTGTCATCAGAATGACCAGGCAACCTACAGAATGGCAGAAAATTTTTGCAATCTAAGCATCTGACAAAGGACTAATATCCAGAATCTACAACGAACCTAAACAAATTTACAAGAAAAAAACAAACAACCCCATCAAATAGTGGGCAATGGATATGAACAGACTTTCTCAAAAGAAGACATTTATGCGGCCAACAAACATATGAAAAAAAGCTCATCATCACTGGTCATTAGAGAAATGCAAATCAAAACCACAATGAGATACCATCTCACATCAATTAGAATGGCAATCATTAAAAAGTCAGGAAACAACAGATGCTGAAGAGGATGTGGAGAAATAGGAACACTTTTACACTATTGGGGGGAGAGTGAATTAGTTCAACCATTATGGAAGAAAGTGTGGTGATTCCTCAAGGATCTAGAACCAGAAATACCATTTGACCCAGCATTCCCATTACGGGGTTTATACTGAAAGAATTATAAATCATTCTACTATAAAGACACATGCACACGTATGTTTATTGAAGCAGTGTTCACAATAGCAAAGACTTGGAACCAACCCAAATGCCCATCAATGATAGACTGGATAAAGAAAATGTGGCACATGTACACCATGGAATACTATGCAGCCATAAAAAAGGATGAGTTCATGTCCTTTGCAGGGACATGGATGAAGCTGGAAACCATCATTCTCAGCAAACTAACACAGCAACAGAAAGCCAAACACTGCATGTTCTCACTTATAAGTGGGAGTTGAACAATGAGAACGCATGGACATAAGGAGGGGAACATCACATACTGGGGCCTGTCAGTAGATGGGGACTAGGGGAGGGATAGCATTAGAATAAATACCTAATGTAGACTACAGGTTGATAGGTGCAATAAACCACCATGGTCCAAGTATACCTATGTAACAAACCTGCACATTCTGCACATGTATCCCAGAACTTAATGTACAATTTTTAAAAAATCATAAGGGAGTCTGTGTATAGGGCAGACCACTCCTTTCTTTACCACTATCACCATAAAAATATTTACAGACTATAAATATCTTGGTTTCAGGACCCAACTGGTCATCTGATAGTTTAGTTATGGTCTCAGTGCAGAAAGAAAAATATGTTTCTTGGTTTTAGAGGAAGGAAAAGGAAAACAACTCAAATGGTTATATTTTTTAATTCCAAGCTGCAAAGGAAATGTTTTCTTTCACAAAAAACCAATGAAGCAAGACTCCTCTGAATTTTTACATAAAGCTAAAAAAAGTAATATTATTTCAGAAAAGGTGGGCTTCTTATTTGAAAAGATAATGATATTAAGTCAGAGTACCACCGGCAATACAGCATGTAGATGAATGTAGATGAAATGTGTATAGATGTAGCCAACCTGCTACACAGCTTTCCTACTTTAAAAAAATCAAAATTACTTTTCTCCTAAATCTAAGAAAGAGTAAATTTTCCCACTGTCCCCTGTTTTTTAAATCACAGTAAAAAAAGAAAGTGAGAACTAGAGAAAACCTGAAGGGATGGCATTTGTAATTCATTTGAATTTCAGTTCCAGAGAGGTTTTTCTAACTTTTTTTTCCAAAAGGCTAAATACGCATAAAAAATAATAAGAAAAATGTGCTGCTCACTGCATCCTGAATCCTCATTTTTCAAACTGGACCTGTTTGCGAGTGTCAGTTAGAGCCTGCCAACTGTAGAAGCTGTATTCCTGTTGGAAACTCCTAGTGCAAGAATATCATATTTCTTTCAGAGCATAACCATTGCAATTTGCTAATATTCTTAAGGTACGAGGGAAAACTCAGTTTGCTAGCTGTACCCACCAAGTTTGTGTTGGAAGTTGATGATTGTTGGGTGCACAGAGAGTTTTTTTTTTTTTAGATTCCAAATGTTTTCTATTTGTTTGTTGTTGTTTTCCCTTTTTAAAGACATACTCATCCATCAAATGAGTAGGTTAAGATTTTCTTTCCTGGTTGGGAAAGAATCTGTTCTTTCCCCCCTTTTTGTGGCAATTCGTTATATTTACAAGATTGATCACTGGCTATAAATCTCATGTGTCAAAGGTACTTTGGCCTGTTCTTTGCTGCATCATTGTGAAATATTAGTAAATCAAATATAACCGACTGTGTCATCCAATGTATGTGTTTCTGAAAGTGGAAGCCAAATGTAAGTAAATTGAATTGGCTGACTTCTAAGAACCAGAGAGCTGTATGAGGTAGTTTGGACTGAGTACAATCCCAGTCCTCACTCATTATACTCCTTTCACTTCAGTAACCAACTTCTCTAACTGCAAACCCCTGTTTTGGAAAGGCTAGTCGTTGTTTACAATGATGCACCATTATGCAGCCAAGTGAAATGGAATTTGGAATCTTCCATCCCTTCATCTCTCAGTGCACAAACAGTTGTATCAGCTTTGCCTGCAAATTCAGTCACGCTGCAGGTGTGTGTTCCTTCCAACTACAACCACATCAGGTCCAATTAGACTTCTCACAGTATTTTTGGAAGAGAAGAAGATATCTCCCTTCTTTCCATTCTTCTTCTTCTTCTTCTTCTTCTTCTTCTTCTTCTTCTTCTTCTTCTTCTTCTTCTTCTTCTTCTTCTTCTTCTTCTCCTCCTCCTCCTCCTCCTCCTCCTCCTCCTCTTCCTCCTTCTCCTCCTCCTCCTTCTTCTTCTTCCTCTTCCTCTTCTCCTTCTTCTTTTTTTTTTTTTTTACCAGGTTATCATCTGGTGCAGAGGTCACAAACTCAACCATTAGGGATTTGATAGGTCACATAAATGAGGAAATTGAGTAGGTGGGAACTACAGTGAATTAGAGATTGCATGTCCGATTTATAGAGGGAAGTCACTACTTTATTTTGACCAAATTTATTTCACATAAGTATTTGAACTCCTGAAGCCAAATCTTTCCATTTTACAAGAGAAATTGTCTATCAGTCAAGATTCAATCAAGAGAACTATGCAAATCCAAATTTTTATGATATATCCCAATTTCTACATGTAGCCAACTAACAGCTTCTTTTATACTTGTTATTGATATATGATAGCTGTACACATTTTGGGGGTACATGTGATATTTTTATACGTGTATACAATGTGTAATGATCAGATCAGGTTAAAGACATACACACATATATGCCCTGCTTATCAATTAAGCTAGTGGGGCTCCAATTTGTGATAGTATTATAACAATATTTCTGTAGACACACCAATGAAAAAACTTAGCCTCAAAATATTTTACCGAAGTTATAATCTCAACCTTCTCAGAACTGTAGGACACATTCAGCTCAGCAACTGCAGGCCATTTAGTTTTGTGATCATTCATCTATTTACTTGTTTATGCACCAAACATTTACAGAGTGTCTATGCTAGAGGAAGGATGTATAGAGAGAAATAAGACATGGTACTTGTCTTTAAGGAGCTTATAAACTACCCAGGAGGTCTGACCTGTAAACTAAATTAGGCCAGGCACAGTGGCTCATGCCTGTAATCCCAGCACTTTGGGAGACTGAGAGACGGGTGGATTACTTGAGCTCAGGAGTTGGAGACCATCCTGGGCAACATGGTGAAACTCTTTTTCTATCAGAAAATACAGAAAAACAATTAGCTGGGCCTGGTGATGTGGCCTGTGGGCTCAGCTACCTGGGAGGTGGGAGGATTGCTTAAGCCAGGGAAACAGAGGTTGCAGTGAGCCAAGATTGCACCACTGCACTCTAGCCTGGGCAACAGAGCAAGACTCTGTCTCAAAAAAAAAAAAAAAGAAAGAAAGAAAAACTAAACTAAATTAATACGTGCATTAACAGCTTATTACAGGAATTTATTTAATGCAAAGAAACAAACTTGGGTCATTTAAAAATTAAAACCACAGTTCTGCTTACCCTTTCCCCAATCTCCCATGCACAATTCTCCCCACCTAATCTGCATGTCTCATATGCTAATCATTGTATAGACTGAAGGAGTTAGGAATATTTGCTGGCTGTTTCACACTTACAACTGACTAAATTTCATTACTCTACCAAACTGTGCATGCCAAGAAGCTAGTTACACACCCACCTTCTCAGACACTCTGTATATGTGACTGGACGTATATAACTTAAGATGGAAGAGAAATAAAGACTGTTTCTTGTTGTTTTAACTTTTCTCATCTTAATTTCTCCCTTATCCTCTATACCTCTTAATACCCTCACTTTAACATTCATTTCCATGTATAGGTAGAACATAGCAAAACACCTGGCATGATTTTTATCCAACAGAAAATAATAGAATAAGATTTAATCTCTCTTAAAAAAATGAAAGTATGTCATTTGCCTTTGAGACTTCCTACCTTGAGCCCTACAATGTAAATAGGTATCCAAATATACTGGACTGAGGAAGGGAGTTAGAATAGTAGGGTTTTTCAGAGTTTGGGAATCATTCAAATTGGAATCATACAATTGGCTGCTGTCATGTGCAACTGAGTTTGGGAGTCCCTATATATTTCTTTTTATTCATAGAATAAAAACTATTTATATCCTCTAGAATAAATTATAAGCTATGTTTCAAGGATAGATTGTATTTGTTGAGCATCTTCTATGTTTTAGGCACTATGTTAGATTTACGGTTGAATTTAATATTTACAGTTACTAGGTAGTGTTACCACATTTCCAGACCTGGGAAACTACAGTAACTTGTACAAAAGGACACACTAATCAGCGACAGTGTCAGAGTAGACACACAGATTTGTCTAACCCTGGGCCTTGCTCCTCTCACTAAACTGCACTGCTGCCCTGAAGTATATCCTTGTTCACTTGGTCACGATTTCACATTTATAGATCCCTTAGCTGCCACTTGATCTTTAAGCCAAAGAAGTAAAAGAAAGCCAGAGAACAGTTAACAATTTCAAATACAGCTGTACCTGTCCAGTTTTCTTAACAAAGTCACAATCTGATTTCAGCCATGGTCGTAGCAAATATACTAGGCAAAATGCTTGTGAATTGGCTTCCCTGGTAATAAGTAGGATCTGGTAACAAGTACAAACATAAGATAATATTGATTACTCTCTTGTAATTTATTGTGGGATGGATTGGCTTCACTGAGACCAAAGATAGATACATTTAATATACGCCATTTTACAATGCAAAGAGACAAATTGTCATTGGTTGCTATTAACATCAACCATCAATGCAACGGTGCTGTCCAGTCTCCCTAACGTCCCTCTTGACCTAGCTGCCTATTTACCCCCACCCGTTAGATATATTGTATACATTAATAAATGCATATACTTAGGTGGTTATGTGTGCCTGTTGTATGCTTTACACACAGTAATTTTCACTCCTCTATCAAATTGAGCATGCAAATAAGCCAATTATATGCCACTGTATTAGTCTGCTTTCACACTGCTATAAAGAACTGCCCAAGACTGGGTAATTTATAAAGAAAAGAAATTTAATTGACACACAATTCCACAATGGCTGGGGAGGCCTCAGAAAACTTACAATCATGGTGGAAGGGGAAGCAGGCACGTCTTACATGGTGGCAGGCAAGAGAAGAAGTGTGAAGGAGGAACTTCCAAACATTTATAAAACCCATCAGATCTTATGAGAACTCACTCACTATCATGAGAACAACATGAGAGAAACTGCCCCCATGAACCAATCACCCCCTCTCTTGATATGTGGGGATTACAATTTGAGATGAGATTTGGGTGAGGACACAGAGCCAAACCGTATCAGCTACCTTTACAGATTCTCAAATCTACATTAAAGAACATAGATTCTACAGTCAACCAGAAGAAGGTTGAAGAGGGTCTAGTGTGAATCAGGTTCCCTCTTACCCACCCACCCACCTCCCAATCTCGCCAATCTATAATCTAGAACTCTAATGAGGTGGGTCCTGTACATCTCCTCTACAACTACAGAAAGAAGTAGGAGAGTAAATATTAAGTATTAATTTCTGGTGTAAATAGTCTAGGAAGGAAAAGAAATCAGGGCACAAATAGAGCCTCATGTCACTTTCCCTACTGCTCTGAGCCAGTCCCTAACTCAAGCTTTTTTCCAGATCCCAAAACCCTTCCATTCAAGGTTATTTCACTACTCCCTCCACATATGTGTTCACTAATTTTTACTATTTAGGATAAATCCAGGTACATCATGAGCCTTTGTTTTCCTTTCTAAAGGGACCCATGGTGATGGGAGAATCTACTTCCTACCTAGTATGACCACATTTGCCATTGGACATTCTGATTCCAATTGTAAGAATCTGTGCTAGTGAAAGAGATTCTCCATGAAATTCCCATGATCCATTCCATGGTGCCCCATTATTTAATTCCAGCCCTGGCCCCTCAAAATTAGGGGACGTTGATAGTATTTTTTTCTAGGAGATTTGTCCATTTACTCTGTGAAATTACTCTACTTTATTAAAAGGGAAGTTTGTAGATCCCTTAATGATTTTTTAAAATTTGGTCCCATCTGCAATTAATCTAGCAAATTTATTAAAGCTTGTAGCACATAGATGACCTTCTTCAAAATTTCATGTACAACTTCTCTATTTCTGTATTCTTTTATTATTTTTAATTAAGAGTAGGAAGATTCTATTATACCACTGTTCATGCTTCCATTTTCCCAGTCTTTCATTGAGACTTCTATGTTTCTTTGTTTAGAATTCCATACTCAACTTCCCCCATTCTGGAATTTTGATTAAAATATTAATTTTCATCCATGGGAGTTTTCTGATGTTCAAAAGGTCTTTTGTGCCCAGAAAAGACTATTTTGAATTATGTGTGATTTAAATATTCTATGTAATGAATTTCCCAACTAAAAACAGAAATTTTCCTTAAGCTTTTAAGTCCACCTTAAAAAGTTCTTTCATCTGCAAATGTAGCAAATTTTATATTAAACAAGAAAAATAATTTTCAGGAGAATCTTTATTTAATGTTTGGCTAACTAAAGTAGAAAAAATTCCACATAAATGTTCAATTTACGGATTTAATTAATTTTTATAACTATTTAAATTTCACTTTTTAGATTAGTATATTTCATTTCCTTTTGAGGAACTTTCAATGCTTGGGTAGGCAAGCACACAGTACTACTAAGAAAATCCTTCCTAGAACTTATACAATTCATTTGGCTAATAAATTGTGTGTGTTTTTATGTTTGTGGGGTAGGAAGAAAGAATGAATTAATCTGAAGTTCTTAATACAAATATTCCAATAGTGTTTTAAAATTAGGCAAATTATCTTAACTTTCAACTTAAAGTCAAAAACCTAATATCAATTACTTTTTTAAACTTGGAATCACAGGATTCAGCTTACAAATTCTCTAAAATTTCAAATTCCCTTTAACATTATAAACTAGTTATATAACATATATACATATGATTCTTAGTTCAGCACAAAATGATTTTTAAGCTATGGACTTAATTTCCTCATCATCTGAATAATATAATTAACAAGATGAACTCAAGAATTACATATCAAACTTCAGATCTTTAAAACTGAGACTGTACATTCTTTTCAAACAACAATGGAACGCTGACAAAAACCGACTATATACCAAGCAACCAAAAAAAAACTTCAATAAGTTTCACAGAGCATGTAAACAGACCATGTAACATTGCCAAAATATTACAAAATTCAAAAAGAATAATAAAGAACAAAAGAAATCCATTGATTTGGACATTTAAAAATATTTCAGGCTGGGCGCGGTGGCTCAAGCCTGTAATCCCAGCACTTTGGGAGGCCGAGACGGGCGGATCACGAGGTCAGGAGATCGAGACCATCCTGGCTAACACAGTGAAACTCCGTCTCTACTAAAAATACAAAAACTAGCCGGGTGAGGTGGCGGGCGCCTGTAGTCCCAGCTACTCGGGAGGCTGAGGCAGGAGAATGGCGTAAACCCGGGAGGCGGAGCTTGCAGTAAGCTGAGATCTGGCCACTGCACTCCAGTCCGGGCGACAGAGTGAGACTCCGCCTCAAAAAAAAAAAAAAAAAAAAAAAAAAAATATATATATATATATATATATATATATATATTTCAGTAAAAATTAAAACATAATTAAATAATTTGTTTAATAGCAATACTGGATACCAACACATAATCATTGGCAATATTCCTTACTGAGCCTCCTTGCAGCTACCATCTACCTTTTAATTCGTCTTCCTTATTCTGAAGCACATTAGTACTTGTCTCACCATTTTTATCTCCAGTGCTTATTCTCATCATTCTTGGTAAGGTTAAATTTATATAAACAATTAATCCACAATCTTGAAAGTTCAAGTTCTAGACTTTCTCAATTGCAAAGTGACTTCTTCCACAGCTAAAGAAAGAATATTCCTTTAAATTCGTATTGGAAATTTGTTACCAGAGTATCCTCACAGTACTATATTATTCATTCCATAATAACTACTCTACTAAGATATACTTTACTTAGGTCCTATAAGGTTGCCCAACTCCATAGTTTGTCTAATTATTCTATTTTAACGCTGAATACTGAAAGTACAAGTATTCCTGCAAGTATAGCAAAATATAATAAAATTAAGTACTGAGATGTAACTGAAAGACTCTTAGCAACCATTTTAAAACAAATACATTTTTAAAACCCATCTGCAGGGATCTGATTTCTAGTGTCACAATGAAACTATTCCAAAACTCAACCTTAAGTTGGTATGCTGCCTACTATGCTGGACACATAGTTCATATTATTATAGAGTTATTGACTGATTGATGTAATTTATTTCAATAGCATTTGCACAACATTTACTTATTAGACTCCTCAAGGAATGTCTAAGAAGAATAGTGATGAAATATAAATAAAGACATTTAAAATCACATCCATCTACAAAGCAACAATATCTAGTTGGAAAGAGAAAATTAACAAAGATGAAAGAAAAAGAGAAAAATTGATTTATGGTATGATATTGACTCTGAATATATGTCAGTATTAGATAAAAATTGTTATAAACTGTATAGATTATCCACTGACCTATCGTGAATTACCCAATAGGGGTTTATATTCCTTATATAAAAAGAAACATGTTGCTATAGATAAGCAGAACAGGGCTGGGACAGTAGCTCCATGATGTTATCAACATTCCAGTTTCCTTCCCTCTTTCCATTTTGTCATGGTTAGCATTTAGCTTTCATTCCTTTGTTTATTTTGTAAACATAAAACGACAGCTCCATCTGCAACTTCAGGTTTAGATGTTAGAAAGAATATAAAGGAAGCACCAAGGAGGAAAAGTGATGCCAGGTCTATATCGGGAGAACGATTCCTAGAAACTCATTTATGTTTCAGTAGACAGAATATTAACATCCTTGCTCAAAAAAAGAAAAAAAGAAAAGAAAAGCTGGCCAGAATAAAATTGGGATTCCATAAGAAGAAGGAAATGGAGGAGGATAGTAGGTGGATGATCATTTCTGTATGCAATCTTGAGAGTTGGAAGAAGGGAGAAAATTCTTGGCAAGTGTTACTGGAAAAGGTTTCATGGAGGAAGTGGAACAAGAGGTAGATTTTAAGAGATGGCAGCATTTAGATATCCAGAAGAAGATAAAGTTTTTCCAGTAGTGTGAACAGCATAAAGAAAAGTGAAAGGTAAGTTTGAATGATTAATCTGACATATTTAGAGAACAGATTAAATTGGAGACAGTTCCAAGGAGCTACGAATTGGTGGAGATTTCAAATCATGGTGCTCTTTGACAGAAAGACTTTGTACTTGACATGGAGTACATGAGGAATCTGTTGGAAGTGTGCAGCAAGGGGAAGAATGTATTTAACTAATAGTTTAACAAGGCTTGCTGTGGTTGCTGAATGTAGTATAGGTTAAAATGGAAAGAAACTAGACCTATGAAGTCACTGAATAACATTAAAGTGCTTTCGCTGCAACAATTACGGTTGTTGCCCAACTCAAAGTCTTAGCATTATCGTAACACAGTGTTTCCTGACAGGTGAGTCATAAACTGTCAATTGTCCATGACGTACTCTCTGATCCTCTCAGAAAATGTACTATTCATTCTTGAGACTTCACTAACAGTCATTATCAGAACAATATTGTCAGCATATTTTTCAACATATGAGTATATTCTACGTTGGATTGCTGCAATTGTGCTTTTGAGGAGCAAATATAAGTGGCGATTTTTTAAAAGGAGGCTATTTTTATTTTGGTCAGCATGTTTAAAGTTAAGTGTTGACGGCATCCATGTGTGGAGAAGTGTGTGAAGACTAATTTTTATGCCAGTGTCCTTTTCAAACACTGTGCATCCAGAGTCTGGTTTAATGGCCTGTCTGACTCACTCTTCACTCCTTCCCCCACCCCTCCACTCCCCATCCCTGGGGCAACTCAAATTTCTGCTGCAGGAGTTGAGCCCCACCCCCAGCTTGGAGACCAATCTTGCTTTCTTCTATAAGAGGAGGAATTCTGAAACCATAAGCAAGTAGCTCAGTGACTCAGCAACCCAGCATGAAGTCATCCTTGCTTCTGGACAGGGTTAATCTTTGCATCTCTTTCCGGTAACTAAATTTTTCCTTCTTGAACACCCTATTGTGATGGTGACTCAGTGTCCTCTTTTACCAGAGCTAAAATCTCATCTGGATGCTGTTGGTCGTCCTGAAGCCAGTGTTCTACCCCTGAGTCCTATCCATCCACCCTCTGGCAATTCTTCCTCATGCTTAAATTCCCAGGAGCTCAAATGCCCAGTATTTATTTCCTGTTTTGTATTGCTTAGAGTTGTCTGGTCTCCTGAGTCAAGCCATTAAAATTTGCCCTTCACTTTTATGAATGTTTACATCTCAGAGCCAGTCTATCAGCCTTTAATTTGTGGAAGGATTTTCCACCCAACTACATTTTCATTTATTATAGTTTCCCTTCCCCATTTCAAGCAGATAGCCAGGCCCTTACTATTTCCTTGGCTTCGATAATTTTGATGAGAAGAAGGCAGAAACTGCTTGATGAAGATGAATTTTTGTGTGTGTGGCTTTAGAAAAAATTACTGAAGAGTTTATGTTAAATATTTTAAAAGGGTAGAAGAAAGAAATGTAGACCAGGCAGTTTCTTCATAGTGTCGATGGTCTTTACAATTTGGTATGTTTTTGCAGTGGCTGGTATCGGTTTTTCCATCTCATATTTAGTGCTTCCTTCAGGAGCTCTTATAAGGCAGGTATGGTGGTAGCAAAATCTCTCAGCATTTGCTTGTCTGTAAAGGATTTTATTTCTCCTTCATTTATGAAGCTTAGTTTGGCTGGATATGAAATTCTGGGGTGAAAATTATTTTCTTTAAGAATGTTGAATATCGGCCCCCACTCTCTTCTGGCTTGTAGGATTTCTGCAGAGAAATCAGCTGTTAGTCTGATGGGCTTCCCTTTGTGGGTAACCTGACCTTTCTGTCTGATTGCCCTTAACATTTTTTCCTTCATTTCAACCTTGGTGAATCTGATGAATATGTGTCTTGGGGTTGCTTTTCTCAAGGAATATCTTTGTGGTGTTCTCTGCATTTCCTGAATTTGAATGTTGGCCTGTTTTGCTAGGTTGGAGTTCTCCTGGATAATATTCTAAAGAGTGTTTTCCAACTTGTTTCCTTTCTCCCCATCACTTTCAGGTACACCAGTTGAACTAGGTTTGGTCTTTTCACATAGTCTCATATTTCTTGGAGGGTTTGTTCATTCCTTTTCATGCATTTTTCTCTAATCATGTCATCACGCTTTATTTCATTAAGTTGATCTTCAATCTCTGATAGCCTTTCTTCCCCTTGATCAATTCAGCTGTTGATACTTGTATATGCATCACGAAGTTCTCCTGCTGTGTTTTTCAGCTCCATCAGGTCATTTATGTTCTTCTCTAAACTGGATATTCTAGTTATCAATTCTTCTATCCTTTTTTCAAGGTTCTTAGTTTCCTTGCATTGGTAAGAACATGCTCCTTTAGCTCGGAGGAATTTGTTATTACCCACCTTCTGAATCCTACTTCTGTCAATTTGTCAAACTCATTCTCCATCCAGTTTGGTTCCCTTGCTGGCAAGGAGTTGTGATCCTTTGGAGGAGAAGAGGCATTCTGGTTTTGGGAATTTTCAACCTTTTTGTGCTGGTTTTCCTCATCTTTGTGGATTTATCTACCTTTGGTCTTTGATGTTGGTGACCTTCGAATGGGGTTTCTGTGTGGACATCCTTTTTGTTGATGTTGATGCTATTCCTTTCTGTTTGTTAGTTTTCCTTCTAACCATCAGGCCCCTCTGCTGCAGGTCTGTTGGAATTTGCTGGAGGTCCACTCCAGATGCTCTTTGCCTCACCAGCAGAGGCTACAGAACAGCAAAGATTGCTGCCTGTTCCTTCCTCTGGAAGCTTCATTCCAGAGGGGCACCCACCACATCCCAGCCAGAGCTCTCCTGTATGAAGTGTCTGTCGACCCCAGCTGGGAGGTGTCTCCCAGTCAGGAGGCACGGGGTTCAGGGACCAATTGAGGAGGCAGTCTGTCCCTTAGCAGAGCTAGAACACTGTGCTGGGAGATCCACTGTTGTCTTCAGAGCCAGCAGGCAGGAACATTTAAGTTTACTGAACCTGCACCCACAGCTGCCCCTTCCCCCAGGTGCTCTGTCCCAGGGAGATGGGAGTTTTATCTATAAACCCCTGATTGGGCCTGCTGCTTTTCTTTCAGAGATGCCCTGCCCAGAGAGGAGGAATCTAGAGAGGCAGTCTGGCTACTGTGGCTTTGCGGAGCTGCAGTGGACTTGGCTCAGTTCCAACTTCCAGGCAGCTTTGTTTACACTGTGAGGGGAAAACCACCTACTCAACCCTCAGTAAGGGTAGACGCCCCTCCCCTCACCAAGATCGAGTGTCCCAGGTTGACTTCAGACTGCTGTGCTGGCAGCAAGAATTTCAAACCAGTGGATCTTAGCTTCCTGGGGTCCATGGGGGTGGGATCCGCTGAGCTACACCACTTGGCTCCCTGGCTTCAGCCCCCTTTATAGGTGAGTGAATGGTTCTATCTTGCTGGTGTTCCAGGAGCCACTGGGGTATGAAAAATAACTCCTGAAGTCAGTGTCTTCCCAGATGGCCACCCAGTTTTGTGCTTGAAACCCAGGGCCCTGGTGGTATAGACACCTGAGGGAATCTTCTGGTCTGTGGGTTGAGAAGACCTTGGGAAAAGTGTAGGAACTGGGCTGGAATGCACAGTTCCTCATGGCACAGTTCCTTCACGGCTTCCCTTGGCTAGGGGAGGGAGTTCCCTGAACCCCTGTGCTTCCCAGGTGAGGCAACGCCCCACCCTGCTTCAGCTCGCCCTCTGTGGGCTGCACCCACTGTTTAACCAGTCCCAATGAGATGAACTGGGTGCCTCAGTGGAAATGAAAAATCACCCACCTTCTGCATTGATCTTGCTGGGAGCTGCAGACCAGAGTTGTTCCTATTAGGCCACCTTGCCAGCATCAACTAATGGGTAAAATAACCAGTAGCATCATAATGACAGGATCAAATTCACACATGTCAGTATTAACCTTAAATGTAAATGGGCTAAATTCCCCAATTAAAAGACACAGACTGGCAAACTGGATAAAAAGTCAGGACCCATCTGTGTCCTACATACAAGAGACATATCTCATGTGCAAAGACACACATAGGTTCAAAGTAAAGGGATAAAAGAATATTTACCAAGTAAATGGAAAGCAAAAAAGCAAATTAAAAAAAGCAGGGATTAAAATCCTTGTCTCTAATAAAAGAGACTTCAAGCCAACAAAGTTCAAAAATGACAAAGAAGGGCATTACATAATGGTAAACGGATCGATGCAACAAGAAGACCTAACTATCCTAAATATATATGTACCCAATAAAGAAGCACCCAGATTCATAAAGCAAGTTCTTAGAGACCTAGAGAGAGAATTAGACTCCCACACAATAATAGTGGGAGACTTTAAAACCCAACTGTCAATATTAGACAGATCAATGAGATAGAAAATTAACAAGGATAATTAGGATTTGAACTCAGCTCTGGACCAAGCAGGCCTAATGGACACCTAAAGAACTCTCCACCCCAAATCAAAAGAATACACATTCTTCTCAGCACTACATCGTACTTATTCTAAAATTGACCACATAATTGGATGTAAAACACTCCTCAGCAAATGCAAAAGAACAGAAATCATAACAAACAGTCTTTTAGACCACAGTGCAATTGAACTAGAACTCAGGATTAAGAAACTCACTCAAAACCACACAACTACATGGAAACTTAACAACCTGCTCCTGAATGACTACTGGGTAAATAGTGAAATTAAGGTAAAAATAAATAAGTACTTTGAAACCAATGAGGACAAATACACATGTACCAGAATCTCTGGGACATAGCCAAAGCAGTGTTTAGAGGGAAATTTACAGCACTAAATGCCCACAGGAGAAAGAAAAGATCTAAAACGGATACCCTAGCATCACAATGAAAAGAACTAGAGAATCAAGAGCAAGCAAATTGAAAACCTAGCAGAAGACAAGAAATTACTAAGATCAGAGCAGAACTGAAGCAGATACAGATACGAAGAGCGCCTCAAAAAATCAACGAATCCAGGAGCTGGTTTTTTGAAAAGATTAACAAAATAGATAGACCGATATCCAGACTAATAAAGAAGAAAAGAGAGAAGAATCAAATAGACACAAGAAAAAATGACAAAGGGGATGTCACCACTGATCTCACAGAAATACAAAGTACCATCAGAGAATACTATAAACACTTCTCTGCAAATAAACAAGAAAACCCAGGAGAAATGGATACATTCCTGGACACACACACCCTCCCAAGACTAAACCAGGAAGAAGTCAAATCTCTGAATGAACCAATAACAAGTTCTGAAATTGAGGCAGTAATTAATAGCCTACCAACCCCAAAAAGCCCAGGACCAGACAGATTCACAGCTGAATTCTACCACAGATACAAAGAGGAGGTGGTACCATTCCTTCTGAAATTATTCCAAACAATAGAAAAAGAGGGACGCCTCCCTAACTCACTTTATGAGACCAGCATCATCCTGATACCAAAACCTGGCAGAGACAAACAAAAAAAGAAAAATCAGGCCAATAACCCAGATGAACTTTGATGCAAAAATCTTCAGTAAAATACTGGCAAACTGAATCCAGCAGTATATCAAAAAGCTTCTCCACCACGATCAAGTCAGTTTCATCCTTGGGATGCAAAGCTGGTTCAACATATGCAAATCAATAAACATAATCATCACATAAACAGAACTAATGGCAAAAACCACATGATTATCTCAATAGATGGAGAAGAAGCCTTCAATAAAATTCAACACCCTTTCATGCTAAAAACTCTCAATAAATTCGGTATTGATAGAACATATCTCAAAATAATAAGAGCTATTTACGTCAAACTCACAGCCAATATCATACTGAATGGGCAAAAGCTGGAAGCATTGCATTTGAAAACTGGCAGAAGACAAGGATGCCCTCTCTCACAACTCCTATTCATCATAGTATTGGAAGATCTGGTGAGGGGAACCAGTTAGGAGAAAGAAATAAAGGATATTCAAACAAGAAGAGAAGAAGTCAAATTGTCGCTGTTTGCAGATGACATAATTGGATATTTAGAAAACCCCATTGTCTCAGCCCAAAACCTCCTTAAGCTGATAAGCAACTTCCGCAAAGTCTCAGGATACAAAATCAATGTGCAATAATCACAAGCATTCCTATATAACAATAATAGACAAACAGAAAGCCAAATAATGAGTGAACTCCCATTCACAATTGCTACAAAAAGAATAAAATACCTAGGAATACAACTTACAAAGGATGTGAAGGATGTCTTCAAGGAGAACTACAAACCACTGCTCAAGGAAATCAGAGAGGACACAAACAAATGGAAAAAACTCCATGCTCATGGATAGCAGGAATCAATATCGTGAAAATGGCCATACTGCCCAAAGTAATTTACAGATTCAATGCTATCCCCATCAAGCTGCCACTGACTTTCTTCACAGAATTAGAAAAAACTACTTAAAATTTCATATGGAATCAAAAAGAGCCTGTACAGCCAAGACAATCCTAAGCAAAAAGAACAAAGCTGGAGGCATCATGCTACCTAACTTCAAACTATACTACAAGGCTACAGTAACCAAAACAGCATGGCACTCATACAAAAACAGACATATAGACCAATGGAACAGAACAGAGACCTCAGAAATAAGGCCACATGTCTACAACCATCTGACCTTTGACAAACCTGACAAAAACAAGCAATGGGGAAAGGATTCCCCATTTCATAAATGGTGTTGGGAAAACTGGGTAGCCTGGATAGGCAGAAAACTGAAACTGGACCCCTTTCTTACACCTTATACAAAAATTAACTCAAGATGGATTACAGGTTTAAAAGTAAGACCTAAAACCATAAAAACCTGAGAAGAAATGATAGGCAGTACCATTCAGGGCACAGGTGGAGCAAAGATTTCGTGACTAAAACACCAAAAGCAATGGCAACAAACACCAAAATTGACAAATAGGATCTAATTAAACTAAAGAGCTTCTGTATAGCAAAATAAACTATCATCAGAGTGAACAGGCCTACAGAATGGGAGAAAATTTTTGCATCTATCCATCTGACATAGGTCTAATATCCAGAGTCTACAAAGAACTTAAACAAATATACAAGAAAAAAACAACCCCATCAGAAAGTGGTCAATGGATATGAACAGACCCTTCTCAAAAGAAGACATTGAGTCGGTCAACAAACATATGAAAAAAAATCTCATTAGCATTGGTCATTAGAGAAATGCAAATCAAAACCACTGTGAGATAACATCTGACACCAGTTAGAATAGTGATCATTAAGAAGTCAGGAAACAACAGATGCTGGAGAGGATATGGAGAAATAGGAACACTTTTACACTGTTGGTGGGAGTGTAAATTAGTTCAACCATTGTGGAAGACAGTGTGGCACTTCCTCAAGGATCTAGAACCAGAAATGCCATTTGACCCAGCATTCCCATTACTGGGTATATACCCAAAGGATTATAAATTATTCTTCTATAAAGACACATGCACACGTATGCTTATTGCAGCACTGTTCACAATAGCAAAGACTTGGAACCAACCCAAATGCCCATCAATGATAGACTGAATAAAGAAAACATGGAACATATACACCATGGAATACTATGCAGCCATAAAAAAGGATGAATTCATGTTCTTTGCAGGGACATGGATGAAGCTGGACACCATCATTCTCAGCACACTAATTCAGGAACAGAAAATCAAACACTGCATGTTCTCACTCATAAGTGGGAGTTGAACAATGAGAACACATGGACAGAGGGAGGGAAACATCACACACTGGGGCCTGTCAGGGGGTGAGGGGCTAGGGGAGGGATAGCATTAGGGGAAATACCCAATGTAGATGACAGTTTATGATGGGTGCAGTAAACCACCATGGCATGTGTATACCTGTGTAAAACCTGCATGTTCTGCACATGTATCCCAGAACTAAAAGTATAATTCAAAAAAAAAAAAAAGAAAAGAAACGTAGGCCAGGCATGGTTGCTCCCACCTATAATCACAGCACTTTGGGAGGCCAAGGTGTGTGGATCACCTGAGCCCAGAAGTTCAAGGCCATTCTGGGCAACATAGAGAAACCCTCTCTCTACAAAAAATAAAAAAATTAGCTAGCGTGGTGGAGCATACCTGTATCTCAGCTACTTGGAATTTTGAGGTGCAAAGATTGCCTGAGCTGGGGAGTTCAAGTCTGCAGTGCACCAAAATGCTGTCACTGCACTCCAGCCTGGGCAACAGAATAAGGCCCTGTCTCAAGAAAAAAAAAAAAAAAACAGGAAGGGAGGGAGGAAGCGGGGGAGGGAGGAAGGGAATAAAGGAAGGAAGGAAGGAAAGAAGGAAGGAAGGAAGGGAGGAAGGAAGGAAGGAAGGAAGGAAGGAAGGAAGGAAGGAAGGAAGGAAAGAAGGAAGGAAGGAAGGGAGGGAGGGAGAGAGGGAGGGAGGGAGGGAGGGAGGGAGGGAGATCAGGTGAAAAAGAAAGAAAAGAAAAGGGAAAGTAATGGAAAGGAAAGGAAAAGAAAATAAAAGGAAGGAGAGGAGAAGAAAGAGAAGAGAAGAGAAGAGAAAGAAGAGAAGAGAAAAGAAAAGAAAAGAGAAAAGAAGTCTATGGAAAGTAAACTCATCTCAGGTCAGTCTCCCTGGGAGTTGATAAGACCAGAGTGGGTAGCTTATGGGATACCAAGAAGCCTAGGCCCAGATACTCCCCATGCCCAAACTTCCCACACTTTGAGAGTGGTACAGACTGGACACTGCTTCAGAAATGGAAAGGACCAGTACAGCTAGAACAAGATTGTCACAGCAGTGAGTGGATGGGAGGCAAGCATAGGAATGAGACTGATGATCCTTCCGGCCTACTGCAGTTGGGGTTCAAAGACGGACTCAACTTAAATTTTAAAAAATAATTTTATAAGACATAAATATAAATAAAATACAAACTCTGCCTTTGAGGAATTTTAAGATCAATATAGAAAATAAGACAAGGTCATTAATATATTATAAATAAATAGGCCAGACATGGTGGTACACATCTGTAGTCCTAACACTGTGGGATGGTGAGGCAGGAGTATTGCCTGAGCCCAGGAGGTCCAGGCTGCAGTGAGTTATAATAGTGCCACTGCATTCCAGCCTGGGTGACACAGTGGGACCCTGTCTCAAATAAATAAATAATAACATAGCATAGCATAGCATAGCATAGCATAACAACATAATATCTGTGTCATTAATGATGTAAAAAAAATTACCTCTGATAGGAAGGATCAGTAACATCTTCATAGAAACTGAAAAAACTGATAAAACATAAGAAAGAATAGTGAAACCCCACCTTTACTAAAAACACAAGTTAGCCGGATATGGTGGCACACACCTGTAATCCCAGCTACTCAGGAGGCTGAGGCAGGAGAATCGCTTGAACCAAGGAGGCAGAGGTTGCAGTGAGCCAAGATTACACCATTGCACTCCAGCTTGGGCGACAGTGAGACTCCTTCTGAAAAACAAACAAAAAAACATAAGAAAGAAAAGGCTGGGTGTGGTGGCTCATGCCTGCAATCCCAGCACTTTGGGAGGCAGAGGCAGGTGAATCACCTAAAGTCAGGAGTTTGAGATCAGCCTGGCTAAAATGGTGAAACACCGTCTCTGCTAAAAATACAAAAAAAAAAAGAAAAAAAAAAAGTCAGGTGTGGTGGTGCACTCCTCTGATCCCTGCTACTCAGGAGGATGAGGCGGGAGAATTGCTTGAACCTTGGAGATGGAGGCTTCAGTGAGCCGAGATCATGCCACTGCACTCCAGCCTGGGTGACAGTGAAACTCTGTCAAAAAAAAAAGAAAGAGAGAGAGAGAGAAGGAAGGAAGGAAGGAAGGAAGGAAAAAGGAAGGAAGAAAGAAGAAGGAAGGAAGAAGGAAGGAAGGAAGGAAGGAAGGAAGGAAGGAAGGAAGGAAGGAAGGAAGGAAGGAAGGAAAGAAGAAAAGAAAAGAAAAGAAAAGAAAAGAAAAGAAAAGAGAGAAAGAAAGAGAAAGAAAGAAAGACCTCAGGTTGGGAAAGCAACATTCAATAGGCAGTTGAATTTGGCTGGAACATACAACATCTAAAGTGTTCTGGGACTCATAAAGTTAAAGATGAAAGAGGACATGTTCATGCTCTGAACAGAGCACCCAAAGGGATCCAAAGAGCTGACTTAGCAACGTAGGAGACTCACTCCTGAGGCAGTGCTATCCTGCAGGGTGTCAAGAATTAGCTAGGACATAAATACAAGCTACCATGTTTTGTCCTCTTATAACAAATAGAAGAATCAGTCAACCTAAAATAAAACTGGCAACAGTTAAAGTGTGAGATCTTCAATTTTACCTGTGAGTGTTAGACTTAGTAAAAATATGGGTCTAAAGGGGGTTAAAAACATAGAAAAGAAAGAAGCCATATTTGGCAATACTAGATGTGGAAAAAAGAATTAACTGATGAATCAAATTTCATTACAAAATTTTCACAGGAAAAGAGAACTCAACAAAAGTAAGAAAATAAGAATGAAAATGGAAATATTAGAAGTGGTTTCACTATACTCTGCAGAAAAGTGATCAGAAATTAAATTGAGTTGGTGTAATTCACTCCAGAAAAAAAAAAATACTTTTTCAGCAAAAAAATGCATTGCTGTGCAATAATTAGGATGAAATTCTCCACACTAGCACTACACCATGAGAATGGAAGCACTGCCCTAAATCAGGGATTTTGTTTTATTCACTGCTGAATTATCAGTGTCTAACCCAGTACAGGTCTCAGACTGACTTTTCCCATTTTATTTTACTGGGTTTATTCAACAGTTATTTACTGAGTCCTCACTGGGTAGCAAGTCTTCAATAATAGTCCCGGATAGAGCTATGAACAAGAGCTAAGAATAGCTCACTCTGCCTTTGAGCTCAAGATCTGACAGTGTCTCAGAATCCCCCAGGAAATCTCCCAAGCATGCTGTGTTATCTAGAGAAGTTCACTAGGATTCTGAATCCACTTAATGTTCCTCTAATTCTCAACATATTAAAGCTGAAGCCACCTTCTCCAACTCAAGCGTTACAATGAGCATTGTAGACCAAGCCTTCATAATTGATTTGGTCTTTTCAAAATTCTCCTTTTTTACACTTATTTACCAAAAAAAAAAAAAAAAAAAAAAAAAAAAAAAAAAAAAAAAGCTTTAGTCTTTATTAAACAAAGGAAGTAGAAGACAGATAAGGGAACAGGTCATGACCGCTCCTTTCCCCTACACATATGCAGACTTACAAACACAGACGCACCCCAGTGAATGTCAGGGACCACCGGGGGACAGACTGATGGGCAGAGGGAGGCAGAACCCTCCGAGAATGGGCCTGGATCTCAGGGTGAGCTGAGACCTGGGCCAGGGGCAGCCGTTCTGAGGGGTTATGCCTGAGCAGCTTGGAGATGAGGTCCTGGGGCTCCCATGGGCACAGAAAGGGGAATTTTAGGCCCACCTTGATGATTCCCCCATAGGCCTCATTGTGTGTGGGGTTCCCCACCAGCGGTTCATAGCCGAGTAGTCCGATGTACCACAGATCCACCTTCTCTGTGTGCGCGCGCCCCTCAATTGTCTCCGGGGACACGTAGTCCAGGGCGCCACATACTTGTCTTCCTCCTCAGTGAGGGGGCGTGCACAAGGCAGCCGAAGTCGGCAACTTTCAGCTCGCTCTCAAGCCCTGAGAGCAGATTCTCTGGCTTTCCGTCTGGGAGTCACCTTCTTCCCGTGGCAGTACATCAGCGCACCTGCCACCTCCCCGATGATGCTGGCTGTTCGTTTCCTGTCAAAGGTGCGGCTCTTCCGCAGCTCCTGGTACAGCTCCACGGGGGTAGAGGTGACCGGGGCGTACTCTAGAATTTAGTAGATTTTTCTCAGGTCATAAAAGCAGTTGTAGCAACTCAGTATGTTGGGATGCTGAACGGGGGCCTGGATTTCCATCTGCCTGCGCAGCTGGTGCTCCCCACGCCCTCCTTCTCTATCTGAGACTTGAAGGCCTTGAGGGCCGCGATGAAATGGCTTTTCTTCTTTCGAGCCAAGTACACATGTGCAAACTTGTCTTTGCCCAGGGGACGCGCAGTCTCAAGGTCGTCGACCGTGAAGGGCCGCGTTAAGATGCTGCGAGTCCCACAGCTGTTCTCCACCACCTCATGGCAGGGGCCGCTGCGGGCTGTGCGTCTGCGCAGCTGAGGAGCTCACGCACAGCTTCGGTGGGGATCCTCGGGAAGACTAGCGGGGGCAGGGTACTCAGGTCGGCTGGAGCCGTCTGCTTGCCATAGGGCCAGGGGTAAGTGTTCTCCTCTGGGCCATCCTTGGAGTGAAAGCAGGAGGAGAGCTGAGGTCCAAGGCACAGCTGCTCTCCCAGCCACCACAAACGACAGAAATCTGCCTTAAAAAAAAAAAAAAAAGGCAGCATTTTCATAATTTTTTCTGACTCCGGAAGTATTAAGCACAACTGTGTATAAAATTATTCTGACGCCCAACTTAGTAAAAAGCTTGAAAAATGACTTTACAACAGCTAAATTAGAATTCAAGAGTTCAAGCACAGCTCCAGTAAGAATGTACGTAAGCACCCCACACATTCAGAAATCATGATCCTAACTGTAATTGTGTATTTTGTCATTTAAAAGCAATTGTATTATTTTCATAATTAAAATCAAGGCAGGCCGGGCGCGGTGGCTCAAGCCTGTAATCCCAGCACTTTGGGGCCGAGACGGGTGGATCCCGAGGTCAGGAGATCGAGACCATCCTGGCTAACACGGTGAAACCCCGTCTCTACTAAAAATACAAAAACTAGCCGGCGACGTGGCGGCGCCTTAGTCCCAGCTGCTCGGAGGCTGAGGCAGGAGAATGGCGTGACCCGGGAGCGGAGCTTGCAGTGAGCTAAGATCTGGCCACTGCACTCCAGCCTGGCGACAGAGCGAGACTCCGCCTCAAAAAAAAAAAAAAAAAAAAAATCAAGGCAGGTGGAGCTACAACTAGGAAAAAATAAAATAAAATGAAGGCAATCCTCTTTCATCATCTCATATATTTCTCAAAACTGTTCTTTTCTTCTTGTCTACAGAAATATAGTTGCTGGGCCCAAGAAATGATAAGAGGTTTCTCTTCACACCATTGGGGGCAGTTCTGAGAAGAAACCTGTCCAGGGACCATTGCTGACCAGTGCTGATTCACATGACTGTGTCATGAAAATAGAAGATGTCATTGGGTTTGGGTTCCTCTTGGAGCACCAAAATAAACACAGATTGAAATTCTCCTAAAAATACTCCCCAACCATTTTAGCACAGAGAAAGGCTGTTCTCCATGTGGACATGTTGAGCATATTCTGATTGTTCAAGCCAGGATCTCAAAGGATTTGGTGGGTGGAGACAGCAGAGCCAGTTATGACACCAGCTTTGTCTTCCCACATGTGGATCACCATTCTCTTCCTCGCTCTCTCCAAGCCCTTTGTCCCCATTTCCACTGTTTCCCCAAATGCCCCCATTTCCACTGTTTCCCCAAATCCCAGATCATCCATTTAACATGCATTCACTGGGCACCTACATCAGTAAGAATGTTTGTCACTGAAGGGAAAATACACTTATTCATCTTCGGTTCCCCTTATCAAGGGCATCTGCTGTTTTGTGTGTGAGGAGTAAGGGGAGTGTAGGCATGACACAGAGTCTAGGAGGTACCTGTGAGCTTGCCCATCATTGTGTATCAGGAGAGTGCTAAAAGTCCCGCAAGAAAAGTAAAGCAACTTAACAAACTGTCCCTTCTCTATTCTTTATAAGTTGCCACATCACAGTGCTTTGAGGTGCCAGATCATGCATTTTATTAATCTCATTACCAAGACTCAGACCCTTCAGAGTAAGAGCTAAATTCTACCCCAGTTGTGACACAATAGAATTCTCAGAAGCAAAAACTTCTCAGGGAAAGAGCAATAAATCAGGACGCAGCACCTCCTCCCTGAATCTTCTCCAGCAAAAGTTACATTTTTCAGGCGAATAGGATCAAGCAGCAAAAAATAAGTGCACTCAGGTTTCTCTGTGATGTGATTACTACCCTGTGGGAGGGAGAGGACGGTAGATGGAGAGAAAATTTGACCCTACCTTGGATTTTTTTTTTAAGCTGGCATTTTGGCAGTCTATCTACAAGTGCTTTCAGAATGTCAAGTCCACCGTAGAGCCCAGCCAGAAACAGAGACCTCCGGTGCCTTTTGATAAGCCACTGTTTCACTCGCTCTGCTTTTCAAGGGTGTCAGGTGAACAGAGGCTTGTGCTGCAACCTTAGAACTGGGAGCACAGTGGCTTTGAGGCAACCAAACACCACCGCCACCATGGTGCCGCACCGCCAAGTTGGGGGAGGAGGAGGCCCAGCTTTCTTCTTTTTAAAGAAAGATCTTGCTACTTTGCCCCTGTTCTTAACCTTCCCTTTTCTGCCATGTACTCTACTCAGACTTATCAGTCAGTGAGCCAAAGTAGACCAGATCCTGCCACAATTTTGCCCAGGCTATTGTACCCTCAGGGCTTTTCAAGGGTGGAGAGCACCTGGCTTCTACATCATCCATCCTTCCTTTATGCTTTGCAGAGTGTTAGGAGCACTAGCTTGGGAGACCAACAAACCACGTTTGGACTTCGGCTGTGTGTTCTTGGGTAGCATGCTTAACATCTCTGAACCTCAGTTTCCTCATCTGTAAAATGAGGATCATTATATCTGCCCTTCGGTGCTTTGTTAGGGATTAATAAGAGAATACATAAAGTGCTTACGATAAGGTCTAACATGCAGCAAGCATTTGCACAGCAGGTATCAAATGCAGGTATGTGCATAGCACATATGCAAAGACACAGATTTTATTTTACCAGGAAGGTACCTTAAATGCCATTACTTCTTTTGATAATTCCCCCTTGTTCATTTGACCCTCTTACTGAACCATCAGGATTCAACCCAGGCTTCTTTGCCCCTAGAAAAATTTTTCCCAAGTGTATAGAGTTCAGGGTGTCTTGCTCCATGTTCTCAAAGCAAGTTGTTTGAGCATCTTCACTGCAGCGATTCCTGGAATGCTGAATGTAATCATCTCCTTGTCTGTCAGTCCTATCATACCATACCCTGGACACTTGGAAGGTAAAGGAGAGATTGTTTGGTGTGAGGGTCTAGGTGCAGAATTCTGAAGCCAGACTGCCTGGGACCACATCCCATCTTTCTTTTGCCAGTTAACTGTGTGCCTCAGCATTCTCCCTCAAACCAGGAGTGAGAATAACAGTACCTACCTCCCAAAGGTAACTTAGAAGTGTGCCCAGCACATAGTAGTCACCATAGAAGTGTTAGCTTTTGTTTATTTATTTAATTCTTCTTTGAGTCTTCAGGTTCTGGGAGATACCAGGTGTTTGATACAGAGGGGCTGGAGAAATCAGGGAACCACTACAAATTACAAGGAGAATGAGTCTGGCATTTCATTCAGGGTAACACATCATATAATGGCTCAAAAATAATGAAACTGGTATCCAAAAGGTTTGAAAACAGGATCTCAAAGAGATATTTGCACACCTATATTCACTGCAACATTATTCACAATAACCACAATGTGTCCATCCAAAGATAAATGGGTACACAAAATATGGTATATACATATAATGGGACATTATTCAGCTCTAAGAAAGAAGGAAATCCTTGTCATTTGCTACAACATTATGAACCTTGAGGACATTGTGCTAAGTGAAGCAAGCCAATCACAAAATGACAATTACTGCTTGATTCCGCTCATATGAGGTTGCTAAAGTAATCAAACTCACACAAATAGTGAGTAGAATGGTGGTTTCCAGGGGCTGGGGGTGGGGGAAAAGATGAAATTGTTATTCAATAGGCATAGAGTTGTGTCATGCAAGAGGAAAATTATTGAGGTCTGCTGTATCACAATGGGCATATACATAACAATACTGTAATATACACATAAAAATTATTAAGTAAACAACTCTATGGTATGTGTTTTTAACCACAATTTAATTTTTTTAATTTAAAAATTTAAGCCAAAAAATAACTACATCAGGCATGTCAAGCTCAACACCATAAACTTATTTCTGTTTATTCCCACCTCAGGTGACTACCTCAGGTGACCTCAGGTGGTCTGCATGAGACAGTCAATTCTTAGTAAAAACTAAAAGTGGACCATGGTTCTTTTCTTATGACATATACCTATGTCTCTATGTCTGCACCAATGTGCTTATTTTTACTGAACACACATTGACATCATTTGAAAGTCCTGAGGCAATTAGGGAAAAACTATATGGAATGAATGTTACCTGACATTTTAATGCTTTACTTTCTCTCCACCCAAGGAGTAGTTTGCTTTCCAAACAAGTCTTCTACTAGATAGCCTGTTTTATTTTTCTTCATCACACTTATTTCGCTGGCACTATACAATATAGTGGGCTATTGATCTACTGCATAATAGTATAATTTAATTCCATGAGAGCATAAATTTGTTTTTTTACTACTACACCCTCAGCACATGGAAGAGTTCCCAGCACATAGTAGGTGCTCAATTAACATTAGTTGAATTAATTAATAATTCCTCTGGTAGTGGAAGGACAGGAAAAAAAAATAGATTGTCCCAAGCTTAGCCATCAAAGAAATTTTCTTTGGAAGGATAGAATTCTTTGATCTTTTTGCTTGCATTATTCATGCCTTTGAGTCAGGGGATGAGAGCCTTAGTGAAGCTCTGCAACCCAGCAAATATGAATGTAGTTATGATTCTTTAACTAGATATGTCTAGAGCACAGTGAACTTTATACATGTCTTAGCCACCAGATAATTCAGGAATTGAATTTAGTGACAAGAATTCTTTAGATGTAGGAAGAGATAGTGAGAGAATCACTCAGGTGGGACCAAGAAGACAAGTATAATTATATCCTGAGCCATTTTAATACACTCCCAGATAACATCACTTGAAACTGTTTAGGAGTAAAAAGAGAGAGGTATCGGAAACACACAGACTTAGAGTATTACCCAGGCATTCATTTAATCAGCCTACAAACTTGAGCCCTCACCCAGAGTTAAAGCTCTTCCTCTTTATTTCTTTTTGAAGCTAGCAAAATTTTCTACCAAAGATGTCTGCTAGCTTTTTATGGCTTAGGATCCTTGATTGCAGAGTCATTCTTTAGGTGCCTGATGCCTTCTTCACTTGCTTTCTAAGAGGATAAACCACATTTTCCTTATTCTGACTAGAGAAGATCCTGTGTCTGTAATCATCAAAGAGGTACTGCTCATACTAAAGCCTCAGTTCCTTCGAGCCAGCATTCAGTTTGTAGTATCCAATGTTATCCCCTCTGTTGGCCCACAGCTTATTTTTATGTCTTCATTTGGGTTTTCTTATGGAATCCTGAGTCAGAACTCTCTCCAGAATGATCACTGGGGAAGCTACCATAGCTTCAGAGGGAGAAGGTACCAGCAACATTTTCTCTCTCTTTTTTTTTTTTTTTCTTTGAAACAATCTCAGAGAATAAGTGTGAGGAAACTTGGTTGGATTTATAATCCTCCTGCATCAAAAAACAGCAATGAAACTTCCAGTAGCTGACTTTGCACAGCAGTTTCAAAACCAGACGCCAAAATAAACTTCCAATAGGAGCCCAAGGATGGTAAGATTTCATGTACTTTTTCCTGTTGTGTAACCTAGCCTCCATTTCACCTTCCCTCCCTGAGATCATTCCATGTGGAGGGATCAGTTCTCCTTTCCTGCTTCAAGCAAGTGGCCAGTGAATGCATCTGCAGTTTATAAGATTCCTCAGTCAGATTGAATGGGACAGAAAAAGACTTTGGCAGGATCTGGGGTTTTTGGGTGACAAGGATCTGGGACTGTGATTTCTCTGCCAGCCTTACTCCTGATTAGGGAGGATGGCTCAAGGAGAGCGCAGAGTTCAGGGAACATATATGTAAAAAAGTGAGCACTTGGATACAAGTAAAATCTGGATTAGAAGTGAAATTGTTTGCACCTTTTAAGAGTGAGTGGCGTCAACAAAGGTCAGCAGGTTGCTGCCAACAGATATGAGCGAAAAAGGAATGATTTACTCTTAGCAGCAGCAGTGGAACCCACTGAATAGTAGTATGCATGTGATTTTAACGTTTATAATAACAAAGGTAGAATAAAATTAGCTACCATTGACTAACCAACTGCCATGCCCCACTGTGGCAAGTTTTTCCCATCTATTAACTCAGGCACAATACCATGTATTCAATCCTTTTAACTCCATCTCTCAGATGAGGGGCTCAAGAAGCAGGAAAGTTAATAGATTGAGCATGGTCATTTAGTTACAAAAGAAAGAAGAGCTGGAATTTCAACTAAGGTCTATCTGACTCCAACTTAGCCATCCTTGCCCCTTGTGCAAGGCTGCTGTAATGGGAGCTTTGGAATGGCCTCTGGATGGAGGGTTCAAGCTTTGACTTTTGTCCTCCTTCCCAGCTATTTGCCAGTCATGCTATTGCATAAGGGGAAAGGAAGGGAAAGTGGGGAGGTGATTCCTACTTTATTCCTCTCTTGGGAGTGGCTTTGCTCTATTCCTAGAAATGGGGCAGACCGATCTTTTCTATGGGATGATGAATAGCAAAGAGAAGCCCATAGACGGGCATCTTGCCATACCCTCCACCACTATATATCTACCCCAGGGCCCCTGGATCCACAGGGTACCCACCTGGACCTGATCTTGATTGCTTTATCTTCCTGTTGGAAAACTCAACTCGTTAGTAATTCCTCTGTTTCTAATAAGACTTCATCCCGGCTCAACATTTGATGACTCTTCACATGCTTCCCCGTGAGTATGGCTTCCTTCAGCTGCCAGCGTGGAGAGCAACTGCAGGGACACCAGGAAGCCCCAGGGCCACAGCTTCCTTGGCAGCAGCTCCAAAGAACACAAATATTCTCATTTTTCTTTTTGGCAGAAGTGGTGGCAGAAGTGGTGGATAAGTGCATTAACAAAAACAGGAATATGATGAAGGGAGGCTGAGAAGAAAGGGGTGAAGAGGAGAAACTCCTAACCAAATAAGAAGCCCACAGGGAGCTTGTCCCTTGTGCTGCTGTGTGGTCTAGATTGTGTGTTTTAGACTCATGCAGATGAGAGTCTTATCTCCTGTGTTCTCAGCAGTTGCTACCACATTGACAGAGCTCCACACATTTTGGTTTTCTGTGGTGGTGACAAAAACACTTCTCTTCCCCACAGCTAACTATAAAGATAATAATGATGCCTGTGATTATAGCTATCATGTATATGACCCTGTGCTCAACACTTTACAGGATGATGATGATAATTCACACTTTTATAGTTTACTATGTACCAGCAATGTTCTAAGTGATCAACAGACAGACAGGTTAACTCATGTCAATATATGAGTTAACATATTAACCCTTACTGCAAAACTATGAAGTTGGTACTATTATCCTATTTTATGGATGAGAAACTGAAGAACAAAGAGTTAAGTGACTTGCCCAAGGTCATGAATCTGAAAAGTGACTATTTATCCCCCAGGAAACTAAGGTTCAGAGGGGCTAAGTCACCTGCTCAAAGTCACATAGTGAGAAAGTGGTAAAACTGAGTCTCAAACCAAATCTTCAGGACTCCAAAGTATATACTATTAGCTGCTATGCTAGATTAAGTCTCTCTATACACACAACCACAGAGAGAGAGAGAGAGAGAGAGAGAGAGAGAGAGAGAGAGAGAGATACGCATATGCACACACATCCTAGAAAACTAGAAGTTTTTATCCAAAAATTGCGACTCTTGGATTCTAAGACAGTATTTTTTATGGCCTCCAAAAATTGTATATCTTAGTATACACAGAAAAGCATTACATTTGAAGGTGACTTGGGCTACATAGAAAAGGCACAGTGAGGCCCTTTTTGACCCTGACCTGTGAGCTGAAATATCAGTATCATGGCACACCTGAAATCCACTTTGTTCGGAAAGTTCTGCCTTAAGAGAAATGTTCCAAACATGAAAGCAAGAAGTGAGCTGAGAACCTACCCCATCGTCCCCTTCTCACCTCTCCCATTTCTCTGATCCTTCACTTGCTCTGCATTTCACTGTACCCAGGAATAAGAAGAAATACGTTGAATAAAGTCAGTTTCACTAAAAACAAACAAATATGGCCCACCACCTGAAAGATTCCCATTTCAACTCTCCTTTTCCTTTCTTATTCTTCCAGGAAAGCAGAATGATAGTAATTTAAATGGAAGCATGAAGATGCCCTGGGCATATTGCAAACACCATTCGCCTAAAAGACTTCCAAGCTGCAGAATCCCCCTTTTTCCCCCGTGAATGAGCAGCAACTACTGTCTTGCCATGCCATCATCAAAACCTGCCTGCTGGATGTGCAGCGCAGGCGGTGATGTGGCTGGGTTTCCCTCTGAGCCAAAGCAGTGGGAGCTGCTCCTACTTGGGGCTTTTTTTTTTTTTTTTTTTTTGCCAGAAAGAATAAACATTAGCACACATATCATTGGGGGCAGGTGTACCCTGCAGAAGGGCACATTGTGTGACTGGCAGTCTGCCCTCTCTGGCTTTCAGTTTTATATTTCTCAAATTCTAATTGACTTGCAGCCGCACTGGGAGGAGTTTTGCTTCATTTCTGTATTACATAAGATTGGACGGCCTGAGGGCATATGGGCTGTGGAGTTCTCCGGAGTCCAGGCTTGGAGTGAGTAGAGCTATTCCCAAAGCCGCCTTTATGCATGGCCAGGGGAGAAAAGAGGACAGCAACTGTAAGCCTTCTCCTCTTCTCTGCCATTTCCCTCAGAGGCCGTGCAGTGATAGAGGCTCCATAGACCCTGTTGCTCCTAATGCCAGATGCGATGCACATGTGTTGTCAAACTAGGATTAGTTTGTTATTTCTCCTTTAAGTAGGTTAAGCTTTTTAAAGCAGGGGTAATTAAGATTATGACTAGACAATGAATGAAAGAAATCATGGGGCTTAATGAGGGTACTGTAGTTACCCTAGAATGGAAAGGATAACAAGTTTGCTTTTATTGGTATGAGAAAAGAAAAAGGACAAAAGAGATGGCAATAAAAGATATATATACACATATATATCTATACATGTATAGATATATATACACAGCTTCATCCACACTAACACCTGGTAGAACTGGGAGCACACCTGACCATTAATATAACTCACTGTCACTTTGGGAACTGTTTTTATAAGCAAAAAGGGTTTTCTCTACACATATTCCTGCAGCTTATTGGTTCCTTAACTTTTCTGTGGTTACTAATTTCAAAATATTAAAAACATATTCTTACCCTGAAAGATAAAGGTGGTCATGATGTGAACACATATCCTTTCTGATCATAGACTCTAGGTATCTCCCAAAAACAGCAAAGAGGAAAACAGAAAGGCACAGGAGACGAAACAAGAGCAGTCAGAAAGGCTGTGCAAACCCTTTCTCAGTTGATTCTGTTTGTAAACTCTTCTTCTAATCTGTCTTCTGCTCCCAATGCATATTGCTGGTACTTTCAGCAGCTCTCACTGTCTCTCTCCTGAAGAAATCAAGAGACTCTTGACCAGTCTCTTGCTTCTAACTGCTCCTTCCTCTGCTCCATCCTTCACACAGCTGCCAGATTCATAGCTCTTAAAGGCCAGCTTGTTCATGCCTTTCCTCTCTTTAAATTATTTTCTAGAGGCACAAAAATTCCACTTGGAGAAGGATCTCCTATAAGTAATATCCACATGTTTTGAAGACAAAAACATTCAAATCAGCATTGTTTATTGACTACAATGTATTTAATGTCTATCATTAGTTAACTGGTTAAATAAGACATGGTTCAACTACATAATTTGAAAACATGGAGCTGTGGAAAAGAATAAGATAGATCTAAATGTGCTGATAGGGACCAATTTCAAGATACAAAGCAAGATTTGTATAGTATCCTCCTTTGCATGCAACAAAGGATAAATAAAGAAGATGCTTATACATACACTATTTCTGCAAAGATACATAAGCAGTTAATGATCATGGCTGCCTCCTGGGAGGGAAGCTATGGAACTGAATATCTGGCATGGTTTTTTTATTTTATGCTCTTTACAGATTTTAAAATCATAAATAGGTGCTACTTTCATAATAAGAAACACTAATTTAAAAAAAAAACAAAAACAAAACCTTCCATGTAATAAAAGCACTTATCACCCGAATAAGTGATGAGGGCACTTCATCACCTGGATCCAACCTAGCTTTGATGCCTCCAGTGTTGACTTGAGGTCACATCACGCCATTTGCCATTGCCTGACCAGCTCGTGCTACCCAATAGTATTCCACACATGTGCACACAGCTGGGTTTCTTCATCTATATACTGAGGATTACAACAGCACCCATTACACAGAGTTTTTTAGAGTGAGAATTAAATGAGATAAAACATAACAGGTGCTTATAATAATGCCTAGCAAATAAGTTCTCAATAAATGTCAGTTGCTATTATTGTTTTATACGAAGGTGACACCTCTTTATAGAAAGGCCTTTGCTGCATTCTCTGCCTGGTGAAAGGCTACTTATGCACTAAGGCTTAGCTCAGATATCATCCTTTCTGTGTTCTTCACAACCTCTGAGCTCTGAGCACTTTGTTCATACTCTTGTTTAGTGCCTTTCATATTCCATCATAATTAATATCATACCAATCCACTTCTAGCTAGCCCTTATAAGGTCTGTTGAGAAAGGACCATGATATGTATCTTTTTTTTTTTTTTTGAGTCTAATGTAGCTTTTCAGTAATTATTTAGAGAATTTAGTGCAATTAAAGCAGTAAAAAAAAAAAATCCCCAGAAAATGTAGCATGTATGCATTGCAGCAATCAAAATCTCGCAGTGTGTTTGCTAATGGTTTCCCCACTGCATGACACTAAAGGAACCTTCTGGGAAATAGAGATTAGCATTAGTGCCAAGATTCCCCCAAAGGTGATCTAAGCACTTCACACCATTTTGGTTGTCAAGCTTCACTCTTCACAGCTCATCTTTCTTGCCAGAATTCTGGGCCAGCTTTTAGTACTTAGCAATATAGATTGTGAGCTAACGCTTGGCTGATGTCTAATTTAAAAGATTGACTGTGCATTAAAAGCCCTAGCAGGCTTAAAAAAAAAGACTTAAACCATTGCAAAAGGAATATCTTGGCTGATTATTGCTTTGGATTTGATATTGGATTTAATATTAACACAATAGGATATTCGATTTTCCTCCACGCTCATGTGAGAAATAATATATTATTCATAGGTTTAAAATACAATTCCAGAGTTAAAAGATCTGAGGGAGAAAAGGTTATTTAGACTGATATTTCTCCATGGATCATGTGTTATCAGCATCAACTGGAGGTACTTAAGACTCAGGTTCTCAAAGTCTACCCAAGGCAATGAGGACCCTAGAGTCTGCTTTTCCATATAGGATGCCTTGGTGATTCTTAAATACATGAAACTTGGGAGTCACTGATTTACAATGGCATTTCGATAAGCCTCTTGAGGCTGGTAGCAGTGGCTCCTCCTATAACTGCAGCATTTTTGGAGGCTGAGGAGGGAGGATTGCGTGAAGCCAGAATGTAAAGATCAGCCTGGCAACATAGTGAGACCCCATCTACACACACACACACACACACAAATTAGCTAAGCATGATGGTGTACCTGTAGTCCCAGCTACTCTGGAGGCTGAGGCAGGAGGATCCCTTTAGCTCAGGGGTTCAAGTTTACAGTGAGCTTTGATCACACCACCACACTCCAGCCTGGGTGATGGAGTGAGAGCCTGTCTCCAGAAAAAGAAAAAAAGAAAGAAAGAAAAGAAAGAGAAAAATCAGCTTGAATAAGAAAGTACAGGAAATGTAAAAATCTCATGAAACAAGCTTCACCAAGTCACAAAATACCTGCTGTGTGCTGCTCCCCGCCTTTTGTACCTTTTAAGCTGAATCCTGTATCCTTGGTTGCCTATATGACACCATGCTTGCAAAGAAATCAAGGATATAGTGTGGTTTGGTTGACGGTGGAGACTTGGAATGTGGTTAATTAGTGACTGAATCTCTTTCTTCTTAGGCTCCACCTTGAATTTCTCAATTCTAATCAGAGCTACACTTTCCTAGGTTTAAGGCCTGACTGGGAACAATGGTCATGAGGAGGAGAAGAAAAGCATCAGTAGTGTTCAGGGTGATCTTACTAACTTGCTAAGTACTGTTCAGGGTGATCTTGGCAAATTGCGCTTTTGGTCTTTGAATTATTCCTTCTCATTTGTCTATTGCATTTTTTAGTTCTATCCTTACTCTAGCAATTGATCACATACTGCCTCATACAGTGTTCAGGGTGGTCTTAGCAAAAAACATAATGTGCCTTTGGTCTCAAGGAATGGGGAATACAATGAAAATGGACTCAAAATCATTCTTTACCCTTTGTGACCCCCTGCTTTGCATTTTTAAGTGCCTTCTGAGTGCAGTCAGTTCCCTTTCCAGTCCTTCTTTACACCAAGTACAAGACATAAAGGTAATCATCAAAAGAAACATACTCCACTAAGCATGTTCTTTTTCCCCCACAGTATACAAGTCAGCTCAGTGTGGTTTGGGAATCATTGAGCTTTATAAGTAAATCTTTATGTTAACAGAGATGTATGGCAAAGCTATGGTGTCTAGTAGAAAGAGCATTTGTTTTCCAGTCAATATCTGGGTTTAAGACCCATTTTACTTTTACTTACCTGTACAACCCTAATTAAGCAAGTCACTCCTTGCTCAACCGTAGTTTTCTTATCCACAAAATGAGAATGAGAATTCCTACATCAGATTGCTGTTAAAAGGATAAAAGAAATAATATCAAAACAGCACTTAGAATACTGTCTTGCACATAGTAGGTATTTAATAATATGTCATTAGTTTAATCATCAAATATCAAAGTGGCTATTGATTTCTGCTATGTGGTATCACAAGAACTGTGTTGCTATGGGAGATACTAAGGGTAGTACAGATCATGCTTAAGTTACTGTGATGCTTGTCAATGAGATAAAAAATAGAAACACACAAATGATAGCAATATTGTACAAAAGTTATTTAAGTAATATAAAATATATCATCAGACAGTATGTGATCAATTGCTAGAGTAAGGATATAACTAAAAAATGCAATAGACAAATGAGAAGGAATAATTCAATGACCAAAAGAGCAATTTGCTAAGATCACCCTGAACACTACTGAAGCATTTGTGAAAGTACATCTTTATTCATTTGACAAGTGTCTCCTGAGTTCCTACTCCAACCAGGCACTCTTCAAGACCCTGAGATACAGTGACAGACAAGACAGAAGAGATTCCTCTGTCCATGGAGCCTATATTTAAGTGGCAGGAGACAGACAAAAAGAGACTAAGTTCATGTTAACACTACTGTAATTTCAGGTGGTTTGTCATAAGTTCTATGAAGAAGAATGAAGTGGGGTAAGGAATTAGAGTGGGACTAGCTGACAGTTATTTGAGAAATACAGAATCAAGGGAGCCCTCTCTTAAGAGGAAATGGTCATCAGAGATCTGAATGAAGAGAGTGAACCAAGGAAAGATCAGAGGGAAGATAAGGGAGAAGCAAGAGTAAAAGCAGGAATGAACTTGGCGTGCAAGGTCCTTCAGGAGGACCAGTGTGGCTGGAGTGAGGTGAACCTGCAGGACAGTGGCAGGAGACAAGAGGAGAGAGAAAAGTGAGGGTCAGATCATGCAGGACCCTCTTGGCCATCAAAAGAGGGAATTTTACTCTAAGTTGTGATGTAAGCCTATTGCAGGATTTTGAACAAGAGAGTAGCATAATTTATTTCCTTAACAATGATCATGGGTAGAGAACAAAGAATAAATATGAGGCCAATTATGGGTTAATACACTGGTAAAGAAAAGATGACAATGGCTTAAGCTGTTAGAGACCAGAAAGGAAATCAGAAATACAGTTATTTTAAAGGGTATCAAAAGGAGAAATGATTAAGAAATACAAAAAGATGGCAGATGATATAAAATGGCAAGGTAAAGGAGATAAATAAAAACAGAAAGTTCAGAAAAATATTATTTAGGTTACAAAGTATAAAGAACTGGTATCTGGAGCCAGCACACTTGGATTTGAATCTCCAGTTTATGACTTACTACTCATGTGCCTTTAGAAGAGTTCCTTAACCTTTCTCGTTTCCTCATTTATAAAATAAGAATAATGAGATCTGCATCATAGAGTTGTGAGTCAGATTAGAAAACATATCAACTTTCTGACAGGTAGTAGGTTCTCCAAAAATATTTGTTCTTTCCCTTCTGCCCCTGGTTGAATTTATACTTTTTTCACCAGCTTATGATGACAAAAAACTTATAAATTTAATCTTCATCATTTAGAAGCATGTATAACTTCCTCCTGGAGACTTTGTTTCATCAGATTAATTATTATAGTTCATTTTTGTTAATTATTGTATTCTCCAATAATATGAGTTCTGAAAACTGGCCCAGCATTATGGCAAGAAGGGAGAAGATTTCCAGGCAAACGATGTGGTGTGGTCAGATCACCTTAAGGAAAGAAACCGTGTGCCAAATGCTATTTACCAGATGGCTCGGTCTTGGGCCCACTGCAACTGAACTGTTAGCAGGCACATTGTGGGGAGATTTTGATTGTCTGGGACAAGTATAGCGGGAGGCAGGCTTTAAGGTAATCAAAGCATAAACTGTATAGGGCTTTATGGATTAAGGTCACAGCCCCTCAATGAATACATAATGCCCTAAACATGATTCCCATTTGCTCATGGAAAAAGGAGAAATGGAACAACAGAAGGGAGATGACTTTTATTTCCATTGTATTGTATTAAGTACTCCAGGACTCACTGCAATTCCCACTTAGGACCTCCCTTATAGGAGAGCTTCCTATTCATCCTGTGGCATGTAGGAAAATTGAATGGTTTTCTAAAAATTAGAATGTACTCCATCAAGCAATTGAAAATGAAATGTTGAGTTAGAGTCTCCAGGTATGAAATACAGCTCAAGGCTTGGACTTTACTATCGTTGGAAGTATTTTATGGACATCCAAGGTACTGATGTGTACTATTTGGTCCTAGGGGACAATTCCTCAGAGCAAAAGGAAGGGGCTCTAGGGAGAATTTCCTGCAAGGACAAAGGCAGAGTCCCCATTCAATGTGTCAGCAAACTCATCAAGGTGCTAGTTGGTGCTCAGAACCATGCAGAGTGTCAGGGTTACACAGCAACATGTTTCACTATATGACCTCAGTGGTTTAGAGTCTGATGCATGGGTTTAAATGCTGGAGGATTTTACCTTCAGTTTGCATGCTGACAACTGACTGTACATGTAACAAGAAGTGTCCTTTCCTACCTTGTCCTGTCTGGCTGCCTTCCTCTTACCCCTTGCACTCACATATCTCACTGTCCAGATGGCCCCATGTGCCTTCCTGTCTTTCCTTCTTCTCCAAACCCATCAAATGTACTTGTTCATCATTACATTTTATGTGTCTTGCTCTTCTAGAATTCAGCTGAACTCTGTTGTTTACCTAATGTGTGCTTTCTCCCTATAGGTAACAAGTGGTCTCACCTCCCTTAAAAATGTACATGGTATACACAGTTACTGTCTGGTCATCTGTAACAGTGGACTAAACTTTCTGTTGTTCTGCAGAGTCTGAGTTTATAGTATTATTCAGTATAGTTCTTTTCTTCAGGCACTTTTGGAAGTATCAAGGGTAGAATAAAATTTAGGTTTTCAGTTAAGAAATAAACTGATAAATATTTTCTTTTCCTCTGTACTAACATTTCAAATACTTTTATATTGTTTTACCATCCATACGAAGGCATCTGTAGACTACACAAACTTCACTTATCGAATAAGTATTTATGAGCTTCCATTATATGATTAGGTGATAGAAATACAAGGATAAAAGAATATCATGCATGTCCACAAGGCCCCTAACTTATAGTAGATAGAAATTAAATTGGTTTTAGGGAAACTGCCAGATAAAGATCCATAAAGGCAAGAACCACCGGATCACCACACAGCAGATTTGATTTTTTGTTTGTTTGTTTGTTTTGAGACAGAGGCTCACTCTGTCACCCAGGCCAGAGTGCAATGGCACGATCTCAATGCTAACCTCAATCTCAGTGGCACAACCTCCAACTCCCAGGTTCAAGTGATTCTCACGCCTCAGCCTCCTGAGTAGCTGGGACTACAGGCATGCACCACCATGCCCAGTTAATTTTTGTATTTAGAGACTTGAGGTTTTCCATGTTGGCCATGCTGGTCTCAAATTCCTGGTCTCAAGTGATCCACCCACCTTGGCCTCCCAAAGTGCTGGGATTACCACTGCCTGCACCACTGCCTGGCCCCAGATTTTTTTTTTAAACTGAAGAATCATTTGGGTATCATTACTTAATTATAAAAGTATAGATCTGGGAAGAAGCCATTGCCCTCATCTAAGGGCAATGGAGAGTACTGTGGTCGCCAAGGTAGAGATTCTTTACATTGTCTATTAAGAGGCAGAGCTCCTTGCTAACTAGCAAACACCAGCGCTCACAAGGAGCCCAGAAACTTTCTGGGAGGGAAGAATCCAACATGCCAACATCGGCACCAAAGATACAAAGATAGGAAAATTGGAAGTCCTGGTCCTGGGTGTCTCTGACTAAGGGTCACAAATGGAGTACCTCTGGAGGGCAGTGAGAAACACAGTTTCAGCACAAGGGCCTAAGCCTTCATGGGGAGAAATACAACCTGGAAAACCATCTTACTGAAGTCTCCTAGAGTACATCAGTGACAATGGAGCCAGATGGTTGAGAGGAAAGTACAAAATTCATTCAGCAGCCCAAACACTAGGGTCTGAAAGCAACACTGCTTTTAGTGCCAAATGCAGACAGCAGAGATTATTTATCTTCCTTAATCACTGTCACTGTTCTCTTCCCCAACCACTGATGTTGGCAATCATAATTTAAGGTTTTCAGATAATCTATAGCCATATCACTCCAAGAGGTGCTACTTAAGTATGGGACCTAAGTGTGTTGTAATCACGAGTGATAACACTCTTTCTTCAACTTTGTGGATTAACTGTTGTGCTTTGTATCAAGATAGTGCTAATTTAATTTTTAACATTGTGAATACTGTGACTATATTTTCCAAGAGTGTTGCAGCAACCTCAATTCTTGTTTCCTCACAAGAAAGAATTCGACTGAAGCTCATAAGGCAGAAGATGAGACCGAGGCAAGTTTTAGAGCAGGAGTGAAAGTTTATTAAAAAGCTTTAGAGCAGGAAGGGAAAGAAAGTAAAGTACACTTGGGAGAGGAACGAGTGGATATCTTGTTCAAGGTCCATTTGACCTTAGACTTAGGGTTTTATATGTGGGCCTACTTCCAGCATCTTGCATCCAGTTTCCCTTGATTATTCCCTTAGGGTGAGCCGCCTGCATGCACAGTGGCCTGCTAGCACTTGGGAGGTTAGTATGTGCAGTGTTACTGGAGTTGTACGTATGCTCACCTGAGGTGTACTTCCCTGTCCTGGTGGAATATCCCTAGAAGGTCATATACCAGTTAAACCCCACCAGAAGGTCATATACAAGTTAAACCCCACCATTTTGCCTCTTAATGTGCATGCTCAAGCCCACTCACCCAGTTCCTGAGATCTTCTTGGGAAGCTGCTGATTATCAGTTTCAGGTGTTTGTACCTACTGGGAAACTGCCTTTCCCTGGTGCTGGCTGTAACCTATTACTATTTTAGAGAGACAGTTAACAACTGCCTGACTATCAGCTGATGGTTATCTGACTTTCCCAGTGGGGTGTGGGGAGACCTCTCCTGCCCTGCTCATGCCTGACTCGCTACCTACTGTAACAAGAGGTCAGATACTGGAAATGAGATTGATTACATTATCTCCAACATAATCCAGACATCACTGAAAAAATAAGGCTAAGTGACTATGCTATTTAAATGACAGATGAAAGCATACAGGCAAGTGGTTTCGGGAGGTAAATAACCAAAACGGCATACTGTTGGTATAGTATCAGTATAATATGCAGAAAAGGATTTGAGACTGGACATGGTAGAGAAAGAGAAGTGAAAACGCATATGGAGGCTGTCACAAGTCCAGAAAGAAACAGCCAAGTACCTCTAAATTAATTAAAAGTTTTTTCATCTCCCCAAAGACACCAATACTCAGTGGAAAACAGTGACTATTGGTGCTGAGCCCCTGGGGGGAGGAGCAGTCAAGGTCTCTTTAGATCAGCAGACTTAGTCTTTCCCCTTGCTGGCTCTGAGGGATTTGGGTAGTCCAAATGAGTGGGATTCCCCCCAGCACAGCGCACCCCCTCCACTAAGGGCAGCCAGTATTTCATTAAGCAGGTCCCAGATCCCATGCCTCCTGACTGGGTGAGACCCCCTAACAGGGGTTGCCAGACACCTTATGCAGGAGCATTCCCGCTGGCATCAGGTCAGTGCTCCTCAGGGACAAAGCTCCTAGAGGAAGGAGCAGGCAGCCCTGTTTGCTGTTCTGCAGCCTCCACTGGTGAAACTTCCAGGTGTAGGAGGGACCCAGGTGAATAGGGTTTGGAGTGGACTCCCAGAAAACCACAGCATTCCTACAGAAGAGGGGCCTGACTGTTAAAAGAAAAACAAACAAACAGAAAGCAACAACAACAACATCAACAAAAAAGTCCCCACGAAAAAACCCATCCAAAGGTCAACAGCCTCAAAGATCAAAGCTAGATAAACTCAAAAAAATGAGAAAGAATCAGCAAAAAAAACACTGAAAACTCAAAAAGCAAGAGTGCCTCATCTCCTCTAAATAGTTTCAACACCTCTCCAGCAAGGGCAAAGAACTAGGTGGAGGCCAAAACTGATGAATTGACAGAAGTAGGCTTCAGAAGGTGGGTAATAACAAACTTTGTTGAGCTAAAGGATCATGTTCTAACCCAATCCAAAGAAGCTAAGAACCATGATAAAACATTACAGGAGCTGTTAACCAGAATAACCAGTTTCGAGAGGAATATAAATGACCTGATGGAGCTGAAAAACAGAACACAAGAACTTCACAATGCAACCACAAGTATCAGTAACCAAAGAGACCAAGTGGAGGAAAGAATTTTGGAGCTTGAAGACTATCTTGCTGAAATAAGACAGGCAGACAAGATTAGAGGAAAGAGAATGAAAAGGAATGAACAAAAGCTCCAAGAACTATGAGATTATGTAAAAAGACTGAACCTACAACTGATTGGGGTACCAGAAAGAGATGGGAAGAACAGAACCAAGTTGAAAAACTTCAGGATATCATCCAGGAGACCTTCCTCAACCTAACAAGACAGGCCAACATTCAAATTCAGGAAATCTAGAGAACCCTAGTAAGATACTCCATGAGAAGATCAACCCAAAGACATAATTATCAGATTCTCCAAGACTGAAATGAAGGAAAAAATGTTAAGGGCAGCCAGAGAGAACAGCCAGGTCACCTACAAAGGGAAGCCCATCAGACTAACAGCAGACCTCTCAGATGAAACTCTACAAGCCAGAAGAGACTGAGGGCCAATATTCAACATTCTTAAAGAAAAGAATTTCCAACCCAGAATTTCATATCTGGCCAAACTAAGTTTCATAAGCGAAGGAGAAACAAAATCCTTTTCAGACAAACAAATGCTGAGGGAATTTGTCACCACCAGTCCTGCCTTGCAAGAGCTCCTGAAGGAAGCACTAACTATGGAAAGGAAAAACCATTACCAGCCACTGCAAAAACACACTGAAGTATAAAGAACAATGACACCATGAAGCAACTACATCAAAAAGTCTGCAAAATAACCAGCCGGCACCATGATGACAGTAACAAATTCACATATAACTTAACCTTAAATGTAAATGGGCTAAATGTCCCAATTAAAAGACACAGAATGGCAAGATGGATAAAGAGTCAAGGCCCATCGGTGTGCTGTATTCAAGAGACCCACCTCATGTACAAAGATACATAGGCTCAAAATAAAGGGATGGAGGAAAATTTACCAAGCAAATAAAAAGAAAAAAGCAGGGTAACAATCCTAGTTTCCAATGAAACAGACTTTAAACCAACAAAGGTCAAAAAACACGAAGAAGGGCATTACACAATGGTAAAGGGATCAATTCAACAAGAGCTAACTATCCTAAATATATATGTACCCAATACAGGAGCACCCAGATTCATAAAACAAATTCTTAGAGACCTACAAAAAAAAAAAAAAAAAACAAAGAAACTTAGACTCCCACACAATAATAGTGGGAGACTTTAAGAGCCTAGTGTCAGTATTAGACAGAAAATTAACAAGGATATCCAGGACTTGAACTCAGCTCTGGATCAAGTGGACCTGATAGATACCTACAGAACTCTCCACCCAAAAACAACAGAATATACATTCTTCTTGGTGCTGCATGGCACTTACTCTAAAATCAATCACATAATTGGATGTAAAACACTCCTCAGCAAATGCAAAAGAACAGAAAGCATAACAAACAGTCTCTCAGACCACAGTGCAATCAAATTAGAACTTAAGAGTAAGAAACTCACTCAAAACCACACCACTATATGGAAATTGAACAACTTGTTCCTGAACGATGCCTGGGTAAATAATAAAATTAAGAAAGAAATCAATTAGTTATTTGAAACCAATGAGAACAGAGACACAATGTACCAGAATCTGGGACACAGCTAAAGCAGTGTTAAGAGAGAAATGTATAGTACTAAATACTCACATCAAAAAGCTAGAAAGATCTCAAATAAACACCCTAACATCACAACTAGGGCACCAAGAGCAAACAAACCTCAAAGCTAGCAGAAGACAAGAAATAACAAAGATCAGAGTGCAACTGAATGAGATAGAGACATGAAAACCCCTTCAAAAAAAATCAATGAATCCAGGAGCTGTTTTTTGGAAAGAAAAATAATAAAATACACAACTAGTTAGACTAGTAAAGAAGAAAAAAGGCAAGAATCAAATAGATAAATGATTTGATAAAAATGATAAAGAAGATATCACCACTGACCCCACAGAAATACAAACCACCACCAGAGAATATGATAAACACCTCTCTGCAAATAAACAAAAAAAATCTAGAAGAAATGGATAAATTCCTGGACAAATACACCCTCCCAAGACTGAACCAGGAAGAAGTTGAATCCCTGAGTAGACCAATAACAAGTTCTGAAATTAAGGCAGCAATAAATAGCAGACCAACCAAAAAAAGCCTAGGACCAGACAGATTTACATCTGAATTCTGCCAGAGGTACAAAGAGGAGTTGGTACCATTTTCTCTGAAACCATTCCAAGCAATTGAAAAGAAGAAACTTCTCCCTAACTCATTTTCTCCCTCATCAGCATCATCCTGATACCAAAACCTAGCAGACATACAACAATAAAAAAAATTTCAGGCCAATATCACTGATGAATACTGATGCAAAAGTCCTTATTAAAATATTGGCAAACCAAATCCAGCAGCACATCAAAAAGTTTATCCACTACAATTAAGTCAGCTTCATCCCTGGGATGCAAGGCTGGTTCCACATATACAAATCAATAAATGTAATTCATCACATAAACAGAATTACATACAAAAAGCACATGGTTATCTCAATAGACACAGAAAAGACCTTTGATAAAATTCAACATCACTTCATATTAAAAACTCTCAATAAACTAGGTATTGATGGAACATACCTCAAAATAATAAGAGCCATTTATGACAAACCCACAGCCAATATCATACTGAATGGGCAAAAGCTGGAAGCATTTCCCTTGAAAATCAGCACAAGACAAGGATGCCCTCTCTCACCACTCCTATTCAACATAGTGTTAGAAGTTCTGGCCAGGGAAATCAGCCAAGAGAAGTAAATAAATGGTATTCAAATAGAAAGAGAGGAAGTTAGACTGTCTCTGTTTGCAGATGACATGATCTTATATCTAGAAAACCTCATTGTCTCAGCCCAAAAGTTTCTTAAGCTGATAAGCAACTTCAGCAAAGTCTCAGGAAACAAAAGTCAACATTCAAAAATCACAAGCATTCCTATACACTAACAAGCAGACAGTCAAATCATGAATGAACTCCCATTACAATTGCTACAAAGAGAATAAAATACCTAGGAATACAAATTACAGGGATGTGAAGGACCTCTTCAAGGAGAACTACAAACTACTGTTCAAGGAAATAAAAGAGGACACAAACAAATGGAAAAACATTCCATGCTCATGGGTGGGACGACGCAATATCAGGAAAATGGCCATACTGCCCAAAGTAATTTATAGATTCAATGCTATTTCCATTAAACTACCATTGACATTCTTCACAGAATTAGAAAATAAAAACGACTTTAAAATTCATGTGGAACCAAAAAACAGCCCATATAGCTAAGACAATCCTAAGCAAATAGAACAAACCTGGAGGCATCACGTTATCCAACTTCAAATTACACTACAAGGCTGTAGTAAGCAAAACAGCATGGTACTAGTACAAAAACAGACACACAGACCAATGGAAAGAATAGAGATCTCAGAAATAAGACTTCACATCTACACTTGTCTGATCTTTCACAAACCTGACAGAAACAAGTAATGGGGAAAGGACTCCCTATTTAATAAATGGTGTTGGGCAAACTGTCTAGTCATATGCAGAAAATTGAAACTGGACCCCTTCCTTATACCTTATACAAAAATTAACTCAAAGTGGATTTTAAAGACTTAAATATCAAACCCAAAACTATAAAAAACCTAGAGGAAAATACAGGCAATACCATTTAGGACATAGACACAGGCAAAAATTTCATGATGAAAATGTCAAAAGCAATTGCAGTGAAAGCAAAAATTGACAAGTGTGATGTAATTAAACAAAAGAGCTTCTGCCCAGCAGAAGAAACTATCAATGGCTGGGTGCAGTGGCTCACACCTGTAATCCCAGCACTTTGGGAGGCCGAGGAGGGTGGATCACCTGAGGTCAGGAGTTTGAGACCAGCCTGGCCAACATGGTGAAACCCTGTCTCTACTAAAACTACAGAAATTAGCTGGGCATGGTGGCGGGTGCCTGTAATCCCAGCTACTCGGGAGGCTGAGGCAGGAGAATCACCTGAACCTGGGAGGCAGAGATTGCAGTGAGCCAAGATTGCACCAAGAAACTATCATCAGAGTGAACAGACAGAATGGGAGAAAATTTTTACAATCTATCCATCTGACAAAGGTCTAATATCCAGAATCTACAAGGAACTTAAACAAATTTATAAGAAAAAAACCAAACAACCCCATTGAAAAGTGGACAAAGGACATAAACAGACATTTCTCAAAAGAAGACATTTATGTGGCCAACAAACATATGAAAAAAAGTTCAACATCACTGACCATTAGAGAAATGCAAATCAAAACCACAATGAGATACCACCTCACACCAGTAAGAATAGCTGTTACTAAAAAGTCAAGAAACAACAGATGCTGGCAAGGATGTGGAGAAATGGGAACACTTTTACACTGTTGGTGGGAATGTAAATTAATTCAACCATTGTGGAAGACAGTGTGGTGATTCTTCAAAGACCTAGAACCAGAAATACCAATTACCCCAGCAGTCCCATTACTGGGTATATAAGGAATATAAATCATTTTATTTACAGACACATGCATGTGTATGTTCATTGCAGCACTAGTCACAATAGCAAAGATGTGGAATCAACCTAAATGCCCATCAGTGATAGACTGGATAAAGAAAATGTGGTACATATATACCATGGAATACTATGCAGTCATAAAAAGGAATCAGATCATGTCCTTTGCAGGGATATGGATGGAGCTGGAGGCCATTATCCTCAGCAAACTAGTACAGGAACAGAAAATCAAACACTGCGTGTTCTTACTTATAAGTGGGAGCTGAACAATGAGAACACATGGACACAGAAAGGGGAACAACACACAGTGGGCCTTGTTGGGTGAGGGGGGCAGTAGGAGGGAGAGTTTCAGGATAAATAGCTAATGCATTCAGGGCTTATTATCTAGGTGATGGGTTGACAGGTGCAGTTAACCACCATGGCACACATTTACCTGTGTAAAAACCTGCACATCCTGCACATGTTTCCTGGAACTTAAAATTCAAGTTAATTCGATTTTTTAAAAAAATAAAACAGTGGCATTGAGTTAGCTTGGACATACTTCATAAACACACATATTATGTCATTCCCTTAATTGCTCTATGAAGTTGAGTCAAGTTACATGACCTGATTCAGAGGTTCCAGCTGAAATGTTCTGTGGGCAAACAAAAGGGGGAATTTTGATAACAGATGTGTTGGCTCCTTAGTAGAGCTGATTCTGTCAGATCTTACTAATGATCATGCTTTCTATAGTATATGTGATTAGTTGAATAATGGCAAGAAATGTTTCCTCTCGCTCTTAGGAACTTTGATTTGAAAAACGGAGTTTTAAATCATTGTCTTGATTTCTATGAAGATTTCATATCAATGAGACTACAGAAAATGCAAAAGATTGTTATCTTGTCCGAATAAAACCCGGTTTTGCTCATCTATTTGCAAATTCAGCACTATGCAAATGTAAGTTTTGGAAAATTCCACTGTCTAAATTTATTATCAAAGAAAACAATAAGGTCCCACCTGCTAAATGTCTACATACCTTGTACACAACATTATTGAAAAGGGGGAGGAGGAGTGGCATACTTACCTGTAATATTGAGGCTTTCATCATAAAAACCTTGATGCTTTTCAATTTCCTCAAAATGTGCAGAAGCATCTGATAAGATTTTTTACTTTGGAGAAAGGAAAGGGAGGTTGCCTTTTTAGACAGGTGCCTACAAGATGTATGTCATTGTTGACAGCCATAAAAGGATGTTATAACATTAGCATACCATAAATTATATTTTCAAAGTGTGGGACAAGAATAATGTCCTTCTCGGCCGGGCGCGGTGGCTCAAGCCTGTAATCCCAGCACTTTGGGAGGCCGAGATGGGTGGATCACGAGGTCAGGAGATCGAGACCATCCTGGTCTACACGGTGAAACCCCGTCTCTACTAAAAAATACAAAAAACTAGCCGGGCGAGATGGCGGGCGCCTGTAGTCCCAGCTACTCGGGAGGCTGAGGTAGGAGAATGGCCTAAACCCGGGAGGTGGAGCTTGCAGTGAGCCGAGATCGCGCCACTGCACTCCAGCCTGGGCGACAGAGCGAGACTCCGTCTCAAAAAAAAAAAAAAAAAAAAAAAAAAAAAAGAATAATGTCCTTCTCTACTTTGAAAATGCATTGAGGGTGAGGATGGAGAAAAAGATTTACATTGAAACAGAAACTTATATGTTGTCTCTTCAAAACTAATGACCTTCGAAGAGGTGATAGCAAAGGATGAACTGACTGCCATTATTGCTCGATGTTGTTGAGATTACAACAACACCATATATTTTTTCATACAGTGAAAATAAAAGTGACTCAATTTTTCAAAAATAAGATTTCTTTAGAACTTAGAAAAGGGCAGCCAAGTTAAACAGAGCTTTCTCATTTCTTTACTAAAACTATATCTTATTTGGAATCCAGCTTCAATTTCACAAGTTAAAATTACCCCTATTCTTTAAAATCATTTTTTCCTGATAAAGAGAGGTTTAACTTATGATGATATCCAATGTGCTTAAGAATATTTAAAAATGATGGACAATTTAGACATGGATAACCTACATAATTAACTTCTAGATGCAAAAAACCTGACTGATAAGCAACTGTTCTACCAAAACAAGTCTGTAGACACAAAATGAATAGACAAAACAGAAAAGTCTAAAAACCCATCATTGGTAGTCAGTGAAATCCCAAGGTATTCAATGCTAAAATTATTTTGTTGAGAAGATATTTAGATCAATGTCATCACAGTAGCTTGATACCACAAATCAGTGTAATGTGGACTTGATAAGAGCAGAGGTGCAAGGCAAAGTGAATTTTGCATTTGACTGTTATTCACTCTTATCACTACATAAAAGAATAAAAGCTTGCCCCAAAGTAAAGGTTGTAGGCAGTTCTCAGTATTATTGAAAAAGGAATTGAAAGAGTAAAAAATATCCTCCTGTATCATGATACAGAAACATCTCATTTTTTTATTAAATATAGATAATATCTGTTTAATTATGGATCATAAAATATACACCAACATAGCCTGAAATCAATTCCTATCAAATAAAGATATGACAAGAGTTAAAATAAATCATTTTTTCAGAGGAAACAAATATTATCAAAATATTGTTAAGTCTTCCTCACACATGATTTTTTAAATTAGTCCTACTATTAATTACTACTAATTGCCATTGTTAACTATGTTGTTTTGGCTTAAATGATAGTATTTATATAACAGAAAAGTAAATAATCCAGAATTTAATACAATTTCAAAGATATGCCCATTTTAAATATTTTTATGTTGAAGTTATAACACAAATTATTTGTTCTATATTATTTATGGCTGTGTCCCAGGTTGTATCTCTAAAATATTTTTCACACCATTTCTCTCCCAGCCCAATCCATTTCCCTCACCCACCTAGTGTTCCCACTAAACCTCCTTCACACAATTCACAGTCCACTGCAGTCTGATTCCAGGAAACCTAATGACAATGACCAACACAGAAATAGTTTCCTTCTTCAATTAACTTACAGTCTAGTAGAAGTAAAAAGCATCAAACATATAATTTCCAAAAAACAAGTGTATAGAAAGGAAGGATGGGGATATACAGAAGACTAGAGAAAATACAAGTGCAGTAGCCGATCTGGCCAGGGAAGTCTTCCCTGAGGAAGTCACAGCTAGTCAATCCCCTGGAGGATAAAATGAAAACCACTTGCAAGCCCAGGTTTCTGGCACTGGAATAAGTCAGGGGCTGCAAACCAGTTGACTACAGAGCAGATCAGGCTGACGGCCTGCTTTTTGTGGTCCCTACAATGTTTTATAAAAACTTAGTTACAAGGTAGTCTTTTTTTTATCAAGATATTTTTACCTAATAGTTGGATTTCTGGCATCTTTGGAAAAACAAGAAATGTAGCAAGACTGGATCAACATCCAGTGGATTACAACTGGATTACAACTATCAACAAGACATGAGTAGCTGCTGCCCCATTTTCTAGTTCACATCATCCACATCACTCCCAACTCTTGTCCTGCACTGAGACTGAGTGTTACAAGCCACATGTCTTCATGCATGCATGCTGTGACTTACAGTAGAAACATACTTTCTACCAGAATGAGAAAACAAGAGGACTGGGTGGCCATTTTCATTCAACTCGTTTTACTCATTGAGGTCACTTTAAGAATTTGAGTTTGTAATGTCCATCATAGCTACTCTCTCTCTCTCTCTCCCTATATATATAAATATATATATATATATATATATTTTTTTTTTTTGAGACAGGTCTCTCTCCGTTGCCCAGGCTGGAGTGCAGTGGTGCTGACACAGCTCACTGCAGCCTCAGCCTCCAGGGCTGAAGCGATCCTCTCACCTCAGCCTCCTAAGTAGGTGGGACCACATGTGAACCACCACATCTGCCATTTTTTTTTTTTTTTTTTTGGTAGAGTTGGGGTCTCAGTATATTGCCCAGGCTGGTCTCGAACTCCTTGGGCTCAAGTGATCCTCCCAACTCAGCCTTCCAAAGTGCCCAGATTACAGGTGTCAGCCACCATGCCTGGCCAAAACAAAAGTCTCCACATTTTAAAATTACAGGGCATTTTTGCAGAAGAGCTATAGTTCAGAACCCATGTGGCATCTGCCTCCTAACCACCCCTCTCATAGTATTGCTAAAGTCAAATACTTTTCTCAACATAATTGACCTGGTTGATCTTTTGCTAAGGTAAAGGCCTCCAGTTGGAAGTGCCATTCTCCAAGCCTTATCCTATATTTCATTCAGCCCATGTCCCTGAAAGCCATGGGTGGTAAAACAATTCAATGAAGTGCAGGAAGAAAATGTTAGCACTTCTTTTTATGTTTATTTTTATCTTATAAAAAGAAATAAATTGAGATTTATAAGCATTTCATATTTAGATTGATGTGATATCTTTACTTCTTCTATGTGCCAGGCTGACATGGATCTAGGTATCCTTACTCACTTCTTCAACTTCAGTACATTATGATATGTTGCGGTTTACATTTGTCAAGTTGGTGAAGTGACTGCACAAAGTTCAATAACAATTAGTGGTAAATATGGGACCATAATCAATGTCTCAGATGACTATATCCAAATATACTGTGTTAAGTCTTTCCAGTTTGGGGATCCACTATTACTTTCTTCCAGTTCTTTCAAGGGCTGCATCTTTTTTTCCCTTAGGAAGCAGTCACAGCTTTGTTCTTCCCAGTAAACAGCCTCACCTTCCAGTCTTTTACTAGTTAAGAAAGACTTTCCCTAAATAGAGCAATCCCTCTGGGAACTGGCCTTCCACCTCTCTGACCAGCTTAAATAAAGCTCCCTGTAAAGTCCTCTCCTTTCTCTTCTTAAGAAAGAAGCTATCACTTCTTGTTTTTGCTTTTAGTTCAGACAGAACTGAGTTGGCCTCCTAGCTTCACTATATGTTCTTGGTCAAGTTATTTAACCTCACAAAGTCTCCACTTTCTCATTTAAAAACCAACAATTTTGAAAGGTGGTTGAGGGGTTATGTAAAGTATCTAAGTATCTAGCACTTTACATACTACAACAACAACAACAAAATAAGTATCACAACAAGGCAAGACTTATCTGCTATGGTATTCTAACGTTCCTTTTATTTAGTCTTGGATATTTACCTTATTCCCAGAATAATTATGAGAGAGAGAGAGACAGGTTTTAATTGAACCCAAATAACACGAAAATATTTTCAAATATCCAGCTTTTACCTGGTTGGCCATTAAAACATTTAAAGAGCTCAGAATGAATCTTTTTGTTGCTCATTAGATTGCAAAAGCATTCACATACAATATTAAACTTTTTGCTTCTAGTTCCCACCTGCTCAGCTTACATCTTATTTCCTTGACAACAAGTTTAAAAGAAAGACAGCAATGAGAAATGGAATGTCTGGAGCAGATTTTTGGACACAGGAGATAAACTCCAACTGTCTAAATTTGCACATATATCAGCCTGTGGTCTCGTTCTGATCTTCATAGTAAAAGTACATTCCTTTGGTTTATCCTCACTCGATCTCTTCTTCCATTTCCCCACTGAGGACTGATCAGACTCTACTTCAGCCATAGCCTCGATAGCGAAATGAATTCCATCATCCTTTTCAGTGAGGTGTCATTTGTCAACTGGAATAAGGGCCTCAATTGTAAGGGGGAAGCCCTTCATATCGATAGACAACCTCTGGCTATCAATGCTTCACTCTTGCCCTGTGCCGGATACACTCGCCAGGCTAGCTAGGTGTCAGAGGCAACATTCCTCTTGGAGGATTCAGTACCTTTGACCCCTTGACTCTGTTTGATGACTTTCATTATTTATCTCTGGATTTTGAGGAAGGTGAGATTTTTAAGCTTAGTGGGGGTGGTGGAGGGAACAACCAATTGGATGCTGCTCAGTACTAACAAAGAAATGGATTGAGGATCACCTTATTTGTTTTAATGCCTGCTATTCACAATATACTGTACCCTCTGGTTGGGTTTGCTGACTTCCCGGACCTCATTCACACTTACTTTTAAGTGATTTTTTACTTGTTAAAATAAAGGTTGTAAAGCAAATGCTCAAGTTCACACACAGGCGAGTGCGCGTGCACACACCCACACAATGAAATGACAGAACATTGTTAATATCTTAGAAACTCATTCTTTGCCCTTCTCTTCTCTTCCCCAGATGTAACCACTGTCCTAACTTTTGCGATCATCATTATTAATAGTTTTATCATTTACATATGTTATTCCTTAACAATGTACTTTAGTTTTGCCTTAGAATTTTATAGAAATGGAATATCAGTTTTCTCTTGTGATTTGTGCATTTCACTCCATATTCTCTTTATGAGATTTTTCACATTGATATGTGGTATAATTAGTTAATTTTCTCTGCTACATAGTAATCCATTGTATTACTTTACAATCTTGCAATTTCTTGTGTCTATCTTACTGCTGGTGAACACGTTTTTCTCCATATGCACTTTGCTCCACTTGTCCCAGTCTAGGAAACTTTCCTTTCTTTCCGCCATGTATTCAGTTCTCCCAAAATATTAACTATTGTTCTTACTGATTATTCCTGACTAGTTCACAGTCCATTTTCTGAATTATTAATGCATACATTGATTAATCAAATACTTTGAGTATTTAGTGCTACAAATTTAGACTCAGTACTACATAGTTTAACATTCAGTATAGCTCACAAATCTTTTCTTTTACCAACACTGTCAGTATAATAGTGCTCAATTAGTACTTGTTAATCTTTGGTTGAGAATAATAATAATAACAATAATGATAATAATAGTAGCAGTAATAGCTAACACTTATTGACTACTTAGCTACATTCCAGGTGCTGTCTATCTAGAGCTTTAGAAATATTAATTTATTTAATCCTCACAAAGATATTATGAAATAGGTACTACTAGACTTATTCTCAGTTTACAGATAAGAAAACTAAGGCCAGAGAAATTATATACTATGCTCAAAGTCATATAGCTAGTAAATGTTAAAATGGAAGGGATGATAGAAACTTAAATATGGTCAACTTCATTATTCCACAGTGATTTAGAAAGGTATAATTATAAATAATAACAGCCAATACTAACAACTATTTCTTGTTCTGTATTCTCACTAGGCCAAATACTGAATTGAGTCTATTATGTGATCTTCTTAATTCTCACCACAATTTATTAAGATGGGTGTTATTTTTCCAATTTAAAAGTGAGGAAAAATGAGGCTCATTGGGGTTGAGAAACTTGCCTAAATAGCTGGTAAGTGACAGGCTGGGATTTGAACCTAAATACTGTATCTCTGATCCTAACATCTGTGCCCTGCTGTAATACCATGCTGCCTCCCTGTAGATTTCACCAGCCCTGTGATGTTGACACTTTTCCCTGTTAAATCCTAATTTCTTTTCTTTTCTTTATTACTTTTCATTACAGGATGTGATGGGAAACAAAAGTAAAGAAGTTCGATTTTCCAACTTGCAATGATGTTCAGAAAAGAAAGGTCATCACTGGTTGAAGTGACAGTGCTGGATGTGACATGGGAATTTTTATCCATACTGTTCTGCTCGCTGTGTCACCATAAGTGACTGGATGTAGTACAGGAAGAAAAATAGAACGTGGCTAACAGCCCTGTTCAGAAAAACTTGCTGGCAAATATCAAGACATTCTCTTCTCCCATCAGTCCTTCAGATGACTCACTTCTTCCTTGTTTCCTGAGAGTAGAAGTTACCAATTAGATCTCTGTTCAATTTCCTATATCCATTGCTCTAAGTAGTGAAAGTGAAACAATACTTTTGGAACCATTGTGTGGTAAGTACAATTACAATCACAAGTCAATATTATTTTATAGTTTATAATATAATTAAATAATAATTAAAACCTTATACTTTCAGTAAGAATTATCAAATGTAGCTCAATCTTAGCCCCCCAGATGGCACTTGGCTTTTGTTTTGTTGCTTATATTACTGCAAGATAATTTGTAAACTGAGAGAATAGAGGTGCCATTTGACAAGCTCCTTTATGAGTCATCTGTGGAAAAATTTAAAAGTTAATATGAAAAAAAAAAAGTCTACACAGAAATGACCAGAGGATGGCACAAGTTTAAAACTCCAGAGATGTAGATGGATTTTTTTTCTATTTAATTTCTAAACAGTAAAAATTAATCTTTTTGGTGCACAATTCTATGGGTTTTGACAAAAGCATGGAGCTGTTTCACCACCAGCATGAACAATATACAAAATGGTTTCATCATCCCCACCCTCACCCCAAATCTCTTGAGTTACACTTCTGGCTCCTGGCTGCCACTGGTCTGTAATTTCGCTTTTCCAGAATATCATATAGATGGAATTGCATGAAATATCATGTTTTGAATATCACCTCAACATGATGAATTTGAGATTAATTCATGTTGATGTGTGTATCAGTAGTTAATCTTTATTGATGAGTAAAATTGGTATATGGTACATTGTATGGGATCTACCATAGCTTGTTTAGCCATTTTCCAGGTGAGGGACATTTGCACTATTTGCAGTTTTTAGTGAGTAGGCGTAAAGTTGCTAAAATATTCACATACAGCTTTTTATGTAAACATAGGTGCTTATGTCACTTAGTTAAATGTCTGAGTGGGATGACAGATTATAATTTACAAATGTATGTTTAATTTTATAAATAACTGCTAAACTGTTTTCCCAGGGTCCTAGTTTGCATTCTCACAGCCATGTATAAGAGGTCCAGTTGCTCCACACCTTCCTGTGCACATGGAATGGCTAGTCTTTGATTTCAGCCATTCTGATCTATGAGTAGTGATGCCATATTGCAGTTTTAATTTTCACAGTCCTAATGATCAATGATGTTGAACATATTTTCATGTGTTTATTTGTCATCTGTATACCTTCTTAGATGGTCTGTTCAAATCTTTTGCCCATTTTAAAATTAGATTCTTCGTTTTCTCATTTTTGAGTTTTAAGAGTTCATATATATTCTAGATCCAAAGTCTTTGTCAGATATGAGATGTTCAAATGATTTCTCCATGTCTATGGCTTGTGTTTTCATTTTCTTAAGTGTCATTTACACTAAAATAATATTTAATAATGGTGAAGTTCAATTTGTCAATTTTCTTTTTGTTTTTGTTTCTGTTTTTTTTTTTGAGGTGGAGTCTCGCTCTGTCGCCCGGACTGGTGTGCAGTGGCCGGATCTCAGCTCACTGCAAGCTCCGCCTCCCGGGTTTACGCCATTCTCCTGCCTCAGCCTCCCAAGTAGCTGGGACTACAGGCGCCCGCCACCTCGCCCGGCTAGTTTTTGTATTTTTAGTAGAGACGGGGTTTCACCGTGTTAGCCAGGATGGTCTCGATTTCCTGACCTCGTGATCCGCCCGTCTCGGCCTCCCAAAGTGCTGGGATTACAGGCTTGAGCCACCGCGCCCGGCCGTCAATTTTCTTTTTGAATTGATATTTTTTTGTACTGTATCTGGAATTTTTGCCCTAATTTAAAATTAGGCCACAAGAATTTTCTCCTATGTTTTCTCCCAAAATGTTAATAATTTTACCTTTTACATTTATGTCTATGTTACAATTTAAGGTAAAATTGGTATCAAGCATCAGATATAGGTCAAGGTGAATTATTTTTGCATACAGATGTTCAAGTGTTAGAACAGACTTGCTGAAAAGATTATTTTTCAGACCTTATCCAGCTCAACGAAAAAAAAAGATTTTTTTTTGCCTTCACATCTTTGGCAAAAATCATTTTACCATATATGTATGGGTCTATTTTTAGACTCTCTTCAGTTCCATTGATATATTTACACATTCTTTCACAAATACCACACTGTCTTGATCACTGCAGCTTTAAAGTAAGCGTTGAAATCAGGTAGTGTTAGTCCTCCAAAGTTCTTTTTAAAAAATTGTCTATTCTAGATCTTTTGCCTTTCCATATATATTTTTAAAATCAGTTTGTCAAGATATGCAAAATATCCTGATAGAATTTAGACTGAAATTGCATTGAATCTATAAATCAGTTTGGAAAACATCAACATCTTAATAATATTAAATTTGTTAATCCATAAACATAGTATTTATCTTTATTTATTTTGGCCTTCTTTGAATTCTTTCACAAATAATTCATGATTTTCAGCATACAGATGCTACATATATTTTGCTAGGCTTATACCTAAGCATTTTTTGTTTTGTTTTCAGTGTTATTGTAAATAACACATTTAAATTTTTTTAATTTCCAATCGTTCATTGCTAGTATATAGAAGTAAAATGGATTTTTATGTGTTGACTTTGTATCTTGAAACCTTGATAAACTCATTTAAATAAATAGTTAGGTTTCTTCCTTTCCAGCCTGTATACATTTTATTTCTTTTTCTTGTCTTATTGCATCGACAAAAATTCCAGAAAAATCTTGAATATGATTTATGACAGCAGATATTGTTATTTGTTCCCAACCTTAGAGGAAAAGCATTCAGTTGTTTGCCATTATTATGTTAGCTGTAGTTTTAGTAGAAGCCATTTGTCAAGTTAAGGAAGTTTCCTTCTATTTCTAGTTTGTTATGAATTTTTATCATGAATGGTTATTGAATGTTGTAAGTGCTCTCTGTATAACTACCAAGAAGATCATATGGTTTTCCTTTTTTACTCTGAATTATATTGATTGATTATTGCATGCTGAACTGGCCTTACATTCCTGGAATAAACCCTGCTTGGTCATATATTATCTTTCTGTATGTTGCTGGATTTGTTAATATACTGCTGAGGATTTTTGAGATAAGGGCAATAAGAAATACTGGTCTGTTGTGTTCTCTTGTAATGTTTTTGTCTGACTTTGGTATCAAAATAATGCTGACCTCGTAAAAAGAGTTTGGAAAGTGCATCTTTTTCTTTTATTTTCTGGGCCCGTTTGTATAAAATTAATGTTACTTTTTCCTTAAATGTTTTGTAATTTGGCAATAGAACCATAGTTTTCTCTTTTGGAAGGCTTTTGACTATAGATTCAGTATCTTTAGCACATATAGGGCAATTCATGTTGTCTATTTTTTTTTCTGAATGAGTTTTGGTAATTTGTGTCTCTCAAGGAAACTGTCAATTTAAGTTGCAGAATTTATAAATGTAGAGATGTTTACAGTATTACTATTCTTTTAATTTATTTAGGGCCTGTAGAAATATCCCCCTTTAATTTCTGGTATTAGCACTTTAGGTTTTCTCTTTTTTCTTAGTCTTGCTAAAGATTTATCAATCAGAATAATGTTTTCAAACAATGCATTTTAAAAAAGAATCCCCCAAAATTCTTATATTGATAGCTCCAAGTGGATCTTTAGGAGACCCCAACATATAACATACAAGGCACTAACCATCAGTAGGAGACAGCAAATCCAAAATAACATTAGGTTTGAATAAGGCTCTTATAATTTGCCTAACTCAAACCTGTTTCATCACCTATCATATCATTTTAATATGGTTACTTAAAAATCAGGCTGGGTGCAGTGGCTCATGCCGGTAATCCCAGCACTTTGGGAGACTGAGATGGGCGGATCACTCGAGGTCAAGATTTCGAGACCAGCTGGGCCAACATGGTGAAACCCCGTCTCTACTATAAATACAAAAATTAGCTGGGCATGGTGACAGGTTCCCAGTTACTCAGGAGGCAGAGCCAGGAGAATCACTTGAACCCAGGAAGCAGAGGTTACAGTGAGCTGACATTGTGCCACTGCACTCCAGTCTGAGCAACAGAGCGAGACTCTGTCTCAAAAAAATACAATAAAAAAAGTCATTTAAGCATTAGAAAACACTTTGGCTGTTTGGGAAACTCAGCAGCCTCTTCAAATGAGTAAATGGTGGGTTTTCATCTTCTCCAAATATACCTTTCTAAATCTTTGTTTACATTTCAAATAGTTGCAAACATTTTTCAGAGTAATATATTGTAAATATCTTAATTATTAATTTTCTTTAATCACAAGAAGTTACTATGATTCTTGTGATCCTGAATTCAAAATAAAATTATGGCCCAGACACAACTTCACTCAAAGGCAAAATAATATTTAAAAAATAAATAAATAAAATTATGGAAATCTCAGGAGATGGTATCAAATGTTTTCTAGATGTCCTTTAAAATTAGTGATTGATTCATACACTCACATTGACTTAAGAAAAATAAAATAGAGCTCAAAAAATGATTCAAGCATCTAAGCTATTAAAATTAAATTGTCTATTGACCCTAGTATGTTAAATGCCAAGAGAAATGAGTTGGAAAATGCCCAGTGCCCATCCTCTTTCTGGAGGTTCCAAATTTATGATAAGTTATTTCTGTAAGTCTAGGACAAATTCCTGCTGTTTCCACAATGTTTAAAACAATGCTACTATTGTACGGGATTCAAAAAAGATTGATCTGTATTTTAAGGCATGGCTATAAGTATCCAATCCTGATGTGGTGGAGTAAAAGAAGTCCTAAGAAATATTTATTAAACTTTCACTCTTTATTTTAATGAAGTTTTTTTTCCACAAAAAAAAAATTGTCGTGAGGTCCTCTAAAATCAGATTAATTTTTCTATCCTCTTATTACCATTTAAATATCCTCAGAGTACCTGTATACTGCTCTGTCAAAACTCCTTCTCTGATAATGCTACCTAAGGTCAGGGCAATTACATATTCCAGCTTAGATGGTAACTTATAATGCCACTAGGTTTAAAATGAGTTTGAATCAAAGCAATCAATAGAAAATCAAACATTCATTAGAACAAGTACTAAGCAAAACTAAATGCATAGCAGTTGAGAGATAAAAAGAATTAATGCTTTCCGCTTTTAAGAAAATAACACGGCCGGGCGCCGTGGCTCAAGCCTGTAATCCCAGCACTTTGGGAGGCCGAGACGGGTGGATCATAAGGTCAGGAGATCAAGACCATCCTGGCTAACACGGTGAAACCCCGTCTCTACTAAAAAATACAAAAAACTAGCCTGGCGAGGTGGCGGGCGCCTGTAGTGCCAGCTACTCGGGAGGCTGAGGCAGGAGAATGGCATGAACCCGGGAGGCGGAGCTTGCAGTGAGCCCAGATCTGGCCACTGCACTCCAGCCTAGGCAACAGAGCGAGACTCCGTCTCAAAAAAAAAAAAAAAAAAGAAAAGAAAAGAAAATAACACTACCAAAAGATAAAGTATATAAATACTATAAACTAACAAGATGAAACTTTTTTAAGTTGCATTACTTGAAAGAGCATAACTGAAAGAAGAAAGTTTCTTACAAGCTAGTCTCTTAGAGGTATAAGAACCAAAAGCATGCCTGTTTTGGCCCTCACTCTATACTTGGTACCTACCACAGTGCTTAGAATATAGTAGGTACTACATAAATATTTGCCTGCTGACTGTAAGCCTAGTGGTTAAGTACATGGTCTTGGAAGTCAGACAGATGTGGGTCAAAATCCTGCTTCATCCAGGTAGATATGTACTAAGACTTTCATTAAAGGCAATTTATCCAGTTTATTCTAACTTCTAAGTCATAAGACATGAATTCAAAAGACTTCTATTTCTGAAAATCAAATCTATCCTAAAAAGTTAAGATTACCACCAATGAAAATAGCTACAGGTCATGTTTTAGGCTTTGAAGGCAACTCATAAAGGAGATTTTCAGTATTTGGAGCATGTTATATAAACAATTATCTGTGCAGAAAGAACACTTCAAGGAGGATGTACTTTGGGATACATAAACTCTAGTATATTTGTTTAAATTCAGTTTCAGTCACTGATGGCAGAAGACTAAATTTAATAAAAAATGGAATTATATATCAAAAGCCTTATTATAAATGTTTTTATAGATTTACTCATTAATTCCACTTCTGAGAATCTATTCTAAATCAAAATCCAGAGAAATTAATTGAGTTTCTTGAAACAATTACAATAAAAGGAATAACCTAATGTCTAACAATAGAAAAATTACAGTAAAATTATAGTACCTCAATGTCATTTACTATAATTATGAGAAGTTTTTACAAGGAAAACTGTTTTGTTACATTGCAAAACTGGAAGCATGGAATAAAAATTAAATAGTAGTCATTCAACTATATAAAAACCTATGTAAAAAAAAACCAAAAAATTAAAATTTTTAAAACAGTAACCTATGTAGAAATAGCACGGAAACTTTCTCACCTTTTTAAAAATCAGATTTTCAGATTAGATAAAAATAAAAAACTAATTCTTCAGGTAAGAGGAGCAAATAAAAAATAACATACTAGTTTAAAGTTAACAGATGGTTTGAAAAATATTAGGCAAACAAATAAAATAAATGTCAAGACATTAATAAAAAAGAGAACTCAAGGAAGAAAGCACTAAATGGGAAAAAGAGATACACACACACACATACGTGTGAGTGGGGGGCATAATACATTATAAAAAGTAATAATAATTATAAAGGTCTGTGTATCAAATTACACAGCACCAAAATATAGAAAGTAAAGATTATTAAAATATATGAGGAGTACATAGGAATAAATTTCATATAGAAAATTTTGACATGCCACTATAAATTCTGTATCATATCAAATAGAAAAAGCAAATAACATAGAAATGTGAATAATTAATAATTAAATTTCCCATATGATCTCACTTATATGTGTAATCTAAAAGAGTCAAATTCATAAAAGAGAGCAGAATGGTGATTACCAGGGGCTGGGGATGTGGGGGATATGAAAGAGTATTGGTCAAAGTATACAAAGTTTCAGTTAGACATGATATGTTATAGAATCTATAGTACATGATGATGATAGATAAATGTTCTCAACACAAATTTAAAAACTATATTAGGTGACAGATATGTTAATTAGCTTGATTGTAATCATCTCACAATGTGTGTGTATATATACAATATATATAAACGTGTGTATATATATATCTGTAAATGTATATGTTTTCATCAATTATGCCTCAAAGAAAAAACTCAAAAAAAAAAAAAATTAAAGTATCTATCCACATCGTAAAGGCTTCATAGCATTTTTTAAAGCATCTAAGCAAAACTGATATTCTGACCTCTAGCAGACCAAAAAGAAAATTTAAATATATTCCACAAAAGTAAGATATATCAAGATGATTTCTAAATTGAAAGCAATGAATTTACAAATTAATAATAGAAATGTAAACAGAAAACTTCAACAGCTTCAAAATTAAGAGTGCTTCTCCTATTAGATCAAAGTTTATGGAATATAGTCAGTCAAAGGGACAAATTGATAATCTTTATTATTTTTTTAAAGATGAACACAAGTAAATGAACTAATATTCAATTCTAGAAGCCATAAAAATAAGCTGTTTCCTTCACTATGAAACTATTAAATGTTTCTCAGGACTAGACTCTTTTCTCTGACTGTTGCTAGGCAATTTCATCCATTCATCCTTCCAATTTCGCTTACCATTTATTTGGCAAGTGAAATAATTTTTTTTAAAAAAAGCAAAAGCAAACAGACAACAAAAACAACAAAACAGAAGACTGGAAACCATCCCCCAAAAAGAGAGAAGGCAAAAAACAGAAGAAAACTTAAACAAACAAAGAACCTACAAACAACTTTCTCAGAAGGAAAAGGATAAGAAAAGCTACTGCAGTTATTAAATAGAGTATGCTATTAAAATGATAAAGAAAAAATATGAAAAAGCACTTCAAATTTAAAGCAAAAATAAAAGATATAATGAAAATTTCAAACAAAAGGTCAAAAGGCAAAGTTGAGACTTTCAGTTTCTTCCCTGACATTGGAGGTCATCTCACCTATCTTCACAAGAAAAGAGCTGAACAAACTGAAAATCAATGACTTTTCTTCCATTCCCTCAAAGAATTGAAGTCATAGGACAAGCCACCATCCTAAAAAACTGGAGAGACAAGAAAATATATGAAATACAGATCAGCTTACTCAAAGCAGATGTCACTGGAGACGGGAACTGGTAGGAACACTTAAATGGTAATTTTGATAAATGACTAAAGGCTTACTGTTGACTAGCTTGAGCGTTAAAAACTCCTGGGGGACCAGTCTATGGGGGCACCTTTACACTTCTGTAGGTTGTACTTCCAAGAGTCCCATCAGGTAAAGATGGGAGATAAAATCCACTTGTGTTCATCCCAGGTTTGGGGGGAAAATAACCATTTGAAATAGGCTCAGAGCATTCTCCACCAAAAAGTCATATCGAGCAATGGAAAACACTTCCTCAGAGATGAACCTTACTTGAGGAAAGGGAAATTACTCAACTCCAGCCCCCTTTAGCCTTCCTATCTCACATAATGGGGAGAAAGGTTGAGAAGCATTTGTGAAAGTCACAGCCCAAGGACACAGGCCCACTAAAAAACTGAGACTTCATGGGATTATAGAATGTTTGCACTCTCTCTGCACTTATCATCAAATCAACCGGACTCCTGTATAACAACACTAAATTACTGCCAAAAGATTTGCAAGACTCAGTCTTTACTTAAGAAAGAGTTTCTAGGGAAATTCAAAGATAACAAGGGAGATAAAATAAAATCATTGTAAAATATTGAAGCCTCTGACATGTACAACTACAGCAAACAGTAGATACAACCCAACTTCTAGCGAGATAAACATAAAACCTCAAACTAAAGGCCTATCTACCTCAGTTCCTATTCTGAGATAGCTCATGTACAGCTTTCAACAAAAAATTACAAGTCATGCTAAAAAGACAGGGGAACAAAAAGCAATCTGAACAGAAGAAACAAACATCAGAAATAGACATAGATATAGCAGAAATTTTGTAATTAACAGACTATTTAAAATAACAATGGTTAATATGCTTAGGGCTCTAATTTTTTTACAAGTGGACAACTTGCAAGGTCAGATGCCTAGTGTAAGCCAGGAGATTGAAACTAAGAAAGAATCGAAAGGAAATGTTAGAAAAAATGCTAGAAAACACTGTGTAGCAGAAATAAAGAATGCCTTTAATGAACTCACCAGTAGACGGGGAATGACCAAAACACAAGAATCAGTGAGATAAGATGTGTCAAAAGACAAAGTCACAGGAATCTCTCAAAAAGTAGAGGAAAGAGAAAGAAAAAAAGATGACAGGAAGGAAAGACAAGACAAAGTAGAGGTCGGTCTGGGAAATCTAACATCTGACTAACAGGAATAACAATAAGAATTAGAGAGAATGAAACACAAGAAAATTTCAAAGTAAAAATACAATTTCTTTTTTAACAAAACTTAAGGATGTAAACCCCCAGTATGATAGAGTCTACCACATAAAGGGATCATTATGAATTTTCAGAAGCTCACAGAGAAGAAAATCAACCATAAATCTTCCAAAGAGAAAAATCAGTTCATGTACAAAGGAATAAGAATCTGATATTTCTCAGGAAAAATTCACGTGTGTAGGTTGATAAAAGTATCTTCAGGCATACAAGAACCAAAAACTTTACCTTATGCAAACTTTCCATGGATGACAATGGAGGACAAATTCTAGGAAAATCGAAGAGAAATTTAGAAAAAAAAAAGAAACCATTAGGAAGAGGAAACTGGAGATCCAATGCAGAAAAATAATGAAGGAAAATCCACGACAAGAGCTGCTCAGGAGGCCCAAAGAACAATCTGTACAGATTAGAGCAGAAGAATGGAAGATCCAAAATCTTTTCATAAAAAAAACATGAGGCCAAGCAGGGTGGTTCATGCCAGTAATTCCGGCACTTTGGGAGGTCAAGACAGGAGGATCACTTCAGCCCATGAGCTCGAGACCAACCTGGACAACATAGTAAGACCCTTCCTCTAAAACAAAAGAAAAAAACATAGCCAAGCTTGGAGGGGCAGGCCTGTAGTCCCAGCTACTCACGAGGCTGAGATGGGAGGATCACTTGAGTCCTAGAGGTTGAGGCTGCAGTGAGCTGTGATCATGCCACTGCACTCTAGCATGGGTGACAGAGCAAGACCCTGTCTAAAAAAAAAAAAAAAAAAAAAGGCAATTATTTGTGACAGGTAGTGCTTTCCAAATATGGCCGTGTCATAATGAAACTGCAGAACATGAACAATGAAGAGAAGATCTTCAGAGATATCTAAAAAATAAGATAAATGATCTCCAAAAAATCAAAATTAGACTGACAGTAGAATTTTTATAACAACAATGAGCTCAGGAGTCTATGAAATGAGTTCAATCTTTCTACGAGAAAGTAACTGTCAGCCAGATTCTTATACCCAGAAAGTCCATAAAAAGTTATTAAAAACAAAGGTGAAATAAAAATGTCTTCAGAGAAGCAAAACCGCAGTGACTTTGCTACCAAAAAACTATCACTAAAAGAAATTCCAAAATATATGCTTCGGTCATATGGAACATGATCTCTCACAGAAAGTTTCAAGTACAAGAAGGAAAAGCTTATATGGATAAACTCAAACAAATATTGATGGTATAAAACAGCAAGACTAATGTCTTTGTAGATTCAAATAAAAATAAGTTATTATTAAAATATATTTATAGGGTACAGGTTGATTTCCAGGTGGCTAGAATCAACCATGCTAAGACTCATGTATTGTTTAGGAGATGGGTAAAGATTTTAATTAAACCAGATCTTGATTACTTAATATTCATGTTAATATTTCTAAAAAAGTCCCTGGAATAATATCTGTTTTATTACAGATCTAGACAGGTTTTTTATTGTTGTTGTTGTTGTTTTTCTTTTTCTTTTTGAGACAGGGTCTCACTCAGTCACCCTGGCTGGAGTGCAGTGGGATGATCACTGTTCACTGCAGCTTTAACCTCCTGGGCTTAAGCAGTCCTCCTACCTCAGCCTCCCCAGTAGTTGGGACTACAGATGCAAGCCACCACACCTGACTGATTTTTGTAGTTTTTTGTAGAGAAGGGGTTTTGCCATGTTTCCCAGACTGATCTTGAACTCCTGGGCTCAAGCCATCTGCCTGCCTCTGCCTCCCAAAGTACTGGGACTACAGGCATGAGCCACCACGCTGGGCCTGATCTAGGCAGTTACTAATAAGAATGATCCAGGGCTGGATACAGTGGCTCACATATGTAATCCCAGCTTGCTGGGAGGCCAAGGCAGCTGGATCACTTGAGCCCGGAGTTTGAGACCAGCCTGAAAAACATAGTGAGACCCTGTCTCTACAAAAAAAAAAAATTAATTTTTAAAAAATTAGCCAAGCATGGTGGTGCGTTCTTGTAGTCCCAGTACCTTGGAGACTGATGTGAGAGAATTGCTTGAGTCCAGGAGGTCAAGGCTACAGTGAGCTGTGATCGTGCCACTGCAATCCAGCCTGGGTGACAGAGCAAGACCCTGCCTCAAAAAAAAAAAAAAAAAAAAAATGATGTGTCCCTGAATTCCAGCCCAGGAGACAGAGCAAGACCCTGCCTCAAAAAATCAAAACAAAATGAAACAAAAACCATGATTCAGAATAGTAGAAAAAAACCAATCACTTAGAAAAGAACAAAAAAAAAAGCAACATAAAAAAGATAAAACGGGGGGCGAAGCAAGATGGCCGAATAGGAACAGCTCCAGTCTCCAACTCCCGGCGCGAGCGACACAGAAGACCAGTGATTTCTGCATTTTCAACTGAGGTACTGGGGTCATCTCACTGGGGAGTGCCGAACAATCAGTGCTAGTCAGCTGCTGCAGCCCGACCAGCGAGAGCTGAAGCAGGGTGAGGCATTGCGTCACCTGGGAAGCGCAAGGGGGAAGGGAATCCCTTTTCCTAGCCAGGCGAACTGAGACACACAACACCTGGAAAATCGGGTAATTCCCACCCCAATACCGTGCTTTAAGCAAAAGGGCACACCAGGAGATTATACCCACACCTGGCCGGGAGGGTCCCACGGCCACGGAGCCTCCCTGATTGCCAGCACAGCAGTCTGCGATCTAACCACAAGGCAGCAGCGAGGCTGGGGGAGGGGCGCCCGCCATTGCTGAGGCTTAAGTAGGTAAACAAAGCCGCTGGGAAGCTCGAACTGGGTGGAGCTGACAGCAGCTCAAGGAAACCTGCCTGTCTCTGCAGACTCCACCTCTGAGGACAGGGCGCAGCTAAAAAACAACAGGGGAAGCAGCAGAGGCCTGTGCAGACCCGAACGACTCTGTCTGACAGCTTTGAAGAGAGCAGTGGATCTCCCAACATGGAGGGTGAGATCTGAGAACAGACAGACTGCCTGCTCAAGTGGGTCCCTGACCCCTGAGTAGCCTAACTGGGAGACATCCCCCACTAGGGGCAGTCTGACACCCCACACCTCACAGGGTGGAGTACACCCCTGAGAGGAAGCTTCCAAAGTAAGAATCAGACAGGTACACTCGCTGTTCAGCAATATTCTATCTTCTGCAACCTCTGCTGCTGATACCCAGGCAAACAGGGTCTGGAGTGGACCTCAAGCAATCTCCAACAGACCTACAGCAGAGGGTCCTGACTATTAGAAGGAAAACTATCAAACAGGAAGAACACCTATACCAACGCCATCAGTACGTCACCATCATCAAAGACCAGAGGCACATAAAACCACAAGATGGGAAGACAGCGGGCAAAAAAGCTGGAAATTCAAAAAATAAGAGTGCATCTCCCCCTGCAAAGGAGCGCAGCCCATCGCCAGCAACGGATCAAAGCTGGTCAGAGAATGACTTTAACAAGATGAGAGAAGAAGGCTTCAGTCCATCAAACTTCTTAGAGCTAAAGGAGGAATTACGTACCCAGCGCAAAGAAACTAAAAATCTTGAAAAAAGAGTGGAAGAATTGATAGCTAGAATACTTAATGCAGAGAAGGTCATAAATGAAATGACAGAGATGAAAACCATGACACGAGAAATACGTGACAAATCCACAAGCTTCAGTAACCAACTTGATCAACTGGAAGAAAGAGTATCAGCGATTGAGGATCAAATGAATGAAATGAAGCGAGAAGAGAAACCAAAACAAAAAGAAGAAAAGAAATGAACAAAGCCTGCAAGAAGTATGGGATTATGTAAAAAGACCAATCTACGTCTGATTGGGGTGCCTGAAAGTGAGGGGGAAAATGGAACCAAGTTGGAAAACACTCTTCACGATATCATCCAGGAGAACTTCCCCAACCTAGTAGAGCAGGCCAACAATCAAATACAGGAAATACAGAGAACGCCACAAAGATACTCCTCGAGAAGAGCAACTCCAAGACACATAATTGCCAGATTCACCAAAGTTGAAATGAAGGAAAAAATCTTAAGGGCAGCCAGAGAGAAAAGTCGGGTTACCCACAAAGGGAAGTCCATCAGACTAACAGCAGATCTCTCGGCAGAAACTCTACAAGCCAGAAGAGAGTGGGGGCCAATATTCAACATTCTTAAAGAAAAGAATTTTCAACCCAGAATTTCATATCCAGCCAAACTAAGTTTCATAAGTGAAGGAGAAATAAACTCCTTTACAGAAAAGCAAATGCTTAAAGATTTTGTTACCACCAGGCCTGCCCTACAAGAGACCCTGAAGGAAGCCCTAAACATGGAAAGGAACAACCGGTACCAGCCACTGCAAAAACATGCCAAAATGTAAAGACCATCGAGGCTAGGAAGAAACTGCATCAACTAATAAGCAAAATAACCAGCTAATATCATAATGATAGGATCAAGTTCACACATAACAATATTAACCTTAAATGAAAATGGACTAAATGGTCCAATTAAAAGACACAGACTGGCAAATTTGATAACGAGTCAAGAACCATCAGTTTGCTGTATTTAGGAGACCCACCTCACATGCAGAGACACACATAGGCTCAAAATAAAGGGATGGAGGAAGGTCTACCAAGCAAATGGAAAACAAAAAAAAGCAGAGGTTGCAATCCTAGTCTCTGATAAAACAGACTTTAAACCATCAAAGGTCAAAAGAGACAAAGAAGGCCATTACATGATGGTAAAGGGATCACAACAAGAAGAGCTAACTATCCTAAATATATATGCACCCAATACAGGAGCACCCATATTCATTAAGCAAGTCCTTAGAGACTTACAAAGAGACTTAGACTCCCATACAATAATAATGGGAGACTTAAACACTCCACTGTCAACATTAGATAGATCAATGAGACAGAAAGTTAACAAGGATATCCAGGAATTGAACTCAACTCTGCACCAAGCGGACCTAATAGACATCTACAGAACTCTCCACCCCAAATCAACAGAATATACATACTTCTCAGCACCACATCGCACTTATTCCAAAACTGACCACATAGTTGGAAGTAAAGCACTCCTCAGCAAATGTAAAAGAACAGAAATTATAACAAACTGTCTCTCAGACCACAGTGCAATCAAACTAGAACTCAGGACTAAGAAACTCAATCAAAACCGCTCAACTACATGGAAACTGAACAACCTGCTCCTGAATGAGGTGGGTACATAACGAAATGAAGGCAGAAATAAAGATGTTCTTTGAAACCAATGAGAACAAAGATACAACATACCAGAATCTCTGGGACACATTTAAAGTAGTGTGTAGCGGGAAATTTATAGCACTAAATGCCCACAAGAGAAAGCTGGAAAGATCTAAAATTGACACCCTAACATCACAATTAAAAGAACTAGAGAAGCAAGAGCAGACACCTTCAAAAGCTAGCAGAAGGCAAGAAATAACTAAGATCAGAGCAGAACTGAAGGAGATAGAGACACAAAAATCCCTCCAAAAAATCAATGAATCCAGGAGTTGGTTTTTTGAAAAGATCAACAAAATTGATAGACTGCTAGCAAGACTAATAAAGAAGAAAAGAGAGAAGAATCAAATAGACGCAATAAAAAATGATAAAGGGGCTATCACCACGGACCCCACAGAAATACAAACTACCATCAGAGAATACTATAAACACCTCTACACAAATAAACTAGAAAACCTAGAAGAAATGGATAAATTCCTGGACACATACACTCTCCCAAGACCAAACCAGGAAAAAGTTGAATCCCTGAAATAGACCAATAGCAGGCTCTGAAATTGAGGCAATAATTAATAGCCTACCAACCAAAAAAAGTCCAGGACCAGATGGATTCCCAGCCGAATTCTACCAAAGGTACAAAGAGGAGCTGGTACCATTCCTTCTGAAACTATTCCAATCAATTGAAAAAGAGGGAATCCTCCCTAACTCATTTTATGAGGCCAACATCATCCTGATACCAAAGCCTGGCAGAGACACAACAAAAAAAGAGAATTTTAGACTAATATCCCTGATGAACATCGATGCAAGAATCCTCAATAAAATACTGGCAAACCGAATCCAGCAGCACATCAAAAAGTTTATCCACCATGATCAAGTGGGCTTCATCCCTGGGATGCAAGGCTGGTTCAACATATGCAAATCAATAAACGTAATCCAGCATACAAACAGAACCAAAGACAAAAACCACATGATTATCTCAATAGATGCAGAAAAGGCTTTTGACAAAATTCAACAGCCCTTCATACTAAAAACTCTCAATAAATTTGGTATTGATGGAACGCATCTCAAAATAATAAGAGCTATTTATGACAAACCCACAGCTAATATCATACTGAATGGGGAAAAACTGGAAGCATTCCCTTTGAAAACTGGCACAAGACAGGGATGCCATCTCTCCCCACTCCTGTTCCACATAGTGTTGGAAGTTCTGGCTAGGGCAATCAGGCAAGAGAAAGAAATAAAGGGTATTCAATTAGGAAAAGAAGTCAAATTGTCCCAGTTTGCACATGACATGATTGTATATTTAGAAAACCCCATCATCTCAGCCCAAAATCTCCTTAAGCTGGTAAGCAACTTCAGCAAAGTCTCAGGATACAAAATCAATGTGCAAAAATCACGAGCATTCTTATGCACCAATAACAGACAAACAGAGAGCCAAATCATGAATGAATTCCCATTCACAATTGCTTCAAAGAGAATAAAATACACAGGAATCCAACTTACAAGGGATGTGAAGGACCTCTTCAAGGAGAACTACAAACCACTGCTCAATGAAATAAAAGAGGACACAAACAAATGGAACATATTATGCTGATGGATAGGAAGAATCAATATCGTGAAAATGGCCATACTGCCCAAGGTAATTTATAGATTCAATGCCATCTCCATTAAGCTACCAATGACTTTCTTCACAGAATTGGAAAACTGCTTTAAAATTCATATGGAACCAAAAAACACCCTGCATTGCCAAGACAATCCTAAGCCAAAAGAACAAAGCTGGAGGCATCATGCTACCTGACTTCAAACTATACTACAAGGCTACAGTAACAAAAACAGCATGGTACTGGTACCAAAACAGACATATAGACCAATGGAACAGAACAGAGCCCACAGAAATAATACCACACATCTACAGCCATCTGATCTTTGACAAACCTGACAAAAACAAGAAATGGGGAAAGGATTCCCTATTTAATAAATGGTGCTGGGAAAATTGGCTAGCCATAAGTACAAAGCTGAAACTGGATCCTTTCCTTACTACTTATATGAAAATTACTTCAAGACGGATTAGAGACTTAAATATTAGACCTAAAACCATAAAAACCCTAGAAGAAAACCTAGGTAATACCATTCAGGACACAGGCATGGGCAAGGACTTCATGTTTAAAACACCAAAAGCAACGGCAACAAAAGCCAAAATTGACAGATGGGATCTAATTAAAGTAAAGAGCTTCTGCTCAGCAAAAGAAACTACCATCAGAGTGAACAGGCAACGTAAAGAATGGGAGAAAATTTTTTGCAATCTACTCATCTGACAAAGGGCTAATATCCAGAACCTACAAAGAACTCAAACAAATTTACAAGAAAAAAACAAACAACTCCGTCAAAAATTGGGGAAAGGATATGAACAGACACTTTTAAAAAGAAAACATTTATGGAAATACAAAACAAAACCACAATGAGATACTATCTCACACCAGTTAGAATGGCGATCATTAAAAAGCCAGGAAACAACAGGTGCCAGAAGGGATGTGGAGAAAAAGGAACGCTTTTACACTGTCAGTGGGACTGTAAACTAGTTCAACCATTGTGGAAAACAGTGTGGCAATTCCTCAAAGATCTAGAACTAGAAATACCATTTGACCCAGTCATCCCATTACTGGGGATATACCCAAAGGATTATAAATCATGCTGCTATAAAGACACATGCACACATATGTTTATTGCGGCACTATTCACAATAGCAAAGACTTGGAATCAACCCAAATGTCCACCAGTGACAGACTGGATTAAGAAAATGTGGCACATATACACCATGGAATACTATGCAGCCATAAAAAAGGATGAGTTTGTGTCCTTTGTAGGGACATGGATGCAGCTGGAAACCATCATTCTCAGCAAATTATCGCAAGAACAGAAAACCAAACACCACATGTTCTCACTCATAGGTGGGAATTGAACAAGGAGATCACTTGGACACAGGAAGGGGAACATAACACACTGGGGCCTATTGTGGGGAGGGGGAATTGGAGAGGGATAGCATTAGGAGACATGGCACATGTATACATATATAACAAACCTGCACGTTGTACACATGTACCCTAGAACTTAAAGTATAATAAAAAAAATTATAAATTAAATATTAATATAATAAAATAAAGGGCTGTAAGAAAAAATGCCTTAAAATATATGATAATAATGTAGGGAATTAAGGATTTTTTTTTACTTGGGTCTTAATTTTTTTGTTTTTCTTTATAAATTTCCATAAGTGTTCTATAATATTAATTTTTTAATCATAAGAAATAGATGCTATTAATATACCAAATATTTGTCACTGGATTAGAGGCAGGTTTCCAGTTTTACGGAATCCCAATTATTTTTTTTATTTATTAAGTTTATAATCTTACTTTTTATAAAAATTGTACTTTTCACATTATATCCTCATCTCAGACAAAGTGAATACGCTTAATCTCCAACATTCTCACAAAAAAAATGAGCTAGCTACCTTTCCTTTCTCTGAAAATGTGAGATCTCTGAGCTGGAAGATCAGTAGAAATAGTTTCAACCCTGATTAGTAAGGTCTTGCCATTATTTATGAGAACAGGATCTTCCATGGTGTTACAGCCTCAATTGTTAGAAAGTTTTCATCTAATGGCTTCTAACAAATGTTTCTAATGCTGTCCTTTTGGGCCACATAGAGCATACTTAATCCTTCTTTCACATCTAAACCCTTTAACTATTTGAAAAGTTTTTATTTCCCTAAGGGTGTCTCAAGGCTACATATCTCCAGATTTTTCAACTATTTCTCATAGGTCATGATTTTGAGTCTCCTCAACTCAGATGCCATCTTTCAGACACACTCTTTTTTCAGAGAATCAGTGAATGAGAAAACCTTATTGATTATCAAAAAAAAAAAGAAGAAAAGCCAATGATAACATTTATTCTCAGACTCAGTACTATTTGTTAGAAAAGAGTTGGGTGTGGTTTTTTTTCATATTGAAAGATGAATTAAAAAAATAATTTTTAGTTTTTGTGGGTACATAGTAGGTGTATATATTTATGGGATACATGAGATGTTTTGTTACAGGCATACAATGAGTAATAATCATATCATGGAGAATGGGGTAGGCATCCTCTCAAGCATTTATCCTTTCTGTTATAAACAATCCAATTACACTCTTTCAGTTATTTTAAATTGTACAATTAAGTTATTATTGACTATAGTCATCCTGTTGTGCTATCAAATAGTAGGTCTTACTCATTCTGAAAAGTGAATCTCTAAGAACTGTTCTTCCAATACCCAGAAAATTCTAGTTTAGGGATAAACTTTACTAAATTATTTTATTCCTGGAAGTGTAGGGACAATATAGATTAGTATTAAAGGGCATGGACTCTGGAATGAGACTATTTGGATTCAAATCCTTTTCTACTGTTCACTAGCTTTATGACATTGAGCTGATTCACTGTGCCTGCTTCCTTCTCAATAAACTGGGTAGTGATAACAGTAACTATCTCAGACATTATTGAGAATTAAATAGGATAATGTATGGAAAGCATTTAAGTCACAGTGCCTGACACACAGTAAAGTCTTGATACTCTTAAGTGAAAACATTTATATACATTCTCAAAGTTATTTACAAATCTCTTTCAAAATAAATCTATTTATGATGACTGCACCTAGATATAGTAGATAGCAACTACATCTGCAAGTAAAAGGATAATAGTTACCAACAGTAGTTTTTTGCAATATTTCGTTTCCCAATCCTAAATGCATGAGTTGATATACAAACTGTACTTTTACTAATTCAAGTCAGTGGATACAGATCTTTACTGTGAAGAACATAGGGCATGTGACACAATTAGCTAACTTGAATATTCTAGGGGAGAAATTACGAGGACTTGATTAGTGGAGTGAAGGTGGTAGTTTTATAACAATGAAAACTACCACTTTATTGAGTGCTTACCCTGTGTCAAGCATTCACTCTAAAAGGAGGAGGAAGGCAGGCACTGTGTTAATTTTACGTGAATTTTTTTTGTTTAATCCCACAGCCCTGCAAAGTAGGTACTGGAAATATTCTTTAAGAAGGTTAAGTAACTTCTCCAAAGCCAATTTCTAAGTGGCAAAGAAGGATTCGAGCCTAGTCCTTAATCACCAAGTTACTGCTGGGTGGAAAAAATCCCAAGACAGTGCTTATGACTGTTTAGATAGGAGGAGCAAAAGGACAGGGAAGAAAAGAGCAAGGCCAGGCATCTTTATAGAGGACAGAACCAGCAGTGATAAGAAATAGGGATCGAATTGGGGTGGGAGGTGGAGTAAAAAGAGTAAAGGAATAATTCTTTGATGTTTGTACTTCTTAAGACAATATCTGGGGTTAAAAAAAAAAAGACATTATTCTTAACATTCAACATAAAATAAAATTGAAACATTTAGGTTACACTAAACCAATTTCTCATTACAAAGGAATTGAATGCCACAGGTCAATAACAACCATTTAACAGACTAGGTAACATTCTCAATCTTTGCTTTCACCTAATTCTGATTTCTGGGAAAGTGAAGTGAAAAACAAAAGAACAAAAACACATGCCTTTTTTTTCTTCTTTTTTTCACCATGGAGATATTTTATATTTAGTAACTTTAGAAAGGTCCACGTTTGTCTCAATTTGATAAAATAAAATTTAGAAGTAGGAAATTAAGCATCATTTCCTTCAATTCATCCACCAAAGGAGACCTTTCAGGACCCAGCAGCATGTTTCAGTCATGCCATGTTCACTTTCAGAGGGACTCCAAGTCTGGCTGGCGATACCACCATGCCAATGCTTTTTCAGATACACACCTGATGAAAGGCTACAGGATCAAAGAGCAAACCACTTATGGCAAAGTGCTGCAGAGTCCAAAGCTCATCTGTGGATAGAATCACTTAAAACTATTTTAAAGGGTCATCACTAAGAGGGTGCTTATTTTTAGAAATGAGTTTTCTTTTGATACAAAGAAAAATGTTGGCCATTTCCTTTATGTTTATAACAACATTCCAATTTAATCTTCAGTTTAAAAATTCTTTAATTATTGCACAACAGTGCTTTGTTGATTGCACAACACCCACATCTCTGTTTGATACTAAAATCTAGACATTTTAACAAGTGTTGGGAGGGGGTACATACTCATGAACACCCATTCCTATCCTTTATAGTAGTGATATATTTGAAAACCATGTTTTATCATTTTTAAAATGCTCTCAGGAGAGAGCTATAAACATGAATGATGGGGAAAAAAGTCTGATAAAAAAGTTATACTTTTAATCAGTTTATAATTACTTACCCAAATCTTTTTCAAGCAACAGCAGCAGAGCTAGAAAGAAGCACAGTATCATGCAGGTATTATTTGATTGTGTTCCAAAAGTTTATTCTTCTGAATTTCACATCCCTATTCCCCACCACTAAAAGTCATCAACATTTTACACATAAAGTCTTCAAGCAAAAGTAACAAACAGGTGCTGAAATTTTTCTTAGAGCAATGATTAGAATCTGGTATAGAAAAAGGCCTTAAAATCTAAATTTCCCTTGTTGGTTATCACGAGCATCACTGAAAAATCTGGAAGAACACATGCCAAAACACACAACCACATGTTTTTTTGTCTAGTCATACATAAGAACCCAGCATAATTATTCTTGAATTAAAATCAAAAGCAAGTTTATAAGAAGAAATCTGTTCTTTTAAATACTGAGATCTTATCTGCTATTCAGCTAATAATAATCATTGTATTTACTTGACTTTTATAAGAAAATTAAAAGTTGAAAGATAAAAATAGTCTTACCAATTTAAATCAGTTATGTAGGACACAAAAGCACTGCATACCACTTTGTACCTTTGTATGTCTTTGGTATTTCTATTTTGAACAAATACATATAATAAAAAAAATTGTAAGTTTTAATAAAGTGTAACTTTAAAATTTTCTTGTTTTATAAAATTTAAGAGTGAACATTTAACAACAAGCAAACAAAAAACAAAAGGAGTTTGTTCACTCCTATAAGACAGAACCAAAAAAACATTGGGTAAATTTTAAAAAAACAACACACACATTAGTTTTGCTTCTCTACAATTTAGTCTAATTATAGTAGAATATAAGTTTCAAACACACAAAACCTCGAGTCTCCTGGTGTATCTTGTGTTACCATCTCTTGTTCCATGGCATTCCTATGTTGGAGCAGAGTGTTCTTAGGATAATTTAGCTGAAAAAAAAAGAAAAAAAAAAAAAAGACTACAGTTCTTCCTTGTCTATTCAACTGTCTAGAGATCCCAAAGAGAGTTCTTTTACTTTTTTTCCTCAGATACTCTAAAAGGGAAAAAAAAGTTTATAACTTAAAAAAAAAAAAAAAAACTTTGATGAACAATATCTAAATTTTCACATTGTTTTCTAATAAGAGAATGTAGTGTCTTAAAATTAATTTTGTTAGTATAGGTCTATGCTTTTTTTTTTCACTTTATTGTCAATTATTCTTCTCAGAGTTGTTTAAGTCACTAATGGTCAGATAAAAAAAGGTTGCCAAATGACCAACCAGGTAAACTTCAAGACTAATACCTGATTTACATTACAAGGTTGTTCTCAAACTCACTTAAAATCACTTAAACTCACTTAAAATGATTATAGATGGATGTTTACTAAAAGTGAAAATATAAAGAAAATAAAAAAGGATTATTGATTGTTAGAGAAATCTGAGTCCTACAAATGCTCAAAGAACTAGGCACAAATCCCAGGGCAAGGGAGCTAGACAACTAAGAATATTCTCTAATTATGTCTTCTATTAAAACAGGAGGCATACTGGTTTTGTAGACCTCTTGACAATTTCTGAATCAATGAGATCATCCTCATTCCAACCACTGTTTTCTAGGACTGGCTACACTAACTTGCCACCAAAAATTTAATTTTTTTAGATAAAAATGATAACAAAAGTTTCAATATTCAAGTTGGTCACAGCTTCTTAAGTTTTATTCCTATCATATAGCATTTATTCTGACAGCAGCACATGTGGTACAAATGTTTTGACCTTTGAATACACAAAGATAAAACTTCTGATCTGCCATTAAGGGCTGCAAGCTTTATGCTTTGTTTTGTTTGAAAACGTTTTGATGATTTTAAGCTGATCTATCTGCACTCATTTCAGGTCTCCCGCACATCCAATGGCATGCACTTGGGAAACAGCTGGCAAAGGTTCAAGTGCAAATCTGTGGTTAGGAGTAGAGAAACACTAACCAGCTTATGCAGAGATGGACCCACAGCTCTGGCCTCGTTAGCCAAATGAACAAAGACATAGTTACCCATGTGCTTCCTTCCTGTGCAGACCATTTGTCTCTAAAATGAAATGAAAAGCTGCATACTCCCTCAGTAGAGGAAAGTAGAGGGAATCAGTCATGTTCTTTCTGCCAGACTGCAGCTGTGATACCTCACAAACATTGTCTGTCTACCTGCATGCATGAATGGACAGTGAACAAGTGGGTGTCTACCAAGTATCTATTATAATGCCTTCTGTTTAGGGAGTTACAGTGCCTAAGGGGCAATGTAGAGGCAAGATAAAAAAATGTCCACAAATAAATGCAATCCAATAGTATTTTATTCTCCTAGGAGAGCTGCCAGATTTCAAATTCTGATTAAATAACACTGTCTTTCTGTGATCCAATTTTTTTTTTCCATATCATTTTGCATATAAGCCATGTCTCTGGTCCTCAAACAGCTGCCTTCTAGCATCAATCAATTTGGAATCTTAGAGGTATACCTTTAAGCAATTAGACTTACATATACATACACACATAAGTATACTTAGCTTATTTACCTAGAATTGTGCCTACATTTCCAAGCTGTTTCCCAGTTCAAAATGTCAAATTCAAACAACATTCTCCTCCGCTCTCAATGGTCTTTACAACAATTAAAAACAAAATGAATCAATCTGGCATTGTTCTCCCAATCTCATCACACTAAATGGAAGTCAGCACAAGAGTCACAGTTTTAGAACCAAAATAGGAGATGCCTTAGATTAATGTTATTTCTTGCAGAGTCTAACAGTCAAACTGTTTATTAAATACATGAGATGAAAAATTAACAAAACATAACAGTGTTTGTGCTACCTCTCCAGGAAGTTAGCGCTTTTCCAGAGGATGTTTGATCACTGAGAATTAAAATGCATGGAAGTAAATTATGCACGGGAAACACAAAACAGTTTAACAGTGGGATGTTTTTTGAGTCTAATTAAAGCCTCGTTGGAAGCTTTAAACATTTAACTCCAGCAGATAGTTTGCTGCTGACCTTGACTACTTTTCTTACTGCTAGTTTTTATGGCTAAATTTTTACTACTGGCCTCTATTGCTGAGGCAAACCCAGTTTAGGCTCTCGATTGACTCCTGTGTTAATGACACGGGAACCAAAAGGGTTTACTACCCAAGTGACCTCTTCAAGGTACATGAGGGTATTTGAGGATATCTGTACCGTTATGCTTTTTCACAAAGCCACCAGCTAGAAAGCAAAACAGTGGTCATATGTGGTGATCAATCATAGGCTGGCAAACAACAGAGGTCAGAGTATTGTGAGTGTATAAGTCCAATAGTTTTGTATGCTGTCCAGCTTTTTGTTTGACAACTGGGGAAGTTGAGAGGAAGAAAAACATCTGAGATAGTGTATCTGCCTCTCTCCATTTTTACTTCCACCATTACCAAGATGGAGTCAAGACCAAGAAAAAGATAACTTTTATAAAACTTTTCATACATTGCAATATCTTGATGATTTTAACAGGTCTTCAACTGACTTTAACCATTTTAAAAAATGTATCTTACAGAAGCACTTCATAAGTCTAAGTGTTTTCACATACAGTAGTACTTATCATTTTATCTTACGTTCATGTGTCTGTCCCAGACGTAAACTGTGAACTCATATAGAGAAGGGCTGCGACGTTTTTGGGTTTTGTGGTTTTTAAAATTTATTTATTGGTACTTAATCCCAAATAGCCAGGCACACAAAGCAGTCAATATTGCCATTTGACAGATTATGAAATTAGAGAATAAGAAATACATGATTTTGGTCATGATCACCTGATAATAAAGGAAAATTAAAGTTTTCCGAAAGATACATTTTTTAACCTTTTACCTTCAAGTTCAATTTTTTTTCCATTATGCCATTCTGAACATTCATTGATGCATTCATTCAATAATTTATTGAGGGCCTAATAAGAGCCAGACATTAGGGATTCATTAGTGAACCAGATAGATATCATACATAAATAAATGAACATGACAGTCTAGGACAGGCATTGACCAACTACAATTGACCCATGAACACATCACAATTTGAAAAAACTCACAGACAACAATGTAGTCAAGAAATATTGACAAAATTAAGAAAAAGTTGTCATGAATGTATAAAAATATGTAGCTACTAGTCTATTTTATCATTTACTACCATAAAATACACACATTCTATTATAAAAAGTTAAAAATTTTCAAAACTTACACAAACATTTACAGACATGGTCCCATTCCCAGTCAAGAGAAATGTAAACAAATGTAAAGACGCAGTATTAAACCACTCAGGCATAAAATTAACTGTAGTTCATACTGTATCACTGTAATAATTTCATAGCCATCTCTTAGTGCTATTGCAGTGAGTTCTGGTATCTACTTAAAATGCCATGTGATGCTAACCATCTCTGAGCAGTTCATCTCTCCAGTAAATTGCATATTGCAGTAAAAAGTGATCTTTCATGGTTCTCATGTATTTTTCGTTTAGTACAATACTGTAACACCATGGAGCCCATACAAAATGCCACTAGTGGTCCTGGAAGTGGTCCTAAGAAGCAGAGAGAAGTCATGACGTTACAAGAAAAAGCTGAATTGCTTGATAGGTACTGTAAATTGAGGTGTTCATCTGGATTGCCTGCCATTTCAAGATAAATGAATCCAGCCTAGGAACTATTGTTAAAAAAAGAAAAGGAAATGCGTAAAGCAGTTGCTGCAGCTATGTCATCAGGTACAAAAACCTTATACTTTTTATGCAATGTTTTTATCTCATATTGAAAATGCAGTTTTTATGTGGGTGCAGGATTGTTATAAGAAAGGCAAAGCTACAGACTCTAATATGGTTCAAGACATAGTGGTCATTATATGACAACTAAAAGTCAAAGGAAGGTGAAGGTCTAAAGCTGGAGAATTTAATGCCAGCAAAGGATGGTTTGATAATTTTAAAGAGGATGGGCTTAAAAAGTGTCAAGATAGGAGAAGCAGCTTCTGCTGTAAGAGGTAGCAGATGAGTTCCCAGACACTAAGAAAATCACTGAAGAGAATGGATATCTGCATGAACAAATTTTTTTTGTTGTTGTTGTTTTTTGAGATGGAATCTCGCTCAGTCGCCCAGGCTGGAGTGCAGTGGCCGGATCTCAGCTCACTGCAAGCTCCGCCTCCCGGGTTTACGCCATTCTCCTGCCTCAGCCTCCCAAGTAGCTGGGACTACAGGCGCCCGCCACCTCATCCGGCTAGTTTTTTGTATTTTTCAGTAGAGCCGGGGTTTCACCGTGTTAGCCAGGATGGTCTCGATCTCCTGACCTCGTGATCCACCCGTCTCGGCCTCCCAAAGTGCTGGGATTACAGGCTTGAGCCACCGCGCCTGGCCATGAACAAGTTTTTAATTGCAGACACAACTGCCCTATTCTGGGAAAAAGTACACTTATTTATAAGAAAGAGAAGTGAGCACTAGGATTTAAGGCAGTAAGAAATAGGCTAACTCTACTGCCTTATGCACAAGCAGTCATGATCAGGACTGCCCTTTTCAATATACCTGCTAACCCCTGAGCTTGAAGGCAAAAGATAAACAACAGTTGCCAGTCTTTTGATTGTACAAGAAAGAATGGACAACTTTAACCCTTTTTCTGGATTGGTTCCATTAGTGCTTTTTCCCTGAATTCAGGAAGTACCTTGCCAGTAAGAGACTGCCTTTCAGGTTTTTTTAATATTGGACAATCCCCTGGCCAACCAGAAGTCTGTAAGTTCAAAACTAAAGGTGTTCAAGTGGTCTACTTGCCCCCAAACACATTATATCTATTTGAGCCTCTCAAACAGGGGGTAATAAGGACCTTTAAGCCTCAATGCACATGGTACTCTATGGAAAGAACTGTCAATGCTGTGGAAGCCAACCCAGATGGAGAGAACATCACGAAAGTCTGGAAGGATTACACCACTGAAGATACATTGTTCTAACGACAACAACAACAACAAAAGCCATGAAAGCCATCATGCCCAAAACAATAAATCAATAAATTCCTGCTGCAGAAAACTGTGTCCAGATGTAGTGCAAAACTTCACAGGATTGACAACAGAACCAATCAAGGAAATCATGAAAGAGGTTATGCATATGGCAAAAAAAGTGGGGGATGGAGGGTTTCAAGATACAGATCTTGGAGAAATTCAAGAGCTAACAGACACCATACTACAGGAATTAACAAAACACGACTTGATGGAGATATGTTTCTGAACCAGTGCCAGATGATAAGACAATGGAGAAGCAACAGTGCCAGAACACAAATCGACATTAGGTATCTGACAGAAGGGTTGATTATTCAAGATTGCTTTTGATTTCTTTCATGGCATAGACCCTTCTGATACAGGCACTAAAAACTACACAAATGGTGAAAAAAGGATGAGTATCATATACAAATATTTTGAGAAAAATGAAAAAGCAAAAACGTCGAATTAGTGTTTCCTTAAATTTGCAGGTGTGCCTGCCTCATGCCTCCCCTTCCACCTCCTCCACTTCCTGCCCTGCTACCCATGAGACTGCAAGACCAACCCCCTCCTCAGCCTACTCAATGTGAAGACAAGGATGAAGACCTTTATAATGACGACCCATTTCTACCTAATCAATGTTGAGTATATTTTCTCTTCCTTATATCCTCATAACACTCTTTTCTATAGCTTACTTTATTGTAAAAATACAGTATACAATATACTAAATATTTGTTAATCAATCAACTGTTTATCAGTAAGCTATCAGTAGTTTTGGGGAAGTTGTAAGTTATACATGGACTTTTGACTCTATGTGTCTCCATGTAATAATTTTTGACTTTTGGGTTATTGGTGAATAGGTGTCCTTCCTTAACCCATGTTGTTGAAGGGTCAACTGTGTGTATATATGGTCTATATGTGTGTATGTTGTGTGTGTGATAAAACAATAAAAACAAGGAAATTAACACAAAAGTTATGGTAGTGTTCACTTTTTAGGGGCAAAGAAGAAAATACAATTACTGCGGGACCCACAGCACCAATTACTAGGACCACTCTATTTCTTAAGCTCAGTAGCAGGTAGGAAGCATTGGTACTGGATAAATGCATGGTTTTTTTTTTTTCCTGTAAACTGGACATTTACAAATACTCTTGTATAGTTCATATTAAAGCATAAACACGTTTATGAATGCATAGAAAAAATTTTAAAGGACTCAAAGCAACTTTTTTTTTTAAACATCCGTTTCATGGTGTTCTTTGATGTGTTTATAAAAGCTGCTAACACATAGGAGGATGTACTATCTACTGAATGGCAAGAAAAGGAAAAAAAAAGAGCACAAGAAAATGAGTACTTATTTGGTGCTCAATACTTTACTGGAATAGCCTATCTGTTATCAAAACTTAAGGTTAAGCCCCAAATCAAGTAACTTTTATTATGCAAACTTCAAAAATGGGTTTTCACGATGAGCAAGTATTGGTAATGTGCAAAAATGGCCATTAGTTGTATATAGTTTTTTCTAATTGATACTAGTAATCCATAGTGGCATCATCTTTCAAGTTCAAAAGGTGGCAATACGTGAAAAGAAAAAAAGTGGTAGAAGTGAGCATTAATTATTCATATAATAATCTTGAGGGAGCAGAGTATAAACAGAAAAAAGAAAAATCAAAGAGATGTTCTTCAGAGCTTTCTATGTTCCAATAGGTTTTGCGTGTAAGGGGCCACTAGTATCCAATGATTATACCCGTAGAAAAAGAGTACCCTTTGCTCTTATTGGAAGATAATGGTGCTGAGACAGCTAGCGTTTGGTGGATCAAGACCTGTTCACACAACCTACTAAATATGTATCCCTTAACTCTTTGCAATTTCTAATTATAAAGCAACAATGAATGATGTAAGGAAGGTTAGTGTGACATAACTGAAGAGTCTTTTCCTTACTTTAACTTGCACTAGGTATTACCTTAAGCCAACAGTCCCCAACCATTTTGGCACCAGGCACCGGTTTCATGGAAAACAATTTTTCCACAAATCGGGGGTAGGCCACATTAGATTCTCATAAGGAGTGCACAACCGAGATCCCTCTCATGCTCTCAGTTCACACTAGGGTTCACGCTCCTGAGAATCGAATGCTGCCACAGACTGGTAGCAGTCCATAGCCCAGGGGCTGGGGACTCCAGCTTCAGGCAACCATCTGAGTATGCTTCCTCATCAATAACATGTAAGTAATCCCACCTAAATTTTAGTATTTCCAGGCTTAAGCAAGGCATTCAAATGTTAAGATTCCCTTCCTTCTCCTTAGGTTAGTTTACTTAGAGAAAACAGAGGACATGAAAATGCCTGACACATGGTAAATACTTACTACTGGCTTCCTATGACACACGGTAAATACTTATTATTGGCTTCCTATTTTTCCTACCTGGGGCTTTTACTAGTCCACGGGCATATTTAATAATTGTTTATAGCTGCTGAGCTATGTAAGCATCCAGAAATCTTTGTTAGCTATTAATGTGGCTTAGCTGAGCTACAGTCTTAAACGGTGATTAATGATGTCTCCATGTAGGAACTTTTGGCCCTTTGGTTACTTACTGGTAAAGAAGGAAACACGGAAGTCTTGTTCCCTTCCTTCTCAACTGAGAACATCTTTCTCAATTCTACATAGCCTGAGTAATATAAGCCATTTTATATAGTTCTGTATAATAACTACGGCTCTATTTGATAAAAAACTTTTAATTCATGGAATTAGCTGCTACATATATAAAGGGTCTATCATGTTACTGTTCTACCTTGTTACTGATGCAACACTTTGGTATTTTCTCCATGATCCTTGACCATTTTGTACTACCAAGAATTCTTTATATTTCTATATGTATTTTTTCCTGCCCTATACTTGGCATCTTCACAATACTGGTTATAGATGAATGAAAAAAATAGCACTTGGCTTATCCTAACCAATAATCTTCCTAGTTTCAGCACCCTTAGACTAAAGCTTAGAAGTACCAATACCCCAAGCCAAGGGTTGGAAACCACAGCAGGTGAAACAAATCTGGCCCTTGGCCTGTTTTTGTAAATAGTTTTACTGGAACACGGCCATAAGCATTCATTTACATACAAAGGCTGCTTTTGTGCTACATGACAGAGTTCAATAGCTAAAACAGAGAACATATGGTCTGCAAAGCCTAAGATTTAATATCTGGCCTTTCACAAAAAAAGTTTGTAGACCCCCACGCTAAGTTTAGTATTGGGAGGTCTCCATGCTCTTTGAATGGCTCTCAAGAGCATTGTGATGAATGAAAAAAGCTTATCTCAAAGGTTGTGTATTCTGTAATTCCATTTATAAAACATTCTCATAATGATAAAATATAGTGATGAGGAAAAGATCAGTGGTTCCTAGGGTGAGAGCTGGTTGGGAGTAGGTATGGCTTACAAAAACGTAGCATGAGGGAGATCATGATGATAGTTCTCTATCTTGGTTGCAGTGATGGTTACACAAATCTACACATGATAAAATGATAGGAAGCTATTCATGCACATACCGTACCAATGTCAACATCCTGGTTTTGATACTGTACCACAGTAACATAAAGTGAAAACATTGACGGAAATAGGGTTCAGCCTACATGGACTTCTCTGTACTAATTTTGCAACTTCCTCTGAATATAATTATTCCAAAAAAGAAAGTTAAAAAAACACAAACTTGCACATTCAAGAAAATTGACAGCAAGATAAAATGAATCAGTCAATTTTATTCCAATTCTTCAAAATGTATACTCAATATGTTGCTTCCAAAATGTAAGTCAACCTTTATATAATAGTTTTATTATTTCATCTTTCTTTTCTTTCTTTTTTTTCATCTTTTCTTTATGGTTTTTCAGTAGAAGCCAGAATCTTGAGTTGCCCAGTTAGGAGCCTAAAATACGCAAAAAGAAATCAACAGAGTGAAAAGAAAATACTTTCGGAAAAAAACTAACATACAGCATTTACTTTAGCACTACTCTTGCCAAACCATTCTAAGATCTTAACTCCTGCAATTACTAGATGTCAGATGTCCCACTTAGGACAAAACAAACATCAAAATTATTATCTGGTATAGTATTTGGCCAATTAAAATGTACAGCAATAACGGTATCATTAATACTGGAACAATAAACACCACAAATTAATCCTGAAGCACACAGAAAAAAATATATGAAAGTTATTTTCTAGGCTCAGTTATTCTAAACTTGGTTAAAATATGCAATTCAAATTCTAATGCATCCTTCTCTTTTGAACTAACGGACTATTCCACAGACACAAATTTGTTCTTAAAATTTCAATCAAATAGGGTTTCTGCATATCCCACAACTGTTTCCTAATGACTTCCTATCCTCCTGTTACACATAATCATAATGTGTAAACAACATAGTTTAGGATTCCAAAATTATAAGGCCATTCAAGTTGCTTCAATCTCTAACACGCAGAATTAATCTCCCAAAATGGGAGATTAATTTTTGATGTGAATATCAGATGAAAGATAATGACATTTGTATAAGATCAGCACTAATACATATAATAAGATCAACATTTTTACAGAACTATTTCTTTAGATTTAGAAGGAATACATATTTCGAACACTTGAAAGAGGGCTACACATGTAAGTTATCATCTGCCAGTATCAAAATGATGTGTTGAAAACCCTAAGGAAATGAGTTAATGAAGTCACACAGGAAGAGTCAAAGCAAAAGAAAAATAGTTATAATAAACTAGGAACACAATTTCTTTTTGAAGAGTCAAAGCAAAAGAAAAATAGTTATAATAAACTAGGAACACAATAATGCATCTAAGAAAAAATTCATTTGTTTAGTAATTTCTTAAAATGTTCATATCTTTAAAGAGAAAAACAAAATCAGCTACAACTCATATCAATACACTTTCAAACTTCATGTAACAATTGCACGGTTGCTAAATCTCAGACAGAATAAAAAATGTGTGGTTCTTACCTCTGACCTGCTATTCTGATTAAGTTTCTTCTCAATATTCATGGCCAACATCTGGCTTCTAAAAGAAAGGCTTTTGGTCTTTTCAATCACTTGCTGATAGGGTGAGACCGCATTGTTACCCATAACCACATGACCCTAAAAGGAAACACAGGGAAATTGATCCTATAATGTAAATGACAGAGTTTCTCAGGTGAGTAATAAGCATGACATAATCTTTGCACATATTTTAATGCACTATATAGAGATGACAATATTTACTAAGTAAGAAAAAAAATAGGAGGCTTTTGTTGCCTTCAAAGAAATGTTTTACATTAAAACAAAATAAATTATTAAAGGAGGTAATAAAATGTCCTAGTTAAGAATTCCCAAAAGTATAATTAAGAACTTATAGTATGTAGCATAGCTAACGTAATACTCACTAATTTAGAATCAATCTTGGCATCCAGTCTTGCATTTCTAATCAAATTTACAATCCACCTTTCAGCTTCTTCTGGAGTCATGTTCAATTTATCTGCCAACATGCTAATGAAAAAGTAAAAACAGCAATGTTAATTAACTGGCCCTAAAAACTTAGTTTTACGTACACAGTGTTGACTCATACTCTGCACAGAGACTTTTTGGTATTTCTGGATCACCTTTCTCTTATATACCATGACCCCTACTGTCTGATTTGTTCATGTGCTTGTGCCTATTGACTTGTACTACGCACGACCTATTCCATTCACCAACTGGATTGTAAAATCCTTGAGGGTAGGGTAACATTCTGCATTTATGGAAATCCTTCAGCTTCCAGAACAATACTTTACATTTACCAGGTGCTCAACAAGTAATGATCTAAGGGAGAAAAAGGTTTTATGATGTTCCCTCTATATGAGGGTATATTAAAAGTCAGCCCTCCATATCCACAGGTCCCACATTCTCAGATTCAGCAAACCATGGATAGAAAATATTTAGGAACAAACAAACAATAAAAAAGAATACAAAAATAATACAAATGAAAAACCAACACAGTATAACACCTATTTACATAGCATTTACATTTTTAACAGTAACCCAGAGATGACTGAAAGTATATGGGATAATATGCATAGGTTATATGAAAATATCACCCCATTTCATTTAAGACACTTGAGAATCTGAATTTTGGCATCCAGGAGGGTCCTAGAACCAGTCTCCCAAGGATACCAAGGGACAACTATATAATGGTTATACAAAGGAAACCTTTGTATAAAGGTTTCTTTGTATAAAGAAGACATATGAAAAAGACACTTGCACAGATATATTTACAGCAGCACAATTCAGAATTCACTTAGGAACCAACCTAAGTGCCCGTCAACTAATGAGTGGATAAAGTAAATCTGGTATATACAAACCATGGAATACAACTCAGCCATTAAAAGGAAGAAAATAATGTCTTTTGCAGCAACTTGGATGAAACTGGAGGCCATTATTCTAAGTGAAATAATGCAGGAGTGGAAAACCAAAAATCTTATGTTCTCATTTATAAGTGGGAGCTAAGCTATGAGCTAAAATCTCAGAATTCACCACTATATTATTCATCCGTGCAACAGCAAAAAAAGTGTACCCCAAAAGCTACTGAAATAAAATTTTTAAAAAAGTAAACCTACTATAAGGAGCATCAGTAATAAGTATAATCTCAGGAAAAACATAAATAAAACTGAGGGGCATTGTGTATGTTTGTGCTATAAACTGTGGGGGCACTCCCTGGAGCTATAGACTATATATAGTGTGTGCGTGTATATGTCTATATATATATAGACACTGAATTTCAGATAAAAGAGACGGAGGGAGTGCACCAGACCATGAAGATCTTGATCTAAAATACTATTTGATATCAATCAATCTGCATTTTGTATTTTTCCAATTTTATGATCAGGTTGAAGAGGGCCATTGCGGTGCTTAATTTATCAGAATTAAAAACACACCAGTCTTAGTAAGTAGGTTAAGTCAGTTCAGCTGATGGAAGAGTACCTACATATGCATGCAAAATATTTAAGAGTATGTAGTATACATGCATGTATATATGTGTGTTTATACACTGTCTTTTATCTTCATGGAAGCTATCAGGTCTCAGCTAAAATAAGACCCTCATAAGCCTTCTAAGACACCTCTCGCATCTGTGATACATCAGTTGGGTGCTTTCATAGCACCTATTTTTGCTATAGTTGTTTTACTGAATATCTGTCTCCAAGGTAGACTGTATACATGTAACCAAAGTGCAAGCACCGTATCCTCCTCGTGCATTGCCATTATGTCTACCAATTAGCAGCACAATGCCTCATACACAGGACACAATAAAAATTTACTGTCTGATTGATTCCCATTCTAGTCACTACCCTAGTTCAGGCTCCACTGCTATTTCTTAGTTTTCTAACTACTTTACCTCTTGAGTCTCTTCCATCTATCTTACATAGCTACCAGGTTAGTTCTACAACCCAACTACAGTAGTTCCCACTTATCTGTAGTTCCACTTTCCGTGGTTTCTGTTATCAGCAGTCAATTCCAGTCTGAAAATATTAAATAGAAAACTCCAGAAATAAGCAATTGATAAGCTTTAAGTTGTACACTGTTCTGGCTGGCATGATGATATCCTGTATTGTCCTAATACCTCACCCAGGACTTGAATCATCCCTTTGTCCTGCATATCAACACTGTATACGCCACCCGCCCATCGGTTACATAGTAGCTATCCCAGCTATCAGATCAAGCGCCCTGACATCACAGTGCTTATGTTCAAGGAACCATTATTTTACCTAGTAATAGCCCCGAAGTACAAGAGTAGTGATGCTAGCATATTGTTATAAATTTATTATTATTGTTGTTAATCTTTTACTGTGCTCAACTTATAAATTAAACTTTATCATAGTCACATGTGCACAGGGAAAAACCTAGTATGTATTGGGTTTGGTACTACCTGCAGTTTCAAGCATCCTCTGGAGGTCTTGGAACGTATCCCCTTGGATAAAGGGAGACTACTATACCCAATTTATTTCCATATTCCTTTCAACACTTTTAACTTTCCAAGTTCCCATTATTCTCCTTCATAAATATAACATGCCAGCCAAACCAAACCAATCCTTTACCTTCATTGACATTCACTCAACAAAATATAAACCGTGTTAGATACTGTTGGCAAAACATCCTCTGTTGCCAGCCTTTACAGAGTTTAAGTCAAGGGGGTCTTGACTTGAACATCGCTTGATCTTGGGAGGCAGAGGTTACAGTGAGCTGAGATGGCATCACTGCACTCCAGCATGGGCAACAAAGTGAGACCTCCGTGTCAAAAAAAAAAAAAAAAGAAAGAAAGAAAAAGAAAAAGAAAAAATAAAAAGTGGAAGGAGCTATGTATGTGAAATCCAAAAAGGTCTACCAGTTCTAATCTGGAGATTTTAGGAATAGCTTACCTAAGGAAATGATACTTAATCTTAGATTTTTAAGACCATAGAATGAAAATTCCATTGTAGGCTGGATGTGGTGGCTCATACCTATAATCACAACACTTTGGGAGGCTGAGGCCAGAAGTTTGAGATCAGTCTGAACAACGAAGAGAGATTCTGTGCACACGTGTGCACACACACGCATAGCGGGACACACACACACAAAGGCACGGTAGTCTGCACCTCTAGTCCCAGATACTCGAGAGGCTAAGGTCTGAGTATCATTTGAGCCCAGCAGTTTGAGACTGCAGTAAGCTATGATTACACCAATGTACTTCAGCTTTGGTGACAGAACAAGATCCTGTGCTTCTATAAAAAAAAAATTCCATCTTATGTAATAACTAACTAGAATTCTCTATCCCTCCCTCTTTCTTTACATCCATATTCTAAGTCTCATTCCAACATAGCTGGTGTTAATTTTGCATCAAGCATCAAGATCCATAAATGCCTGCATGCTCTAAGCCATATGTTACTTTGTGGATCTTTGTTTGCACTGTGCTTGTTGATCTTTTATTTGTTGATCTTTACTTTTCGAGGTGAATCAAGTCAAAGAAAAACCTGAAATAAGGCCCAAGGAATACTAGTAAATTATTCATGGCATCTCAGTTTATCTAAGCTACCAATTACCACTGTGACTGAATTAAAGAATGTGGAAATAATCTAGTTTGTTTTAAGTAACATGAAAATGCACACAGTAAAAGAAACCAAATGATTAACAAGACTGTAATCCCAGCACTTTGGGAGGCCAAGGAAGGAGGACTGCTTGAACCCGGGAATTTGAGACCAGCCTGGGCAACATAGCAAGACCCTGTCTCTACAAAAAGCAAAGAAAAAAAAAAAGGCAAAAAAAGGACTAATAGAAATCATCAAGGTCTACAATTCGTTTCCAATCTAGCAATTTTATGCAGAATAGTATAGATTTTAAAATAAAAGTGTAATATCCTATCAAAGCTCAGAAGATAAAAAGCTGTCCCTGGTGGTATAGTGGCTACGGAGAAATAAAACCATTTTTAAAAAGACAAAAAGTTGGCTTAACTTATCCCAGAATATGCTACCTCATGTTACTGAAAATAATTCAATTTATCAATAAACTAAAAGACAAAATCCATCAAAATGCAGAATTTCTGAGAAAAATATCTAGTCCAATCCAGATTTTAAACACTCAAATTTCTAGATTATTTAGATTACACTAAAAATCTCAATCTTGTCTGTAGGCAGCTTAAGGTAGATATTTAAATATGTTCTGTAAATCCCTTATAAATATCTTTAACCTAACTAGCTCTGTTGCTCCACCGGCACACACACAAAACACAGTATCGAATATGTTAAATAAGATACGTACAGAATTCTTAAGTGCTATTTCAAAACAGAAAGCAAAAAAAAATCTTTCATCCTCAGTTCAATTTAATTAAACATGTTCATGCTTCTAGCACAAAATGAAATACCTTGTTTCCAGGAAGTAAAAAAATACCAGAGACCCCACTTAAGGACACAAGATATATAAGTCTTAATTTAGGGAACCGATTAGGGTTGTATCAACTCTAGATTTTCTGTCAGGTTTTCAGTGCCTAATCTTTTAAATGGTCTTCCTTTTCTGAACTCTCCCATAGCCACCATCTTCCCCCACCCTCTCATCTTAACAAAGACTTGGAAAAGTAAGGATCTGGAGGTCCTATATTTCACCTGTCTTATTAATTACCTCTTTGAATAACCTGGCTTTCCAAATTTTATCTGATACGCACAATTTATTTCAAAATACTGTTGATTTAACCATTCGAATATAGAAACCTCTGGTCTAGCTTTCACTGAAGACTGTTGGCCAACTATTCAGAATATCCAAAGAAAAGTACTCCAAGTCTTCTCTAATTAGTTTAAGACAACTAATTAAAGAATCAGTGTTAAGTGTAAACTATGTTTAACTGTATGATTGGGAGGAAATAGGACAAAGAAAACAGGAGAAAACTGAGACGTGCTAAATCCTTACGTGAAAACTGAAAATTCTCACTGAACTTTCCAATATCTCTTTATAATCTTATAAATAACTGAACCTTATTGATAATGCAGAAATGCAATGATAATGGCCTTTGAAACTATCTCCATACATTTACATTCTAAATGTAAATTGTTATATGGTTATAAGAGCTTTAAGAAAAATATTAAGACCTAAAATATAACTTAATAAAATAAGCAAAGCAGAATAACTTCAAAACTTAAAGTAACCCCCATTGGGAAATTATATTCATGTACGCTCCAACATGTTTATCATACACATTCAAAATATTACTTCCATACTTTGTTTTTATCTACAATTGAAAACTGGTCCAAGAATTATTTTAGAACAGCTTTTAAATTTCAGACACATACCATAGCTGATAAAACGATTCAGCTATACTAAATTAAACCCCAACACAGTAATCTTTTTTGACAGATGTTGCATACTTTATGGTAAACAGATTTGTAACTTATCCTACAGATCAATAAGGTTGTATAAAAACATATAAAACATTTTTAATATACATTTTTATAAAGCTATCACATGTGCTTACAGGCATTTAGTCAGGAAATCTATTAACAGAGAATGTTCCAAATTACACATGGAAAGAGTTATTTAATAAACAATTATGAGTTTTATAATACTATTTTCAGCATTTGAAACATGTCCTTTGGTGGAAGAAAAAGAAGCTGAGACATATCCTTTCCCCTCCCTCAAAAGACATCAAATAACTTTAAACTAATTAAAGGCAAAAACAAGCCAGCATAAACTAGTGAATGGAATAATTTGCCATAGTTAGCATTCAGTGGAAAAAGTCTAGTTTGGGCCTTAAAGATATTCCATTTAGAGAGTTACCAGGATTCACTGACCCTATCTAATTTTCTTCCCATTGTTCTCCAATGCAGAGTGACTAGAGAGACTGATATGGACATACTTTTAATAATGTGTAATTTCATGTATGAAATTTGAAATTTCCCAAAATTACAAATATTTTCAATAATTTGTAATTTTATACTTGTCCACTTATTTAATATCTGCTTCTTCCTCTGGATTTTAAGCTCTTTGAAAAAGTACTCACTACTTTCTACCCTGTGTTTGGCCAAAAGAGGCACTCATTAACATCTGTAATGTTTTCTTTGGAGAGCTGTACTACTAGGTAGGTCGCTATTAATTAATTATACCTTAATCATGATAGATGATTATTTGTTGTTTAGGAACAACATATTTGTTGTTTAGGAAGCTGAACACTAACTTTTAGAAAAGTTTTGCTTATTCTCAAAGTAATAAAAATACAGGAATGGAGAACAAATGAGTAGTTGCCAGAAATTAATGAGAGGGTGGCAGGGAAGGGGGTACCACTATAAAAGAGCAGCTTGAAGGATCCTTGTGATAGAAATATTCTATATTTTGAATGTATCAACATCAATATCTTGGCTGCTATATTTTACTGTGGTTTTGCAAGATGTTACTAATGGGAGAAACTGAGTAAAGGACACAGGGTGTCTTTTTATCATTTCGTACAAGTGATATATAATCATCTCGAAATAAACAGTTTAACCTTTTTTTTTTAAATTTTTTAAATTTTTTTTTTAAGCCAGATCTTGCATCAAAGTCACTTAGAGGACCTTTTCTAAATCACAGTCTCTGGGGTCTGCCTCCAGAAAATGATTTTAATGGTTAGGCTCAGTCATCTAGTATTTCTGTTTATTACTTTAGAGTTTCCCATTTGATTCTAATGTGCTGTCAGTACTATAAAATCACTAATTTACAGCAATGATTCCCCAAGGCTGACTGCAAAAGAATCAACTGAGAAGCTTTAATCCCAGATTCTCAATGCCTACATCACAGAGATTTTGATTCAGAAGGTCTGGGATAAAAGCAGGAAATCTATTATTTTTAAGCTTAAATTCTTGTTGTTTTACTTCTCCAGATGATTTCAATGTACAACTAGGTTTAAAACCTCTAGATTAAAGTATTCTTTTTCCTGTATATTGTTTAAAGGTAGTTTTTAGCTCTGTTGGTCATTATCACGGATTACAAATCCTTGAAGTCCAAATTAAAATGTTTGCTGTATTTATAAAATCCCAACATAAATACTTATTATTTCCAGCCACTGTCTTTCTTTTCTTTTTTTTTTTTTTTTATTATACTTTTAAGTTCTAAGGTACATGTGTACAACGTGCAGGTCTGTTACATATGTATACATGTGCCATGTTGATGTGCTGCACCTGTTAACTCGTCGTTTACATTAGGCATATCTCCTAATGCCATCCCTTCCTCCTCCCCCAACCCCACGACAGGCCCCGGTGTGTGATGTTCCCCACCCTGTGTTCAAGTGTTCTCATTGTTCAATTCCCTCCTATGAGTGAGAACATGCGGTGTTTGGTTTTCTATCTTTGTGACAGTTTGCTCAGAATAATGGTTTCTAGATTAATCCATATCCCTACAAAGGACATGAACTCATCCTTTTTTATGGCTGCATAGTATTCCACGGTGTATATGTGACACATTTTCTTAATCCAGTCTATCACTGATGGACATTTGGGTTGATTCCAAGTCTTTGCTATTGTGAACAGTGCCACAATAAGCATATGTGTGCATGTGTCTTTATAGCAGCATGATTTATAATCCTTGGGGATATGCCCAGTAATGGGATGGCTGGGTCAAATGGTATTTCTGGTATCAACACACTGTCCTCCACAACGGCTGAACTAGTTTACAGTTCAACCAACAGTATAAAAGTGTTCCTGTTTCTCCACATCCTCTCTAGCACCTGTTGTTTCCTGACTTTTTAATGATCGTCATTCTAACTGGTGTGAGATGGTATCTCATTGTGGTTTTTATTTGCATTTCTCTGATGGCCAGTGATGATGAGCATTTTTTCATGTGTCTGTTGGCTGCATAAATGTCTTCTTTTGAGAAGTGTCTGTTCATATCTTTTGCCCACTTTTTGATGGGGTTGTTTGTTTGATTTTTTCTTGTAAATCTGTTTAAGTTCTTTGCAGATTCTGGATATTAGCCTTTCATCAGATGGGTAGATTGTACAAATTTTCTCCCATTCTGTAGGCTGCCTGTTCACTCTGATGGTAGTTTCTTTTGTCCAGCCACTGTCTTTCTAACCCATTACAGCATCCTTAAAAACATGAAGAAGCTTATCTTCTTAATTCATTACACAATAAAGGTATTGAATTATTGATTTTTTCACTCCATTACTTTAGCAGGCTGTAATTACACGCCTAAAAAATTGGTGACCTAATGCAGTGGTTTTGGATTCTGGCTGTGCTTCGGAATAACCACCCTCAAGATACAGCACAGCAGCCCTGCTGCAAATCATAGCACAGCCTACTCAATAAATGTGATTCAAAGGTTTAGGGAGGCTACAGGGAGTTTATAAAACAAATTCTACAAAAATTCTGAAACACAGAGTTAAACTGACTTAGGGTATTCAACTTTATCCTCTGGCTCAACTGATACACTAAATGACAAATTAATCTAAACCTGACATTTCTAAAAATGTAAGTTGTTCACAATATAAAAGAATTTACAGTGAGGTACAGTACAATGAATGTCAGACACCTTTAGTGTGGGCTCTATCAAGACCTAGTTTAATGTCCTTGAGTCTTAAATTTCCTGGCTACAAAACAATGCAGTTGTTCTGAGTCAGTGTTTTGTAAAATTGTGTTCCAAAGAGGTGTCTTAGGAGTCAGGAGAGAAGCTGAACAGAGCTGTAAGACAGGCAAGGTGAATGGGCTCTGCTTTGATCTGCTTATATACATATATAAATACATATATTCATATATATGATAACTGCATTTGAAAATAAGTCCCACTGTCACACACATAGAGATTTGAAAGCCATGCTTCAAGATCTTGAAATGTGAGCCATCTTTGAAGTATACCATACTGAACACATACAAACACATTTTCAGATATAAAACATTTCCATCACCACAGAAAATTCTACTGAAAAGTCCTTCACCTGAAAAGTAACTGTTGTTGGATTATAAGATCCCTAAGATTGCTTTCAGATTGAAAATTCCACCATAGTATTTGAAAAAACACTGGGTGCAAGTGGCTCATGCCTGTAATCTCAGCACTCTGGGAGGCCAAGGCAGGCAGATCACTTGAGGCCAGGAGTTCAACACAAGCCTGGCCAACATGGTGAAACTCCTTCTCTACTAAAAGTACAAAAATTAGCTGGGCATGGTGGCACATGCCTGTAATCTCAGCTACTTGGGAGGCTGAGGCACGAGAATCTCTTGAACCCAGGAGGCAGATGTTGCAGTGAGCAGAGATCGTACCACTGTACTCAACAGTGCAGGACTGTGTCTCCAAAAAAAAAAAAAGAAAAGAAAAACACACATTATTGATCCATGTACTCTTAATCATCTTAGTAAAACATTGAAAAAAAAAAAACTGAAGAGCTGAAGTGAAAGAAAATGCTACTACTAGAAAAAAAAATATTTTTAGACTCTGGAAAGCCACTAGGACTTTAGTCTGAAAATGTTTTGTAGATTTTTGTCTAGCATAAAACTACAGAGATTAAGAAAAGAATAAAAATCTACACGGAGAAAAGTTTGAAAAATTCTTAGGTAATGTCACATAAAGGTATATAGAAACATTCCCACTCTATTAACTTCTTTGAGCTGCACATCTCCCTTCAGTAAGAAGGACACATACTTAATCTATGTTCCTGTTAAAATATAACAAACCAAATCCCAAGAAAGAAAATAATGAATCTATGGTTGCAGAGTTAAAGAAAAAGAGCTAGAACAAATCTTATTGATAGTACCTTGGAAGCAAACATCAAAGCAGACAAGCATTATCACTGACAAAAATGCCAAGTTCACTAATACAAAGAACAGAAGAACTTTACTTAACAAATATTTATATTGTATACTCACACTATACTGTACAAAGCATATTAGGTGCTACAAAGTTAGTATGCTAGGTGCTAAAGATGCAAAAAAAAAGGGTCAGCTTTCAAAAGGCCCACAACAGGGATAGTAGTTACATCAGTCCTGGACCAAGAAACACCCAAATGACCACATTCTAACAAGAAATGGAGAAAATTCTATAAGGGAAACCAAAATACTAACATCCCTCTTTCACAAGCCCTACTTACAAACCTTAAAAATAAAGAACAATGCAAGAATTCGGTTACTACTGTCCACCGGAGCCCCACATATGATATACCTACCTCTTTATTTCACAACCAATTACATTATTAGGAATTTTCATGTAATTTGTAAGAGAATCAGGTTTAAAAAATTCTGTCTACAAGCTATAGTAAAGTGCTAATAAAACTGTGAAGGCAAGGATTCAATTCCCATAGGAAAAAATCCCATGATTATACTATACTTCTAATTCTGGACAACCACTTCAATGGACAGCCCACTAAAATTAGGCAAAACAAGTACGGATAAGCAAAACAAATGGCATTAAAGAAAAAGAATTTGTTTTATGCACAATTGCTCAGAAGCAAACACTAAAGTAGTAGGTTTTTAAACATTTATGTTTGACTTCTTCTGTGCCCAAAGGGCACTAGTCATTTTTCAAACTCTAATGTGTACAACTTATTTCTAATAGGTTATGTACATTTCACAATTTTTACCCAAAAATTTTCTCACAAAACAGAGGAAATTACAACTAAAATTCACCATAATTTTTCCATCTTTCAACATTTTAAGATGTCATAGGAGTTTACTATAGGAGAAGTCAAATATGTAATTAAATCATACAAACTAAACGGAAAGGATTACCAAATATAGTGGTCTTCCAACAGAATTTCCAAGTTAATGGGTATCTCCTTCTTTGTACTGCTGCTGAAAACCATTTTAGAAATGTTTACTTCACTTTTCTCCTTATGTAAAGTTACAACAGTATTTACTCTTCAATAAGGCAACTGACAATCATATATTGCCTTTAAATTAGTATTTTGAAAAATTATGCCACTCAAGCTAAAACGATTTGAGCCTGTAGCAAAAGTTAGGTTTTTAAGCAATTTCATCAAATTGTTTCATTGTTCTTCTGAAAGCAAAGGGAAATAAAAATCCAATTAACTAGAATTCTATTAAGTGTAAATTCACAATAAATGGAAATTTCCAGGAATTTTAAAGTAGAAAACCCAAATCAAATCAGTGTTCTTACTTGATGCTAATACACTGGTGGATGCGACAGAAAGTCTCAAATATGAAGAGACGGGCATTTTCAATGAAATCCTCAAGACAAGCCACCAAGAAGAAGTCATTCACAAGCACCTATATGTACAAATACAACAAAAATTAATGATGAAATGTGAATCAAATACTTTGTCTGCTTTATTTTTCCATTCTAATATCATGAGTTTTATACCACAGCACTTTCTAGAACACTGTGTTCAAATATTTAATGATTTAAATAAGTAGTAAAAGACTACTACAAGATAAAGACCTAAAAACTACAATGTTTCTGATAACTTTAAGTAATAAAGTAGCCTTCAGACAACAAAGTTTGGTACTATCCATTATTCCACATAAATACTCTGCAGATAATATACCTCTTCCAACTATTTAAAATAGTTATAAATGGACTAAAGCCCTATTTCTGTAATATTAAGTAGACTTAGAAATTAGAAAGGAAAAGAATGCAAAAGGTGGCTACTATTCCACAGATGGTGTAATTAAAAGAGACTATTTTAATTTCAAAAGCAGCAACCAAGTGCCCTCTAGGTCTCTTAATAGCAAAACCTAAACACTTAGCATAATGAATATACACCAATATTTACCTTAATAATGCAAAATATGACTACAAAAAAACACCAATTAACATATATGGATAATAACATATTAACATATTGGATTCTAATTTTCTATTCCATCTAATGTTTGAAAATCATCAGGGAGGCCAGGCATGGTAGCTGACGCCTGTAATCCCAGCACTTTGGGAGGCCCAGGCGGGAGAATCACGAGATGAGGAGATCGAGACCATCCTGGCTAACACGGTGAAACCCCATCTCTACTAAAAATGCAAAAAATTAGCCAGGCGAGGTGGCGGGCGCCTGTAGTCCCAGCTACTTGGGAGGCTGAGGCAGGAGAATGTCGTGAACCTGGGAGGCGGAGCTTGCAGTGAGCCGAGATCGCGCCACTGCACTCCAGCCTGAGTGACAGAGCGAGACCCCATCTCAAAAAAAATAAAAAAGAAAGAAAATCATCAGGGAATGGATATTTGCATGATCATTTTTTTCCTTAGAGAAATAAGACCTTTGTCAACAAATTGCCCATTTTGTGCCAAAATTCTAGTTCCAAGGATGAAACTGATGACTAGTAACTTGTGAATCTGGTAAATGTGACTACATTTAGCAGTTAGAATTCTTAGTTTGGTTTCTTAAAACTTGTAACTAATTATTCAAAACAACTATAATCTAACTCTTCCACAGTTGTTCTAAAGGTACTTTAATTTCTACTAAACAACAAGAGACACTGCCGTTATAAAATTCATAAGTACAATGAATTGCCTGGTTTATCACAAATGTTAAATACAACCATGGGAAATATTCTAAAGATAAGCCCACCTATGAACCAAAATTAAAAACACAGTTGTTACCTGCAATTCAACGTGACCTTGCCTGTACATATGAAATATTAAAAATATTTATTCATTCGAGATAAGACATGAAATTATGGATATATCTCTGAATCTACCCCCAATGTTTCAACAAACTCCCCTCACAAAAGAGATAAACACATGGCAACAACATTAAAAAAGCACATTCCCATTTTAAGATTAATAAACATAAGCCATTTAAGCCATTTTAAGGTTAATAAACATGAGCCATTTAGGCCTCTTTAAGATTAATAAACATATTTCTGTTATAATTACTTCATTATTTTAAGGAAGACACTGCAAGATTAACTTTACAATATCCAAAAATTTAAGAACAGTGTTAGTTTATAAGTAAAAATTCATACTTACTGATTCACATTCCCTCAGCTTTTTCTGAGCCCCATCGAAGTCAAAGTTAACATATAAACATTCAACAAATTCTGTAATTGGGTCTTTATATGTGTAAGACTCCTGTAAAAATAAAGTCAATGATCAAGGTAAGTCTGATTCAACACCGTTTAGCAGACTGCCCCAGAATATCCCAATCTTCTTGTTTTCTCCTTCCTTACCATTAATTTCTAGCCAAATTACCTAGCATCTTCTCGAAGCAATTGTTCCTATCCTGATTCCAGACCACACCTTAAGCTTATAATGTCTTTCAAACCAAGTTCTCTAAAGTCTCATCCTAGAAACATTCTGAAAGCTTTCAAATTCCCCTACTACCAAGTCTCCCTTAGTCAATAAACAGTAATAAACTTCCCAAGCATAAGGATATTCATTCCCTACTGAATGACAATAACTTCTTTGTATTTAATTCACTCTTAAATAAATATTTAAGTTATTTTTCTAAACTATGGGTTTTGCTGACAAGCTCACTAAGTATCAATCAGCATGGCTGCCTGAACCTTTTCCCCAACTTGGGGTCTACTGAAACTGTATTGTATATAAAGTTCACCCATCTAGAATTATACAGGTAATGACCCCCTAACTCCAGGTTCTAGATTTTCTTCACTCTTTGCAATAAGAGAAACACATATACATAATGTATATTAAGTGTTCATCTAGCAGACAGTAATAATCATTCCCACCACATCCAACTTGTGTTATCTTGGACTTAAGGAAAACAAAAGCGCGTTTGAGGCCCTTCTCTTTTCTAAACTTCATGTATTCCTCACCTATTTTTAAAAACATTTTTACCTTAAGAACTAAGTCTTGCTTTAGAAAAAGAGGTTAGACCTAAAGCTTAGGTACTTTTAAAAAAAACAATATATAATTCAGTTTTACCTGTTGAATAACTTTAACTAGGTCTTTTAGAACCTGCCGACGTTTCCGAACATCCTTGTTTGTTATGACTGCTGTAGTCAAATAGCGAAGAATGTGTGGACACATTGTCTGAATTGCATTAAGATATCTAAGAAAAAAATATAAAAGTTATTTAATAACTTACCCAGGGTGAGTTAAAGAAAACTCTCAAAGCAGGTCATTAGATTGTAGTATTTCACTAGCCTAAGACTACAAACACTTAATAATGAGTATTATAAGAAAATCTCCTCCAAGGAAATTTAAAAACAGAATCCAGTTTCAGGAATCCAAAAGAGGAGAATGCCAGCCACTATTTCTTTAATATGGGGTGAGATGGAAGACTCAATCAAGAGGCTAATTATCCTGTTACTATTTTTGAGTAACAGGATTTTGGAAGGCTCATTGACATGCTGTCAGTCTGTTCCAAAAGGCACTAAGCAAAGACTTTCATTCACCTATTAGAAAAAAACGTGTGAAAACCTATGTGCAAAGCACTCATACTAATCAGAAAATCAGGCACTTCAATAATTCAGGGGATGAAAGACTGGAAGCAATAGGGAGAAGGAATATTACAATATTACAAGGCATTGGTTGAAGTGGTAGAAGTAGGAATTAGGAAGGAATAGATGTTAGGTAAACATTAACAGGGTCTTGGCTAATATTTAGCAAATCTTGCTGTTGTGATGATCAACATGGGACAATGCCCTGTAATTAGGTGTTTACCCTTGTTTCTCCTGCTTAATTTCCTCAAAAAGCTCCCTATTTATTTACCCAATAAATATTAATTTAGCACCTCTGAGTGCCAGACACTATACCTATCTCAGAAGTATCTGTCAATAAAGTCCATTTCTCTTAGGTGAATATTCAAGCCCCAAATCACTCATCCAGCTCCATCTCCCATCACACTACCATTAACAGCTTCCTCTTTCTTCAAGTTCACTCCACACAGATTGGTCTCCCAAATGCATACCCTTGAAAGCCTAAATCTTAGCCATCCTTCAAGGTCCAGCTTCAATACCTCATCTTCTAAGTTCCCCCAGGCAATGATGAATACATCTGTATTTTATTATATTACAGATTCCCACAAAATGTTGTTTAAACTCTTTAGAGGACCCTAGAATCGAACACTTAATACTATCTAGTCCCACTCAGCCACCCTGAATGCCCTCTAAATGAGGCAAAGTATACAAAGAATATCCACTCAAGAATAAATAAGTTCTAGGAAAAGACACCAAAAACAAACTGGTTGAATGACATCATCTGAAAAATTAAGCTCGAGTTTCAAATGAAAATTTTTTAATTGCAATGCTCATTTATAACAATTACTTCTCTTGCCAGAGAGCTCATGTACAAACACAGGAAAGCATGATTGTTTTTTCTTACTATCAGTTTTAAAGTAGGTAATTTTATTTTTTTATTTTATTTATTTATTTTTTTGAGACAAAGTCTCACTCTGTCTCCCAGGCTGGAGTGCAGTGGCACCATCTCAGTTCACTGAAAAATCCGCTTCCCAGATTCAAGAGATTCTCTTGCCTCAGCCTCCCGAGTAGCTGGAACTGCAGGTGCACACCACCACACCTGGCTAACTTTTCACGATGTTGGCCAGGCTTGTCTCGAACTGCTGAGTCCTAAGTGCTGGGATTACAGGCTTGAGCCACTGCGCCAAGACGAAGTAGGTCATTTTGGTGTGCATTTATGAGACTAATCATAAATTTATCTAAAAGCAATTTATACACATATTGTTCTATAAGTTTGTTGTATAGCGTGTTATTTTTACTTATCCTAAGTTTATACTATTGTGCACCATATACATCTTAATTATTTTTACTGGAGGATTCCTTATTTGGGAAATCTATTCTTTGTTTATGTGAGTGTATTTCAGAAGCCAGCAAAATTTTTGTAAAGAACTAGATAGTAAACACTTTTGGCTTTGTGGGCAAGAGGCAAAATTCAGAATAGTATGCTAGATATTTCTATAAAAAGAGAGGAAACAAATTTCCAAAATATAGGTCTACTAATGAGACCAATGGAATTCTTTCACTGGGAATAATTTTGCTCAATTAACTTCAAATTTAGAGGTTCATATCATTAAAAAGTATTGCAAATGTTTTTCTGATAATGTAATCTGTAATGAGATTTTCCATATTTAGTCCTTGAAAATGTAAAAACAGCCAGGTACCATGACTCATGCCTATAATCCCAACACTCTGGGAGGCCAAGGTGAGAGGACTGCTTGAGCCTAGGAGTTCAAGACCAGCCTGGGCAACATAGTGAAACCCTGTCTCTACAAAAAAATAAAAATAAAAAAATTGAGGTGGAGGATCACCTGAGCTCAGGAGGTCGAGGCTGCAATAAGCTGTTAACTGCACCACTGCACTTCCCACCTGGGTGACACAGCAAGTCCCCGCCTCAAAAAAAAAAAAAAAGAAAGAAAGAAAGCGAGAAAAGAAAAAAGAAAATGTAGGCGGGGCATGGTGGCTCATGCCTGTAATCCCAGTGCTTTGGGAGGCCAAGGTGGGTGGATCACTTGAGGTCAGGAGTTTGACATCAGCCTGGTCAACATGGTGAAACCCCGTCACTAATACTAAAAATACAAAAATTACCCACGTGTGGAGGCAGGCACCTGTATGTAATCCCTGTTACTCGGGAGGCTGAGGCAAGATAATTACTTGAACCCGGGAGGCGGAGGTTGCAGTGAGCTGAGATGGCGCCACTGCACTCCAGCCTGGACGACAGAGCACGACTCCGTCTCCAAAAAAAGAAAAAGTAAAAACATGCACAGGCACTAGTAAATGCTGACATCAAACACCAACTGACAAGTATATTATTTCAATTGAGCACATTTAGAAAGACATGTACAATTCTATTATATTGGTGTTATCTTTTAGCGTGTCATTACATTGCAAATTAATCACTTTCAGTTCAAATTTTGAAATATAGAAATTTCCTTTGTGCTTGCAATAAGGTCTAAAACTTTCTGCAACTCTAATTTGAGCTTGGAAATGTATCTGCTACAATCCTATTTAGGAATGAAGGTCTCCCTTTGTGTTTTAACTTCTGACAGAACACAAAATGTGTAAAGCAGTGGCTTTTTATTACTTATAATTCATACCATGTTGTCACTGAAATGACTTTACTGCAATATAAATTCTACATATAAACACTTTTGGAATTTTAGGTGGAACAGACTAAGAAACATTATCAGGTCTGCTGCAAAAGTTAACCTCCAGAGCCATTCAGTGTTTGATAACAGGTTGGGGGCAGTTTCACATCTCTCCCTGGAGCAACATGCTCTCAATATTCTCAACTCGGAGCAACTGTTCTCGCTGAAAGGTTAATAGTTTTAAACAAGTTTATTTCACTGGACAGATTTCTCTGGCTGCTAAAATCAAAACATGTTTTAACTGGATCACCACTGGTAAATGACTTTCCTTACTTGGCTAAAAGTACTACTCCTGCCTGGGCATAGTGGTGTGAGCCTACAGTCCCAGCTACTCAGGAGGCTGAGTTGGGAGGAAGGATCATCTGAGCCCAGGGAGTGAGTGAGCTGAGGCTGCAGTAAACCAAGATTCCACCACTGCACTCCAGACTGGGCGACAGAGCAAGACATGGACAGACAAGACAGGACAGGACAGGATAGGAAAGGATGAAAAGAAAAAGAAAAATAATAGGAAAAGAAAAGGGAAAGGAAAAGGAAGGAAAGGAAAGAAAGAAAAGAACCACTCAGAAACTTTTAAAAAAATTTTAGAGCAGGGGCTCATTCTGTCACCCAGGCTGAAGTGCAGTGACATGATCATCATTCAGTCTCCCAAGCTCAAGTGATCCTCCTGCCTTAGCCTAAGTGATGGGGCTATGGGCATGAGGCACTACTCTGGGCTAGAAAGTTACCTTTGAAGCCTCACTTTCATTAAGTTTTATGAAAAAATTCTGCTGGGATCTAATATTCCATTTTTAAAACTTATAATTTTTCTGACAGTTGCTTTCTTGTCAGTTTGAGAACATGTGACAGTTGTGATAAGTGATTATAGTCCAGTAATGTGGATGTATATTATTAGCTTACCTACAGTGTTTAGTACTTTGCTTTGTAATTCCTACAATAAAATCTCGACTCCACTGTGCTTTATAATCACATTTGAAGTTCACTTCTCTGTTTTGACAGGGTAAATAAGCACTGGTAATAAGATAACATATAAATAAAATGTTGCAGTGTGACAATATGGGGCATGAGAAACACTGTCCAGGTATAACTGGCATCACTTGGATTTGTAGTAAACTGAGAAGAGTATGAAGTGGCAAAAGTGCAACATATAATCTCTGTCTCAACTACTCAAGTCTACCATTAGAGTTCAAAAGCAGCCAGACTATACACACAAACACACACACACACACACACACACAGAGAGAAAGTGGCTGTTTTCCAATAAAAAGTTACGAACACTAAAATTGAAATTTCATGTCATTTTTACATCACAAGATATTATTATTCTTTTCACATTTTTTTAGCCAATTAAAATATAAAAGCCATTCTAGACTGCCAGACATATAAAAACAGGTTACGGGCCAGATTTTAGCCCATGGTCCATAGTTTGCAGATCCTTGGTATACAGTATCAGGCTCCAGGTGTTTTTACTTTTTAGAGATAGAATCTGACTCTGTCTCCTAGGCTACAGTGCAGTGTTACAGTCATAGTTCACTATAGTCTTTAACTCCTGGACTCAAACCATCCTCCTGCCCTAACCTCCCAAGTAGTTGGGACCACAGGAGTGAACCACAATGCCCAACTGATTTCTAAAAAAAAGTTCTAGAGATAGGTCTCACTATGTTACCCAGGCAGGCTTCAAACTCCTGGCTTCAAGTGACCTTCCTGTCCCAGCCTTCCAAGTAGCTGGGATTATAGGGAGGAGCTACCATGCCCAGCCAGACTTCAAAACATGGCAGACTCCCTACTTTATAGGGCAAAAGTGATCCATCCTGTGTATATACATCTAGGTGTGTATACATCTATATATAGATAAGGAGAGGAAAGAATAGGAGTGGAGATTAGAGATGATTATTTTGTTATCTCAATTCACATTCTTGAAGGATTAGCAATTATAAATTTGTTTCAAACATAAGCAAAACCACAGGTATATACGTTAACAGTTAGTCTACCAATGACCAGTGTGCTCTTTTGTTTTACTTCCCTGGCTTATCTCTCCTCTCTGTCCAACCAAATTTAAGACAGATCAATTTTTATCTTCAAGGACTAGATGCTTCTAACTTCTCCAGTATTTGGCATGTACAATACCACTGTATGTACTCATTAGACATGCTCTTGTACTACTTATTATGTTACTAGTTTGAATTTTAAGCTGTGTAATAGCAGGCTATACTTCTCATAGTTTTGAAATCAAATTTTACTAGACCTTTTTTTTCTTTTAAATAATAGACTCAGTATTTATGTTGTGAAGTGATATTCCAAGCTCGGTAAGTAAAATGTTTTAGTTTATTTTTTCATTCTAGCACAATTCTTCCCCAACTGTACAGCTTTATGGGAGTTTTCCTACAGTGTTTCATAATTGGAAGTCAGAAAATTTAATAATCAAAACAAAAAATATACTACCAAATTTTAATACTTAAGTATCTACTGTATGTTACAAGAACAAGAAAAATGACAACTCTGTCTGTAAGTATGCTTACAAGTTGGGGAGATGAAGCTATTATAAGTTTTGTTTATTTTAACAGCTTTAAGTAATTAAACATCAAGTACAAGCTAAACAAAATACACTGAAATGACTTCACGAAGGAAGTAAATCTGAGCTGGACCTCAAAAACAGATAGGCTTTGGACAAGAAAGAACAAAAAGGGAAGTGCATTTCATGAAGGCGAGGCTTTAAAAAGAGAAAAACAAAAACACAGGTAGGACACTAAGTAGACCTTCAGAAGATTTCCAGATGAGGACCCTAGAGGTCATCTTGAGTGAGCTAAAGCAGGTAAAATACTTGCATGAAAAAGAGTTTTCTTACTAGGAACTAATTAGAAAATATAAGGAAAATAACAGCAGGAAAAGTCTGACAGTACAAATTCTACACATCATATAGTGGATTGGTTAATAGTAAAACTTGAAATTTCTTAGAAAATTTTTATTATTTTTATTTAGAAAACGAAATATTGCATCTTTGTTTCTACAAGTGGAGAGTAACAGGGCATTGTATTACAAATGGATTCTTTTTCCTAACAGCATCTACATTTAGTGGCAAATCCTCATCTCCGATAGCCTGTGAACATGGCTCTATCTTACACCTGCTACTTTATCTTATATATTATGTTACATTTAAAAGTTCAACACTTTTCAAATGTGTAAATCATCTCCATTTTAGAGTCAGAATAAATTATGGCAGAAATGGTAATACATGTGACGTAAGAGACTTTAACCTGCACTGGTATCTAAACTTTAATTTTAAGGACAAACATATACATGATCTCTAAAGTACTTTTATATTAAAAATAAAAAGTATGGCCGAGTGCAGTGGCTCACGCCTGTAATCCCAGCACTTTGGGAGGCCGAGGCGGGCGGATCATGAGGTCACGAGATCGAGACCATCCTGGCTAACATAGTGAAAAACCCTGTCTCTACTAAAAATACAAAAAAAAAATTAGTTGGCCGCGGTGGCGGGCGCCTGTAGTCCCAGCAACTCGGGAGGCTTAGGCAGAAGAACGGCGTGAACCTGGGAGGAAGAGCTTACAGTGAGCAGAGATTGTACCACTGCACTTCAGCCTGGGCGACAGGGAGACTCTGTCTCAAAAATAAAATAAAATTAAATTTAAAAAAAAGGTATGCGATTTACAATCTATGTATAACATGCAATCAACCAACCACCTACTGTGCTGTAAAAAATTAAAACTACTTTTTTCATAAATCTTTAACAGACACAACTGAAAAACATATACTGATTATAGACATACAAATGCAAATTACACACAATCTCAACAGTAAGTAGCTCTCCCATTTCAAGAATATGAAGTCCGGAAAATGGATGACACAAAGATTTGTCAAGTCAACTGGGTATACTTCCATTAGGAAAAAAGTCAGAATCAAGCAAAAATCAAAATCAGATAAGAAGACTTAACAAGACATAAAATAAGACAGCAATCTGACCCTATAGCAAGTGAAACAGTAAACACAGTACTTTTGTAAACAACTAAAAGTCATCATACTACTGAGTAGTTTTCTTTTCCACAGGCCGTCTCTGTTCAAAGAAAATAGTTCCATAGGCATGATGGTTCTTACTGGGGCAATAAAAATGTTTTAAAACTGGCTTGTGATGGTTGTATCACTCAGTTAAGTTACTAAAAATTACTAAACTATAAACAAACTCTTCTTGGACTTTAGAGTAAATCAAAGCAGTGGCATCCAACTATATTAGTAATCCCTATATTTTTCACCACCACATTTTTGCAGTTTTAAAAAACACACAAAAAGTTTCAACTATGTCCTTGAATCAGGTAGCACAAATTAATTTTTAAAAATTTCAACCCTTAAGTACTAATCTTTCCAGTCTTCTGTATGACTAAATGGCAAGTATTCATAAAGTGCTTCTGCTGTGTATGCACTTCACTGTCTTGGTTGTCCTTAAGGAAAAGCACTTGTGCAACTGAGAAACAAGATGAACCAGCTGCTTTTCTAACAGAACGCTATTTTTACTTGAAAGAATGGCAGACAAACCAAAGCTATTCAGACATTCAGACTTGGGAATTTGGTGCAGACATTTTCTAGAAAATGAAATGAGCCTGTCCTTCAAGAAAAGCAAATGATAAAAATTAGAGCTTTCAAGAAAAACTAGAATTTTGGAAAATTTGTATCAGCCACTGGGAGCTTGAAAGTTTTCCAATACTTAACCATTTCTATGGGTTTGATAGTGATGTTAATGAATGTGGTTTTTCTGGTGTTGTATAACGTCAACACACTGGAATACCTGCATAACTCACTGGACCAGTAAGTATTTCCCAAACAACCAATGAATGATACTATAATATCATGCATGGGTGAAAGATCCATTCCAAGTAGAATACCAGTATAGCTTAGGATCCCAAAAAGTTTAATGACATGGTTTCAGATTCTACATTACAAACAACCTTTTAAAAACTACTTTTTGTTGAGTTGTATTGTATCTGTACTTCTTATTGAGTTTTACTGTATCTTCAAAAAAGAATATTCACAATTATTGGAAAAGGATATTATTAGTAAAACACATCTTTCTTTTCCAATTACATGCGTGAAGCTAGGTTTTTCATCTTACAGTAAAACACATCACAACAGACTGCAAGAAAGCAGGCATGAAAACTCAGTTTTCAATTAACCCAGCAACTGAAAGTCTGCAAAAATGTAAAGCAATGTCACTCTTCTCAATAATTTTGTTTTTAAAGTTACTTTCGTTAAAATTCTATTATGTGTTAAATCTAATCAATTTACCATTCATTAATGAGAAAATTTTTTATTTGTTAACATAATCGGTATGTTCTTGGAAGCTGCAACTTTAAAACCAAATAACACTCTTTCATTATGAAGCTGATGAGAAAAACAAATGATTTCATTATTCATTGTTTTGCTTACAGTTGCATTTTCCAAGAACATAGAGACAATATTGAAGACTTACTGTATATACCAAGAGATAAAACCAATGCAAAGAAAATTACATTCAATAATTCTTTTTTTTTTTTTTGAGATAGAGCTTTGCTCTTGTTGTCCAGGCTGGGGTGCAATGGCGTGATCTAGGCTCAGTGCAACATATGCCTCCCAGGCTCAAGCAATTTTGCTTCAGGCTCCTCAGTAGCTGGAATTACAGGTGCCCGCCACCACGTGGGGCTAATTTTTGTACTTTCAGTAGAGATGGGATTTCACCATGATGACCATGACTGGTCTCGAACTCCTGACCTCAGGTGATCCACCCGCCTCGGCCTTCCAAAGTGCTGAAATTACAGGCATGAGCCACTGCACCTAGACTACATTCAATAATTCTTAATAGTGTAAATGGGTTCCAAGAGCAAAATGTTTAAGAACCATTGGCTGGTAAAAATACTCCAAATATAATTTTAATGTAATTTTTCTCTTCCTTCCAAATATCCAGTGGCTTTTCAGTGTATATCTAATTAGAATGTTTAAGGAGGAAGGCTTTACTGGATGTTCAAATAGGGGTTTTCTTGCCCCACAGAGTGAGGATATATTCCCATATGCACACACTTTTTAATACTGACTAATATATTCATCAGGACCCAGAATCCTTTTAATGGAACCATTTAAAAACAAAGCAAAACCCCCTAGGATGCCTCCCTCAGTTAACCGATCTGATAATGCCACATATGGTATTTCAGATTTTGGAAGATATCAGCCAAGTGTATAGTATTTCGTTTGATTTAGAATTTTTATTATTTCATTTGTTATATGAAGCCACTTTCATTTCTACAAGACAAAACGTAATGAAACTATAAAATCTTCATTTAGATGAACAAATAACAACAATATGAACTAAGAGTGTTAATGTAGGGCTGGGCCCAGTGGCTTATGCCTACAATCTCAGCACTTTGGGAGGCTGAGGCAGGTGAACTGGTTGAGCTCCGGAGTTTGAGACCAGCCTGGGCAACACAGCAAAACCCTGTTTTTACAAAATAGAGAAAGATTAGCCAGGCATGGTGGCATGTGCCTGTAGTCCCACCTATTTGGGAGGCTGACGCAGAAGAATGGCTTGAGCCCAGGAGGTAGAGGTTGCAGTCAGCTGAGATAGTGCCACTATACTCCAGTCTGGGCAACAGAGCCAGACATTATTTCAGAGGAAAAAAAAAAAAGTATTGCAAAATTTGCCCAATAATACAGTCAATACAATATAACTCATACCATGAAGCGATTGCTAAAATTGCTATTGCAATCTTAGGCTATATTAGTAAAAGCGTATGTACAAGTAATAGGAGCTAGTATTGCCACTGTAATCTATAAAGTTTAGATGACAATCCTAGAATAAAATTTCAATTATGAAGATCTAGATTGTAAGAATATGAATAGAAATTATCTAAAAAGGCAATCAAAATACTAAAGGGTCTGAAAAACTATGTTACTTAATAAAACTAGAGATATTTAGCCTGAAGCAGAGAGGAGTAAAAAATTATCTTAAAACATCTAAAGAGTTTCCATGAAGCAGTCTTGTTTTCTGTCATTCCAAACAAACAAGAAATAATGGGCAGAAGGTATTTGAGTTCCACTGGAAGAGTAAAGTTTACAAATAATTTCTAGCTAACAAAAGAATGGTCTAGTTCATAAGCAGTGAATTTCTCATTACCAAAAGATTAAACAAAAGCGGGTTGACAGAGCAAAGATGATATAAAAAGATTTGCAGGATGCACATATTCAAGTAGTATGGCCTAGAGCCTTATTTCTAAAACTTGGATGTTTACATGAGTTACCTGGGATCTTATTAAAATGCAAATTCTAATTTAGTTCTAGGGTGAGTCCTGAGATTCTACATGATGCCTATGCTGCTGGCCCAGTGACCACACTTTAAATAGCACTTTAAAAGGCTCAGGGTGCACTTTGTCAAACAATTTACTTAAGAGTCGCATGCTTTTCAATAACAAGCACATCTACTACATGAAGGAAAAAAAACAAAAAACAAAAAACAAAAAAACAGGTGACAACAAATTCAAATGACAGAGAAACGTATATTTTAAACAATTCCATATAATTTTATCTAAACAGAGCCAAAATTACACAGTGAAATAACTTACTGTGGCTGATAAAGGAAGAGATCAATAATATTATCGCGACCTTTGGGGTGATTGAAGAAAACAAACAGAGACCAGTGAATGAGCCATGTTCTCTGTTGAAGAGACTGAAGTGGAGAACTCACAGACTGAAGGATTTAAAAATGTACACACAAAAAATATTAATATATAAGAAACAGGCAGGACAAACATCACTAACTTCAAAACTGTAATTAAAAATGAGCCCCTTCTAAGGCATGCACGAGGGTCATTATGATCAATGTCTGATCCCCTATGCCTTCTCTCTGCATGATCCTCGATATTCCAAATTATTACCCTGTTTATAAAGATTCAGTAATGTCCACTGAAGACGTTCTAATTTATAAACTCTAACAGAAGTTATAAATTATAATCATTTCAGAAAACATTTTAAAAGCAAGAATTAAACTGAACATTTCATAGTAAGTGGTTTAATTAGATAATTGTAGATGAAAACTGTCTTCTGCATAGGACTTTCAATAATAGCTGGCACTAACAGCATAGTGTCATTTTGACTGGCATAGAAAAAAAGGACACAGTAACTGTGTAACAGAAATGAAGGCTATGTTTTTTTCTCTAAGAGCCAAAAGAAGTTTGACAATTTCGTTCAAGGACAGTCAAACTAGTTAAGCCACTATGATTTTTGTAAGGTCAACAAAAGCTAATTTGAAATTTTTTTTTATTCCCAAAATGCATAGTGTTTTTCCTCATCAGAAAGGGTGAAGGATACATAGATATTTCAGAGAATAACTGTGAAAAAGTCAAACTCACATTATTATCTATGGTCTCTTTTAACCGTGTAAGGTCTTCCATGGCTGCATCCCAATTCTGCATTAAGATTTCAGAGGCCAGCTTTCCCCAGAGTGAACTTAAAGCATTTCTATCTGTTGCTGGAACCTGTTTAAGAAATCATAATTAATTATATTGTGAATATTCTTGAAGAATAAACTTAATGTATGTTCTATACCCATGTATCCCTCTAGCCTACTAAAAGACCTATAGCTCTCTACACAAAACTGTAGTTATCTAAGTCCTTATTGGATCACACTGGTTTGTTTCAAAAAATCTTTGCTAAAAATACTCAGGTCTTCAATATTCAGTCTAGATAAGAAAATAAAAAATAACTTTTGTAACTAGGAAACTGCAGCATCATCTTACTATAACCCACTTTAGATAATTTATACACAACAAATCAAATTTCAGGCACCTAAAACTTCAGAAACCAAGTTAGATTCACATGTAATTTGTCGTTAGAATGAAGATGTGGAAAATCAAGACTCGTGAGTCTCATTTACAATGTAATGAGAAATTATGTACAGAACCAAAAAATATTTCCAAATTATGACACAAATGAAGTCAGTATGGAGAGAGGGAGACAGGGGAAAAAAAAAAAAAACAGGCTCACTGATTAACAATTAATAGTTACTGAAGGATTATGTACTGAGCAATACAAGTTGGTGTTCTCCTGTAATCCTAACAAAAATCCTCTATTTTTTATTCCCATTTTCAAGAGGTGAACTAATACATAGAGTGTAACTTGCCCCAAATTACACTTCTAATCATGAAACCTATAAATTTTACACCACAGTCTTAACCCAAAAAAAGAAGGGACTAAGGGCCATCCCTACCTCTTCTATCCACTGGTAGAACAGTCACAAACTCAAAACATTCATGATGACCAGGCTAACAACAATGAGCAAAGCTGGATTCCCTCAAAACAAAGCAGTAGAAGTAGGTAAACTGACTCTGAACCAGTCAGATGTGCTAAAGCAGTAGAAACAAGTAAGGGTAGTAGAGGGGGAACATTTCTACACCTCAAGATGAAATTTCAATTTTAATTTTTTATATAAGCACTTTTACATAATAGTATAAATATCAAGTAGATACCATAATTACAAGTTAAATTCTATGTGCAGGATCAGAAATCCGATCAAGAATTCTGTCTCTACCACTTAACAGCTAGTTTGTATTTTAGCTTCCTCACTGCAACATGGGGATAAAACCCACCTCAGTTGCATAGTTTAAGTGACATGAGACATACAGAGATTACAATTATCACCTGATACAGATTAAGAACTTGGTAAATATGAGTTATTAAAATCATGATGAAAATCATTGCAGAGCTATGTATACAGATTTACATATATTTACATATGTAAATTTACATTTATCTATATACATATTTACAGATATATAATCCAAACACTGGGGACCACAATACAAACTCAGTCTATATTGAGATTCTTTCTTTCAAATGTACTAAATAACATTTGGCACACTCTTAAGAGCAGGCAAATAACACAGGGACTAGATTTGTAAATCACATTTTGAAATATATCCATGACACTCCTGGTTCTAGTTATTATCACAAAGTATATCCACAATACAACTTGTACATGTATATTCATAACACCTTTATTTTTAATAGACAAAAACTAAAAGTAATCTAAATGTTCATCAATAGATGAATACATTAAAGAGACCATGGTAAATTCACAGAATGAAATACTACTGAGCAATAAATAAAATCTAACTTCTGATACACATGATAACATGAATAAATCTCAAAAACTTGCTGGTAAAAATAAGCCTAACACATACATAGTACATCATTCCACTTACATACGTAAAATTCTAGAACAGGCAAAACTAATCTACAGGGACAGAAAGCAGGTCAGTGGATGCCCAGGACCATGGGTGGAGTATGATCAGAAAAAGGGTCTTTCTGAGGTGACAGAAATATTCTTTATCCTGATTTAATGGTAGCCACACAAGTACACAAATGTTTCAAAATTCATTGCAAATTTAAAAACTGGTTTATCAAAATCCATAAAATAATTGTTCTAATTACAAAGGATAAAATGTTTAATTCTTATAAAGGACATCTGAATATTAAAATATATCATCAAGTCAAAGATGCTATCAATTTTAACATACATTTTTATTTTATGTTTCCAAAACGAAAAACCCAGTAAAGACACTTTCTGATTTCAGATGCTAAAATACGAAAAACTATGCTTGAAAATCAGTATTAAATGCACAATTCTTACAGTGACATCACAACAGGGTACATCAGAGAGAAATTTTCAGTCACCAAAAATTATCATTACTCATACTGTCTTAAGCCTCAAGGAAAAATATTTTTAAATGAAGTGGTATATACAACCAGGAAATACATTTCACATCCTGAGGGAGGGAAAGATATAGCTCCAAAAATATAACAAATAGTCCTAGGAACTAAAATCACTTTTATTTCAAAGAGCTGCTGAATAAGGGAATGGGATATATTATGGAGCCAGAGCAAAGGCCACAATGAAGGAAAATTTTAATAAAATAATCAATAGTGCTAATAACTTTTAAAGCAAACGTTTTCAAAAATTCCCACCAAACCAGTTTTGTCATTTTCACAGCCAAACAGAAGTTTCACAAAGAATAGAGTGTACCTGAACAATCCTCAATGTATTCTAAAATCCACAAGTCTTTTTCACAACCAAAGAAGTTTCACAACCAAACAGTGTACCTGAACAATCCTCAATGTATTCTAAAATCCACAAGTCATTTTCTTTTTTTTTTTTAAAGGGCAGATTCTAGGGTCACACAGCTTTAATTTATACAACACTGACCTACAATAGGTCATTTGGAGAGTCAAATTCTAATCTCAGATCATAGTTACAATGGTTCTTTCATAGCTTATGTTTCCCTAACCATAGATTTAAAATAATCAACCACCAGAAAAGTATTTAGAAATAAAAAAAGGCGACTGCAAAAAATAAAAATAATTAAAGTAAAACACTGACATTTTTCATCCCAAATCCAAACAAGATTTTTAGATCTGCTATTAACAAAACCTCAAACAAATACACAGATCTTATGGTAGTGGCTATCTAAATCAAAAGAAAAAGATATCTATTCTTTTAAGCTTGGCACTGTTAGCCTGCCAATATGCCAATAGGAAGCAACAAACTCTCACCTAACACAAATGTTTTGTGGCACAAGACAGGACAAAAATTTAAAAATGAATTGAACGTAACTTCTCAGAATTTCCAGTAACTCTATGTTGACAGTTCTTGATGTAAAACATATTAATTTAGTGTTTATATCACCGTATTCAATCACTTAATCAAAGTATCATTTGAGTTCCACCACAAGATATGTTAGGGGCAATGCAAAAGTTTAAAACTAACCCCCCAATTTTTTAAAGACAGGGAATTAACTTTTATCTTCATATTTTTAAAAAGTAAACACAAAAATTCACCAAATCTACAAGTACAAACCTGTCACTTGTAGAAATTTTCAGACTAATATAAAACCATACTACATAAATATAATGATACTATTAACACTAGAATGTGTTATATGTGTTAGAATAAAAGCTTTTTGTAGCAGTGTAGCAAGTTTTTTAATCCTCAAAAGGTTCATGTGTACTACTCTGGCTAAACTCCATGTCATTACAGTTGGCTCTTCATACCAACCCGCTTTCAAGGGTTGATATGCTAGAAGAGTTTCAATATCTGGATTTCCAGCAGTTACCTTAAGTTTCCATGTCTTAGCAAAACGGCACATTCACTCACTGACCAGCAACAATAAATTTACTGTGCTGGAACTCTAACATGACACTAAATCTTCATTCTCAAAATTCACTCCCAGCATTAACAAATGATATAAATAACCAACTCTTTTCATGTACCTGTAATCATACCAGGCTTCTGAGTTTACAATCCGGGTTTAAGCTGTTTACATTTCCAAAGTAATCAACTTTTGCTCTCCTAAATCCCTCGTAATATTCAAAGTAAAACTGATGGAATTTTTTGATAAGTTACTACAAGTTTAGCATCACTGATTACCTTCAATGCACTTGCAAGTGAACCACAGCTAATCTGTAAATTAAGAATTCATCTACAAATGGGAGCAAGAAAAAAAGTTGTTTTTCTTAAGCAAAGTTGGAAATAAACAGAAAATCTTTTTATTTAAAGGATGGTGGAGTTTCAAAAAGTGAAGTTGTCTATGCAATTTAAGTGTCGAAATTACCTGAATCAGTAATACTAATCTCTCCCTCCCCACAAAATGAAAATTTAATTTCCTAGAAAATAACCACAGACACCAGCCAAGAGACTTTATTTTGCGACATGTGGAGCTAAAAGTGAAGAAAAAAGTAACAGAAAATAAAGGCAAAAAGAAACTCTTCCAAGGTTGGAAAACAAAAGGTCTCTGTTTTAAGGTCTTTTCCCAACTTCTAGGATTAACTAGAAAATCTTAGACAGGCAGGGTGCAGGGACTCATGCCTGTAAATCCCAAAGCATTGAAAGGCTGAGGAGGGAGGATCACTTCAGGCCAAGAGTTTGAGATCAGCCTGGGCAAAATAGCAAAACTCCATTTTGGAAAAAAAAAAATTAAAAATTACCCATGAGTGGTGATGCACACTTGTAGTCCTAGCTACTCAGGAGGCAAGAGAATCTCTTGAACACAAGAGTTCAAGGCTGCAGTGAGCTATGATGGCACCACTGCACTCTAACTTGGGTGAGAGCAAGATCCTGTCTCAAAAAAAAAAGAAAAAAGAAATCTTAGACTTTAAGTACCTACTGACTAGTCCAAGGTGAGTAACAAATTATAATTTCTCAAATGAGAGGCTAGTTAAAACAAGGATGTTTTGATAACTGTAGAAGGCACTTAATACACTTTCCTAAACAGAAGACAGAGTGAGAACGAAGTACATCAACTTGAAGGCCTGATTTTTATTTACTTCGTTTATGTTTTTTGAGATGGAGTCTTGTTGTCACCCAGGCTGGAGTGCAGTGGCACCATCTCGGCTCACTGCAACCTCCACCTCCCGGTTCGAGCAATTCTCCTGCCTCAGTCTTCCAAGTAGCTGGGATTACAGACATGTGCCATCACACCCAGCTAATTTTTGTATTTTAATACAGACAGAGTTTCAACATGTTGGCCAGGCTGGTCTCGAACTCCAGACCTCAGGTCATCAGCCCGCCTCAGCCTCCCAAAGTGCTGTGATTACAGGCGTGAGCCACCGCACCTGGCCAAGGCCTGATTTTTAATTTGGCTTCACACAACTCTCCTTCTCTAACAGAAGCACTAAATCTAGAAGCCTGTCAAATACAAGGTAACAGGATACTTCATGGTTAATAGTACCATTTAAACTCATCTACACCCCACGTAATGAAGAAACCATTGATCTTTATATTTTAATAGCTGAAGGCAGAGGTAACTGGAAAAGTTACTACTAAGGCACAAAATATTTCACATATCCTTATGATTCCACAGTTGTTTAGAACAAGTTCAAGGAATATACATATCATAAAGTATTAAATCAGGAATAATGGATTTACTCAACAATATTAAGTACCTACAATGTGCTACTCACTGTGCTATATAATATTGTAATAACAAATCCATTACATGATATGATTCTGTTAATGCTAAAAATCATAAAATTGTTCCTACTTTTGGATTTCAAGGACAAGTTAAATCACCTTCCAAATTTTGAGGCCCTGAAACAAGGTTTCTGTTTTCCAGTGGTTTTCTTTACTTTTTTCTCTTTGGCAAGTAACTGTTGAAAACTTAATGAACAGACCCAAATCTATATACACATTTTGAAGAACCAAGGGAATCCTACAAAAGACAACAAAAAAAAAATCAGGTACCTATACTTACCAACACTCTAAAAAAATAAAGATACTCTGCAGCTCCTGAGTAATTCCCACATTCGTACTGGAATTTTGCATATCTGTAGAGTGTATCTAAATACTCCTGCCTAAACTAAAAAGAAAAAAAAAAAAAGATTAAGTTTTCTTTAATTCAGAGTTTTAAAACCTCATTGTAATTCATAAGTCTTTGAGGTCAAAACTATGAACGTTTAATTCACGAACTTCTAATGTATATTTTAAAATCTATCTCTGATTATGGTATTTATTTTTGGCGGCAGCTTTTGGGAGACTTTCAAAGAACTGACCTCTGGAGCTATTTAAAGAAGTAAACTAACGGGGGTTGTGCTGGGGGAGGTGGTTTCAGGATGAAACTGTTCCACCTCAGATCATCAGGGCATTAGTTGAATTCTCATATGGAGCGTGCAACCTAGATCCCTTGCTTGCGCAGTTCACAATAGGGTTCGTGCTCCTACGAAAATCTAATGCCTCCACTGATCTGACAGGATGCAGAGCTCAGATGGTAATGCTTGCTCACCTTCTAATCACCTGCTCTGTGGCCCCCTGGTACTGGTCCATGACCTGGGGGTTGGGGACCCCTTAAATAATGAATTATATGCAAAGCCTCATGCTTTGAGTTAACACAAGGGAAATGAGATTGAGCGATGGTTAGGAAAGCTTATAACATTTCTTTATTTGTGAATCTGGGGACTTACAAAGACTTTGATAACTTCAAAGGCTATTGTGTTCCACAAGGCGGCCAAAGTATTACCTAATTCTATTGCTCAAAACATTTCTAATTCAAATTTAATTCTGTTTGCCTTACTTGTTAATCCATAAGAAAAGGCATCCTATGCCCTATAATATATAATACTTAGCTTGCTGTTGGCACTAATATAAAATGCCAACAACTATTGCCAGATATTACAACTCTGGAATAAATAAAAGCTTTGAGAATTTCTGTTACCTAAAGGTGAGCTGTAAGCACAAATTTTCCTATCAGCAACAATTTTTAAAAACTGAAGTTTTAAAAATAGAACCAGATTTTATAATTAATAAATTAATCTGGAAATTATATTCCTAGGCCAAGTCATGAGTCTATCTGTACAAAACAGTCTTTAGTCAGCATTATTAACACATGACAACTTTAAAATATTTTTAAAACACTTACACCATGCTTGTCTGCCAGGTAGTCAAAGAGCATCCTACCATCCCTAAATAATAAAAAACAAAAATTACAGTATTTTAAAGGCCACAGAAAACAAAATAAGCATATCCAACTTCTAAATTATTACCTATGCAAAGTCACCTTAAATAAATATGTAAATGTTATAAGACTTCCAGAATAAAATAAGCAGGACATTACATGTTTTGAATATAAAGAGTAAGTATACAAGGAGAGCTACAAACTTTAAAATTCACTTTCAGATGTCTTTAGTTCTAATTGAAAATTAGTGTTGTTTCACCACAACTAAGGTAAGGCCTTTAGAAGTCTGTCAGGTAATAAAACCAGAAGATTCTGACTATTTCTAGTAAGGTCAGTAGTCTACTTAGTGGTAATCTATTGAGAATGGTTTTTGCTCTCTGTGATCAGATTTCTAACAGATAATATAGTCTAATTATAGAGACTGATATAAATGCACCATGTACAAACTACAAGAAACTAATCCTATATACAAATTTTGTCCCCTCTTCCAATCTGTTAATATTTTTCAAAAGGATGATTCTGACAAATTTACAAGATTAATAAATCATGCCTGGCTGGCCACAGTGGCTGATGCCTGTAGTCCCAGCATTTTGGAAGGCTTTGGGAGGCTGAGGCAGGTGATCACCTAAGATCAGGAGTTTAAGACCAGCCTGGCCAACATGGTGAGACCCAATCTCTACTAAAAATACAAAAATTAGCCAGGCATGGTGGCGGGTGCCTGTAATCCCAGCTACTTGGGAGGCTGAGGCAGGAGAATTGCTTGAACCTGCGAGCTGGAGGTTGCAGTGAACAGAGATGGCGCCACTGCACTCCAGCCTGGGCAACAGAGTGAGACTGTCTCAAAAAAATTAATAAAAATTAAAAAATCATGACTCATGTACATGACAGCCATGCTACATACCCTACATAATCATTAGGTATAACCAAGTGCCATATTTAATTTTTCTTAAATTAGCTTTGCATTATCTTGAGATGCTGACAGACTGGTAAAAGACAAACTGATAATAAAGACATCAAGGGACGGGGATATAAGGGTAGTTGCTCACCTTATGAGCATTTTCGTTGTTATTGTTTTTTGAGACGGAGTCTCACTCTGTCACCCAGGGTGGAGTTCACTGGCGTGATCTCGGCTCACTGCCACCTCCGCTTCCCGGGTTCATATAATCCTCCTGCCTCAGCCTCCCAAGTAGCTGGGATTACAAGCATATACCACCATGCCCAGCTAATTTTTGTATTTTTAGTAGAGATGAAGTTTCACCATGCTGGCCAGGCTGGTCTCAAACTCCTGACCTCAAGTGATCTGCCCACCTTGGCCTCCCAAAGTGCTGGGATTACAGGTGTGAGCCACTGCACCTGACTGCATTTTCCAAAACGAAAACATTTTCTTATCCTTCTCATGAGAAGAAATATGCCATAATGTATCTTGGGGAGCACAATTTTGCTTGAAGATTTAATGGGGCGAGATATGTCCCCATAAAAATTAACATAGGTGTATTATAATACTGAGTATGAAATGTACATGAAATTCCAACACAGAAGAACTTCCACAAAAACTGAACACTTGCAGTGGATCACAGTGAATAACTTTGTATTGCACTACTTACACCACTCACGTATATAATTACTGTCCTCTGGCTGATTATTTCCAGTAAAGTGTTAAGTATGATACTGTATGTTCAATGAAATTTAAAAAGGGGGAATTGTCAGAAAAAGGTTTTCACATTGAAAATAGGTAGTTTGTAGGTATAATAAGATTACAAGTTTTTAACACATGATCCTTTCATTTATCTCAAATTCAGTACCTATTAAGCTACAAGGATCCTCTTTTACTAACTGGTGAACATATCTACATTCACCTTATTCAAACTTTGATCCCATAACTTCCCAGTCTTAGAGTGACTGAACTACAACATTCAAAATTTTCTGTTGTAGTCTAACAACTGGATTATTTCAGGTGTCCCTTTGTAATCACCTACATGTGACCTGAAGATCTAAAACTACTTATTCTAAAAGCATACAAGTAGTTTAGTATAATATATAGCTCCACCTATGCATGTAATGTGTGTATATATATATCTCTGTGTGCGTGTTTTCCCACATATAGTCATCCCTTGGTATCCCCAGAGCATTAGTTCCAAGACCTCGCCTACCCCCTACTCACCAGCTCCCTCAAATACCAAAATCTGCAGGTGCTTAAGTCCCTTATGTAAAATAGCACAGTATTTGCATGTAAACTATACACATCCTCCCATATACTTTAAATCATCTCTAGATTACTTATACCTAACGCAATGTAAATATCATATAGTTGTTGTTATACTGTAGTTTTATTTGTATTTTTTATTGCAGTATTGTTATTTTTTAGGTTCTTCTCCTGAACATTTTCAGTCTGTAGTTGGTTGAATCCACAGATGCAGAACAGAGAGTTGACTGTATTTATGTGTAGTATATGTCATAGTATAGTATAGTATAGTATTCTATAGTATGGCACAGTAATTGTGTATTTGTTGCTTTTCTAAAAATATCTGGTAACATCTTCACAAATCACAAAGGAAAACTTAAGAGCCAATCTCTAAAAATTTGGTTTCAACACATAGAAATTAAAGGTATAGCACGGCAAAATATCCAGCAATTCCTCAAGTGAATTCATTGGTAGCTAGGATTTATCTCAAATGACAATATCCAATTTTAGTAAGAGATTTTATTTTTAATGTTTCTAATAACCCAAACGACTTCTACCCGTGACATGTACTAAGTCAGAGTGAGGCAACATGCTTACGAAACAGTAAATCTATTTCCAGGTAAAGGGAAGTTAGTAATAAAATAATCTTATCAGCTCAAAACTACCCTCCTTGGGCTGGGCATGGAGCGTGGAAGGGTATGAAAGAATGTAGCCAGTAATAAAGTGAGCTCAGGTTTCTCTTATAACGAGATACACCTGTGCTCTAAGGCGCTAGGTATTGCTCAGGCACAGGGTTTCTTTTTTATTTTTTCCCGAGATGATGTCTCATTACATCACCTACTTTGGAATGTAGTGATATGACACTGACTCATTGCAACCTCTACCTCCTGGGCTCAAGCCATCCTCTGACCTCAGCCTCCCAAGTAACAAGTAGCTGAGACTACAAGCGTACACCATCACGTCTGGCTAATTTTTTGTTGCTTTTATTTTTTTGGTAGATAGAGGGTTTCGCCATGTTGCCCAGGCTGGTCTCGAACTCCGAGGCTCAAGCGATTCGCTTGCCTCCACCTCCCCAAGTGCTGAGATTACAGGCGTGAGCCACCACACAGTGGCACAGTGTTTCTTAATGGACATTTTGAATTAGGTAATTCTTTGTTGGGGAGTAGCGGGAGGGGTGCTGTCCTATGCACTGTAGGATGCTTAACAGCATAACTGGTCTCTACTCACTAGGTGCCAATAGCACCCCTCCAGTTATGACAGCCAAAAGTATCTCCAGACATTGCCAAATGTCCCCAGGAAGGGGGAAATAGGAGATGGAAATTCTGTAGCATAATCAGTACAGATAAGTACTAAAGAAGTTTAAAAAAAAAAAAGTATTAATATTAACATTTATTAATTATACTGGCCCCTACAAAATAAGGATAAATGAACATTTAAAAATGAATAAAGTACTCATTTAAACCCATGAACTTTTACTATGGGATACTGGATAAAGTTTGAATTAACATTTGTATTAATCCAGAAACGAGAATTTTTCGAATTCAAAATTAAGAAGAGTTTACCTGGTTGACTGCATTTGCCTCGTAGTTTCTGGATCTTCAAACATCTTCACAATTGGTTCTGTTTCTGCCTGAAGCTGTTTCAGTTGTGCAACCACTGTGGTTCTTTTCTCTCTCAAAGCTAATTAAAAGTGCAGAAGAGTACTACAATGTCAAGGCATGTTAAAGTGTGCTACTCATCATGAGAATGCCTGGAAATTTTTCAGAGTATTTAAACTATACATACATTTATTTATCCCCAATATATTCATATGCCAGGGGCTACTCACTCAGAAAATGTCCCCCGATCCCTAATTTCTTTTTTCTAGTAATACAAAGCCACAAAAAGGAAAAGAGAATCCTCTTCCTACTCTTAAGGGAAACTGGAGAATATACAGCCTTCGGGTGACAGAGGTGAAAGAAAAAAAGGGTAGGACCCAATTATCTATCATTTAATTCTCCATTGCAGAAACTTCATTCCAAGTGTTTTTATATTTGTTCCCATTTAATTTTCTTAGGTGAATATTATCAGGAGTTTTTGAACAAAAACTCAGAGGGGCATACATATTACTATTACAGGCTATCCACAAGGTTGAATGGAATTTAAATCCATTAAATAATCTCTTTTAACTATAAATCCAGCTCTATAACCTCTCAAACCAAATTCTATTGTTCCTTTTACTATACTTGGGCTGGGCATGGAGCGTGGAAGGGTATGAAAAGGTGGAGAAAACTTGCACATAACCAACTCTGGTAACACCTTAATGTTTCATTAAGAAACTAAGAAATAGGCCGGGGGCGGTGGCACCATGCCTGTAATCCCAGGAACTTGGGAGGCCAAGGCGGGCTGATCACGAGGTCAGGAGTTCGAGAGCAGCCTGGCCAAAATGCTGAAACCCCGTCTCTACTAAAAATACAAAAATTAGCCAGGCATGGTGGCGCGTGCCTGTAGTCCGAGCTACACAGGAGGCTGAGGCAGAAGAATCACCTGAACCTGGGAAGTGGAGGCTGCAGTGAGCCAAGATCACGCCACTGCACTCCAACCTGTCTGAGGGTGAGAGACTCTGTCTCAAAAAAAAAAAAAACTAAGAAACAGTTTCCTTTTTGTTTATATATGACAAACTAAAGAAGAGCTACTGTTGTTGCAGGGAACTACAAGTCAAACAGGTGGATTATGCTTAATGTAATAATTTCTGCATTACATATTAGAAAGTATATTCTAGAGCAGTCTTTCTCAAACACAGGAGAAGATTTATGATCAAATTTTGAGAAATGCCAATCTAAATAGAGTATACTGTATTTCTCTACTGCCAGAATTCTTGGAATCTTTAAAAATGTCATGTGCGTTGAAGAAATGACACAGAAGTATTTCCCAAAACCTCCCCCCCCCCTTTTTTTTTTTAAGTAACGTTACCACAGAAAGCAAGGGTTTGGAAAACACTGTATCACAGTAGTTCTCCAACTTGAGTGCTAGGCCTCACTTAACAGTTTTGATTAAGTAAGTCTGGTGTGTGGCCAAAAACCTGCATTTCTAACAAGCTCTCCCAGGTAAACTGATGACGGTGGTCCTGGGGACCATATTTGGAGAACAATGTCTACACTAGATGCCTCAAAATTAAAATTAAAAAAAAAATCTCTAAGGCACACAATGCAGTAACTAAAAAAGGTAGCAACCCAAGAACTGCAACATTCGCAGATAATTCTAAGGAATGTGAATCATAAGCACAACTTTGATGATACATACTATGAACTGAAGGTATCTGATGACCATATTTTAAAGTAGTTCCACATCTTTCACAGGGAGAAAACAATACACTTCAGAAGACATGAAACCTTTATATAACCTCTCACCCAAAGAACATTAACATTCAAATAATAATTAAGTCTTTTGGCTAAAGCTCTCTTATAAATCATAAAACTTTAATACACACATCCTCAAGTCACAAGACAAGCTTCAATTCTAATGACAAAACTTACCATGAGGAATATCATCAGAATAAAGGTTTTTGTATACATCCATAGCAAAGTCTACCATGTTGGTATCACTAAGAAGGTCCAATTTACCTTGTAATAATTCCTTTTCATTATATATCTGCAAAAGAAGATAACTTTCTAATGAATATATTTAAGTCCCCCAAATAAATTGATTAATACTAAGACTAATTTACCTGGAAATATATTTCAAGAAATACTTTATAAAATATGATAAACTATTAACTTCCCCCTCTTGTAATAATGGCAAGCAATATGGCAAGCAAACAACCTACAGATATAAAAGTATTTTACTTACCTAAAATTTTTAAAATGAAGAGAATTACTATGGACATTCCAACCTCCTTCTGATTTATATGATCTTATTTTTTATGTGTCCCTACAAACCATCTCTTATCTTTTCTAGGCAAGGCTGTGGATAAATAAACAAAATCCACACCATCTTTTTGTAAAGCAGAAATAGCTGTCACCTCTTCATATCCAGGTAATTAGTAATAAACTCTAACATGCTTCTCCATCCACACTGCTGAAACAAAAACTGCACCGATTTTTTAAGTCAACCATGTCAGAACAGGCTTTTGCTTTGCAAAGGGTCCAAAAAACATAATTTAATCTATAGTACAGGGAGCAAATAGATACATATACAAACTCACATCAACATGAAGTGTACTGAGTAATATGTAAAGATTCTACAAAATATTCAGAGACATAAATGCTTCAGCAAAAGAAGAGATTTCTGTACTGAACTTAACCTTGCAAGGAAAGAAAAATCCAGGCAAATGCCACAGTATTTCACTGCCTGCAAGAAGTAAAGATGAAGGTGGTCAAATGGTATTTAGCCATAAGAGCGAAACCGAACCTTCCAAATTACATGCAGAACTCCTATAAATGAGTAAGACAAGACAGACCATGCAAATGAAATGGCTAAAAGATAGGCACTTCACAAAAGAAGACAATGAAATGGCCAAAAAACACATGAAAAGGTTCTCAAATTCATTAATCATAAGTAAACGCATATTAAAAATTACAATAAAAATTTTAAAAATCCTGACAGTACCAGTGTTGCTGTGGATGTAGACTAACTGGAACATATACTCTTCTGGCAGGAATAAAACCACTTTGTAAGATTTTTATCTCCCAAAGCCAAACATACTTTTTGATCCAGCAATTCTGTTTTGAGGCATCCAAAACAAATGGGTGCATACAGTCAAAGTGCACTTCCAAAAATGTATACAGGAGCACTATTTGTAATAGCCAAGTCTATCAATGTTAAAATGAGAAAACAAACCACAGCATACTCATAAGACACTAACATTCGGCACTGCAAAATCAATGTACTACTTCTGCTATCCTAAAAACACGATGACTCACAAACAAAGCTGAGTGAAAGCAGTCATACAAAGCAGTACATGGTGGTAAATGCTTAACTCCACCTATGTAAAAATTAAAAACAGGCAAAATGAATCATCAGACTACAGCTTACCTTTAGGGGGTGTGAGTAGTGACTAACAGGGGTCAAGAGGAAGGTTTAAAGATGTCTGTAATGTTTTATTTATTAATCTGAGTGGTGGTCACATAAATGTATTCACTACTCATTTTGAAAAAAATTTGTATCATTGACCAGTACATTTATATTTGTGTACTTTTATGAATGAATGTTGTATCTGATAAAATTTACCAAAAAAACCTTCACATCACTTTGCGCTATAGAAACCGTAATCTTAAATAAAAACATTCTTTTCCAAGCATGCAACCTCTCCTCACAACTCTATTAATAACTTTTAGTTTGCCACGTCTCTCTCCACAATAGATTCAACAGCCCTGCTCCTCTACCGTCAGGTGTTACTGACTTGTTCTGAAATCTACATCTGCCTCTCAATTCTGCCTCATAAGCAGAAAGCAAATACTTCAGACTTTGTATCAAGAAGCAACAATTGAAAATACTATATAAGTACTCACATGAAAAAGCAGAATCAAATTTCCACAATTTTTTCATGAGAAAAGGTTAAGAGGATAAAAGAATCTGTTGACTGTACAGAGGTATTAAATGACAAAGTCATGAAGGTTCCAATTCAGAGCCCAGGGTCCTAAATATTTCACTATCTGGCCTGCTTCACATGAAAATAAAGAGTGAGAAACAAATACGTATTCATTCAATCATTTATTAAACAATCATAAAAAGCCTTTATGCCAGACTCCATATTACGTGCTGAGAGCACAAGGAAGCTTCTGCTCTCATGAGGCTTATATTCTCCAATGTACTACAAATATATGAAATTGTTTTTCTCTTGGTGCAATACAATAGTCTCCCCTTATCCACGAGCTAAATGTTCCAAGACCCCCCAGCGGATGCTTGAAATTGCAGATAGCCCCAATCCTATATTTACTGTTTTTTTCCTATACACGCATACCTACGATAAAGTCTAATTTATAAACTGCGCACAAGAGATTAACAATAACAAAATATAACAATTAAGTTAGCATATACAGTGTGGATACACTGGACAAAAGGATGATTCATGTCCCGGTCTAAAGCAAGGGAGCGAGACAGATTTCATCCTACTACTCAGAAGGGCGCACAATGTAAAACTTACGAATTGCTAATTTCTGGAATTTTCCATTTAGTATTTTTGGACCGTAACTGGAATTGCAGAAACTGAAACTGCTAAGGGGGTGTGGGGGGGCTGCTGTATCCTCACATAGCAGGATCACTGACTCTATCCTAACCATCTAGCCTTCAAAACTCAAAGCCTCACCTCCTCAAAGTACTCTTTGCTTACTGAAGATAACAGAATCTCAATTTTGATAGCACCCTACCAGTACCTCTTGGACATTTATTACTTTTTACCTTATATCAAAAATATTCAACTCTAAAGGATAGATAAGTTTTTAGTGGTGAGATGTCTGGGTTTTATCTTGGATTTCTCACAGTTACACAGCCCTATACAATTAACCCTCGAACAACAAGGGTTTGAACCACACAGGTCCACGTATACACTTTTTTTCAATAAAAGTTACACCAAGTGTGCTTGCGTTTCCTGACTTCCCTTCCACTTCCTCTACTTCTTCCACCTCTGCTACCCCTGAAACAGCAAAACTAACCCCTCTTTTTCCTCCTCCTCAGCCTACTCAATATGAAGACAATAAAGACCTTTATGATGATGTACTTCCACTTACTAAAAAGTAAGTGTATTTTCTCTTCCTTATAATTTAAGACCATTTTCTCTAGCTTACTTTATTGTAAGAATACAGTATATAACACATACAACACAAGACTGTTCATGTTCTCAGTAAGCCTTCCTGTCAACATTGGGGTATTATTAAGTTTTGGGGGTCAAAAGTTCTAACAGATTTTTGACTGCAAAAGTTCAGCATTCCTAACCCCTGTATTGTCCAAGAATAAAATGTACTTAGTAATTGGTAATTAAATACTCTAGCATCTGTCTTCCTCTTGGTATGTTACAGTAATCTTACCAATATTTTCTCCAAAGAGGTGGGTATTGGGCAGTTTTTCCCACTGATTCTCAACTGCCCGCAGTTCATAGTTTTCATCTAGCCCTATGAAAATCTAATTTACATTTACATATTCCTCCTTTCCTTCTGTCTGCCATTAAAAAAATGAAATTGTAAAGAACACAAAAATATATAAAGTTCAGCTATTTCAGAAGTACTTCTACAAGTAGCTGCTAAAAAGGCTTTCAAAATATGGCACTTTTACTAGATCTTCTGTCCTCACTTTTCCAGAAAAGAAAACAATGCAGATGGGAATGTTTTACTCAAGGGCTAAAATACAGGTGTAAAAAGAAGAATCAAAGCAAAAATATATCTTTTCAAGAGAAAGTTTTACATGACAAGACATTCTTGGACATTTACTGAAAATGATCTTAGCCGTTACCTAACATCAACAACTTCAGAGTTGTCTATGTTTAGAAAAGGTGCATAGGAATATGAGGATTATACCTGTCTAACGAGCCACAAACACCTGGCGGCTGGTTTTGTGGGACGTTTTTGTTTTATTGCTTTTTGTCTTTTGCTACACAAAATCCACTCCCCAAATCTAGAGTTCCCTAAGTAGACTTACATTGTAGTCTGCTTCCAGAAACAGAATTCACTTATTTTTCTGCCCAAAATTCCTTCATCATTGCAAAATACTTTGCATTATCAAAATGCATCAATTTCCCAATAAACTCACGGTATAACTAATGTCAATTCTCTTCTAGCCAAAACTTTCAAGTCCAATAAAACTTTTAGGACTGACATACGCTTTAAAATGAAGTTCCAGAATTACACATTTATTCACAATATCTTGAGTAGATAATTGAACATTAACGACCAATTCAAATCACTTAAGTCAGTACAATATACACACTGGAAAACACATTTAAAGATTGTGGGGATTTTTTTTGGGGGGGGGCAGGGGAGCGCCGTCCCCATCTGACGAAATATGCTGTTCTAGAAAGTCCTACTTATCAAAGACAAGAAAACGCAAAGAACTCACAACTTGATGGAAATTAAAGCGCTAGATACTTATTTTAAGTGTAAGAGAATCACTCCAAACGACTCGACATACAAAAACCCATAGCCAAGCCCAGGCTTCTCACCGTTTCCAAAAGAAAAATCAAAAGCTTTAACAACACTCCAGGTTGCTTTTAGAAGCCGGCCTGTGAAGCTCTAACGTTCTCTAGAGAAACCAGTGAATCACCACCTTCACTGGTGGTGAACTGATGCGAACGTCCCTCTGGCACTGACACCTCAGTTAGTGAAGGAGACGTCTTTTCTCTCTCCGTAACCTCCCTCCTCCTCACTGCCGAATACCGCGGTGCTTCTTAACTGAGAAGACGCTAAACTACCACAAGATCCTTACTGTCCGTCCAGAACCAAACTCGCGACCGCCTCGCACGTGTCAGGCCTAGGGCTACAGACACCGCCTTTCGGCCTTGCTCAGCAACTCACCCGCCCGCACGCCTTCCTCGCACCCAAAGACCCCCTCACCTCTTTTACAGAGAGAAACTCAAGGAGCGGAAAGACTAGATGCCGATCCAAAAAGTGCGCGATGCGAGTAGTCAGGTCATACTCCGCCATCTTGCCAAAAAAAAGGGAGTCTGTGCTCACTAAAACTTTATTGGTAGCGCCGACAAACGAACAGACAGATCCCGTACTGCGCATGTGCCACGGTAAAACTGGGCTAAGGAAAGGGGCGGGGTTTAGCCTGGCGAGCAGAGGACAACGACGCATGCGCGCGGGTTGTCCCACGCCCTTTGCGTTAGGGTGCGAGTGACGGGAACAGTTCCTTCTATCTAATTGTAGGTTTGTCAGTATTCTCCTTCTAATGCTGGCCTTCGATTGCCAGTCAGTGGCTTGCATTCTATTCCGTTAATAACTATTGAAACCTCAGAATTGATTGCTGAAGCAATGTGACTGCATTGGGATGCGGCAAAGGAAAAGATGAGAAGGGCCCTCATCTCCAGGAAGTTGCATACTGGGAGGAATATCTAGGCTTTTTCATTTGGCATACGCTAATCATTTTGTAAGCGATTGTTAAAGTGAGGGTGGGTTTTTAGACAGAAATAAGTGAAAAAGATTTTCAGATATAGTAAGAGCCATAATTTGGTGGAGATGGTTGGGTTGGACCTATTTAATTAGGATGATTAGATAAAACTCAGATGGGAATTAAGAAAATTAGAGAAAAGTCTGATAGAGTAACAAGTTAGCTGAAAGTTGTAGTAAGAGAAGGAAGTGATTAAAACCAGAGCCAGGGTAAAAACATGCTTGTTGGAAAGTACAGCAAAGACAATGACCATGAGGCAGGAAGGGACTTAGTGTGTGTGTTTCAAAAACTGAGTGGCCTGTGTGTACTGGGGAGTAAGGTTAAAGAGTTTGACAAGGGTCAGGTCATGATTATGGTAAGGAATATGGGATTTTTTTCTAAGTACTCTGCAGTGTCCTTTGCTAGTTACTTCTCCTCTTTTAGGCCTTTTCATTTTGAAGAGCCCCAGGGATCTTGGACCTCTTCTCCATCTAGACCAATGCCCTATATTGATAACATCAAGCCTAATGGCTTTACATGCAGTCCGCACATTGACAACTCCCAAAATATAGCCGCAACACTGACTATTAGTCCCAGACTCAAATGTACCCAGCATTTCAACATGAGCTTGTCCCAAACCAAGTTTCCCCATGTAGCTTACCAAACCTGCTCCAGCTGCACTCTTCACCTCAGTGGCCACTCCATCTGTACAGTTCCCCAGACTCAAAACCTTAGAATCATCACTGACTTTTTCTTTTACACTGTGCATGAAATCTACCGACAAACCCTTTAACGCTAATCTTTAAGGCACATTCACACCCAATCAGTTCACACCACCTCCAAAGTTACAACTCTAGTGCAAACTACCACTATCTCTTGCTTTGACTTTGGGAATCACTTCTTCACTAATCACCTTGCTTCCCCTCTTCCTCCTGTGCTTTATTCTTCATACAGCAGCCAGAGTGAATTTTTAAAAGTCAAATTATGCTTAAAGCTCTCCAAGGCTTGCTATCTCATTTAGAGTAAAAGATGGAGTAGGTGTTTTAAATGACCTAAAAAGCCAGTAGATCATCTGGACCCATTACCTCTCTGACCTCATCTCCTAAATGTTCCCCTCTTGCTCACTTGTCTCCAGCCACACAGATTTCCCTTCAGTTCCTCAGATACTCCCACCTTGCTTTCATGTTGTCCTGTTATATTTGCTATTCCCTCTACCCGGAATGTTCTTCACCCAGTTATCTGCATAGCTCTTTTCCTGTCTCCTTCATATTTTGCTCAAATGTCATCTGCTCAATGAGACCTTCCTTGACCAGTCTATTTAAAAATGTAACTAACTTGCCTACAAGAACCTCTTATTTTGCTTTCCTGCTTTATTTTTTTGTTTTACAATATTTTACTTATTTTGTTTACTTTTGCTCTTCCCTGACTATTGTATTAATTCCACAAGATCAGGGATTTTGTCATTATTTTAAATATAATAACCACCTCTCCAAAGTCTAAACAATGCCCAGTACATAGTTGGTACTCAATAAATATTTGAATGAGTATATGAGTGAAAGAAGGAGATAGGCCTTTGGAGAGTGATGTAGAGTTTATTTATTTATTTATTTATTCATTCATTTTTTGAGACGGAATCTCGCTCTGTCGCAGTGGTGCGATCTCGGGTCACTGCAACTTCCGCCTGCCAGGTTCCCGTGATTCTCCTGCCTCAGACTCCCGAGAAGCTGGGACTACAGGCACGTGCCCAGCTAATTTTTGTATTTTTAGTACAGACAGGGTTTCACCATGTTGGCCAGGATAGTCTCGATCTCCTGACCTCATGATCCGTCGACATCAGCCTCCCAAAGTACTAGGATTACAGGCGTGAGCCACTGCGCCTGCCCTGATGCAAAGATTTTTAGTGGAAATGTATTCTAACTATTGTGTGGTAAATGAATTGCGAAGGAGCTCGAGTGAAGGCAGTAGGATCAGTTTGATGTTCTCAGACTGGGTGAGGGCTAATGGTGGTATAGACAAGTATATTCACACAAGTAGAGAGAAGAGATAAGAACCAAGATGAACTTTGGTAGTAGAACTAACAAGACTTGTTCCTGGATTGGATCTGATGGATAAGGAAGAGTAAAAATCAAAATAATTTCTAGAAATACTACTCAGCAATAAAAAGGAGGGGACTAGCTATACACACAACAACCTGAATGAATTTGCAGGGAATTATGCTGAGTGAATAAAAGTTAGTTCCCAGCCAGGCGCGGTGGCTCACGCTTGTAATCCCAGCACTTTAGGAGGCCAAGACGGGTGGATTGCCTGAGGTCAGGAGTTCAAGACCAGTCTGGCCAACATGGTGAAACCCTGTCTCTACTAAAAATACAAAAAAATTAGCCAGGCATGGTGGCGTGCATCTGTAATCCCAGCTACTCAGGAGGCTGAGGCAGGGGAACTGCTTGAGCCAGGGAGGTGGAGGTTGCAGTGAGCCGAGATCGCACCACTACATTCCAGCTTGGGCAACAGAGTGAGACTCATCTCAAAAAAAAAAAAAAGTTAGTTCCCAAATGTTACATATTAAATTATTTTATTTACATAATATTTTTACATGACAAAATTATGGAAATGGAAACTAGATTAGTGATTGCCAAGGGTTAAGGAGGATGTGGGGGTGGGAGGGAAGTGAGGGTGGCTATAAAAGGCAATAGCAGGGATCTTTGTGGTAATGGAATGCTCAGCATCTTAACTATGTCATTTTCCTGGTTGTGCTATTTTACTGCAGTTTATGTTTTGTTTTCAACAGCTTTATTGAAATAAAATTTATATACCATACAGTCCACCCATTTAAAGTATACAGTTCCATAGACATACACAGATAAGTGCAGTCATCACCACAGTCAATTTTAGAACATTTTCATCACTTCGAAAAGAAGCCTTGTACCCTTTAGTTAAGGGTAACTCCTCTATCCTTCCATTCCCCTCACTCCAGCCCTAAATAACCACTTTCTTTCGGTACAGGTTTCCCTATTCAAGATGCTTATATGAGTGGAATTGTATAACATGTGGCCTTTTGTGTCCCACTTTTTTCACTTTACATGATGATTTCAAGGTTCATCCAAATTGTAGCAGGTACTAGTACTTCATTCTTTTTTATGGTCATTGTATTTATATAATACTCCATTGTATTTACAGACTGCATATTGTTTACCCATTCATCTGTAAATGGACATTTATATAGTTTGCATCTTTTGACTATTAAAGATAATGTTACTATAGTAATCCCAGCACTTTGGGAGGCTGAGGTGTGGGGATCACTTGAATTCAGGAGTTTGAGACCAGCCTGGCCAACATGGCAAAACCCCATCTCTACAAAAAATACAAAAATTAGCCAGGCGTGGTGGCATGCACCTGTAATCCCAGCTACTCCGGAGGCTGAGGCAGGACAATCACTTGAGCCCGGGAGGCGGAGGTTGCAGTGAGCTGAGATCGCACCACTGCACTCCAGCCTGGGTGACACAGCAAGACTGTCTCAAAATAATAATAATAATGCTACTATAAACATTCATGTACAAGTATTTTTGTGGACATGTGTTTTCAGTTTGCTTAGGTATATGTATAGGAGTGGAATTGCTGGGTTACATGGTTATCTCTGTTTCATAGTTTGAGGAAGTGCTAGACTGTATTATAGTTTTGCAAGATGTTACCATTAGAGTAAACTGGATAGAGAGCAAATGGGATCTACCCTGTGCTTACAAGTTGATCTTACAACTGCATGTGAATCTTTTATCTCAAAATTAAGAAGTTTATTCCTGCACTTTGTGCTTAAGAAACTGAGTCCCTTCTGGTGACCAGTATATGGGGTAGAATGGCAAAGGAATATGCGTGGGTACTTAAACAAGGAGTTCTGTTTCAGGCAAAATGAGATCTCTATTAAATATCCGAGTGGTCATATCTAGTAAGCAAATGGAGATACTATTCTGGATGAGTTGATATAGTTATCGATTGCTTACAATGAATGTTACCTTGTATGTTTTCCATGATGTGGAAGTATTATATGATCTCTACCATTATGCCATTTACAGTATTGTTGGGAAAGCAAGGCAGAATGCCCATGAAGCAGAGAATACATGCTAGTATAAACTGCTAAATTGTGGGGCATAGTCTGTGTGGCCTCTAAGAGTTGAGAAATAACAGTTGTAATTTGAAGTTTCCTGAAATTCCAGGAAGTTGTAATAAAATATAAACAGGAAAATAGGCAAAAGTGAGGTAGAGCAAAGGAAGGAAGGAAACAGGTAGCAGTATGAAAACTTGCCAAAAAGGAACGGAGAGCATCTGTGAGAAGCAGAGAGAAATAAGATGCAATTCTATTAGACAAACATTCTGAACTTTTGCCATAGGCAAGGTACTAAGCTAGGTGTTACTGGGAATATATAATCAATAAGTGTTAGTCTGTGGCCACAGGAGCTTTCAGTCTTATAGATGACAATTATTAATTTATTCAATTTAAACTAAATGCTTACAACATGCTAGGCACTATTCTAGGCCCAGGGAATACAGAAGGAAAGAAAACAACATTCTCTAAAGAAAACTAACAACATTTAAGTGGAAGGATGTAGATAAAAACATATTAACAAATATATACTTTGTTAAGTGGTAATAAGTGATATGAAGAAAAATAACTCAAGGTAAAGGCTAGAGAATGATGGGGGAAGGTTGCTAATTTGTATAAAGTAGTTAGAGAAAGTCTCAATTATAAGGTAGAATTTTTTGTTTGGTTTTGCTTTTTGTTTTGTTTTGTTTTGGGAGACAGGGTCTCTCTTTGTCACTCAGGCTGGAATGCAGCAGCATGGTATCAGCTTGATCTGCAGCGTCAATCACCAGGACTCAAGTGATCCTCCTACCTCAGCCTTCTGAGTAGCTGGGACTACAGGCATGTGCCACCATGCCTGGCTAATTTTTAAAAAAACAATTTTGTAGAGACAGGGTCTCATTGTGTTGCCCAGGCTGATCTCAAATTCCTGGCCTCAAATAAACCTCCTGCCTTGGCCTCCCCAGAGTGCTGGGGTTACAGGCATGAGCCACTATACCCAGACATATAAGGTAGAATTTGAAAGGTAACCTGATGGAAGTGAGAGAGCCTGTGACTGTCTAGAGGAAGAACATTCCTGGTGAAGGAATATTAAGTATAAAGATACTGAAGCAGAAGTGTGCTTGGAGTCCTGCAAGAATTAGCAAGGAGGCTAGAAATGCTAGAGCTGACTAACAGTAACTGTGGTAGCAGATGGACTCAGAAGCAATGGTGGGCCAGATGTCATAATGCTTTATAGGCCATGGTAATGACTTTGGTTATCTTCTAAATGAGATGGGAAGCTACTAACAGGGTTTTGAGCAGAGGAGTTTACATAATCAGCTCTAGAAAGACCACCTTGAGGGTTAGGGATACAGGGACAGAGAGATCAGTAAAGATACTATTGAGTTAATTCAAAAAAGAGATGACTATGGCTTGGACCAAAGTGGTAACAGTGAAAGACTTGTAGACATAGTGCAATTCTGAACATATTTTCAATGCAAAATTTGCCAATGGATTGTATGAGAAAGAGAAGAGTCAGAGTTGATTCTAAGATCTAGAAGAACTGAGGGTCATTTCTAAGATGAGGAAGGGTATGACAGATGCAAGTTTTAGGGAAGAGGGAAATAAAGTGTTTAGTTTTGGACATATTATGTTTGAGATACCTTTTTGACATTCAAGTGGAGATATTGATTAGACAGTGGAACATATGAATCTGGAATCAGGGGAAAGGAGATAGAGCTGGAGATAGAAAATTAGATCTTTTTAACCTATTGATGAAATTGAAAACCATGGAACTGGATGAAATCTAAGTATGAGTGTGTTTAGAAAAGAGATGAGCAGGATTAAATCTTAGATACTTCAACTTGTAGAGGTCGGGACAATTCAGATCAAATAAAAAAGCTAAAGAAGGATCAGTCAGTTCATGGAAGACAGAAGAGGAGGAAGAAGAGAAAGTGGTGTCCTAGAAGTCAAAGGAGGAGAGTGGCCCAAGCAGCAAAGAGCAATTAACTATATCAGATGGTGCTGTTAGTTCAACACTGACCCCAAACAGGAATTGATTATCAGTGGAGGTAGAGCAGATGGGAAGGTTAGTGGATTGCAAGTATTTTGTATTAAGACTGCTAATTTATACCACAGATATGGAAGAGAACAGTACAGGTGGTTCAGGAACAACTTGAACACTGTAGAGACACAGAAACAGGAAAATGTAAGAAATATCTGTGAAGGACAACTCGGGAAGTGAGCTGACGATTGGAGTCTATAGGGGAGAATGTCCTGGACAAGAAAGACCAGGACCAACTACAGTAAATCCCCACTTAATGTTGTCGATAGTTCTTGGAAACTGCAACCTTAAGTGAAACAAAGTACAGCAGGTCAAGTAATGTCATTTCATTCAAGGTTGCTTCCTTATAACATTGATGAGGAAAATAAACCCAACAACTTGGTGTCATTATACTTAATTTTGATTAAAGTCACAGTTTCCAAGAACCTACTGACAACATTAAATGAGGGCTTACTAGAGTAGAAAACTAAACTGAGGAATTTGAGAATTATCTTAGGTCATAAGGAGCCTTGAAGTATTTTTGAGTATGATAGTGAATAATCCTGTCTGTGTTTCAGAGAGGTGATTCTGACAGTTGTGTAGACAGTGGATTGGATGGGTAAAATGGAGCCAGGCCATGGAAGATCTCCAAAACCAGATGGGGAAACTTGGATTTGATCAGAAAGGCAAAGGGAGCCACTTGTTAAATTCTTAAATAGAAAAAGACATGAAGGCAGTGGTGTTTTGTCCTTTAAAATTAAACTGGAAGTGATTTACAAGATGGGTTAAAGTGGTGACAGATTGGAAACTCTGCTGATTCCCCTGGCTTTTCCCCTGGAATTTTCCTTGCTGGTTTGTAAAATATCTTGTTTCTTTTTTTATAAGAGAGATTTAGCTCCAAATTTGGAAAATCTGACTTTCTTGAGTGTTTTAGTTAAAAAGAGATATCATAGAGAGAGCACGGGCAAGGCTTTACCTGGTAGTGTCTAGGTGGTAACAGGTGTAGACTTTGATTCTCACACATTTATCAAATATTTGTTGAAGAGTTTCCCATTTGGTGATCACAGTGTTGAGCTCTGGGGAAACAAAGGAAGCCAGTCCCAGCCCACAAGGAGTTTACAATTTAGACTAGCAAGTGTTTAAAATGTAAACTAATCATAGCACCAAATGAGAGTGTCTAGGCAGAATGCCCCCAGGAGTCCAGGGGAGGAAGTTCCTCGCTGCCAGAGAACATTCGAGTTTCATGAAGAGGGCAACATTTGACTACCTCTACTTGAGTAGATAGATGTTTGGCTGGCTAAGAAGAGGAGAAAGAATATTTCAGGCAGAGGACAGAGCAGGCACTGGCTTGGCCTTGAGGAAAAGCCTAGTGTGATTGGAGACTGTGAGGTTTTATGGCTAGAGGGCAGGGCGTGCACTGTGTCGAGTGGCAGGACAAGAGTCTGCTGCACTGAGGGATCAGAGGGAAATTGTCAGAAGCCTATGGACTGTGCCAAGGAGTCTGAATTCTATCCTACAGGCCACTGATCCTTAATATGGTATTCCTGTTGACCCTTTTAACATCTTCTTTTGCCATGCTTCCCTCTGTGTCTCTTGTTCAAATTCAGATTATCAGCCATGACAGGGAGAAAACAACAACCAAACCAACCTTGGGATCATCACCCATACAAACTAAACACTGTAATAGTCTTCCAAAGGGTCTCCCTGCCCTGGTCTTGCATCTGTCCACACTGCTGTCTTGATGATCTAAATTAGATCTAACCCTGTTAATGGTCTGAATTATATTCTCTCCAAGTTCATATGTCGAAGTCACAACTTCCAGTACCTCAGAATATAGCTGTATTTGGAAGTAGAATCTTTAAAGAGGTGACTAAGTTAAAATGAGATTATTGGGGTGGGCCCTAATCCAATATAACTGATGTCCTAATAAGAAGAGGAGATTAGGACACAGATATGTACAGAGTAAAGACCATGTGAAGACACAGGGAGAAAATGGACATCTATGAGCCAAGGAGAGGCCTTGGAAGAAACAACCCTATCAACACCTTTATCTTGGACTTCCAGCCTCCAGAATTGTGATAAAATAAACTTCTGTTATTAAACCAAACCAGTCTGTGGTACTTGGTTATGGTGGCCCTAGCAATTTAATATACTCTGTCACTTCCAATTTTGTGTAATATGAAGTCAAAACTTCTTAGCCCATGAAATAAAGTTCCTTGGAATCTCATCTCTCCAGAACCCTACACTCCTTCCACAGTAAGCTCTGCTCAAGTAAGCCACCAAGTTTATTGTTTCTTCAATAAGCTTCTTCAGTCTAAAATGCTCTTCTGTCCTCACCCTGTTGATCGCCTTGTCATATTTTAAGATTTGGATGAAGCATCTTTTTATTCTCTATTTCCCTTTAGCAAAACTTTAAGTCATCAGTCTCTTCTTCTACCACTCTCTGCTGGCAACGAACTTTTATCTCAGAGCCTATAACATTATTATTACTTTTTTTTTTTTTTTTGAGATGGAGTTTCACTCTGTTGCCAGGGTGGAGTGCAGTGGCACAATCACAGCTCATTGCAGCCTGGGCCTCCTTGGGCTCAGGTGACCCTCCCACTCCAGCCTCCCGAGTAGCTGGGACTATAGATGCGCACCACCATACCCAGCTAATTTTTATATTTTTTTTCAGAGAAGGAGTTTTGCCATATTGCCCAGGCTGGTCTCAAACTCCTGGGCTTAAGCGATCTGCCTGCCTTGGTGTCTAAAAGTGCTAGGACTACAGGCGCGAGCCATGGTACCTGGCCTCAGAGCCTATGACACTTTCATTCACCTTTTTTGTTATTGTTGTTTCCTCCTACTAAACATCTTGATAACAAAGACTATGAATATCTGTTATTATAGTTCCAGTTCCCATCTCAGTACCTGGCACATAAAAGGTATTCAGTAGGCCAGATATGGTGGCTCTCACCTGTAATCCCAGCACTTTGAGAGGCCAAGGCAGGCAGATCACTAGGTCAGGAGTTCGAGACCACCCTGGGCAACATGGTGAAATCCCATCTCTACTAAAATACAAAAATTTAGCCGGGCATGGTGGCAGGCACCTGTAATCCCAGCTACTCAGGAGGCTGAGGCTGGAGAATCACTTGAACCCGGGAGGCGGAGGTTGCAGTGACCCGAGATCGTGCCACTCTGCTCCAACCTGGGTGACAGAACAAGACTCCATCTCAAAAAAAAAAAAAAGAAAAGAAAAGAAAAGAAAAGGTATTTAATAAATGTAAATGCTCTAGAAATGAATGTGCACAAAACCTAGATGTCTAGAACTATGTGTTCTTGAAAGAAATTGGCTTATGTTTTGGAATAGTCTAGTGAATACCTACTACTACTGTGGTGCACACATTTTAGCAATCAGATTGTCCATATCTGCTGATTCCATATATCTCAGGTATTTCTAAATAGCGTTAACATTTCAGTCAAATAACCTTTCCTGTATACTACATGCAGATGCCTATTACAATTCAATATCTGCCTTCTTTCGTTATATTTCCAGCTCATTTAGTTAACACACATTTTCTTCATCCCTCTTCTGAGCCAGACACAGTGCTAGATTCTGAGGGTAAAACGAAACAAAACAAAAATGACTAAAATACTGTTCCTATGTAAAGGAACTCACAGGTAGGTAGAAGGGACAGATAGGTAAAAACTTAGAATTCCGCTGCAGTGTGATAAGTGTGACCATAGAGATGCGTTATGAAGTATTAATGGAGTAGTTTAATTAGATTAAAATATATATGTATCTTACATCTAAGTGTTTTCTGTGTCTTTTTGTAAAATTATTACTGTTTCTTTAAGTTATGTATCTTCAGAAGATGACTTTTTCCTGACCTTATTCTCTTGCTCTTGAGGGACCTTATTGGAACTTCCTATGATTACACCTAATGCTTGTGTGAGAATTTCCAGAAGCCTTAATCCTGCTGTCATCCTCATTAAAGAATCACCTGGAGAGAAGATGCCTTTGGAGAACTTTAATCCCCTTCTTTCTTCACTTACCACCTCATATAAAGCTAGGATTGACAGTCAATTTTACTCTAGTTCTGAGGCCTCGTAATATGTGAAGTGAAGGATATTGGGAAAGAGACATCGTCACTGTTCTTTCTCATCTGTCCCCAACACTAGGCCCTGGAATGTGGCTACCCCATTCTTTGGGGGAAGATAGCAATTTCCAGTAATTGGGAGTATCTCAGAGGAATCTAAAAGAATTGTGGTAAAGCTAGAAGAGTTGACAAGCTAATATAAACCACTAGCCAGTTCAGAACATAATTTAAATACCTATGTATTTGTTTAAATACTTCTAATTATTGTGTGTCTCTTATAGAATATTCTGTCTGTGTTATCTGTCTTTAAAAATGTCTGCAGTACAGATAAACACTCCCTGCCTGATTACTAGACCAAGTGGTTGGTGATTGTGCTTAATGATAGAAATACAGTGATACTGAAATGCAGCATAGATTTCTAATAATGACAGTTACCCAGTGAATGCATTCTCTTGGCTAATAGCCAGTTTAAATTATCTGGCCAAAATCTTATTTAGCATTTATTTAAAATATTTGGTGCAAAAAATACAGGCTCTTTAAGAAAGTAATTTTAAAATAAAATTGTCATGTTACATTAAGTCATGTATCTCAAGCCAATGCTATAATCAACTGACTATGAGGGAATTAAGCTAGTATTGCATGCAAGTCAAGTTACTGATCTAGCCAAAAAATAGAAAGTAAATATTAAGATGATGTAGGGAGCCAGGCAGATATTCAGCCTGGAATTCAAACAGGAAAACAGGGTTTTCCAGGGACTTCAGAGGCCCAAAGCAGAAGAGTTAACAACGAGAACAGTAATACTGTTCAAAGTTGTGGTATGCCCTTTGTCATGTTGTGTTTACTTACCTGTTTACCCATCTGTCCCTTCCACTAAACTGTGAGTTCTACAAGGTCTGGAATTAGGTGTTATCTGTAACTATACCCCATGTACCTTTTGGAAGAAATAAAGAAAAAGAAAGGAGGCCTGTAGTTAGTTCACAGGGGAACAACTGGGATTCATGGGTGCTTGAATATTTTAACATTATTATCAAACTAACCTGATAATGTAAGGCTATGAATATGGTTAGAGAAGTCTTCCCTGACTTTCCTATGTAGAATGGCTCCCCCAGTTTCTCATCACCTTCTTGTCATGTGACAAGAATTAAGTGAAGTCACAGAGATACAAAGATGCCTAAGAGGATGGTTTTAAGGCAGTGGCAGATACAAAGCAGAGCTCTGTCTGTAACTGCTGGAAAAGGTTTATCTAGACTACTAGCTTCACTAATAGTCTTTATCTCTTCATTTCTTTTTTATTTTAAAACATATGGCTTTTAAATTTCCTTTTTTACATCCTTTCTTCTCTTTTTTTTTTTTAGATGGAGTCTTGCTGTGTCACCCAGTGCAGTGGGGGAATCTCAGCTCACTGCAACCTCCACCTCCTGGACTCAAGCAGTCCTCCTGCCTTAGCGTCCTGAGTAGCTGGGACTACAGATGTGTGCCAGGAAGCCCAGCTAATTTATGTTTTTCCAGAAGAGACAAAGTTTCTCCATGTTGGCCAGGCTGGTTTTGAACTCTTGACCTCAAGTGATCTGCCCGTTTCAGCCTCCCAGAGTGCTAGGCGTGAGCCACTGTGCCTGGCCACTTCCTATTTCTTTTAAGGCATATTATCTCTTGTGTTTCTTTTCTCTGGTATTCCTTTTCATTTCCTCTTTGTGTTGGAAATATTTTTCCTTTTATCTCTAATTCTTTGTCGTTTTGTCACCTCAATGCTGAGCTTTTCTGATTGCAACTTATGAGTTACCCAGTGAACACATTATTCCACAAAACACCATTATTCAAAATCTTGAATAATTTTCTTAATGTTCTTAGACTTGTTTTAAAATGTGAAGTTACTATTTTGAGCTGTTTTGTGGGCACATCTTCCTGGCCTGCCTTCCTTGTCTGTAGATGTTTATTTGCTTCTTTTTTTTTTTTTTAAATAATAATTGTGTTTGGGATTTTCCCTCCATACTCTCCTGGTGTTCAGTTCTATTTTCCCCAAAATTCTACAATGAGATAGAATGGAGGAAATCTTTTCTGACTTTAAGAAGCTCCCACTTCTGTTGTTTTTGCATAGTGGTCAAAGCGTCAGTGGCTTGCTTTCTGGGATTCCCTGGCCCTAAGCCCTCTCCACTGGACCTTTACTTTTCTTTATCCCATTTGTCCCAGTGCTGCTTTGGATTGTTTGCAGCAGATTCTTCTCAGTGTGGGGCTGTGTCCCAGATGGGAGGGAGCAGCAGCGAGTCACAGGTTTTGGAGTTACAGGCAGGCTGGACTGCTCCGGTGCCTGCAGTCCGCCAGCAGGAGCGCCACCCTGGCCAAGAGGACAATGTGCTCTCTCCTATCCAGCTGCTCTGAGCAGTGGCCCTCAAGCCCATGGCTGCTGAGGCTTCTGCCCGCACCTGCTCTCCCCTGCTGGCAGCGATCTCGGTCCTCAGCTTCATGGCTACCTTCTTCCTCCCGCACAGACCCTGACAATCTGTGACTGTTGGGGGGTTACCACCACCTGCTTGTATTTCGAGGTCCCCTAGCTTTATTGTAAATGTTGCTTAGGCATTTTGGCTTTGCTATCTAGTTGCTCTGTATGTGTGTGTGTGCATGTGTGTGTGTGTGTGTGTGGTGTGTAGGAATTCAGAGATTGACAACTTGGGCCACCGCCATCTCCCCCAAATACCAGTCAACTGCTTTTAAAAGTGGGACAAACTAGAAATGAGCATTTATGACCTTCCAGAAAGGCCCTTTGAATTAAAGAACAGTCCTAAATATTTATCAAATGTATTTCTCCCATGTCCCTATCAGCACCCACTATTCAGCCACTTATTGTTTTCCTAACCAGTTCAGCTGTGTTCAGTTTACCCTCACCCCTCACTCACAGTTTAAGTAATCTTTCTAATATGCAAATATGACCATGTCACTTGTATTCCTACTGATTCAATCCTAAGTTCTTTGGCAAGGCATCCAAGGTGCCCATGACTGGGGTCTTTCTCCCTCTTTGCTCTGATGTCCCGTCACTTAGCCTTCAAACTCTGTACATTAATAATACTGGTCTGCTTGCAATTGTGTACATACATGATATTCTTTCAGACCTCAGTGCTTCTGTGTCTTATTATGTCTGCCTGGATTGCATTTCCCACCTTTCTTCTTGTGGCTAATTCTTACTGGACTTTCCGGGCTTCACTGCCCTTCTCTGAGTTCCCACAGCATCTTGTACTTATCTTTACTCTGTCATTTACCAAGTAACATAGATGTAATATGCTAAAGTGTCCATCTCCTCTACTTGGCAGTAAAGTAGGGCCCATATCTTATTCATCCATGTGCCCCCAGCATCAAACACAGTACCTTATGCATAGAGTTTTAATATCTTCGCTGCTTCTTGCTTCTACTTGTCCTTTCTGAGTCATTTTACCTCTCCTGGTATTTCAGCTATGCCCCATTTCATCTACTGCCATGGTATATTAAAAGATATATCAGTGTCTTGATATATTGATATATATATTAAAAGATGTATATCAGTGTCAGTGCTGATGAATCCCAAATTCCTCTTTCTGACTCAAGCACCTCATCTGAACTCCAGATCATTTATTCAACTTATTCGGTAACATCTGCAATTTCATGTCTCCAGGGAATCCAAAATCAAGGTTCAGCCCTCCACTAGTGTTCCCTTTCTTGGTTAATGGCACCCTGTTGATCATGCCAGAAGATAAAAGTCACTCTAACTCATTTTTTTTTTAATTGCTAAGCATCAGCTCTTGTTAATTCCACTTTCCAAGTTTATCTTAGATTTATTCTTTTCTCACCTTTTCCAGTCACTGCACTAGTTGAAGCCATATCATCTCTCACCTGAAGCCACTGCAAATAGATTCCTAACTATATCCCTGTATCCACTCTTGACTTTCTCTAATCAATTTACACACAATAGACAAAATTACCTTTTGAAAATGAAACTCTGATTATATTATCCACTGCTTAAAACCAATCAATGGCCTTTTTGTTGTTCTTAGCATGAAACCTGAAAATCCTTAAATTGCTCTGTAAGTTCCTGTTCTTCCTTTTGTGCATGGGCTTTCTTTAATTTCCTTAAATTTAAATAGCTCCAATCATGCAGTTATGCTGTTTCCTCTGCCTAGATTCTCCTCTTTATCCTCCTTCATCCTCACTGGGGCAAACTCCTATTCTAGCTTTGAAATGGTAACAATTTCTCTTTTTTCCTTTATAGTTGTATTATTTGTTTGCATCCCTAAACAACATAGTTCCTTTTTGCTTGTTTGTGAACTTCACATAAATGAAAACACACTGTATCCATCCTTTTGTGACTTGGATTTTATGTTCAACATTATGTATAAAGGATTCATTCATGTTGCTGAGTGTATTGTTTGTTCATTTTCACTGCTTTATAATATTTCATATTTCCACAAAATCTATTTTAGACTCAATGAAGTTTAGGGTTTCTAGTTTTGGGCTATACTGAGTTATGAATGATGATGCTATGAACCTTCTTGTACATATTTTCTAGTCTACCCGTGCACCCATTTTTTCAGGTATATACCTATGAACTTTGGCGGTTAATACCAAACTGCTTTCTAAAGTGGGCATTCAAGATTACACTCTTTCTAGGAGTATATAAGAGTTATTGTTGCTGCATATCCTTGCTGACACTTTTTAATTCATGGCAATCTGATGGAAGTATATGTTGCATACACTTTTTTATTGTAAATTGGTGATATATAAAATAATAATATGGTGATATATGGTCGATTAGTTCCAAAGATGATCACAACAATTCTTCTTACCTCAGTCTCCTTCTGCAATGTGAATCTGTAGCTTCTCCATTAAAAAGTAGAGTCTACTTCTCTTCCCCCTAAATATGGGCTGGCCCCATGACTTGCTTTGACTTCTAGGTCTGGGTCTTGAGAAGCCTGGCAGCTTCTAAGTTTATTTTCATGGAATCCAGCTGCCCTATAGATAAGTTCAGGCTAGACTATTGAATTATGACAATCTATGCAGAGTGAGGCCAAATCATCTTCCAGCTCTTCCAAACATCCTAGTTGATGTGGTTTGGATCTGTGTCCCTGCCTAAGTATCATGTTGAATTGTAATCCCCAGTGTTGGAGGTGGGGCCTGGTGGGAGGTGATTGGATTATGGGGGCAGAGTTCTCATGAACAGTTTTGCACCATTACCCCCTTGATACTGAATAGTAAGTGAGTTCTCATGAGATCTGGTTGTTTAAAAGTAGATAGCACCTCCCCCCAACCTTCCTTCTGCTCCCAGCCATGTGAAGTACCAGCTTTCTCTTCACTTTCTGCCATGATTGTACGTTTCCTGAGGTCTCCTCAGAAGCCAAAGCTGCTATGCTTTCTGTACAGCCTCCAGAACTGTGGGCCAAGTCTTTTCTTTATAAATTACCCAGTCTCAGGTATTTCTTTACAGCAGTGCAAGAACTGACTAATATACCAGCTAAGGTGCCAAATATATGAGTGAAGTCATCTTAGACATCCAGTCTCAGTTGAGCCTTCAGCTGAATGCAGCTGCATGAGTGACCTCCGTCAACATCATGCAGAGACATAATATATGGCTTTTATTATTTTTTTATTTTTTACTACTCCCTTAGAACAGCATGAACACTGTGATTCTAAAGCCACTGAGTTGTGGAGATTTTATTACACAGCAATAGGTCATTGAATCACAATATATCAAAAGCCTTAAAAAATCCTTATATCCCTTGTATCAGTTTCCTTTAAAAAAGCATCTATCTTAAAGATAGATTCAAAATGTTATTTTTAAGTGAGTACAAAAATATTCCCTCTAGTGTTATTTACTTTTAAAATATATATGTAGAGAGAGAGATGGGGTCTCACTTTACTGCCCAGGCTGGTCTCAAACTCTCGGGCTCAAGTGATCCTTCCACCTTGGTCTCCCAAAGTTCTGGGACTACAAGCATGAGTCACCACACCCAGCCTACATCTCTTTTTTTTTTTTGACACAGAGTTTTGCTCTTGCCACCCAGGCCAGAGTGCAGTGGTGCAGTCTCGGCTCACTGCAACCTCTGCCTCCTGAGTTCAAGTGATTCTCCTGCCTCAGCCTCTTGAGTAGCTGGGATTACAGTCACCTGCCACCATGCCCAGCTAATTTTTGTATTTTTAGTAGACATGGGGTTTCACCATGTTGGCAGGTTGGTCTGGAACTCCTGACCTCTTTTCAAAGTAGAAATAACCTCTAAATTTAAAAATTGTAAAAGATTGCTAATAAAATAAATTATGAGGCTGAGCATGGTGGCTCACACCTGTAATACCAGCACCTTGGGAGGCCAAGGTGGTGGATGGATCACTTGAGGCCAGGAGTTTGAGATCAGCCTGGCCAACATGGCAAAACCCTGTCTCTACTAAAAATACAAAAAAAAAAAAAAAATTAGCCGGGCATGGTGGTGCACATCTGTAATTTCAGCTACTCAGGAGGGTGAGGCATGAGAATCACTTGAACCAAGGAGGCAGAGGTTGCAGTGAGCCAAGATTGCACCATTGTACTCCAGCCTAGGTGCCAGAATGAGACTCTGTCTCAAAAAAATAAAAATAAATAAATAAATTATGATGCATTCATGAGATAAACACTATACAGACAAAACTGCATAGAAAAGATTTTTAATGACATTGGAAACTGCTGAAGAAAAATATCAGGTGGTAATGAATCTATCTCTCTTTCTATCTTCATTTCATTCCTGACTTGTTTAAAAAATTGTACATAGAAAAAGACTAAAATGGAAAAAAAAAACACATTAACAATAGTTTGATGGTTTTGATTTAATTTTTCCCATTCTTTGAAAGTTTTTTACAGAGACCATATGTTGCTTATATAGAGAGAAAAGAAGCTAAGGTTGTTTTTCGGAGAACAGTCATACACCATGTAATGATAGTCTGGTCAGTGACAAACCCACATATACTATATCATGGTCCCCTAAGATTATAGTACCTATTTTTACTGTACTTTTTCTATGTTTAGATACACAGATACTTACCATTGTGTTACAACTGCCTGCAGTATTCAGTACAGTAACATGTTGTGTGGGTTTGTAGCCTAGGAGCAATAGGCTACACCATCTAGCATTAAGTGTGTGGTAGGTTATACTGTCTAGGTTTGTGTAAGTACACGCTGATGTTATCACAGTGATGAACTAGCCTAAGGACACATTTCTCAGAACATATCCTCATCTCCTCATTGTTAAGTGACAGAAGACTACAGTAGAAAATCTGCAGTTAAATTTGACATTCTCTGGCAGAAAAAAATGCCCCTACAGTTGAAATCATACAGGCTGTAGTACTCTACTTCCCCTGGTGGCAATTGGTTCAAATTTCAGGAGCAGACCTGAAGGCTTGATAACCCAGATTTTTCAAAGTTGAACAATATAGCATTTCTATCTCTTAATTTCTCAGAATTATTAAGAAAAAAAAGGCCATACCATTTTACTGGTAGAATTATTTTGTAAAGCAAAGAGCGTTTGAAAGTCCTAAAGGTAGGAAGATCATAATCTGAAAATAAATGACAATCCTTTAGATACATCTAACTTTATGAATAACTCACTATGGTCTTATTAATTTTCATTTTTCTATGGACTGGTGGAAACTTCATTTGGGAGACTCTGGCTCGAAGAAAGAAAAAACAATGCTAAAAGTTAAAATTACACAGGGATAGCAAATGTCCTATATATTCTTCCTCGGTAGGAAAGCACCTACGTTTCCCAATAAATTGTCTTTGAAGTAGAGAGTAATAGAACTTCTAGAGCCATTGGGTTAAGTTAGGTTTCTTTCTAGGGCAGAGTTTCTCTAAGTGGAAGTGCTTATTAAATAATCAGTCTCAGGGACCCTACCCTAGACCCACTGATATTGAACCTCTGGGATTGTGACCCAGGAATATAGATTTTTAACAACATCCTCAGGAGAGTCTTATACACCTAAACCTGGAAACACTGTCTTTGAGGGGGTCTCTATCTTGATCTGGTTGGTGGTGACATGGCTGTAGACTATGGAAAGATTTATCAAGATGCACACTTGTGTACTTTATATAAATGACACCTCATTAAAAAGTAAGAAGAAACAAAAAATGCTAAGGATTACATAATACTTTAACAAAACAAGTAAACTTATTGTTTTGAAATTTTTAATTACCATTTGTGGCCATAATTTATGTGTTTCTGTTGTACTGAAGCAGACTGTTTTGCATTTTTGTTAGCAAACTTGGGTAGTGGTCATTTTGGAAACAATCTTGTACATAGTTTTGATTAAAACACTTGATTTTGTTAGTGAAAAAAGAATTCTAATTTATAGCCCAAAATTTTTGGCCACCATTTTTTTCTTGGATATAGATAATATTTATTATTTTACATTTTAAAAAATTTATATTACTTTGGGAGGTTGATGTGTCAAGTAAATGGTACTTTCAACACCCTTTGTCTTTGTTTTGTGGCAGCAAAGAAATGAAAATTTCTGTAAAAAGAAAGAGAGGAAAGAAGGAAGAAAGGGTGGGAGCCGGAAGGAGAAAGGGAGGGAGAAAAGAAGGAAGAAAAACGAGGAAAAACGAAAGGAAAGCAAATGGAAGCAACCATTGCCCCAAGGACAAACTATTCCAGCCTACCCTCTCAAAACTAATCCCCTCAAATAGCCCAAGACATTTCATATGTTTTTATCCTTAGTTACATCTCCAGCTATTTATTCTTTGATTCCCATCTAGAGCAGCCTCTAGCTGTTGTAACACACTATGTTTGAATATATTTTGTCGTTGTTTCCATTAGTGTGTCTGTACAAGCTTTATTATTATTATTTTTAAATATGACTGTTACTCTATTGAGAAGAGAAGAGCAGGATTCACTGTAAGGGGCAGAGAATTTGTGTCCTCTCATTTTGATCCCTGATTTATTACACACCTTCACAGTTTTACTAGTGTCAGAAAGAGGCCTGTTTTCTCTTGGAATGCTACATTCTTTGGGGATGAAGTGTTCAGAGTCTTTAACACTGCATTGGAGTGTCCCTGGAGTGCTTAGCATCTGGATACAGCGGTCATCACAGTAATGAGAGATAGAGCAGGCCAGAGCTGGCCCTGTCTGGAGGGAAAAACAGGATCAACACCAAATTTACCATGGCTCTTTCCAGTGTTACAAAAATAGTGGATCAATAAGGCATCTATATGAAATACTTCTTCCATCACCCAATCTATTGTTTACACATAGTTAGTGAGACTAATAGTTAATGACATTACTATAAAATTTCAGGAGATTATCAACCATAATTTTCAGGAGATTAATAACCATAACAACAGTTGCAGGCTGGTTTTATAAACTCTGTTTTCCTCATATAAATGTAATATCTTTCTGTTTTTCAATAATAGTACCAATAATATTAGAAGGACTTCTGAAATATAATAAATGGCCCATGTTTGCTCAAATAGCATTTCATTAGTATCACCAAGAGAGACAAACCTCTGTGCTAGATAGATCATCTGACTTACTTTGTATGTATAAAAAGCTTGCTTAGGTTTATTATAAAAATCACACATGCATGTAATAAAAAGATAAGCTGAAAAGATCATAATTAAAGTCTCTGGTGGAACAGCCACTTAGAGATAATCACTAATACCAACTTACAATAGAGGTATGTTCTGATAAAGCCATCTTAAGTCAAAAATATCATAAATCAAAAATGCAAATAATATCCCAATAAACCCATTGTAAAGTCAAAAACTGAATCATTGTAAGTCAGGGACCATCTGTATTTGTAGAGCTATGTCAAGATTGAGAGTGATAGGTCATTGCATTTATTTATCACAAACTATGACGAGACCTTGCTTTATGAATACTAGCTCATCTGGGTGTTACTGTTATAAACACTATTTTTACAGAGGAGAAAGCCAAGAAACAAAGTTAAATAATGTGTCCAAGATCATACCACTAGTAGATGGTAGAGCTAGAATTTGAGGCCAGGCAGTCTGACTTTGAAGTTTTTATTCTTAATCAATTGCTAGGTTTACAGTTACATATATATGTGTATATATATATTTTTTGAGACAGGGTCTCGCTCTGTTGCCCAAGCTAGAGTACAGTGACACAGTTTTGGCTCACTGCAGCCTCAACCTCCTGGGCTCGAGTCATTCTCCTACCTCAGCCCCCCAAAAAGCTGGGACTACAGGTGTGCACCACCATGCCTGGCTAAGTTTTTAAAAAATATTTTTGTAGAGATGGGGTCCCACTATGTTGCCCAGGCTGATCTTGAACTCCTGAGCTCAAGTAATCCTGCCACGGCATGCTAAAATGCTGGGATTATAGGCATGAGCAACTGTGCCCAGCCACCAACATATTTTTAAACAGCTTTATTGAGGTGTAATTGATATAATAAACTGCACATATTTAAAATATACAATTTAGTAAGTTTCAAAAACTATTTTTAAGTGTACATTCCAATAGTTTTCAGTATATTCATATTGCTGTGTAACACATATTCAGAACTTTTCATCTTGCAGAACTGAAACTCTACACATTAGACAGTAACAATCCATTTCTCCCTCCCCTCAGCCTCTGGCAACCACCAGTTTACTTTCTGTTTCTATGAATTGACCATTTTAGATAGTGGAATCATAGAGTATTTGTGATTTTGTTACTAGCTTATTTCATTTAGCAGAATATCCCCAAGCTCATCCATGTTGCAGTATGTGTCAGAACCTCCTTCCCTTTTTTAAGGCTGAATAATATTCCATTGTGTGTATACCACAATTTGCTTATCCATTCATCTATCAATGAACACTGTGTTTCTTACATCTCTTGGCTGTTGCGAATAATGCTGCAATGAACATGGGTGTGCAACTATCTCTTTCAGATCCAGCTTTGAATTCTTTTGGAAATATATCAAAAAATGAAATCATTGGATTATATTGTAATTTTATTTTTAATTTTTTGAGGAACTGCCATATTGTTTCCATGGTGACCATACCATCTTACATTATTACAGACAGTGCACAGAGATTCCAATTTATTCACATCCTTGTCAACACTTATTATTTTCTGGGTATTTTTTTTTTTGGATGGTAGACATCCAAATGGGTGTGAGGTGATGTCTTATTGTGGTTTTAATTGGTGTTTCTCTGATGATTAGTGATATTGAGCATCTTTTCACATGCTTGTTGGTCATTTTTATATCATCTTTGGTATATGTGCTGCCAAAGTGAGCACTGCATATCATCTTTGGAGAAATGTCTGTCCAAATCCTTTGCACATTTTTTAATCAGGCTATTTTGTTGTTGTTGTTGTTGTTGTTGAGTTGTAGAAGTTCTTTATGTATTCTGGACATTAACCCTTCCAATATATCTTTTTAAACAAATGGAATTATACTTTGCAGGCTGTTTTGCAAACTATTTTTTTCGTTTCATATATATTGAATATATTATTTTATATTATTTTGCTATAGGATTTATATTCTGTCATATCTGTAGTATACTTTTTAATGTTCTCTCTATTGTAGACACTTTTACTTTTGCTATTATAAATAAAATTATACTGACTATATTTATTAATTTTATGGATAATTTCTGTATTAGCTTCCTGAGGCTGTTGTAACAAAGTACCACAAATTTGTTGGGTAGAAACAACAGAAATTTATTTTCTCACAGCTCTGGAGGCTAAAAGTCTGAAATCTAGGAGGGCCACACTAATCCAGGGACTTAAGCAAAGATAATGTTCCTTGGATTTTCAAGCTGCTGATGGCTGTTGGCATTCCTTGATTGTGGATGCATTTCCTCCCTGTTCACATTGCTTCCTCCTCATTTCTCTGTGTGATCTCCCACTACCTCTGTCTTATAAGGACACTTGTCATTGGGTTTAGGACCCACCCAGATAATCAAAGATGATCTCATCATCCCAAGATCCTTAATTATATCTTCTTCAAAGACTCTTGTTCCTTATAAAGTAACATTCACAAATTCCTGGGGTTGGAACATGGACATGTCTTTTAGGGGAACACAATTCAGTCCACTACAGTTTTATGAAGATAAATTCCTAAACTTATAATGGTTAGTTCATGGTATGTAAAATTTAAACATCTTGAGATAAATATTTCAGAATCGTGCTCCAAAATGACTTTGAATTGAATTTTTAATGTTCTTAAACATATGTGTGTGTTGTGTCTGCATGCATAGACACCATGCAATAACGTATTTGTGTGTTGTGTGTGCATACATAGATACCTTGCAATAACATAGGTGCACCTCAGAAAATAAAAAAAGGAAAGCAAAGAGAAAGTTGGAGTTAGGGAGAAATGAGAAAAACAATGGTAGGGACCACTCAGAGGTGTCCCTGATAATCTTAAGTACTATCAGTGGCTGTTTCAATAAAACATACTTTATTGGTCTGTGTCCAGAAAAATGGCCAAACTTGTGTTTTGATCTATTTGCTTATGTCTGCCTTGTTTCTCTCTAGAAATATGTTTCATTTTTCAAATCTTTGCCTTTTGGTGTAAAAAGTCAATCTTCAATTTTGACCCATTAACATTTCCATGAAAAAAACCTTTTTATTCAGCTTTCTTCATTTGTCACATAATCTTTGATGTATGGATTTTTGAACTTTTAAAAAATCATTTCATGAATAAGATCAGAAAAGCTTTATACATGCATATGTATGTATGTATTTTGTTGGGAGGTAGAAAACCACCACTATGGAGTATTTCTTTTCTTAAGCATAGTTGAAAAGTTCACCAAAAAGGAGCTTTGTCCCAGGATAAAAGTCATTTTCAAGAGGATTTAGGTAATAAATCATGTGGAATTGTATTTTCAATACTTTATCATGAATAGCAATCAATCACTGGTTTCTTGATAGAGGGTTACTTTTTGTAATCAACTTACAGAGTTCATTACCCATTGAGTGTGAGTCCTTTAAAGGTGGAAGCAATGCACTTATTCCAGCAATATGATCATTGCTCAAAACTAATTTTTAAACTTCTGCCTTAAAACTAACTGCTTTTAAATGGAGCTTTAAAAAGTCTCAAAAATAAATCAGTTTCATTTATTTGATAAATTCATCTCGTTTTTATTCTATAATGTACATTTGTTTTTCAATTTGATCATTCATTGACTTGACTTTGAATAACTTCTGTTTGGTTCCAAAAATCAAGTCTACCTTTATGGAAAAATAATTTGCCACCAGAGGAGGATTCTCAAAAGAATATACTGCTACATTTTCTAAAAATAATTTAAGCTACATTATCATCAGAATAACCTCCCCTGGGGAGGTTACTTTGAGAGAGAGAATACTGAGAAGTGTTATTTGTGTTATTCTGACACAATACTATGATGTAACACAATAGAGTCATAGGAAAATAGATTTTATTAGGGACAAGCTACACTTGATGTTTTTCAAGTCAAATTTTACAAATAAAGAAACAGGCAACTTAGGCAACCTAAGTAAGTTACAGAAGGCTAGTTATATTCTCAGTTGGTGATGGAGGTTAGGGAGATCCAAGTCTTTTTTTTTTTTTTTTTTAATTTTAGGGCTTTAAAAAAAAAAAAACCCTATAATATAGTGAGCTGGATTGGCAAGTGGCTAGTAAAGTTCAATCTGCAGATGTGCTTCTATTAGCTGAAAATTTAAAAATACAATTGTAAATACCTTTAGGTAGGGGGAATAATTCTTCACTTCATATTAGCAACAGGTTTTAGTCATGTCTGAAACATATGGCCCTTGGGTTAAGTTGTTAGATTTAGCAAATGAAAGTTTGAATTTCTGATAACACTTAATTTTTCACTCTGAGTGTGCTCCAAATGTTGCATGGGATATACTCATACTCAAACTCTTCATCATGTATTTGAAATTAAAATGTAACTGGGTATCGTGTATTTTATTTGGCAAACATAGCTTTGGAGGATATGAAGCATATATACTGCCATTTTGAATCCAGTCTACCAGCCAGATGTGACAGAAGTATTTACTATTCACTAAACAGTTTTAGGTTCCCCCACATTTTGCAGCTTCCTTAAAATTAGGTAGAGCCATATGACTAGTTCTGGCCAGTGCTATGGTTGTAGAAGTGCTGTGTGTCAGTTGACTAATGCACTTAAAAGCCAAACACAATTCTCCAGGTCACTCATTCCCTGTTGCAGTGAACTAGAACCATGTGTTCAAGATGTTCTAGATGCAAGACACAGCAGCCTTGGATCCCTGAAGAAAAGTTGGATTGAAGGTACTCAGAAGAACTATGGGACGTACAGCATACTTTCTGTGTGTTGGAAACAATCCTTTATAAGTTAATCCACTGAAATTTTAGGGTTGGTTCGTTACTGCAGCTTGGCATAACCTATCCAGACTAACACACTGTATCATCATATGGATTAAATAAATTCTGTGAGTCTAAGTTTGTTGTTCCTGTTGTTTAATCTTCATGGAATTGCCATCAACTTATCAGATTTATTTGGAGGACTGAATGAGAATTACAGGTAAAAGTCTTCAGCATTCTGTCTGTTGCCTGGTAGGTTGCAGCAAATGAGACCAATATTTAATGATAACATGTCCATTATGAGTATGTTAATTATTATAGCAATCTTATGAAGTTGGTGTTATTATCTTTACCATTTTATAACTAAAGAAAACGAAGCTTGGAGTGGTTAAGAAAGTTACCCAACATCATCTCATAAAGCTCTTGTTAAAAATAGAAATAAGTCTCTATTCCAGAACAGTCTAACTCCAAAATCCCTATTTTCAAATCCATGCCACATACATATTTTACTGTGACATTAGAAGGCTGTTTCTGTGTCACTCATTCATTTTTAATACATATATTAATTCAGATGCAGTGGCTCACACCTGTAATCCCAGTTACTTGGGAGGCTGAAGCAGGATAAACCCTTGAGCCCAGGAGTTGGAGGCTGCAGTGAGCTATAATTATTGTACCACTGCACTCCAGCCTAGACAACAGAGGGAGACCCTGTCTCTTAAAAAACAAACAAACATTTATATAGATATAGATTGATTGTTGACCACATGAAATGTCATATGTGTTAGTATGTTTTTGGGATGTTAGAAAAGAATACCTGAGACTAGGTGATTTATAAAGAAAAGTGGTTTATTTTGGCTCATGGTTCAACTGGACTCTTGATGCACCCCTAGTGGAAATGTTCTCCTTTGGAAAGCAGAATCTCTAGATCCACAGAACTCAAAGATCTATGCTACAATAATAAAGGAACCTTAAATTTCAGTGAAGATCAATCTTTAGGGCATTTAAACAATTAGCAGCCAAGAAGAGAAGAAAAGGTTAGAAAAGGAGACCAAAAAGGAAGTGGTCAGTTATGAGGAGGGAAAAAAAGTGTGTAATGTTGCTGAAGCCAAAAGAAAAAAAATTTCAAGAAATAGGATTTGATCAATTATTATAAAATGCTGCTCCAGGAGAGGTACAATAAGTTAAGGACTGAGAATAGACTACTAGATTCAATAAGGATTAATTAACTTGGCTGGGTACAGTTGCTCACAACTATAATCCTAGCACTTTGGGAAGCTGAGGCAGGAAGAAGACTTGAGGCCTGGAATTCAAGACCAGCCTGGCCAACACAGTGAGACCCCCACCTCTACAAAAAAAAAAAAAATTAATTATCCAAGTATGGTGGTGTGCACCCGTAGTCCCCGTTACTTGGGAGGCTGAGGTAGGAGGATTTCTTGAGCTCAGGAGTTGGAGGTTGCAGTGAGCTATGATTGTGCCACTGCACTCCAGCTGAAGAAATTATGCTCAGGCACAGTGCTCATGCCTGTAATCCCACCACTCTCAGAGAAGGAGGGAGGGTTGTTTGAACCCAGGAGTTCAAGAGTAGCCTGGGCAACATAGCTAGGCCCTGTCTCTATTTAAAAAAAAAAAAAAGAATTGATGGCCTTGAAGAATGTATTTTCAGTGGAGTGGAGGTGATGAAAGACTAAAATAGAAGGAAAGAAAGTGAAGATGGTGAGTATGGATGCTTTTAAGATGTTTTTCTATAGATAGGATGGAGAGGTAAAGAAGGTACCTTAAAGGAAAAGGCACAAATGATTCCTTTTTAAGGTGGGAGTTATTACGGGAGTTATGATGGAAATAACCCAGTAGAGAGGAAATGACTAAAGCCATCTGATTCTTTTTTTTTGTCATAGGTGTCTAACAAGAAGTTCTCAGTAAATGCTATTTACTCTGATTATTTTATGCCACTTTTAAAATCAGACCTTGATCATTATAAAATTACCTGCCCCTTACCTTATTGATTTTTTTTATTTCTATCAAGTTTCCAAGTATGTTTTCAATATGCTTCAAATTTCAAATGTCTATGAATGTTGCTGTGAAAAATAAGAAACAGGAAAGTTTACTGTTTCTTATAACCATGTGAAAATAAAGTTACGTACATTGTTCTGGAGGGAAGGGGTTATGTAAGCCAGTTCATAACTGAATAAAAACCTGTTATCCTCCACCCCTCCCGTACAAATACTTCAGAAGTATGATAAGGTTTATTATTTGACTAGACTTTTGTCAATAGTCAATACTAGAATGCCCTGTGGATGTGTAGGGCCACCAAGTCAAAGAAATAAAAATACAAACAACCACAACATACAGACCAAAGAATAAGGTCAGTGGAACTGTTGCAGAGCATGAAGCCCAAGTTCAGTTCAGATAAAAACTCTCCCTGTTTAAAAGTAACTGTGCTGACTGGGTAACTAATCAAGATGCCTGGGATTAGACCTATTAGTTTAGTGAACCTAGGACAAAGACAAAGGCATAGCATGGCAAACAGTTTTGTTATTTTGAGCAAAAGAGAAAAAAGTGAACCTCTGGTGAAATTGTTCAATTTGTGTGTGAGGAAAAGCCACGGCTATAACCAATCAGAGCCTTCGGCCAAGTGAAAGATTACAGAGAATTATTGTCAGATGCTGGAATTTTCCTTCCAGAGAAATGACAACCCTGTACCTTGAAAATTTCAAGAGTAGTCTTCCAAAACCCCTATAAAATATTAAACTAATATACTTGCAATTTTAGTACAAATCAGGAAATGCAAAAATTACAGTACTCATAGTGATATTAACTGAGTTCACAAGGTGCACATCAGGACTTTTATTCCAAAGCAGCCCAGTTTGAGGAGTTAATATTTCTTTGGGGACTAAAATACTTGTATTTTCCATCTTCTCTGAATTAAGATTAGAAAATGAAAATGAGGGTTTACATACTGCATTTAAAATATAATTTCTTAGCATTGCCAAGATGTTTGGCTGACCTTTTATTTTCTATCAATATTTAAGGGAAAGTATTAAATAGAAAATCATCTTGAAACAAATTCAAAGACCATGTCATGTACTAGGGCTTTTATATGTTTTATATTTATAATGTAGTAATTTTATTTTGTGACTAGTTTCCATAACATGTTTCTATAAATTAAAAGGAGAAAAATATCTAATTTCTAAGGCAAATCTCCCAGTTTTTCATTTGTTATGTGAAAACAGTGAACAGAATCATGCAGATAATTTAACATTTAATTCACTTATTTTCCTCAGTAAAATTTTTCTCATGCTGTGTTTATGTTTTAAATTGCCCAAATATTTTATATTGGCCTAAACATTTTGAAAAATATTCATATTGATTTGAAAACTGATACAACACTTCTAAAAGTCATGATGGCATGTCTTGCCAATGTGAAATTGGACATAAAAATATCTTTGGCCAGGCACGGTGGTTTACGTCTGTAATCCCAGCACTTTGGGAAGCCGAGGCGGGTGGATCACAAGGTCACAAGATCGAAACCATCCTGGCTAACATGGTGAAACCCCGTCTCTACTAAAAATACAAAAAAATTATCCAGGCGTGGTGGCCAGCCCTTGTAGTCCCAGCTACTCGGGAGGCTGAGGCAGGAGAATGGCCTGAACCTGAGAGGCGGAGCTTGCAGTGAGGCGAGATCCCGCCGCTGCACTCCAGTCTGGGCGACAGAGCAAAACTCTGTCTCAAAAAACAAAACAAAACAAAACAAAATCTGTAAATCCTACATTTTTCAATCGAGGAAAAAAATACACTCATCTTAAGAAGTATAGCAATCAACCAATATGGTTGTATCATATGGGGTCAGTTTGAGGAGTTCTGTGCAGCTGGCCTCAGCATTATCCACTCAAGGGATGGATGAGGGGGGACTCTTGTCCCTCATTGTGTTAACTCGCTCACACTTTCAGGTTTGCGTGTGAGTCAAAATAGCTAAACAGTTTCCCACAGGCACTACAACAAAAATTCCCTGATGTAGAAAACAAGAAATTTTCACTGCAGTGGAGACATGGTGCTGTCACATCATACTATGCACAACTGGTTGTCATAGCAACAGCTGGGCTAGAAGTACATTAACAGGATGTGAGGTAGGGCACAAGAGGTGTCTCAACACCCTCACATGGCGAATTTTTAAAAAATAACATGGCATAACCATCAATAGATGTAGTTACCTGTAAATGAATAGTTAAGGTGACACAGGACCATGCAAGATTTGTCAAGGTGACTGTAAGTAAGAATACCTAATTCCAATCAAATGCTGATTGATTAAAGAAAAGACAAGCTATTCTGTACACTGCTGGTGGGAATATAAATTAGTTCAACCTCTGTGGAAAACTGTGGAGATTTCTCAAAGAACTAAAAATAGAACTACCATTCAACCCAGCCATCCTACTACTGGGTAGCCAGCCTAGGAAAGTAAATCATTATATAATATAGACATTGGCCAGGTGTGGTGGCTCATCCCTGTAATCCCAGCGCTTTGGGGGGCTGAAGTGAGAATCACCTGAGGTCACGGATTTGAGACCATCCTGGCCAACATGGTAAAATCCTGTCTCTACTAAAAATACAAAAATTAGCCAGGACTGGTGGCAGGCGCCTGTAATCCCAGCTACTCGGGAGGCTGAGGCAGGAGAATCGCTTGAACCTGGGAGGCGGAGGTTGAAGTGAGCCAAGTTTTAAGCAATAACCCCAACTCTGCTCACTGTTCTTCATCTCACACTACTCAAATTCAGCAAGGACCAGTATATAAACCATGGTTCAACTGTAAAAATTCAAAGAACGGAGGTTGGAGTGAACCTGGATTGCACCATTGCACTCCAGTGTGGGCGGCCGAGCCAGAACATGTCGAAAGAAAGAAAAGAAAGAAAAGAAAAGAAAAGAAAAGAAAGAAAGGAAGAAAGAAAGAAAGAAAGAAAGAAAGAAAGAGAAAGAAAAGAAAGGAAGGAAGGAAGAAGGAAGGAAGGAAGGAGGAAGGAAGGAAGGAAGGAAAGGAAGGAAGGAAGGAAGGAAGGAAGGAAGGAAGGAGAAAGAAAAGGTATAGCTAAAGAATATATCCCATGTTTTCAGTCATGCATATGGGGTCTAGTAAGAGGGAGGCAAAAGTACTATAGAAGCTTGTGTACCTTCAGTATAGTTACAAAACATCACTTCCTGATAAACTAGTCAAATATCCAGTCTATTTAACAGCATGGCCCTTAGTGAAGAGGGGTGCCAGACAATTATAGCTGAAAGACATAAACTAGAAATATCATCTAACTAACTTTACCTACTATGCTTCCTGTTCACCAAACAGCCTTGTGATTCTACTGAGGCTTCCTTATAAATTTGTGTGCATGGACTAAATGTCCTAATTTTTACAATGTGTAATTATTTTCTTTATGGTCATATATATTATTGTTAATTTTTAAAGTTGGACCACGGTTTATATACTGGTCCTTTGCGAATTTGAGTAGTGTGAGATAAAGACGACTGAGCAGAGTTGGGGTTATTGCTTAAAAATATATCAAGCATGGCTGTAACAAAGAAACCAAGATGGTATGACAAGAAGAGGGTTACATTAAGTTCTGGTAGGAAAAGGATGTAGTGAAAGTTTCTAGTGGAACAACAAATAGCTTGGAAGGAGCAGAAAGCGTAAAGAGTGTGCTGACTCTTCTTCCTGGCTCTGTGGGCAAAGAGAAGGAGTTTAGGAGATAGTGTGGCTTTCAATTAAAGGGAGATAGAATGTTTGTGAAAAGGTTCAAGACTATGCTTGGTTATTTTGACAGTGAAAAGGGCTCTACGAAAGATTGCAGACCAAGTTATCCTAAATTTTCAATTGTAATGTGGGGTAATGATGCCTTCTACTTTAGCAAAGTCGCTTCTCCAGGTTGGTGGTTTGGTTTGATTCATTACCAAAAGTCTTTGAAGATGAGTAATACAGGTGATTGCAAAGTATTTGGTAAACATAAATTAATATAAAACTCAACATTAGCAACTTTCCAGGGAATGTCTCTGAAGTAAGTGGTGTGTTTTGTGTAAAATTTCATAGAGTGGTTTCTTAATACATTAAAATGTTTTTCTCTTATTACCGATGCTTTCATAGTTGGCTTGATTCACTTGATATCGATGATCTACACTATAATACAATTTAAGCAGAGAAACTTAATACAGTCTGAATTAGGAACCACAGCTTCACTGGGACTTAATGTATCATGTTGCAGCATAACATTCTAATACGCATAATTTCCTATATCTTGCATTGACTTTGGAGAGTACTTAAATATTCAGCCCAATTCTCTTTTAAGCTTCAGAATACAGTTAACAATGTAATGTCCTGCATGTAGAAGGTAGAAAAGCTCCCCTCCATACCCATATTCTGCAGCAGAGCCAGAAAATGAAGCAACAACTATGTGAAAATCACTCTTGCAAAATTATATCCAGCATATTTTGATAAGACACAAAAGGAAGAAGAAGCAACGTTTTTTGACTGTCTACTATGTGAGAGCCCTATTAGTAGTATTTTAATATACTTCAATCATCAAAATATATCTGCAAGTGTAGATATTTATTATTCTTATTTCACTTTTGAGGAAAGTAAGCTCAGAGATGTTGCCAAAGTTAGCACATCTGTGATGGAAGTGGGAATGGAATACAGTTCTGTCTTCAATCTGTTCATATACTTGAATCTTCCTAAAATGTACAAAGGCAGGAGAGATCTGTCTGAGAATCCCATAATGGGCATTTTAAAAGCATTATTTCTTCATCAGACAATTTCAGTGCTGTCGAAGTAGACATGCATTTAAGAAAGGACAAAATCTACACAGCTCCCTTAAAGGCACGAAGAGTGTTATCAGATCAATCTTTGCTTTCTTGCTTGCTTTTTTTTCTTCATAATAAAGTATCAAGCAACAGTCGTTGCTTTCTTACTGACAATAGTTATGGTTTCAGGACCCAAGCTCTAATATGTTCCCTGACTATAAACTCCTGAGTGCCAGAGGCCATGACCTTGACTTCCCATATCCAATTTATTTCTGGCTTCAAAAAAATCATGCTCAGAGTCAAGCCATGGTAATATGTAACACATTATGTTTCAGTTGGTGAATTTTTGCTTCCTTTACACACTGAAGACTCAAGCACCAAATTGTTTCAATTATTTAAAAAATAAACCAATGCTCAGGTTAGTACAGTTTTTTATTTATTTGATACAAGTAAATGGAGAAACTGCTGGCAGTTGCTCACTTCGACAGTGAATAGGGTTTGGCTTGTTGACTGAGTGGCGAAGGATTTGGATATGAATATTTTCAATTGGCAGTAAGGAGGAGAAAGAATTCTCTATTTTCTTTTTGACATTGTGAGTATAAGGAATGCTTTGTGCTGTTATCCTGACAACCTTACAAATCAAAATAAGAAAGAAATGGTAACCTACAGCTTTCAGTGGAAGATAATAAGTGGGGGAAAAGACAAGTATATTTTCATTCTCAAAAGGGTAAAATCTGTCAGTAGGAGGAAGAGGAACTCTCACTTTGAGGTTAAAGTATAAAATATTAACTTCGTATAGCTTCACATGCAGACAGATTAGCATTCATACTAACTTCATGAGGGAGTTAATAAATACAGGTGAAAATGAAGATAACAACTTCAAATAAATAATTGAACAGTCACTTTATAAAGGGGTGTTTTGTATGCAGCCTCCAGAACAGCCCCTAGTGGTTCCTGACTCTTGGTATTCTCATTCTTGTGTAATCCCCTTCTATGGAGTGTGGGTTAGACTTACTTTCTTTGAATGAATAAAATAAGGTAGAACTAATGGTGTGTGTCATAAAAGGAAGTATATTCTTTCTCTCTCTCTCCTTCCCTGTCTCTCTCTCTTTCTCTCACTCTCTTTTTGTCTCTAAGATCATTTACTCTGGGGGAAGCCAGCTGCCTGGTCATAAGCAATCCTATGCAGAGGCCCATGAATTTAGAAACTGAGGCCTCTTGCCCGACAGCCATATGAGTGATCTCAGAAGTGGATCCTCCAGGCCCATTCAAGCCTTTGGATGACTGCAGTCCCAATTGACAGTTTGACTATAGACTCATGACAGACTGAACCAGATCCACACAACTAAGCTGTTCCCAGATTTCTGATCCTGGGAAATTGTGTAAGAAAAATATTTGCTGTTTTAAGCCACTAAATTTGGGGATTAATTTGTTGTACAGCAATAGGTAACTAAAACAAAAGGGGAGGAGTCACAACATGCCAGCCCATCCTGGAAAGGAGAGCCAGGGATTCACTTCAGTGAGAGGACTAAATAGAAACATACTATGTTTAAGTAGATCACTTAAAGTCAGTCTTAATAGCAGCATGTCAAGCCTGCATGATCGGAGAGCCAGTAAAATTGGCACACTTTAGAAGATACCTAAGTATTTAATCTTAAAGGCTGCATGGACACAACTAGTGAGAAGCTAAAATTACCTTACAAATTGGAAGCCTCCATAAGACAGTCAATGTGGAAGTTGTTACAGTTATCAGCATTCAATCAGTTAAATATGCATCGTCACCCTCTAGAAATATTTTTAAATGGATAAACTGACACAGGCCAGCATATAAAAGGATGTAACTCCAGATTCCAGAAGTATGTTTCTCTTCTTCCTCATCATTCTCTCGGCCACCATCTTAGTTTGAGCTCTCAGCACATCATGTCTAGCCATTAATTGCTACCAGGTTGTTTCTCATTCTTTAGTCTTGTCTCCTAGCTAGACTGTAGGCTACTTAAGGAAAGGATCATGTCTCCTTCAATAATCTCCTCCAACCACAAGTTATTCTTATTTGAAATGTGAGTCTATATGGACTTATTTCTGTATACCTTCTCTGAAGCCACAAGAATTTTGGATCACCATGCACGAATCATTTCAAGTTGCCACTGTCTTATCCCTAGTGAGATTCAGGATAGTCTGGATTATTTGCTTCTACCCTCTTCTGCCTCTCTAGACTATTAGCTATGTTCTCTCCAGTTCTTGTGGAGATGTATTATCATTTTCTTAATGCTGTGAATATTACCATGTGGTGCAAGTAATGGTACTAGGTGTTGGAAAGACGTGCTGCCATGGAACAGACAGACATGGATTCTGCATTCTGGTTATTTTCTACTCACATAGTCTGTACAGTTCTAGGAAAAAAGGTAATTGAACAATAGTACGCTTAAGCTGTGGCATCTTCCGGGATTATTCGAAGGAACTATCAGTGACGTGTCATGATATTGCCCAATGGAGGATCTATTTTTTTATCTGACACTATGCAGTAGGTAATATTCCTTACTAAAGAAGATTCCATAGGACTTTCTTATACAGAATGCTTTTCAAAATAGAAAAATGCACTCACATAAAAGGATTCAAAGCACAAAAATGCTGGAGAGACAGAAATGCAATACCTTAAAAACAGGCAGATAGCAGTTGTCACAGTATATTGAAGGGAGGTAAGACCTTAGAAAATAACTTCTAAAACTTTGGTCTTTAAAAATTTTCATTTGAGGCCGGGTGCGGTGGCTCAAGCCTGTAATCCCAGCACTTTGGGAGGCCGAGACGGGCGGATCATGAGGTCAGGAGATCGAGACCATCCTGGCTAACACGGTGAAACCCCATCTCTACTAAAAAAAAAAAAATACAAAAACTAGCCGGGCGAGGTAGCGGGCGCCTGTAGTCCCAGCTACTCCGGGAGGCTGAGGCAGGAGAATGGCGTGAACCCAGGAGGCGGAGCTTGCAGTGAGCTGAGATCCGGCCACTGCACTCCAGCCTGGGCGACAGAGCGAGACTCCGTCTCAAAAAAAAAAAAAAAAAAAAAAAATTCATTTGAACAAGTGGATATATAAAGCATATTTTAAAAAGACCTTAATACATATCTTAAATATGATTCGCCACAATTTTGTAAAATTACTCTTTCTAATTCATTAGGTGTCCATTTAAAGTAATTTCTTCCAGCAGTCCCTCCCTTGCAGCTGAATAGTTGTTTTTTAAACACAATTTAGAGTAATGCCATAATTAATGATCTATTTCCACCAATAAATTCTGGGCTTTCAATGACAGCAGTGACGTTTCTTGATTAAATGTGTACTGCCAATTCCTATCACAGTGCCCCACACGTGAAAAGTCGCCTAAAAATATTTGTGGAATGAATGAAGGAGTAAGTAAATGGAGGTAAAAAGGGGTTATCAAACAATTATAACAACCACCAGCCCAGTTATTACATACACGATTTCTTTAAAAAGATAAAACACCTGAAAGAAATGAAATCTGAACGTAGGGCTATTCGAGCTTGTCTGATGATAAATAATTCACTAGGAGCACAAGCATTCATTCATTCTTTTTCATTCATTTCTTCATTTATTACCTTTCTCCTTCATATTCATCAAAGCCAGATTTTTCCTCTCCTGTTTGTCCTCTGGAATCTTCCTTGGGGACTCTCTCTAGGTTTGACCCTGGCAGAGAGACAGTATTTCTAGAACTCACTCCCTTTCTTATCTTTTGCTCTGAAGAGTCTGATATTAAACAGCCCAGCTTGTTCATTCATAACAGGCTGAAATGTTTGAACTTTATTCTGCCAGCAATAGCAATCACAAAAGATGTATGAGCCAAAAAGTGACTTGTGAAGCAGGGTTCATGAAGATTCTTCTGCTGACAGTGATTGGAATTGCTTTTTCTCTGACGGTCTGGTGTTGAACAGCCATAGTTTTTCAGAGGAAGGCTGTGAACTGAATGTTAAAGGGTGAGGAGCAATACAATGTCTGTACTTGGTTCCAAGTGGGTGTCACTGGTATGAGTTCAGTGAAGGGAGATGATGTGGGATGGCAGCTCAAGGACCTCAGTGATGAAGGAAGACATAAGTTATCATGGGCACAGGGCAGTGGCTCACACCTTTAATCACAGCATTTTGGGAGGCCAAGGTGGGAGGAATGCTTGAGCCCAGGAGTTGTACACTAGCCTGGGAACATGGGAAAATCCTGTCTCTACAAAAAAAGAAAAAATTAAAAATTTAGCCAGGTTTGATGGCACAGACCTGTAGTCCCAGCTACTTGGGAGACTGAGGTAGAGGATGGCTTGAGCCTGGGACGTGAAAGGTTGCAGTGAGCCATGATTGTGCTGCTGCACTCCACCCTGGGTAACAGAGTGAGACCCTGTATCAAAACAAAACAAAACAAAACAAAACAAAAAATAAGTTATCTTTGAAGACCAGAAGGATTAGATAAGTAAGAATGTATATGACTTGTTTACAGAAAAACATAGACGACAGCTTGGTTGTAGCCGTGGTTCTCAATCTTAACTTCAGAATTACTTTAGGAGCTCAGTAAAATGAAAATTCATGTGATCTGTCAAATGCCCTCCAGCCAAAGCCCACCAGGAACGTATCTGTAGTTGAAGGATTAATTACAAAGAGAAAGATTACACACCGTGGATAACCCATGGAGTGTCTCCGTAAAAAAAAAAAAAAAAAAAAGACACTCCATGGATAACCCATAGGGTCTCCGTTAAAAAGGATTTGGAATTGTGCTAGGTGAACTTGAGGAGAGTCCAAGGAAGCAGGCTTTTGCTCTGGATTAGGTGCTGTCACGAAGCAGAGGCACTTCTATGATTATCTTAATAATTTTTATCTAGAAGGTGGGACAAACCAAAGAATGCTAAAACTGTAGTTGGCAAAGAAGCAACAGGCAGTCATACTCGCCAGGATGGGGGATATTTGTCTGTTCTTCTGGTTTGCACAATGTTCTTGTTTTTGTCTGTGTTTCTTCTTGATTACAGATTGGTCATCATGATCACCAAACAACCTTGTCTAAAGTTGGCATTCTGTGAAATTACTTGTGTTTAACAGAAGTACATCATGGCCTCACTACGAAGCCCAGCCAGCTCCTGGATGTCAGAGACTACTTTCCAATTTCTCAGACATAGCGCAAGATAGTGATTCACTGGCAGACAAGAAATCTGTATCTCTAATAAGATACCTATGTGATTCTGATTGAAGGAATCTAAGACCATGCTTTAATAACTATTCCTATGGTAAGAAGTAGGGCTGAAAATGGAGGAGCAGATTGTAAAGATCCTTAAAACACAGACTAATAGGTTTGAACATAATTCTGCCAGCAATAACAACAATTAACAGCATATGAGCCAAGAAGAACATTGCCAAGTAGGGTTCAGAAAGAGTTTCCTGTTGGTAACAAATAGAAAGGTTAGATACTATCTAAGGATGGGGGTGAGCCTGGGGACAAGCAGGGAGAATAGAAGCAGATAAACCACCAGCTAGGAAACTCCTGCAAGGGACCAGGCCTGACAAGACATGAGTTAGATTAAAACATTGCCAGTGGGAATGGAAAGAAAGTATTGAATGTGAAAGATATTAAGTAAGAATCTGAAATCCATTCAAGGGCAGGGATTTATGTTGATAAATTCTTAGCTCCCAGCCCTGTGCTTGGGGACACAATGAGCATCCAGTAAATATTTAAGAACTAAATCAATTAACCAACTAATTGGATTATGTAACTGACATGATGTGGGGGAAGAGGAAGAAGGAAAAATCAGGAGTGATTTAGGGAGGGTTAGGAAGGGAAAATTATTTCAGAAAAAGGAGCATCCACTTTAGTCAAGTTTAATCTCTGTAATGGTGAAATATTCTAGCCAGAAGTTACCGATGTGGGTTTGGAATTTGAATTTAAGGGAGAGGTTAAGGGGCTGGACACGGTGGCTCATGCCTGTAATCCCAGCACTTTGAGAGGCTGAGGCCAGCAGATCACTTGAGGTTGGGAGTCTGAGACCAGCCTGGCCAACATGGTGAAACCATGTCTCTACTAAAAATACAAAAATTAGCCGGCATGATGGCGTTCTACTCGAGAAGCTGAAGCATGAGAATCGCTTGAACTCAGGAGGCAGAGGTTGCAGTGAGCCGAGATCATGCCATTGCACTCCAGCCTGGATGACAGTGAGAGTCTGTCTCAAAAAAAAAAAGAAGCCAGGCGCGGTGGCTCATGCCTGTAATCCCAGCACTTTGGGAGGCCGAGACGAGTGGATCACGAGGTCAGGAAATTGAGACCATCCTGGCTAACACGGTGAAACCCCGTCTCTGCTAAAACTCCAAAAAAAAAAAAAAAAAAATTAGCAGGGCATGGTGGTGGGTGTCTGTAGTCCCAGCTACACTGGAGGCTGAGGCAGGAGAATGGCGTGAACCCGGGAGGCGGAGGTTGCAGTGAGCTGAGATGGTGCCACTGCCCTCCAGCCTAGGTGACAGAGAGAGACTCTGTCTCAAAAAAAAAAAAAAAAAGAGAGAGAGAGAGAAAGAGAGGCTAAGGTAGGTGTTGCAGGATAAATAAGTGGGTAGATTGAAGTCATTGGACCAAATAGAATTTCCAAGAGTGGGTAGGTGAAGAAAGAATGGAAGACAGGGTCAGCCTCCCACTGATTTGCCATGGCAATTCTTGTTTTCTACTTTAGAAGATGAGTTGACATCAGGGGAAATGAATTATGACTCTTTCAGGAATACAACGTGGGTCTTCTGAGAATGGTTTCTGGAGTCATCAGATTCTCACTGTCGTCCAGGCTAACACGGTGAAACCCCATCTCTACTAAAAAAAAAAAAAAAAGAGTTTCCAGGACACCTCTGCCCCACTCAAGCTGTAACTTTTCCTGTGTTTAACCTAAGTTGAAATTTTCTCATCTGTAAAAAGCTGGTGATAAAAGTAAAGCAAGCTCTTAAAGATAGGCCCAGAAATAAAAATAAAAAAATACAAACCTCACATGGCAATGTCTGAGTGATGGCACGCAGTAAGAATGGTGAAGCTTCAGTTAGCTGATTAAGATATATTAGTTTTCTCAAAACATCATCTCTTAAGTAGGAATGGCCATCCGCGGTGACTTTAACCTTCCATATCATAGGACAACAACTATGAATTTAGGCTTATCCAGTTGTTGCCGAAAGAATGGCATTCCCAGAGCACTTTCAGAAACTGAGTATGTAGAAAATAAGAGGGAACACTCTTATCTTGACCAGACAATACTATACCCAATCACTAATAGGATTGTTAAATAAAAGTAAATATATTTGAGATAGCTCTTGCCCGATCAGTTTTGTAAAAATGTATTTTCAGATAGCTCATTTAAAGCATCTGCCTTTCTCATTGAAATCTAACCAAAAGGTGGCGGTATTCTATACAAATGCTAACTAGTCCCTTAACTGTTACCTGTATGTTTTGTAAAACAAATATCACAATAGCATACATTGAGAATTAAATTGCTAAAGACAGCCCCACCCCACAAAAAAAAAAAAAAAAAAAGCGTTACCAGGCTTCATTGAGAAAAATTGAGATTTGCAAGAAAAGATTAAAATGCAATACAGAACACAACCCAGCCCAGTGTGTTAGAGTACTTGTCTACCCACCAAGATTCCTATGATACACCAGATGTCAGAGAGACAGGGCATACCACATCATTTCCACGCTTAATACATACACAGCCTTCTTCTTGCTTATCACACTGTCCATCTGAACAGTCTAAAATTTATTAGGGCTTCTTTTTTTTTTTTTTTTTTTTTGAGATGGAGTCTCGCTCTGTCGCCCAGGCTGGAGTGCAGTGGCCGGATCTCAGCTCATTGCAAGCTCCGCCTCCGGGTTTACGCCATTCTCTCGCCTCAGCCTCCCGAGTAGCTGGGACTACAGGCGCCCGCCATCTCGCCCGGCTAATTTTTTGTATTTTTTTAGTAGAGACGGGGTTTCACAGTGTTAGCCAGGATGGTCTCGATCTCCTGACCTCGTGATCCGCCCGTCTCGGCCTCCCAAAGTGCTGGGATTACAGGCTTGAGCCACCGCGCCCGGCCAGGGCTTCTTCTTTAGACAAATCTTTATTCCCCAGGCTTCTTCCCAGGGTGGCCCTCCAGCTTATCACAACAGTCTGTGTGATCTGTGGGGAAAAAGCACTGGCCTGTTTCTTTTTTTGCTTTGTTTTTGTTTTTGTTTTTTTTCTTGAAATGGAGTCTCCCTCTGTCGCCAAGGCTGGAGTGCAGTGGCGCGATCTCGGCTTACTGCAACCTCCGCCTCCTGGGTTCAAGTGATTCTCCTGCCTCAGGCTCCTGAGTAGCTGGGACTACAGGTGCCTGCCATCACGCCCGGCTAATTTTTGTGTTTTTAGTAGAGAAGGTGTTTCACCATATTGGCCCGGCTGGTCTTGAACTCCTGACCTTGTGATCCACCTGCCTCGGCCTCCCAAAGTGCTGTGATTACAGGCCTGAGCCACCATGCCCAGCCTGGTCTCCTTTTTAAGATGTCCAAGTTTTAGGCTGGGTGCAGTGGCTCACATCTGTAATCCCAACACTTTGGGAGGCTGAGGCCAGCAGATGGTTTGAGCTAAGGAGTTACAGACCAGCCTAGGCAACATGGTGAAATCCCATCTCTACTAAAAAATACAAAAATAGCCAGGTGTGGTGGCACTGCCTGTGGTCCCAGCAACTGGGGAGTCTGGGGTGGGAGAATCACTTGAACTCAGGAGGCAGAGGTCACAGTGAGCCAAGATCATGCCACTGCACTCCAGCCTGGGCAACACAGTGAGAGCCCGTCTCAAAAAAAATTTTTTTTTTCTAGGTTTTAATTCAAGTTGCATCCTAATCAGAAAAATGGAAGAAACAAACATTAATTGAGCATCTACCATGCACTAAGATATTTGTAATCTTGCTTAAGTGGTAAAGGAGACCCAATAGGGTAAATATTCTTAATCCCACCTGATAGATAAGGAAAACTGAGGCTCAGAGAAACTAAATAACTTATCCAAGCCCATGGACTAGTAACTAGGATATAAACATTTAAACCAACTTTGAAGTTCTCAGTTCTTTCAATTATATAAACTTCTATGGCTACATACTATTTATATTTCTTGATTGTTTGATATTATAATGGGAGGGGGGAGCTACTACAATTTACAAACAATTTTTAGGGTGTCAGGGGATATTTTTGTAAAGATAACCTTAGTAGTTCACAGCATAAGTTAGATGTAAAGTATAAAGATCTGGAAGTATATCTTCTAGTGAGTGTATTTTACTTAGATTGAATAAAGTAGCTATATTGTGACATTGTTCAGTTTTATACTCAAAGCTTAATGTGGGAGAAAAACACTGAATTACAACATATGATCAGTATCCATACCTTATTTTTATGCATTATCCTACATTTTTTTCCCCCAAGGGTCTGCATTTTCCAATGTTGTTTAAGAGTTTTAGATTCCCTAGTATTATGTTTTTCCAGCCCAAGTCTTCGACAATCTCAGTCAAAATTCAATTGATGTCGTGAGTTGATTTTTTTTTCCTTTTTGTTGAAACAGTCTATTTCTCTGGAATATTTTAAGGATGTTACCATTTCCTGCTGGGTGGGACATTTTTTGGCTATGCTGTTTGCTTAAACTATGAAGCCATTTCAAGTAGACGTGTTTTATCATCCTTTTTTCCTCTTTAGAGGAACCTCCCTGTAATTTAAGGTTGTTAATAACCTCACCAAAGTGACATTTTCTAATATTGATTTATTTTTCTCATTGGAAACACAGAATGAAGAACAGTGATTTTTCAGCAGTAATTCTAATTCTAACCTATTTAAAAACCACAATGAATTGTTGACTACTCTCTCAATGAAACGATGCCATTTACTATTATTTATTTATTTCTGAAATGATATTATTAAAGGGAGTTCTTTTAAACATAAATATAAAGCAAATAATTTTGAAAATACATGAGAGAAAGAGCTAATAATAAATAATGCTAATAGTGTCTTAAAATAGAGCTTATCCATTTTGAGGGTTGAAAACCAAAACGTATGTCCTGAGGTTGCTTTTGGAGAGCAAAAGGCATTGGTATTAAAACACTTCCACAAGTATTTAGGGCCTGCACATTATTATTTTCCCCATTGTTATTAGCAAGACACTTTATTCACACAAAAAAGAATGTGGTGTGTTTTCTCATTTATATGTCATCATATAATCAAATCTAGTGACATGCTCTTTGGGAACTTACCAATGCAAGAGAATAAAAATGACAACAACTGCATTAGGCCAACAAATACAGTGAATCATTAAAGGTGGAGGAAAGAATGGACATCTTTTCCCTCTCACAGATGTAAACTTGAATGCTGTTTTATAAGTTATTTCAATATTTTCTGCTCCACTGAGAGATTTTTCTATTTTGAAATTGCCTTGAAAGGGTATCCTGACATATTAATACATTACCCTTAGCTGCATTCCAGCATGATGCTAACAAAAGCCAACTAAACCTTCTTCCATCATACTCTTGCTCCAGCCACTGTCCTAATGTAATCCTTTGTTCTAGACCCCATTGGCTTAAAGTGTGTGGGAGGATCAGGGACCCTGGGAAAACAAGTCACAAAGCATGTTATACTGATGAGAGCAAGCACCGCCCTCTCACACCTTGCAACGTATTCCTTATTTCCCAAAATTATAGGGAAAGTTCTAGAAAGTACTGGACTGGTAGTCAGGAAACTGAAGTTCTAGTACTAACTCCATTTCTAACTTATTAGGCAATCCTTGGCCTCCCTTAGTCTTAACTTCCCAATGAGTAAAATGAAAGAATTTTAGGTTAGTCTGTAAGACGTCTTCTAGATGTAAGGGTTTTAACAAGGCTGATAAAAATCTGTATTTAATGACATAATCCAATTGGAATAACTATAAATTTTCTAGGTAAAACACTGAGCACTAGCAAGGGGACTGCACTCATCTGCTGAGTGATGTTTTGAAGCTCTCTGAACTGTATTACCCTTCCCAAATATCAGAGCATCATACAATATATTTTAACCTATGAGCACACATGCCATGAGAATGAGTAAAATTCCCAGTTACAAAACTACTTAGAGCTCTTTGGAAATAATCTTCAGTGAACATACAATGTATAGCTAGCTAACTATTAGAATGCTTAAATATGTATTCTAACAAAACATGCTAAGAGAGCTACCGGTCTGAAAGAAGAAAAAAAATTAAGTGAAAAACAATTTTATTTTCTTTTAGAGAAGCCCCAAATGTTTATCTCATCTATTATGAAATTAATTTTTTAAAGGACTTTGTTTTATCTATTTCTTATTTTTAAAGAGTCTTTTACAGAGCAGTTGTACGTTCACAACAAAATGAAGAGGAAGATACAGAGATCTCCTATACAAATTCCCCTACTTCCTTGCCTCCACTTAAGCACCGTATCCCACATTATCATCATCCCACACCAGGCTGGCATTTGTCACAACTGATGAACCTACATTGACACACCACAATCACCCAAAGTCCCAGGATTCACTCTCATACATTCTATGGAAAAATGTCTAATGATATGTATCCATCGTTATAGTATCCCACAGAGTATCTTCACTGCTCTAAAAATACTCTGTGCTCCACCTAGTCATCCCTCCCGCCTCTTCCAAACTCTGGCACCACTGATCTTTTTACTGTCTTCATAGTTTTGCCTTTTTCAAAAGGTCATGTAGTTGGAATCATACAGTATGCAACCTTTTCAGCTTGGCTTCTTTCACTTAGTAACATGCGTTTCAGTTTCCTTCAGTCTTTTCATGGTTTGATAGTTCATTTCTTTTTAGTGCTGAATACTATTCTGTTGTCTGGATGTACCATAGATTACTGATTACTTATCTAATCACCTACTGAAGGACATCTTGGTTGTTTCCATGTTTTGGCGATTTTGAATAAATCTACTATAAATATTTGTGTAAAGATTCTTGTGTGGGCATAACTTTTCAACTCCTTTGGGTAAATACCAAGGATTGTGATCATTAGCTCATATGGTAAAGTTTGTTTAGTAAGAAACCATCAAATTTTCTTCCAAAGTGGCTCCACCATTTTGTATTCCCACCAGCAATAAATGAGAATTCCTGTTCCTCCACTGGCCAATATTTGGTGTCATTGGTATTCTGGATTTTGGCCATATCAATAGATGTGTAGTGTTACCTCATTCTTAAGTTTCCATTTCCCTAATGACATGTAATGTGGAGCATCTTTTCATATGCTTACTTGCTATCTGTATGGCTTCTTTGATGATGTGTCTGTTAAGGTCTTTGGTCCATTTTAAAATCAGGTTGTTTATTTTCTTATTGTTGAATTTCAAGAGTTCTTTGTGCATTTTGGGTAACAGTCCTTTATCAGATGTATCTTTTACAAATATTTTCTTCCATTCAGTGACTTGTCTTCTCATGTTCTTGACATTGTCTTCCACAGAGCAGAAGTTTTGAATTTTACTGAAATCTGTCTTATCAATTATTTCTTTCATGGATTGTGCCTTAGGTGTTGTATTTAAAAACTCATTGTCATACCCCAAGTCATCTAAGTTTTCTCCAATTTGATTTTCTAGGAGTTTGGTAGTTTTGCATTTTACATTTAGGTCTGTTACCCTCTGTCATCTATTCTGAAGATTAAGAATAGGAAATATCACCTTATATTCAATAAATTTAACAACTATGAAGGAGAGGCAGAGATTAGAGAGGAAACAAAAGATGAAATGGGGAGAAGGAAAAATGAGGCAGATAAAGACATCCCCTAAGCTAGAGAAAGAGGCAGAGAAACCACAAACAGATTGGCAAGGGAAGCATCAGAAAGACCCCCTACAAAGTTGGTACGTGGAAAGGCAAAGGCAGACTGGTATTCCACAAATGGAACACGAGTCGTTCTAAGAGAAAGGTGTTCATGGAGAAATAGCTTGGTCAATGGCCTTTAATGAAACAGATAGAGTTCATGAACATACTAGCCTGTTTTGTTTGTTTGTTTTTTCTTTTCTTTTTCTCTTCTAGTTGATTCGTCAGGTTTGTTGTTTGACACTCCTTAGCGGATTTCGACTTCCATGGCCACTGTCCTGCTCATACTAGCTAGTTTTAAGCAATGACAGACATGGAAATGATAACTTCTTGGTACTTACTTCTGGGCCGACTGAAGAGGAACTGAAGACAGAATCATAGAATCCCCGATGTTATGTCAGTTAACAAAGATTAGCTTCTTTAATGAGTATCCTTGTTATTGTAAAATGACAGGAACTAACTAGAAGTTTATATATCCCTCCTCCAGAAAAAGAGTGAGAAAAACCCAGGACAACAAACAATGTTTACAAAGTATTTTGTTCTCCGTGGGAAAAATAAATAATTTACAAATTTTTATGGAAGTAATTTGTTTATGATTTTAAAATATATACAACTGTCAACATCAATCTCTTTTATATTATTAACTTAGAATTTTTAAATATTTAGGTATTGTTCATTTTTTAGCTGTTATAGATGACAACATAACTGTTACTTTTTAAAAAAGATCTTTATCAGTTGGAGATGTAGATATTTATGAGTGAAATTACATGATTTACTTTAATAAAATCTGGTAAAAAATTTGTGCAGGGTATATAGATAAAACAAGTGCCAAAATATTGATAATTGAGGAACTGGGAGGTGGGTACATAAAGGCTCATTTCATTATTCTCTTTAATTTTGTGTATGTTTGAAAATTTTCCATAACAAAAAGTTAAATTATTTTTCTTTTAACTGCTTCAATTACATATAAAATATTTCACTGTGTTTAGAAGTGGCTCAAATGAATGCAGAATCTCAGTTTCACAGTATCATGAAAGAATCTTAGGTAATTTTTGTTACAGAAGTTTCTTTGATTCCTACTTTTTTGTGGTGATTTCTATGACTTTATTTTTCATCATCCAAGTTTTATTTTCAGAACAGCTCAACTGTGTTTTTGTAAATTTCCACTTCAGAAACACAGGAAATCCTAAGAGATGGATGAGAACCAGGTACTGAGTGTATGGTTTTTCATTGTGTTTTATTTAACCTAAGTACCAAATTCTAAAAGCAGAAGTGGAAGTGTCTTTATGCCCTGGTTAAAGATGTCTCAATTGTTCCATGAGAAACCTGGAGAAAGAGCTGGATTTGGAAGCCTTGCTTTGGCTATCACCTGAGACTGGTATCCTAAGAGTGCAGTGCTAAGTCTCCTGGAGAAGAATGCTTGTCTCTTACTCACACACTGCTTTATTTGCAAGTTGAAGTCTCAGAGGAGACTGCCTGTCTACCCAGCTGCAGAATGTGTATGCAATGATTGCATCTGTTGACATGGAAACTGAAATATAACCGATAAACTACACACCCCAAACAGATTAAAATTGACTTGGGAAAACTATGTAGGGTTATTACAAAATTTATGATAAACCATCTTTTTGCTGCACCTCCCTCTATTTAAAATGATAGCCTATGAAGTAAAATTTTTGTAGAAATCATTCTCCCTAACAGAGATTGATGGTGGTAGCCAGATTATTGCTGAATCAATCCTTAAAGTGGCATAAAATAGCTGCACACTACAGCAGATGGATGAATGATAGAAAAACACATATGCTAAACATATATGTATAAGGCTACTGACACATTTATGAAAAGTTATAAGTCCACATAATCTAGGCCCAAATATGTTTGAACATGATAAAAATACAACTGATTTGTTTTAACATGATTTACTATTTCAGATACATGTATCTACTGTCTTGTTTAATTATATCAACCTAAACATAACAATAGCTATTACTTATTCAGCACTTACTATTTGTGGTAAGCTATGTTAAGCTTATTTTATTTAATTCCTGCTATAATTCAATAACTGGAGCCTTTTATTTTTACCCCCACAGTAGATGAGAACTGATCTCAAAGAAGCAAGATATCCTGGTCTATAATAGTATGGGATGTGAACCTTGGTCTGAGTAGCTTTAAACTTTAGTTGTATAAACCTCACTTTATTGACTCTCATTTTTACTATGATGAAAAAAGCTTATTATAACACTGGTAGCCTGTAATGGTGGTATTAGGAGAACTTCCAATGACATGCTTATATAAAAGGTCTCTACTATACCCAGCTTAAATTTAGCTTGCATGCTTCTATTTCTGACATATCATATTGTAAACTCCTAGAGGATAGGAACTGAAACTATCATACTGCACAAAGAAAGATGTATAAGTGGTGCTTGATGAATACTCATAATGATTAAAAATCACACAGCTATAGAGAAATAATAATTAACACTTTTGCAGAAAATTTGTTTAAAATGGAGACACAATTTTATTTTTCTCGCTGCAATGTGCATATCATGTCTAGGGAGCTAGAACTAGTCATTCAGGGAAACTAAAAAAATTATGATTGGTAATTCTTTCAATGTATACACTTAGCAAAGCCTTTTTTGTTTTGTTTAGTTTTTGGCCAAGGACCAGGATTAAGGTCATTTGATAGCAACAATACGTTTTTAAAATTTTTTTCTAGGAAAAAATTTAAATGGCAGTGTATACTAAGGAAGAAGAGCAAACTGGATACTTGAATATTTTTGAATTTTCATTGTTTATTGAATTTGTTATGCATTCGAAATTTTAAAAACAACCTCCCATATTATAAAGAGCAAGAGGACAGCTGACAAAGGACATGTCCTACAGAAATTTTGAACAGTTTATTTTATCTTCTTTCAAGTCAAAGGACTGGTGGATCTTTCTTCCCACTTGCTGCTTTGAAGATTTATAGGGAGGGGGAGGTAATTTTGCAGACAGCTGAAATTAAGTTCCAATGTTCTAAATTCCGTCTTTGGAAATGAATTGTACCTTCTAAAATCGGTAGTTCTAATGGTCCATGTATATATGAAATGTGAAATGGCCTAGGAATTATAATAACTGAATCTTTGGTTAGTCTCTCTTCTACCATTACCTGGCTTTGGATCTCAGACATTTCTGGGCCACTGTTTTCTCAACTGTCAGATCTCAGTAGGGGGTGCCAAATAATCTTAAGTATTCCTTTCAGCTCCAATTAGACTCAAACCTTGTGGTACAATGTTTCTGGCTGACCCAACCCCTATCCACAATTTCTTTCTTCTTAGACATCTTCCAGTATTGGCCCAGGAGTAACCATGTGTCTAGTTCTGATCAATGAGCTGTTACTGGCTGTGACTCCAGGAAAACTTTTAGGATAGACTGGACTGGAATGTTCCTTTTGGTCTTTTTGTTTTGTTTTGTTTTATTTGTTTCTCTGAGACAGGGTCTTGCTCTCTGTCAGCTGGGCTGGAGTGCAGTGGTGCAATCGCACAGCTCCCTGCAGCCTCTACCTCCGAAGCCTATGTGATCCTCCCACCACAGCCTCCCGAGTAGCTGGTACTACAAGCCTGTGCCACCACAACTGGCTAATTTTTTTGTATTTTTTGTAGAGATGAGGTCTCACCATGTTGGCCAGGCTGGTCTTGAACTCCTGGGCCCAAGCAATCCTCCTGCTTTGGCCTCCAAAAATGCTGGGATTACACAGATGGCCACTGTGCCCAGCCCCTTTTGGTCTTTCGAACCTGTCTCCTTCTTGCCTTCAACAAATGCAGTGCCTAGAGAGGCAGCAGGTAACTTGTAACCATGAAGTAACAGGCTAACACTTAGGACAGCAGAGGCAGGAAGATGAGAAGAATGTGTGTCCCTAATGCTTCCTTGGGAAGCTGCACCAACATTGGACTACCTGTATCTGGATTTCTTTTACATGAGAAAAATAAAGCCATAGTTTCAGCCACTGTGGTAGGGTTTACCATTATTTGCAGCAGAACTTATGCCTAACTGATATATCTAATACAACACACAAAAGTAACATGCTGTAAATTGAAGAATGGTTCTTATGGGGGCTACAGAGATTAAAACCATGACTGCTTGCTCCAGAAGCTTGTAATTAACAGAAAGCAAAAGACAAGCACTGAAACAGCCACAATACAAGACAATACATTAAGAAGAGGCACAGTACCAACATTTTAAGCAGGATGTAGTCATGTTTGCTTTCAGGGAGAGGTGTGGAAAATTTAAGAAAAGAGCCTTAAAAATATACATTTAGTATTCTTAGAAGTTTATGCTGCCTCCTAATAATGACATCTTTTCTCATTAGATTATCAATATAGAACTAATAATTAGATATAGGGCTTTAATGCTGACCTATACATTATGCTGATCTCACTAGGAAGTTACATTGTCTTGGCTTGACCTTCAAACTAAAATTGTAGCAAATTTTTAAAAAATAAAATATTTTTAAAATTAAAATTTCATATTTTTGAAATGAAATAGACTATGGTAACCCCATTTCCTTCTGCTTGATCAGCTGCTGGCTTATACAGCTACTCCTTGTGCCCTGGTAATTTGCTGTTTGGTACAAATATATACTAAACTCATGCCTGTCCTTCCTTTCTTTTACACAGTTGCCTCCACCACTCCCAATGCAACCCTTACCCTAACTATTCGATTCTTTCCCCAGATGGTGTAATCTGGTAACTGATTCAACATAGATGAGTTAGTAAATGAAAATGGCTTAGTATGGTACCAGCTCTCCCTCAGTATATATAGTTTTATAACATCTAACCAAATGAAGATAAACCCTGATCTCAAATGGGTTAAAGGAAGCTTTAAAAAATGCCAACGTGTGTGCCCTCTCATCTAACCCGGTTTGAATTCAGTTGGTCTCCTGTGTGATGCAGGTGTGGGTAGGTTTATTCGTTTTGAAGAGAAACCAGAGCATAGGCATGGGTAGATTTAAAAGCATCCCAGGTATTGCTAATGTACAATCAAGGTTAAAAACCAGTGGTCCAATCTACATTCAACATGTGTCCACCAGGTGCCTGACATTGTTAGTTACTCTAAAAAGCTACCCTGGGCCTTGAGGGATTAGACACCTAAAACAGGAATCATTTTGCCCTTGAACTAAAAAGGGAGTTTATTGAAAGAATACTGGATTTTCCCAAGAAAAACACAAGTAACGGTGTTTCTATAAGGTCTATACCCAGTATCAGGAAAGCTGACAGGAACCGACAGCAGCACACTCTCATGTACTGTCTCTCTCTCTCTCTCTCTCTCTCTCTCTCTTCTTTGTTTTTTCCCTCACATATTTGGTTCATCCTGCTCTTTCAGCAGCCCAGCTTTCTCTGCCTCTTCAGCTATAAAGCACAGTGTTATGGCTACCCAAGGTCACTGCATACATTATACATTTGGGCCCAGCATCTGAAGCTGTACCTACCTAGAGGGCTATCTTTTTCTGTTTGTTTGTTTTGTTCTGTTTTGTTTTGTTTTGTTTTGAGACAAGGGTCTCACTTTGTCACCCAGGCTGAAGTGCAGTCATGCGAACACAGCTCGCTGCAGCCTCAAATTCCTGGTCTCGAGAGATCCTCCTACCTCAGCCTCCCAAGTAGCTGGGACAACAGGCACATGTGACACCAAGCCAGCCTGGCTAATTTTTGCATTTTTCCTAGAGATATGGTTTCTCCATGTTGCTAGGCTGGTCTCAAACTCCTGAGCTCAAGCAATCTGCCTGTCTTAGCCTCCCAGCATGTGAGTCACCATGCCCAGCCAGGGCTGCCTTTAGATATATATCAATGTAAGCAAAGACGTCAGTCTGGTGGGACCCACCCTCATAGGTATATCACTACCGGCTATGGGCAACAATTCTCTAGTTCCCAGCTCCTCCATTAGGAGACAGACTTAGGTTAAAAAACTTTTTTTTTTTTTTTTTTGATCCCAAGAACATCAACTCTGGAGAGAGAATCTAGCCAGCCCAGCATGATCAGGTTTCCATTCCTGATTGACTTGCTTATGTTCCAAGAAAGAGGCTAATCTGGTAGAAGCACAGCTGCAGAGGACTCACCTGGTATGAGGAAGAAGACATGTTCAAAAAAGGAGATCATTTATGAGGCAGGCAGTTAACTGAAAAGGTCTACTTGATTGCTCAAAGAGCTAACTTTAGACTATGCAAGATAGTTTAAAATTCAAAATATCTCTTATAAGCTGTCAGTGGAATAAGCATATGGGGGAAAAAGTGGTTATATCTGACTGGTGTGTTCTAGAAAAGCATCACGGAAGAGATAGAATTTTTATAGACAATGTGGAGAAAGAGGCAGCCCAGATGGGCAGAATGATTACAATAAATGAAGGCATAGAGGTAAGAATGGGGACTCTTTGAGGTTGATTGGACTATACAACTTAGAATGTAGTGGGAGATAAATCTGGGGCCAGACTGCGGAGATTTCCAAAATTCAGGCTGGGAGAAAAGACTCCTTCTAGAACAGGTATGTTTTTTGAGCAAGAGAAATATATAATCTCTCTCTCTCTTTTTTTCTTTTTTTGCTTTCCTTTCCCTCCCCTCCCTCCCTCCCTCCCTCCCTCCCTCCCTGCCTTCCTTCCTTCCTTACTTCCTTCCTTCCTTCCTTTTTCTTTTTTGACAGTCTCTCTCACTCTGTCACCCAGGCTAGAGCGAAGTGGCACAATCACAGCTCACCACAGCCTTGACCTCCCAGGCTCAGGTGATCCTCTACTTTATCACCTCCACTTCAATCTCCTGAGTAGCTAGGACTACAGGCACCCGCCACCATGCCTGGCTAATTTCTGTTTTTTTTGTTTTTTTAGTAGAGACGGGGTTTTGCCGTGTTGCCTAGCTGGTCTTGAACTCCTGGGCTCAAGCTATCTGCCCGCCTCGGCCTCCCAAAGCATGAGTATTACAGGTGCAAGTCACCGCATGTGGCTGAGAAATATATAATCTGATTTGTATTTTAGGAGGATGGATCTTTTCTAAGGTATAAAGTAACAAAGATGACAGATTCTGAAAGTGGATGAGTAGATCAAGCAAGAGACAAGACGGGGTCTCTTCTAGGTTGGTGGCAGTAAGAATAAAAAATAAAGAAATTGAAGGCATTTTTGAGGACAGTGGGAATATCAAGCAGCATGCCAGAGGCAAGGAGAGAGCTGCTTGGATTAGGAAGCATATTCTCAGGGTTGTGGTTTCATTCGAGTATGGTAAAGTCAATCTTCTACAACAAGTTACTTTTTAAAGTGCCCTATTGAATTTGGATATTTTACTAGATTCATTCCAATAGTCATTCACTCAACAAACATTTATTGAGTGCCCAATTTGATCAGACTTTTATAGTAGGAGATGGTTCAGATAAGATGAGTAAGATTAGTCTCTTCTAATGAGGATGTAGACAGGAAAACAATGAATGAGAAGACACCATAAAAAGGCCAGATTACCTCATAGGGCTGCTGGGAAGATTAAATGAGATCACGTCTGTAAAATGCTTAGTTAGGCACAGTGCCTGGTACCTAGTAAGCGCTCAGTAAATAGCAGCTATTATTCCATACAAAATCCTGTGAGAGCAAAAAGAAGTGATGAACTGTCTTAGGATGTTGAGGACAGTTTCAGTGAGGAAATGAGATAATTAACCAGGCAGAGACAAAGATGGACATTCTAGATGGAAGAACTTGCATGAGGAAAAGCATGGTGTGTTGTGACAACACAAAGTATAACCTGGACAGAGTATAGAAAGGGCATTTAGGAGTGGCACGTGTAAGACTAACAAGGTAAGTTGGGCCTAGATTTCTGAGGACCTCGAATGTGAAGCAAAGTTTAGACTTTGCATTTTAGGCAATCAGAAGTAGTGACTGGTTTTCCAGCAGAGAGGGTGTGAGCAGATTGCTTATTAGGAAAATCACCCAGGGTAGTCTGGAGGATGGATTAGGGGTGAGAGGTGAGAAATAGGTCAGAGGCAAAACAATCATTAAGCTGCTTAAATTGTTCAGACAAGTCAAGTGAGGTGAGGGCATGAATCAAGATTGTCGAAGTGGGAATGGAGTGGGAGAAAAAAATGATAAAGCTCTAAAAGTTTATGAGATTATGTTTTAAAATTTTTTATCTAATTCAAAATGTGTTGCATTTTTACCGGCTCACTATTGTAATATTAATCTCTTCTAAAACACAGGAAAGATCTTACTTTAGGGAAAAACCAAACCAAAACAAACCTTCACAAACATAACATCCATTATAACATTTCGGGTTGGATTACTTGCTTACATAGTATGCAAAAGTAATTTCATGTAAATATTTTAATGAGTTGTTTCCATTTTGTGTATTCTTAACAATGTTACTTATATATTTGAAAATCATGGAATAGATACAGGCAAAATCTAAGTATTCTGGTGCTCTGATGAAGAATATCTTTTCTTACTGCATTACATAATAACTGCACAGATTGCACATGGAGACACCAGCAGCTTTCCAGGTTGACCTAGACATAGATTGCACATGGAGACACCAGCAGCTTTCCAGGTTGACAACTAACTAAGGTTCACATTCCTGACCCTTGGAAAAGATTACGGGGTAATTGTCAGAACTACCAGAGGTCTTATTAATGTAACTATGTGTATGGTAATATGCATTCATTGAAAACCAAATTAACTAGAACTTTCAAATAATAAGACCTTTTTGACTGAGTGCAGTGGCTCACACCTGCAATTCCAGCACTTTGGGAGGCTGGGGTGGGTGGATCACTTGAGGCCAGGAGTTTGAGACCAGCCTGGCCAACACGGTGAAACCCCATCTCTACTACAAAAATTAGCCAGGCGTGGTGTGCGCCTGTAAACCCAGCTATTCGGGAGGCTAAAGCAGAATTGCTTGAATCCAGGAGGCGGAGGTTGCACTTAGCCGAGACTGTGCCACTGTACTCCAGCCTGGGCTACAGAGTGAGACTCTGTCTCAAAAAAAAAAAAAAAAAGACCTTTTTTATAGTCCTATGTATAACTCATCCTCATAATGAAAGCCCCTGTCAAAACTATAAAATCTTGTATTTTACTTTAAAACAAACCAGAAACATATTTTATTTTTTAAATTATTTTTGTTATCTTTTTAAAAGTAAACATTTATATTGATAATTAGAGATTCATATTCAGTTGTAAGAAATAATACAGAGAAATCCCTTGTCTTGTACCCTTTGCCCAGTGTCCCCTAATGGCAGTAGCTTGCAAAAGTATAATATAACAACCAGGATATGGCTATTGACATAGGGTAGGCTATTTCTGGGTTCTCTATTCTATTCCATCAAACTACCCACATTTTCTTCCATCAATAGCACACCATTCGATTACTATAGCTATATAATAGGTCTTAACATTGAGATAGAGTGATTCCTCTCACTTTATTTTTTTTTTTAATTTTTTAGGTATTATAGAGTCTCACTTTAGTGCCTTTCATATTTGACTTATTTGAAAAATTTGAAATCCAGGTATATAATATATGGCAATTCCTATAAGCCACAATATTTAATTATTATAATCTCATTACTCAAAATTCTGAATAAACAGGATTTTACTTTTAGACCTTTCTTTTAGGGTAGTATTACCGTCAGCTAGATTACAAAAGCAAGTGATGGGATCTTCTCTGTCAGTATTTGAAAAACATCTATTCCCATTTAGATATACCATGAGTATCTCAGGTCTAATAACTCTAAGATATTCATCCTTTAACATAATTGTAAATGCTAAAAGTTTTAATATGTTAAACCGATAGGGTGTTCTGTAAAATGTTCTGTTTTATCGACCTTTAGCCATATTTACCTACCTATAACCTTTATAAAGCAATAAATAACTGCAAGCACAGAACATGAACAAATCCCAAGACCAGCTTATTGAAATGTAACTTTGCCTTTAAAGAATCTGCTGTGCCATTTACCTTTTGAAAAGAAAGGCCAAAAAGGACAAACAAAGCTTCAGAAATGGAAGCTCTGATATTAAATGTACTTGAGTGTGGCAGATATATCTTTATTCATGAGAATGCATGTTTTAACTGGGGGTGCTCTTTTGTAATTGCCTGATTTAATAAATGGGTCAGAATACCTGAAATAAATCTGCAAACTGTGGAATACACTTGCCAATTACTGAATTTTAAAACAATTGGCATCATAAAATTATATGCAACCTTCTTTGATATGTGGTACAGCTAATTTCTTTTTGAGGTAGAAGGAGTTTTTATTTTCTCCCAGACAATTGATTAAAATATTCGCAATGTCTTTAAATAATAAAACAGGCTTTTAACACAGTGATCTTTTATTGCTGAAAAATGAGAAATCTAACCCTATCAGAAATCACTGCAGCTTATAATCAAAAGAAACAATATAAAACAAAAATATCCTCACCATACTTGGTAATGCTTCATGAAGTCTTTAAGCAAAAAGGGTTTTTTAAATTTTTATTTTTATCAGCTTTATTGAAGTATAATTGACATAAAACAAACTGCATATATTTAAGTGCATAAAAATATATAATAGTCCACAGTAATATATTTTACACTTAAAAGTTTGCTAAGAGGGTAGGTCTCATGTTGTGCTCTTACCACAATAAAATTTAAAAAGTGTATAGATTTTGATGTATGCATACCCCTGTAAAACTATCACCACAAGCTAGATGATAAACATGTCCATTACCTCCAAAAGTTTCCTTACACTTCTTTTTATTTATTTATTTATTTAAATTTCAGATTCAGGGGGTACATGTGCAGGTTTATTACATGGGTATATTGTGTGATGCTGAGGTTTGGGCTTCTAATGACCTGGTCACCCAAGTAATGAGCATAGTACTCAACAGGTAATTTTTCAACCCTTAACCCACTCCTACCCTCCCACTTTCCAAATCTCCAGTGTTTATTGTTTCCATTTTTGTGTCCATGTGTACTCACTGTTTAGCTCTTACTTACAATTGAGAATATGTGGTATCTGGTTTTCTGTTTCTGCATTAATTTTGCTTCTTATAATGCTCATGCCTCTTCTTAATTCTTCCTACCTCTCCTTCCCCAGCCCAGGCTACCACTGATCTGCTTTCTGTCACTATATATTAGTTTGCATTCTCTAAAATTTTATATAAATGAAATTATGCACAGAGTATTTACTCTTTTATTGTTTGGCTTTTTTTTTTTTTTTTTACTTTTTTATTCTGGGATTCATTCATGTTGCTGTATGTATCCATTACTTTTCATTCCTGAAGAATGGATATACTACATTTGCTGATCCACTCACCTATTGATGGGGCATTTGCATAATTTCCAGTTTTTGGCTATTACAAATAAAAGTGCTGTAAATAGTTGTATACAAATCTTTGTATGGTTCCATTCAAACATATGTTTCATTTTTCTTGTGTAAATACCTAGGAGTGAAATGACTGGATCGTACAGTAGGTGTGTGTTTAACTTTTTAAGAAGCTGTCCAAAGTTTTTCCAGAGTGGCTGAGCCACTTCAATTTCCACTAGTGGTGAATGACAATTCCAGTTGTTCCACATCCTCACCAATACCTGATATGGTCATTTTCATTGTAGACTCTCTGTTGGGTGGGCAGTGGTATCTCATTGTGGTGTTAATTTGCACTTACTTAATGACTAATGATATTAAGCATCTTTTAATATGCTCATTTCCTATTCATATATTTCTTTGATGAAGTATCTGTTCTTTTTTCTAAATGAGTTGTTTTCGTATTATTGAGTTTTGAGAGTTCTTTTTATATTCTGACTATAAGTTGCATATTAGATATGTGATTTGCAAATATTAAGTTTCATTTTATTATTTTCTTTTATGGATTGTGCCTTTGGGAGGCCAAGGTGGGAGGACGGCTTGAGGCCAGGAGTTCAAGATCAGTCTGGGCAACATAGTGAGACCTTGTCTCTAAATAATAATGTAATAATAATATATTAGGTGGGTGTGGTGATGCATGCCTGTAGTCCCAGTACTTTCGAGGCTGAGGCAGGAGGATCACTTGAGCCCAGGAATTTGAGGCTGCAGTGAGCTGTGATTGTATCACTGCACTCCAGCCTAGGCAACAAAGTGAGACCCTGTCTCAAAAAAGAGAAATATTTGTCTAATCCAAAGCCCAAGATCTCAAAGGTCTTATCCTATATTGATATTTAGAAGTTTTTTAGTTTTAAGGTTTTACATTAAATATTTGATCCATTTTTAGTTAATTTTTGTATATGGTAAAGAGTATGAATCAGAGTAGGTTTTTATATATGCATATTCATGTGTTTCAGAAACATTTGTTGAAAACAATTATCCTTTTTCCATTGCATGGCCTTTGGACCTTTATCAAAAATTTGCCTATGCATGTGTAGATTTATTTCTGGACTCTCTATTCTGTTCCATTGATCTGTTTGTATATCTTTATGCCAGTTCTGTACTATCTTGAGTTCCATCGTGCCCTGAAATCAAGTAGTATTTGTCTTCCAACTTTGTTCTTCTTTAGTTGGTTATCCAGCTATTATGGCAGAGAATAGAAAACATCTCTCAGTTAATCTAGTTGGTCCTGAGTAGATGGAATCAAAAATTCAGTTCAAGATGGCTCTGTGAAGGATGTGGTCACGGGTAATATACAGTGACGTTTTATTACTTGTATCTTGGACTTTGTTGAACATAGACCATGTTTCAATTATTATGGCTGGAACCCACATTAGTCCAGTTCTTGGTAAATAATAACTACTGTAGACAAGTAAGATACATGACAAGTAAGTGCTAAGTATAACTTTCAGAAGTTACCTTTGTCTTTTGAGTCCCTGATGCATCTAGAAAGAAACTTGAGAGAGTTTTAATGCAAAACCCATTAAAAATTCAATACGATTGAGGACTATTTAGTAACATGAAATGACATGTTTATAAATGAGAAACATAGCTAATCTTCTTATTCAGTTCTCCGCAACAATCCTCAGTAGTCTTTGCCATCCTATCAGCCTCACCATTAGCCTGAAACCATTGTGAGAAGTGATTAAAAAGTGGGTTGCTTCTATGACTTACTGAGTAGGTACTATTAACTCTGGGTCCTTCTTTTCCTTTTTGTGAAACTGATATTGTCAATGTACTCTACCTTAGTTGAGTGTGAAAAATTTACGAATAGGAAATTCTCTTGGGGCTAGACAGCATTATAACTGAGAGCCTAAACTTTGGATTCAGATGAACTGGCTTTAAATATTGACTCTGCCTTGCAGTAGCTATCTGGCTTTGCTTCTGTTACCAAATATCTCTAAATTTCAGTTTTTCACTTGGAAATTGAGGATACTATGGTACATGCTTGTTAGGATTGTTGCAAACATTTAAATTAGATAACGTTTATAAAACACTTGGATCATATGCACCTGTATGCAGGTACTATTATGCACTAGGTCAAGGATTCCCAAACTTGCCTGCACAGTAGCATCACTTGGGGACCTTAAAAAATTTTAAAGACAATTACTTGGGATGAGACACAGAGATCAACATATTTTGAAACTCTTCAGGAAAATTCAACGTGCGCACAACTTGGGAATCATTACCCTAGTTGATTTATATAAATTACCTTAATTTTATAACACTCTATAACTTATAATTTACTTCCATTTTATAGATGAGAAAACTGAGGTTCACACTGAGTGTGTTAAGTAGAGTCATACAGCAAATGGAGCTTAAAGGATTTAAAGTCAGGTTGTCTGACCTCAAAATCCCTCCTTTTAACTATTTTGCTATATTTCTTTAAGCAATGTTCTTAGAAATTCAATTTTTAGAAAATGCAATGTATAACAAAAATTGTATTGTAAATACCTGGCCCAGATTTGTGACTAAAGAAATGAGAGAATTGGAAACATTTTCATGCCATTTGTGAATGAGTCTATCATAACCCATTAATATAATCTAACAAAATCAGTGAAAATTCATGATCAAGGTTTCAGTATTAGTATCCTGGAGTTAACTTTGGTAGATTACACACTGTAGCTTTATATGTGCTTTATTTTTTTTTTCCAGTCCTTGCAGTAGTCAAACAAAGTCCAAGCCACTAGTCAGAGCTTCTACCCAATGTTTTCCTGAGAATAATTCCCAGATGTGCTACATGTACAATAGCCAAGATAACCTGATGACTAGGTTTTGGAATACTACTCTGTTTGCTATAAAATGCATTCCTATGGGCATGTAATTTACTCCCTACACACCTAATTTAAGATATAGATGAACCAACATCACAGCTCTAGTGGGAACACTACGACAGGTTTTGGTATCTAAGTGGCAGATGGCTCTGAACATCACCATTGACTATTGCTCTTCCAGGCTTATAAACAAGTTACATGAACTGAGAAAAAAATGACACTTCTGCATACATGATGACATAATTATGGGTGTAAACCTAATCTTAGCGAAGAATCCCAAAAGAGCTTATGTCAGTACAAATTGTAAAGACATTGCCATAAGGGTATTTTTTGGATTTCTTTACTTCCATAGCAATTGCAAAGAACTCAATGTTATTTGACAGCAATTCTGTTATTGTGAGAACTTTCTGCTTAAGTAGTAGGCAACTATTCTTCAGTCCTACCTGGCACTTTGAGGCTGAGGACTCTCCAGACTTCATCCACTGAAAGAACAGTGGTTTGTATTTAATGTAACATACTGATGCAAATCAAGAAGTTAATAATACTTTGACATTATGAAAAGTGTTTTCCCACAAGATAGCTCCAAAACGACCAGATGTTATTTTCCAGGAGGCAATAAAATACTCAGCAAGTTTTATTTTTGTTTTAATTTAAGATTTTCTTTTTTACAAAGGGGAAACAGTTTATTTTCCTCTTACGTTTATAAAAATATTACCTAGTCTTTGTAAAATATCCAAGCCATACAAAAAGATATAAGGAAGAAAAAAAAAAATCACCTGAAATCTCACTATGCTGTGATAACCTCTAGGTATGTAGGTTTTCCTCTCTCCATCCTATCCTCCCCCTTCCTATTATCTTTCTATTTATCTCCCATATTTGTCTTAAAAAAAAAAAAAGTCAATATATACACACGCATGGGGAAAAATCCTAATGTTAGAGAATGACATGAAACAAAAAGCAAAGTTCCCTTCTCTGTTCTTTTCCATTCCTAAACCAGTTTTCCAGAGGTTAAATGTTTGTTTTCTTAGAATTATTTACACAGATGACTCCAAATAACATGATTTTACTGATATTTTCTTGGTTTATCAACTTTGAATATCATTTATTGACTCCCAACTATAGAGAGTAAAGATTTAGTTCACTCATTTACTTCCTATTTCTTTTTCCTTCCTATCAGTTTTAATAATTATATCACTATTTTGATTTCTATTTGTTACTTTCTAGCTTTAAATATTATACTGAAATTGCTACTGATTATTCCATCAACTGTCAAATTTAGCTGTACACTTTTCATGTGAGAAAGATGATGTTAACATTAGTATTCAAACTTCCACCTCTCTTGCCCATTTTTCAAGTCTCACTTTTTAGGTTTATCATATTTATTTATTTTTCTTCTGCAAGAAGTCTAAAATGAAGAAACCTTCATTAAACCCTTCTCTTCATTACATCCAACCTGTGTAATATAATTCTGCTAAGCCTTGGTAGTGAGTTACATTTTCATTTTCTTAAAAGTACCTTTGGATGAGCAGAAGTTTCTAATTTTGATAAAGTCCATTTTATCAATTTTTTTCTTTTATGGTTAGTGCTTTTTATATACCAAAGATTACTCTCTATTCCATGATTGCAAAGATAGTCTTTATGCTTCCTTCTAGGGACTTTATAGTTTTCTCTTTTATTTTTAGAATAACAGTCCACTTAAGGCTAACTTTTTTAAAGATAGGGTCTCACTACGTTGCCCAGCTAATCTTGCACTCCCGGACTCAAGCAATCCTGCCAACTGGATGTCCCAAAGGTCTGAGATTACAAGCATGAGCCACTGAGCCTGGGTTATGTAAAATTTTAATATATTGTGATATACAGGTCAGAATATACAGATATCCAGTTGTTCCAGCATCATTTGCTGAAAAGATTTTCTTTCCCTCATTGAATTGCCAATATATTTGTCAATTGGCTGAATATATGGGAAGGTCTATTTCTGGATTTTCTATTCTGTTTAATTCATCTATTGGCCTTTTCTTAAGCAAATCACACACTGTCTTAATCAATGTAGTGCTATAAGTCTTAAAATCAGTTATCCTAAGTCCTCCAACATTTTTCTTTTACGTTTTTCAAGATTTTGACTATCTTAGGTCCTTGCATTTGCATATAACATAACATTTCATATTAGTTTATTAATTTCCACCAAAAACCCATTCTGAGTTAGAAGTATGTCAATCTTACAGATCACTTAGGGGAGAAGAATAGCTTTACAATATTGAGTCTTGCAACCAACCAAGTGTATGACATATACATATATTTATTTAGGTTTCTTAATTTCTTTTTTTCTGCTTCGTGATTTTGAAAGTGGAGATTTTTTATACATTTTCTTAAATTTATTCTTACAAATTTTTATATTTTTGACACTATATTATTTTTAAATGTTATTTTCCAATTGTTCATTGAAACAATATAGAAATACTGACTTTGTATCTTACAGCCTTGCTGAATCCACTTACTGGAGCTAATAGATTTTTGGAGACATATAGAATCATGTTGTCTGTGAATAAAATCAGTTTCATTTCTGCTTTTCCAATCTTTAGTCTTCATTTACTCATTTCATTGTATGTTATATCCATCTTTTCCTGTAGATGTTTTAACATATTTGTCATAGTTATTTTAAAGTCTCTCTCTGCCAATTCTAACACCTATGTCCTTGGTTGGTCACCTTCTATTGAGTATAAGTCACATTTTCCCATTTCATCACATGTCTAGTAATTTTTTATTGTTATGCTTTCAGTAATATGTTGCAGAGACTCTAGATCTTCCTCTGAAAAGTGGTGAGTCTTGTTCTAGCAGGCAGTTAAATTACAGATAGATTGCTTTTAACTTGGGGAGGTCTGGTTTTTCCTTGTCAAGACAAGTCTATGTTTTAGTCTTGATGCTCTTTTGATGCATGTAGTCTCTATTCCTAATTCAATGGAAAGCCTAACATGTTTACCAAGTCCTTCTAATGTGGTTAGATTTAAATTCCAAGGTTTATCTTACCTGTGGTGGGCAGCCAAAAATCTCTGCTCAGCTCCTTGAACCCTTCCCAGCGTTATCTTCTGCTAGGCTCCTGAGGTTCTCATTGGCACAATCGCAGTTGAGTCATTTGGCCGTTGATTTTGTTTTTACTGTAGAATCAAAATAACAACAACAGCAAAAAAGAAGCTGTAATAAAACGTCTCCCAGCAAAGAAAAGCCTTGGAGCCGATGGCTTCACGGCTGAATTTTGCCAAATATTTAAATAAGAATTAATACCAATCCTACTTAAACTATTCAAAAAAACAGAGAAGGAAAACCTTCCAAGCTCATTCTATGAGGCCAGTATTAGCCTGATACCAAAACCAAAGACATGTCAAAAAAAGAAAACTATACACCAATACCCTGATGAACATTGATGCAAAAATACTCAAAAAAATACTAGCACATTTAATTAAACAACATAGTAAAAAGATCATTCACCATGATCAAGAGGGATTTATCCCAAGGATGCAAGAATGGTTCAATACATACAAACCAATGAGATACATCACATCAACAGAATGAAGGACAAAAACCATATGATCATTTCAATTGAAGCTGAAAAATCTTTTGAAAAAATTCAACATTCCTTTATCAAGAAAAGCCTCAAAAAACTGGATATAAAAGGAACATACTTCAATATAATAAAAGCCATATATGACATAACAGACATAACAGACCCACAGCTAGTATCATACAGAATGGGAAAAAAACTGAAAGCCTTTCCTCTAAGTTCTGGAATATGACAAGGATGCCCACTTTTGCCACTGTTATTTGACATAGTACTGGAAGTCCTAGCTAGATAAATCAGACAAGAGAAGGAAATAAAATAAAGGCCATCAAATTGGAAAGGAAGATGTCATATTATTCTTTTGCAGAGGATATTATTTTATATTTGGAAAAACCTAAAGGCTCCACCAAAAAACTATTAGAACTGATAAACAAATTCATAAAGTTGCAGGATACAAAATCAACATAGAAAAACCAATAGCATTTCTATTATGTATGCCAACAGTGAAAAATCTGAAAAAGAAATCAAGAAAGTGATCCCATTTATAATAGCCACAATAAAATAAAATACCTAAGAATAAACTTAACCAAAGAAATGAAAGATTTCTACAATGAAAACTATAAAATTTTGATGCAAGAAATTAAAGAAGACACTATACACATAGAAAGGTATTCCACGCTCATGGATTGGAATAATCAATATTGTGTGGTTAAAATGTTCATACTACCTAAACCAATCTACAGATTCACTGCAATCCCTATCAAAATACCAATGACATTCTTCACAGAAATAGAAAACAATTCTAAAATTTATATGGACCCACAGAGACCCAGAATAGCCAAAACAATTCTAAGCAAAAACAGCAAAACTCACATTACTGAGCTCAAATTATACTACAGAATTACAGTAACCAAGACTGCATGGTACTGGCATAAAAATAGATATGTAGAACAATGGAACAGAATAGAGAAATCAAAAACAAATCCATACATCTACCATGAACTCATTTTCAACAAAGATGCCAAAGACATACATTGGCAAAAGAATAGTCTCCTCAATAAATGGTGCTGGGAAGACTAGACATCCACATGCAGAAGAATAAAACTAGACTCCTATCTTTCACCATGTACAAAAATCAAATCAAAATGGATTAAAGACAAATCTGTGACCTCAAAACTATGAAACTATAAAAGAAAACATTGGGGGGAACTCTCTAGGACATTGGTTTGGGCAAATATTTCTTGGGTAATGCCCTGCAAGCACAGGCAAACAAAGCAAAAAATGGACAAATAGGATTCATAAAGTTAGAAGGCTTCTGCACAGCAGGGGAAATAATCAACAAAGTAAAGAGAAAACCCAGAAAATGGGAAAAATATTTGCATATTATCCATCTGACAGAGCATTTATAACCAGAATGTATAAGGAGCTCAAACAACTCTACAGGAAAAAATCTAATAATCAGATTAAAAAATGAGCAAAAGATATGAAGAGACATTTTTAAAAAGAAGACCACAAAGAGGTATTTGAAAAGGTGCTCAACATTGTTGATAATCAGAGAAATGCAATCAAAACTACAGTGAGATATTTTCTCATGCCCATTAAAATGGCTTATATCCAAAAGAAACGCAGTAACAAATGCTGGTGAGGATGTGGAGAAAGGGAACCCTCATACACTATTTATGGGAATGTAAATCAGTACCACCACTATGCAGAATAGCTTGGAGGGTCCTCAAAAAACTAAAAATAGATCTATTGTATGATCCAGCAATCACACTGCTAGGTGTATACCCCAAAGAAAGGAAATCAATATAGCAAAGAGATTATCTGCACACCCATGTTTATTGCAGCACTATTCACAATAGCCAAGATGTGGAATCTAGGTAAGTGTCCATGAACACATGAAAGGATAAAGAAAAAGTGGTATACATATACAATGGAGTATTATTCAGCCATAAAAAAGAGTGAGATCCTATCATTTGGAACAACATGGACGGAACTGAAGGACATTTTTTTTTTTTTTTTTTTTTTGAGGCGGAGTCTGGCTCTGTTGCCCAGACTGGAGTGCAGTGGCGCAATCTCGGCTCACTGCAAGCTCCGCCTCCCAGGTTCACGCCATTCTCCTGCCTCAGCCTCCCAAGTAGCTGGGACTACAGGCGCCCGCCACCTCGCCCGGCTAGTTTTTTGTATTTTTAGTAGAGACGGGTTTCACCATGTTAGCCAGGATGGTCTCGATCTCCTGACCTCGTGATCCGCTCGTCTTGGCCTCCCAAAGTGCTGGGATTACAGGCTTGAGCCACCGCGCCCGGCCAAGGACATTATGTTAAGTGAAATAAGTGAGGCACAGAAAGACACACTTTGTATATTCCCACTCATTTGCTGGAGCTAAAAATCAAAACAATCGAACTCATGGAGATAAAGAGTAGAATGATGGTCATCACATGCTGAGAAGCATTGTGGGTGTTAGGGAGTGGGGCTGGTTAGTGAGTATAAAATATAGTTAGATAGAATGAATAAGATCTAGTCTTTGACAGCATAACATTGTGACTTTAGTCAACAATAATTTATTATAAATCTAACAATAACTAAAATAGTATAATTGGATGTTTGTAACACAAAGAAATGACAAATCCTTCAGGTGGTGTATACTCCATTTACTCTGATGTGATTATTACACATTGTATGCCATACCAAAATATCTTAAGTAGCCCATAAATATATACGCCTACTAGGTACCCATAAATTTTCTTTTTAAATCAAAATCTTAGGAGTAAATTTAACCAAAGAGGTAAAAGATCTGTATACTAAAAACTATAAAAATAGAAGATGACACAAATAAAAGATATCTGGTGTTCATGAACTGGAATAATTAAGATGTCCATACTAACTAATGTGATCTACAGATTCAATGCCACCCTATCAAAATTCCAACATCATTTTTTACAGAAACAGAAAAAACAATCCTAAAATTCATATGGACCCAAAAAAGACCCTAAATACCCAAAGCAGTTGAGCAAAAAGAACAAAGCTCAAGGCATCACACTACCTGATTTCAAAGTATATTACAAAGCTATTATCATCTAAACAGTATGGTAATGACATAAAAACACATACATAGACCAATAAAACAGCATAGAAAGTCCAGAAATAAACCCATGCATTTACAGTCAATTTATTTTTGATAAAGATGTCAAGAACACAGAATGGGAAAAGAACAGTATCTTCAATAAGTAATATTGGGAAAACTGGATCTTCATATGCAGAAGAATTAAATTGAATGCTTAAATTTCATGGATCATGAAGTAAATCTTTTATGTATGTTTAAATGAAATTCTTTATTTTCATTAATTTGCTTGAAGATTACACATGTATTAGAGTTCTTTATTTTCTTTTCATAGGGAAATAATTTTATTTGCAAGGTAGTCTTAGATTTTTCATTCAAGTATTTATTGCTAGGTAACAAATTACCTCAAACTTAATTGCTTAAAACAAAATATAGTTCATTTGTCCATGGTTCTGTGGTTCAGGAAGTCAGGGGTTGGCTAGGTAGCTTTTCTTCTTCATGAGGTATCTTGGTGTCATGAGGGTGCTGAAATGGCTGGAGGTCTAACATAGTCTCAAACATATGGTGCGAGATTTGCTGATTCCTGACTGGGGACTTAGCACTCAGCTGCAGCTGTCATCAGAGACCTTGATTTTTCCCCACAGAATTCTCTCCATGTGGCTGTCTGGGCTTCCTCAAAGCATAGTGACTGAATTCACTGAAGGTGCATTATAAGCAGTAAAAATAGAAGATGTATAACTTTTAAGGCCCAGCTTCAGAAGTCACAAAGCATAACATTTGCCATTGATCAAAATAGGTACTAAGACTAGTGCAAATTCACTGGCAGAGGAACTAGGCAAAGCCCTCATGATTAATCACCTCTTAAAACTCCCACTCCCAATACCATTACTGTGGCAATTAAATTTTAACATCAGTTTTGGTGAGGACATTCAAACCATAGCAGTCATATTCCAAAAGAGCATGTCAAATGGTTATGTGTTATGATATATATATCCATTTACATATATAAATTAGAAGGCTGTATAGAAGTCTTCTAACTTTATGGATTCCATTTGTCCATTTTTGCTTTGCTTGCCTGTGCTTGTAGGGTATTACACAAGAAACATATATATATGTGTGTGTGTGTGTATATATATATATATAAACCTATATGTATATACAGGTTTTCATCTATAGCTCCTGGCTCCTAACCCCTATAGCCCTTGTTACAGTCATTTTTTAATAATGTTTGGTGTGTTAGACTTCAGGGACAGGCCTATGACCTTCTCCTGCCTGCCATTCACCTGCCCCAAGGCAGGACTCTATTCTTGCCCTGCCTTTCTGATTGTGAGTTTTAAGGCCCTCCTCAGAGGGTCCTGCCCTATACCCTGGGGGAAGGAATGCTGATGTCATGAAGTTCCATAGAAACCCAAGAAAACTGGGTTCAGAGAGCTTTAAGATAGCTGATCATGTGGGGGTTCCTGGAGAGTAGTGGGCCCAGGGAGGGCATGGAGCTCTATGCCCCTTCCCCATTTCTCACCCTACACATCTCTTCATCTGTATCCCTTGTAGTATCCTTTATAATAAACCAGCAAATGTAAGTATGTGTTTCCCTGAGTTCTGTGAGCCATCCCAGCAAATTAATCGAACCCAATGAGGGGGTCATGGGAACCCCAACTTGAAGCCAGTGGGTCTACTGGGGGAATCAGCCCCTGATATTTCAACATAGGTTCTTTTCTATTTTCCCTATGTGTCAGCTGCTCTGAGAAATAAAGGGAAAGAGTACAAAAGAGAGAAATTTTAAAGCTGGGTGTCTGGGGGAGACATCACATGTCAGCAGGTTCTGTAATTCCCCTGAGCTGTAAACCCAGCACGTTTTTATTAGCAATTTTCAAAGGGGAGGAAGTGTACGAATAGGGTGTGGGTCACAGAGATTGCACGCTTCAAGGGTAACAAAATATCACAGTGCAAATGGGCAGGGCAAGGTCACAAGGCCAGGGCGAAACTAGTATTACTAATGAGGTTCCCAGTCCCGCTCTGCAGGCATTGTTACTGATAAACATCAGGAAGAAGGGTTTGAGAGCAGACAACTGGTCTGACTAAAATTTACTAGGCAGGAATTTCCTAATCCTAATAAGCCTGGGGGTGCTGCAGGAGACTAGGGCGTGTTTCATCCCTGTCATCCCTGTCTACAACTGTATAAGGCAGGCACTCCCAGAGCGGCCATTTTAGAGGCCTCCCCGGGAATTCATTCTTTTCCCAGGGCTGTTACTTATTAATATTCCTTAAAAGAATTCAGCGATATTTCTCTTACCCGTTTTTGGCAATAAGAGAAATATGGCTCTGTCCTGCCTGGCTCCCAGGCAGTCAGACCTAATGGTTATCTCCCTTGTTCCCTGAACATCACTGTTATCCTGTTCTTTTTTCAAGGTGCCCAGATTTCATATTGTTCAAACACACATGCTTTACGAACAATTTGTGCAGTTAATGCAATCATCATAGGGTCCTGAGGCGACATACATCCTCAGTTTATGAAGATGACGAGATTAAGAGATTAAAGTAAAGACAGGCATAGGAAATTATAAGAGTATTGATTGGAGAAGTGATAAATGTCAATGAAATCTTCACAATTTATGTTCTTCTGTTACAGCTTCAGCAGTCCCTCCATTTGGGGTCCCTGACTTCCCACAACAGGTCAGAAGTTCCAGCAGCTCAGACTTGAGATTGGTGTCTGAAGGGAGCAGGTGCAGTCTTGTGAACTGAGACCCTGGCCTGTGAGACTGCTTGGTGTTGGGAGGAGAAACCCACACACACATTTGATCATGGCAGTCTTCTGTATTGATTGTTGTGGTTGGTGTGAGAGTAGAGGAAAGATGCAGTTTGAGAGTTTTTCCCAATATAATGGGTGCTATTGTAATGCTCTTTGGAAACACAGTCCACTCATGCTATCTAATGCTCTTCCTAGTTTACTAAAAACTTTTTATCTTGAAAAATCTCAAAATATATAATACTAGAGAAAACAGTATAATGTACATCATGTATGTGGTCTGTGTTTTCTTAGGTTCTTTATCTATTTAGCATACATTTATCACAGGGCAAACTTTTTTTAAAATTTTTTTTTATTTTGAGATGGAGTCTTGCTCTGTTGCCCAGGCTGGAGTGCACTGGTGTGATCTTGGCTCACTGCAACCTCCACCTCCCAGGTTCAAGCAATTCTCCTGCCTCAGCCTCCCAAATAGCTGAGACTACAGGCATGTACCACCACACCCAGCTAATTTTTGTATTTTTATTAGAGACAGGGTTTCATCGTATTGGTCAGGCTGATCTCAAACTCCTGACTTCAAGTGATCCACCTGCTTCAGCCTTCCAAACTGCTGGGATTACAGGCATGAGCCACTGTGCCCAGCACGGACCAACTTTCGTATCTGTATTTTCTTTTCTGTGTTCTTGATGCTCTGGCATTTGGGGGCCTTACATACCTGGGGAGAGACTGCCTTTCCCAAGACCTGTTAATTCTTTATTTTTTTCTTTTTTTCGAGATAGAGTTTCACTCTTGTTGCCCAGGCTGGAGTGCAATGGCATGATCTTAGCCCACTGCAACCTCCGCCACCTGAGTTCAAGCAATTCTCCTGCCTCAGCCTCCCAAGTAGCTGGGATTACAGACATGTGCCACCACACCCTGCTAATTTTGTATTTTTAGTAGAGATGGGGTTTCTCCACGTTGGTCAGGCTGGTCACAAACTCCCGACCTCAGGTGATCCACCTGCCTCGGCCTCCCAAAGTCCTGGGATTACAGGCATGAGCCACCATTCCCAGCCAAAACCTGTTAATACTTAAAGGTCATAAACAACTTACTTGGGAGCATGACTCTTATATGCAAACCAAACATCTCTTTATTTCTCATGCATTAAGCCAATATTTCCCCTGCTCAAAATCATCCCAAGGCCAGGTACCAGTCAACTAGAGACCATCTCTATAGCTCAGAGCCCACCAGAATTATTCAAACTGGCCAGTCTTAAGCTGTTTACTCTGCCATACTTTGCCTTTTCCATGGAAACCCCAAATAAAGGCTCTGGGCTAGATTTTTCTCTTGCTCTTGTCTTCTGCCTCCTGACCACACTGGTGCTTCCCCTATGGCCCTGTGTGGCATGACATGCCCCCTCCTTTCAGAAAATTAAGTAATAAAAATCTTTCCATGGCTTTAGCCTTTTTGTGCCAGTACTTAGTCACCTCCATAAATTAAAATCTCTTTGGTACAAATGACACAGTATATATTACCCAGTTTCAACAATCCAGCAGTTAGCAACTCATAGCCAATTTTGTTTCATTTAAATACCCACATTCCTTTCTACCCCTCCCCTAAAATATTTAGAAGTTAATTCTGAGTCTCATATAATTTTATCTGCAAATATTTCAGTGTGTGTGTTTATATATGAATGTATGTATCTATGCATATTTTTCTTCAAATATTATCTCAATATCATTATCTCAGCAAATAATTTTTAAATATCAGAAATATTCTTACAAATATTTTCAATTGTCTCATAAATGTAATTTTTAAAAATTGTTTTTTAAAATTAGGTCCAGGCTGGGCATGATGGTTCATGCTTATAATCACAGCACTTTGAAAGGCCAAGGTGAGGCAGGAGGATTGCATGAGCCCAGAAATTAAAGGCTATAAAACCACCTTTGCAAAATTATGACTGAGACAGTGAAAGAGATCTAACTTAATTGACTCCATCTTGCTTCTAACCTCCAAGCTGTCCTTATTCATTCCTAGTTAGTAGGCCAAACTACCTTTGGGAAAAATTTAGTTTATAGTTTAAAACAAAGCCATTCCTTTCACAAAGCAGATCTCCTACTTGCCTGGGGATTAGATTGCCTTTGTAGGACTAACATTAGCCACAAGATTAGAAATTATGGTTTGGGAGTCATGCAGCTGGAAGCTACAAGATCCTGACCCTCCTTAAACTGCTCCTAAGATCAGTGCTGAGATCTTTTGCAGATCCTGTACTTGATGGATCAGCTGGCACCACCCCGATCAATAAACTTGCTCATCTGATCTTATGGCCCCCTACCCAGGAAATGACTCAGCACAAGATGACAGTTTTGACTTACTATGATTTCATCTCTGCCAATCAGCACTCCAGGCTCACTGGCTTCTCCCCCACCCACCAAGTTGTCCTTAAAAACTCTGCTCCCCAAATGCTCGGGGAGACTGATTTGAGTAATAATAAAACTGATCTCCCACATAGCCAGCAATGCATGAATTACTCTTTCTCTGTTGCAATTCCCCTGTCTTGAGAAATTGGCTCTGTCTGGGTAGTGGGCAAGGTGAACCCATGCAGTGATTAGAGCTACAGTGAGCTGTGATTATACTACTGCACTCCAGCTTGGGTGATGGAACAAGACCCTTTCTCTGTAAAGAAAGAAAGAAAGAAAGAATACGGATTCAAATGAAGTCTACATATTACAACTAGTTGATGTGTCTTTTTATTCTCTTTTTAAAATACAGGTTTCTTTTTAAGTTCTTTTTATTGAACATTTCTTCTTCTTCTTCTCTCTCTCTCTAGAGAGTCCCTAGTAGTCTTTGATAACTCCATTGCTTTCTGCTTGACAAGATGTTGCAGGCTCATCAATGCATTTCCTGTTTCAGATCTGGAATTACCCATCTATCCAAAGAGTGCTAGTTTTTTTTTTTTTTTGGAAAATGGTGCTAAGACACCATGTTCTGTGTTTTAAGGATGTTTATTGACATTACGTTTGTTGCTTCTGAAATTTTGTAGTAGACACAATTAGAAAACTAGAAAAAAGTTAAATATATTTTTAAAAAATAAATGAGTTCATATTGATGTTTTTAATTCAAATTTTGGACTAGTGAGATTTTTCTTAACCTCCTATAACTTAATGTGCATCTTTTTCTATGCAAAAAATCTCTTATGCCAACATAATTACTCATTTGCTTTTGTACACTACAAAATAATAATATAAAGTTAGCTACACATAATATGATTAATAAAATATGTCAGACCTTTCATTGCAGATCCTTTGTCCTTGTTCTTAGGTCATATAATTTGAAAGATATAAAGTCAAATTACTGTATTTTAAATCACTTGACATAGTTCCTCCGTGTATGTTTATGTTAGTAAACTAGGTATGTTACACTCATTTGTTTCTTGACTTTTTTTTTTTTTTTGAGACAGGATCTCACTGTGTCACCCAAGCTGGGATGCAGTGGCACAACCATGGTTCACTGCAACCTTGACCTCCTGGGCTCAAGGGATCCTCCTGCCTCAGCCTCCCAAGTAGCTGGGACCACAGGCATGCATCATCATGCCCACCTAATTTCTCTAATTTTTTGTAGAGATGGGGTCTTATCATGTTACGCAGGCTGGTCTGGAACTCCTGGGCTCAAGTGATCCTCCCCGCCATCCTCCCGAAGTGCTGGGATTATAGGCGTGAACCACAGCACCTACCCCACTCATTTCTTCAACTTTATTTTTTAATTTTAAAACTTGATTTTCCCTCTCAACTTTATTTTTGTCTTATAATTACATAAAATATTTACATACTTCCAAAATCAACTGTATATAGTAAGGAATTTTCAAAGAAATTCATATTCTATTTCCATCCTCTCCACTCTATTCTCTTTTGCTGTTGTTGGTAACCATTTATATGGTTTCTGATTCCCTTCTTTTGTTTTCTGTTTTTTAAAAAATAGACTTTATTTTTTAGAAGGACTGTTCTTTTTTAGAGAAGTTTTAGGTTTATAGTAAAAATGAGCAGTAGGCACAGTGATTTCCCACATCCTCCCTGTCCCACATTCGCATAGCCTCCCTCACTATCAAAATCCTGCACCAGAATGTTACATTTGTTTTAATCAATAAAACTACTTTGACCCATTTTCACCCAAAGTCCATAGTTTACATTATGGTGCGCTCTTGGTACATTCTATGGGTTTTTGACGTAGAATGACCTGCACTCATCATTTTACTCAGGACAGGAATGTCATACAGACTAGTTTCACTGCCCTAAAAATTATTTGTGCTCTACCTATTTATCCCTCTGCATCTGCCAACTCCTGGTAACCACTGATCCGTTTATTCTCTTTACAATGTTGCTTTTTCCAGAGTTTTATATAGTTGAAATCATACAGTATGTAGCCTTTTCAGATTGGCTTCTTTCACTTCGTAAATTGCACTTAAGTTTCTTCCATGTCTTTTCATGGCTTTATGGTGCATTGCTTTTTAATGCTCAATATTATTCTGTTGTCTGAATGTACCAATGTTTATTTAACCATTCACCACTGAAGGGCATCTTGATTGCTTCCAAGTTTTGGCAATTATTAATAAAGCTGTTATAAACATTTGTGTGAAGGTTTTTGTATGGACAGGACTTTCCAATTCATTTGGATAAACTCTAAGGAGTGATTGCTGAAGAGTATGGTAAGATTTTGTTCAGTTTTGTAAGAAACTGCTTTTTTTTTTTTTTTTTTTTTTTTTTGAGGCGGAGTCTCGCTCTGTCGCCCGGACTGGAGTGCAGTGGCCAGATCTCAGCTCACTGCAAGCTCCGCCTCCTGGGTTTCCGCCATTCTCCTGCCTCAGCCTCCCGAGTAGCTGGGACTACAGGCGCCCGCCACCTCGCCCGGCTAGTTTTTGTATTTTTAGTAGAGACGGGGTTTCACCGTATTAGCCAGGATGGTCTCGATCTCCTGACCTCGTGATCCGCCCGTCTCGGCCTCCCAAAGTGCTGGGATTACAGGCTTGAGCCACCGCTAAACTGTTTTCCAAAGTGACTATACCATTTCATATTCTCAGCAGCAATGAATGAGAATTCCTGTTGCTCTACATTCTCACTGGAATTTGTTGTTTCTTCCTCACTTTCATAAATGTCAGCGTATCATAAACATTCCTTTTAAAACTTGATTACATCCTAGAGATCATAATATCCAGAGATATTACTCATTCCTTTTTATAGCTGCAGAGTACTCCATTGTGTTGATGTAGGATGGTTTCATTTAACCCATCCCTGTTGATAAACATTTGGGTTATTTCTAGTCTTTGCTCTTACAGATAGTACTTCAGTGAATTCCTTGGGAACCTAACTTTGTGAATTTTTGCCAGTGTATCTTTGTGGTAGATTCCTTGAAATGGGATTGCTAATTATGCATAATTTTGCTATGTATTTGTACTCTACAGGAGTAGTAACAGTTTGTATTTCCATAAACAGCATATTAGGGTACCTGTTTCATCACAGCTTTGTCAACAGAGTATGTTATCAGACTTTTGGATTTTCTCCAATCTGATAAGAAATAAATAATAACTCAGTGAAATTTTAAATTGCACTTCTATTGGTATGACTTGGGGTAAAATATTTTCTTACATTTAAGAGCCATATATATTTATTTTCCCTATAAGCTCTGTTCATATTTCTAGCTCATTTTTGTCATTTTGTTAGTTTTAAAAGTTTATATATATATTTGAGATATTAACCCTTTATCTGTGATGTATGTTGCAAATTTTTATCCCAGCTAGTCATTTGCCTTTATTTTTACATGTTTTAATTGTCACATTTAAAATTATTATCTAATCAAATTTATTATTTTAATTGCTTCTAGAGTCATAGTTTTCCCCACTTTCAGGCTATAGAAAAATTCAATTGTGTTTCCTTTTAGAACTTATTTAACCATAATAGTTTCATGGGCCATAAGCAGAAACTTTTAAAATAAAATACAATACAATAATATAGAACAGAAAATAATAGCATGCATTGCACATAATAAAGTAAGTATTAAAAGAGCTTGAAAGTTTTCGCTCCCATATAACAATAAGAAAAAGGAACTGAACAAACTGAAAATCAACTCTTCTTAGATTCATCAGAGAATTGATGCGAAAAGATAAATTGCTTCCCCCTAAAACTAAAGGGACAGACAGGTGGATATAAAGAATCACAGTTTACCAGGAGCAGAAACTCAAAAGGAGAAGCTGGAAGCTGGAGCCATTATTGTAGGTATATTTTAAACTGTAATTGATGAATTGCTGGCTGTTCAGTATAGACTAGTTGGAGTTAAAAATTTCTTCTTCTTTTTTTTTTAATTATACTTTAAGTTCTAAGGTACATGTGCATAACATGCAGGTTTGTTACATATGTATACTTGTGCCATGTTGGTGTGCTGCACCCATCAACTCGTCAGCACCCATCAATTCGTCATTTATATCAGGTATAACTCCCAATGCAATCCCTCCCACCTCCCCCCTCCCCATGATAGGCCCCGGTGTGTGATGTTCCCCTTCCCAAGTCCAAGTGATCTCATTGTTCAATTTCCACCTATGAGTGAGAACATGTGGTGTTTGGTTTTCTGCTCTTGTGATAGTTTGCTAAGATTGATGGTTTCCAGCTGCATCCATGTCCCTACAAAGGATGCAAACTCATCCTTTTTTATGGCTGCATAGTATTCCATGGTGTATATGTGCCACATTTTCTTAATCCAGTCTTTCATTGATGGACATTTGGGTTGATTCCAAGTCTTTGCTATTGTGAATAGTGCCACAATAAACATACGTGTGCATGTGTCTTTATAGCAGCATGATTTATAATCCTTTGGGTATATACCAGTAGTGGGATGGCTGGGTCATATGATACATCTAGTTCTAGATCTTGAGGAATTGCCATACTCTTTTCCATAATGGTTGAACTAGTTTACAATCCCACCAACAGTGTAAAAGTGTTCCTATTTCTCCACATCCTCTCCAGCACCTGTTGTTTCCTGACTTTTAAAGATTGCCATTCTAACTGGTGTGAGATGGTATCTCATTGTGGTTTTGATTTGCATTTCTCTGATGGCCAGTGATGATGAGCATTTTTTCATGTGTCTGTTGGCTGTATGAATGTCCTCTTTTGAGAAATGTCTGTTCATATACTTTGTCCACTTTTTGATGGGGTTGTTTTTTTCTTGTAAATTTGTTTGAGTTCTTTGTAGGTTCTGGATATCAGCCCTTTGTCAGATGGGTAGATTGCAAAAATTTTCTCCCATTCTGTAGGTTGCCTGTTCACTCTGATGGCAGTTTCTTTTGCTGTGCAGAAGCTCTTTAGTTTAATGAGATCCCATTTGTCAATTTTGGCTTTTGTTGCCGTTGCTATTGGTCTTTTAGACGTGAAGTCCTTGCCCATGCCTATGTCCTGAATGGTACTACCTAGGTTTTCTTCTAGGGTTTTTATGGTATTAGGTCTAACATTTAAGTCTCTAATCCATCTTGAATTAATTTTCGTATAAGGAGTAAGGAAAGGATCCAGTTTCAGCTTTCTACTTATGGCTAGCCAATTTTCCCAGCACCATTTATTAAATAGGGAATCCTTTCCCCATTTCTTGTTTCTCTCAGGTTTGTCAAAGATCAGATGGCTGTGGTTGTGTGGTATTATTTCTGAGGACTCTGTTCTGTTCCATTGGTCTATATCTCTGTTTTGGTACCAGTACCATGCTGTTTTGGTTACTGTAGCCTGTAGTATAGTTTGAAGTCAGGTAGCATGATGCCTCCAGCTTTGTTCTTTTGACTTAGGATTGTCTTGGCAATGCAGGTTCTTTTTTGGTGCCATATGAACCTTAAAGCCGTTTTTTCCAATTCTGTTAAGAAACGCATTGGTAGCTTGATGGGGATGGCATTGAATCTGTAAATAACCTTGGGCAGTATGGCCATTTTCACGATATTGATTCTTCCTATCCATGAGCATGGTATGTTCTTCCATTTGTTTGTGTCCTCTTTGATTTCACTGAGCAGTGGTTTGTAGTTCTCCTTGAAGAGGTCCTTTACATCCCTTGTAAGCTGGATTCCTAGGTATTTTATTCTCTTTGAAGCAATTGTGAATGGAAGTTCATTCCTGATTTGGCTCTCTGTTTGTCTGTTACTGGTGTATAAGAATGCTTGTGATTTTTGCACATTAATTTTGTATCCTGAGACTTTGCTGAAGTTGCTTATCAGCTTAAGGAGATTTTGGGCTGAGATGATGGGGTTTTCTAAATATACAATCATGTCATCTGCAAACAGGGACAGTTTGACTTCTTTCTCTTGCCTGATTGCCCTAGCCAGAACTTCCAACACTATGTTGAATAGGAGCGGTGAGAGAGGGCATCCCTGTCTTGTGCCAGTTTTCAAAGGGAATTTTTCCAGTTTTTGCCCATTCAGTATGATATTAGCTGTGGGTTTGTCATAAATAGCTCTTATTATTTTGAGGTACATTCCATCAATACCGAATTTATTGAGCGTTTTTAGCATGAAGGGCTGTTGAATTTTGTCAAAAGCCTTTTCTGCATCTATTGAGATAATCATGTGGTTCTTGTCTTTGGTTCTGTTTATATGCTGGATTACGTTTATTGATTTGTGAATGTTGAACCAGCCTTGCATCCCAGGGATGAAGCCCACTTGATCATGGTGGATAAGCTTTTTGATGTGCTGCTGAATCCGGTTTGCCAGTATTTTATTGAGGATTTTTGCATCGATGTTCATCAGGGATATTGGTCTAAAATTCTCTTTTTTTGTTGTGTCTCTGCCAGGCTTTGGTATCAGGATGATGTTGGCCTCATAAAATGAGTTAGGGAGGATTCCCTCTTTTTCTATTGATTGGAATAGTTTCAGAAGGAATGGTACCAGCTCCTCCTTGTACCTCTGGTAGAATTCAGCTGTGAATCCATCTGGTCCTGCACTGTTTTTGGTTGGTAGGCTATTAATTATTGCCTCAATTTCAGAGCCTCCTATTGGTCTATTTAGGGATTCAACTTCTTCCTGGTTTAGTCTTGGAAGAGTGTAAGTGTCCAGGAAATTATCCATTTCTTCTAGATTTTCTAGTTGATTTGCGTAGAGGTGTTTATAGTATTCTCTGATGGTAGTTTGTATTTCTGTGGGGTCCGTGGTGATATCCCCTTTATCATTTTTTATTGCCTCTATTTGATTCTTCTCTCTTTTCTTCTTTATTAGTCTTGCTAACAGTCTGTCAATTTTGTTGATCTTTTCAAAAAACCAACTCCTGGATTCATTGATTTTTTTGGAGGATTTTTTTGTGTCTCTATCTCCTTCAGTTCTGCTCTGATCTTAGTTATTTCTTGCCTTCTGCTAGCTTTTGAATGTGTTTGCTCTTGCCTCTCTAGTTCTTTTAATTGTGATGTTAGAGTGCCAATTTTAGATCTTTCCAGCTTTCTCCTGTGGGCATTTAGTGCTATAAATTTCCCTCTACACACTGCTTTAAATGTGTCCCAGAGATTCTGGTATGTTGTATCTTTGTTCTCATTGGTTTCAAAGAACATCTTTATTTCTGCCTTCATTTCGTTATGTACCCAGTAGTCATTCAGGAGCAGGTTGTTCAGTTTCCATGTAGTTGAGTGGTTTTGATTGAGTTTCTTAGTCCTGAGTTCTAGTTTGATTGCACTGTGGTCTGAGAGACAGTTTGTTATAATTTCTGTTCTTTTACATTTGCTGAGGAGTGCTTTACTTCCAATTATGTGGTCAATTTTGGAATAAGTGCGATGTGGTGCTGAGAAGAATGTATATTCTATTGATTTGGGGTGGAGAGTTCTATAGATGTCTATTACGTCAGCTTGGTGCAGAGATGAGTTCACTTCCTGGATATCCTTGTTAACTTTCTGTCTCGTTGATCTGTCTAATGTTGACAGTGGAGTGTTGAAGTGTCCCATTATTATTGTATGGGAGTCTAAGTCTCTTTGTAAGTCTCTAAGGACTTGTTCTATGAATCTGGGTGCTCCTGTATTGGGTGCATATATATTTAGGAGAGTTAGCTCTTCCTGTTGAATTGATCCCTTTACCATTATGTAATGGCCTTCTTTGTCTCTTTTGATCTTTGATGGTTTAAAGTCTGTTTTATCAGAGACTAGGATTGCAACCCCTGCTTTTTTTTGTTCTCCATTTGCTTGGTAGATCTTCCTCCATCCCTTTATTTTGAGCCTATGTATGTCTCTGCATGTGAGATGGGTCTCCTGAATACAGCAGACTGATGGGTCTTGACTCTGTATCCAGTTTGCCAGTCTGTGTCTTTTAATTGGAGCATTTAGTCCATTTACATTTAAGGTTAATATTGTTACGTGTGAACTTGATCCTGCCATTATGATATTAACTGGTTATTTTGCTCATTAGTTGATGCAGTTTCTTCCTAGCCTCGATGGTCTTTACATTTTGGCATGTTTTTGCAGTGGCTGGTACCAGTTGTTCCTTTCCATGTTTAGGGCTTCCTTCAGGGTCTCTTGTAAGGCAGGCCTGGTGGTGACAAAATCTCTAAGCATTTGCTTATCTGTAAAGGATTTTATTTCTCCTTCACTGATGAAACTTAGTTTGGCTGGATATGAAATTCTGGGTTGAAAATTCTTTTTTTTAAGAATGTTGAATATTGGCCCTCACTCTCTTCTGGCTTGTAGAGTTTCTGCTGAGAGATCTGCTGTTAGTCTGATGGACTTCCCTTTGTGGGTAACCCGACCTTTCTCTCTGGCTGCCCTTAAGATTCTTTCCTTCATTTCAACTTTGGTGAATCTGGCAATTATGTGCCTTGGAGTTGCTCTTCTGGAGGAGTATCTTTGTGGCGTTCTCTGTATTTCCTGAATTTGAATGTTGGCCTGCCCTACTAGGTTGGGGAAGTTCTCCTGGATGATATCCTGAAGAGTGTTTTCCAACTTGGTTCCATTTTCCCCCTCACTTTCAGGCACCCCAATCAGACGTAGATTTGGTCTTTTTACATAATCCCATACTTCTTGCAGGCTTTGTTCATTTCTTTTTCTTCTTTTTTCTTTTGGTTTCTCTTCTCGCTTCGTTTCATTCATTTGATCCTCAATCGCTGATACTCTTTCTTTCAGTTGATCGAGTCAGTTACTGAAGCTTGTGGATTTGTCACGTATTTCTCATGTCATGGTTTTGATCTCTGTCATTTCGTTTATGACCTTCTCTGCATTAATTATTCTAGCTGTCAATTCTTCCACTCTTTTCTCAAGATTTTTAGTTTCTTTGCGCTGGGTACGTAATTCCTCCTTCAGCTCTGAGAAGTTTGATGGACTGAAGCCTTCTTCTCTCATCTCGTCAAAGTCATTCTCTGACTAGCTTTGATCCATTGCTGGCGATGTGCTGCGCTCCTTTGCAGGGGGAGATGTGCTCTTATTTTTTGAATTTCCAGCTTTTCTGCCCTGCTTTTTCCCCATCTTTGTGGTTTTATCTGCCTCTGGTCTTTGATGATGGTGACGTACTGATGGGGTTTTGGTATAGGTGTCCTTACTGTTTGATAGTTTTCCTTCTAGCAGTCAGGACCCTCAGCTGCAGGTCTGTTGGAGATTGCTTGAGGTCCACTCCAGACCCTGTTTGCCTGGGTATCAGCAGCAGAGGTTGCAGAAGATAGAATATTGCTGAACAGCGAGTGTACCTGTCTGATTCTTACTTTGGAAGCTTCCTCTTTGGGGTGTACTCCATCCTGTGAGGTGTGGGGTGTCAGACTGCCCCTAGTGGGGGATGTCTCCCAGTTAGGCTACTCAGGGGTCAGGGACCCACTTGAGCAGGCAGTCTGTCCCTTCTCAGATCTCACCCTCCATGTTGGGAGATCCACTGCTCTCTTCAAAGCTGTCAGACAGAGTCGTTTGTGTCTGCTGAGGTTCCTGCTGCTTTTGTTGTTGTTGTTGTTAACTGTGCCCTGTCCCCAGAGGTGGAGTCTACAGAGACAGGCAGGTTTCCTTGAGCTGCTGTGAGCTCCACCCAGTTCCGAGTTAAAAATTTCAAGCATCCAATGTTAAGTGGACTTCCACACATTTGTTTTACCTCCAGGAGCCCTACCATGTTCTCATTGTAAAGATGGAAGAAAAATCCCCTCATGCAGGAAGAAGGAAGAGTAATTGTTTTAAAAATACATCCGGAGTTCTCTGTTCCTCTTAAGAAAACCTACCCTCAAGGGAAACTGTTTACCAGATCCTAACTGGCTGGGGTTTTTCTAAACCATAACCTGCATGGGGGAAGGAAACACCCAACTCAAGCTCACTATAAGACAGACTTAATCATAGGACCCAAATGCTTTCCTCCTTGGGGATTACAGCTCAAAGAACTGTAAGCCTCGGGCCCTACTGAAGGAGTCTCTATGAAAACTCGTAGACAACAGCAGAAGCAAAAGCAAAGACACTAAAGGAAATGTCAGCCTCTGACTCCACAACTACAATAAACAGTAAACACAGCCTAATTCCTAGTCAGATAAATATTAATATAAAGTGAGTATGGTTTTATGATAATTTTAAATGCTTAGTATATATTAATATAGACATAGTTATGAATGTGTTATTGGATTGTGACTTAAAGTGTATTTATTACTGTGGATCACAGTAAAAAAAATGTGGAAAGCTGTTGGCCTAGAGAATCTCTTGGCTGTGCTCTCTCGAGAACCAAAGGCTACTAGTACCTACAAACGTATTACCCATTGAAGCAAATAAAGAATGTATTCCATGTCAGTGAAGACATGGACAGTGTACGTTCATGAAACTTATTTTATTATTTTCATTCATACAGTGGGATCTCATAATCTGGTACTTGTCAACCAGAACTTACTCAAACTCCTCAAATCAAGACAAGTCCTTAGTGTCCCAGCAATGCTTCTTTTTTGCTGACTGTGATATCCACTGAGCTAGTAAAAGATACCAAAGATGCTAGAGGCCCTGTGACCCCAACAGACAGGCTTGTCCTCATCCTCCTTGTGCTGGCCATAGTCTCTGTAACATCACCGTCTCTGAAGCATGCAGAAGTTTTCAGGTACAAATATGTCACATAACTTATATATCCTTTAGCACTAAGCCTCTCAGCAATTTAGTCCCCTTAAGATACTAATGTTGTTACTCTCTTGTACTGCTTACCTATGTCTATACCTTTGTTCTGGGTCTTGGATCTCACTCATCTGTAAGATCAAATTCCTCTTAAGTCAAACTCCCCTGTGAGATTGTAAAGATTTCTATCTAGCTCTCCTTTTATTTATCTGTCTCCAAGTGTCCAAAGACTTTATTTCCAGAACCATTCTTTTTAACACAAGAATTATTTACTACCATAAGTGTATTAGTTAATTATTTCACAAGCATGAATCTTGACAGACTTTTTACATTACGAGCTCCTGGAGTAGATGGTCCTTTTTAAAATACTCTTCAGTAGTAAACAGATTGGCATACAGTTAGTAATCAATACATACTTATTCAGTAAGTGGATTCACTGACATTTCAATACATTAATTCTTTAACAAGGACAGTTGTGGACATATATATGTTAATCTCTTTTCATTTCTATTATTTTTATGAATATGATGAATTATTTGTAAGTTCACAAAACTAGCAATTCATGAGATGGGACCAGTACTTATAATCATGTCTTTCTAGAATTTTAAAATAACTGATGATGCTAGCACTCACAATTGCAAAAACATTTAGAAAGATGAATGATGAGGTTAGTCAGCCCTGTCATCAGATGACAGACCTTCCTATGTAAGACTATTTAGACACTTCCCTCTGCATGTGGAGTTTCTAATTAACTCTGGAACTCATAATCCCCTGGGGTTTTGCCACAACATCCATCAGTTCAGTTCTTCTCTCAGTGATGCATGGACACCATTCAAAATATATTTCTAAGTATAACTCTTTTGTCATTTTTCCACCTAAAAAGTAATCTTTACTACAGGATGAAGAAAGGTCAAAGAACAAACAATATATAATTGAGTTCCATGCCAAGTGCAATTTCTTAAGACTTAAGTTGTATACATTAAGCAGTCAATCTCAACCATTCAACTTTGGCAATTCTTTTTTAAATCTACGAGGCTCTTCCTTAAGTATCAACATCTTTGGAATCAATTATCCATCTTCTAATATATACTGGTATTTCTTCTAGATTTGGAGTCCATAGATACTTCCTAATTAGTTTGGCTTTTTATTTTTTGTTTTATTTTCCTTAGAGAAAGGAAAAGTACCTGAACAGCCTATCAAAATCTTCTGTATCCCACTAAGTCTAGGGTCACTCCTTTTGGTTTTAGGTTGAAACTGCTGCCTAAGTAGCCAAATAACCAAGCAGCTGAACTAGTAGCTCCATAAATTCTACCTACAAGTAATTCTGATTAAGAATTTATTTAGTTATGTACCTTTAGACCCTTAATTGGTTTCTTACATAAACCAGGCATTTTTATAAACATTATAATTCTTCCTTTTTTATTTTCCAAAACAAATTCATTTAGAACTTCGGTTAGCCAGCTTTTTCTGTAGTAATAAACAACCCTAATATCTCTGTGACTTATAACAACAAACATATTACTTGCTCAAGTTTGAGAGAGTTGTAGCTCTGCCCAGTCTAGCTGAGCTTGGTTGAATGAGACCTTGGCTTCATGACAAGTATCTTTTTACTCCATAGCCCAAGCTGAAGGAGTAAGCCACTGTCTTGGACAAGCTGTTCTCATTCTGCAGGGCAAAATCAAGAGAGTTAGTACTATGCTGAGTGAAATATGGAAGCACATTTAAAATTTCTACTCAGATATTCTAGTGGCCAAAGAAAGTAATATGACCTAGGCCAAAGTCAGTGGGCCAGGAAAACAGATTTTGCTCACAATAAAGGATGGCAGAGGTACAGAGGGAACGAGTATTTGTGAAGTAGTGAAATCTACCACAGCCTTCTTCTTTTTAACAAATGTTCACTTCCTTCCTGTAAACAAAACGTAATCACTTTATCCCAAAGATCCAAAGTCACATCCAGTCACAGGATCTAACTTGAAATCCAGGATCTTGATAATACCTCATGCCCAAATGTAGCTATGCAATGGTGAAAATTCCTATTCCAAAGTCATATAAACTAAAAGACTTATTATTTGCACTACATATATGCAACATAAAATGAGGAAATCCATAATAAAGTCCCATTTAGACACAGGAAGGATGGGAGAACCCAGCAATCACTGGGTCCACAGAAATTCTGGAGTCCCATTGAGCAATTTTTAGTAGGGCCACTAACCTGGGAGTAGGAAACTGCTTCATCAATCCTCAGTTTTGTTTTCTGGAGGTAGCTTCTGAGTCCATGATTTTTCGTGGCTCTTGGCATCACCTTCTGGGAGAGCCTTCCTTTCCAATATCCTCTTCAAGAGAAAATGCACTTCTTAGAAGATGAGTAGCTATTCAGGCTGCTCATAGAAAGTCGAGGGCTTGAGGGTAGTTTTACTGCTCAATCATAAGCTGTTTCATTCAAACTGGTAGCACTTTGGGTACTGCAAATCTTTGAAAAACATCGTTGGTTTCTTTAATATCTTTGCTTCTTGTTAACACCTCCTGCCAATAGCCAGATCCATGATTAGAAGACATTCCTCTAGGTTAAATTACAGGAATTTCCACTCTATCGGCTTCCATTGGGCCAAATCTATATTCTCTTTACCCTGAGCCATACTGTGCAAGTAAAATGATTTACAGGGGACCACTTTAAAAGAATCAGAGGTCTTAACAAATGATGTGGTGATCACTGTCTTTATTTGTTGCTTGTTCCCAAGATTGGGTCTTTATTATTATTGATGTTATTATTATTAATTGGGTATACTTTCCTTAATAAGATGAAAAGGTTAATTTTATATTGTGAGGGATGCTAAAAATGTTTTCATAGGCACTTTATAATGAACTTTACATAATTGCTCATTTTCTTTTGAACATTTCATGTATTTATTTCTATGTACTAATTTATTTATTAGTCAATTTATGTTGTGGCAACAAACAATCTCCAAATGTCAGCAACTTACAGCACCAAATAATTTGTTGTTCATGTTACTGGACTCTTGGGTTCTTTTTGGCTCCGCTTGCATTATGTGTCTTCACTGTCTGAACTGAGTCTGAGGAGTAACCACTAACGGAAACATGTTTTTCTGACTGTGGGAAGCAGGAAGAACAGGAGGAATGTCAGACCATGCAAGTGCATCTCAATCTTCTGCCCAGGCATGCTGCAGGTCAGATCTGTTCACTTTCCATTGATTAAACCAAACCATAGGGCCACACCCAAAGTTAATGGGTGAGGGGAACATATACTGAACTTTGGGCAAAAAGATGAATACCTACTAACAAAAATAAAACACACCATAACAAATACTTATTGAAAAGCAACTGTGTCCCTTCCAGCTCTAAATACACTCTGTAAATGTAACAGTGTCTCTGATCTCAGAAAACTCAGTCCAGTGGAGAATTCAGCTAAGTAGAGAGGCAACTACAATGCAATGTGAGGCATGTACAGGAATCTATGCCATCTAATTCAGAATTGAGGCATCAGGGAGGGCTTCCTGGAGGAAGAAATAACTGAACTGAACCTTGGATAGTGAATAGGAGTTGAGAAGCCATGGGCAGTAAGAGGGTTCCCAGCAGCTCAGCATGAGTGAAGCCTGAGGTCAACAGGAATCATGAAAGAACCAAAAACATTTTGGTATGGTTGCAGTGCAGAGCCCAACCCTGTTAAGTACACAAAGCAATATTTGAGTATTTCATATTTGAAAGATAAATGTTGGTTTTAAAACTGCTAAGTCAGAAGTTTCATAAATAGTCTCATGGTAGTATACTACTATACACTGAAAACTGAAAAAGAAAAAGAAAAACTGCCTTTCAGAGTTGGAATGCCCCACCCAGAGAGCATAGGCATTTACACTTTTATAGAGTCGGGGTGAAAAACAGAAGTAGTTTCATTAAACTGCCTCATGGCCTGGCACTTTTCTTCAGCATGCTTTGTGGGTGAAATCTTCAGTGTTGAAAATAGAGTTGAATGCTGTTAATGTAACGTAATTACATTAGCAGCAGAAAAATGTCCTTAAGGTTTATAACTAATATATCATATCAGAAAATACAGTACTTTTCACCAATTAACTACATAAACTAGATTTTGGAAAAAATAGAAATTGAAATGCAATTTTATTCTAACCCATTTTAAGGGTGCGGCCTTATGTTTAGTCTAAGCAAAGTGAAGAAACTTTAAGAACGTCCCTATTTTGTCCACAATGTAGGCAGCACAGTGTACTGCCCTGTGGAAGAGTCCAGCACATATCGACATGGTTAAGGCCCTGTTGTCCCCTTGAAACAAGCAGCTAAGGAATGTTAACATGCTGATAAAACACACAAAAAATAGCACTCTGGCTCAGTTTGTACTCATTGTATGTGTATTTTTAAAGGATTTTAAAAAATCCTTTTAAGTGTCAGTCATAAACTGCTCTCAAAACATGATCTGGTAAATATGGCTTTGCTAAGTAGTCCAGGATACAGAATTTGTAAATATTCACCTTTAAGATAAACTTCTCATTTGCCTAAAGTATCTGTGCAGTTCCCTTGCCTAGCTCTCTAAGGACTAGTCATAAGAAGAGAAGTTATAGCCGGTAAAAACAAAAATCCAGAAGGAATCATCTGAAGAGATCAAATGTTGATGCAACATTAATATGCTACATGTGATCTTTATTTCTCCAGAAACACTGGACACATGGGGATACATTTGCACCTCATCTCCACCATTGCATGCCACAGTGTTGTTGAAATCTGCATCTTGTCCTAAGCAAAAGCATAGAAAAGGCAAAGTGTGCCTTTGGCGCCTTCTATTCATTCAGAATCCCATCGCTCTTGCTACAGAAATAAACCGAAAAACAAATAAAAACCTCTTCTTCTCTACCCTCACATTAACAACTACCATTTATTGGTTGTTTAACCAGGCCATGGACACTGTGCTAGTCAATGTATACATCATAACTGTAGGAAGTAAGCATATTTCTTTTATCTTACAAATGAGAAAACAGGCTAGGCATGGTAGCTCATGTCTTTAATCCCAGCACTTTGGGAGGCTGAAGTGAGAGGATCACTTAAGCTCAGGAGTTGGAGACCAGCCTGGACAATACAGTGAGACCCCATCTCTATGAAAATAAAATTTAAAAAAATAAGGAAACTGAGACAACTCAAACAATATATTTTCAAGACCATAAAGCTAGTAAAATGGTAGAAGCAAGATTTAAATCAGCTCTTTTTGACTTTAAGAAAATCCGTAGTCTGACCATTCCACAATACAAAATTATGTTTTGCATAATTTAAATCTTTAACTAAAATGAAAAGACTGAAGAAAATCATGAGTTATATTAGTAGCAGACATTTGAATGCAGGTTTTAATTTTCCTGTTTAAGCACACAGGATGTTGGTAATCAGGGCTAGCACATTAATCCAATTTATATAAATTTAAAGCCTCTGATACCAATGTAAACCTTTCACTTGGCCTTGTTCATAATTTATTTGCCAGGCAACTTCTAGTTTCCTTTGTTTTCTTGCTACATCTAAAGAAAACTCTTTTCCATATGCTTCCTTATTCCCATTTCCTTGCAGAGTTAATTTCTCTCTCTTGTATTCCCAAAGCACATATTATCTCTCTATATATAACAGCTCTTACACAGTACATTGTATTTTTTACATGTTAATTATTTTCATCTTAACAATCCTAAGGTCGACTTACAGATTTTTAATGAGAGCATCTAACAGTATCTGGTACTGATTAATTGCTGAAAAAATAAGTGTATAATTTCTGTCATTATTTCATGTTTGAAAAATGGTTGCCAAAGAGTCAGTGTTACCTAAAATGTGCATCTGCAAAAGTTAAATTTTTATCTATGTAAAAGTAATTTTTCTAATTCATTTTTACTTTTTCGAGATGGAGTTTCGCTCTTTCGCCCATGCTAGAGTGAAGTGGCATGATCTCGGCTCAGTGCAACCTCCGCCCCCCAGGTTCAAGCGATTCTCCTGCCTCATCCTCCAGAGTAGCTGGGATTATAGGCACTCACCACCAAGCCCAGCTAATTTTTGTATTTAGTAGAGACAAGGTTTTGCCATGTTGGCCAGGCTGGTCTCGAACACCTGACCTCAGGTTGTTCACCAGCTTCAGCCTCCCAAAGTGTTAGGATTACAGGTGTGATCCATGTAATCATATGGTGATTGGGTGCCTGGCCCATTTCTTTTTCTCTCTTTTACTTTTTACTTGCTCATTCCGTCCCGCTTTCTCTTATATTCACACTCTTTCAGTTTTGCTTTTTTAAAACAAATTATTGTTTTAATTTAATTATTTTACACACTGAGTATTACTCTTGTCACCCAGGTTGGAGTGCAGTGGCATCATTATTGCTCACTGCAGCCTCAAACTCCTGGGCTTAAGTGATCCTCCTGCCTCAGGTTCCCAGTCACTGGGATTACAGACACAAGCCACTGCACCTGATGCCTTATTGCTTTTTGCTCTCTCTCTCTCTCTCTGTCTCTCTCACTGACTCTACCTGTCTCTCATCCATGGTCTGTCTCTGTTCAGCTTCATTCTGCAAACAGGCTTTTTACTATGGCTAGGAAGATAGTCACTGTTCCCAGGTTCAATTTTTCCAAGCTTAGCAACCTACCAGAAAGAGAATTTGTTTCTCCTAGCACTAAGGATGTCATTACCCTGCTTTGGTACATCTTATCTTACTTTTTGCTGATAATATTCTAACATAAGGGCAGGTCAGGAGACTCGACCTCAGATATCTATAACTTGATCTGTTACTATCTTTGGTGTATTAATTAGGTTTGCACTGTGATTATGCTGTGTAAGAAGCAACCCCCCAAAGCTCAGTCCAATTCTCAGAAGATTCTCCCTGGTTGTTCCAAAATTGTTGCCAACAGATCTCAAGGCTACTTGCTTCTCATTAACATACTACATTTGGCTCATTCCCTCAGCCTTTGATTTACAATCTCAGGCTTCACTCTTATTGCACTAAATTAAGTCATGCTGTTCTCTGAAACAATTACAAATCAGACTAATGCTAATTAGTTTAGGCCTGAGCCACACTTGCCATTCATAGATATGAGGTAGTATTTTCTGAAGTGCATAAACCACTTGGAGGGGTAATATCTTTCACTTTCCTTTGAAAGACAACAGGGTGTGAGAGCCAAAAGAAGGTGATAAAAGGCTACTAGAATCCTCAAATAAGCACAGAAGATCATGTTTACATTTCAGATTACTTATTTCACTTCAAGTTTGTGGTTTAGCTAACTTGAGTCTTAGGAAGAAGGACCATACAATGACCGTCATCTGAACTCTCTGTTAGTAGAGATACCACTTCAAAGACTGAACTGAGAAAATGTGCAAAGGAAAGACGGAAAGGTGAAGAAGACACACTTAGTAAGGGGTGATATTTTCCTTCCACCACCTGAGCTAGTGATAAACAGCAGCTACTTGAGTTTAAACTTTTTCCTTCCCTGGAATGAATGTAAGAAATATTTGTGGTACTGTGGTCATTGTTCCAACTCTAGGGGGAAAAATATTAAAATGTTAGTCATAATAGTAGAGAAAAAGTTACCCAGAAAAAATTTTTCTTGGCTAAGAAAATAAAATATATACATAAAAAATGGAAAAGGGACAAATGTTAAATAATGCAGGAATTCTTTTTAAAAATCTAGTACATCTCAAGTTTCTGATGTGACAAATAAGGATAAGGTTAAGAAACAATTTTAGCAATGGTGAGGACAAGATTAACCACTTCTGGGTTATACCCATGGAGTATCTTGGACCCAATGTTTATTCAATGGGCTGCTACGACTTATCAATGAAGGATTTTCTATACATAATTGACCGTAATTATAAAGCTTCTACCTTAAGTTTTTTCTATATTTGTCTGCAAGGTGGTTTTGAGCTACTCTGAAGATTTAGGGTGTTCTTCATAATTCTACTTGCAGCTATTCACCTGGAGAAAGCTCACAACTGTCTGTGTGTTTATATTTTAGGAGTGAAATGAAATAATACATGAAATATGGTTGAAATAGTCCTGGGTGCATGGAAAGTGCATGACCAGTTATCTTTCTTATTGCTGCCTTTTTTTTGTTTGGTTTTTTTTTTGCTCCATATAATTTGAATCACTGTTCTATAAGGTCAAATTCTGTGTGCTAGTTCCTGCTTCAAGGACTGGGTGGCAGGAAAGTCCAGCAATACCTTTGTCTGATCTTACAGGATGAATGAAGGAGGCAGCTGGTTTCTAACATCTCTGCTTTGACAGTGCTCAGAGCCACCGGAGCCTCACATATAGTTAAAGTCATTGGTAGCTTCTGGAGAAAGAGCACTTGAACATCTTCAAAATGCCAGCGTTTTTCCAGGGAATAATATCCATGTGTCTCAAAGTGAAAATTAAATCCAAACTTCCTTCATGATCAAACACTTGCTGTTCCTCTTTTAAAACTTGGTGAATCTGGTGCTCATGAAAACATAGGTTAGTGAGGATCAGTGCAAAAGGCCAAGTAACACATGTCTTCTTTCTACTCTTTGACGCTTCATTTTCATGGCACTAATAATTCCCCAATAGAATAAAAGCAAACAGTGAAACAAAAAAGATATAGAAATGATGTTAACAAAGTACAGAGTCCTCCCAAAGTTAATGACACAAGACTTGCTAGTTTAATGCAATACAACTTGTACTGATAATTAAACACTGATAATTAAATGACAATTTAAAGGTTTGGAATTACTGCATTTTTATACCATGATTTATTTGAGTAAAGGTTTTATGATATGTTTTAACTGCATTACTGTATGAAGAGCAGTAAAATAATTTGCATTCTTTATTTTGAGATTTATTTTATTAAAAAAATACCTGTAGAGAAGTTTTGGAAGGTCATGTCCAAAATATAAAATGCAAACTGGAAAAAATAGTAATGAATATATTTATACTTATTTACATTTAAAGGAATGCAAATCAAAGTGAAGTTTGATTAAAAAAATGTTTAAGATTAGACCAGGGTGAAATAGTGGAGGATGTGGAAATAAGTAGTCCAATATCCTGAAGGAAGAACTATCAGGATTTGTAGATGGATTGGATGAGGCATGTGAAGGGAGAAAGAGGAGTCAAGGATAACTCTGATGTTCTGAGTTTGAGCACCTGGAATGATGAATTTACTGTTGAGTGAAATGAGGAAGATGGTGAGCAGAGCAGATTTGGGGTAGGAATATGGAGAAGAGGGGTTTGATTTGGGGCATAATGGATTTTAAGTTTGATTCTACTATCATAAATGGTTTAAGTACTTTCCTCCAATTTATTTTAATTGGATCTATTGGTTTCCAGAATATAATATTTTTCAACTCTAACCAGCCTAAGGAAGATATTTTATACTTAATTAATAACTTGGTTTTTCAAGAGTTCCAATACTAAAAAACAAATACATAGGCTGGGTGTGGTGGCTCATGCCTGTAATCTCAGCACTTTGGGAGGCTAAAGAGGGCAGATCATTTGAGGTCAGGAGTTCGAGACCAGCCTGGTCAACACGGTGAAACCCCATCTCTACTAAAACAATATAAAAATTAGCCAGGCGTGGTGGCACACGCCTGTAGTCCCAGCTACTTTGGAGGCTGAGGCAGGAAAATCGCTTGAACTTGGGAGGTGGAGGTTTCAGTGAGCTGAGATTGCACCACTGCACTCCAGCCTGGGTGACAGAGCTAGACTATCTCAAAAAAGAAAAAAAAAAGAAAAAGAAAAACCACCACCAAAGATATAAGTATCAATATAGTGTCTAATAACTCCCAGGTATTATCACTATATGTTAAGCACTATGCTTACAACTTTACAAATGTTATTTTCTCTAATCCCCACCATACACTCAGAAATGGTACTATTATTTCCCAGATTAAAAAAAAAAGGGGGTTTAAATGGGTCAGGGGACACACACTCAGCACAGCTGGGGGGATCAGTTTGACTGTAAAGCTCATGCTAAAAGCCATTAAGATATATTTCCTGTACTCACTTATTCTTTATGAAAAATAGTAGCATTGATTTTTCATACATATATTCATAAACATTTATAATTTGTATTTATCTTTTACTTTTTGTGAGCATATTCTTGTTTAGTTTAATACAAAATGGAAACAAATATTTAAATGTCAATCACAAAACAATATCTAACATAACTTAATACGACTGGTTTCAATGTAAGAATTGATTTGACATCAGGGCAGCCATACTGAATTGTCGTCAGGATGTACAGTCAAAATTACACGCTTAAAATATTGCTGAGTGAACTGAAAAATATGTCAATTATATATACTAGATAACTTCTTTTTTGAAAATCAGATATATTAGTAAATTTTTTTAAAAAAGCTGAAAGTGCAGGCATGCCAAAAGATGTGCTTAAACACAGATACTCAGTCTAAATATTAAAATATTAAGGTGGGCACCTTAGTCCTTAGGAATGAAGAACAATCTGAATGAAACAAAACAGGTTAATTAATTACCACTTGCCCTGAAGAAATGCTCTCTCAGGACTTTCCACAGAAAACACCAAGTCTGTCAGGGATGTCCTGAACAAAACAAGACCAGAAGAGCAATCTTGTGGTGCCAAGAGCAAATCTGGATTAATCATTAGTGGCTGGTCCTTAGATAAAAGCAGTTTCCTGTTTGGGATGTCACACTCCTGTTTTGATTTTGACTACTACCATCAAGACCAGACACCATCTTTTCCTACACCATCAGGCCCTGTGGAACATCCCATAATATGCCACTCTTCTAGCATTTTCTTTAGAGAAAAACCACATTAAAGGGAGCATCAATAGTGGCATTGAAATTGAAAAGGACAGATTGGTGCTTACTGGGGAAGGCAAGCCTGATTGCACTGCTCTGGGTGAGTAGTGAGGGTTATAAACTGATTCTCCAATAGAATCTTTGCTACAGAAAGTCTTCATATGTTATATACAGGTTACAGCAGTTGTCTTTTTTTCATATTTCCCTGAAGAGTCTATGACAGGCAGTATCCAATCAAAAGAAATATAGAAAACTACCCTAAAGAGAGAATACACAAGTGCCGGGACAGGTACCACTATTTTAGGCACCCATGTGAGTCAGTGGAGCTGTGAGGGCTGACAGACTATATTATATTTTCATTTTCAATTCCTGCCCTCTCTTGGTGCCTCTGGTGGTAGAATTAGCATGAACAGGCAGGTTATTTGACTGTTTCCATCCTTGCTGTCACCTGTTTCATAGATAAAGCCTTTAATCAAAGTCAACTATTGTATTCTACCCTCGGTGGCCTGTCGCCTGCCCTTTCCATGCTGACGGGATAAGCCCAGGTAGAGACTTCCCAGGTGAGCCAGGAAGGGCTGCCTCCTCCTCTGCCTCTCACGCACCCCCAACTTGTCAGGATAGGGTACAATTCTGTTACCCATTTGGAAAGGCTATTTGTTAAAAATTTTTAAAAATGATGACACAGTGGACCCTTGAATCACGAGTTTGAACTGCACAGCTTCACATATATGCAGATTTTTTTTCAATAAAAGTTGCACCAAGTGTGCCTGCCTCTCCTGCCTCCCCTTCCACCTCCTTGATCTCTTCAGCCTGTGCTACCCCAAGACAGCAAGACCAATCCCTCGTCCTCCTCTTCAGCCTACCCAGTGAGGATGAAGACCTATACAATGATCCACTTCCACTTAATAAATAGTAAATATATTTTTCTCTTTCTTATGGTCTTAACATCATTTTCTGTTCTCTAGCCTGCTTTATTGTGAGAATGAATACAATATATAATACATTAACATACAAAATATGTGTTAATCAACTGTTTATGTTATGGGCTTCCGGTCAACAGTAGGCTGTTAGTAGTTAAGTTTTTGGGAAGTCAAAAGTTATACTTGGATTATTTTTTATTGTGTAGGGGGTCAGTGCCCGTAACCTCCGTGTTGTTCAAGGGTGAACTAATTTTATTATTTATTTATTTATTGTGATAAGGTCTGGCTCTATCGCCCAGGCTGGAGTGCAGTGGCATGGTTTTGGCTCACTGCAGCCTCTACCTCCCAAGCTCAAGTCATTCTTCCTCAGCCTCCCGAGTAGCTGGGACTATAGGTATGCACCATCAAGCTTATTATTTTTGTGTTTTTTGTAGAGAGGGGTTTTCACCATGTTGCCCTTGTTGCCGAGGCTGGTCTTGAACTTGTGAGTGCAAGCAATCTGCCCACCTCGGCCTCTCAAAGTGCTGGGATTACAAGCATGAGCCATAGTACCCGGCCTGCTTTATTATTTTATTTTAGTTTTTGAAGACAGGGTATCACTGTGTCACCCAGGCTGGAGTGCAGTGACACAATCATAGCTCACTGCAGCCTTGACCTTCCAGGCTCCAACTAATTTTAAAATTAACTAGTAGTTAATAGTTTAATCCTATGCATCCCTAAAAAGAGAATTACATGTATCTTTAAATTAGATCATTCATTTTCAATTGCCAATTAGCATTAATCAAGAAACCTCCTTTACCTCTGAGGCTCTTATGCCTAACCTTATGAAAGATCTATATGATAATGCACATCTCATGTTTTTTTCAGAGGGACTGAATCAATCCTGAAACCAGACTCTACCTTTTCCTGAAATTAGTAACATCTGAACTCAACCATGTTCTTTCTTTACTGTAACCCATGGACCATCTTCCCTCCTCCCTCCGTTTCTTGTTGATACTCACTGTTCTTCATGCCAGCTATCACTTATTACTTGGCACTTTGTCTCCTTTCGTTGCTACCAGCTGTCTTCAAACTTTACTTTTTCTTTTTCTTTTCTTTCTTTCTTTCTTTCTTTTTTTCTTTTTTAACTGAGTGTCTTTGCAGAAGCACTCTTTCCTTAATGGTGAATTTAGTCCACAAACTTACATACATTGAGATTTTGGAAACAGTATGCTTTTTTCCCCAGCCTTATTTAAAACCAGATTCAAAGTGAAATAGTGAAGGAAAGGATCTGATCATCTCTCTTTGAAACAAATACCTTTAGAAATTCTTTTTTTTTTTTTTTTGACAGATGTCTCGCTCTGTTGCCCAGGCTGGAGTGCAGTTGCATGATCTTGGCTCACTGCAGCTTTGACCTCCTGGGCTCAAGCAATCCTTCTACCTCAGACTTCTGAGGAGCTGAGACCACTGGTGCATGCCACCATGCCGGGCTAATTTTTGTATTTGTTTGTAGAGATGGGGTTTTACCATATTGCCCAGGCTGGTCTTGAATTCCTGGGCTTAAGCAATTTGCCTCCCTCCACCTCCCAAAGTACTAGAATTACAGGCCTTAGCCACTGTGCCCCATCTAGAAATTCTTAACCTAAATTAGTGCTAACTAGCAGGCTAATAAAGTCCTGTTTGCTAATTAACATTTTTTTGGTGCCTCATTGAATGTTAATGTGGTATACCTTCACTTTATTCATTAAAAAAAAGAAGCCTGTGTATTTAATGCATAGAAAGCTGCCTTCCTTTCGGATGTCTTAGTCTCTGGTTTACTTCACCATTTCCAGTCTTTATTATTTCTACATGGATGAATGACTATATTTTTCTATTCTTAATTTAAAAACAGGTCATGAGACAAAAATTTATTCCAGTGCAATTAATCTTATATAACTGATGCCAAAAAAGCAACATTCATAATATTGTCCTCACTGGCTTTCCTTTTGAAACTGTGGTGCCAGGGAAAATGATTTACTGCCAGCCTGGACTAAGACTTGAGGTTTGTAGAAAAGATTTATTGGTATCAACTTAGCATAACACTATAATCAGCCTGAAAAGACATTTGTCACTATAAACCCTTATTGTCAGGTGCCTGACACTTTCCATAAAACTATGCTTCAAGTGGAAAAGTGATTTGGATTTCACATCCTTTATTGCAATGTTTCTTGATCATTTAAAAGTCTATCATTTCTATGAACTTCCTGGATACACTAGGGCAGTGTTTCTAGGACCCATCTCTAGATTTCCATGAGACAGGGGTGGAAACCACAAATGTACATTTTAAACAAGTGCCTGAGGAGATTCTGTTGCAAGCAGTCTTTGAGAAACACTCTTTGGAAAAGGGTATGGTGTTCTGTGTATTAATTGTGGCCCTACTCTTTTTACATGCATAACTTTGAATAAGTTAATGTGGCCTCTCTGCCTCATTTGTTTCTATATGTTTATTTCCTTACATATGGGTTCATTGTGCAAGTAAACTTTCTGTTCACAAAGAGTGAAGTTTAAAGAAAATAAAGAAGTACCTAACAGAAAGTATAAGCAGAAAGCAGATGATACATCTTAGTTTTATTTCTCTACAATTCATGACAGCAAACACAAATCCACTAACAAAATTACATGTGAATATACATGTAACTCTAGAAATAGGGAATTGGTCTCTGATCAGAATGGCAAACGAGGCCACAGCATGGCAAACAGTCAAGGTTAGGAGACATAACCACGAGCCAGTGTTTATAGCAAGATGAACAATCAGAGAGGGCTTGACTTGGGAGCCCAGTCCCAAGGAAGACTAAGAAGCTGAAAACATTCCACAGTATCAATGACAGTCCCTCAGATTTGACCAGAGTTTAAAGTGCTAAATGCACGTAAGTTTGCTTGAAATTATCATTTATCATATTTGTTAACTTGTCAGGCTACAGAGACTTTAAAACTGTGCACAAATTAATTAGTCCATCATTTATTCTTATCTTTGCCACAAATCAGAGGAGTTCAAAAGTCAACCTAATGGCATTTGTGTATTGCAATTGATTCCAAATGTAGGATTATTATAGCATTTACTTTTTAAAAATAATTTATAGTAAGCATCCTTTGTAATGTGGATCTGTGAGATCTAACTGAGGCCACTTATTTAAAATGTGTAAATTGATTTTTATGTAATTGCTGCATTCTGCATTCTATTTGAAACTCAGAGAAACATCTCCCTTTAGTGGATCTTGGAGAAAATACAGTGAATCTTGATGTCAGCCAAAAGAAAGAAACTCCTAAGCAGCAATACATTTTATCAGATAGCTGTTATTTCCAGAATTTTCTATTTTGGTGATACTCCAATATTTACTGTTTAAATTATAAACAGTAAAATGAGATAAATATTCAAAAAAAGTTTTGCCTTTTAGTCACTGTATTAATCCATTTTCACACTGCTATAAAGAAATACCCAAGACTGGGTAATTTATAAAGAAAAAAGATTTATTTGACTCAGTTCCACATGGCTGGGGAGGCCTCAGGAAATTTACAATCATGGTGGAAGGTGAAGGGGAAGCAGGCACCTTCTTCACAAGGCAGCAGGAGGGGGTGAATGAACAAAGGGGGAACTGCCAAACACTATTAAAACCATCAGTTCTTGTGAGAACTCACTATCAGGAGAACAGCATGGGGGAAACTGCCCCCATGATCCAATCACTTCCCTCCTTTGGCACGTGGGGATTATAGGTCCCTCCCCTGACATGTGGGGATTACAATTCGAGATAGGATTTAAGTGGGGACACAGAGCCAACCCATATGATTCTGTCCCTGGCCCCACCCAAATCTCATATCCTTTTCACATTTCAAAACCAATCATGACTTCCCAACAGTCCCCAAAACCTCTTAACTCATTCCAGCATTAACCCAAAAGTCCAAGTCCAAAGTTTCATCTGAGATAAGTCCCTTCTGCCTATGAGCCTGTAAAATGAGAAACAAGTTAGTTACTTGCAAGTTAAAATGAGGGTATAGACATTGGGTAAATATTCCCATTCCAAATGGGAGAAATTGGCCAAAATAAAGGGGCTATTCAGTCCAGGAGTTCAGTAGTGATATTCCATCTCTACAAAAATTTAAAAATTGGCTAGGTGTGGTAGTGCATGCCTGTGGTCCCAGCTACTAGGGAAGTTCAGGCCAGAGGATCACTTGAGCCCAGGAGGTCAAGGCTGCAGGTTGAGACTGAGCAGTGATTGTGCCAAGGCAACACAATCTGGGTGACAGAGTGAGACTCTGTCTCAAAAAAGAAAAAGAAAAAAAGAACAAAAAAGAATAAATGATTCAAGAAGAGAATTTTCATGGCATTGCATCTTTGTGGGCCCATTTCTTATCCATACAATCATACACACTATTCCTTTCCCAAAAACCCACCCTCTCTGAACCCCATCGAGCATTCTTGGGAATGTTCAAGTACTAGATAGGTGATTTCACCATGAAATTATAAAGTCAAAATATGAATTTCAGCCATTTGATGAGATTAGGTTTTAGGTATTATGGAAATGTGTTTCAAAGTGAAATTAGACTTGATAGGTTACATTTTATTTCTGTATTTTAATCATATTTCTAATTCATAATTTCATGGTAAAATCACCCATCTTGTATTTAAACATATTGAAGAATGGTGGTTGAGGGTTGGAGGGTGGGTCTTTGGGGAAGAACTGTGTGTATGATGTTATGGGTAAGAATGGGTTAAAAAGGACACAATGCCAGAAAAAGCATTTCTTGAGAAATTTATGAAAGAATGTTACATACAAAATTAAGCATGCAGTGGAGTGGCACAGACAGTATGTGTTTCACTCACCCTTCAAGCCTCAGCTTAGCAATTCCTTCCTCCAGGAAGCCTGTCCTGATCACTAAGGTTAGATTAGATGCCCCTCCTATGCAGTTTCACAGCACTCTGTTCAACTCTGTCATAACACTCTTACATCCAATTGCCTGCTTGCAGTTCTATCTTATATAACAAAACAATAACAAGCATTCACTAAACATTTTACTGAATGTATTAGTCTGTTTTCATACTGCTGATAAAGACATACCCGAGACTGGGAAGAAAAAGAGGCTTAATTGGGCTTACATATTCACATGGTTGGGGAGGCCTCAGAATCATGGTGGGAGGTGAAAGGCACTTCTCACATGGTGGCAGCAAGAGAATAAATGAGGAAGATGTAAAAGTGGAAACCCATGATAAAACCATCAGATCTCATGAAACGGATTCACTACCACGAGAACGGTATGGGAGAAACCGCCCCCATGATTCAAATTATCTCCCACTGGGTCCCTCCCACAACACTTGGGAATTATGGGAATACAAATCAAGATGAGATGTGGGTGAGGACACAGACCCAAATCATATCACTGAATAAAGCACTCTCCTTAAAGCTTTAAGTAATTATCTTCTTTAATAATAACAGCCACCTAGTAAGGTAGGTGTTATTATACCATTTTGAAAATGAGGAAATAGAGGTATAAGGAAGTGAAGCAACTATCCAAGGTCAAGAGTTTGGTACGTTGGATAGAAAGAAATCAAATCTAGGCAGTGTGACTAAAAAGCAGGGAAAGTATATTTTTATCCCATACTAGCAGAAAGCCGGGCACTTAACATCCAAATATTTGTTGAATGACTTGTTTAATGATTTCAGAGAAGAAGGAGACAGATGAAAACTAGAGCTATAGAGGAAAACTTGCTAGGGAGAGGGTGAAATTTGAACTGAGCCTTAAAGAATTGGGGAGATTTAGATGAACTTAGAGGAAGGTAGAGAGCACTTGGTGTGGAGAACTTGAGTCAAGCAATGAGAATAGGTATGCTGTGTGCCCTGGGGTCACTAAGGAATCCGTCTTAATTGTAAAGGAAGAAGCAAGGTAGTGGGCATGAAGATTGGGTAGACAGGTTGAAGTTAGATTGTTGAAGCCCTCAGAATCCAAACAAAGTCACTGAGTAGTAAGTAGAAAGCCATTAAAAGATTTTTTATATGAGCATTACATATTAAGAGTAGTTTTTAAGTGAAAGCATTATGAAAAAAAGCAGCTATATAAACAAATTTTGAGGAATGCATATTTAAACTGATTTCAATGAGGGTAGCTTTCATTTTATAATTTTGGTTAGTTGACTAACGTTAATTGAGTACATTTGAAACCATCATTGCAAAATTGTAGCTGAGGCAGTGAAAGAGATCTGACCTAACCAACTCCATCTTTCTTCTAGCCTCCAAGCTGTCCTTGTTTATCCCTGGGCATAGGCTGAACTAACTTTGGGAGGAACTTAGTCTATAGTTTAGAACAAAGATAATAACAGGTCTTTCCCATGGCAAATCCCCTTCTTGCCTGGGGACTAGACTGCCTTTGTAGGACTAACACATTAGCCACAAGATTAGAAATTATGGTTTAGGGGTCATGCACCCGGAGGCTACAAGATTCTGACCCTCCCTAAACTGCTCCTAAAATCAGTGCTTGAGATATTTTGCAGACCCTGCACTTGATGGATCAGCTGGCACCAACCAGATCAATAAATTGGCTCATCTGATCTTGTACCCCAACCCACCCAGGAACTGACCCAGCACAAGACAGCTTCGACTCCCTAGGATTTCATCTCTGACCTGACCAATCAGCACTCCTGGCTCACTGGCTTCCTGCCACCCACCAAGTTGTCCTTAAAAACTCATCCCCAAACTGTGAGCTCTCTAGGTCCCTAGGAAACCATTTCTGCCTTGCCTTACAGGGGTCCTTGAGGCAGGCTTCCTGATGTACGGGGGAAAGTTCACAGGGAGAAGGAAACCTCCAGCTGATCTTTGTAACAATTCCAACTGAATGAGAAGACTCCTGGCCAGAACTCAGGGGAAGGCGTGAATCTGGTGTGCAGACTCCACAGGCAGGGAAGCAGGAAAGTCCTTTTTGCTTTCGCAGCTGGGAGGTGGGTAGCCTGGGGCGAGTTCTCAACCCTGCTCACCCACTCCCTGGAAACAGACTCAGTGCTATTGTGGGGGGCAGGGTGGAAGGAAGATTGGCCTTTTGGGTTGTGTTGGAGCTGGGCAAGGCCTGTGACTGCCAGCTTTCCCCTACTTTCCTGACAACCTGCATGACACAGCAGAGGCAGTCATAAGCTTTCTGGGAATATAACTCCATTGACCTGGGAACCACAACTTCATCCCCCACAGCAGCTGCAGCAAGACCCGGAATATAACTCCATTGACCTGGGAACCACAACTTCATCCCCCACAGCAGCTGCAGCAAGACCCGCCCAAGGAGAGTCTGACCTCAGACACACCTAGCCCTGCCACAACCTGATGGTCATCCTCTACCCACCCAGGTAGGTGAAGACAAAGGGCATATACTCTTGGGAGTTCTAGGGCCCCGCCCACCACTTGATCTTCTCCATACTATCACAGCTGATGCTCTTTTAAAAGTACCACCTCCTGGCAGGAGGCCAATGAGCACAAAAATGGTAAATTAAACAGCCAAAACTAAGGACCCTCACAGAACCCATTTCATCCCTTTGACACCTCCCTGGAGCAGGTGCTGGTATCCATGGCTGAGACACCTATAGACAGTTCACATCACAGGACTCTGTGTAGACAGCCCCCAGTAGAGCCTGGAGCCTGGTAGACTTGCTAGGTGGCTAGATCCAGAAGAGAGATAACCAATCACTACAGCTCAGCTCTTAGGAAGCCACATCCCTAGGAAAAGGGGGAGAGTACTACATCAAGGGAATACTCTATGGGACAAAAGAATCTAAACAACAGCATTGGGCACTAGACCCTCCTTCAGACAGAGCCTACCCAAATGAGAAGGAAGCAGAAAACCAACTCTGGTAATACGACAAAACAAGGTTCATTAACATCCTCAAAAAAATCACACTAGCTCACCAGCAATGGATACAAACCAAGAAGAAATCCCTGATTTACCTGAAAAAGACTTTGAAAGGGCAGTTATTAAGTTAATCAAGGAGGCACCAAAGAAAGGAAAGGCCCAATTTAAGAAAGTCAAAAAATGATACAAGAAGTGAGGGGAGAAATCTACAATGAAATATACAGTATAAATAAAAAACAATCAAAATGTCAGGAATCAAAGGACACACTTATAAAAATGCAAAATGCTCTGCAAAGTTTCACCAACAGAATCAAACAAACAGAAGAAAGAACTTCAGAGCTCAAAGCCAAGGTTTTTAAATTAACCAAATCCAACAAAGACAAAGAAAGAAAATTATATAAACAAAGCCTCCAAGAAATCTGGGCTTACATTTAATGACCAAACCTAAGAATAATCAGCATTCCTGAGGAAGAGAAATCTAAAAGTTCGAAAAATATTTGGTGGAATAATTGAGGAAAACTTCCCCAGCCTTGCTAGAGACCTAGACATCCAAATACAAGAAGCTCAAAGAACACCTGGGAAATTCATTGCAAAAAGATCATTGCCTAGGCATAACCTGTCATCAGGTCATCTAAAGTTAAGACAAAGGAAAGAATCTTAAGAGCTATGAGACAAAAGCACTAGGTAACCTATAAAGGAACACCTATTAGATTAACAGCAGATTTCTCAGCAGAAACTCTACAAGCTAGAAGGGATTGGGGCCTTATCTTCAGCCTCCTTAAACAAAACAATTATCAGCCAAGAATTTAGTATCCAGCAAAATTAAGCTTCACAAATGAAGCAAAGATACAGCCTTTTTCAGACAAACAAATGCTGAGAGAATTTGCCACTACCAGGCCAGCACTGTAAGAACTGCTAAAAGGAGCTCTAAATCTTGAAACAAATCCTGGAAACACATCAGAACAGAACCTCTTTAAAGTATAAATGTCATAGGACCTATAAAACAAAAATACAATTAAAAACAAAACACAGTATACAGGCAACAAATAGCACAAAGAATGGAATAGTACCTTACTTCTCAGTACTAAGATTGAATATAAATTGCCTAAATGTTCTACTTAAAAGATACAGAATTGCAGAATGGATAAGAATTCATCAACCAAATACCTGCTGCCTTCAAGAGACTCAGCTAACACATAAGGACTCTTATAAACTTAAGTTAAAAGGGTAGAAAAAGATATTTCATGCAAATGGACAACAAAAGTGAGCAGGAGTAGCTATTCTTATATCAGACAAAACAAATTTTAAAGCAACAGCAGTTAAAACATGACAAAGAGGGATATTATATAGTAATAAAAGGCCTTGTCCAACAGGAAAATGTCACAATCCTAAACATACATGCACCTAACACTGCAGGTCCCAAAGGTATTAAACAATTACTAATAGACCTAAGACATGAGATAGATAGCAACACATTTATAGTGGGGGATGTCAGTACTCCACTGACACCACTAGATAGGTCATCAAGACAGAAAGCCAACAACAACAAAATGGATGTAAACTATACCCTAGAACAAATGGACTTAACAGATATTTACAGAACATTCTATCCAACAACTGCAGAATACACATTCTATTCATCAGTGCATGTAACTTTCTCCAAGATAGACCATGTGATAGGCCACAAAACAAGCCTCAATAAATTTAAGAAAATTGAAATTATATCAAGCACTCTGTCAGACCACTGTTGAATAAAATTGGAAATCAACTCCAAAAAGAACCTTTAAAACCATGCAAATACATGGAGATTAAATAGCCTGCTCCTGAATGATCACTGGGTCAAAAATGAAATCAAGATAGAAATTAAAGAATTCTTCAAACTGAATGACAATAGTGACACAACCTATCAAAACCTCTGAGATACAGAAAGGGCAGTGCTAACAGGGAAGTTCATAGCCCTAAATGCCTACATCAAAAAGTCTGAAAGAGCACAAACAGACAATGTAAGGTCATACCTCAAGGAATTAGAGAAACCAAACCAAACCCAGCAGAAGAAAGGGAATAACCAAGTTCAGAGCAGAACTAAATGAAATTGAAACAACAGCAAAAAAAAAAAAAAAAAAAAAGACAAATGAAACAAAAAGTTGGTTCTTTGGAAAAATAAATAAAATTGCCTACAGCTGACACCACAGAAATACAAAAGATCATTCAAGGCTACTATGAACACCTTTACGTGCATAAACTAGAAAACCTAGAGGAGATGGATAAATTCCTGGAAAGACACAACCCTCCTAGCTTAAATCAGGAAGAATTAGACACCCTGAACAGACCAATCACAAGCAGCAAAATTGAAATGGTATTAAAAAAATTACCAACAAAAAGGGCCAGGACCAGATAGATTTACAGCTGAATTCTACCAGACATTCAAAGAAGTATTGGTACAAATGCTAATGACACTATTCCAAAAGATGGAGAAAGAGGGGATCCTCTATAAAACATTCTATGAAGCCAGTATCACCCTAATATCAAAGCCAGGAAAGGACATACCCAGAAAAGAAAACTACAGACCAATATCCCTGATGAACATAAGATGCAAAAATCCTTAACAAAATACTAGCCAACTGAATCCAACAATATATGAAAAAGATAATCCACCACAATCAAGTGGGTGTCATACCTGGGATGCAGGGATGGTTTAACATACGCAAGTCAATAAATGTGATGCACCACATAAACAGAATTAAAAACAAAAGTCATATAATCATCTCAATAGATGCACAAACATTCAAAAAAATCCAGCATCCCTTTATGATTAAAACTCTCAGCAAAATCGGCATATGAGGGACACACCTCAATATAATATAAGCCATCTATGACAAAGGCACAGCCAACAGAATGTTGAATGGGGAAACGTTGAAAGCATTCCCTCTGAGAACTAGAACAAGACAAGGATGCCCACTCTCGCCATTTCTGTTCAACATAGGAATGGAAGTCCTAGTGAGAACAATCAGACAACAGTAAGAAATAAAGGGAATTCAAATCAGTAAAGAGGAAGTCAAACTGTTGCTGTTTGCTGATGATATGATTGTATACCTAAAAATCCCTACAGACTCCTCCAAAAAGCTCTCAGAACCAATAAAAGAATTCAGCAAATTTTCCAGATACAAAATTAGTGCACACAAATCAGTAGCTCTCCTATACATCCACAGCAACCACACTGAGAATCAAATCAAGAACTCAACCTTCTTTACAATAGCTGCCAAAAAAAACAAAAACAAAAAAAAACCTTAGGAATATACCTAGCCAAAGAGGTGAAAGACCTCTACAAGGAAAACTACAAAACACTGCTGAAAGAAATCACAGATGACACGAACAAATGGAAAGACATCCCATGCTCATGAATGGGTAGAATCAATATTGTGAAAATGACCACACTGCCAAAAACAATCTACAAATTCAACGCAATTTCCATCAAAATACCACAATCATTTTTCACAGAACTAGAAAAAATAATTCTAAAATTCATATGGAACCAAAAAAGAGCCCACATAGCTGAAGCAAGACTAAGCAAAAAGAACAAATCTGGAGGCATCACATTACTTGATATCAAACTATACTCTAAGGCCAAGTCACTGAAACAGCATGGTACTGGTATGAAAAGAGGCACACAGACCAATGGAACAGAATAGAAAACCCAGAAATAAACCCAAATACTTACAGCCAACTTATCTTTGAGAAAACAAACAAAAACATAAAGTAGAGGAAAGGACACCCTATTCTGCAACTGGTGCTGGGGTAATTGGCAAGCCACATGTGGGAGAATGAACCTGGATCCTCATCTCTTACTTATACAAAAATCAACTCAAGATGAATCAAGAACTTAAACCTAAGACCTGAAACCATAAAAATTCTACAAGATAACATTGGAAAAACCCTTCTAGACATTGACTTAGGCAAGGATTTCATGACCGAGAACCCAAAAGTAAATGCAATAAAAACAAAGGTAAATTGTTAGAACTAAATTAAACTAAAGAGTTTTGCACAGCAAAAGTAATAGTCAGCAGAGTAAACAGGCAACCTACAGAGTGGGAGAAAACCTTCACAATATATACATCTGAAAGAGGACTAATATCCAGAATCCACAACAAACTGAAACACATTATCAAGGAAAAAACAAACAAACCCATCAAAAAGTGGGCCAATGACATGAATAGACAATTCTCAAAAGAAGATAAACAAATGGCCAACAAACATGAAAAAATGCTCAACATCACTAATGATCAGGGAGATGCAAAACCACAATGTGACACTATCTTACTCCTGAAAGAATGGCCATCAGAAAAAAAATCAAAAAGTAATAGATGTTGGCATGGATGCGGTGAAGAGGGAACACTTCTACACTGCTGGTGGGAATGTAAACTAGTACAACCACTATGGAAAACAGTGTGGAGGTTCCCTAAAGAACTAAAAGTAGAACCTCCATTTGATCCAGCAATCCCACTACTGGGTATCTAGCCAGAGGAAAAGCAGTCATTATATGAAAAAGATACTTGCACATACATGTTTATAGCAGCACAATTCACAATGGCAAAAATGTGGAAGCAGCCCAACCGTCCATGAATCAACAAGTGGAGAAAGAAACTGTAATATATATATACACACACACACACTCATATATATATATACACACACACATATATATATATAATATATATTGCATTTGCTTTTGGGTTTTCAGTCATGAAATCCTTGCCTAAGCCAATGTCTAGAAGGGTTTTTCCAGTGTTATCTTGTAGAATTTTTATAGTTTCAGGTCTTACGTTTAAGTCCTTGATCCATCTTGAGTTGGTTTTTGTATAAGGTAAGAGATGAGGATCCAGGTTCATTTTCCTACATCTCATATATATAAAATATATGTTTATCATGTCTATATCTATACATATATCTATATCTATAGATATCTATATCTGTATCTATAGATGCTCTTATTCATAAGTGAGAGCTAAGCTATGAGGATGCTAAGGCTTAAGAATTACACAACAGACTTTGGGGACTTAGGGGGAAAGGGTGGGAAACGGGTGAGGGATAAAAAACAGGGTCTCGCTCTATCACCCTAACTGGAATGCAGTGGCCTATCATGGCTCACTACAGCCTTGAACTCCCAGGCTGAAGCCATCCTCCTGTCTCAGCCTCCCAAGTAGCTGGGACTACAGGTAGGTGTGTGTCACCACACCCAGATAATTTTTTAAAATTTTGTAGAGACAGGGTCCCACTATGTTGCCCAGACTGGTCTCAAACTCCTGGGTTCAAGCATTTCTCTTGCCTCAGCCTCCCAAAGTGCTGAGAGTATAAGCATGAACCACTGTACCTAGCTAGGAGGGCTAATTATTCCTTCTTGTTTGCAGAGAATTTTTGAGGTTCCATGTTTAGTAGAGCTAACAGCACATGCTTTTGACTAGGCATGAAGGTAGATGTTACATGTTAAGACAAATGGCTTTTTACTTGAGGTTAACTCCAAGTAGTAAAGATAGTTTGAGAACAAACAACCCCTCTGTCACTTGATCATCCCTAGCTTAAGTGAGCTTCCAATTAAAATGTCACTTACAAGGGTCTAAGGAGAAAAAAGCTTGCTTAAAACCTGAGGAAACTCTCCTATTTGCATGCTATTTGTAAACATGTTCTATCATATTTACTCTAGACTCATCTATCTTTAGTTGAATAGCTAATAGTCTTCTCAAAGATATCAAATCCAAAGCTGACTCCTGATCTTCCCTCCAAACCTGCTTCTCTTGCAATCCTTCCCATCTTAGTAAACAGCAACTGAATTTTGTCAGTTATTCCTTTCAAAACCTTGGAGTCCACTCTTACGTATTCTGCATGCAATCCAACAACAAATCTATTGGCTTTGGTTTCAAAATGTGCCACCTTCTAACTATGTCTAGATTCTGAATATATTTCTGGTTCTCACTCCCCCACTGCTACCATGCTAGTTTAATTCTCCATCATATTTTGAATTGGTTATAAAACAGCCACTTATTTGGTCTTGCTGCTTCCATCCCTTTCCTCCTTATAGTCTATTCCCTAGTGACCAGTATAATCAGATAATTTCATCCTTCTATTCAAAATTCTCCAGTGGCTTCACATCTCAGAGCAAAAGCTAAAGAATACTCAATGGCTTAAAACTCCTGTACAATCTAGTAACAATTAAAAAGTCTGACAATATTGAGTATTAGTGAGGTTGTGGAAACATTAAGAGCTTCTGTTTCTATTTTAAATGTTATTTTCTTTTTTAGTGTGCTGGTGAGAGTGTAATTGGTGTAGTCACTTTGGAGAACAATCTGTCAATATCTAATGAAGTTGAAAATACTACTGTGACAATAATTTTGCTTTTATGTTTATACCTAAAAAATCTCTTCTCTGTACAGAAAGTGACAGACAATAATTTTTATAACAGTATTACAACAGCAAAAAGCTGGAAAAATCCATGTCTATTTATAAGACATGGATAAATAAATCTCAGTATGTTTACATAATGATATACCACTTAGCAATAAAAATCATGGAACTGAAACTACATTTATCAACACAGAGGGCTACACAGAAAGATTAATCAGTATTAATGTTTTATCTCCTAAACTGGGTAGTGGGTTCAGAGATATTCATTATATTAGTCCTTATCACCTTCTTATGTCTGAAATATATCACAATTTTTAAAGGAGGTAGATGGGAAATTTGTAGAATGTGCAAAAAGTGTAGAGGGTGTTTTAGTTCATGCTTGTGTTGCTATAAAGGAATACCTGTGACTGGGTAACTTATAAAGAAAGATTTAATTGGCTCATGGTTCTGCAGGCTGTGTGGTAAGCATGGCACTGGCATCTGCTTGGCTTATAGAGAGGCCTCAGGGAGCTTTTACTTATGGCGGAAGGAGAAGCAGGAACAGGCACATCGCATGGCAAGTGAAGGAGCGAGAGAGAGAGAGAGAGAGAGAGAGAGAGAGAGAGAGAGAGAGAGAGAGAGAGAGAGAGGAGAGATCCCAGACTATTTTAAACCGCTGGATCTCCTGTGAACTAACTGAATGAGAACTCACTCGTCACCAAGGGGATATTGCTAAATCATTAATGAGGAATCTGCCCCCATGATCCAATCACCTCTCACTTGGCCCCACCTGCAACACTGGGAATCATATTTCAACATGGACAAACATCCTAACCATATCAGAGAGAGCTTGTTAGGGGAGGGGCATGAATGGACACACGGATTGACATATAGAGTAGTGCCTTGGAATTAAGGAACTTAATTTTCATACCTTTCCTCATCATTCCACTGCATTTGGTGGTGTGCGTGTGTGTGTTCCGGTTTTCATCTTCACAATAGCCTCTTGTTTGTTCTTCCTCCCTAGAGTTTTGTTCCCATCCATTTATTTTTTGTAGCCCTGAGTGGTTTGTATAAACTCAAATCTCATCATGTCAGTCCCACTGCCTGGAAACCTTAAAAAACTCTTCTTTGCTTATACTGAGTATAAACAGATTTCTTAACATGCTACAGAGGGCCCCCTTTAATGTGGACTCGAGCATATTTACCAATATCTGATCCCAAGATTCTCTGTCCACAGCTCAGGATTCTTTTTCATGTCCCTCCTTGTGATCATGATCATTCTTTCCTTACACCTGGTAAACACCAACATGAAACATTATGTGACTTCTAGTGTCCTAGGAGAAGCAAGTCCTTCCTTTCTCTGTATTTCTATAGCATTTTACACATACATCTTTTACAGCAGTCATATTGTGTAGCATTTTTATTAGGTAGTAGTTATGTTTCTGTCACCTCAATATGAGCTACCAAAAGTCACAGATTGTGTTTTTTGTTGTTGTTGTTTCATTTTGTTTATTTATTTCTTTGTTTTAAAATCTTTACACAGTTCTTGGCAGGATATTTAACACATAGAGGGTGCTAAGCAATTGTAGAATTAAGGAAAGAATGACTGGAGGGTTTCTTTTTCATTCTTTTTTTTATTGTTGTTATTTTGAGACAGGGTCTCACTCTGTTGTCCAGGTTGGAATGCAGTGGCAAAATCATGGTACACTGTAGCCTTGACCGCCCCAGGCTCAGGTGATCCTCCTGCCTCAGCCTCTTGAGTAGATGGGACTAGAGGCACGCACTACTATGCCTAACTAATTTTTGGGATCTAACTAATTTTTTTTTTTTTTTTTTTTTTTTTTTTTTTTTTTTTTTTTTTTTTTTTTTTTTTTGAGACGGAGTCTCGCACTGTCACCCGGGCTGGAGTGCAGTGGCCGGATCTCAGCTCACTGCAAGCTCCGCCTCCGGGGTTTACGCCATTCTCCTGCCTCAGCCTCCCGAGTAGCTGGGACTACAGGCGCCCGCTACCTCGCCCGGCTAATTTTTTGTATTTTTTTTTTAGTAGAGACGGGGTTTCACCGTGTTAGCCAGGATGGTCTCGATCTCCTGACCTCGTGATCCGCCCGTCTCGGCCTCCCAAAGTGCTGGGATTACAGGCTTGAGCCACCGCGCCCGGCCGGGATCTAACTAATTTTTGTAGAGATGGGGGTATCCACAAAAAAATAGAAAAATAGGAAAATGTTGCCCAGGCAGGTCTCAATCTCCTAGGCTCAAGTGATCTGCCTACCTCGGCCTCCCAAAGTTCTGAGATTACAGGCATAAGCCACCACGCCCAGCCTTCTTCTTCATTTTTAAAATTTTTGTTTTTAATTTAGATCTCCCTTCAAGAAAGACAGAATGAAGGTCTTATTTAGCAAACTTGTAGGTGATAAGAATAGAATGTTGGGTGAGTTATGAACCCAGTTTCAAGTTCTTAGTTATCCAGTTGACTTTTCCCATTAATTAAAATGCTATTTATGCTTACATGTACTTTCAACACTTACTGACTAGTTTCAAGAAAGATAAAAAGATTCATTATTTTGTTTGTGTTAGCTAAGAGTAGTCAAGAGTTGAACTGGTTCCCTTGCTAGGGTAATTTAAAACTGCTACACTCATGAGGTACTGGAATATTTAAATTTATTTTTGAAAGTCTGAATTAATAGAACATTAGCTTTTTTTCTGAGAAGATATATAAGAAATTGTGGCTGTCTCCCTTACTCTCCAGATTTGAACTGGTGAGACCTCGAAACATATGATATCCTTACAGGGCCACACCACAATGAATGGGGAGTATATTGGGACGATAACACCTGTGCAGGAAAGTCTGCTTTCCTTAGTTTGTAAATTTTTGCACATCAACTTATTTCACAGTTTGGAGAAAACAAGTTACTGCTCTCCATTGGTTCTCAGGACAACTGAATGTGGTAATTTGCATTTCTGAAAATATGTCAGTTTGAGAACTCAAACAAATTTACAAGAAAAAAACAACCCCATCAAAAAGTGGGCAAAGGATATGAACAGACATTTCTCAAAAGAAGACATTCATACAGCCAACAGACACATGAAAAAATGCTCGTCATCACTGGCCATCAGAGAAATGCAAATCAAAACCACAATGAGACACCATTTCACACCAGTTAGAATGGCAATCATTAAAAAGTTAGGAAACAACAGGTGCTGGAGAGGATGTGGAGAAATAGGAACACTTTTACACTGTTGGTGGGATTGTAGACTAGTTCAACCATTGTGGAAAACAGTATGGCAATTCCTCAAGGATCTAGAACTAGAAATATCATTTGACCCAGCCATCCCATTACTGGGGATATACCCAAAGGATTATAAGTCATGCTGCTATAAAGACACATGCACATGTATGTTTATTGTGGCACTATTCACAATAGCAAAGACTTGGAATCAACCCAAATGTCCATCAATGACAGACTGGATTAAGAAAATGTGGCACATATACACCATGGAATACTATGTAGCCATAAAAAAGGATGAGTTCATGTCCTTTGTAGGGACATGGATGCAGCTGGAAACCATCATTCTCAGCAAACTATCGCAAGAACAGAAGACCAAGTACTGCATGTTCTCACTCATAGGTGGGAATTGAACAGTGAGATCACTTGGACACGGGAAGGGGAACATCACACACCAGGGCCTATGGTAGGGAAGGGGGAGGGGGAAGGGATGGCTTTGGGAGTTATACCTGATGTAAGTGACGAGTTGAGGGGTGCTGACGAGTTGATGGGTACAGCACACCAACATGGCACATGTATACATATGTAACAAACCTGCACGTTGTGCACATGTACCCTAGAACTTAAAGTCTAATCATAATAAAAAAAAGAAAATATGTCAGTTTGGACATATACTTCAAACTGAACAAACCCCACATTTTAAAAATCACTAGCTATTCAAGTTCCAACTACCAAATAGCTTGAATATTAAGAACTGATTTTAAAAAACCAAATCCACAAAGTACTCCAGGAATTGTAAATCATTCTTCAATTGTCAACCACCAAGACACTTCAATTTAGAAAAGAATCAAGAGACTTTCCAGTTATTCAAGTCTAAATGTCTTTACACACTTTTAGACTGAGGACGAAACACCCTAAAGAAATGAAAAATGTTACAACACTCACTCTTTTTTTCCTTTGGAAAGCTCTTTATACATTCTTTAACAGACAGGTATTATAAAACTGAGTTACTAGTCATTACTGACAGAGGTGAGAGGGAAACTGATGATCTGAACAGAACTGAAAGAAAGTTGTCTAAGTAATCAAAATTCCAGACTTCCATTTAGACCCCTGAATCATTTCCCAAATTTTTTTGAAGTGGTTAAGTCCATCTTCTGCATTATTTCTCAAATGCATTATGATATTGTTACCATGTGTGTTCTTATTTTTTGTTACTGGTTTTATAATTTACCCTAATTGAATGAAAAATGAGGGCATGAAGCAAAGCATGGGAGTTCTTGATTATTTTTCTCCTTTAACACAACACATTAAATAAAGGCTTGCCTCATGCTGATTTTTGTAGCATTTTGTAAGAGGCCCCTATCCAGCAATCATTCTTCATGACTTCCAGACACTTGCCAGCCATATTCTTGCTAAGGAGAAATGGAGTTTAGAAAACTGCAAATCAATACATTCCACTATATAATCTTTTAGTTCTGTGTGACAAAGTCCCAGCCCAAAGCAAAAATTTACCAGGTCAGTAATCATTAGGCATTTAGCATTGTTTTGATTATTTAAAAATATTTTCCTTTATCTTTTTCAAATATATCATTTGAATGAGGTGGGAGTTATGTGATATTGCTGTAATTACCAGCTTTACAAATAACCAATTTTAACTCACTGTGTAAAGTACAGAATACTAAATTTGTATTGCAATTTGTGATAAATTTCAACATTCCTATTTGAAAGATTAACTTATAATATTAGGACTTTTATTTAATGATTTCAAACTAATAGTGGTTGCTTTTAGACAAATGATATTGAGGAATTGGGAAGGACAAGAGAAATACCAATTCTTTCCTATAAACACATTTGTACTTTGAGTTCCTGGACATACAGAGGCAATACTCATTAACATTTGTTGTTTCATTAACATTTTTATTTCAAACTATATTAGAGATACTAATTGCAGAACACTTGCTCTACCAACAAAGGTAGAAAGAATTAAAAGGCTTGTCTAAAAGTTCCAGATACGTTAAGTATGTCAGAGTTGGGAAGAGAATAAAAAATCAATATTCCAGTGTTTTCCTATCCATGGACTTCTCTACCACAATGCATTTAGATTTGGTTACAAATAAATATTTATTTCTAATACCTATCTCAGGGTTTTCTTTGTATTTTAGTCCTAAATAGCTAAGCAATGTTTATTTTATTTGAAGCATATGTTAACCACTCTCGATTATGTTTTTTCCAAAAATGATTTTCCCTAGTGACAACTGAAACTCAAGTGATGATTACAACAAAAGAGATTTTAAGAGTTCTTCCAGAACCAGGGTCATTGGTGTCATTTCCATAAATTACACACAAACTCAACAGAGACCATCTTACAGAGAAGCGTCATTCTAATAAGCATAATATACAGAGGTTAAAATAGCCCTGTTGTATTTATCTTTCACTGTGCAGCTTACCAAAACCAAATTTCTGTCATCAACAATTATTAATCATCCATATACCCCGCAGAGAATTTTAATAAAGCATATTATGAACCTGGGGGTGGTGGTGGTATGAGAGACACAAATGTGATCCAAATTTAAGATAGGGGTCCCTATTACTCCACCACATCTGTTTGCCACATGTTCATAAATCACATCAATGTTTTGAACATTTCTCCTAGCACCTTCCTGTCACTTCAGTTTTATAGTTCATAATTCTACCTCTCATTCTCACAAAAAGAGAAGAAAAGTTTCTCATTATTATATTTCAGGCTTGAGAATGACATTTGACCAAGTATTAAGTCAACCAACTGCAGGTAAACCCTGGTGCCAAAGGACCCTCCAATTTCTCGAGATTTGGTCACAGCAAGAAAAAGTGGTAGTGAAACTTCCCGTTTATTCTAAAGGAACAGTGTAATAATGTGAAGACACCAATGACCACCACTGCTAGATGAAAAGAAAGCTGCATTTAGAGGCTGAATCCACAAACTAGAATTGCCAAAAAGAAAGCTGCTAACTAACTTAGAAAAAGATATTTTTCCTGGGAAATGGGATCCCCAGATACTCCATGTATGCTACTCTGTTTATTTTCATTTTCCAGGGATGCTGATGCATGTCCACATGTAATGCAGTACCTGTTCTCCAGGAATTTGCTATCTGTGACAACTGTGACATGTAAAGACAGAGCAACAAGATTCAAGGCTGCATTTTTGGGACAGTTTATGTGATCCATTGGTTTATTTAATGGAAATAAAATTAAGCAAACTGAGAATACAAAGAAAGTCAAATTAGCTAGGTGGTATCATATAGATAAAACTGAAATTTCTCGTCAACATGGTTCGTTAACATCCCCAACCACTGCTCCAAACACTGTACCGCTGAATAGATATAACTACCCTGAAAACAGGCATATATATATATCTCAGTTTGAAGCAAAAAAAAAAAAAAAAAAGGAAAACTACATGGTACCAGAAATGAAGAAAGTCAATCTGAAACCTGAGCAGTGAAGGGATCTAATGCCAAATGGCCCATAAGGTTACTGAGCCTGGATATTCTCCTAAGTTACTGAGGTTTTAACCTAAGAGTAGAGAGTTGAGAAGTAAGGCAGAAGTTGAGTTTGCAGGCTTGGTGGCATGGGAAGTTACAATTGCAATCCCAACTTAAAACTGAGAGCCTAGAAGGGACTATAAAAGTTCTTTCCACTGGAATAGAGATTTAGGGAGAAAAATGGGCTGCCTGTACTAAGTCATGGTCGAAAACTAATAATCTTGGAAAAATCTAAACCAATACTATGTGAATATTGGGTTGAATTCATATATCAGGCTTGATTTTAAAAAATCTGAAGTCAAGAAATTATTGTAAAAACTAGTTGAGAGACATTGGACCTAGCAGAGGTCAACGTAAACCACCAGAGTGATAACTTCACAATCCTGAACCATGACACATCCTTGGAAAGCAATTTCCTCTGAAGATAGGTTCAAAGTCTGAAATTTGAAACACTCAAGAAAACAGACCTTGTTAGAGCCAGGAGTCTCTTTTTAAATTATATATATATAATTAATATTATTAATATATATATATTATAAATGGAGGTGAGGTCTCACTGTGTTGCCCAGGCTGGTCCAAAACTCCTGGGCTCAAGTGATGCTCCCACCACAATCTCCCAAAGTGCTGGGATTACAGACATGAGCCGCTGTACCTGTCCAGAGCCAGGAGTCTCAACAAATGAGAATTTATATGCCAAACCAATGCATTACAGGACAATGTGAAAACAAATTTGCTTTAAATGTTAAAATATACAAATAAGGAAGAAATAAAAATCATAAGGATAACATCTCCTAAAAGAGAAGCAGCACTTTTGAAAAAAGAAAAAAAGAAAATCCTAGAAATGAAAACTATAATTGATAAAAAAGCTCAATATATAAACTTTATCAGTGTATTAAATACAAATAAAGAGGAATAAATTAGTAAATGTGAAAACAGATCTGAGAAATTTAACTTTATATGCAATATAGATATAGAGGTGGATAGAGGATAGATACGTAGATATATAGATATGTATATGGTTCAGTAACATGGTACCTAACATACTGTATGCATGTTATTCCTGAATTTATTAATTATAAGCTCATTAGTAAATAAATAAATTATATTAAAAAAGAAGAAACATTGAGGATGGAATGACAATCTCCAACATATGTTTAATAACTCTAATACATATTCTCTCTAGAATGAGAAATTAGGAGAGAAATAATATTCCAAAAATGAAAAATAAAACACAAATCTTCATACTCAAGGAGCAGAGAGTCTTTAGTAGAGGAATTTTCTGAAAAATCTATACCTAGACTTACCATGGTTAAGCTTTAGATTATCAAAGACGAATTTTAAAAATTTGTAGAAGAAACCAGAGAAAGTATAGTCCATCTACCAGGGAATGACGGTAGACTTGACATCAGCAAAAGATGCCAGAAGGAATGGTATTTTTATATTGCTGAGGAAAAATAACTGTCTGCTCAACTAAAACTAAATGAACATTCAAGAGTAAGGGTAATTTTTAAAAAAAATTCAGATGTGCAAAGACTGAGAAAAGTTATATTTACAGATCCTTACTGAAACATTACAAAACTATAATTTATAGTCTGTCATGGGATTAGAGGAAAAACAAATAAACAAATAAAATTTAAAGATATAATTGAGTTATGTGGCAGGAAAGAGTGCAGGAAAAGAACCAATAATGAACAAACAAAAGACTAAAAAGTACAATGATAGATTTAGGTTTAAATGTGTGTGTGGACTAAAATAAACTAAAAAATAACACAGATGATGAGATGGGACAAAACATTTTAAGATCCTTGTTTTATTTCAAGAGAAGAATAGAATTATTGATTTACCTCAAAACTTATTAGGTTATGTATACATTTTTATTCAGAGTAGCTACTAAAAGAATGGAAATAGAATGTCTAACTCACAAACTTACAAAAAGATATTTTTTAAAAGTGATGTAAAGATGGAAATAAACTCAACCATTACAAGAGAGACAACAATCTCTAACCCGTCTGGGTTTTTTCATTGATTTTTACAGCTTACCAAACATATTAGTAAAAGTAAGATATTACATGCATTTTCAGGAATTATGATGAAGATGAAGCTAGAAGAATTGTACATAGGGTGTTTTGAATATTGAATGAGGAAGACAGAGCAAGATGGCAGAATAGAAGTCTATACCCATTAATTCTCCCCAACAGGAACACCAAATTTTAACAACTGTCTGCACACAGAAAAGCACTATCACAAGAACCAAAACTCAGGTGAGCAATCACAGTACCTGGTTTTAACTTCATATCTCTAAAGAAGGCATTGAAGGGTACCAGAGAGACAGTCTTGAATGGCTGATGCTGCCCCACCCCCATGCCCCTGCAGTTGTAAGGTGTGGAGACTGCGAGACTGTGCACCTTGGTAAGGGAGAGTGCAGCGACTGGAAGTCTTTACATTGAACTCAGTGCTACCCTGTCATAATGGAGACCAAAGCCATGCTGGGCTCAGCCAGTGCCTGTGTATGGAGGGAGCATTTGGAAGACTTAGCCAGAGGAGAATCAGCCATCCCAGCAAGTTGGAACTTTGTCTGCAAGCCTTGCCCCATGGGCCAAAGTGCTCTGGGGTCTTAGGTAAACTTGAAAGACAGTCTAGGACACAAGGGCTGCAATTCCTAGGCAAGTCTTAGTGCTAGGCTAGGCTCAGGGCCAGAGGACCAGGGTAGCATGTGTCCTAGGGAGTTACCAGCTGGGGTGGCTAAGACAACGCTTGCACCATCCCTCCCCAAACCTCAGGCAGTGCAGCTTGCAACAAAAGTGACTCCTTCCTTCTGCTTAAGGAGAGGAGAGCAAAGATAAAGAGGGCTTTGTCTTGCACCTTGGATACCAGCCCAGCCACAGTAGGGTAGGGCACCAGGCAGAATCATGAGGCCCATATGCCAAGCCCTAACTCCCAGATGACATTTCTAGACACATCCTGGGCCAGAGGTTACCCGCTGCCTTGAAAGGAAGGACCCAGTCCTGGCAGGATTCATCACATGCTGACTAAAGAGCCCTTGGATCCTGAATAACCAGCAGTGATACCAAGGTAGTACACTGTGGTCCTTGGGCTTTGAGATGTGCTGACTTCAGTCATGACTCAGCAAACTTCCAGCTGTGGTGGCTATGGTGAAAGACTCCTCTGAGAAAAGCAGAGAAAAGTAAGGTGGACTTTGTGTTGCACCTTGGTCACAGTAGGATAGAGCAACAAGCAGGCTCTTGGGGCCCTGAGTCCAGGCCTGGGCTCTTGGAGAGCATTTCTGGATCTGCCCTGGGCCAAGAGGCGCCCACTGCCCTGAAACCTGAGTCTCAGGCCTGGCAGCATTCACCATAAGCTGACTGAAAGCCTTTGGGTTTTGAGTAAACGTTGCCAGTGACCTTGCAAAAACCCCTTGTGGGCTGTTGGTGGTAGTGGCCAGAGGGAGAGGCTCCTTTGCCTATGGAAAGGGAAGGGAAGAGCAGGAAGAACTTTGTTTAGTGGTTTGAGTGCCAGTTTAGCTGCAGCAAAACAGAACATCAAGCAAATTTCTAAGGTTTTTGACTCCAATTCCGGCTCCCCGGTAGCATCTCTGGACTTGCTCGGGCCCTGGGGGAACTTACCACCCTGAAGGCAAGGACACAAACCTGGCTAGCTTTGCAAACTGCTGATCATAGAGTTCCAGGGCCTTGTGTAAACACAGGCGGTAGCCAGGTAATGGTTACAGCATGCCTTGGGTGAGACCCAGGGCTGTTCTGGCTTAGGATCTGACACAGTACAGTCCCAGTGGTGGTGGCCACAGGAGTGCTTGCATCACCCCAGTTCCAGGTGGCTCAGCAAAGAGAGAGAGATTCCATTTGTTTGGTAGAAAGCCTAGCAATCCAGATAATTCTTCTGGATCTTATCCAAGGCCACCAAGGTGATACCTCTATGAGTCTGCAAAAACCACAGCATTATTGGGCTTAAAGTCCCTTCAAATACCTGGAAAACCTTCTCAAGAAAGATGGGCACAAACAGGCCCAGACTGAGAAAGCTACAATAAATGGCAAACTCTTTAATGCCCAGACACTGACAAACATCCATAAGCATCAAGATCATCCAGGAAAACATGACCTCACCAAAAGAATTAAATAAGGCACAAGGGGCTGGGCATGGTGGCTCATGCCTGTAATCCCAGCACTTTGGGAGGCCAAGGCGGTCGGATCATTTGAGGTCAAGAGTTTGAGACCAGCCTGGCCAACATGGTGAAACCCCCCTCTCTACTAAAAATATAAAAATTAGCTGGTGTGGTGGTGCACGCCTGTAATCCCAGCTACCCCGGAGGCTGAGGTAGGAGAATAGCCTGAACCCAGGAGGTGGAGGTTGCGGTGAGCAGAGAGCATGCCACTGCAATCCAGCCTGGGTGACAGAGTGAGACTCCATCTTCTCTCTCGCATACCCTGATCGCTTCTGTATCTCTCTCATTACTATGCAGCAGATGACTGGGTGACAAATAAAATAAAATAAGGCATAAGGGACCAATTCTTGGAAAACAGAGATACATAATATTTGCAAACTACCCATCTGACAAGGGATTAATAATTTTAGAACGTACAAGGAGGTTGAGCAACTCTATAGGAAAAAAAATCTAGTAATATGATTTTAAAATGGGCAAAAGATATAGATAGAAGTATCTCAAAAGAAAACATACAAATGGCAAAGAGGCATAGGAAAAGGTGCTCAACCTCACTGATCATCAGAAAATTTAAATCAAAGCTACAATGAGATGTCATCTCACCAGAGTTAAAATGGCTTATATCCAAAAGATAGGCAATAACAAATGCTGGTGAGAACATGGAGAAAAGGGAACCCTTGTACACTGCTGGTGGGAATGTAAATTAGTACAACCACTATGGAGAACAGTTTGGAGGTTCCTCAAAAAACTAAAAATTGAGCTACCATATGATCCAGCAATCCCACTGCTAGGTATATACTCAAAAGAAAGGCAATCTGACTTCTTCTTTTCCTAACTGGATACCCTTGATTTCTTTCTCTTGCCTGATTGCCCTAGCCAGAACTTCCAACACGATGTTGAATAGGAGTGGTGAGAGAGGGCATCCCTGTCTTGTGCCAGTTTTCAAAGGGAATTTTTCCAGTTTTTGCCCATTCAGTATGATATTAGCTGTGGGTTTGTCATAAATAGCTCTTATTATTTTGAGGTACGTTCCATCAATACCGAATTTATTGAGCGTTTTTAGCATGAAGGGCTGTTGAATTTTGTCAAAAGCCTTTTCTGCATCTATTGAGATAATCATGTGGTTCTTGTCTTTGGTTCTGTTTATATGCTGGATTACGTTTATTGATTTGCGAATGTTGAACCAGCCTTGCATCCCAGGGATGAAGCCCACTTGATCATGGTGGATAAGCTTTTTAACAGAAGTCAAATTGTCCCTGTTTGCAGATGACATGATTGTATATTTAGAAAACCCCATTGTCTCAGCCCAAAATCTCCTTAAGCTGATAAGCAACTTCAGCAAAGTCTCAGGATACAAAATTAATGTGCAAAAATCACAAGCATTCTTATACACCAGTAACAGACAAGCAGAGAGCCAAATCAGGAATCAACTTCCATTCACAATTGCTTCAAAGAGAATAAAATACCTAGGAATCCAGCTTACAAGGGATGTAAAGGACCTCTTCAAGGAGAGCTACAAACCACTGCTCAGTGAAATCAAAGAGGACACAAACAAATGGAAGAACATACCATGCTCATGGATAGGAAGAATCAATATCGTGAAAATGGCCATACTGCCCAAGGTAATTTATAGATTCAATGCCATCCCCATCAAGCTACCAATGACTTTCTTCACAGAATTGGAAAAACTGCTTTAAAGTTCATATGGAACCAAAAAAGAGCCCGCATTGCCAAGACAATCCTAAGTCAAAAGGACAAAGCTGGAGGCGTCACGCTACCTGACTTCAAACTATACTACAAGGCTACAGTAACCAAAACAGCATGGTACTGGTACCACAACAGAGATATAGACCAATGGAACAGAACAGAGTCCTCAGAAATAATACCACACATCTACAGCCATCTGATCTTTGACAAACCTGACAAAAACAAGAAATGGGGAAAGGATTCCCTATTTAATAAATGGTGCTGGGAAAATTGGCTAGCCATAAGTAGAAAGCTGAAACTGGATCTTTTCCTTACCCTTATACGAAAATTAATTCAAGATGGATTAGAGACTTAAATGTTAGACCTAATACCATAAAAACCCTAGAAGAAAATCTAGGTAGTACCATTCAGGACATAGGCATGGGCAAGGACTTCATGTCTAAAACACCAAAAGCAACGGCAGCAAAAGCAAAAATTGACACATGGGATCTAATTAAACTAAAGAGCTTTTGCACAGCAAAAGAAACTACCATCAGAGTGAACAGACAACCTACAGAATGGGAGAAAATTTTTGCAACCTACTCATCTGACAAAGGGCTAATATCCAGAATCTACAAACAACTCAAACAAATATACAAGAAAAAAACAAACAACCCCATCAAAAAGTGGGGAAAGGATATGAACAGACATTTCTCAAAAGAAGACATCCATACAGCCAACAGACACATGAAAAAATGCTCATCATCACTGGCCATCAGAGAAATGCAAATCAAAACCACAATGAGATACCATCTCACACCAGTTAGAATGGCAATCATTAAGAAGTCAGGAAACAACAGGTGTTGGAGAGGATGTGGAGAAATAGGAACACTTTTACACTGTTGGTGGGATTGTAAACTAGTTCAACCATTATGGAAAACAGTATGGCGATTCCTCAAGGATCTAGAACTAGATGTACCATATGACCCAGCCATCCCACTACTGGGTATATACCCAAAGGATTATAAATTACTCTACTACAAAGACACATGCACACGTTGTTTATTGCGGCACTATTCACAATAGCAAAGACTTGGAATCAACCCAAATGTCCATCTGTGACAGACTGGACTAAGAAAATGTGGCACATATACACCATGGAATACTATGCAGCCATAAAAAAGGATGAGTTTGCGTTCTTTGTAGGGACATGGATGCAGCTGGAATCCATCATTCTTAGCAAACTATCACAAGAAGAGAAAACCAAACACCGCATGTTCTCACTCATAAGTGGGAACTGAACAATGAGATCACTTGGACTCGGGAAGGGGAACATCACACACTGGGGCCTATCATGGGGAGGGGGGAGGAGGGAGGGATTGCAGCGGGGAGTTATACATGATATAAACGTCATGCACATGTACCCTAGAACTTAAAGTATAATAAAAAAAAAAAAAAGAAAAAAAAAAAAAAAGAAAGAAAGGCAATCGCCGGGTGCGGTGGCTCATGCCTGTAATATCAGCACTTTGGGAGGTTGAGGTGGCTGGATCACGAGGTCAAGAGTTCAAGATCAGCCTGGCCAAGATGGTGAAACCCCGTCTCTACTAAAAATACAAAAATTAGCTGAGCGTGGTGGCAGGCACCTGTAATCCCAGCTTCTCGGGAGGCTGAGGCAGAGAATTGCTTGAACTTGGGAGGCGGAGGTTGCAGTGAGCCAAGATCACACCACTTCATTCCAGCCTGGGTGACAGAGTGAGACTCAAAAAAAAGGAAATCAGTATAACCAAGAGATATTGGCACTCCTGTATTGGTTTGTAGCACTGTTCACAATAGCCAAGATTTTGAATCAACCTAAGTGTTCAACAATAGATAAATGGATAAAGAAAATGTGGTACATACGCGCAGTGGAGTACTATTCAGCCATAAAAAGAATGAGATCCTGTCATTTTCAACAACCTGGATGGAATTGGAATTCATTTTGTTAAGTGAAATAAGCCAGGCACAGAAAGACAAACATTGCATGTTCTCACTGATTTGTGGGATCTAAAAATCAGAACAATTGAACTCATGGAAGTAGAGTAGAAGGCTGGTTACCAAAGGCTGGGAAGGGTAGTGAGTGAGGGAGGGGGCAGGTGGGAATGGTTGATGGGTACAAAGAGAAAGAAAGAATAAGACCTAGTATTTGACAGCACAATAGGGCAACTATAGACAAAATAATTTAATTGTACATTTAAAAATAACTAAAAGAGTATAATTGGATTGTTTGAACACAAAGGATAAACATTGAGGAGATGGATACTTCATTATCCATGATGGGATTATTATGCACTTCATGTCTGATTCACAATATCTTATGTGCCCCTTAAATATATACACCTACTATGTAGCCACAAAAATTAAAGATTATAATTTTTTAAAATTTAAATTAGATAATACATTTATAACAAGATGATCACACAGAAGGAACAAAGTGAAATAGCTCAATAAATGATAGCTATTATTTATTCTCATTATTATCATTATATTTAAATGTTGAATTTAAACTTTCAGAGTTAACCAGAAGAATCCTGTACCTTCCTTGATATTAATGTCTAACGTGATTACAAATGAGCATACTAAACTAACAGACAATTTGGCAATCTGAAGCAGGAAGCAGAAGGCCAAAACAACCAAACACTTCTGATATTTATCATACAGAAACAATAATAACAAACAGTTCAGTGAGAGAAAGGGATAAACAAAAACTTCAAAATTGAATTTAAAGGGTATGCATAGATTCATTTGAAAATTAGTACAGCTTTAAAAATGGCGAGAGGAAATTCAGCATTGAGATAATGCTAGAAAACATTTAATATTTTCCACATTGAAAAGTGCTCTCTCTATTCTTAGAGATCTTACAGAACCTATTTCATTTTCATGAAATTTTCCACATTCTACCATGTTTAATAATTTTTTGAGTACTTGTATTTTCTCTTGTATTTTGAGTACATGTATTTTTTTTTTCTGGATCATAAGAATTTGAAGGCTTGAATAATGTTATTCATTTTTGGCTTTCCCCATGTACCTATCACGCCTTTTACATAGTTGAAACTCATTAAAATTGCTTTGTAGATAAAGAGATAAAAATAAATCTTCTAAAAATAACTGCATTTGTGATAAGAGCTGCTTAAATTCAGTAGTACTTATCCTTCCTGTCACAGAGAAAGACAAACATTCTCTTTAACCCTCTTCTCACCCCACCAAACAGAGACCAAACAGGAGACAAGACTAAGATTTATCAAGGAATGTATGCATCCAAGTTTTTAAGGTGAAAGTCTTCAGATGTTTCAGAAATAGATCGTTCTGACAGAAACTCAAATATTCCTAGTTTTGAAGGTATCAGACACATAAGTTGCATCACCTCATCATTCAACCATGAAGTTGGCTCCTTTGTTCTTCATTTAAGAAGCATGTTACTTTGCAGCACATGCCATAATCAAGAATTTTAGTGGATCATGTTTCTCTCCAACCACCTATTGTACTTACAAAAAAAAGAGGCAATAGGGTCGAATATTCACTGAGGCATATTCTTACTGAGGTTTTCTATGTTTACTTCTATCTTCTCTCTCCCATACCTTGATCGCTTCTGTGCCTCTCTCATTACCATGCAGCAGAAGACTGGGTGACAAATCATTGTCTAAATATTATCCATTAGTTATCCATTAAGCCAAAGACTGCTTTCTTTTAAAGAGTGGCTTAAAAACTGCACCTTACTCTTTGTGTCGAACTCGTTAAGTGCCAGATGGTTTCATTTCAACAGTAAGTTGCTGATCTTCCCATGACACTTGCCAGGAGAAAGTTTGGGACACCTCTTCACATGTTTCTTCAAGTAGTCTCTTGATACTAAGGAAACTTCTCCAGATGTAACCCAGTAAAGATAATACCTTGCAAACCATAAATAAAATGGCCTCAACTAACTTCACATCAGGAGATAGACAGCAGGCAGGAAGGCATTTTTTTCTTCCTGTAAAACTCAACAAATAAGATGGCATGAAATTGAAGGTATGGGGTGTGATTCTCACTCTGCTTTCATATTAGAATGATCCCAGATCAATTAAATTTGGATATCTAAGGAAGAGGGTATTTAGACATTTGCTATTATTTTTTAAAACTTCTAACTTCTTTGGTGATTCTGATGTTCCAGATTTAGAAACAGTGCTATGAGGCTACTGGCAGGAGTATCATATTTACTCCTTAAAATGAAAAAACTATACATGCTTATTTTTTTTAAAAGATAGCTACAGATAACCAAATATAAGACAAACAAAATTAATGTGTAATCTCCATTTCTAGAGATAAAAAGTATTAAAACCTGGGTATATTTCCTTCCAGATCCTTTACTTTGCATGCTTGTGTGAAAACACACATGCAAGCATAAGCAGTTTTTGTTTCTTGCATTTTTTCACTACAAAGATTATAAAAAATATTTAGGCTTATAATTCCATTGAGAAAATAGCTGATAATGTAGGAAAGAGGGTCAATGTAATTCAGTCTTTATTTATATAATACCTCACTGAAAAAGTCTAATCCATCATTAGAATGACCCTATAAGCAGGAATGCATTATCTGACTTATTCCTTCTTTCTTGCCTTCTTGTCTTCCTGCCTTTCTTTCTGTTTTTGCATAGGTGAACTTATCAAATACATTAAATAGGGCCAAATTGGAGCTCTCACCTTATACATTGCTGTTGAAAATGTAAAGTTGTGCAACTCTTTTAGAAAACAAATTGTCAGTTCCTCAAAAAGTTACACATAGAATGACCAAATGACATGGCAATTCCACTCCTAAGCACCTATCCAAGAAAAGAAATAAAACATATACCCACACAATCTTGTGCATAAGTACCCAAACCAGCATTATTCATGGCAGCAAAGATGTTTAAATAACCCAAATGTCCATCAACTCATTAAATGATAAAAATGATATTCCATGATACACACTACAATATGAATGATCCTTGAAAATATGAGGCTAAATGAAAGAAATAAGTCACGAAAGACTACATATTGTATGATTTCATTTATATGAAATATTCAGAATAGGCAAATTTATAGAGACAAAATAAACTAGTGATTACTTAGAATTGGGGTGGGGAAAGAGGAGCATAGTGATTGATTGATTGACTGGTAATGGGCTTTGGGTTTCTTTTAGGGATGATGAAAATGTTGTAAAGTTAGATTGTGCTGATGGTTGAACAATGCTCTGAATGTTTTTGAAAACATTTAATAGTGCATTTTAAATGGGTGAATTGTATGGTATGTGAGTTATTTCTCAATAAAACTGTTAAAAAAAAAAAAAAAGAGAGAGACAAAGGCTGGATGTGGTGGCTCACGCCTGTAATCCCAGCACTTTTGGAGGCCAAGGCAGGTGGATCATGAGGTCGAGAGATCAAGACCATCCTGGCCAACATGGTGAAACCCGTCTCTACTGAAAATACAATAATTAGCTGGGCATGGTGGCGTGTGCTGGTAGTCACAGCTACTTGGGAGGCTGAGGCAGGAGAATTGCTTGAACCAGGGAGGTGGAGGTTGCAGTGAGCCACTGTACTCCAGCCTGTACAGTCTCACTATACAGAGTGAGACTCCGAATCAAAAAAAAAAAAAGAGATAGAAACTCAAAGCCCTTATTTTACATTTTAGTGTCTGACTTGACCATTTATTACTTTTTAAAAAGAGACTGTGTTAGTCTACTTTCATGCTGCTGATAAAGACATACCCAAGACTGGGCAATTTACAAAGAGGTTTAATTGGACTTAACAGTTCCACATGGTTGGGGAAGCCTCACAATCATTGTGGAAGGCACGGAGGAGCAAGTCACGTCTTACATGAATGGCAGCAGACAAAAAGAGTGCTTGTTCAGGGAGACTCCCTTTTTCAAAACCATCAAAACTCATGATACTTATTCACTATCATGAGAACAGCATGGGAAAGACCTGCCCCCATGATTCAAGTACCTCTCATTGGGTCCTTTCTACAACACAAGGGAATTCAAGATGAGATTTGGGGAGATGAGATGTGGGGACACAGCCAAACTATATTATCCCACACTTGGCCCCTCCCAAATCTCATGTCCTCACATTTCAAAACCAATCATGCCTTCCCAGCAGTACCCCAAAGTCTCAACCCATTTCAGCATTAACTCAAAAGTGCAGTCCAATGTCACATCTGAGACAAGGCAAGTCCTTTCCCCCTATGAGACTGTAAAATCAAAAGCAAGTTAGTCACTTCCTAGATACGATGGGAGTACAGACATTGGGTAAATACAGTCATTCCAAATGGGATAAATTGGCCAAAACCAAGGGGCTACAGTGCCCATGCATGTCTGAAATCCAGCAGGGCAGTCAAATCTTAAAGCTCCAAAATTATCTTCTTCAACTCTATGTTTCATATGCAGATCATGCTGATGCAAGAGGTTCCCATGGTCTTGGGCAGCTTCGCCCCCATGGCTTTGTAGGGTACAGCCTCCCTCCCAGCTGCTTTCACAGCTGGCATTGAGTGTCTGCAGCTTTTCCAAGCACACGGTGCAAGATGTCAGTGGATTTACCATTCTGGGGTCTGGAGGATGGTGGCCCTCTTCTCACAGCTCCACTAGGCAGTGCTCCAGTAGGACTCAGTGTAGGTGCTCTGACCCCATATTTCCCTTCTGCACTGCTCTAGCAGAAGTTCTCCATGAGAGCCCTACCCCTGCAGCAAACTTTTGCCTGGACATCTAGTCATTTCCATACGTCTTCTGAAATGTAGGTGGAAGTTTCCAAACCTCAATTCTTGACTTCTGTGCACATGTGGGCTCAACACCACAAGGAAGCTGCCAAGGCTTGGGGCTTGCACCCTCTGAAGCCATGACCGGGGCTGTACGTTGGCCCCTTTTAGTCATGGCTGGAGCGACTGGGACACAGGACACCAAGTCCCTAGACTGCACACAGCATGGGGACCTGGGCCTGGTCCCTGAAACCATTTTTTCCTCTAGGTCTCTAGGCCTGTGATGGGAGTGGTCTCAACAGTCTCTGACAGGACCTGGAGACATTTTCCCCATTGTCCTAGTGATTAACATTTGACTCCTCATTACTTATGCAATTTTCTGCAGCTGGCTTGGATTTCTTCTCTGAAAATGGAATTTTCTTTTCTATGGCATTGTCAGGCTGCAAATTTTCTGAACTTTTATACTCTGCTTCTCTTTTAAAACTGAATGCCTATAGCAGCACCCATGTCATCTATTGAATGCTTTGCTACTTAGAGGTTTCTTCCACCAGATACCCTAAATCATCTCTCTCAAGTTCAAAGTTTCACAAATCTCCAGGGCAGGGGCAAAATGCTGCCAGTCTCTTTGCTAAAACATCATAAGAGTCACCTTTGCTCCAGTTTCCAATAAGTTCCTTATCTCCATCTGAGACCACCTCAGCTTGGATTTCATTGTCCACATCATTATCAGCATTTTGGTCAAAGCCATTCGCTAAGTCTCTAGAGAGTTCCAAACTTTCGCACATTTTCCCATCTTCTTCCGAACCCTCCAAACTGTTTCAACCTCTGCCTGTTACCCAGTTCCAAAGTTGCTTCCACATTTTTGGGTATCTTTTCAGCAGCACCCACTCTACTGGTACGAATTTACTGTATTAGTCCGTTTTCGTGCTGCTGATAAAAACATACCCAAGAAGACTGGGCAATTTACAAAAGAAAAAGGTTTATTGGACTTACAGTTCCACATGGCTGGGGAGGCCTCACAATCGTAGTGGAAAGCAAGGAGGAGCGAGTCACATCTTACTTGGATGGCAGCAAACAAAGAGAGCTTGTTCAGGGAAAGTCCCATTTTAAAACTGTCAGATCTTGTGAGACTCATTCACTATCATAAGAAAAGTACAGGAAAGACACATACCCGTAATTCAGTCACCTCCTACTGGGGTCTTCCCATGACTCATGGGAATTCAAGATGAGATTTGGGTGGGGACACAGCCAAACCATATCAGAGATCCATCCCCTTAGTTTTTCTTCCTTTCCTTCCTTCTTCCTATGGCTCTTTTATAAACGAGCTGATGAGGAACTCTTCACCACGTGGTGCTCAGGTAATGATAATATCTGCTTAGTTCTAGCTTAAAAGACATTTGATACTACAAATTTCAATGTCTCTAGAGGTTCAACTTCAAACCCACAGCAAAAAGCAGATCTGGGTGAAAGCTGTGTCACTAAAAGATGCCATCAACATTTGATATTAAAGTAACAATTTTCAGGACACATTAATTGTACTCAATTAGCTAGGTTTCTGGTTTGTTCTTTATACTGTTGGCTGAAAACACACCTTAAAATAAACTTCATGTTATTCTGGAAAAAAGTTTCCAATTAAAAAATTCTATTGTCAGAATTTATCTTCCTAAAAATATTGGTACATAATAACTTAGATTGGCAATGTGTTGAGATGGGAGAAACAGGAATTTGGGGCTTGCACCCTCTGAAGCCATGACCGGGGCTGTACGTTGGCCCTGCTAAGAGTGCACTAGGGAGTTATGAAATTCAGTAGCATTTTGTATCAATAAGAAGGGATAGGCCGGGCACAGTGGCTCAAGCCTGTAATCCCAGCACTTTGGGAGGCCGAGACGGGCGGATCACGAGGTCAGGAGATCGAGACCATCCTGGCTAACCTGGTAAAACCCCGTCTCTACTAAAAAATACAAAAAATTAGCCGGGCGAGGTGGCGGGCGCCTGTAGTCCCAGCTACTCGGGAGGCTGAGGCAGGAGAATGGCGTAAACCCGGGAGGCAGAGCTTGCAGTGAGCTGAGATCCGGCCACTGCACTCTAGCCTGGGCGACAGAGCGAGACTCCGTTTCAAAAAAAAAAAAAAAAAAAAAAATTAATCTTCATATAAGGAGTAAGGAAAGGATCCAGTTTCAGCTTTCTACTTATGGCTAGCCAATTTTACCAGCACCATTTATTAAATAGGGAATCCCTTCTCCATTTCTTGTTTCTCTCAGGTTTGTCAAAGATCAGATGGCTGTAGATGAGTGGCATTATTTCTGAGGACTCTGTTCTGTTCCATTGGTCTATTTCTCTGTTTTGGTACCAGTACCATGCAGTTTTGGTTACTGTAGCCTTGTAGTATAGTTTGAAGTCAGGTAGCATGACGCCTCCAGCTTTGTCCTTTTGACTTAGCATTGTCTTGGCAATGTGGGCTCTCTTTTGGTTCCATATGAACTTCAAAGCAGTTTTTTCCAATTCTGTGAAGAAACTCATTGGTAGCTTGATGGGGATGGCATTGAATCTATAAATAACCTTGGGCAGTATGGCCATTTTCATGATATTGATGCTTCCTATCCATGAGCATGGTATGTTCTTCCATTTGTTTGTGTCCTCTTTTATTTCACTGAGCAGTGATTTGTAGCTCTCCTTGAAGAGGTCCTTTACATCCCTTGTAAGTTGCATTCCTAGGTATTTTATTCTCTTTGAAGCAATTGTGAATGGAAGTTCATTCCTGATTTGGCTCTCTGTTTGTCTGTTACTGGTGTATAAGAATGCTTGTGATTTTTGCACATTAATTTTGTATCCTGAGACTTTGCTGAAGTTGCTTATCAGCTTAAGGAGATTTTGGGCTGAGACGATGGGGTTTTCTAAATATACAATCATGTCATCTGCAAACAGGGACAGTTTGACTTCTTCTTTTCCTAACTGAATACCCTTGATTTCTTTCTCTTGCCTGATTGCCCTAGCCAGAACTTCCAACACTATGTTGAATAGGAGTGGTGAGAGAGGGCATCCCTGTCTTGTGCCAGTTTTCAAAGGGAATTTTTCCAGTTTTTGCCCATTCAGTATGATATTAGCTGTGGGTTTGTCATAAATAGCTCTTATTATTTTGAGGTACGTTCCATCAATACCGAATTTATTGAGCGTTTTTAGCATGAAGGGCTGTTGAATTTTGTCAAAAGCCTTTTCTGCATCTATTGAGATAATCATGTGGTTCTTGTCTTTGGTTCTGTTTATATGCTGGATTACGTTTATTGATTTGCGAATGTTGAACCAGCCTTGCATCCCAGGATGAAGCCCACTTGATCATGGTGGATAAGCTTTTTGATGTGCTGCTGAATCCGGTTTGCCAGTATTTTATTGAGGATTTTTGCATCGATGTTCATCAGGGATATTGGTCTAAAATTCTCTTTTTTTGTTGTGTCTCTGCCAGGCTTTGGTATCAGGATGATGTTGGCCTCATAAAATGAGTTAGGGAGGATTCCCTCTTTTTCTATTGATTGGAATAGTTTCAGAAGGAATGGTACCAGCTCCTCCTTGTACCTCTGGTAGACTTCAGCTGTGAATCCATCTGGTCCTGGACTTTTTTTTGGTTGGTAGGCTATTAATTATTGCCTCAATTTCAGAGCCTGCTATTGGTCTATTTAGGGATTCAACTTCTTCCTGGTTTAGTCTTGGGAGAGTGTAAGTGTCCAGGAAATTATCCATTTCTTCTAGATTTTCTAGTTGATTTGCGTAGAGGTGTTTATAGTATTCTCTGATGGTAGTTTGTATTTCTGTGGGGTTGGTGGTGATATCCCCTTTATCATTTCTTATTGCCTCTATTTGATTCCTCTCTCTTGTCTTCTTTATTAGTCTTGCTAGCGGTCTCTCAATTTTGTTGATCTTTTCAAAAAACCAACTCCTGGATTCATTGATTTTGTGGAGGGTTTTTTGTGTCTCTATCTCCTTCAGTTCTACTCTGATCTTAGTTATTTCTTGCCTTCTGCTAGCTTTTGAATGTTTTTGCTCTTGCCTCTCTAGTTCTTTTAATTGTGATGTTAGAGTGTCAATTTTAGATCTTTCCTGCTTTCTCTTGTGGGCATTTAGTGCTATAAATTTCCCTCTACAAACTGTTTAAATGTGTCCCAGAGATTCTGGTATGTTGTATCATTGTTCTCATTGGTTTCAAAGAACATCTTTATTTCTGCCTTCATTTCGTTATGTACCCAGTAGTCATTCAGGAGCAGGTTGTTCAGTTTCCACGTAATTGAGCGGTTTTGATTGAGTTTCTTAGTCCTGAGTTCTAGTTTGATTGCACTGTGGTCTGAGAGACAGTTTGTTATAATTTCTGTTCTTTTACATTTGCTGAGGAGTGCTTTACTTCCAATTATGTGGTTAATTTTGGAACAAGTGCGATGTGGTGCTGAGAAGAATGTATATTCTGTTGACTTGGGGTGGAGAGTTCTATAGATGTCTATTAGGTCCGCTTAGTGCAGAGATGAGTTCACTTCCTGGATATCCTTATTAACTTTCTGTCTCGTTGATCTGTCTAATGTTGAGAGTGGAGTGTTGAAGTCTCCCATTATTATTGTATGAGAGTCTAAGTCTCTTTGTAAGTCTCTAAGGACTTGTTTTATGAATCTGGGTGCTCCTGTATTGGGTGCATATATATTTAGGATAGTTAGCTCTTCCTGTTGAATTGATCCCTTTACCATTATGTAATGGCCTTCTTTGTCTCTTTTGATCTTTGATGGTTTAAAGTCTGTTTTATTAGAGACTAGGATTGCCACCCCTGCTTTTTTTTGTTCTCCATTTGCTTGGTAGATCTTCCTCCATCTCTTTATTTTGAGCCTATGTATGTCTCTGCATGTGAGATGGGTCTCCTGAATACAGCAGACTGATGGGTGTTGACTGTTTATCCACTTTGCCAGTCTGTGTCTTTTAATTGGAGCATTTAGTCCATTTACATTTAAGGTTAATATTGTTATGTGTGAACTTGATCCTACCATTATGATATTAACTGGTTATTTTGCTCGTTAGTTGATGCAGTTTCTTCCTAGCCTCGATGGTCTTTACATTTTGGCATGTTTTTGCAATGGCTAGTACCGGTTGTTCCTTTCCATGTTTAGGGCTTCCTTCACGGTCTCTTGTAAGGCAGGCCTGGTGGTGACAAAATCTCTAAGCATTTGCTTATCTGTTAAGGATTTTATTTCTCCTTCACTTATGAAACTTAGTTTGGCTGGATATGAAATTCTGGGTTGAAAATTCTTTTCTTTAAGAATGTTGAATATTGGCCCCCACTCTCTTCTGGCTTGTAGAGTTTCTGCCGAGAGGTCTGCTGTTAGTCTGATGGGCTTCCTTTTGTGCGTAACCCGACCTTTCTCTCTGGCTGCCCTTAAGATTCTTTCCTTCATTTCAACTTTGGTGAATCTGGCAATTATGTGTCTTGGAGTTGCTCTTCTGGAGGAGTATCTTTGTGGCGTTCTCTGTATTTCCTGGATTTGAATGTTGGCCTGCCCTACTAGGTTGGGGAAGTTCTCCTGGATGATACTCTGAAGAGTGTTTTCCAACTTGGTTCCATTTTCCCCCTCACTTTCAGGCACCCCAATCAGACGTAGATTTGGTCTTTTTACATAATCCCATACTTCTTGCAGGCTTTGTTCATTTCTTCTTCTTCTTTTTTTTTTTTGGTTTCTCTTCTCGCTTCATTTCATTCATTTGATCCTCAATCGCTGATACTCTTTCTTCAAGTTGATCCAGTCGGTTACTGAAGCTTGGGCATTTGTCACGTATTTCTCGTGTCATGGTTTTGATCTCTGTCATTTCGTTTATGACCTTCTCTGCATTAATTAGTCTAGCTGTCAATTCTTCCACTCTTTTCTCAAGATTTTTGGTTTCTTTGCGCTGGGTACGTAATTCCTCCTTTAGCTCTGAGAAGTTTGATGGACTGAAGCCTTCTTCTCTCATCTTGTCAAAGTCATTCTCTGAGCAGCTTTGATCCATTGCTGGCGATGTGCTGCGCTCCTTTGCAGGGGGAGATGCACTCTTATTTTTTGAATTTCCAGCTTTTCTGCCCTGCTTTTTCCCCATCTTTTTGGTTTTATCTGCCTCTGGTCTTTGATGATGGTGACGTACTGATGGGGTTTTGGTATAGGTGTCCTTACTGTTTGATAGTTTTCCTTCTAACAGTCAAAACCCTCAGCTGTAGGTCTGTTGGAGATTGCTTGAGGTCCACTCCAGACCCTGTTTGCCTGGGTATCAGCAGCAGAGGTTGCAGAAGATAGAATATTGCTGAACAGCGAGTGTACCTGACTGATTCTTACTTTGGAAGCTTCCTCTCAGGAGTGTACTCCACCCTGTGAGGTGTGGGGTGTCAGACTGCCCCTAGTGGGGGATGTCTCCCAGTTAGGCTACTCAGGGGTCAGGGACCCACTTGAGCAGGCAGTCTGTCCCTTCTCAGATCTCAACCTCCATGTTGGGAGATCCACTGCTCTCTTCAAAGCTGTCAGAGTCGTTTGCATATGCAGAGGTTCCTGCTGCTTTTGTTGTTGTTGTTAACTGGGCCCTGTCCCCAGAGGTGGTGTCTACAGAGACAGGCAGGTTTCCTTGAGCTGCTGTGAGCTCCACCCAGTTCGAGCTTCCCAGCGGCTTTGTTTACCTACTTAAGCCTCAGCAATGGCAGGCGCCCCTCCCCCAGCCTCACTGCTGTCTTGTGGTTAGATCGCACACTGCTGTGTTAGCAATGAGGGAGGCTCCGTGGACGTGGGACCCTCCCGGCCAGGTGTGGGATATATTCTCCTGGTGTGCCCGTTTGCTTAAAGTGCAGTATTGGGGTGGGAGTCACCCGATTTTCCAGGTGTTGTGTGTCTCAGTTGGCCTGGCTAGGAAAAGGGATTCCCTTCCCCCATGCGCTTCCCAGGTGAGGCGATGCCTCACCCTGCTTCAGCTCTCGCTGTTCGTGCTGCAGCAGCTGACCAGCGCCGATTGTCCGGCACTCCCTAGTGAGATGACCCCAGTACCTCAGTTGGAAATGCAGAAATCACCGGTCTTGTGTGTCACTCACGCTGGGAGCTGGAGACTGGAGCTGTTCCTATTCGGCCATCTTGCTCCGCCCCCCTTAGTTGGGTTTTTAAATTTAATTTAATTTTTTTGAGACAGGACATTGTTCTGTTGCCCAGGCTGGAATGCAGTGGGACACTCACAGCTCACTGCAATCTTTGCCTCCTGAACTCAGGCCACCCTCCCACCTCAGCCTCCCAAGTAGGTGCGACTACAGGCATAAACCACCATGCCTAGCGACTTTTTGTATATGAATCTATTTTCTTAGCATAAAAATTATACTTAAAAAAATTTTTTTAGTGTTTACTCTAGAGTTTGCAATATATATTTACAACTAGTCACAGTCCACTTTGAAAAAACAGTATACTTGTGTTAGTCCATTTCCATTTCTATAAAGAAACACCTGAGACTGGGTAATTTATAAAGAAAAGCAGCTTATTTGTCTCTCAGTTCTCCAGGCTGTACAGGAAGCCAGGTTCCACCATCTGCTTCTGATGACGGCCTCAGGAAGTGTACAACCATGGTGGATGGAAAGGGGAGCCAGTGTGTCACATGGCAAAAGAAAGAATAACAGAGAGAGGGAAGAGGTGGCAGGCTCTTTTAAACAAAAATCTTACATAAACTCTCATTACCATGAGGGCAGTATCAAGCCATTCATGAAGGATCCAACTCCATGGCTCAAACTTCTTCCACTAGGCCCACATCCAACACTGGGGACCACATTTCAACATGAGATTTGGAGGGGACACACATTCAAACCATATCAATACTGCTTCATGCTTAGCACAAGTACCTTATAACAAAGTATTCCCAATTGCTGCCATTCATGCATTTTTTTCTTTTTTCTTTTCTTTTCTTTTTTCTTTTTTTTTTTTTTTGAGACAGAGTCTCACTCTGTCACCCAGATTAGAGTGCAGTGGCATGATCTTGGCTTATTGCAATCTCTGCCTCCCGGGTTCAAGCAATTCTCCTGTCTTAGCTTCCTGAGTAACTGGAATTACGAGTACGCCCACCATGCCCAACTAATTTTTGTGTTTCAGTAGAGACAGTGTTTCACCATCTTGGCCAGGCTGGTCTTGAACTCCTGACCTCAAGTGATCTGCCCACCTCGGCCTCCCAAAGTGCTGGGATTTATAGGCATGAGCTACTGCAGCCAGCTGCCATCCATTCTTTATAACATTGCTGTTATTAATTTTATTTATTCATAATCTATAATCACAAAATAAATTGTTCTTATAATTTCAAACTGCTTTTAGACTAATATTTAAGAAGAAAAATAATATATGAATATATGTTATTTTACTTTTGTTTACTCCTTCTACAACAATCTTACTTTTTCTTCCTTTTTTTTTTTTTTTTTTTAGACTGAGTCTCACTCTGTCACCAGGCTGAAGTGCAGTGACGTGATCTCGGCTCACTGCAACCTCTGCCTTCTGGGTTCAAGTGATTCTCCTACCTCAGCCTCCCGAGAATCTGGGACTATAGGCATGCACTGCCACACGCCGCTAAGTTTTGTATGTTTAGTAGAGACGGGGTTTCACCATGTTGGCCAGGATGGTCTCGATCTCTTGACCTCATGGTCCACTCACCTCGGCTTCCCAAAGTGCTGGGATTACAGGTGTGACCCTCACTCTTCCCTTCCTTTCTTGATGTAGATCCAGGTTTCTGACCTATGAATGAAGTTCTTCATTCTCTCTGAAGAACTTCTTTTAACCTTTCTTGCGAGGTAGTACTATTGGCAACAAATTTCTTCAATTGTTGTTTGTCCAAGAGTCATTCTTTCTCCTTCACTTTTGAATGATAATTTCACTGGATACAGAATTCCATACTGGTGGCTTTTTTCTTTTGGAAACTTACATATTTCATTTCACTCTTTTCTTGAGTGCATAGTTTCTGAAGAGCAGTCAGATGTAATTCTTATCATTGTTCCTCTGTAAATAGGTTCTTCCCACCACCAATCCCCAGTTTCTTTGAAGATTTTATTTTTGTCTTTGAATTTCTGAAGTTTCAATATCATATGCCCAGGTGGAGATTTTTTGGTGTCTATCCTGGTTGATATTCTCTGAACTTCCTGGATCTACGATTTGGTATCTCTCATGGCTTTTGAAAGATTTTTAGCCTTTATTACTTCTAATATTTCCTCTGCTCCTTTCTTTCTCTTTTTGAGTATTGATATACTTATTATGCATATATTATACCTTTTGTAATTGTCTCACCATTCTTAGATATTCTGTTCTGGGTTTGTTTTTTTTTGTGTATGTGTCATTCCTTTTTTTTTTTTTTCTTTGCTTTTCAGTTTGGGAAGTTTCTCTTGATGTATTTTCTTGCTCACTGATTTCTTCCTCAGTTATGTACGTTCTATCCGTAAGCCCATTAAACTCTTCATTTCTATTACAGCATTTTTTATTTTTAGCATTTTATTTTGCTTCATTCTTACTTCCTGTCTCTCTGCTTGTATTACCCATCTATTCTTACATGTTGTCCCCTTTTCAACTACACCTTTTAGAATATTATTCATAATTATTATAAATTCCTGGTTTGATAATTCCAAAATCTCTGCCATATCTGAGTATGTGAGCCTGGTTCTGATGCTGCTTTCTCTCTTCAAACTGTTTTTATTTTTATTTTTAGTTTTAGTTTTTTTCTTTTTTTGCATTTGTTCATGCTTTGTAATATTTTGCTGAAAGGTAAGAATGATGTATCAGGTAAAAGAAATCAAGGAAAATGGGTCTTAATGTGAGGTTTTATGTTTGTCTAGCTAAGAGTTAGGCTGTGTTTACTGTACACTGTAGCTGCAGGTGTCAGGGGCTAAAGTTTCCTCCAGTGTTCTTGTCTTTCTCTCTCTCTCTCTCTCTCTCTCTTTCCTTCTGACAGAGTCTCCCTGTGTCGCCCAGACTGGAGTGCAGTGACGGGATCTTGGCTCACTGCAAGCTCTGCCTCCCGGGTTCAAGTGATTCTCCTGCCTCACCCTCCCGAGTAGCTGGGACTACAGGTGTGAGCCACAGTGCCAGTCCACTGTTCTTGTTTCTATCCTATCTTATGTCTTTGAGTTTTTGTAGAGACTCCGTAAGTAGGATTTGAACCTGTAGTTCTTTTAGCTATAATCAACTATTATTATTAAGAGCCTGACTGATGGGTTGGCAAGGTGTAGGTAGAAAGGATGCATTCTGTAGTCCTACGATTAGGTCCTAGTCTTTTAGTGAGCCTGTGCCTCTGGACTGTGACCTTCACAATTGCTTCTCAGCCTCCCTCCCCATCCCCCTTAGGTGAGACAAGACATTTAAATGGGGTTGGGGTTGCTTCCCTTCCCCCAAAGCTCAGTTAGGTTCTGGTAAAGTAGTTTCTTTTCTTTCCTTTTCTTTTTTCTTTTCCTTTTGAGAAAGGGTCTCCCTCTATCACCCAGGCTGGAGTATAGTGGCACAATCACAGCTCACTGCAGCCTCGACCTCCTGGCCTCAAGTGATCCTCTCACCTCAGCCTCCCAAGGTTGGACACCATGTCTAGCTAATTTTTTTTTTTTTTCTTTTTTGGTAGAGGCAGGGTTTTACCATGTTGCCCCGGTTAGTCTTGAACTTCTGGGCTAAAGTGGCCTACCCACCTTGGCCTTCCTAAGTGCTGGGGTTACAGGTGTGAACTACTGCACTCAGCCAAAAATAGTTTGAAGGAAGTCTTTGTTAAGAAAAACAGAATGCCCTGGGTGCATTTCAGGTGGTTACTATTTCCTTCCCCTTGCCAGGAACATGAAGGGATTTTTCCTTGCTTCAGCCTTAGAACCTCCTGGGGATCCTGGGGATAAAAATCATGAAAGTATAGGGTTATCCTAAAACAGAGTCTTAACAGAGGTCTTAACTCTCAATCTAGTCCACATCGAGCCTTCAGAAAGTCACCATGTTAACTTTTCCTATCACTACTGCTTCCAGTGGCAGGATTTTGCTTCAGGCTTCTGCTCCTGGTCAGCTGTGATTCTTGGTATTTGTCCCTCCATCTAGTTCTGGGGGCCACAGTTAGCCCTGGAATCTCAATTCTCTGATGGATCTAAGAAGAGTTGTGCTTCTCAGTTTGTTCAGCTTTGTATATGTTGTGAGAATGGGAGTAATGACATCTAAGCTCTTTACATGTCAGACCAGAAATCAGAAGTGATCCTAAAACTCTGATGATGCTTATGCGTAAGCATCACTGAGAATCGGTGACAGAAAATCTCCAGTGAAAATCTATTGTAGTGTGTTACTGGTGCAGCTATTGTTAAAGTAAGCTTGTTATAATCAACAGCCGTTACACACCTATACTGTAGCTATTTTCATCCTATATTTTAATATTTTCATGCAAGTTAATGGCAGAACCAAGGGTTGTTTTTTTTTCTACACTCATGCCATTATAGAACACATTAATAGGCACAAAATGTAATCAATAAATATTAATTGCATGAACAAATAAAGTAATCAGGGTCCACTTTCCCTTAGGCTAGTCAAAACCTCCAAGCATATGAAAACCTAACCACAGATTAATGGCTACTTTTAAAACATCCATTGCTTAAAATGCACTAAACTTTTTGAACAACTGGAATAAATAAATGTTAGAACACTGAATTAGCTTTAAATTGTCTCCACAGGAAACCTGGGATGTCTGGTAGTGATGAGATAGTAACAACTCTTTAGGAGAAATAGAAAAATGTGATTTCAAGAACTGTTTCACAAGGAAAACTAAAGAACTGGGAACAATTTAATTTATCATTATAAAGCAGGTCGCTTAAGATAATTTTTTTTCTGGAATCTTTGTATAAAACCCAGTTTGGTTTCATACTTCTTTTCTCTATAGAATCATTTTCCATAAATCCAGGGTTTTCTGGGGATTAGCTATTCAAATCACATGTGTAAGTTTGAAACCAGTTATAACAATTTACTTACAAGATAAATGTGTAATTAACGATAGGGAGAGAGGCTGTTCCCCACTAAAATCTGTTGACGCATTTTGAAAAGTCTATAATTGATGTGCGACAAGAGCCTAAAACAGTGTTTTTCAATTGCCCCTTGATTTTTAGAACAAAAAAAGACTTCTTTTAAAACTCTCCAGTCAAATTCATCTTGGAATTTTTATGCAATAGCTTGCTCTTATTAGAGAGATTATAATTAATGTATTATAACATATTGAAGTTTTTAAAAAATTCTGCAATGGAAAACTACCCAGATTTTAATTAATTTGGTGACAGAACCATTTGTTTACTTATTATTTTCCTATGATGTCTATTACTGTCTCATAAAACTCACTTTGGGACATATCCAATTAAAATATATTTTTTAAATAACCGATTTTACAATCAATGTTTTGGAAATCCAGGAAAGGTAGAGCTGAGCTAATGAACAATTTAATGCTTGCTTTGCTTTTGTGCTGATATGATAGATTCTGGGGGAGGGAGGTATAATAGAGACATAAGCAATCTAAAATGGGTAATAAAGAAGTCCAAATTCTCCTTTAGTTGATGGACTTTTAATTACATCTAGTATCTACAATGACTCAAATATAAGAAGATTAAGTGAATGTTTTAAAACTATGGTGATAAATGTAAAGGTGAATAGATACCACTTGGAAGGTTTGGATTTGCAAATTGATTCACATTCACCTTGAATATCATATATTTTATACATTATATATTATGTCTATATGCTTTTGTTTCTTTGGATTTCATTTCATATTTGTTTTCAATAGTCCGTGAGAATTTAATGTATATAATTTGGTGATAACATCGGCCCCCTGTAAAATATAGTTAGCATGTTATTTAAGCACAATTGTAGCAAATAAGATTCAACCTTAATATGTCGCTATCTGTAAAATAATTGTATTAAATATAATTAAAATGAAAAACTCTTTCCATGTTAATGTAGCCATCATTCTGAACCAGTTGTTTTTCAGAATGATGCCTTTAGAGAAGCAATTGCAGAGTTAACACAAAAGCCCAAAGAAATGGAAGACACATTTAGCATACCTCCTAAAAGAGGAGTCACATTTTGCAGTGTTTTAGAAGATAGACAACTGAATTTAAGATGTTAATCAGTGTGGAGTGCATTAAAATTACAAAGCTGTCCTCTATGAGACTAACTGTATTAAAGAGAATTCAACTGGCCAAGTAGAGTGCTGATGCTTTAAATCTGTATTGACTCATATTTGAGGTAGTAAGACATTTGACATTGGATTATTTATTTTGGTTTACAGAGTCCTTGATGGCTTGAATGTGTCATAGATTCCTCAAATAACAAATAAAAGTTGGAATTACTTTCCATAAGAATTAAAAGTGGTATTTTGGTGCCCATATTGTGAATCAGTGTAATTCTTCAGAGAAAGAACTTCAAAAAAAGCAAATAAACATGAAGGTGAATCACTGGTATGGGCCAAGTGATTGGATTAAATCTACTCTCATGTCCCTTAAAACTGTGAAGTATAAACTGTCATGTAGTGTAATGTAAAGCACATGAGTTCTGAATTAGATAGATTGTATCTGAGTCTTGCATCTGGCAGTTTTTAGTTATATGACTGCAATGTATTTAATTTCTCTGAGTCTCAGTTTCCTAATAAAAATGATGGGATTAAAAAGAAAATACTTCTCTTGAAAAGCTACTGAATACAGTCACCAAAAATGATCCAAAAGCATTTGGGAGGGCTCCCAGATAGCTGAACACATGAAGGTTCCTGGAGGGTGGTGCCCCATGGAATTTCCACCCCTCTTCTCACATGCCTCACTCTGCGCATCTCTTCATCTGGTGTTCATCTGTATCATTTGTAATATCTTTTATCAAACTGAAAGATCTCGTGTGAAGGATCAGAAATCCGAATGGCATCAGACTTCTCAATAGCAACACTGGAAGCTAAAAGACAATGTCATAAGCCTTCAAAATACTAAGTGAAAATGACTTTCAATCAGTTCTGTATCTGACCAATCTTTCAATCAAATATGCTTGTATAATAAAGATAACTTTGGATAGGCAAAATTAAAAAATTTCAATATAGTCTTTCCAGGAAGCTACTCAAGGGTAATTTTCATGAAACAAGAGGGTAAATCAAGAAAGAAAGATTATAATCAGCAAATCTTCTCCTAACCAGGAGTACAGGAGAAGGGTGTACAATCCAGAAATCCATTTCATTAATTTTTAATGAGAAATATAATGGTCAAGTACCCTGGAACACTGTTTGTCATCTGGCTGTTACATCTTTTCCCTAGAGGAAAACCTAGATAACAGACATGATTATAATTATAAAGCTGTTGCCTTGTTAATATGAATTAAAGTGAAGGTAGATAATCTATGAGGCCAGGAAATCCATGTCCATTCTCAGGAATCCCATCCCTCCTGGGGTAGCAGGGAAAATATGTTAGCATTCTTATTTGATATATTATCTACATTTAATCGTCACCTTCTGTGTTAACTTGCTCTATTAACTAGATTAAATTGATGAATTAAACTTTATTTGAAGATTCCCAAAATTTCCTTAGTCACCTACTTACAAACCATCTTTCTAGAGTGAATTAATGTTATACTTTGATGATTATGTATGATTCTTTCTTCTTTTATTCAAAGAAAATAACTTTATTTCCAACTTCTGGGGGCATTTCACCATAGCTACTTATGTACTGACCACATATGTACCCCCAACAAACTGAATAAAATTAATAAGAATTCCCAAATAGAATAATCACAAAACAAACTCATAATTAAGAATATGTTCAAAACATTTATCTTATTCTGAGCATTTTGGTTGCAAGGAACATAAATTAGCTCAAGCAAAAGATGGCAAATTATAATGACAGATCTTAGTGTATCCAAGGAAATGCTATACAATCATGAACAAATTAGGCCTTTGGGGATTTCAACAGTAAGAGATTATGTATCATTACTCTAGGCTTCCACTATTATTTAGCTTAGCTACACAACTTTATAGTGTTTCATCATTAATGTAACTCAGCTATACTATGTATGACTATTTTCTGTTTCCAAGTCTCTTTGATTTTAGAATATGCATTTCCTGAGATCAAAATACATGTATATATACTCTACCTTGATCAGTCATAACCACTATTGTAATAACCTCTCACATGTATATACACACACATACACATATGCACACACTAATAATACACACATCAACCATTCAAATCTGGTTTCAAACCTAGCAAAGAAAAGCAAAAATAAAAACATTTGGTATAATTTCAGAATAAAGAACAAGTTTTGACCGTATTTTTTTAAGTGTCCGTTAGAAACATTACGTCAAAGTGTAGGGTTGACCCAAGGTTCCTACACAGGTTTGTTAAATTTGATCTATTCTTTGATTACTGATATTTCCACTAATCCCAGTCACCTTCGCACTTTGAATCATTAGTCACAGTGGGGGATTCTGATGCAGCGTGAATGGATCAATGCAAATCCACCCTTATTACTGGAATACTATCTCAAATTGCATGCTCTATAGCAGGTAAGGGTAAACATCTTGATATGTAAGTGATTAATTACAACCACTATTAAAATCGTGATAAGGAGCTTGTATTAAAACAAGTTAAAAGACAATCTAAAAATATGTAAAGATTAGAGAACAGAGCAGCTGGAAGGAAAATGCTAGTGTTGGGGAAAGAAAAACATTAAAAGTCAATGCCTAGATAGAGATTTAAGGGAATAGGAACAAGGAGAAATAAAAGAAAAATGAAATATTACAGATGGACTTTGAAAAGTTGAGCCAACTTCTTGTGAGCCATTACATTAAGGCCCGGTTTAAAAGGCAGTGTTCTGGTAATCGTTTGAGGACTCCATTCTCTTTACCTTACTATCACAGGAACCCATCCCCAATATTTCAACGTAGGTTCTTTCTATTTTCCTTAAGTGTCAGCTGGTCTGAGAAATAAAGAGAAAGAGTACAAAGAGAGGAATTTTATAGCTGGGCTGCTGTGGGTGACATCACATATTGGTGGTTCTGTAATGCCTGCCTGAGCCGCAAAACCAGCAGGTTTTTTTTTAAGGACTTTAAAAGGGGAGGGGGTGTACAAACAGGGAGTAGGTCACAAAGATCATATGCTTTAAAGGGCAAAAAGGAGAACCAAGATCACATGCTTTTGAGGCCAATAAAGATTAGAAGGCAAAGGGAAAAGCAAAGATCACAAGGCAAAGGGAAAAATAGAATTACTAATGACAGTCTATGTTCAGCTGTGCACATATTGTCTTGATAAACATCTTAAACAACAAAAACAGGATTCAAGAGCAGAGAACCGGTCTGACTTCAAATTTACCAGGGCAGGATCTTTCCCAACCTAATAAGCCTGAGGGTACTGCAGGAGACCAGCGTGTATTTCAGTCCTTATCTCAACCGCATAAGACAGACACTCCCAGAGCGGCCATTTATAGACCTCCCCCGAGGAATGAATTCCTTCTCCAGGGTATTAATTATTAATATTCCTTGCTGGGGAAATAATTCAGCAATATCTCTACTTGCATGTCCGTTTATAGACTCTCTGCGAGAAGAAAAATATGGCTGTAATCTGCCCAACCCCGCAGGCAGTCAGACCTTATGGTTGTCTTCCCTTGTTCCCTGAAAATCGCTGTTGTTCTGTTCTTTTTCAAGGTGCACTGATTTCATATTGTTCAAACACACGTTTTACAATCAATTTGTACAATAGCGGTCCTGAGGTAACGTACGTTCCCAGCTTACGAAGATAACAGGATTAAGAGATTAAAGTAAAGACAGCCATAAAAAATTATAGGAATATTTGGGAACTGATAAATGTCCATGAAATCTTCACAATTTATGTTCAGAGATTGCAGTAAAGACAGGCATAAGAAATTATAAAAGTATTAATTTTGAGAAATGATAATTGTCCATGAAATCTTCAGTTTATGCTCCTCTGCCACGGCTCCAGCTAGTACCTCCATTTGGGGTCCCTGACTTCCTGCAACATGTTACCATTGCGTTTAGTTATCTTTAAACAAGGGGATCTTACACCTATATTGAATGACATGAGACTTGTTTCAAATGAGAGATTAATACTTTCAAATTCATCTATGATATGCAGTTTCCTGATCTTGAATTCACAGTCTCCCAAGTGACCCATAGATAGAATTTGAGGATCTGTAAACTCAGTTGAGAAAGATTATATCTTTATTTTTATTAACAGCCAACTTGAATTTAGCATTTCCTCCAATTGTGATTATAAACAGCAAACCACAGTAGTATTAATAATACCTAGAACTGTGTCATGGATAGAAGTCATATATATTTTCATGTCACATTACAGTTGTTACCGATACCTCAAATTATAATTTATGCTTATTATTCCTTTGAATTTACAATAGTTATTAGATTTGCTTCTATTATCAAATGTGTCAATAAAGAAATACTTCTATGACTATATCACAATTTATTCTTTTTAATATTTTGATAACTACATTCCAATATAATTGGTTTCATTTATATGTGTGTGTGTGTGTGTGTGACACACAGGGTCTCACTCTGTTGCCCAGGCTCGAGTACAGTGGTGCAACCTCCCCAAACTCAGTTGATCCTCATATATCTGCCTCCTGAGTAGCTGGAACTACAGGTGCATGCCATAATGCCCAGATAATTTCTGTATTCTTTGTAGAGATGGGGGTTTCACGAGGTTTTCCAGGCTGGTTTGGAACTACTAGGCTCAAGGAATCTGTCCACCTCAGCCTTCCAAAGTGCTAGGATTACAGGCATGAGCCACCACTCGTGGCCTATAATTGGTTTCATTTGTATTCTTATGTATTTTATTTTAGGCATTTCAAAACATGATTGTGAGAAATGTTTCATAGATTCCAGGAAAGTTCATGGAACAAAATTTTAAGACTCCTAATTAAGGGGACTCAAAATATCAGTGATATGATTTGGATGTTTGACTCCTCCATATCTCATGTTGAAATGTAATCCCCAATGTTGGCAATGGAGCCTAGCGGAAAGTACTGGATCATGGAGCTCATTCCTCATAAATGGCTTAGCACCATCCCATGGATGATAAGTGAGCTCTTGCTCAGGTATTAGCAGTTCACATGAAACCTGGTTGTTTAAAAGAGTCTGGGACCTCGCTGTTCTGTCTCTTGTATCTGTCTCACCATGTGAAATGCCTACTCCCACTTCCCCCGCCATGATTGTAGGCTTCCTGAAGCCCTCATTAGAAGCAGATGCTGGCACCTGGCTTCCTGTACAGCCTGAAGAAAAGTGAGACAATTAAACCTCTTTTATTTATAAACTTTATTCATTCCTTTATAGTAATGTAGAAATAGACTAACACAATCAGTGATTCAGTAAGCATTTTCATGTTAATTAAAAATAGATTTTTAAAATAAGTAACACAGGATCTTTTTTTTTTATTTTTTTATTTTTATTATACTTCAAGTTCTAGGGTACATGTGCATAACGTGCAGGTTTGTTACATATGTATACTTGTGCCATGTTGGTGTGCTGCACCCATCAACTCGTCAGCACCCATCAATTCATCATTTATATCATGTATAACTCCCCAATGCAATCCCTCCCCTCTCCCCCCTTCCCATGATAGGCCCCAGTGTGTGATGTTCCCCTTCCCGAGTCCAAGTGATCTCATTGTTCAGTTCCCACCTATGAGTGAGAACATGCGGTGTTTGGTTTTCTCTTCTTGTGATAGTTTGCTAAGAATGATGGTTTCCAGCTGCATCCATGTCCCTACAGGATCATTTTTAATAGGAGTATTTTTAAAAATATCAAATAGTATAGAATATAAATAAAACAGTATATGAAAGAGTCCTGGACAAGTGTAGTGGCTCACATCTGTAATCTCTGCACTCGGGGAGACCAAGGTGGGAGAATCGCTTGAACCTAAGAGTTAAAGACTAGCCTGGGCAACATAGTGAGACCCCATCTCTAAAATAAAAAAATTAAACAACAAAAAAGAGTTCCCTCTTACTTCCATATACACCTGTTACCCAGTTCATCCTATAGTGTGTATTCTTCCTGACATTTTCTATGCATATTAAAAAGATTTTGTTACACGAATCTCTTAAAAATATATAAATATATAAACAGAGTCATAACATACATACTGTTCTACAACATGGCTTTTAACAATATATGGTAGATATTAAAAATATCATTACATATATATTTTTTCTTTTTTCAAAATTATACTTTTAATTTTGGGGTGCATGTGCAGAATGTGCAGGTTTGTTACATAGGTATACACATGCCATGGTGGTTTGCTGCACCCATCAACCCATCATCCACATTAGATATTTCTCCTAATGCCATCCCTCCCCCAGCCCCACTCCCCAACAGGCCCCCAGTATGTGATGTTCCCCTCTCTGTGTCCATGTGTTCTCGCTGATCAACTCCCACTTATGGGTGAGAATATGTGGTTCTTGGTTTTCTGTTCTTGTGTTAGTTTGCTGAGAATGATAGTTTCCAGTATCATACATGTCTCTGCAAAGGACATTAACTCATCCTTTTTTATGGCTGCATAGTATTCCATGGTGTATATGTGTCACATTTTCTTTATCCACTCTATCACTGATGGGCATTTGGGTTGGTTCCAAGTCATTGCTATTGTAAACAGTGCCACAATAAACACACGTGTGCATGTGTCTTTATAGTAGAATGATTTATAATCCTTTGGGTATATACTAGTATACCCAGTAATGGGATTGCTGGGTCAAATGGTATTTCTGGTTCTAGATCCATGAGGAATTGTCACACTGTCTTCCACAATGGTTGAACTAATTTACATGCCCACCAGCAGTGTAAAAGCGTTGCTATTTCTCCACAGCCTCTCCAGCATCTGTTGTTTCCTGACTTTTTGATGATCACCATTCTAACTGGCATGAGATGGCATCTCACTGTGGTTTTGATTTGCATTTCTCTAATGACCAGTCATGATGAGCTTTTCTTCATGTGTTTGCTGGTTGCATAAATGTCTTCGAGAAGTGTCTGTTCATATCCTTTGCCCACTTTTTGAGCGGTTGTTTTTTTCCTGTAAATTTATGTTCTTTGTAGATGCTGGATATCAGTCCTTTGTCAGATGGATAGACTGCAAAAATTTTCACCCATTGTGTAGGTTGCCTGTTCACTCTGATGATAGTTTCTTTTGCTGTGCAGAAGATCTTTAGTCTAATCAGATCCCATTTGTCAATTCTGTCTTTTGTTGCCATTGTTTTTAGTGTTTTAGTCATGAAGTCTTCTCCCATGCCTATGTCCTGAATGGTATTGCCTAGGTTTTCTTCAAGAGTTTTTATGGTTTTAGGTCTTATGTTTAAGTCTTTAATCCATCCTGAGTTAATTTCTATATAACATGTAAGGACGGGATCCAGTTTCAGCTTTCTGCGTATGACTAGCCAGTTTTCCCAACACCATATACTAAATAGGGAATCCTTTCCCCATTGCTTGTTTTTGTCAGGTTTGTCAAAGATCATATGGTTGTAGATGCATGGTGTTATATCTGATGCCTCTGCTCTGTTCCATTGGTCTATATATCTGTTTTTGTGCCAGTACCATGCCATTTTGGTTACTGTAGCCTTGCAGTATAGTTTGAAGTCAGGTAGCATGATGCCTCCAGCTTTGTTCTTTTTGCTTAGGATTGTCTTGGTTATATGGGCTCTTTTTTGGTTCCATATGAAATTTAAAGTAGTTTTTCTCAATTCTGTGAAAAAATTCAATGGTAGCTTGATGGGGATAGCATTGAATCTATAAATTACTTTGAGCAGTATGACCATTTTCACAATACTGATTCTTTCTATCCATGAGCATGGAATATTTTTCCATTTGTTTTTGTCCTCTCTTATTTCCTTGAGCAGTGGTTTGGGGTTCTCCTTGAAGAGGTCCTTCACATGCCTTGTAAGTTGTATCCCTAGGTATTTTATTCTCTTTGTAGCAATTGTGAATGGGAGTTCACTCATGATTTGGCTCTCTGTTTGTCTGTTATTGGTGTATAGGAATGCTTGTGATTTTTGCACATTGATTTTGTATCCTGAGACTTTGCTGAAGTTGCTTATCAGCTGAAGGAGATTTTGGGCTGAGGCGATGGGGTTTTCTAAATATCCAATTATGTCATCTACAAACAGAGACAATTTGACTTTCTCTCTTCCTAACTGAAAACCTTTATTTCTTTCTCTTGTCTGATTGCCTTGGCCAGAACTTCCAATACTATGTTGAATAGGAGTGGCGAGAGAAAGTATCCTTGTCTTGTGCCAGTTTTCAAAGGGAATGCTTCCATCTTTTGCCCACTCAGTATGATATTGGCTGTGCATTTGTCATAAATAGCTCTTATTATTTTGAGACATGTTCCATCAATGCCTAGTTTATTGAGAGGTTTTTGCAGGAAGGGCTGCTGAATTTTGTTGAAGGCCTTTTCTGCATCTATTGAGATAATCATGTGGTTTTTGTTATTGGTTCTGTTTATGTGATGGATTACGTTTATTGATTCGCATATGTTGAACCAGGCTTGCATCCCAGGGATGAAGCCGACTTGATCAGGGTGGATAAACTTTTTGATGTGCTGCTGGATTGGGTTTGCCAGTAGGTTATTGAGGATTTTTGCATCGATGTTCATCAGGGATTTTCATCTGAAATTTTCTTTTTTTGTTATGTCTCTGCCAGGTTTTGGTATCAGGATGATGCTGACTTCATAAAATGAGTTAGGGAGGATTTCCTCTTTTTCTATTGTTTGGAATAGTTTCTGAAGGAATCATATCAGCTCCTCTTTGTAGCTCTAGTAGAATTTGGCTGTGAATCCATCTGGTCCTGGACTTTTTTCGGTTGATAGGCTATTAATTGCTGCCTCAATTTCAGAACTTGTTATTGGTCTATTCAGGGATTCGGCTTCTTCTTTGTTTAGTCTTGGAAGGGTGTATGTGTCCAGGAATTTACCCATTTCTTCTAGATTTTCTAATTTGTTTGTGTAGAGGTGTTTATAGTATTCCCTGATGGTAGTTTATGTTTCTGTGGGATCAGTCGTGATAGCGCCTTTTTCATTTTTTAGTGCATCTATTTGCTTCTTCTCTCTTTTCTTCTTTATTAGTCTGGCTAGTGGTCTATCTATTTTGTTTATCTCTTCAAAAAACCAGCTCCTGGATTCATAACACCATTACATGCAGATTTATCTCATTATTTTTTCAATTGTGGAATATTTCATGGTATTGTTAGACCACAAATAACATAATTGATCTTCCATTGGTGGGTATTTAGATATTTTCAAACAATGTGCAGTGAATATCTTTATTTGAAGTGATGTTGAAAATATTTAACAATCCTTGTCATAGGTACTGGCCAATAAAATGGATCCCAACTTTCATGCTGAAGGGAGGTCCTAGTGGTGCCCTCCTGGGCTACGTATTAACCCTTTCATTGCTGGACCACAGACAAGCCCACTGCAGAGGGCCCAGAGGCTGAGGTATTGGGTGAGGTAATCAGCAAGTTCTGTGCAGCAACCACTTATCAATTGGCTCAGAAGTATTTCTGTGTTTTAATAACCAGTATGGCTATAACTTTGCCTACTGGCTGACTTTACACTCTGCTTGTCCATATATCTTTGAGCATTTGTGAGTACATCTACTGCTTAAACTGCTAAAGTACAATTACTAGTTTAATATAAATTTATATTTAATACATAGATAAATAATGTCAAACTGCCCTTCAAACAAAGTGCACAAATTTATTCTTCCACTTAAAAACCTTCAAAAACAATATCATTTTTCATTTTTGTCTATATGTGTATATTGTAATACTTAATTTTATCAAATGTCAATCTTTGCTTATTATATGTTAATGGAATTGTATACTGCTTTCTTTTATTTTGCATTTATAAAATCATGAGTGGGGTTGAGTGACTCTTGTGACTCTTTATAGGTTTATATGTTAGTTGGCCTTTTTTTTTTTTTTAGCCCAGCCACTTTGAGTTCAGTACTTTGTCCATTCTGCTACTGAGTTTTCATTAGTTTTTTAAAAATGAATCTTTACGAGTTTTAAATACATTTATTAAGGAAATTAGCCCTTTAACTAATTTTTTAGTTTGTCAGGCTCATTTTTTTTTCAGGTTTATTGGTGTTTTAAATACACAGAAAACTTTCTTTTCTATGTAGTCAAAATTATCTGCCTTTCTCTTTTGAATTCTAGATCTTATATCACTTCTTAAAAAGTTTATTAAAAACAGTCTTCTTAGTTCTTTTTTTTTAAAAAGCTACTTCTATAGTTTTAGTTTAAGTTTATTTATCCATCTGGAATTTATTTTAGTATAATGAGTGAGGTAGAAATCTCACTTAATCATTATCCAAATGGCTAGCCAGTTGTCCCAACACTATTTATTGACTAATCAGGTTTTCCTCCACAGAGTATACTAAATTCTTAAATATACTTACATCCATTGTTAGATTTTTTGGTATTTTCTATTCTTTTATTCTTATTCATACTATTTTAGTTACTATAACTTTATGATACATTTTAGTATTTATAGGATTTTCCACTTTATTATTCTTTCCTTTTAAATTTTCCTCAATAATCTAATGCATTCAATCATCTGTCATGTAAACTTTTAATTTTTTTCACATTTCAAAAAATTATTTTTTTCTTTTTTTTTGTTGTTGTCCCAGGTTTACTGAAAATATTACAGCAATGCAGAAAGATTCAAACACCTCCACGAGTGGTTTTAAAATTCATCCTAACTGTAGACTGAGTGACGTACAGGTTGTACAGACTGCCAAAGTCCAAAAGTTTCTGTATTTTCGTAGTGCCAGGATCTACTTCAATGATCTCCTGATCCATGGGGCTGAGACCTCAAGAACATAATTGTCTCTCCTTTCTCTCTCCTCCTCCTGCAACTTGATGGAGGTACCTCACACTGGGACCCTCTGAATCCACTTCATCAGATGGATTACACAGCCTGCTATCTTGTTCCGGAGATTCTTACAGGGGATAATGGCAATTTCTTCGCACACATGCTTGTTGGTGTGGAAGTCATTGCCCAGGCACGTGTAGTACTTTTCTGTAATGACCCAGGCCACCTTTCTCATGGTTTTGGTGCAAATGTGGCCCATGTTGGTGGGTCCTTGGTAAAAGCACAAGATTAGTTTTCTATTTGGGATCAGAGTGAACTCATAGATTAAAAATAATATCATTAAAAAGTTGAGTCTCTCTAGAAAAATAATGTTGTCTTCCACTATAATGGCATCTTCAGTGGAATTTTATGTTGTCTTTACTTTTTAAAAACGTTTATTCCTGGCCGGGCACAGTGGCTGATGCCTGTAATCCCAGCACTTTGGGAGGTCAAGGCAGGCAGATCACCTGAGGTCAGAAGTTTGAGACCAGCGTGACCAACATGGCAAAACCCCATCTCTACTAAAAATATAAAATTAGCCAGGTGCCGTGGTGCATGCCTGTAATCCCAGCTACTCGGGAGGCTGAGGCAGGAGAATGGCTTGAACCCAGGAAGCAGAAGTTGCAGTGAGCCAAGATTGAGCTGCTGCACTCCAGCCTGGGCAACAAGAGCAAAACCCCATCTCAAAATAATATTTATTCCTAGATTTTTGATTGTTCATTTTTATTGTGAATTGAATCTTTTTTCTTGTATAATTTTAAGCCAATTTTTTAGTGTGTATCGAAAAGTTATTGCTTTGTTTATTTTTTAAACTAGTAGGCTTACTGAATTCTAATTGTTTCCCATTGTTTTAATTTGCTTTCTTGGGTCTTCTAAGTAAACAACCACACCACTTGCCAATATTGGTTCCTGTTTATGATATTCATATCTTTTATTTCATTATCTTGTCTAATTGCATTTTCCAAATAGGAAAAATATCAGAATACTAAAAAAGAAATGGGGAATTTCTCCAAGGACAAAATTATATTATGAGTCTTGGATAAACTAAAATGCTAAGAATAACTCTTTTGCCCAAGAAAGCACCTTTTGTATATCATTTTCATTGTATAAATCACTCTTGGTTATATTTTCAAGCTCAGCACATGCTCCCTGCCCCATAATTGGTCTAATAATTTTAAAGTAAAAATTGATAGCTATGGACAGCTATAAATAACTGGCATTCACACCATGCTTTCAAAATGCACTTGTTTAGCTTTATTTTGCCAATAACTTAAACCATATGGAAAGGGCAAATTCTCCTTCACAAATGCATTCTAAAAATAGCATGCAGTAAATGATAGCATTTGACAAGTTTTTACCAATTTACTGATTCTCAGAGACAGAAAGCCCAGTTGCTATAATCAGTTTAAAGTGAAAAAACATGCACCTTTCCAGTCCAAGGTATTTTTTTATCTTGTATTAAATCATGTTTATAGAACAGCAGCTTTGCCAGACACGTTGCTGTGTATTCACTTCTATTTTCTTTGCTACTGTTCCAGAAGCTGAAGGGTTAGTGATGAGGTTGGTAACTTTTAGGAGCTTTAAGTTGAAGACATCAACAGACTTCCAGATGTTCTAAATCCTTTAAATATCAAAGTGTGAAACTGATGACTGAGTTTCACCACACCTAAAACATCAACTTAGTTTCCTTAGCTGATATGCTGTGGGGCAGATATAGGGACAGAATATGAAAAGGAGTAATGCCCAGAAACTGATTATTTACACCATTGACCCTCTTTTCTAACCGGGATGTGAGGTGAAGGTAAAAGTACCTAATGACACCTAGATTTGAGCTGTGAATATTTATTTGCATGGGATAAAAAGTAACCCCTCTGATGTGCTTATGTGTGTCATGGCCCTTTTCCTATACATTGAACACTTGGGCTTGGAGCATGAGCAGAAAGAGGTGAGAAGATGAAAGTGATGTCTGTTAGAGGCTAAATGAAGTCAAGGTTATGACTGAAGAACAGGGAGTTCTACACAAGTTAATTCTACTGTGTTTCCTGGTGAACACAAGTAGTTCTTATCTACACTCATTGTGAAATTGCATATTCCCACCTTTTTTTTTGTATTTTTTGAGAGACAGAGCTACAAAAATTAGAAACATTAGTGTATCTGGCTAATTTTTACATATTTTTGTAGAGACAGGGTTTTGCCATGTTGTCCAGACTGGTCTCCAACTCCTGGGCTCAAGTGATCCTTCTGCCTTGGCCTCCCAAAGTGCTGGGATTACAGGCATAAGCCATTGTACCTGGGTGATGATCTGTATATATTTACTATTTTATTTGGATCGCTATTGAAGATTTATTTTTTTCCATGAGGCTGCTATTCTAGGTAACTTAAGAAAACTGAAAAATGACTAAATTTGGTGAAACTATTGAATGATCTAGATCGAGGTTTAGGGGATCTTGTAGTCAATTATTAGTCGAAGCTTTTCATAAGGACCAGAAGCATAAGAAGAGAAAGCAGACAGGTGAGAAAGGATAACGTTACAGTCTATGCTTTGAGTGTTGAAAAGTAAAGATAAGGTAAGATAAGCAATGATGTAGGCTGAGATGGTGCCACAGGCCGTTGTGTTTGCTGCAGATATTGGGTTACAGTTGAGTGCCAAGTTTTAAAAAATTGAGAACAGAAACAGTCTACAAGACAGTGATTTTCAATTTTTTAAGCTGACAAAGCAGGCATAACCCTTGGTACTCTGATACTCTGCTCCAAAATAGTTACAGATTTATGACATTATATGACAAGGAATAATTTTACCATCAGTAACTGGAACTGTGTTTGATGTATAAGGGTTTCTGAATCTCAAAAAGAATAGTGCATAAAATTTACAATAATATATATATATTAAGATGACAGATATCTATCCTAGTTACTTACTTACCTAATTTAATTTGAGGGACTAGCCTTGCTGGTTGAGTAATAACTTAAAATATAATAATTTTGGCTGGGCGCAGTGGCTCACGCCTGCAATCCCAGCACGTTGGGAGGCTGAGGCGAGTGGATCACTTGTGGTCAGGAGTTCAATACCAGCCTGGCCAAGATGGTGAAACCCCATCTCTACCAAAAATACAAAAATTAGCTGGGTGTGGTGGCAGGCGCCTGTAATCCCAGCTACTCAGGAGGCTGAGGCAGGAGATTAGCTTGAACCCGGGGGACGGAGGTTGCAGTGAGCCAGGATCGTACCACTGCACTCCAGCCTGTGTGACAAGAGCAAAACTCTGTCTCAAAAAAAAAAAATTAATAATTTCATGTCGTATTATTTTTACATCTGCTAGAAGAAAAGAAAAAGCACGCACCCAAATCTTAAGAGTTCTAGAAAAGTTTAACCTCGAGAAACTCCATTCATTAAATTAAATTCATTGGTTTTGAATAAGGAAAGAAAAGCTGAGATAGAAAAGAGGCTTTTTGCCTGAGCGTAGAGGCTCAAGCCTGTAATCTCAACACTTGGGGAGGCCGAGGCAGGAGGATTGTTTGCCTCCAGGAGTTTTAAGACCAGCCTGGGCAAAATGACAAGACCTTATCTCTACAATAAAATTAAAAATTGGTCTGGTGTGGTGATTCATTCCTGTAGTTCTGGCTGCCCAGGAGGCTGAGGTGGGAGGATCACTTGAGTCCCGGTTGAGGCTGCTGTAAGCCAAGATCACACCACTGCAGTCAGCCTGGGTGACAGAGTGAGACCCTGTCTCAAAATTAAATTAAATTTAAAAAGTCTTTTAAACTTTTATGCATTCTTTAGATATGCCCAGTAACTCTTCTGTGTATTTAGGATCTACCGTTTTCTAGGAGTAAAATATTAAAGTAGAAATAAACTGTCTCTATAATTTCTTCTTTGTTTTCACATTTTGAGGTGTTTATTTACACACAAACACGATGATCAAGTAAATATTTTAAATCCCAAAATTTTCATTATTTCTTCTCCTCCACCCTGGAATGGTATAGACCACAGGAGTAGAAAGACTGGAGAGGGAAAACAGACAAAGCTAAATATGGCATTTGTATCAGTAAAATGTGAAGTTTTGATCTCCAGAATATAGTAAAAGCAATTAGACACAGACCTTTTGGCATGTCTGGTGTTTCCTCACTTTTGGACCCAGGACACCACTGCTTCTTTTTTGTAAGGCGAGGAATTACATTTTTGAGAATCCACTTCTCTGTAAGGTTCTGAGTCAGTTTGCCAATGAGAAAAATTTGTCCAAGAGTCGGAAAATGGAAATGAAGAGGAAGTCATTAGTCTTTTCAGAGACGTCTGCAGCTTGATGCTTGGAAAAATAAGACATTCACAGTGGCTTTCCAGCAATTTTCTTTTTTTTAATGTTAATTTAAGTTCTGGGATACATATGCAGAATGTGCAGGTTTGTTATATAGGTATACGTGTGCCATGGTGGTTTGCTGCACCTACTGACTCATCCTCTAAGTTCCCTCCCCTCGCCCTCCACCCCTCAGCAGGCCCTGGTGTGTGTTGTTCCCCTCCCTGTGTCCATGTGTTCTCATTGTTCAGCTCCCTCTTATGCCTGAGAATATGTGGTGTTTAGTTTTCTGTTCCTGTATTAGTTTGCTGAGGATGATGGCTTCCAGCTTCATTCATGTTCCTGCAAAGGACATGATCTTATTCCTTTTTATGGCTGTATAGTATTCCATGGTGTATATGTATCACATTGTATTTATCCAGTTTATCACTGATGGGCATTTGGCTTTGTTCTATGACTTTGCTATTGTAAATAGTGCTGCAACAAACAACCTTTATTCTAGTTATGTCGATAAAAATCACTCCCATGTTCTTAGCACTAGGAAACTCTATTGATTCTTTAGCAAATTAATCAGGACTATTTTAGTAGTAAGAGACAGAAAACCAATTCAATTCATTTTGGGGGAACAAATCATAACTCATTGATACACATGGCTAGGAAGGATACAAAGGTAGGTCACAAAATCCAGGAAGAACTGAACTGGAGTTGAGACTTAAGGCCACCAGGACTCTGTTCATCTCTCTACTTGTCTTTGCTTAATTGATTAATTGATTTTTAATTTTTCTTTTCACAAATAAAGCTTCCATTCTGGTTTGTTCTATAACAAAGCAAATGGTGCATTAGGAGTGGAGAAAAGGGGCCAGAGTTTAACATTCCCCTTCTCTCCTCCCATTCACCAAGGTGCATAACTTCTTCAGTACAAACAGTTAGGTGTCAAGGATTAATCTTCTAAGTCTGAAGATTTACAGCAGTTATCTAACCAGATGACTTAGGTGAAGGGGACCAGCATGGCAGGATGAAACTTCCATCACATTTCCCAATTTTCATGAGGTTACTCCGAAGAGTTGAGAAAAACGCCTCCATCTCTAGTGGACCTAGAGAAATTGGCAATCTCAAAGACCCACTGAAAGCTTTGCTTTGCAACTTTTAGGTAAATACACATCCAATTTTAGTCCCCCTAAACTCCACCCCCAAAAAAACACCCTACCACAAAAGGGGACTTTTTTTTCAAGAAGTGAACCAAAAAAGATGGGAAATTAGAAGAGGAAAAAATAGCAGAAAATTCTGGGACCTGGTAAGCCAATGAAAAGTGGTACTGATTGGGCATATCTGAGAGAGCTACAACTCAAGCTGACAGTGGAAACAGTAAGGAATAAATTTAGTTTATTTCACAGAATCCCTTAAAATGTTGGGAATTGGTGACACACAGTGCTCTTGGAAGGAGAGATAAAGAGAATAGCTAAATTAAAGAGAACTAGCAAAAACTGTTTAAAAAGCAATTAGATCTTCACATCTACCCATCCTGTCTATACAGCTATCACCTTACTGAAAACAGGATGTTGAGCTGTCTAGTTCTTTTTGTCCACTTGGTTCCGAGAATCCTGGAAACCAGGCCTTTATCATCCAGGAAGGACACTGGAGGAGTCTCCTCAGAGGAAAATAATTATCCTCAAAGAATATATATAAATATTTGGAAATTGGGAGCTCATCAACAAAACATCCTAGAAAAATTATCTACTGTGAAGGCTGTGGTCGATAAGTACTGCTCATGCTCAGGTCTTCCAATAAGTGCTTTGGTTCTCTAACCTTAAAAATGGGCAGATAATTAAGGTTACTGGACAGTTGAGGAAAGACTTTAACATGGAGTATAAAGGAAAAAGAGAAAAGCAACACAGTGGAGAAAACAGAGGCTGTGCAATGAGAAGAAAACGTGACAATCATTAATATCCTCAGGGAATGTGGTGATAGTACCAACCTGAGACAAGCAAGAGCTCTTAGGAATTAAAAATATGAAAACAGACTTTAAAAAGTAATAGACAGATTGGAAGATAGAGTTGAGAAAATCTTCCAGAAAGTGGAGCAAAAATCCCAGAGAGTGGAGCAAAAGATAAGAGTTGGAAGGAAGAGAAAAAGTGTGAACATTAGATCAGGAGTCCAGGAGATCAAAAACAATTATGTCGTGCCAGTCAGGCTTTACATATACCAAATCATTTCATTCTCAAAAAGCCTATGATGTATGTACTTTTATTATTTCCTTTAACCTAGTGGAAAAACTGAATCATAAAAATATTAAAAGTCTCACCATTTCTGAGGAGAAAATCTAGGTTTCAGGCTCAGGCAATCTGACCCCAAAGCATAGGGATTTCACCACTTTTCTGCAGTTCAAGGAGAGCTAGAGATGGAGATAGAGAGAGAGACAGAGAGAGAGAGAGAGAGAGAGAGAGAGAGAGAGAGAGAGAGAGAGGCAGAGGGGAAGAAAACTTGCTTTCCTGGATAAAAAAGACATTTTCAGACATACTAGGTCTCAAAAAAAGTGTCCCCTATGTATCTTTGTTACAAAGTGGTTAGAGGAAAACTCCACAAAATTGAAGGAAGAAGACCTGGGAAGAGATGCAAGGCAAAGAAAATCAGTCCCCAGGGTGTAAACAGTTCAGATGACAGTAGGTCAGAATGCTGTAAGAATGATTTTTCCAAGAGATGTAATTAAAAGACTACCTGATGTGTCTAAACTTTTTTCTTTTTTTTCAGAGAAAAGGTCTTTGTTGCCCAAGCTGGAGTGCTGTGGCACAATCATCGCTCCCTGCAGCTTCAAACTCTTAGGCTCAAGCAACCCTGAGGGAGATAGGCAGCTCCCTCAGAGGCTCAATGATGTCTACAGCCTCGCAAGTAGACAGGACCACAGGCATGTGCTGCCACTCTCACTTAATTTTTATATTTTTTATACAGATGAGGTCTCCCTATTTTGCCCAGGTCAGTCTCAAACTCCTGACCTCAAGCGATCCTTCTACCTCAGCCTCCCAAAGTGCTAGGATTACAAGTGTCAGCAACTGTGCCTGGCCCAATATATCTAAACTTTTAAGGGGAGATTCAAGCAAGTGGCAGAGAGGTGATGGACTGAATTGGAATTCATGGTAAGTATATCAAAAAAATTAAAATAAAGAAAAAATGAGGCAATTATTAACTCCAGGCATAGGGTAAAAAATAAAAGTAAAGAAAGCAGAGTCATTTCAATGGCACAAGTTTGAAGAGCCTTTAAAAAGTCCTGATATGAACACTGAACAATGATCTAATTAAAATTGTGCCTTGACAGTAGTGGAAGGATAAGGGATGGGAAACAAATGTATGCATGATAGGACAGGGAGAGGAAAGAGACCCACATGCTAAGTTCTAGTAGGAAGTTGGTAGATGATGTCTACTGCTGAAAAAAGTAAGGTAGCATCACAATCATGTGTTTTTAGAAATCTGAAAGTAAAAAAATATTTTCTAACAGTATTATTTTTCATAATAGTTTCTGTGATTTCTGTAGAACAATTTAGCTCATTATGTATATGAACACCTGATAAAAATAAGAACAAAAAGATTTTCTTTTGATTACTAACATTTTCTTATCACTAAGACTATTTGGAGTGTAAAGTCCTCTTACGTTGAGCTCAATTAAAACCATTTTCATATAGTAATTTGTAATTAGAACCCATACTATTATAACATATGTCTTTTAATTTTATATCTTATAAAATCTCTTAAAGATCCCTTTATAATCATCTCATCCTTAATGTATTCTGTATTCTTGTGAGCTAGGCATTATTTTCCACTTAAAACGAAGTTTCAGAGAATTAGAAAAATTTTAAAAATTGCCCAAGATCTCTTAGAAATTTTGAGAGAATAACAAGATCAGAACATAACATTCCAAATTATTTGTCTTTATGCCACAAAATCATGTTGAATTTTCCCAAATATTTAAAAAATAATAAACAAAAACCCCAAATAATTTGAGAATGCCAAAAAGAAAAAAAAGAAGCAACAACATTGGGACTATTGTAAACTATTGTAATTGTGCATATCTGACAAGGACTCATGAATTCCTCTTAGATATAAAAGTAGAGAAGTCAATTTCTTCCAAAATTGTGACAATAATTGACTGAAGACTATTATAAATAAGTTTAAAAAGCAGAATAAGCAATAAGATCAAGTATATAATCAGTGGATAAATATGGTAAAGACTAATTACAATATTCCTATGAAATCAATGAAGGAGAGAGAGCTACACACACACACACACACACACACACACACCCCAGACAAACACATAAAAATTTATTCCAATTATTTTCTATCAGTGGAGCTCATTATTTCTGGTTTTGATTGGCTCTCAGTTTACTTCTTTTAGATAAGAATACTATTTAAATCTAGTTTATATGAAATTCTTTCTCTTTAACAAAATATTAAAAGAACGAAAACAAGTGAGCAGATATAAAGTTGGCCTCAGATTTCTCATCTATAGAATTTGGATAACAGAACCCATGTAACAGAGTTGTGAAGGTTAAATAAAACAATGTACAGAAGCATCTGGCATAGTGCTTCAAGACATTTTAAAGACAAACTCTAATACCAATGCATTTGCTTAGTTCTCTGTCCTGTTCTCCCATTTAGGAAAATATCTTAATGGACATATCAAGATTTTTAAGGTATGCAAGGTCCTGAGGCATAGTCTGGAGAGAGAAAATTGAGCTGGGGAAAACTGCAAAGTTGCTCTGCATAATATATTATGGGAACTTTCAATTGATTGGGCATGGGGGCACAGACTGGGGGTTTAGAGGTCTTGGACAGGGAGGAGAGGAATGTAATAGAAGAAGAAAACACAGTGAGAAATACCCAAAGATGGAAAGACAGCTCAGTTTAAAACAATCTTCTAGTGATTAATTTTACTTTTTTTGCCATCTATGTTGGGCATATTTCCCTCCCCAAATGTTTTGTTTAATAAAAAGTTGGCTACTCACCCAACGGTCTTTTGTTAGTGGAGCTTTGGGAAATTAACAGGGGGTTAAGGATACAGACAAAGAAAGGTCACAGAGGCAAGGCAGTAAATAGGGATTGGGACTGGGAGTGAAAGACGACTGGATCCTGAAGCCTCTCCGAGGCCCCCACCATCCCAAGGAATACCTGGGAAATTGTGGAGGGCTCTAAATTAATTTCCCAGTGTATACAGAACAAGGAGCTAAATATATCTGTTTGCTTACCATACAAGGCTGGCAAATTTGGACTTCTCAAGATGAACATCATTAACGTTTCTTTCCTTTAGTTAAAATAATTTAAAGCATGAATAGTTAGAAGGGATGACAGCTAGCCATAAGTGCTTCTCTAAACAATGACACATAATGAGTAAGTTTTCATGGCATGGGGGTAAGAAATATAAACATTTAGAAATTTTAATGTTTTATACGACTTTTCACAAGCATTAGCTCATGTAATTGTCACAAAATCTCTGAGACTATGGAATCCCTTTTTATTTTTAATAAGAGAAACAGACTTGGATATGCTAAGAAATTTGCCCAAAGGATCATAGTGAGAATAGGCTTTCTGCTGTACTACAAACAAACACAAACCTTAGTGGGGTGGAGACAGGACAAATCTGACCTAATTTAAATTTTGCCCATACTCTTTCTGAATAGACAAATCAACTTAAAAACTTTCTACATTCCTAGTATTATTGCAGCTGTCATTTCAAGACATTCATGAGTGTGATTTGGGTAATCTAAACCCAGAACATTTTTAAAATTTGCCAAAAGTTAATGTGCATCCTAAAAGAGGTTACCCTCCAGCATGATTGTTTTATCAATATTTTTATGAGGAGATATTCTACATTCCCTTCCATCTCCATTCTTTCATTTTCCATTATAGTTTAATAAGAAAGCTAATTCTTTCAATAATCCCAGTCTATAAAGAGAAAATCTTTAAGCTAAAGTGAAATAAAAGCTAGTCTGTAAATATATCATCTTATTATCAAAGTACTGATGGAAATACGGGTCTAAACACAAATGAGGCAGAAATTTAATGCCATTTAAAAGCAAATACTCTGGGGAAGGCCAAAAGAAATTGGACTTAAGAATTGAAACATTAGAGAACCATTACAGAGATAAGAGACAATTACAGTTTATGTTATATGTTCATGTTAGAGATATATTGGCTTGTGCATTCAAAAGTCTATACATGAATAAGTGGCTATTATGTGGCTCTGTATCATATCTTTAATATTTGGTTTTCTTATAACTACCCATTGGAAGCACATAGGAAATCAGTTTGGGTACCATATTTCTATTTCCCAAGTATGCAGTTACTCCCCCACTACCCTCACAATTGGCAGTGATTTCTGTTTATACGGTTGGTGTTGAAAAAGCCAACTTTTCCTTGCTTTCTGGTTTCTGTTCATAAGCAAAATGAAAATCTATTGATTAAACACTGGTGGAGGCAGTTTGTCAGCCTGTTTGTCAGCCTTCTCTTGAAATTGTATTTGAAATAACATATGAGTTTATGTTAAATCAATAGCTATTTTGCTTACAAGCTGGATGTGTAAAAGGTTCTCTGTACCTGTGCTTCGCTAAGATTTAGTGCTACTGAATACAAGGCACTCTTATATATCATGCCAGAAAGTTATGTAACAATGGAGCCCCCAAATCTGGGTGATCACAGCAACATGTTAGCAATAATGCTAACCTTTCTATATACCTTGGCATCATTGTTGATAAATGAAGATAATGATAGTGTATACCTCATGATGACTCAATCAACATTTGTTATTTATTGTTTCTGGTTTCTTTTCAGCATAATTGTTTCATGATGAATGTATTTACTAAGATGTTTTTAGCTGCAAGTGGCAGGCCAAATTGGAGTGATCCAAACACACAGAACTTTGTTCTCTCACTTCACAAGAAATCTGGAGATAGGCAGCTCCCTCAGAGGCTCAATGATGTCAAAGTGTTTGTTAATAAATGTTTCTGGAATTATTTTGCTTCCTGTGCTCCCAAGCCCTATCCATGATCATAAGTTGGCTACAGCATTACTTGAGAGTATTCAGAGTGGAAAGGAAGAAGGCAGGAAGAAAAGAGATTTTCTTTCCCCAAGGAGTAGAGTATCTCCTTAGGTCTCATTTTCCTGGACTGGGTTGCATTCAAATCTGTAGACCAATAAAGAATGAGATCCCTGTGACTAATGGAGAGTAGTAAGAATTTATTCCCTGGGCCTGGGGTTAGGAGATTACTACCCAAACAAAATTGTGGTGTTGTTCGTAAGGCAGAAGAGTAGAAAGGCATTGGCAAGGCAAACCACAGGGTGACTGAGTGTTTCCTTCTAAGGCTCCTTGTGGTTAAGCTTGATTAACACTGTAGAGTTAAATTATTACTGACCTATTAGTTTTTGTTATTTCAATATGTAGCAAAAGGAAGGCAGGATTCATTATTTGTTTTTGGCTTCTAAACAACAAAATAACAAGTCTATGAAGTTATATGAGGAAATTCAATGTGTGTAAGTAGACCTTCTTTGCAGGGTGGGGTGGTTTGTTCATTTTTCCTGATTTATCCAGATAAATGTTTTCATTGCTAACTATATTCTATATATTTATCCATGGTCTCTTCACATAAATACAGATTTGTTTTTTTTTTTAAATAGATTGAACAATAATTCCTGTCTAGAAGATACCTTCCAAGTATCTTATTTTTGAAGTTCTACATACAGCTGATCGCCAAGAGAATTACTTGGCAGTCAATGTTAAATGGATAAAAATGTAAGTGGAAATTATATGTAAAACAACTGAACAGAAAACCATATGCATTTGGAAACAATGCAATTATTTGATCTGAGAACTTGCTTATTTAGTTTAAACATTCAAGGAATTTGATTACTTTACATTGTGAATAGTTAAATACGAAAATGCCATTCACAGTGTAAATATCATTTCTTAGGTTTGTTTTCAGGTTTTGTATTTATTTTATTTTTGTTTTCTACAAGGCAAGATTGTGACATCAGCACCATTCTTTCTCCTTTACTCACTGCTGCCTTTAGTATAATGCACACCAGAAGGCTCCCCCTATGCCAATCATTTCTAAGGTATCATAGTAGCTGGGAGTTATACAAGTATTCATAAGAACACCACATGAGCATTTGCTCATTTTATCCCCTTGTGACTGTTCAAGCCCCATTTCGGTAATAATATGTTACAATATTTTATAAATTGTACATAATAATATATTACATCTAAAGACACAAGAATATTCTGATAAAGAATTGAAAAATATTTGGGATGTGTCAATCAACATAGAAATGGAATCAAGTTCCTTTAAAAAAGACTAAATTTCTGGTCTGAAAGTTGGTAAACTAAGAATGCTTTATTCCTATAAAAGGTTTCACAAATGATTTCTAACATACTGTAAAGATTTTTTTTCAGCACTTTAAGGAGGTTTTATTAAGTGCCTGCAGTTTGTGTTCAAAGAAACTTTGATGAACTGGGTGACTTATATGAAGAGGCTATGTAAGTCACTCACATGAAATGATATTGGTAAGAAAATGTATACATTTGACATCCAGGCAATATTTTCTTTTTAGGAGATTTTCAGGTCCAAAATACCTCTGCTAAAAATTAAACCAAAAGCCATGAATAAATAATCTTCAATCCAAGGCTTCATTTCTGATGAGGAGAGAATAGAAAAATACATCATGGCCATCAGTCCTGAGAGGTGTGGTGACTATATTCAGAAATTGTCATCTGGGGTCTCCTAGCTTTAATTGGCCTCCTGGGGCACATAGAATGTTGTGTGTTTGTCACACTTATAGAGATCTTGGCACAAACTATTTTCAGCTGTTTGGAAACTTAACATACAATAGAAACGGCCTGCTGAGTCTGGCATTTGCTGACACAGCCTTGAACTCAATGGAAAAGTCTGGCTTCTTTTTTGAGGTTCTCACCGTGATGGATCTGCAGACTGTAAAGTATACAAGAAGCTAAGAATCTCCCTTAGCATAGCCAAAGCTCTTCCCCACAGAGACTCTAGGGAGTCTTGGCTAGTACACTCTTTCTGCAGGGCCCTGGAATATTTTCACCTTCTCCACTTGAATATTAGTCTCCACAAGAAACGATTTTACAGCATTTTGCCTAAATTTGCCAACAGAGATTATGCAGAGGTGGCAGGGTGGTAACCTGAGGGCTGAATCTAGTGCATAGGCATTTGCCTTTGTTTGCTTGTTTGGCTCTTCATAGCATTTTGCTTTGCTTTGTTTCATTAATTTGAGTTAACTGCCAGCTTTTAAAATTAGGACATTTCACATTTAAAAAATAAATTCCAGATTACTGATTTCTCTAGCAACACAAGGTCTGAGTTCCTGCTTGGCAACAGGTAACTAGGGCTGGGTAGCAGCTGCCCTAGTTTGGAGGGGATATGGGTCTCAAGTGCCAGAGACCCATTGGAGGGCCTCTTGCCTTTACATTCCCTGACTGGCTGTACTAGATACTTGAATTAGCAATAAACATGCCTTTAAAATACAAATAGAACATGCCTTAAAATACATTTCAAACATAAGGAGCAATAAAGAATAATATTGCGTACAACATCACCACCTCTTAGCTTGCTTAAGTGGTAACATACTTTTTTTTAAAAGAAGTGAAACATTATATATACATTAATTCTTCCTGTTTATCCTCCCCAAATCTCAATCATCTTTCTCCAACCATACACATGACTACCATTCTGATTTTGGTCTTTATCATTCCCATGCATGCTTTTTTTCTTACTTCTACTTTTGTCTCCATATAAATGACTTTTTAAAAATGTAAATAAGGTCACAACTCCTTGTTTAACATTCTTCAATGACATTCTGCTGTGCTTTATAACAAAATCAGAGCAGAATTTCCAGTCTCAGATCTTACCACTCTCCGCTTCCTCTGTGGCTTATCAAAGCTGGGGGTTTCACCTCTATTAAGAATCCTCCCTGACCACTTTATCTAAAATAGTCCTTCCATTATGACTTGCCTTCCTATTTCCAATTACACTGTAAAACATCACCCTGTTCGTTATTGACTTTGGTGTGATTCACACATCACACTGTGCAATCATATTATTTATTTATTTTGTTTCTTCAACTTGAACATAAACTCGATGAAGGCAGAGTGCTTCTCTGTCTTGATCATGCTAGTATCTCCAACTTAAACTAGTGCCTACCATACTGTTGGTGTTAATAAATACTTTTTGAGTGAATAGATAAAAAATAGTTCTTCCTTCTTCTTCCCTGTAATTATCCTATGTGTAGGCTCTGCACTCTCTGATTCCACCTTGACTCCAAGGAAGAAAATTATTAGATATTGGAAAATCAGTCAAGAACAAAGTTCAAATTTTTCTAGACAGCTATTTAAAATATGTATAATTCCTCCAAAATTTTAGGAAGATAAGCGAATGCCTTCCCACTGAATGAGCAGCTTTCTAGGTGAGCTAACCCACAGGTTCTAGTCTAACTATAGTAGTCCATTTCTACACTGCTATAAAGAAATACCTGAGACTGGGTAATTTATATATAAAAAAAAGACATTTAATTGACTCATAGTTTTGCATGGCTGGGGAGGCATCAGGAAACTTACAATCATGGCAGAAGGTGAAGGGGAAGCAAGACACGTTTTACATGGTGGTAGGAGAGAGAGAATAAGCGAAGGGCAAACTGCCCCTTTTAAACCATCAGCTCTTGTGATAATTCACTCAATATCACAAGAACAGCATAGGGGAAACCGCCCACATCATCCAATCGCCTTCCCCTAGATCCTTCCCTCCTACACATGGGGATTACAATATGAGATAAAATTTGGGTGGGGACACAAAGCCAAACCATATTACTAACTAAGTTCTCTAGAGTTAATATAGCTTCTTGGCTGTAGAACTATGCTCCTTATGGTGGTGCCATCCCCATTCCTACTATACTGTATGTTCCTTAAAGTCAGGGACTCTGTTCTATTCATTGCTATATTCCTGTTGTTGAGCACAGTACCTGGCACATGGTAGGTGCTGATTAAATGTTGATTAACAGAACCCAGTCTGTGGTTTCTTACCTAGGGACTCCTCTTAAAAAAAAAAAAAATCACAATCCCTTGAGCCCCCACTGCAGTTGTCCCCCTCCCTTCTCGCTTTCATTGTCATCACTTCCATTACTCTCTGCTTCAACTGCCGCCTCAGAGGTTAAATATCTGGGTTACTCCAGGCAAGCAAGGTATTCATATGGGATAAATATTCTCTCTATAAGTTAATGTCCCTCAAGACATTTATTTTCTTTACCCGTGTTTCAGCATTCCCAATCTCTGAGACAAATCTTTTAACCTAAACATTGCCTCACAGCTGGCAGATCGTCTCCAGACCCACTGAACTCCAGCTCACTGTGAAAGCCAATAATTCACTGGCCTAAAATATGAGCAGCAGGGCAGAAGGCTGCCCCTCTGCTGCTGCAAGGAAATTTTATTTGAGAAACTCTAATTCTTAGTGATATATTTACTATATTACCACTTTTTTCTTAACTTTATTGCCTCAACAGTAAAACTAAAACCGACCTTAAGTATTCAAATAGAGCAAGTCAGAAAAAAAAAAAAAAGTCAAATGGACAATGTAGGGGCTGTGCTATGCATTTGTCTTACCCTCAAAAATCTAAGTCCTACGAGAAAAAAATAAACAGAAAAAAATAGTTACTCTTGTCAATAAAATAGATGCCAATTTCTGATACAGAGTGACAGTTCAGGGAGAAAAGATAAAAGCAAACTTGGAACTTTTAGAAAAATTTTTGAAAGAGAGGAAGAATGAGATTTTCAGATCAATATGAAGCTAGAGCAACGCCAACATAACATGGGATTAGTATCAGTGTATTAACAGCTGCATGGTGAGGTTGGCTTCTCACACTGTTATCCAGTTGGCATTTATTTTGAATGCAGTAAACAGGAACGGTGGGAGCGTGGAGCATGGGTGGGACTGCGTTAAGTGTCAGACAGAATAATCTGTGAGATGAATGTGGCTCAAATGTTATGTCTTACAAATGCTGAACTTAAGTGCAAGAAGAAACATGCTGCACTCAAGAGTTCAGTCCCGGGGACTGAGGCTGACTCACAGCAGAGCTAAACGAAGCTTCAGTTCTAGGTTCCCTTCTTTTACACAGGTCCCTTCCAAGGACCAGTATCTAATTTGTATACATTATCGTTTTTCTTTCCAAATGCCGCCCCCGACCCCCGCCACCAAATTGTACAAGTTTCAAACTCTGAAACACCTACATTTCCCCCTGCCAGACAAATTTTTAAGGAGTTTCCAAAAGATGTTGATAACATTATAAAGACATACAGTTTTTAAAAAGTATGTAAAGAACTGTAGTCTGGGTGCAGTGGCTCACACCTGTAATCTCAGCACCTTGGGATTGCTTGAGTCCAGGAGTTCGAGATCAGCCTGGGCAATGTGGTGAAATCCTGTCTCTACAATAAATACAAAAAACAAGCCAGGTGTGGTTGTGCACAGCTGTAGTGCCAGTTAGCCAGGAGGCTGAGGTGGGAGGATCACCTGAGTCCGGGAGGTCATGGCTGCAGTGGGCCAAGATTAGACTGCACTCCAGCCTAGCCAGAGATGGAGACCCTGTCTCAAAACAAACAAACAAACAAACAAACAAAAAAACAAAACTGCAGTTCTGAAAAATAAAAATGAATGAATAAATAAATATGTAAACTGTATCACTTGATATTTAATTGGAGGCAAATTTTCATAACCCCTAATCAAGAGGTTCAAGATGCTATCTCTTTCCTTAAAGATAGTATTGGGTAATTTAGGAATCAAGACATAGGTACATAAAAATAACTATTGTCTTACTATTGAGGAATGGGAGGTATTCTTTTAGAAAATACTTATTAACTGTGTCTTTTTTCCAGGCACTGCTCTAGGCCTCGGAGATCCAATAGTTAATAAAACAAAATAATCAGCCTTCATGGAGCCTATAGTCGAATGAGAAAGAAATTGAAAAAGTAAATAAATGAATAAATTAAATATTTAAAAGTTATAAAAAGTTCTGTTAAAAAAAAAAGCTATCAAGTTGCTAAGACAGAGATTAAAGAAGAAACCTCTTTTACCTTGGGCAGTAGTCAAAATTTGCGAAGGTAATACACTTGAAGGAAGAGATAGCCATGAAAAGAGATGAAAGGAAGTATGTTCTGGGCAGATGTGTAAAGACCTGAGGTGAGAAACAGCTTAACATTCTTGAGCAACAGAGGAAGCCAATGTGGGTAACTACAGTAAGTGGCCAGACACACGAGATGAAGCAAGCAAAAGATCCTTGGTATGTTCTGCTTGCAAATGGAGATTTTTGAGTATTTGCTGCATTACATCTCTTCCTCAACCTGGGAAGTGATGGAATTGAAAAGCTAATTTTTGTTCTTAGAACATAGTAATACAAGTAATACAAGATCCAACCACTGCATCCTGAGAGGTAGTTTATAAAAGTTACAGTAAAGGAAGAAAAATTAAGTATGTGTTGTTCTATAAAATTCTTATATCCCCTTTTCTGTCACATATATATGTATGTACGTGTGTGTATACACATATGTATAATATATATACCTGTTGATTTGTGTTTCTATCAAGTTAGAAGATGGTGAAAGCCTACCTCTCAAAGTCCCAAATAAGTAACATTGTCATTGGATGTCAACAGTATCATTCATATGGGTCATAAAAGAATGGGTAAGGCTGTACTCCACTCCCACCATTGGAAGAAATGAGCAACCATGTTCTTAGACTTAATTATACATGAATCTTTTTTTATTTAAAAAATTATTTTTTAAATTAAACAATAATTGTACATATTCATGGGGTATGTAGTGATGTTTTGCACATATAATGTATAGTAATTAGATAAGGATAATTAGCATATCCATCACCTCAAACATTTATTTCTTTGCATTGGCAACATTCAATATCCTCCTTCTAGTTATTTGAAACTATATAATAAATTACTGTCTACAAACATACCACCCTGAATGTGCCCAATCTAATGCATCTTGTTTTTTTCTTTTTTTTTTTTTTTTGAGACAGAGTCTCGCTCTCTCACCCAGGCTGGTGTGCAGTGTTGCGATCTCAGCTCACTGCAACCTCTGCCTCCTGAGTTCAAGTGATTTTCGTGTCTCAGCCTCCCTGAGTAGCTGGGATTATAGGTTTGTGCCTCCATACCCAGCTAATTTTTGTATTTTTAGTAGAGACGAGGTTTCACCATGTTGGCCATACTCGTCTCAAATTCCTGACCTCAAGTGATCCGCCCGCCTTGGCCTCCCAAAGTGCTGGGATTACAGGCATGAGCCACTGTGCCTGGCCTGATGGATCTTATTTAATCTCCCTGTCTTCAGTTAGGGGAGAAGAGGGATAAGAACAGCAAGTACAATTGTCCAGAATTCTGAAATTAAAAAAGAAATACTATCAGCTGAGGCCTGAGGAACCGTGTGGGTAAAATTTCATTATTACTCAATATTAACTTGGATAAAAATAATAAAAGGAATTTTACTGAAAACCTTTTGGCTGGCTTCTTTCTCTTGGAATTCTCTATCTCCATTTTGCTTCTTAATGAAAGAATCAGTTAATTCCAGCTCAATAATAAAGAGGTAGGCAGGGGCTTGATAATACCTGGTTTTGAAGCCAATGGCATGGAGAATGGATTTTGATTTAAATGCAGTCAAAAGTCACTGAAAAGTCTTAGCTTGGAAAATTACTTGGTTCGATTTATGTTTTAAGAAGTTGTACATTTTAAGAAATAGCACAGGCAATAAGTTATATAAAGGGAGGTTAGTGTGTGCTGATTATAGAGACGAGTGGAGATAAAACTGGGCCCTTAAACAATAAGTGGATGACAGGAGAGAGATTAAGAGAGGGTATTCATAGTAAGAGCAATGAAATGAGAAAAGGCTTTGAGATGGGCTAGGTTGGAAGAAAGTAGGGAATATACCTGCCTGACTGAGGTACATTAAGTTCTGATCAAATTGTAGTTAGAATCTGTTTATCAGACTAGGAACATTTAGGTAACAGGAGACAAGAAATTTCATATGTGTAATATAATGGAAGTAAAGCTTCAGAGACACGAATTTAATGGAAATGTGAAAAAAGACTTCTTTACAAAGTGGAGAAGGAACTTAAAAATTATAAGAAATAAGAAAAATCAGAGCAACAAAATAAAGCCTGAGGTAAAATATACATTTCCTTTCTTATTTCCAGTTAAAACCTAAAGAAGTTTGGCAAAAGCTGTGTTATTCTTTCAGAGGCTGACCGGTGGAAACAGAGAAGCGAGATCAGGATAAATGCAGCTGGGGCTAAGACTAGCTGAAAGATGGTTCCCAAAGGAAGGTGGCATGAATCAAAATTACACTGAACTTGGCGATTTGGGCTTGGGTATAATTCGAGTTGATGTTCAGTTAGCTTAATTTGGAAGGTGGCAGGTAGTGGCTGATGTCCCGTATATGTGTTGAAATAATCATTAGTCAGGTAAGTATCCTACTGGGGATAAAGGAGAAGTTCCAGGAATATACCGGAGGCTAGGTTATCTGTTGAACCCATGACAGAAGTTAAGCTTTGATCACAGTTTAGTCAATATACAAGTATCCCAGGTTGCATTTTGCAATCCAGGTTCTAAATTCAAATAGGTGAAATACTAATGAAATATCCCAACCACTGGGGAAAAGAGGCACCTATGACATTGCAAGCTTTAGTTCCAGTGCTCTCAGGACCTGAACAAATCTGAGATTTCCTAATGCAGGGAGGGAGTATAATGTAAAAGAGTCCAAATACTTGGGCTTACGTCCTGAGTTCTGTCACTTACTAACTGGGTGACAAGTCATAATCTCTTAGGCTCATTTTCTATTTCTAAAATATATGGATACTGATACCTAAATGGCACAGTTGCTATGATAATGCTTGTAAAAGAGCTTGATACAGAAAATGATTCAATAAATGGCAGGGAGTTTGTTTTGTTTTAAATAAATGAGGTAATTAGCAAAAACGGTCTACGGTCTAGATCAAGTGTTATCCTAAAGGGTTATTGCACAATCTGAGATACTTATTCATTTCCCCAGTGCTCTGAGACAGAGGTCATGGGGATTAAAAAAAAAAAAACAAAAAACATTGTGTCTCATTGGACCACAAATGAGCACATACTGATGGCAAATAATGAGGATCATCAGACATAATGGCTCAGAATGTTGAGTGAGTCCTTGGCGACCCTGGTCTTTATGTTCCTCTCTAGAAAGTGGGTATTTCATGACATTTTAGAAAAGGTTGCTCAGAGTCCAAGGAGAAACTACTGTAAGCATCACCTCCAGTATGAAGACATTTGAAGAATGACAGAGCATCAGGTCACTTGGCAGTTGGTACAGAAAGTATTTCACACTAATAAATCTGTGCACAGAAAACCCAGCTATTCCCACAAGAGAAGGGACTGTAAAAGATGGACATGACACTTTTAAGTAGAATGAGGGTAATATCATGCTAAAAGTAAAGTTGTTACAGCAAAAAATGGTGGGTATTGACCAAGTGATGTAGTAGAGTTACTGAATTTGTTTCTATAGAAGAGAGAAATGATTGTTTACACAAGTCCTTCTGTGTTCACCTAGAATTCTGCATTTCCACCATTGCAGCACTTACCATTCTAGAATGTAATAGACCACCTGTTTCCCTCACTAGATCCAAGCTCTGTAACAAGATGAAGTCAATCTAACTTTACAGTTCTATCCCCAGGGTTTATGCACAGTGTTTGACACATAGTGGATGCTCAAAAAACACTTGATATTAAATGAGTAATCAAGCTAATATCATGAAAAATACATGTAGAAAATAAGGTAAATTTAAGGATTTTCAAAGGGAGAAAAAAGGAGATGCAATGTAGCACATACGTAGATATATTAACAAGTGGGGAATCAACTTCTCCATCCATGCCCATGATGAAAAAAGAGAAGTGAGTAAAAAAAGATTAATTCTGAGTTGTGAGTATGTAGTAAACTTTAAACTGTGGCCATAGCAGCTCAAAATCAGACGTAAACTCAAATCAGATGCAAGCTCCATTTATGGTAAAAACAGTTGTCATTTTATTCTGGTTTATGACTTAAAAAGTTAAATATCATTGGTTCTTTTACATATAGGAACCAGTTTTGGCAAAATTTAAAAGAAAAGGAGATAGATTCTTACAGTATAAAAGTCAAATGTAATCAAGCACAGTAAAAACGATATGGTTATTAATTCAGCACCAAAGAAGGCAAGACACCAGGTCCAAAAATCTCACAGACTAACTTTGACAAACGTGACCCATGGGCAATGCAGGATGACCAGGAGGTGTTGGAATTGGATGTACAGATCTATTGCTATATGTTACAGCTGGGTGATTTAAGAGACCCCCAAAGCTAATGAATATTACAAGGAACCAGAAACTCCCTTGACAGCCATGTATACATGTGTAAAATAACAAAGGATCTGAATGCAAGTGTTTGTACTTCATCACTCAGCCTGAAATTCTATCCAATTCATTCAAGCCCAAAGAAATGTGCAGCTTTAGCAAAAACCAGTCCATCCCTTGAAACAAAATATGAAAGTTACCACTGACATACCCACTTTTCTAGCCCACTCTTCATTTCAGATGTTCTTAATAGAACTCAGATACTGCATCTGATCAATCCGTATTAAGGGGCCAGCAACACAACTTGACATTTCTTCTGGAAAATTACATGTGTTAATACAAAATCTGGGCATTTGCCACAGGGTTATTTTGTATTAAGTGAAAACTGCTGCTAGAAGAACAAAAAATGTTGCCTGAAGAAAATTTGGAACTTTGTATCCAGCTTAATTTGATATAGAAATTCAAAAAATGAGACAGGATAATATATTGCTTTTTCTACACTAATATTTATCCACCAAATCAAACTACTTTTGCTGTTTGTGTTCTTGCATTTTCTTTGATACAGTTTATCCCATATTAAATCTAACTTTAAAACAATAAACTTTTTAGAAAAAGTAATAAAACTTAGCTTGAGGGAAAAATTGACAAAGTTTGGATGGACTGGAATAATCGGACAACCAGACACAGACTCTTTCTAGAAAGACTGCAGTTTTATTGTGGAGAGTTTATATCTTTTCTTAAGATATAAAATGTTATTATTTAATATCAAGAATAATTGCAACTTTTATTAATTTCAGGCTGATACAATAGATGTTGGAATCATTGTTTAACGTCACAATCATCGTTTTCAAGATTTGGACATTTAAAAAGAAACGGTGTATCTACTGTAAGCCCTACCTCCCTAATGCATTCCTTAATATATACTGATTTGGAATGGCCAAAAGATGTTCACTAATACCATTAATCCAATCCAATCCAATCCAATCCAGTCCAATCCAATCCATATTTGCACAGTTTACAAGACAAAAACACAAGCTCAAATTGAAACCTCATATTGGCAAAGTCACATTTAATGATAGTAGATTAGATCAGATGGGCAAAAGTCATGGGCATCAGTGCTCCATGAATCATGACAGCTGTCTTGGCTAGCCAAAGTTCTGCTTTGACCTCTCTCACCTCTTTTCTACTCCAGCTCTTGAGTTTGGAAAGCATCAGAATTAGTCCTAGATCCTCTTCTTTTCTCTATCTAGACTCTATTCCTAGGTAATCTTAACCACTTACAGGGATCTAAATTACATCTCCAGCACAGACCATTCGCCTATACTCCAATTGCCTTTGACATACCCACTTGGATGTCACATATCCATTTTAGAATCCATTCTTCACAGGGTTATATTTTAAAAATAGAAATGAGATCATGTCTCTTTTCTGGTTAAACTTCTTCACTGGCTTCCATGTGTCTTAGAATAAAATTCAAACGCCTTACCATGGCCTAAAAGGTTTGCCTGATGATTTCTTCCTAAATTTTCACAACCTCTCTCATTGCTCACAGGTATAGTTCCTCATAGTTCCTTGTAGGAACTAAAGCCTTTGGTCTTTCCATACCTTTACACTTGTTCCTGGACTGCTGTTTTCTGTGCATTTGTTCCCTTGAATTGTTTATTCTTAGCTCTTGGGCCAAGGTGCAAAGACAACCCAAAGACAACCCTCTTAGAGGTTTTCTCTGAGCACAGTGGCGCGATCTCGGCTCACTGCAAGCTCCGCCTCCCTGGTTCACGCCATTCTGCCTCAACCTCCGCAGTAGCTGAGACTACAGGCGCCCGCCACCACGCCCGGTTAATTTTTTTTGTATTTTTAGCAGAGACGGGGTTTCACCGTGTTAGCCAGGATGGTCTCGATCTCCTGACCTCGTGATCCACCCGCCTGGGCCTCCCAAAGTGCAGGGATTACAGGCGTGAGCCACCGCGCCTGGCCTATATTTCTTACTTTATAGAATCTTGAGGATTATGATAATGTGTATACAGCACTTGGAATAGGATCTAATATTACTATCCACTTGATAATCTCTCATTCATTGTTTAAAATTGTGGTTAGCCTCATTGCCTCTTTGAAGACTTCCTTTAAAGTTATCCTTTTATTAATCCCCAACCCCCTGACAAAATATTTGCAGCTCTATTTTTTGTATTTACTAGAATTACTAAGTTTCATGAAGAAATTTACTGCCAATCCAAACATAAGAATGGGTGTAATTTTGCTCAATTTTTGCAATTTCTGTTAAAGGAACAAAGGTTTCTGTGATGTTAGTTTCTATAGCAATATATTTAAATAAATTATGGAACTGTAGAATTTTAAATCCCAGATGAAGTTTATTTCCTCCAAGGAACTTTATCAGGCACACTGTTAACTTAATTTTTTAAAAAGAATTTGAGAGGATAATTTATATGCCATTCTCAAATGTTACACTTTTATAAACTAAAAATTCCTCTGAGGTAGTGGGAGAGGCATTAGACACTCTTAATGTTCTGAATCTAACGTTAACGTCTCCATCTTACACTTATGGCATCATTACTATAACACCACGAATTCATACTCCAATTATTCTCAATTGCACATTGTCATACCTTTTTCCTTCTGAGATTACTTAAAAGTACATCACATTCACTTGTGGAATATCTAGAAATCACATTAATTAAGTGCACATGGTAAAACTACTTAGCATTCCAGGGTTTCTTCATGGTCTATACTTAGAGAATATATTAGCACAAACGAAGCAAGAACAATTAAATAAACCATAAGTCAAAGGAATGACCAACTTCATTATTATTATTATTATTGAGATGGAGATTTTGCTATTTTGCCCAGGCTGTCCTCAAACTCCTGGGCACAAGCAGTCTTCCCTCTTAAGCTTCCTGAAGTGGGACTACAGGCATACACCACTGTGGGAATGATATATTTTAAAACTGTGCACTAGAAGGTAATGTGTATTTTTTACATTTTACAATTGCTACTAATCACTTACTGTAGAGAGGCTTTTTAAAATACAGGTTGAATCAAAAACTGCAGAAATTCTTTATAATTTGTCTTTAACAAAGTGCTATTGAAGCTATATATATATACAGTGCTATATATGAAGAAGACTCCAAAGATTAAGTTTCTAATCGTCAATGAGAATGATTGAGCCGTAATTTAAGTCTTTAAACAACAGTGCTATTTTAGCAATGTGTTGAATTTCATCTTGGTCCTAGGTGTTAACATACCAGTGATCCAAATAATTTCATTAATGAGATTAGAATCTTTTGCCTTTCCTTATGAAAGTTTCTTTCTTCTACTAACACTGGTGTTATAGTTGTAAATGCAGAGTGTACATAAATATTCATTTCCTTTCCAAGTGATTATGTTGCAACTCCAAGTGTATTAAGCATACTTTCTAGTCTCTATTCTTGGAACATCCTCCCTCTTCCTACCTTTCTTCCTACAGGATATACTTTTCCTTCTGCATCAAGGCTCCCCCAGATCTCACTTTCTCCCCAAAACTTCTCAACCTAAATGTGAAGCAAATCATAATGGCTTTCAATCTAAATCTCACAAAGTGGGTAAGTTTAATGTGAAAATACTAATTTGTCTTTTTCCCCAAGCCCTCTCATTCCGCCACCCCAACGATTCATTCCTACCATACGGCTCTACCCTTTAATGCCTCTTAGCTTCTATTTTCTTATCAAACTTTACCTGCCTTGCATTCTATTCCTTCAGGGCTTTCTAGTGATGATTAGATCATATGAGAAACTAATTTGAGCTAATGTAATGTATAGAAGTAGCACTGCCTATGGTCTATAGGTATAAAACACATAATCTGAGAATGTGTGAGCTCAAAGAGGGCAGAGATCATCACTCACCTGGCATGGGAACTGGAACCAACAAGCCAGATTCTACAATTAGGAAAAGGCTTTGTTTCTAGTTAGTTTTATAGCTTAAGGTATATATTCTAAGTTTTGGTACTTTAAAGAAGACAAATTTAATGAACAATAAAAACCTTCTTAGAGAACATAGTCTTTAAAAAAATCACATGGAGTAAAGAGATGCTATTGGAACTAAAATGTAATTAGTTTCAATTAAGTAAGTAGCCATTGTAATACATGTCTTCTGTTTAGATATTACTTTCCTTGAGCATGTTCTGACGCACCAGCTTAAAGGCCAAGTGACTTCATTCTTCCCATCATGGCAATTTCCCAGCATAACACACCCTGGAATGTATTATTGTGGTTTCAAAATGGGCTGTGTAGTGGCAATTTTGTCATAATTAAGATGTTTTGCAGAAAATAATAATGTGCCTGTTAAAATATTAAGTGAAAGTTAATTCTAATTATAAGCATTGACATATGTGGAAACTTAAGTATATAAATATATATAATTTAATATTTTTACATTTTATATAGTTATATACACATGTCATATTTTACATATTATAATTATATATACATATATAATTTTAAATTACATTTTAAGTTTTTCCAGATTTAGTTCACACTCTGTGCAATTTATTTAGTTGGCATACTACTTCTTAAATATAAAATTTCTGAGGAGACTATTGGTTGAAAAATAAAGTATATGAAGTTTTCATAAATTTTAAAAGGAAATAATCTAACAGCTATGGTAAGGTAGGGATTAATAAGCAAGGTCTCACAGTGCTGGTGAAGATGTGTATTGTTAAACTATTTTCTGGAGGTCAATTTGGTCTTTATAGTGAACGTCTTAAAACCGTGTGTACCTTTTTATCTAAAATATCCACTTCTAGAGTTTCATCCTAAGGAAATAGATAAAAGTATAGAGTTGCATATACAGAAATGTTCACTGTATCATTGCTTATCACTTTAATTAACAATCATCTAAAAATACAAAGAGGGCCAGGTGCTGTGGTTCACACCTGTAATCCTAGCACTATGGGAGGCTGATGGGGGACGATGGCTTAAGCCTAGGAGTTCGAGACCAGGCTAGCCTGGGAAACACAGGGAGACCTCGTCTCTACAAAAAATAAAAAAATATTACCTGGGTGAGGTGGCATGTGCCTGTGGTCCCAGCTACTCGAGATGCTAAAATGGGAGGACTGTTTGAGCTTGGGAGGTCAAGGCTACAGTGAGCTGTGATCACACCACTGTACTCCAGCCTAAGCAACAGAGTGAGACTCTGTCTCAAAAATAAAATAAATAAATAAATAAATAAAAATAAAAGTACAGAGAGAAGTCTGATTACATATATTATAGTATATAGATACAATGAACAATTTGTGCTTTAAAATGATTATCCAGATTACATATGCTAACATGGGAAACGTTCATATATGTTCAGTGAAAAAAATCACACTACAAATACTATGTGTAGTATGACCCATTTATATTTTTAAAATACACATTCGTACATGCATAAAGTGGACCCCGGACAATGAACGTGGGGGTTAGGGACACTGTCCTCCTGAGAAGTCAGAAATCTCCCCCAAAACTTTACCAAGAGCCTACTATTGACCAGAAGCCTTACTGATAACATAAGAGTCGATTAACACATACTTTGTATATTATGTGTGTTATATGCTGCCGTCTTATAATAAAGCAAGCTAGAGAAAAGAAAATTAGGCCAGGCACAGTGGCTCAAGCCTGTAATCCCAGCACTTTGGGAGGCCGAGACGGGCGGATCACGAGGTCAGGAGATCGAGACCATCCTGGCGAACACGGTGAAACCCCGTCTCTACTAAAAAATACAAAAAACTAGCCGGGCGACGTGGCGGGCGCCTGTAGTCCCAGCTACTCGGGAGGCTGAGGCAGGAGAATGGCGTAAACCCGGGAGGCGGAGCTTGCAGTGAGCTGAGATCCGGCCACTGCACTCCAGCCCGGGCGACAGAGCGAGACTCCGTCTCAAAAAAAAAAAAAAAAGAATCTTCCATCATGAAGTACTCCAATATGGTGGTCTCTAGCCATTCTTATGGCTGTGGAGCACTTGAAGTGTGGTTAGTGAAACTAAGAAACTGAGTTTTTAATTTTATTTAATTTTAGTTACTTTTCATTTAAATACCACATAGGGCTAGTGACTTCCATACTGGACAGCACAGATTAAGAAGGGTATATGCCATTATGTTAACACTGGTTATGATTTACTATTGTTTATTTTTTCTTTTTGTATATTTAATTTTTAAGGTTTACAAATGAATATGTATTACATACATGATAAGAATAAGGGATCCTTTTTGGGGTGTTTGGGGGGGAAATTTGAGCATAGGTCTAGTAGTCTGAAGACCTGGATTTGAGCACTGGGTCAGCCGTTTATTTACTATATTAATTTTTACTTACAGTTTTTAAGCCTATGTAATACCTGCAACACTTCTCATGATATTATCATTTCATGATGCTTTTTATTAAATTATCTAATGTTTGTGGCCGATGACTTCATTTAGGGAAAGTTAAGAATAAAAAGCATTATCTTAGAATTTCCATGTGGAAAAGGAAAGAACAGAGAAAAAAGAAATGTGAGATATTGAAATCAACTTATAATTATGATGTTTATAAAATAGAAAATGAAAACTGAAAGATTGCATAGAAGAAAATAAGAGTGGGCACATTTACCAAAAGCAAATGAAATCACTTGAGGCAGAGTTATTAATGTGAATGAAACTTTTGGCTTGTGTCTTATAGATAACTATTAACCATCTTAATAAGACATAATAAAAACAAAAACATTTAAGAATATCTCACTGATTAGATGAGTTATCCAAAACATTAATAGAAGTCATGCACTCTGATTTAATTAAATTTCACTAATTAAATTTTAAAATCCACATGACTGTGTAATAATAATATGGCATTTTGTATGACCAGTATATAATAACACAACAGTTGAAAGGCAGTTCTCTGTTTTAAAAGGCTGGTAAAGAATCTTCTTAAGATAATATTTTGTAAATTTAGAAGAACCCTGGTCAAAGAGTTCTTAATTCAATGAAAAGGGCTATTGCTTCATGAGGTCAACACAAATGCCCTCATAGCAGTACTTAAAAAAAAAAGGAAAAAAAAAAACTTTAAAAGTATTGACTTACCATCATGTCAGACGAACACAAAATTACGAATTTTATACTTAAAATTAAATCATGCATAGAATATAATGGAACTTGGAAGCTGAGATTTAAAGAAACTCAAAAAGCTCTGTCTTCAATTTTCCGTTTTATTTTTCTTTAAAAGGTCCATAGGGAATAATGTTTTAAAAGACTGCTTACTGAGTGTGTCTTAGAATATTTCTGTAGTATTCAAATAAGAAGCCAAAAGAAATGACCTATAATTATGCAGAAAAAATAGATATTTATTAAATATATGAGGCCGGGTGCGGTGGCTCATGCCTGTAATCCCAGCACTTTGGGAGGCCGAGGCGGGCAGATCACGAGGTCAGGACATCGAGACCATCCTGGCTAACACGGTGAAACCCTGTCTCTACTAAAAATACAAAAAATTAGCCGGGCGTGGTGGCGGGCGCCTGTAGTCCCAGCTACTTGGGAGACTGAGGCAGGAGAATGGCGGGAACCCGGCAGGGGGAGCTTGCAGTGAGCTGAGATCCTGCCACTGCACTCCAGCCTGGGCGACAGAGCGAGACACCGTCTCAAAAACAATAAATAAATAAAGAAATAAAAATACAAATATATGAAGAGACAGAAACTAAGAAAAATATCTCAACTCTCCTAATGATCATTTTCAAGTGTTATTATTTTAATATCTGCCTTAGAAAAACTCATTTGTGATCTGATTCTTGTATGTGGCTACAAATGCATGAAAGACCAAAGGACTGCACTAAAATATATGAGAAAATAGATACTTTTCTAAACTCAAAGTTTTCCAATTTGTGAATTCCATTTCTTTCCTCTTAGGTTTCGTAAGGAATTAGCTGAAGTCATCATAAGCCACTAATAATTATTTTCAAGACCTGGGGGTACTGGCCAGTTGTCAATGGGTGAGTAGTTGTAAGTGTTTATAACCACAAGGAAGGAAAATAACAATGTTAGAAATTATAGATTCATAACATCAACTATATAACTCAGAAAATATTGATAAATACTTCAGACAAATAGGTTATTTTGCATGTCAGTTTTATAGTTTTGCCTTTTTATCATAAAAGTAGGAGATAAAGATTAAAATGAGAAAACCAAGATAAATTAGTAAATGTATCTAAAGTAGGTAATATTGGTAACGCTTGAAACTAAAGTCTTTTGGCCTTTTATGACCATTCTGAGGCAGTATCATACTAAGTACTTATCTGTTGATCCAGGTACCTTTTCTTCATACATTACCAGAGTTAGGAAATGAAGGCCTGATGCATCTTTTTTCCCCTCATCCCCTCAACAATTGCATAGGCAGTGTGACTACTTCCTGGTACCCAATTATTCTTGCTTCAAGGTATGCACTCAATCACATGCCCCTCTGTTTGGAATACAGCAGATCATTAACATAAACTTAAAAAATAAACTCCAGTCTAGACCTGCTGATTCTTTTAACAGCATACAGTATCAAACCCATATGTAAGCATTATTATAAACTGCTGTTCTGAAATGTCAGGAAACTATTGTCCCAGGGACAGTGATTCATTAGAGCCACATAATTAATTAGTTTTAAAGCAAAAATGTGTAACAGGAAAGAGATATTTGGCATGTCACCTGCAATTAGCTGGTTCTCCTCTGTTCTTGAAAATTCTTACACCAAAAGGAACAAACCAACTATACCAGGCAAATGAAAATTCAGGATAAAATTGATCGATAAACTTATCTATGGTTTTACAACACCAGCACAGACAATTAGTTTGGGACTCTCTGGATCAAAAATGAAATGCAAGGTAAAGCTGTATGTACTTTCTGTGTTTTTCTTTGTGGTTGTCAAATTACATCCTTGCTTTCCATGGCGTCCACAGAAATGTTTTCATTTCCTCTTGAAGAAGTAATGGTTAAAGACCAGATAATGATTTCCAAGACTTCCCACATAGTTAAAACCTTCTTACACGTATGATGGCACATATAAGAACTTGAAAGGGTCAACTGTCTTCTTATTTCTCAGGGATGAGGCTAGGTCACAATGCAGGCATGTTTACCCGTTTCCTATCTATGTGGAGAAAATTTCACAAAGGCCATTCCAACCTTTAAAATAGTAACAGTCATGTTGGTGGTGAGGAACATTTGATTTGGCCAGGCCTGTCTCTGCAGGGTAAGGTTGCAATCTGGCAAGTTTGAGCTGTGAAGACAACCATTCTTTATAATTCTGAGAGAATATACATTTATTTTCTTTACAGGGTAGAGAAACCCTAAATTTACTTAATCCCATCCTTAATAAGTTATTTTAATTTTCATATTCATTAGATTTGTAATACCACTAACAGTTATCAAAAGAGTAAGCATGCAACAAATGTAGAATTAATGTTCAAATTTGAATTAGCTTTTTGTTTTTGAGACAGGGTCTCACTGTGATGCCTAGGCTGTAGTGCAGTGACTTGATCTCTGCTCACTGCAGACTAGACTTCCCTGGCTCAAGCGACCCTCCCACCTCAGTCTACCGAGTAGCTGGGTCTACAGGTGCTCACTACCATACCCAGCTAAATTTTGGGTATTTTTTGTAGAGACAGGGTTTCGCCATGTTACCCAGGCTGGTCTCAAACTCCTGGAGGCAAGTGATCCTCCAGTTCCACCTCCCAAAGTGTCAGGATTACAGGCATGAGCCACTGTGTGTGGCCTGAATTAGCTTTTAATGTTTCAATCTCTTTTGGGCATTTATTATGCGCTTTACAGTAAGCTAAATGCTTTATCTACATTACATTGGTTACCCCTCATTAATAATCATGAATTAAGGAAAAAAGGATTGCCTATGTTACACATATATTTGCTACATTAGCATTCCCTAATATGTTCCCTAGATTATCAGTTTTAAAAAACATCCAATGAAAATGAGAGCCCTGTGGTCAAATCTGTTATCTCCTCTTAGACATTTAAAACAAGGCAAAGATGTTCCCTTTACTACTTCTGTTCAGCATTGTCCTGGAGATTCTAGCCAGTGAAATTAAGCAAGAAAAAGATGTACAGTTACTCAAAATCAGAAAGGAAGAAGTAAAATTTTATTTGCAAATGCCATGATCACCAATATACAAAATCCTACAGTATCTTAAAAAAAAATCTACTAGAACTCAGAAGTGAGTTTAGTCAGATTGCAAGATAGAATATCAACTATACAAAAATCAACTGTATTTCTAAATACAGCAACAAACAATTGGAAATTAAAATGTAAAGGAAACCATTTATATAACTCAGAAACAAAAAGTCAAATATTGCATGTTCTTACTTATAAGTGGGGACTAAGCAATGGATACACATGGACGTACAAAGGGAAATAATAAACATTGGAGACTTCAACAGATGGGAGGGTGGAGGGTAGAGAGGGATAAAAAAATTACCTATAGAGTATAATGTACACTATTTGGGTGATGAGTACACTAAAAGCCCAGACTTCATCACTTCACAATATATCCATGTAACAAATCTGCACTTGTAACTTCTAACTCCATTTTTTTTTTTAAAAAAGATTAATGATAGGTTGTTTTCCTATCAGTGAATGGAAATGTATGACAAAGAAACACCTTTGCAAGCTAACATTTAGTATATGTTATTACAACATGTTTCTTTCTCCACTGGGTCCTATTAAGTTAACCAGAGAAATACAGCAATAAAAGGTAAATGTAAGCATGCTTTCTTTCAAAAAATTAAAAGAAACCATTTACAATAGCATAAAAAAACATGAAACACTTAGGATATGTATTTTGAAAGTAGAGGGAGGTTTATAGGTTGAAAACTACAAGATACAAGTTAGAGAAATTAAAGACCTAAATAAGTGGAGACATATACCAAGTTCATGAATTGGAATGTCAACATCATTAAGATGTAATTTCACCCCAAATTCACCTTTGGATTCAACAAAATCTCAATTAAAATCCCAGAAGACTTTTCTGTAGAAATTATTTTTGTATAAAAGTGCAAAGGACCTTGAGAAGCCAAAGCCATTTTGGAAAAGAATAAAGTTGGAGAACTCACACTACCTGATTTCAAGATCATAATGCTGTAAAGCTATGGTAATCAGTGTGGGGCAGTGGCCTAAAGATAAACATATATATATATATATATATATTTTTTTTTTTTAAACCTCTTTCACAAAAGTGCCAAGAAAATTCAATGGGAATATAATTTTTTCAAATAATTACCATATAACCCAGGAATCCCACTCCTAGGTGTTTTCCAAAGCCAATAAAAATATTATGTTCACACAGAACTCTGTTTAACGAGTATTATAGCAGCTTTATTCATAATAGTCATAAACTGAAAACAACCCAACAGCCCGCCAACTGCTGATAGATAAGTTGTAGTACATTCAAGCAACTTAATACCACTTAGCAATAAAAAGTAATTAATTACTGATACATGCAACATCAAGATGAATCTAGAAACATTATGGTAAGTAGGAGAAATCAGATACAAAAGCTACAAACCAAACCCTTGTATGACAGTCTGGAAAAGGCCCAATTATAGGGTCAGAAATCAGATCCGGTATTTGCCCTGGGCTGGGGATGGGGATAGGTTAATGTCTACAAAGAAGATGGAGATAACTTTTTGGAATTACGAAAATGTTCTATCTCTTGACTGTGGGAGTGGTTATACAACGGTATACATTTGTCAAAACTCAAAAGAATTGTACATTTTAAATGGGCAATTTTACTCCAGGTAGATTGTATCTCAAAAAACCTAATGAGAAAAAAAAGGCTCAGAAATGCTTCATTAAGAAACTAGCCTAACTCACAGTTTTTGAAGATTATTTGTTATTTAAAGTTTATTTGCTACTTCTTTTATCATCCTGTAGAAGTCTCTATCATGCTTAACTATATTAATTCTGGAATGTTAATCCAAAAGATATTTACTGCTACAGTACACACAAATAGGCAATATAATAAGTTAATAATTATAAAAAGAAAGAAAGTTTCTTAAATTAATTTTAGGATTATAGATAAGACAGTTTCTTAAATTAATTTTTAGGATTATGGATACAATAGAAGCATAATATTCCATATGTTTGAGTACTACCTATAGAGAAAGTATTCACATCTAAGGAATGTCTACTATTTATTAGATACCACAGGAGCTGTTGAGAACACAGAGCTAAAAGACACATTTCTTGCCTTCAGGTTGCTCAGCAATAAATGTGGGAGAGAGGCAAGTCAACTGATATTGAAAACTAAGCATAATGAATGAGTACTAGAGGTGTTTACATAGTTACATGGAAGCACTCAAGAAGTACCCACAGTTCTAACTCAGAGGAGCAGGCAAGGAATGACTCAAAGAAAGGTTCCTTGAGGTGGTGCCTGAGTGAGGTCTGTTGGCACGGGTTGACTTTAGGTAGCTACAGAAAGCAGGGGAAGGGAGACAGGAACACTGCAGCAGAAGAAAAAACACGTACAACACAGGCGATATTACCCTTGAGAGAAAACTCAAGTGATTCTCCACTGTTGGAATATCATGATTTTTGTGGAGATTTTAATGAGGGCGTGACTTAAATTTGGATTTAAAAAGGCAATTCTAATTGCAATGTAGAGATGTTTGGAATGGTAAGACTAAAACACAGAAGCCAGCTAGGAAGCCTGCTATGCTGTTTGAGATGGAAAGGTACTATGGGTGGCTATTAATGAACACGTAAAAGAGGAGACATATGAGAGAAATATTTAGAAGCTAGATATGATACTAGTTGAACACTGAGTGAATATTCCGAATGAAGGAGAACAAGGGGTTCTTTCTGGGTCCTGTGAAGAAAACACAAAAGTGCAATTCCAGATAAGGATCCTTCTCAAATTACAAGCACTATCCATAAAACAATATTTATATATTTTTATTCCTTACAATCTTTATTCCTTATAACTTTTATTCCTCACAATTTTTATTCCCTGCAATTCTCTTACAATGTTCAACAAGCAGGAGATTCTTAAAAACTGTTTGTTGGATGAATGAACAAATGAACAAACTAGAATAGTGGAGAACTAAATGTTAATAGTTTCAGATTCTAGGAATAGGCAGACAAGAGAGAATTTTTAAATAGAACTTCAAGAAACTACAATTGTTTCTAAGTCTCCGAAAATTTAATTTACTTCAAAGCCCTAAGAGTCAAATCATATGAAACACTTTATAAGAGTAAAGACTTAGTATGTTTTTGTTTTTGTTTTGAGTCAGGATCTTGCTCTGTTGCTCAGGCTGGAGTGCAGCAGTGCAATCATAGCTCACTGCAGCCTCCAGCTCCTGGGCTCAAGTTATCATCCTGCTTCAGCCTCCAGAGAAGATGTGATTATAGGCATTCACTGCTATGCCTGGCTAATTTTTTTTTTTTTCTGTAGAGACTGGGGTCTTGCTTTGTTGCACAGGCTGGTCTTGAACTCCTGGACTCAAGCAATCCTCCTACCTTGGCCCCCAGGCCCTCAATAGGTTTTGAGATTACAGTATGATATAAAGCTGAAGATAGTAATAACAAAAAAGAAGCCACTGGGTGCGGTGGCTCGCACCTGCAATCCCAGCACTTTGGGAGGCCAAGACGGGGATCACCTGAGGTCAGGAGTTTGAGACCAGCCTGGCCAACATGGTGAAACCCGTCTCTACTGAAAATACAAAAACTAGCTGGGTGTGGTGGTGGGTGCCTATAATCCCAGCTACTCGGGAGGTTGAGGCAGGAGAATTGCTTGAACCCGGGAGACAGAGGTTGCAGTGAGCAGTGAGCCAAGATCGTGCCATTGCACTCCAGCCTGGGTGACAAGAGCAAAACTTAGTCTCAAAAAAAAAAAAAAAAAGAGGCTCTTTAAGTACTATCAAGTTACTTAGATGTATCATTTCTTTAAATCTTTTCAAAATATTTTTATTTGCATTTCTCTTACAAAGAACTGTTAGAATTTCCCACTCCTATTTTAATAGATCTTATCCTGAAAAAAGCATTTGCATAATTTGTATACATTTAATAAAACTAACTCATGGTAAATTCTCCACGTACTGTTCAAATTATTTTAAATCTTTTCCATTCTTCCCCAGATGCCCATTACTATTCTTATCCCTCTCATTTTCAGTCAAAGACCTCACTTCTCAGTTTACTAAAATATAAAGTCATCTAGCCTGAACTCCCTCATTTGCCTTCTCTGTGCCTCCCAAATGACTGGAAGGAGATTTTCCTTAACAGAAGTTTATTTCAGTAGTTCCAGAGAAAGTGATTGATTTTGGGGTATATCAGACAAATAAACATATACCTTCCTGATACTGTAATACACAAATTCAATGTGGAACATAAAAGATGAGCTGGACATACAACCTGACTTTGACTGATTCAATTATAGTGAGGAAACTGAAGTCCAAAGAAGTTAAATAAACAGTCAGTGTGACCAAGAGCTTTTGTTTACTTTAAAAGATACCTCCAGGTTCGTTGATTGTAAGAAATGTACCACTTAGGTGAGGGATGTTGATGAGGGAGGCCATGCATATGTGGGGGTAGGGGGTATATAGGAACTCTCTATACCTTCCTCTTAATTTTGCTTTGAACCAAAAACCGCTCTAAAAAGGTAGTCTTTTTAAAAAATGTCCCTCCAAGCTCTAAAAATATATTGTCCTATGATTAAACAGAAAGTCTATGAATAGATTATGGCAAGAGAAAGACAAAGATTAAATAAATTGGCCACGATTTATCAATTAAAAGTAGACTAGGGTTATTTAAAACCTAGCTATGAATAGGTTAAAAATAAATAAACATATTAGTGTGTATGTTAACTTATTCAGAAAATACTTACTGAGGGCCTTTTGTGTGCCAGCAACTGTTCTGGGCTGTGGGGACACAATAGTGAACAAATAATAATCCTCCTTTTGGGTTTATGTTCTAGTGAGTGGTGATGCAGAACATACAACTAAATAAACTGTGTATTATATCAAAGAGTGAGAAGTGTCATGGAAGAACAAAGCAGAAAGGGACATAGTAATTGGTCAGGAGTAGGGTGCAGTCTATGAAGCTGAGGTGGGAGGACTGCTCGAGGTCAGGAGTTCGAGATCAGCCTGAGTAACATAGCAAGACCCTGTCTCTTAAAAAAAAAAAAAAGTGGGGTGAAGGGATAATCAGAGTATTCTAAATGGTGTTGTCAGGGAAGCTCTCATTAAGAAGCTGACTTTGGAGCAAAGGCCTGAAACATGAGACGGAACAAATTACAGAATGATTGGTGGGGGTAGGCTGGTGAGGAGGATGGGAAGATGGGAGGACACAGGAAAGTTACCTTTTAGGCAGTGAAAAAGGTTTGAGGTAGAACCATTTCTAGCATGTTTCATGAACAAGAGGCTAGAACAAAGAAACCAGTGAGGTTGGAGCAGAGGGAAGGAGGGGAAATTAATAGGCAATAAGAATAGCAAGTTATTAGCAGTTTGCTGTACAGCCTTATATTCAGGCCTGATATAGAAGCTGTTGGAGGATTTTTGAGTAAAGAAATAATGTAATCTAACTTATCTTTTAAAGGTCCCATTCTAGCTTTTATATTGACTATTAGAGGACAAGGTGAAGCAGGAATCAGTAAAGAGGCAGTTGCAATAATCTAGGTGAGAGACAGAATGTCACGCACGTCCGTGTGAAGAGACCACCAACAGGCTTTGTGTGAGCAACAAGGCTGTTTATTTCCCCTGGGGGTGCAGGTGGGCTGAGTCTGAAAAAGGAGTCAGCAAAGGGTGGTGGGATTATCATTAGTTCTTATAGGTTTGGGATAGGCGTACAAAGTACATTCTTGAGGGTGGGGGAGAATATTACAAAGTACCTTCTTAACGGCTGGGGAGAATATATCCTATCAGTTAGGGTGGGGCAGGAAGAAATCACAATGGTGGAATGTCATCAGTTAAGGTTATTTTCACTTCTTTTGTGGATCTTCAGTTGCTTCAAGCCATCTGGGTTTATACGTGCAGGTCACAGGGGCTATGATGGCTTAGCTTGGGCTCAGAGGCCTGACACAGATGTGGTAGGAAGTGGTTAATGCTGAGACCAGCTCAGTCGGGGAGACCCTAACCCAGCAGCACTAGAGGAATTAAAGACACACACATAGAAATACAGAGGTGTGGAGTGGGAAATCAGGGGTCTCATAGCCTTCAGAGCTGACAGCCTCAAACAGAGATTTACCCACATATTTATTGACAGCAAGCCAGTGATAAGCATTGTTTCTATAGATTATAGATTAACTAAAAGTATTCCTTACAGGAAACAAAGGGATGGGCCATATTAAGGGGCGGGTCTGGCTAGTTATCTGCAGCAGGAGCATGTCCTTAAGACACAGATCGCTCATGCTATTGTTTGTGGTTTAAGAACGGCTTTAAGCGGTTTTCTGCCCTGGGTGGGCCAGGTGTTCCTTGCCCTCATTCTGGTAAACCCACAACCTTCTAGCATGGGCATCATGGCCATCATGAACATGTCACAGTGCTGAAGAGATTTTGTTTATGGCCAGTTTTGGGGCCAGTTTATGGCCAGATTTTGGGGGCCTATTCCCAACAGGTTAAATTCTGGATCTGTTTTAAAGGCAGAGCCAATAGGATTTGTTGACAGAGTGGATGTGGGGTGTGAAAGAAAGACAATAAGGTTTCTGGCCTGAACACCTGAAAGGATGGAGTTGCCAACAATGAGGAAGGGGGGAATATGGGAGCAGCTGGCTTAGAGGAGGCTGGAAGAATGGAGTATCAGGAGTTCAATTTTAATCATGTTAACTATGAAATGTTTATTAGACATCCAATTGGGGGTGTTAAGTAGGAAGTTGGATACAAGAGTCTGAAGTCAGAGGAGAGGTCTATGCTAGAGATACAAACTTAGAAATCACTAGCCAAAAGATGGCATATAAAGCTATGGAACTGGGTTGGGTGTAGTGACTCACACCTGTAATCCCAGCCCTTTGGGAGGCCAATACAGGAAGAATGCTTGAACCCAGAAATTCAAGACTAGCAGGGGCAACCTAGGGAGACCTCGTCTCTATTTAAAAAAAAAAAAAAAAGTTATGGGACAGGATGAGATTATTGAGAGTAAACAGACAGAAGATGTTCAGTGCCTCAGCTTTGGGGCATTCTAATATCACCAGGCCAAAGGAACAAATAAAGGAGTTTGAGAAAAAGTGACCAGCAGGCCAGGAAGAAAACCAAGAGAATGTCTTGGAAGCCACTGTTTAAAATGCTGCTCGTAGATCAACTAAGATGAAGACTGGAAATGAACCAGTGGATTTAGAAAGACGAAGGTAATTTCTGTCCTTGATACAACATATCTGGGGAACAGAGGGAACAAAATTTTGATGGGAGTGACAACAACATGTTTTATGCTTACTAACCAAGAGAAAAGGAAATGAAGCAGGAGAGAGAACTGCTGGAATGGCCTGAGCTGATGAAAAGGCTTGAAGTCTAGTGAACAAATGCAGGGGTTGACCCTACGTACGCACACAAACAACTCACAAATAAGAATAAAGGCAGAATATATGTTTAGAGAAAACAGCTTATGCTCATTTATTACTACTATTTTCCTTATATTTATATTTTCTTTGATATATATTTATTATTTTAAAAGTAAATTAACTTCTTTCTGTTTTATTACTGTATATATTTTATTTTTTATATGTAATTTAAAAAAATGGCTTTGTGGGTTTCTTACTTTCACTCCAAAAAACCTTTCTGATCTCAAGCAATTCTAGTGTGGTGTAACACTACTTCAAATGGCAGAAACAACTTGAATTCACAGAAGACATTCCAAGAGTCTTTACTGTTTTTCCTTAACCATGAAAAACGTAACCAATATACCTCATAAGGGTATTCCATGAACAGGGATATGCAGGGGTATGTGAAGGACTGTACTATTTTTAGTCTATATTATTTATCCCAAGTAATAATATACCCCAGGGTAATATAATACTCTAGAGTAAATAATATACAGGGAGATAATATTTGGCATTTTTTATATTTAGGCTACATAAAATACACTGGTTTTCTTTCCTATGATTCATAATTTGGAGCAAGTAAGGTGATATCAGTAAATTATGCATACTTTTCAAATATTTTCAGTGATTCATCAGTAATCTAAATATTATTATTATTAGATGAGGTCTCACTCTGTTGCCCCGGCTGGAGTGCAGGGGCATGATCATAGCTCACTGGATCCTTGAACTCGGCTCAAATGATCCTCCTGCCTCAGCCTCCCAAGTACACGGGACTACAGGTACATGCCAGCACACCTGACTAATTTCTTAAGCAAAAATGTGTAAAGACAGGGTCTTGCTTTGGTGTCCGGACTGGTCTGGAACTCCTGGCTTTAAGTGATCCTCCTGCCTCAGCATCCCAATGTGCTAGGAACAGGAGTCAGCCACCATACCTGGCCCTAAATATTATTAATAACCTAAATAATCTAAAATGCCAGAACTAGCATCTGGTCTCATAAATTCAAGTTACATGTTAAATATTAATGGGAAACATTATCTTTCAAAAATAGTTGCTTTATATAATTCTATTTGTAATGTACTCTCTGTATATACTGTAATGTATATATATACACACATATATATATACATACATGTATATATAGTCAGTTACTATTCAACTACTTTGCATAGTAGCTGAATTTAAGCTTTTAGTCTGGTAAATTTACTAAAACAAAAAACAAAGCAAATCCCACATATGCTATTGATGGTACTACTGAATGTATGACTAGGTATCAGTTTTATTGATGAGATAAAAAACATCACCACCTTATCTTTTATTGAAATTTAAACAAAAACAAACACAACTAAAAATAAAGTAAAATAAAACATTAAATTAGGCTGGGTGCTGTGGCTCATGCCTAAAATTACCCAGTACTCTGGGAGGCCAAAGCAGGAGGATCACTTGAGCTCAGGAGTTCGAGATGAAACTGGGCAATACAGTGAGACGCTGCCTCTACATTATTTTTTTTTTTTAATTAGCCAGGTGTGGTGACACATGCCTGTAGTTCCAGATACTTGGGGGCCTGAGGCAGGAGGATTGCTTGGGCCCAGGAGGCTGAGGCTACTGTGAGCCATGATCATGCCACTGATCCAGCCTGGACGACAGAGTGAGCCCTTCTCTAAAAAAAAAACACACACACACATTAAATTAATAAAATTACCAATCTTTTTCTATTTCTAGAAAATAATCCATGGATATCAGTAAAATTACTTTTTAAAAAAAATGAATTTTATGTTGGGACAGCATGTGCTTCTGACTTAAGTGTATTTTTCTTTCCCCTTCTTTGTTTTTTTTTTTTTTTTTTCCCCTGGTCTTAAATAGTGTTAGTTTGTTTAGGCAGATGTAACAAAATACCACACACTGGATGGCTTAAACAGAAGAAATTTATTTTCTCCCAATTCTGAATACTAGAAGTCCAAGATCAAGGTGTCTGTAGGGTTGTTTATTTTGAGGCCTCTCTCCCTGGCTTGTTGATGGCCCTGTTCTGTATTTTCATATGGTGTTCCCTCTGTCTGTGCTGTCTGTATTCTAATCTGCTCTTCTGGAAAGGACACCAATCATACTGGATTAGGGCCAACATGAACCAACTCATTTCAACTTAACCATCTCTTTAAAGGCCTTATGTCTAAATATAGACATATTGTGAGGTGCTGAGGGTTAGGACTTTAACATATTAGAGTTCTGAGGGGACACAGTTCAGCCCATAAATAAGACAGTATAGTCAGTAATAGGTACTATACTTGGAAAAGGCCTTAAGATACTTTTCTTTATGTAGTCATCATATTTTAATTAAATAGTAGCTCCATCAAATTAATCCTTTGGAATTCAGTTTATTACAATAATTAGAATGTTCATTCTTTATCATTTTAAACAGAATCATCACTCTGTGTTCTTTGAAAAACCAAAAATGGTGGGATAGATTACACACTGCTTTATAATTTACAAGGAGCTTTCCTATACTTATTCTTTTCTGAGTCTAGCACCCTTTGAAATTGGTACTCATAAAAATTTAGAAAAATATGGCTAGGTCTAAAACTTTTGTCTTCCTATTTTTCACTCAAATGGCCATTTAAAAGGTCTCACCGTGATGTCCAGGCTGGTCTTGAACTCCTGAGCTCAAGTGATCCCTCTGCTTTGGCTTCCCAAAGTGCTGGGATCACAGGCATGAGCCACCACATCCAGCCTAATTTAATGTTTTATTTTACTTTATCCCTAATTGTGACTGCTTTAGTTTAAATTTTCATTTTAAATTATGCTATATGTAAAAAAGAGAATAGCAGATGGAAGTTTACGTGCATGAGAATTTGGAAGACTCAAAAAATCAGCATAAATCGTAAGGGATTTTCTAGAAGACTGACTTAGGCCTGAGCTCATCACTGCACAGTGCTTTTTCAAGTACTGTAAGCATGGCTGCCTGCATCTATAAAAGGTAGAAGCATGGTGAAATTAAGGAAAAAGGATAGGCTTATTTTGTAAATAGGACTAAGCTACCTTTCTGACTACTTACATTAGCACGTAGTTTATAATCAGACTTTCCTCAGACTCCAATAAAGTTATTTCAAAGCTTTTCACAATGTATAAAACTTCAGATGACTCCCAGGAGGACAGTGACTATGGTCAACTAAAATTCTGTATTCATTCTTAATACTGCAATTAAGGACAAAGCCACATTTCATAGGATCAGTGGCAAACATATGACATTCCTTCTCCTCTTCAGGGGATATCCCCAGAGATCCATCACTCAGCTTGATCAAATTAACTGAATCATTGTTCCACTCATTGAGCCAGTGTGTTCATTGCCTAAAAATTCATAACTGTGCCAGCTGTGGCTACCACTATTCTGGTGTGTTTTTTCCTGTTGGCTAATACCATGCTTTTCAGTGAGCAAAACCATAAGATTATAATTGAGTTTCTCTTCAATTTAGGAAAATTCTTCATGCTGATTTTTTCATGTTGAAATCCCTAAAGTACTATACCTTGGGGATAAACTCATGACCTGGCAAGAATAATGAGCAGAAGCATCTTGAAGAAGGGAATCTAAATTTATACTTCATGAAGTAAGGAAGAAACTTCTGGTTAAACCTGCCTCTATTTCCTCATCCTCCTGAAGTCACCCCCTCAAAAAATTAAATTAATAAATTCACCAATCTTTTACTATTTCTAGAAAATAACCCATCAATATTGGTAAAATTAATTTTTAAGAAAAAATGCATTTTATCTTGGGACAACATGTGCCACTGACTTAATCATATTTTTCTTCCTCCACTCCCTTTGTTTTTTTTTGGTCTTATATAGTGTATTTGTTTGGGCAGATAAAACAAAATGCCACACACCAGATGGATTAAATGGAAGAAATTCATTTTCTCCCAACTCTGAACACTAGAAACATGATTTTTTTTTTTTTAAAAAAAAAAGAACAAAAAATATAACAAAAATGAAGTAAAAGAAAGACGATGAGAAATTTCAACAAAATTCTGGAGATAGAAAGCTGATGGAGAGTAGTGCCCAGTAAAGGAAGCTATAACCCAGTACCTATATAGAAAGTTATCTACAAGAAACATCCTTTCTTTCCTTTTTCTTCTGTTTTCTTTTTAGTTTTATTTGCCCTCCAGACACCCAGAAAGGTTTAAGACATGGAGGCACAAGGTGCTGGAATGTTGGTAGTGAGGTTTGCTGAAAACAACGAGAATGTTTGAAAGTGGCTAGGTTTCCAGATTTTGTCTCCTGTCTTACAACCCTAAGCTAACTATTTTTTTCCCTGTTTTCTCCTGACTTTTCACTCTGCAGGATACCAATGTCTTAACCTCTAGTTGAATTATTAGATATGAGAAGCTCTGGAACAGGGGCACTGGTCAGAGTGAAGTATGAGCAGGGAAAAGGGACTGAAGCCAAAGGGATTAAGTCCAAGTTTTCATAGTGATTATTGGAACACCAGCCCCATTCCTCTACATTGCTCCTGGAACACAAGCACTAAGAGAGAATGTAATGGTTAATACTGAGGTGTCAACTTGATTGGATTGAAGGACGCAAAGTACTGATCCCAGGTGTGTCTGAGAATGTTGCCAAAGGAGATGAACATTTGAGTGAGTGGGCTGGTAAAGGCAGATACACTCTCCTTAATCTGGGTGGGCACCATCTAATCAGCTGCCAGTGCAGCTAGAATATAAGCAGGCAGAAAAACGTGAAAAGACTAGTCTCCTAGTCTACGTCTTTCTCCCGTGCTTGATGCTTCCCGTCTGCAAACATCAGACTCCAAGTTTTTCAGTTTGGGACTCAAACTGGCTCTCCTTGTTCCTCAGCTTGCAGACAGCCTATTGTGGGACCTTATGATCCTGTGAGTTAATATGTAATAAACTCTCCTTTTTACATATATCTATCCTATTAGTTCTGTCCCTCTAGAAAACCCTGACTAATACAGAGAAGAAGAGAATTCTTCTCTGAGGAACCAAATGACTGCTAAAGAAAAGATCTATTAACAACAACAATTATAACAACATACTGTTTACAATTTCACAGACAGAGGGTTCATTCTTACTGTAGATCCTAGCAACCTCAGCATACAATTTTCTTTCCTTATTGAGTCGAGAACTTTCACCTTTTCACCTAAGGGACACATTTAAAGGTTTCTCTTTGGCATATCTGAATGGCCAGCATCATTATGCTTGCTCTTTGGGACAATTGTTAAGTAAAATAAGGGTTACTACACAAGCACTGCAATACTGAGAGAGCCGATTTGATAGCAAAGAGGGCTACTAAGTGATTAACAGGTGGATAGTACGTGCAGTGTAGCTACAGTGGACAAGGGGATGATTTGTGTGCCTGGTGGGAGAGAGTTGGATAGCATGATACTTAATCATGCTACTCAGAATGCTGTGCAATGTAAAACTTATTATTTCTAGAATTTTCCATGGAATATTTGTGGGGTAGACCATGGATAACTGAAACTGTGCAAAGGGAAACCATGGGAAGTCGGGGGACCACCCTACTTTATTCTATTCTCTTTCTGCAGGGCCCACAGGGACTCTCATCTCTTCAACTTTCTACGTGCCTGATTCATTACTCTCTTTCTCTACAGAATAGATGTCTCTGTGTTACTTAATCAAACCCAAACCTAGCCATTCCAAAGGCAACTTAAGTGATCTCCCTAAATAATTCAAAATTGCTGACTAGGATTTCTAAATTCCAATTCCAAATGCTTGCAAGGGAGAACCCAATTGGCTCAGCTTGAGCCAATCAGCTGTGTGAGAGGGTGTGTGTGTGTGTGTGTGTGTCGCGCACACATTGGGGGAGGATGTCATATGACCTAACCATATGCTCTACCTACTCAGCTCTCTTGATAAGGACTCAAAAGGTTTCTTTCTATCCCTAGCCCCATTTCCCAACAAAGTGGACACTCAATAAATACGGAGTGATTGATAAAGATTTCAAATGAGGTGGAAATGTGAAAAGTGTAAAGAAGAATGTATGTTTCTCTTCTCATTTTTGAGTAACGTTTTTTCACATGTATGCCCGGGAATACTAAATCGGGGGTATAACAGGAACCTCCTGGTCCCATTCTATTTTTTTATTTCCTAGAGATATTCCCAAAATTGACCAGCATTTTAGGCAAAAATGATTCCCTGGTGCTGTGAATTGTTACTTAATTTTCACTGTGGCTACCAGTGGTATGAGAAAAGAGCCTGTGCCATGGAAAAGGTTTCCAGAAGTTATTATTCATGAGTTTGTTGCTTTGCCTGTTATTATAGAATATAAAAATTACACATATATTTCCTGCTATACAAAACCAATTCTTACATCTCTATCCATTTTATACTGTATGTAGGCAAACAATAAGGAACACGGTTAAGATAATGATTGATGGGCTGGAAGAAATATATTAGATTCTAAAATGCAAGATACTTGAACTAGCATGTTAGCCCCTTTAAAATATCATAAATATTCATTTCTTGAAAATTGTCATTTCCTTCTAAAGTTGAAAACAATTTTAAATTACAATTATGTTAAATGACACTCATATCTTGGCTTTCCCACCTAAAGATATTAAGGGAAAAATTCCAAAAAGAAGAGTGAGAGGAAAACCCCTGTGTCTTAGCAGGGTTTATCAGCAGTGTTTTTATTGGTTAAAGAGGTTTCATTTTAGGTTATATGTGGCAAAAGACATGAAACAGTGTGTTTACAATTTCATTTCATTTCAAGTATTCATAGAAAAGATAGTCTAGAGTAGGTAAATGGTTATTTTATAAGGGTAGGAAACCATCTGGGCTTCCTGGATATCTGGCTGAAAATTCAAGACAACTGTCTTTAGATTTTACAAATATAAAGTAGGTGGATTAAAGTGTGGATAAAAATGTAACTAATAAAAATTACCTTTGCTTCTTCTGAAATATTATTTCAAATATACGAGAGACTTCTATTTAACAGTCACCAATAAAATATTACACAATTTGCTAGATCATCTTGTACTACAGGTGACTGATGAATGGAAAAGAAAATAGAAATCATTCATGAAGTGATGACTTCATTGCAGTGATTATTTTTAACGACTTAAAATTTATTTTAAATGGTTAAAACATTCATGTTTATTTTTAGCCACTTAAAATTTATTTTACTCAGCTAATATGTGCTTTCAGATATTTTCACATTTAATCTTCTTATGAACCTTCTGAGATAGGTATTATTACCTTCTATCAAATGTGACAGTCAAGGATTTATGCAAAATTACATTGTTAATAACTGATGTAGCCAGAAATCAAGTCAAAGTTTCAGGATTCTAAGAATATCAGTGTTTTAGTATGTTGGCTACAATTGAAAAAATAACTAATTCAACACAGTTTCTCTTTGGCAGTAACTGTGAGAAATGGCGTGTCCTTATTTTTGTTATGTATTCATTCACATCATTATTTGCATGCCTACAATTTCATTTGGGTGTCTATTCCTTAATGACAATTTCTTCAAAGACAACTGTCTCCTTATAGGCTTGTCCACTGGTAATTCAAAGATATATTTCAGAAGCTCAGCTACATGAGTCTTTCAGCAAAATACTTTTATATTTTACTGATTAATATTGTAATTTTTCTTCCTCAAATTAATCATTTCTTTCTATCTTCTCACTTAAAAAACCTGCCTATTTAAGTTAGTTTCATGTAAGTAATCTTAAATGATCATAATTTGAAGCTTTACAGAACAACTCTCAACATCAGACCAGTGCACTCTGGTTGAACTTTTGTTTTTCAGTTAATTGTGCTTAGTGTGCAGCTCAAGTTGATAATCTTGTCTGTGTTGACACTCAAATATCTACTCATTGATATTATGCTGCCAGTTATAACTATTTTCATAAGTGATAAACCAAATTTAGCTCCTGATAGTTCCAAACTATTTAACTACTATCATTAACACTTCTCAAAAAATGATACCAACATCATTTTTGTTTTTCATTTCCTAGCATTTTTAGAATGAGAAAATTCATGCTCAAAATTAATGGTTTAAGATGTTACTTGTCTGTTTATGAACTAAATGACAACGTGCAAGACCACTTTATATTTTAAAAATATATAATCTGAGTCTTCATATTCTATGCTCATGTTGAAACAGGCTAGATTTAATAGCAATCATAAATACCATTTCTGACTATTAAATTATTCCTTAAATTGGTCAGGCGCAGTGGCTCACACCTGTAATCCCAGCACTTTGGGAGGCCGAGGCAGGTGGATCACGAGGTCAGGAGATCGACACCACCCTGGCTAACACGGTGAAGCCCCGTCTCTACTAAAAGTACAAAAAATTAGCAGGGCGTGGTGGCTTATGCCAGTAGTCCCAGCTACTCGGGAGGCTGAGGCAGGAGAATGGTGTGAACCCAGGAGGCAGAGCTTGCAGTGAGACGAGATCATGCCACTGCACTCCAGTCTGGGCAACAGTGCAAGATTCCATCTCAAAAAAAAAATAAAAAAGTTATTCCTTAAATTAACAAACTAGGTATTGCCTTAATTAGGGCAACCAATATATTAAAATGGATTATTTTCACAAGTTTGATTGAACATGTTGTATATTTCAAAAGTGCTATATTCTTTTATTTTCTAAGAATTCTGATGAGGCAAAAAACACTAGGTTAAGATAAGGCATAATTCTTCTTGAAAGTCTGCAGTGTATGGAGCTCTATAATTCATAAGATTTGTGACTTTTCTTCCTGTGTATGGATGTTGTTTGATTTACTATTCTACTGAGAACTTTAGCTGGGAAATTTGCCAGCAAAATTATTTTATAACAGAAAATAGCATGCTTTTTTTTCAACATTATTGTAAAAAAATTGACTGAAACTAGACTGTTAAGGCCTCTTTCCTCTTTTTTCCTAAAGAAAGTAAAGAAGTTACGATATAAAGTAAAATAAAAATATGGAGAAAGCATAGATTTGTGAAAGGACAAGTCAGATTCAGAAATTTCTCCTAGCCTAAAGCATTACAACAGATACTGCACGCAGGCAGAATTTTAAGAGAGTCTCCTGTATCATCAAGGGTCTAGATTACATCATCATTGATTTAATCTTTTCCGTTCCCTAATTTTGATGGTTTTGCTTTCCCAAAGGCTGTTGTAATTTATCCCATGAGTTCTCAAAATAAGTAAAATTTAAAATAGAAACATTGCTTCTGTGTTATCTTTATTGTCTTTGCCATTTGTTAAAACCACACCTATTTATAGAGGTAACAGTATCTTCTGCTCCAGTTCCAATGAAAATGCTTTTTATATATTCACTATTTTGTCACTGAGATCAAGAAGAATTTTTGCAATTTGTAAAATTAAAAACCAATAACACATGTACTGTGCTTTAGTGTAAAACTTAACCAAATGGATTTTGCTGAATGCATGAGATAAGAGCCATATCCAAAATAAATTTGCCAGAAATGGTTTGCATCATGAGATACTTCAAGTATAATTTTATTTTTCTTCTTAGATCAGACTGTAGCAAGCCTTCCCCAAACGTTTTAAAAATAAAAAAATTACAGTAGTCTGTACTTCCTAATATGTTCACTTCTTCAGAGATTTACTAGGAAAGAGAAAAAATTCTTGAAGAGGATAATGAGTCCCAGCTGAGAATCATGTGCCAAGCTGCTCAGTGACTCTTTTTCTTTAAAGACATAGATAATGAGGATAGGAAACAAGTTTTAGTTAGTTGGAAGTGTTTCTTTAAAAAGAAATTTAACATCTAGAAGTTGCCACCTTGAAAACAGATGAGCTACCATTTCAAATTTCCCTAATTTATCTAGTGGAAGGGATTTAAGAAGTTATCAGCCATTCTCCAAGCCATGTGGTGCCAATCTAGGTGGAAGTTGTCACTGGTCTCTGGTAAAAAAAGTTAAATTTCCTCTATTGCAGGGACTGTTGTGTAGTGAATCCTTACAACTCCTTTGGTGTTAAATTATAATTTTTTATTATTATACTTTAAGATCTAGGGTACATGTGCACAACGTGCAGGTTTGTTATATACGTATACATGTGGCATGTTGGTGTGTTGCACTCATTAACTCGTCATTTACATTAGGTATATCTCCTAATGCTATCCCTCCCCACTTCCCCCTCCCCACTCCCCCCTCCCCACAACAGGACCTGGTGTGTGATGTTCCCGTTCCTGTGTCCAAGTGATCTCACTGTTCAGTACCCACCTATGAGTGAGAACATGCAGTGTTTGGTTTTCTGTTCTTGTGATAGTTTGCTGAGAATGATGGTTTCCAGCTGCATCCATGTCCCTAGAAAGGACACAAACTCATACTTTTTTATGGCTGCATAGTATTCCATGGTGTATATGTGCCACATTTTCTTAATCCAGTCTGTCACTTTTAAGATGAAATGATGTGAACTAAATTGTAGCTGTTACTTTTAATGTCCTCGCTTAGCAAAATAAAAAATTGGCAACCTTTATTTTTTTCTCTCCACACTTTTCCTTAAAATTTTACTGGTTCACAAAGCCCCCTAATAAGTGACCACTGATTTAATGGTTCTTCTTTGTCTTTACACAAATACTTATTGAAATAATCTGGCAAAGATCGTCAGCATGACATACAGGTGTCAAACAGAACTGAGAGTTTAGTGACTGACATGCGTAATAATTATAATTGATAAGATGGGTGTTTTTGGAGTGAGGGAAGCTGAGCATAGGAGAAGGGCACATAATCCCAATCTGGGGAAGTCAGGTAAGGATTTCTAGGAAAGAGATAAAAAATGTAAATAGGGGTATGTTGTCCTCATGACCCATTAACTCCTCATTTACATTAGGTACATCTCCTAATGCTATCCCTCCCTCCTCCCCCTTCCCCACAATAGGCCCCGGTGTGTGATGTTCTCCTTCCTGTGTCCAAATGATCTCATTGTTCAATTCCCACCTATGAGTGAGAACATGTGGTGTTTGGTTTTCTGTTCTTGCAATAGTTTGCCGAGAATTTAGGTATTTAGGGTTGGTCCTCTAGCCCCAGTCAAGACTATAGACTCAGATGACAATCTATCTCCATTGATATACCTTAAGCCAGAATCACCCAGCTAAGCTGGGAACCATCTTGAAGGCTCCTATGACAGTTGGCGACCTTGCCTATAGCTTGTTAAATATTTTGAATATCACTTTCACACATGAGTCAGAGTAGCCTGGAAAGAGGTGAAGGCAGCAGGATAAGGCAAACCCCAAACTGAGATTAAATTTTTGTCTTCCCCAAAGAATGGTACCTCAAATAAAAATTGAGCTTTACAGACAACGAAAGGAATGTGAGAAAATATTTACAAAGCATGCATCTGACAAAGGTCTAATATTCAGAATCTATAAGAAACTTAAAACAGTTGAACAAGCAAAAAACAAGCAACCCCATTAAAAAGTGGGCAAAGGAGATGAACAGACACTTCTCAAAAGAAGACATACAAGCAGCCAACAAACATATGAAAAAAAGGTCATCATTACCAACCACTAGAGAAATGCAAATCAAAACCAAAGAGATACCGTCTCTCACCAGTCAAACAAACAAAAACAAAAAAACAGATGTTGACAAGGCTGTGGAGAAAAGGGAACACTTATACACCATTAGTGGAAATGTAAATTAATTCAGCCACTATGGAGAGCAGTTTGGAGATCCCACTACTGAGTATATATCCAAAGGAAAATAAACCATTTTGCCAAAAACATACCTGCACCCCTATGTTCATTGCAATAGCATTCGCAATAGCAAAGACATGGAATCAACACAGGTACCCATCAATGGTGAACTGGATAAAGAAAATGTGGTACATATATACCATGGAATACTAGACAGCCATAAAAAAGGATAAAATCACGTCCTTTGCAGTGACATGGATGTAGCTGGAAATCATCGTCCTAAACAAACTAATGCAGAAACAGAAAACCAAATTCTGTATGTTCTCATAAGTGGGAGCTAAACATGGGGTATATGTGGTCATAAAAATGGGAACAGACACTGGGGAATAAGGGGAAATAAAGAGAATAAGGGGAAAAAGGGGACAGGGAGGGAGGGAGGTAAGACTTGAAACAAACAAACAAACAGAAACTACGTATTGGGCCGGGTGCAGTGGTTCACATCTATAATCCCAGTACTTTGGGAAGCTGAGGCAGGCGGATTGCTTGAGCTCAGGAGTTTGAGACCACCCTGGGCAACATGGTGAAAACCCATCTCTACAAAAAATACAAAAAATTAGCAAGCATGGTGGCATCCACCTGTAGTCCCAGCTACTGGTTGGAGAGAGTATAAGGCAGGAGGGTTGCTTGAGCCCAAGCTCGGGAGGTCGAGGCTGCGGTGAGTCTTGATCGTGCCACTGCACTCCAGCCTGGGTGACAGAGTGAGAACCTGTCTCAAAAATAAACAGAAACAAAAACAAACAAAAAAAACAACCACCACCACCACAAAACCTCAAATTACCTACTGGGTACTATGCTTACCACGTCGTGGCTGGATTCATTTATACTTCAAACCTATGTAACAAACCTGCACATGTACCCCGATTCTAAAATAGAAGTTGAAAACAAATTGTTTTATAAAAGTGCAAATTTTGTTCTTGCACACCTGAGTTTGTGTACTGAGATTCATAACTACTGTGTTCCATGTAACTGCTCCCTGAAAAGAACTGCCAAAGTTTTGTTCTGCTGCTTTAATTCTTTAAAAGAGACAATCAGCAGCCCTCTTCTGTTGCTAAATATTTTAAAAAGAGACAATCCTTCTCTTTGAAACTCAACTTTAGTAGTCATGTGAAGTCTAGGAAGCACTCTGTCTCCGCCCATTAGGCACTGATTTCATTATATTATTCCTTCTGGCAGTCCAGAGTACAGACCACTATTAATTACCTTTCCAGAAGAGCATCTGTGCAGCACAGCAGATGCTAACTAAGTCTGCCCTGGCATTCAAAAGAGAGAACATCAAGATGACATTGGGGGGCTGCATATTTACGCAGCATTCATATTTCACACCTGTAATCAATTATCTACTGTTAGAAAATACTGATAAAATTTAGCCTTGCTTAAGTTTATTAACAAGCAACCATCAATGATATTATGGCAGCTAGCAATTGAACTATCTAGGGGGCATTCTGAGTGCAGTGTCTTTGGAATTTTCTAGTATTTCATGGAGAGCTTGAGTTCTAGAATTTTAGAAATGTTGCCATTTTTCAGAGTTATAGTTATTCCTGGAAAGACATTTCTAAAATTCTGAATTACTTGGATATATTTGGCATCTGAGAAAAAAAGGAGGAAGAAATATGAAGTTCTAGGTAATTTACCAATGGTAGTAGTATTAGTCTCCACCTATAAGAATAATGAATGATTCCTGATTTATATCTCATAGAAACAAGCCTCTGTGGATTATAGGTATTCTACCATGTCTTTTCTTCAACACAAGGCAACCATTGCTGAGTTATTTATTATATACTAGAAAAAGACATTCTGTGCAGTAAAAATGGGTAATTTCCATATGTCAAATTACTAGTGACTTCTGAAGAACACAGACCCCTACCTCTCATCAACAATTCTTTATCTAATAGTGTTGAGGTAGTGCACATCTAGAACAGAAAGATAATAATAATGGCTACTATGGCAGCCATGAGGTATACTGTTTGAATCTCCCTTCAAAAAAGAGTCTGCTGAAGTAGTACAGGAAGTTGACAGCCTCCAGCTATTAAAACCTTCAGGATTAATCTCAGCTTCTAAGTGGGTGCCATGCCCTTCTGGGTAGTCCCCAGCCAATAAATGAGCATGTCACGACACAAGGCCTGGCAATTTCTGTCAATTGTGGGTCTCCTCTAATGGGCAATCTTTGTTCAGAAGCTTCTCAATGAGTTGGCTGATACTCTGTCAAATCTAAATCATGGTCTACGGCTCTTCTTGCTCAATCTTTCTTCCTACCCACTTGTCTTACACAGGCATTATATATGCGTCATGGTGTAAAAGCTCTCTATAACCAATTTTGCTTCCTCTTTCTCTTATATTTCATATAGAGTGCTCCCAATAAATCTCTTGCATTTCTAACTCCATCTCAAAGTCTGCTTCCCAATGGACCAAAATGACACAGCTACTGTTTACTAAGAACCTACAATGTGACAGAATATATCACAAGATATTTGGGGAGGTTATTTAACCTCTCCTAACTGTTCCCTCATCTGTAAAGTGGGGTTGTTTAAGAATTAAACAAAATAATCTAGAAAGAGGAATTTGTACAGTTCCTGGTATACAGTAAGTACTCAATAACTGATATGTACGTTGAAAATATTATTATGCCAGACTCTGAGAAATTTTGTGTTTGTTACTTGTAATCCTTTTTATAATTGGCAACTATTATCATGCTTGTTTTACATAGGAAACTAGCATTCAGTGAAGTCAGCTTGCTCAAGTTACTTAATGTACATTGCTAGAATGTGTAACCTTAGATTAAAACCCATTAATCTCCACAGATGAGAGGAATGTACACGTATGTAGGCAAAGAATCCATTGCTGTCACCTAGAATGTAAAGGTGCTCCACACCCTCTCTGGCATGGTATGTATAATGTAATTAACATAAACTATTTTGGAGATTCTTTCATAAATTTAAGTCTATTCTTCTAATTTCATCAAATATATGAACTTAGAACCTATCAATGGATGCTTAAGGCTAAGCACTTGTCTAAAACTTAGTTAAGAGGAACATAGAATGGCACTGCTACCCCATGATGAGTACCAGTTATTTTTGTAGAATGGCTCTCAAATTGTGTTTGTCTGATGTTTTCTAATAACTCGATTGAGGTTCTACTTAAAATAATCTTGCATATTGCTAGAAAAATTTTATCAACTGAAACCACCCCCCATCGCACCTCCATCCCCACTGAACACACATTCAAATTTATTATTTAAAGATCCAAAAGAAATGTGTAATAGAAACATAATGAACAGAAGGAAATTAAAATATTCTATTGGTGAAAGAATTTCTAGAGAGGTGGCAGCAATTTAAGTGGTGGCTTTTGAAGCATGTCTCTATTGTTCCTTACTTCAAAGTTTTAAGATAAACAATTTTAATAAAATTTTAAAAATTATGTTACATAAAATTTTGAAAAATAGAGATCATGCTATTTTCTCAGGAGTGAGATGATGATGCATAGGTCTAATAGAATGGATTTGGGGGTGGGCAGTTTTGTTAGACATTCTGCTGGGAAACTAGTTTTTTTTTCCAAATAAAACCGTGGAGTTGACCAAATAGGCCCTCTTAGGTACAAAAGAGAGTGTGATTTATGATCTGGAAAAGAAGATGACCACATTATGCTCAATGTGGCCATTGTCCTTTAGGCCAATTTTAGCCAAGTAGTCAGTATGACCGTAGAAAAAGATGGCCAGTAAAGAAAATGACATTCTGGTCTGGTGACCAGAGTAAGATAGCTGAGAACTACAGGTCTGAACAAATGACTTAGCCACTTGTAACTAGAGTAATGCTACCAAACTACCAAAGAGAGGGACTATTCAAAAATAAAAAATTACATCAATAATAGACTAACATGCATAATGTGACATTCAGTATATCTGTGTGAGTTTGCCATAATGTAATTTATTTATTGTGAATAAACACCTTTTTGAACATTTTTTTCAAGTAAAGGATTCAGTTATAGTCCTACTATAGAAAGTAGAGTCTAGATGGTCTTCAGGGACCAACAGGTCACATTAATAGTATTTAGGGACTCCTGGATATTTGATAACCAAAAGAGATGTTTATGAAAATACATTTTTGCACAAGGAGTTACATTTACACAGATTTATGTGTGTATCAGAATAGAATATACACTTTGGGGAAATTAAATAAATACCATTTGAAAAAGTAGACTCTTATGTATGGTTATAAATCTCAAAAAGTAACAGATCTAATTTATTGCCCATGTGGGGGAATTCTGGGTGTACTCTTTCTGGATGTACTTTCCTTTTCACTGTTACAACTATGGCACAGAGGGGTAATTATCAGTTTGCGAAATCTACTGTGAAAGGATCAAAGCAATCTCACTGGAAATGTTTTCCACAGACTCCCCTTTCTTGTCTAAAATAATATAACTGGGTATGAAATGATGGCTGGTACATTTAAAAACATATATATTACAAATGACAACAAACTTTAAAAAAAAAGACCTGCCTAAATGCTACAGTTGTGCCAGCAAAGGGGGGACTGGGTATTGATTTTGGGGGAAACATATTAATTATACAATCTTTTAAAAATGTAATAAAAACAATGTTCAGTAGATTCCTAAAACAATTCCATATTAATCTGGTTTTTGGTAAATAAAATTCTAAGAAAAATTTCATTCTGAACAAGATGCATCACAATGAAAGTCTGGTGACATGGAATGAAAATTATTTTCTGATGGCATGGAATGAATAATATTTCCACTTAAATAAAAGGGGATTATGGTTATGATCCCCTAATTAGAAACAAGGACATAATTTAAAAGCTTTGGTAAATTTTATAGGAGAGTTGTAGTGAGACCAATTTACTCTGATGGGTAACTACCATAGTAAATAGGAGTTACAAGCTGTGTTACATAATGTGGGACACTAATTCACTATGAATAAGACTAGGACAAAGCAGACAGAAGATTCTAAACAAATGGTTTGATGAAGATGCTGAATATTGCAAAATCAACTAGAATAGTATTATGTTCCATCCTGTGAAATAATGTACATTGTATAAATGCCATAAAGTTTATTAAATTTAAGAGGTTGCTTTAGTCCTTCACAATGTCTGAAAATATTAATTGAATTAAGTAAACCATAAAAAATATGTACTCTAAAATGCTCTGTGGACTAATTTGGCTTGTATCCTGTGAAATAATGTATATTGTATAAATGCCACAAAGTTTATTAAATTTAAGAGGTTGCTTTAGTCCTTCACAATGTCTGAAGATATTAATTGATTTAAGTAAATCACAGAAAGATGTACTCTAAAGTACTCTGTGGACTAATTTGGCTTATATCCTGTGAAATAATGTACATTGTATAAATGCCACAAAGTTTATTAAATTTAAGAGGTTGCTTTAGTCCTTCACAATTTCTGAAGATATTAATTGATTTAAGTAAACCACAAAAAGATGTTCTCTAAAGTACTCTGTGGACTAATTTGGCTTTTATCCTACCTCAAAGAAAATGTGGGCTTATTCGAAGTTTTTCCTGTATCACTCTGGTTCATCCTGATTTATTGTCATTCCAACTCTTCAACCATAATCTTGCAGGAAAAAAAACCAAATCACAATTTAGCTTCACACAAAAAAATTATAGACATTTTCATTGTGCTGTTGATATCACTAAGTGAGATAATGCTTCCCGTGCTGTCTGACACATCTTATTCATATTTGGATGCCTGGACATTTCCTTGGTATTTGTCACCAATATTGGGCAATGTTCAGTAAGAAAAACTGGATTAAATATTTTAAACACATGTGAATGAAAATTTTTCCAATGAGTGAGAGGGTGAGAGGCAAAACTTTGAAGACATCTTGTAAAGGAGGAGTTACAGAAGGTAAGATTGATGTTTATGTTTTCAGTGTTACAGCTTTATTTATAGAAGGTATTTTTTTCATTTAGTTATAATTACATGCTATACAATGTTAAAGAAGAATATAGAATTCTTGTCACTGACATACCAGTTTTTTCCTAAGTGTGCCTGAGGAAGGCAAGTTTTATTAGACATCTAAAATGTTGCAATCTATAAGCAATCATTTTCCCCACTTCAGAGTACTGTTGGTGACAAAATTTCTCCTAAATATATTTTTCTCAATATTGTATCTTTCATCTATGATCTAAACAACTGATCTCCATATGAATCACCTATCTTTGTTACCTGCTAGTGGCAGAAACTTGGGCAAATCATTTCACGTTAGGGCCTTAGGTTAGGAAAGACGATATCCATTGGTGTTTTTTAAACCATGAGTCATGACCTCATTCCTGTGCCACACCAGTAGTTTTATAAAATAAAATGTAGCTGACATAATAAGAATACAAAATGTAGAGGACAAGACACATGACAAAGCTAATTTGTAAATTTTGTTTCAGTTTTAAACACAAGTACACATACTATGTGACAATGCAAAACATACTCCTTTAGAATGAGTTGCAGGAAAAAGAAGTTTGAAAAATATTGTTCTCAAGAATCATCAGCCCATTCTAACTCAAAAATGAAATTACTCTATTTTCCAGCTTAGAAATTCTGAAAATGATGACTTTTAACTCACTGTCATATGGCTTACCGCTTGACAGACAATAGTAGCTAGCTATGGCATATTTAGTTGAAGTGATTAGAAAATACGTATTCCTTCAATTAGTTGTAACCTTTAAAAACCATTGCAAGGCTTTAAAAAAGACCTCCATGGGCTTTCCTAGAGGCTTTAGACCCCTTAAACAAATCACCAAAATGTTAAGTGTCAATAATTTTGTGAAAATATTAAGTGGCTCTTGTATGCAACATATTGTAGTAAGGGCTGAGAGATATAAAAATGAACTGGTATGGTCGCTGAATTCATTGAATTTATAATTTTTAGGAAAGTATTGGCTATAAAAAGAAAACATCCTATGCTTAACTAAACAAGAGTTCATATGTGTACTATTAAGAAATGTTATTCTTAATAATCATTAATACAAGCTATCATTTTTAATCTGATTCATTCATTCAATAAACATTTTTACTGTCTCCAGGTGTTTTTCTAGGCTTGATGTTCCAAGGTTAAAATAACAAAGTTGGTACTCTGAAGCAGCTTAAAGTGGTGCAAAATACAGAAAGCAAGCAATTAAACAAACAAAAAATCCAATAGTGATAAGTGTCATGATGATGGACAGGCATTACCTAAGGGCTACTTTTTATTGGATGGTCAAGAGAGGTCTATGAGTACATACATTGAAAACTGAGATATGAATGACAAAAGGAAGATGGTTTCTAGGAAAAGGAAACAGCTGGGTAAATGCCAGATACAAGGCAGATAGAATCTTGGTCTGTTTGAGGAATAGGAAGTAGATGAGAATGGCTGCCAGCTAGTGAGGAGCGATAGAACAGTAAGAGATGAGGTAGGAGAGGTTGACAAATGTCACCTGGCTGAGTAAAGCCTTGTAAACCATGGTAAAGTGTTTGAAGTATACGTTTATTGCCATGGGGAGCCATTTGACACCTATTGCCAAGGGACTTCTGTAGTCTGATTTTTATTTATTTTTTTTTTTAAGACCAGTAGGGTTGTTGTATTAAAAAAACAGATTTTACACAGCAAGAATGAAACAAAGGTGGCCAGGAAACTATCACAATCATTCAGGAGAGATATGGTTGTGACTTAGATTAAGGTAGTAGCAATAGATATGAAAAGTAGATGAACTTTGGGAAGTGCAATATAGAATTTGCTGATAGACTAGATATGGGGAGTGGTGTCAAAAAAAGGAATCAAAGGTACTTCCAATAATTTTAACTTGTGCAACTAGGTAAATGGTTTCCTCACCTATGACGGGGAGAAGCAAAGTGGGAATGTGGCAGGTAACAGCAGGAATCCAGAGTTCTGTGTGGGCTATGTTAACTTTGAGATGCATATCAGCTAGCCATCTGTGTATGTGAAGCAACCAGACTAGGTTTTGGGAAGGTTTATCAGTTTGTGACTGATCAGCATATAAACAGTATTTCTAGACATAGGATGGTACTTCCATTAGAGTGCCACACAGGGGCTTTAGCTGCAGCATCTGTTTTCATCTTAACAACACAAGGTCGTTATTTTCTTTTTATACAGATATTATTAGATTTTTACATATGAACCTTTTTGATGTTCAGAGAGAAATACAAGCTGAAAGTCACCCAGCTACTAAAAGGTAGAGCCTGGATTCAGATCTGGGAGTTCTTGTTCTTCCTGTTGCACCAGGTTGCTTTATTGGAGTGTTAAAACATGTGAATTTCTGAGTATTTTTTAACTTTTTGAATGAAAGATTTTTAAAAAGTCTGTTTAGAAAGAATGCCAGCTCATTCAGAATTCAATCCAAGTGTATAAATTCACTAGTCTTTTCTGTTGTTAAGTGACTTCTCTGGGGTAGATGGCCTGATGTTTTTTTTTTTTTTTTTTTCAAACAAACAAAAAAACTTCTGTTGTTGACAGGAGCCGACAGGTGAGGAATGGAGAGACGTTGGTCAACTAGTACACACTTTTGATTTTAAGATGAATATGTTCTGGAGATCGAAGGTACAGCATGGTGACTATAGTTATAATTCTGTATTGTATACTTTGAAGTTTGCTGAGAGATTTTTAAGTGTTCTCACCACACACACAAGTACAGGAAATATGTACGGTGACGGATGTGTTAATTAGCTTGCTTGTGGTAATCATTTCACAATGTATATTTACATCTAATCATTACTTTGTATACCTTAAATATGCACAATTTCTGTCCATTATACCTCAATAAAGCTGATAAAAAAAAAAAACCCTCCACTCTTTTGACTTGTGGGATACGATTATTTCTACTTCTCAAATCAATTGCCCCTTCTTCACTGACCCATAACTCATGGCTGCATTGCAGTGATTTTTAGTTTTTCCTCAGCTTACATATTCTTCCTCTACAATCTCATGTCCCCCTTGCTTCAAATACTAAATATATGCTTATCATCCTCAAATTTTTGCCTCTTGTCCAAACACTTCTCCTTAAGTCTAGGAGATGACGTTCAAAGTTTCCTAAAAGCAATTAGTCTGGTGGGAAAGGAGGCTCCCCCACACACCCAAGAGTAATGAGGAGAGAAGTTTAGGAACTGTGAAGGTCTCATTCTCACATACTCGCGACAGTTTCAAACCTAGTGTGGCATGCAGACATGGATGAAGCAATTACAGGCACGAGGAGCCTTAATGAAGGGTACAAGCCAGCACGAGGGCATTCAAGGGAACTTCAAAGCGCAAAGGAAGAATCCCACTTACTCCCTCAAAACTTTGGAGTTTATCCGTTTAGTCGATTAAAAAGTGAACGGAAAGCAAATCCCATTAGGGAAGGAGGAAAGTTGGGGACAAATAAGGAATTCGTGCAGAAGGCTGCACTGCGGCCGGCCATGAAGGGAATAAGAGTACTTAAGGGAGTGTGAAGAGAATGAACACGCCTAGGTAGAAAAACCTGAAAAGCCAGGATTGGCGAACACTAAAAACCCAGCATTTGTTAAAAATCCACGGCAAAAAACACAAACAAACAAAAACAAAATACACACGCACAACAAAACACTCACACACACATACCCCTACTCCTCACCCCGAGCCAGCACCATCGCCCTGCCGGCAGCCAGAGTATCCTCAGGTTCCGGGAGCACCGCGCACAGCCCACCTCGCTCCGCCCATCTTGTTCCTCCCCCTTCCCCGAAAGCCCCTCCGCAGAGCCGCGTGCACGTGTGTGGCGGATACCGCCCCCTCTGCTCTCTTGGCCAATGAGAAAAAGCTACGTAGCTCGCCACCGCCCGGTGGAGCGCCACGTGACTGCGTCTCCCCGCCCTCTCACCCCGCTGCTTCTAGGTTCTGGGAAGATGGCGAAGGTCTCAGAGCTTTACGATGTCACTTGGGAAGGTAACTTCGGGTGGGGACGGGTGCGGAAAGACTAAAAGCGCTGGGAAGCCGTTCAGGAGTACCCGGTGCCTTCGGAGAGCTGGATTCGCCTGTCTCTTTTTGGTACCAGAGCCCTCACTGGACGGGCCAAGCTGAGGTGGAAGCTGAGGCTGACCCCTTCCTTGGCCCGGGCGCGTACTCCGCGGCGTTTCCCGCGGTGTCTGCTCATCGGTTGACCTGCCCTCCTCCGCGCCAGTCCAGCGGCCCAGGGCCGCTTTTATTTATGAGGCGGGCGGGAAGGACTTGGGGCTGGGGTTGTCACACTCTAACCGTGGTTGCTAGGCGGTGCGGAAGAGGCGGAATAGGTGGTTACTGAAGCTTCTTTGGAGCCAAGAAACACAGGGCCTCTAAGGCCTTTTACTAAGTGCTATCTATGTAAGGATTACAGCTCTGTGCAGAAAAGCTGTGTAGAAGATGCGTGAACAAATGTGATTCTCATATGCCACTCTACGTTTAGTTTTCTCCTTAAACCTGGGTTTCCAGTTTCTTTTCCTTTTAGTCTAGTCTCTGTCCCACTCCATCTCAAAACGCGTTTGCACACACAACACAACTTCCTTCTTACTCCCTACTAGTAGATTTTTTTCTGAAGGGAAAAATAACTGATTAACTCTGGTCTACTTACGTGCTTACGTGTGATGGTCACTTTCCCCTCTCAGTTGATCGAGAGTGGGATATATTCTTTGAATCTGGAAACAGCCAAACCTTGGATCAATTCTGTGTGCTTAAGAAACTTGAGTTTCATTAAGGCGTGGAATTTGTGTAATTGGAATTCATATTTCTAGCATTTAGCATAATACAGGAGACTTCAGTAGCTAGTTTGTTCAACGAATGCCTTCTTGGGATGTTTTAATAATGACCTGAAAACGTGAAAGTTATATTTTCTGTTTTATCGTGAATAAATGTATCAGGTATTATAAAGTTGTAAATCCATTACGAATAAAGCAACATTCCTTTGTACTTGAACTGAATTAAATGATATGTTGGCTTTGTGGCCTCTAGCACGTTGTGAATCTCAGTATTTATACCTGAATTGAGAGATTCCGTTATATTAAACAACAGTGTTGATTTCTTAGTGCAAAATCTTGGATCTATCAACACACAGTCCATACTTCCAAGGAATTCACAATCTAATGGAGAAAACAAACCTATAAACACACAGTTTTAAAAGGCTTGTGTCAGGGTATCTTCCGTAAGCTGGATGGTAGATAAATGGCTGTTATTTTTAATGCTTTTAAAAAACTTCTAAATATTACATAATTTTTAGAAACTGCTGTTATGAAGGTATGTTCATTATAGCTTTCCTAGATGATGGAAGCATATATAAAATCCTGAGGGGCGAGTAGCTGTATACTACCAACAGACAAAGTGATTTAACTGAGTGACTTGGGCCTTACCCTGTGGTCATTCTAAAGAGGATTGATGTAATTAATTTGGAATAAATAATTACTACACAAATTTGCAGGAATAAAAGAGAAACATTTTAAAGTGTTTCGTAAACTGTTAAGTACTATATAAAAGGAAGTGTTATTATTAGCTAGTACTAATATGATTATGTCCCTCCTCTATGATCTGGTCATTGCCCATGTCTGCAGCTTTATGTTGAGCCATTCTCCCTCTCACTCTATGAGCTGCCTATGCTGGCCTTTGTTGAATACCCTAAATTGCTATGCTGCTTCTTAAAGCTGGCACATGCTAGTCCTTCCACTGGCAGTGTTATTCCCTCCTTGCCTCACTCTTGCCCCCATTAAGCTTTATCATTTATCAGTTCCCCACAAAGCTCACCTAGTACCAAAAAGCTTTAGTTGAACACTCTACCACCCACTTCCCTTTCCTCATCCCCCACCAAAATTGGAAAAAGAAAAAACCCAAACAGCAAAATCAAGCAACAAAACACACCTGTAATCCTTCGATTATATATTCTGTTCTCATACTATTGAAGCACTTACCCACTTGTATTTTGTTTTAAAATTTTGTCTCTTCTAAGATGAAAGGGACTAGGCCTGTTTCTTCACTGTCACTTCCCTAGAGCCTGACACATGGGGACGGAGCTCAGTAATTATTTGTTGACTAAATGAATTGTTAATGGGATTAATAATAAACACTAACACATTGTCAGAAAAGATTATAAACCATTTTTCTAGCGTTGAAATAATTTCTTTAGTATCTTAGATAAAGGTTTCAGTATCTTAGATGAAATTAGGCAACTTCCTTAAGTAATAGGATACAGTGTGCTCACTAGTAAAGTGAAGGTTTAGACCTTTCCAGAATTAAAATTCTAATTTAAGGGACTTTTAAGAAAAGAGTATTCTAGATTTTTATTTCAGAGACTTATGATAACAAATTTTTAGAATGAAGGGTGATGGGAAGATTCTCAGGGATAGTGTTTTCAGATTTTTTTGGGGCGTGTGTGTCAGAGGTGTGTCCTTAGGAATTCCACTGAACAGTGTCGTGAATTGGTTAGTTCAGAGTGCTATAATTCTTGTGTTAGGAAAATTTATCATTTGTTTATAAAAGACCTATGTAGTAAGTTTAACACTTCCACATCTGTGTTAGACTCTACTAATAGACTATTTGGTTTGTTTCTTCAGCCAATTGAAAGTGATTGATACTTATTACGTAGGGAAGTTATTAGACATTTGGAGGTGGGAAAGAGAATTTAGACTTGTAAGGAGAGTATATTCAAGTTTCTTGAGAATATGATATTTGGGCAGGAGATGAATAGGATGCCTAAAACAATGCCAGGCATATAATGGGCATTAAATGAGTATTTGTTGAAAACAAAAAATGTGTGAGAAATATTTGAGAGCAATTTAGTTGTTTATGTTCACTGCCCCTACTACCTCTCTTTTTATTCAGACTTTCAACTTCAATTTGGTTTCCATGCCCTACCATTCCACTAAGATCTCTAGGAGACCTAATAATAACATATATTTTGTATGCTTCTACTACTTTTGCTATTGTAGATCACTCCTCTGTGGAAAACTCTTTCTTTGCTTTCTTAATGACATTCTTATTTTCTCCTTTCTTTTTGGGCCTTTCCTTTATTGAGTTCTCTACATCCATTTGCTCATTTTTTGGTGTTTCAGTGTTTCTTAGTCACCGTCTTAATCTGTTATTGGTGGTTTTTACGTTTGAGATCAATAGACTTTAAATTGATGCAAGCATAAGTGTCATATGGTCTGATGAAATCGTGCAAAATTTAGTGCATGTGTAAACACATATTTCTGGGAATAGATGGTTCAAAGTTCTCATTAGCTTTGAAGATACCTAAAATAGATTAAATGACATCTGTGGGCAATCTTATCCACATCCAATTTTAGCTATCAATTGGCCGATATAGTAAATAACACATTAAACATATATTTGAGTACTTTGCACCAGGCACTGTTGTAGTTCTTGAGGGTATAGTGCTAAGTAGGACAGGCAAGGCCTCAGATTTCAAGGGACATACCCTGAAATTTCACTTGTAAACTGAAGATCCATATTTCCAGTGTTCTACAGGGCACATGTAATGGATTTTTCACAATTAATAAAACTCAAAACTGAACTCATCATCTTCCTTTTGCTTTCTGCCTCCAGCATCACTGCTGTCACCACTTATTCTTTTCTGCATTTTCCCTAGAAAAGTAGATAGCACTGTGTACCTCCCCTCATTCATAAAACAACTTCTGCTCACCTTTTAAGATACAGATCTATGAGACTTCAAAGCCTGGAAAGTACAGATATGTATGGGAATGAAGTATATGCTTTGCCAACGTAACTTATGAAAGGTAAAAACTAGAAAGGTAGGTTGGTGTCTTGAATGGTAGACTAAGGAGTTCAGAATTCTTTTTGTATATAGATGGGAGGCAAGGTCCTAAATTCAAAAAGAAAAAATCAATGGCTCCTTTCATTAAACTTTTGCATGTTGATATAGAACAGGGCCTTTTCTTTGGTAGAGATCTGCTGAATGAAATTCCTTGTTATGTTTAATAAACCATGTTTGGTTTTGCTTTCTTTAATGTGGAGCAGGAACATAAAGTCCCTAATATAGAAGCTTCAGTGCACAGATCTTTTAGATTTTTGTTGTTTTTCTCATAATATTTTAAATTAAGTCTCCATATTTAATATGACAGCAGTTTTTCAGAACTATTTATTTTTATGGAGTCTTTTCAAAGCATCCAACTTTGTTTTTTAGAAACCAGTCTCTTTTCGCACTTAAGTTTTCTTTGGCTTATAATATTTCATTATACTATATAATTACATTAAATTTAACTGGCATGAACTGGTTTGGATACAGGTAGCTAAATTTTTAAAATGTAATAACTGTTGGAAACAGTTAACTAAGAGCTAGGTGATATGACTTATTAGCTAAGAGCTTCTAAAATCTTGGTGGCCACGATTATTAAGTTTTGCAGAAAGCAATTCTTTGAGTTGATTCTAACCGGAAGATGATTAAGAGAATTTTTACTGAACCTCATTAATCTCTCCATCATATTTTAATTACTTGTTTACATTCTTTACACACAGAGATCTTCTCAGTCCTTCCGTTGACCAGCCATAGTGGTGAGAATCAAAAAACAAGCTCTCTCAGTAAATGCTCGTTTGTTCAGTAGGTGAATGGTAGGACATGAAGCTTGTTTTTGAAGTTTGATCCACTAGTGTATGTAGTAATGGTAATAATAATGAAAATAGTATATGAAACATTTTGTGTACATTATCTCTTTTAATCCTCACACATATCTTATGAAATAGGCTTTATTTCCGGTTTATAGATAAGGAAGCAAGCGAGAGGTGAAATGACTTGTCTAATATCCCACAGCTAGTAAAAGGGAGTCCTGTGATTTGAGCTGCTCTTATACACTTTTCCCCCACTGAGTTATTAACTAATTAAGTTCTTCCACCTAGGCTGTCATTCTGTTATTCCTGGAATATGCCAAATTAGTTTCTTTCTCCAGAATTTAGATTTGCTATTTATGGTTGGCTCCTTCTCATTCCTCTCTTAGCTTGAAAATGACCTTCTTAGAGAAAACCTTCCCTGACCACCCTTTCCAAAAGCTCCTCCTTTCTCCCAGTCTCCTAACTTTTTCATATGGTCTTTTAGTTTTATTTGTGTAATTTCACTATCTGAAATTATGTGGATTTTCATCTTTTTACCTATTAGACTCTAAGCATTATGAGTATATAGGGTATCTTTTTCTTTCTTTCTTTATCCTCAATGCCCAGATCAGGCCTGACACGTAGTAGGCATTTAGTAAATATTAGTTGAATGAAGAAGAACAATATTTACCCCAAGAAGTAAGTGTTAGTTGAATAATGAAGTAAAGTTCTAGTCATACACTATACTGCCTCAAAGAAGGTAGAAATCGTTGGGTATCTTAAGAATTTAAATTGTAATGAAGTAAATCTTTAGAAATATCTGGTAGTAATTTACAGATTGAATTCGGGTGGAGAGATCAGTTTGGAAGCTATCCTAGCAGTTTTAGCATGGGGTGATGAAAGCCTGGGCATGGATAATAGCAGTGGAAATAGAGTAGAAGATGTAAATCTTAGAAATACTTCAAAAGAGTCCACAGGACTTAGATAACCAAAGTAGGAGTCAGAAACAGCATTCAAAAGTGGAATGTCAGGTAGTATTAACAGAAGGTGGAATTAACAGAAATGTGAACATTGGGAAGGGAAGCCATATTTTTAGGAATTGAAGATGACTTGATTTTCGGATGCTGTGATTTTGAGGTAATGAACTATCAAAGGTGAAAACGTGGTTTCTTCAAGACAGTTTTATTTTTATGAATAGCTTTTTAGATAAATGTATTTAAGTCATTTCTAAAAATAGTGTGTGACTAATAGTGCAACAAATGTATGTATTATAGCAGCACTCAAGAGTGTGGCAGGGTCAGCTAAGTAAGATATATAGCTTAAGGTGTTTATAGGTAAAATGTTGCTTGTTTTGTGAAAGTTATATTTTCATACACAAACAGTGTTTCTTGTTTTGTGTTCAGCTATTTTAATATGTTTATGACTGTGTATCAGACTGTTATTTTTAGAAGTTATGCTTTAAAAAAGTGTTCTCTTTCCTCCAAGAGTGTTTTTCCACAATGAGAAATACCTTTTACAGATTAACTCGTACTCAATTAAGTATACATATACATGAATCTTTGAGTGTATGTATAAACTGAAAGCAAAGTTTCTTTTACAAACTATTCTTGTGAGTATTGCATTCTGTTCATTTTGTTTCATTCTCCCCTGCACCCCCTCCCCTACCAATATATTCTGGAAGAAATCCACTAAATTGATTTTATACCTTATTAATGGATTGTAATACACAGTTTGTAAATACTTCTGGACCTCTGTGTGCATTAAAATAATGCTTTCCTTTTTCAGATCAGATTGCCTTTTCTTTTAGAATAGCTGTTCCCAACAGCCTGCAGCCAATCTGACTAGATACTTTTATGGGACTATGAATAATTTAGAATTTATTATCCTGTAGTTATCAACCTTTTAAAAGAATATACTGGTTTATGTAAACAAATCTGTAAGTGGTATTTCTGAATATATAACAAAATGAAGTGGAAAAGATACAGGATTGGCGGAAGTAGTTTTGGACTAAAGAAGTCAGCAGAATTAAGTAGCAGACATATTTTTCCATCTTTCAGAGGCCACCTCACTGCAGTGGCACCTCATGCAAGTTGTCATGGAAGGAATAAACAGAACAATCATAGCCACTCTCTTAACCTTTGACCTTTAGCTCATCCCACAGGGTTGCACAGTAGTTGATAAAATGTACAAGCAAGCAGTGAGCAGCTTACTTACATAGTATGTAATAAAATGACCTTGGCTTTGAGGAGCGGTCCTTTTGCCGGAGGGTGAAAGGGTAAAATGAAAATTTTAAGCCACCTTTGAGGAAAGAGTGAGGGAAGAGCCTTTATTTCTTGTGAGAGACTGAAAGAGTTATCAGATTTTTTTTTTTTTAAATAAAGATGACTAGAATTTTTGTAGGACTTCACATTTTATAAAATGCTTTACATGAATTTTCTAATATTTGGTTTCCTAAACTCAAAGGCCAAGCAGATGAGGAAAATACATGTAGTTGGGTGAAAGACAGTAGTGATGCCTATGAAGAACTAGTAAGTGTATATATACCCTTATCTAAGGGTAATCAAAATCAACTTAAAAACAAAAATATCCAAACTGTTGTACTAACCAAGCAACTTTATATATGTATATTTTATGTAATCTTAACTGCTCATCCCTGAGCTAAACGTAATACTATCTATTCATTGTTATTGGAAACTAAGTACAGATTCGGTAAGTTATGTAAGGTCGTGTAAAAGATGGAGTTTAGATTCCAACCAAGTGTATCAAGTCCATGTTCTTTCCAGTAGGCTCTGCGTCCTCCATGACTGGTGATATGGTTTGGCTCTGTGTCCCCACCCAAATCTCATCTTGTAGCACCCATAATTCCCATGTGTTGTGGAGGAGACCCACTGTGAGATGATTGAATCGTGGGGACAGGTCTTTCCCATGCTGTTCTCATTATAGTGAATGGGTCTCACAAGAACTGATGGTTTTAGAAACGGGAGTTTCTCTACACAAGCTCTCTTTCTTTGCCTGCTGCCTTCCACGTAGGATATGACTTTTTCCTTCTTGCCTTCCGCCATCATTGTGAGACCTCCCCAGCCACATGGAACTGCAAGTCCAGTTAAACTTCTTTCTTTTGTAAATTGCCCAGTCTCAGGTATGTCTTTATCGGCAATGTGAAAACGGACTAATACAACCGGTTTCTTTTCTTTGAACTGTTTACTCCTTTCCAGTTTATCTTCTGGGGCTTTTTGTTTTTGCTTTTGGTTCAAATTTATTTATTTTTTAAATTGACATATAAAATATAAAATTCTAGTTTTTTTGTTTTTTTTTTTGCGTCAGAATGATTTTCCTGTCAGACAGCTATGATTGTGTTGCTTTTCTTTTGCTTAGTATTTTTTAGTTGTTCTGTACCTTTAAAAACAAACTTAGGGCCGGGCGCGGTGGCTCAAGCCTGTAATCCCAGCACTTTGGGAGGCCGAGACGGGCGGATCACGAGGTCAGGAGATCGAGACCATCCTGGCTAACACAGTGAAACCCCGTCTCTACTAAAAACTACAAAAAACTAGCCGGGCGAGGTGGCAGGCGCCTGTAGTCCCAGCTACTCGGGAGGCTGAGGCAGGAGAATGGCGTAAACCTGGGAGGCGGAGCTTGCAGTGAGCTGAGATCCGGCCACTGCACTCCAGCCTGGGCGACAGAGCCAGACTCTGTCTCAAAAAAAAAAAAAAAAAAAAAAAAACAAACTTAGAAGTTCTTTAGTATAAAATAAATGTCTTCCAAGAAACTCACTCACCTTACGTCTTGTACACTCATTTCCCTATCCTAGTGTGTTTATTTAATTCTGAACTACCAGTAGTTCTTTCTGTATAGGATAACTTACTTTGTTATTTGCCTGTTGTCATTTTTCAACTTTTAAGAGACAGGGGTCTTGCTCTGTTGCTCAGAATGGAGTGCAGTGGTGCAATCACAGCTCACTGCAGTCTCAACCTCCAGGCTCAAGTGATCCTCTCACATCTGTCTCCTGAGTAGCTGGGACCACAGGCAGGTGCCATCATGCCTCTTTTTTTTTTGTTTTTGTTTTTGAAACAAAGTCTTGCTTTGTGGCTCAAGATGGAGTGCAGCGATCTCGGCCCATGCAACCTCCACCTCCTGGGTTCAAGCTATTCTGCCTCAGCCTCCTGAGTAGCTGAGATTACAGGTGCGTGCCACCACAGCCGGCTAATTTTAATATATTTAGTAGAGACAAGGTTTTGCCATGTTGGCCAGGCTGGTCTTGAACTCCTGGATCAAGTGATTCTTCTGCCTTGGGCTCCGAAAGTCCTGGCATTACTGGCATAAGCCACCATGCCTGGCCCATTCATCACTTCTTTTTTTTTTTTTTTTTTTTGAGGCGGAGTCTCGCTCTCTGCCGGGGCTGGAGTGCAGTAGCCGGATCTCAGCTCACTGCAAGCTCCGCCTCCCGGATTCACACCATTCTCCTGCCTCAGCCTCCCGAGGAGCTGGGACTACAGGCGCCCGCCACCTCGCCCGGCTAGTTTTTTGTATTTTTTAGTAGAGACGGGGTTTGAGACTCCGTCTCAAAACAAACAAACCTAATACTGTTTTTAAAATAACACTGTAATGATAGCCATGTTAGCCAGGATGGTCTCGATTTCCCGACCTCATGATCTGCCCGCCTCAGCCTCCCAAAGTGTGGAATTACAGGCTTGAGCCACCGCGCCCGGCCTCATCACTTCTAAAGATAGTCGTAATACCAGTTGTAATGCTGTTTCAGCCTTCTAAAGGATCTGTTGCCTTTGTTCAGTTAATTTTCTACTTTATCAAATTTGAGCTACCACAGACTTCTACATGATTGTGAGTTTATTTTCCTTACCTAAAAAGTTGATTTTGTCTTGTCTGGTTTTTGACATCTATCTGGTGTGTATGCGTGTGTCTGGGTACATATACACTTAAATGTCATGTTATTTTTTTCAGAAATGCGAGATAAAATGAGAAAATGGAGAGAAGAAAACTCACGAAATAGTGAGCAAATTGTGGAAGTTGGAGAAGAATTAATTAATGAATATGCTTCTAAGCTGGGAGATGATAGTAAGTTCTTTTATTACATTCAGGCTCAGTACATGTCTCATTTATGGGCCTTTTTTTTTTAACGGTTCTTTAATTTATGATTTTTCTACTTGTCATGTTAATCTTCTTTGTGACTTTTCATCCCAAGACTTTTAATGATAGTTTATTTTGAGAAGGATTTATAATTGCTTGGTAGTAGTAAGCTATCAAATAGTCATTTTGTTTTAAAGCTCAAAGGTCTGCCAAATGTCTGGCCAAAATGTATTGTCTAAGGACTCTTGTAGAACAGTAAAAGTATTAAATAATTGGAGATTTTAAACTTATATTAACATATTTTACACTGCTGAAACATGTAAGAATGCATTCTTTCCTTAGTTTCAGAGATAATGCAATAAATCAATTTTCAGTTATAAGTAATATTTTCTAGAAATATCAGAAACTAGAATTCATTACTTTCCATTTGTTTTATTTTTTAATATTAAATTTAGTTTTTTTCCACCTCTGTATGTTTCTAGTTTGGATCATATATGAACAGGTGATGATTGCAGCACTAGACTATGGTCGGGATGACTTGGCATTGGTAGGTATTTAAATGAAGTATATATTTAATTTGCTTAATGAATTGTATACCGTAGTTAAGACTTAATGTATGGCTTATATGGAATGCTTTCTATAGCTGGTTTTGAGTGCTACTCTGAACAGTAAGTGGAACTAACTGGATATTTTAGGACAAAGTATCTTAAATCTTTTTATTAGTCCTGAGAAATAGCTGTTCAGTATCCTAGTTTTACTGAAAAGATTTAGTTACTGAAATTTATCTGCTTATTAGGTAACTTATCCTATTTTATAGAGTTTAAAGTAAGAAAGTTTAAAACAATTTTATCTTTTGTGTAAAATATGAATGACGTTCATAGAATGTGACGTTCATAGAATGTAACGTTCAATACTGTTACACAATATTATAAACATATCTGACATAAGAAAATCCTGATGTATAGAACATAACTTAAAATACTAATAATGTTTGGCCAGGTGAGGTGGCTCACGCCTGTAATCCCAGCACTTTGGGAGGCTGAGGCAGGCGGACCACCTGAGGTCAGGAGTTCAAGACCAGCCTGACCAATGTGGTGAAACCCCATATCTACTAAAAATACAAAAAATTAGCTAGGTGTGGTGGAACGTGCCTCTAGTCCCAGCTACTCTGGGGCCTGAGGCAGGAGAATCGCTTGAACCTGGAAGGCAGAGATTGCAGTGAGCTGAGATTGTGCCACTGCACTCCAGCCTGGGCAACAGAGCAAGACTCCGTCTCAAAACAAACAAACCTAATACTGTTTTTAAAATAACACTGTAATGATAGCTGTGTTTTTGGACTTGTGCTAGGAATGAAGCTAAATGCTTTACATCATGCTTTTATTGAGCCTTCATAATTATTTATTGATTTGATTTGTGTTTCATGTTGTTGTTATATTTATTTTATAAATCAGAAAGCAGAGGTATCTGTTCTGTTGTTTCTATCATCTTGAATTCTTAAGTACCACTTCATGCAGCCTCTGTATTTAAACTGAAAGAAAATATACAAAAACAAAAAATTGAAATACCTGAAAAAAATTCACACCTGAATTAGTATTATCCTTTTCAAGGTTGGGTTGGCTATACATGTAAATCTAGTGGAGCTGTTAGTGGTGAAAACATTCCACAAAACCTTTGTTGGATTACCTTCAGAACCTATGAGACATAGTCTTTTGAATATTCACAGAGGTGGCAGTTTTATATCTTGAGAGAAGTTTTTATTTTTATTTTCTTGAAGTAGCCAAATATCACTTGATAAAGTAGGAAGTCAAATTAGATAACACTGTTGATTAATAAAGCAGTATATCCAGTTAAATAGTAACTGTTTAATGGTTAAGATTATACAGTTAGCTTGCTTGACTGACCAAGTAATATGATTTTGCTTGATATCAAAAAAATAAATGAACATATCTTCACTTTTGACTAACTTGAATATTTTTCTTACTGTGGCAAATTTCAGCCACAAACTTTGAAGCTGTATTTCCAACTCGTATTAAAACTTATTTTATTACCAGTTAATAGTTTCATCAGTAGTTAATGGCATTGTTTTGGTCACACATGCATTAATATGCTTCAGTGGACCACTTGTTTACTCTTTAACATTTCTAGGACTTCCAAAACTTATAATCCTTCATATGTTGCAGAGAATGTAGTTACTCAGTAAATATTTGATTATTTATTTAGTCAAGTTGATGAGTCAGTTGTGGATTCTTGTTCAAAAAAATTGGTATTCCATTCGTTTAATGTCTGCATTTTCTGACCCCCAAATCAGGATATGTTGATTGAAAGGATGATTGATTGACTGGGTGCAGTGGCTCACGCCTGTAATCCTAGCACTTTAGGAGGCTACCGCAGGTGGCCACCGCAGGTGGATCACCTGAAGCCAGGAGTTCGTGACCAGACTGGCCAACATGTTGAAACCCCGTCTCTACTAAAAATACAAAAATGAGCTGGACATGGTGGCAGGCGCCTGTAGTCCAAGCTACTTGGGAGGCTGAGGCAGGAGATTCACTTGAATCTGGGAGGTGGAGTTTGCAGTAAGCCAGGATTGTGCCACTGCACTCTAGCCTGGGTGACAGAGTGAGACTCCATCTCAAAAAAAAAAAAAACCAAAAAAACAACAAAAAAAGGAAGGTTGATGGATTAATATAAAATTTCAACAGGGCAAAATTAAACACTTACTGTTATTTGCTAGGAACTTGAGATGACTACTAAAAAACTTAGTTCTTACCAGGAGAGTGCTTATGCTGCAATTAGGAAGAAAACGCCAAGCGCTGTTATCATTTAAGTAGGAGCCTGACACATAAAAGTAGTTTTTAAGGAGGAATAATATGATATTAGTACTTGAAGCGTTATTAGCGGTTCTCATAATCTGCTTATTTTCCTGGTTAAGAGCATGATCAGTTTCTAAACTGATTGTTGCCTTCACTGTAATGTCGTTGTTCTTCTTTCAATCCATTGTTACTGATTAATTTCACTTCATGTTATTAGATGACACTAATGAAATTATTCAAGAAAACACATTGAAGACTATATAGGCCATTCATTATAGCCCATTTAGTATAAATAATGTAATTACTACTAAACTCTTATTTTTTTCAGTTTTGTCTTCAAGAGCTAAGAAGACAGTTCCCTGGCAGTCACAGAGTCAAGCGATTAACAGGCATGAGATTTGAAGCCATGGAAAGGTAACCAAATCTTGTCAACAGTTTAATAGGATCACTCCTATTAAAACTGGCAGGCATGGAGCTTGTTAATCATGGTGGTGTTAATTTTTTTTTTTTATTTCAAACATTCTAGAGTGTGTGAAATACTGTCTCATTATGGCTTTAATTTACATTTTTTGATGACTAATGTCGTTGAAAACCTTGTCATGTCTGCTTAGATATTCAAATAACTTCTTTTTGAAGTATCTTCTTTAGTCTTTACCCATTTAAAAAATTGGGTTGTTTCACCTTTATTACTGCTGATTTGTGGGAGGTCTTTATATATTCTGGATAAAAACTTTGTCAGATATGTGTGCTGTGAATATTTCTCCCTATTCTCCTGCTTGAATATTTTATTTTCTAAATGGTGCCTTGTGAAGTAGAGAAGTTTTTAATTCCGATGAAGTTTAGTTTATCATGTATTTTTAATCGTTAGTGATTCTTTTGTCCTGTCCAATAATTGTTTTCTAATATCTCAACAATATTCGGTAGTGTTTTCTAGACAGTAGGAACAGTTAAATTATGATTATTTTTAGTTCATAAGAGTGCTTTCAGACTATTTTTCTTTTTGCCGTCTTTTAAAATTTTATTTTCAGTACTTTTGGATGATTGTGCTGTACAGTTCAACTGTGTCCTCATATTCTGCCTATTACGTCTATTACTAACAAAGGAGTATGGAAGTCTCCAACTTTAATAGTGGATTCATCTATTTCTCCTTGCAGTTCTATTAGTTTTTGCCTCACGTATTTTGATGTTCTGTTGTTCGTCACATAATATTAAGAGTTGTTGCATTTTTCGTGAGAATGAGCCCTTTATATTATGTAATGCCCCTCTTATATCCCTACTAATTTTCCTTGTTCTGAAGTCTGCTTTGTGTGAAATTAATATAGCTCCTGAACTTTCTTTTGATTAGTGTTACAGCATATCTTTCTCCTTCCCTTTATTTTTATTCTGTTGTATCTTTATATTTTGAGGATTTTGTGTAGACAGCATTTAGTTGGATCATGTTTTTAAATCCACTTTGATAGTCTCTGTCTTTTCATTGGTATACTTAGACCATTTACATTTAAAGTGATTATTAATATAGTTGTTTCATTATCTGCCATATTCATAACTATTTTCTGTTGATTGCTCTTATTATTTTTTCTTTTATCATTTGTTTTCTGCCTTCTCTGATTTAATTGAGCATTTATAGAATTTCATATTTTCTCTCTCAGTATATCAGTTATACTTCTTTTTATATTTTTTAAATAGCTGTCTGAGAGATTGCAATGTGTATTTAGAACTATCCAAGTCCACTTTTAAGTAACACTATACTGATTCACAGTTTGTTGCTGTTACTATTTTGAGCAAACTTAGCTGATCAATTAAGAATAAGAGAAATATTTTATTTTACCTTTATTTATTCATTTTCTAATGATCTATCTTTTTTTATATATTAGAAACTTCCAAAGGTTCTAACCAATATTATTTTCCTTTTCTCTGAAGAGCTGCTTTTAACATTTCTTGAAAGGCAGGTCTGCTGACAGCAAATTGCTTTAATTTTTATTTGTCTGGAGTATATTTCTCTGTCACATTTAATGGACAGTTTCTCAGGATACAGAATTCTAAGTTGGTTTTCCCTCAAAACACTTTAAATATTTCCCTTTACTCTTTTCTTGTTTGCATGGTTTCTGAAGAGAAGTCTGATACAGTTCTTATATTTGTACCTGTATAAGTAATGTGTTTTTTTCTTCTGGCATCTTTTAAGATTTTCTCTTTGTTTTTGATTTTCTGTAATTTGAATATTATATGTGTAGGTGTAGATTTTTTGGTATTCTGCTTGATGATCTTAGAGCTTACTGGATCTGTAGTTTTGTGTCTATCATAAGTTTGGGAAAGTTTTCAAATGTTTTCTATATTTCTTCCTTTTTTCCTTCTAATATTCCATTACATATATGTTACATCTTTTGTAATCGTACACACTTCTTGGATATTGTGTTCTATTATTTTTCTCTTTTTATTTCAGTTTTGAAAGTTTGTATTGATAATTCTTCAACCTCCTGACTCTTTTGGGTTATGCCCAATCTACTGATAAGCCCAAGCCCATCAAAGGCATTCATCATTTCTTTTGCATTGTTTTTGATTTCCAGTATTATCTTTTAATTCTTTTTTAGAGTTTCCATCTCTGTTTACATTACCCATCTGTTTTTGCATCTTGTTTACTTTTTGCATTAGAGTCGTGAAAATACATATCATTGTTTAAATTCCTAGTCTGTTTATGCCAATACTTCTACCATATCTACATGTGGTCTCCTGATGCTTGTTATGTCTCTTCATAGTTTGGCTATGTGTGGCTAGTTTTTACTTTTGTACTCTGGACATTGAATCAGTATTTGTTTAAGGGAAATTTTCTCTAAGTACTACATACACGATCTGCTTTACTTAACAAAATAAAACTGTAGTGAACGTTTACTGTTACATGAAGATGGAAGACTTTGGTAACAATTATAAATACATTTAAAGCAATTATAAATGCATTTAAATTAAAAGATTAAAGCCAGTTTAATTTTTTTCTGTGTTTACTATTTATCAGTATATTTTTAAGGTAATAATTGTAGATGTTTCTTTTTTGTTTTAAATAGATATGATGATGCTGTACAACTATATGATAGGATTTTACAAGAAGATCCAACTAACACTGTAAGTTGGCAGATTGTCTTGAAAAAAATTTAAAGTTTAATTTAAAAGATAAAATTAATTGAGAAAATAATAGAAAGATACCTAAGGAACTAAGTTTTATATTTTTAATTTTTAATTGAAAGATATTTTTATTTTTAATTTTAAATAGTACGTCATGGGCCACATTTTATTTTAAATAGATTTAAGACTCTCCAATAAAATTTGACTTCTCAGCCTGACCAACATGGTGAAACCCCATCTCTACTAAAAATACAAAAATTAGCCAGGCGTGGTGGCACGCGCCTGTAATCCCACCTACTCAGGAGGCTGAGGCAGGAGAATCCCTTGAACCTGGGAGGTGGAGGTTGCAGTGAGCTGAGATTGCGCCACTACACTCTAGCCCGGGGGCGACAGAGCAAGACTTCACCTCAAAAAAAAAAAAAAAAAGACTTCTAGAAGATATCTTATTAGAAAAGGGCCTAGTTGTGATTTGGAAAGAGTAGACTATGTGTTTGCATAAAATATTTTGAAGTTTATGAAATACTAAATTGTTTAATTTGTGCAGTTACTTTTTAGTTGTCTTAATGAAAAATAAAGCCATTTCAGTAATTAGTATATGGAATTAATGAAGGCATTTTATTTTGTTTTTGCTTTTTGCTGTCTTATACATGAATAAGAAGAAACATACCCTTTTAATTTAGTGTACTTTTGAACAAGTATATTAGTTTATTGGATAGATTATTTGTTCTAAAGATACCTATATAGTAGTATTTGTTTGAAAAATACCCTAGTGAATTCTGTTTTTAATGTTGAGAACATTATAGTTTATTGCCATAATAGCTTCCCTCAGACTTAACCTTTTAACTAAAAAGTTACAGAGAGACTTTAGATAATATGTCAGTCATTTTAATGTTTTATGTCATTATTTCCATGCATACATATGCCTTGCTAAAAGAAAATAAGTATTTTTAAAATTTTTAAACAAAAACCAGGTTGAGTTTTTTTTTTCTTTTATAGAAGGAGAAATTGTTATATTAACACAATAAAGATGCATGAAGTTTTTCTCTTATTTGGCAAGTATTTCTTTAAAAATAGACATAAAAAAACTTATATAATGTCTGACTGTAGATTTTAAAATGTAAAATGCTTAGTAATTGAACAGCAGTAACTCGATGTCTGTAGTTTCTAGAGCACATTTATCTCAGGCATTGATCATAAATCCCCTATCTCTGCTTATTTCCTTTGATATTCTGTAATAATACTTATGTATTATAGTAGTTGGTATGTTTCTTAAATGATAGTTGCTTACTTTTAATCTTTTCCCACCCCAGGGAGATTTTCTATGGAAATTTCTTAGGGTTTTGAGTGGGTGTGTAGGGATTTGTGTGTCTGTGTGTGTGTTTGTGTGTGTAAGGTTTATTGGACTTACAGTTTCTCATGGCTGGGGAGACCTCACAATCATAGCAAAAGGTGAAGAGAAACAAGTTACATCTTCTGTAGATGACAGCAGGCAAAGAGAGCTTGTGCAGGGAAACTCCCATTTTTAAAACCATCAACTCTCACTATCAGAGACTCACTCACCATCACAAGAGCAGTGCAGGAAGCACCCACGCCCATAATTCCGTCACCTCCCACTGGGTTCCTCCTATGACATATGCGAATTGTGGAAGTTACAATTCAAGATGAGATTTGGGTGGGGACACAGTCAAACCATATCATTCTGCCCCGACCCCTCCCAAATTTCATGTCACATTTCAAAACCAATCATGCCTTCCCAACAGTCCCCTAAAGTCTTAACTCATTTCAGCATTAATTCAGAAGTCCACAGTCCAACATCTCATCTGAGATAAGGCAAGTCTCTTCCACCTATGAGCCTGTAAAATCAAAGGCAAGTTAGTTATTTCCTAGATATAATGGGGGTACAGGCATTGGATAAATACAGCCATTCCAAATGGGAGAAATTGGCCAAAACAAAGGGGCTACAGGCCCCGTGCAAGTCCGAAATCCAGTGGGGCAGTCAAATCTTAAAAGTTCCAGAATGATCTCCTTTGACTCCATGTCTCACATCCAGGTAATGCTGATGCAAGAGGTGGATTCCTATGGTCTTCTATTCCACCCCTGTGGCTTTACAGGGTACATCCTCTGGCTGCTTTCACAGGCTAGCATTGAGTGTAGATTTTCCAGGTGCACAGTACAAGCTGTCGATGGATCTACCATTCTGGGATCTGGAGGATGGTGGCCCTCTTCTCATAGCTCCACTAGGCAGTGCCCCAGTAGGGGTTCTGTGTGGGGGCTCCTGCCCCACATTTCCCTTCCACACTGCCCTAACAGAGGTTCTCCATGGGAGCCCCGCCCCTGCAGCAAACTTCTGTCTGAACATCCAGGCATTTCCATATACCCTCTGAAATCTAGACAGGGATTCCTAAACCTTAGTCTTGACTTCTGTGCACTCATAGGCTCAACACCACGTGGAAACTGCCAAGACCTGAGGCTTGCACCGTCTGAAGACATGGCTTGAGCTCTATGTTGGCCCGTTTCAGCCACAACTGCAGTGGCTGGGATGCAAGGCACCAAGTCCCTAGGTTGCACACAGCACAGAACCTTGGACCTGGCTCATGAAACTGCCTTTTCCTTCTAGGACTCCAGGCCTGTGATGGGAGGGACTGCCATGAAGACCTCTGACATGCCCTGGAGACATTTTCCATATTGTCTGTGGAATTAACATTCAGCTGCTTGTTACTTATGCAAATTTGTGCAGCTGGCTTGAATTTCTTTTCAGAAAATGGGATTTTCTTTTCTATTGCATTGTCAGGCTGCAAATTTTCTGAACTTTTATGCCCTGTTTCCCTTTTAAAACTGAATGCCTTTAACAGCACCCAAGTCATCTCTTGAATGCTTTGCTTCTTAGAAATTTCTTCCACCAGATACCCTAAATCATCCTTCTCAAGTTCAGAGTTCCACACATCTCTAGGGCAGGGGCAAAATGCCACCAGTCTGTTTGCTAAAACATAACAAGAGTCACTTTTGCTCCAGTTTCCAACAAGTTCCTCATCTCCATCTGAGACCACCTCAGCCTGAATTTCATTGTTTGTGTCATCAGCATTTTGGGCAAAGGCATTCAACAAGTCTCTAGGGAGTTACAAACTTTCCCACATTTTCCCATCTTCTGAGCCCTCCGAACTGTTTCAGCCTCTGCCAGTACCCAGTTCCAAAGTTACTTCCACATTTTCGGGTATCTTCAGTAATGCCCCACTCTACTGGTACCAGTTTACTGTGTTAGTCTGTTTTCATTCTACTGATAAAGACATACCCTAGAAGACTGGGCAATTTACAAAGAAAAAGGTGACTTACAGTTCCACATGGCTGGGGAGGCCTCACCATGGCAGAAGGCAAGGAGGAGCAAGTCACATCTTACATGGATGACAACAGGCAAAGAGAGCTTGTGCAGGGGAACTCCCATTTAAAAACTATCAGATGTTGTGAGACTCATTCACTATCATGAGAACAGTACAGGAAAGAGATGCCCCCATAATTCAGTTACCTCGCTGGGTTCTTCCCATGATCCATGGGAATTGTGGGATTTCCAATTCAAGATGAGATTTGATTGGGGACACAGCCAAACCATGTGAGTGTGTGTGTCTCTGTGTGTGTGTGTGTGTGAGAATGTGTATGTGTGTGATGTGTTTGTTTTGTTGTTTGATGTGTTTGTTTTGTTGCTGAGAACTTTCATTATTTTGTGAAGATTCACAGAATATAGAAGGTTCAAGGAAAAGTTTTGACAGCTGCAAACCTATCTAATAAAAAATAAAAATAAGAAATAGCTTCTATAAGCTTATGTAGATACTGAGAATAAAAAGTTAAAATTGGAAAGTTTCTGAATAATTTTCTAATCTTACAATTCTAATAGCTTACCATCTGTCTTAGTTCAACAGTTTCTTAGAAAAAGCACCCATTTTTTTTTCCTGAAGATTTTCTCATGTACTTATTTTTCATTTGTAAGACTTCATTGTGGTTTCAAAGATACTCATTTTTCACTTAGCCATAGATTGAAAAAACTGAAATCACGTTTTTGAAAACAGCTTCTGAATTTTATTTTTTCTCATCCCAGGTTAAAAATCAATATAATTTAATTTTGGAATTAGGAATACAATATTTTAATTCTGTCTCAGTTTACATTGGAAATTTTTAATAAGTTATTTCACTTCTTCAGAATATAAGATAATATATAATTGTTGCTCTGTCTTTGTAGCACCTTTCATATTTTACTGCTTTTTGTGACTTTTAAAACTGGCTAAAAGAGAAATCCAAATGTTTCCTCTCATAGAATATGTGTGAAGTGGTACAGATTGAACATCCTTACGCTGAAAATTTGTAATCCAAAATGCTTCAAAATTCAGCACTTTTTGAAGAATGAAATAATGTCACAGGTGGAAAATTTCACCCCTGATCGTATGTGATAAGTCGCAGTCAAAACACAATGAAAACTTTGTGTTCTGCACAAAATTATTTAAAATACTGTATAAAATTGTTACCTTCAGGCTATGTGTATAAGGTGTATAGGAAATGTAAACCAATTTTGTGATATCTCATGTATACAGAAATATTCCAAAATTTGAAAATATCTGAGATGTGGAGCACTTCTAGTTTCAAGCATTTTGTATAAGGGATACTCCCTATAGTAACTAAATCCCCTACCAGTAGGTAAACATTTGAGAGCAAGGCGACTTAATTCAGCTTTGCTAAATGTATTATTTTTTTTTTTTATCAAACATGATCTAGTCTTTTCTCAGTCCCTTCTTTCCTTCTGTAAACATGTATTGAATACCTCTCATGGACCATCAAAGAGTTGCCCTTACTAAGAGTAGAGATACTGTTTTTGTTCCTACATCCTTGGGAAACACTGTGCTAGACATTGAAGGAGAAAACATAGCCATAAAAGACCTAGAACTAAAAAAGTCTATAAGTAGGCTCACTAATATGCAACGGTTAAAGTTACTGTGTAGAAGGCATCACCGTTTCTTTTTCCAAAGCAACTTAGTATCCCAAAGGTGGGAAAGTCCAGTTTTATTCTCATTTACTGTTCTCTGCATTGTCAAAAAGTGATCACATGACCTTTTATTTGTCTTATGCCTCTGTGTTTCTGGATATCCAGTATAGAAATGAAGTTGTTCATTGAAGCTTTAAGCAGCTGTACTTCCTATTCACATGCATTCGTTATTCTTTCAGAGAACATTTGTTATGCTTGCAGTGTGCATGGTAGTGGGAACAAACACAAGGATGAATTAGCCTTTTCTATGCTTCTGGTGAGGTAGCATGATATGATGAACATGCTGTAGACTTTGAAACTGATTTATTCTCTTTCTTTGGTGACTTGCATGAGTTTTGAGTCTGGAAGGCCTTAAAGGAATGAGTGTGACTTAAATGATAGAAAGACATTGTATCCCAAGTGAATGCATGAATAAACCTTAGCATTATTAAAGTACAAGGCCTGCTTAGGAAAAAAAGAATAAGGTAATTAGAATAGAAGTTCCAAAATTTTTTATTTGAGAGAATGGTGGAATGGCATACCTTCTCCCCATCTTTTTGAAATCTCTGAAATACTCTATTGAGAAAGTCATACGCATTTTTAAAATTGCGGACAATATAAAATGATATGGTAAAAAAAAAATAAGTCTGTTCCTCTATCCCTGAGTTCAGGTTTCCTCTATCCCTGAGCTCAGGTACTCCTTCTCTTAGGGAAGCCCCCGTTTTTTTTTGTTTGTTTGTTTTGTTTTTTTTGGGATGGAGTCTTGCTCTGTCTCCAGGCTGCGGCTTAATGCAACCTCCCGAGTAGTTGTGATTACAGGTGCGTGCCACCACGCCCAGCTAGTTTTTGTATTTTTAGTAGAGATGGGGTTTCACCATGTTGGCCAGGATGGTCTTGATCTCTTGACCTAGTAATCTGCCCGCTTTAGCCTCCCAAAATGCTGGGATTACAAACGTGAGCCACCACGCCCAGCCAGGCAAGCACTGTTAATGATTTTTCTATGTGATCTTTCAGATATATTTTTTCATGCACAGACAAATAGGTGTGCTTGTGTGTGTGTGTGTGTGTGTGTATTCCTCTGACGAGGAGAATGGCTAGAACTGCAAATGTGGTATAGTCTATGTAACAGTATAGTTTAAAGATCATGGCATGTCATCACATCCTTTACATTATCCTGTTGAGTAGGATTGCATTGTCTTAATGAAAAAGTTTCTTTAACTAAGTCCCCTTGGTGAACCCTTAGGATGATTCTGGTATTTCCTCTCAGAAACAGTTTTTCCATGGATGTCATTGGTGGGATGAATCTTTAGAGGTGAAATGTCTGGGTCAGGAGGTCCATGGATTTTAAATTTTGATTGATGTTACCAAATTTCCTTCTGAAAAGGCTTTTTATTCATCTGTACCCACTTTCTGTGGCATATGAGAGTGCCACTTTCCCCATATCCTGTCACGTGGTATATTATCAGCTTTTTTCTTTTAATAGTCGCCTGTCTAATTGGTTAAAAATGTTATTTTGTTTTAATTTGCATTATGAGTACTGCTGAACATCTTTTAATATTCTTTTATTTTTTTGGACAGAGTCTTGCTCTGTCTCCCGGGCTGGAGTGCAGTGGCACGGTCTTGGCTCACTGCAAGCTCCACCTCCCAGGTTCACGTCATTCTCCTGCCTCAGCCTCCCAAGTAGCTGGGACTACTAGTGCCTGCCACCATGCCAGGCTAATTTTTTTGTATTTTTTTAGTAGAGACAGGGCTTCACCGTGTTAGCCGGGATGATCTCGATCTCCTGACCTCATGATCCATCCACCTCGGCCTCCCAAAGTGCTGGGATTGCAGGAGTGAGAACATCTTTTAGTATTCTTAAACAACCATGGGATTACAGGAGTGAGAACATCTTTTAATATTCTTAAACCACCATTTGTATTTTTCCTTCTGAGCTGTCTCCTTTTACACTTTTTTCAAATTTCGTTTCTCTTCTGATAAAGATAGGGCAAGGTTCCGGTACTCTGCCTGGTTAACCTTCTTCTCCTCCACTAATTTACTTCTGAGGAAAACAGTATTTTATACCTCTGAGTTGATTCATTGTACAGAGTAGCTAGAAGTACAAAAAGAAGGTCTATATTTGTGAACAACTGGGTAATTTTTTAATTTTTATTCTTAGAGAATGGAGTATGAAGTCAAATTTTGATTAGGTAAATACCATCAGTTAGTTTTAGAGACAGTGTGTCATCGAAATAGGATATATTTTGAAGGAGATGAGAAGAGATAAGTAATTTGGAGGCTGTTCTTAGGCTAGAGATTATGGGAATCTAAAACTAAGACAGGTGGAATTGGAGGGGACTGGGCTACTGACAGCTTTTGTTATTTATATTACTCCAGTACCAGTTTTGCACTTTTTTTTTTCGGCTTGCGTTTTGAAAATGATTAACTTTTCATACTTTGAATCTTCCTTAAGGGGAAAAAATTATATCCATCGAGTGGGAGAGTGCCCAGCATTTGGTAGGCTTCCAGTGAATACTGTTGAAGGAATGCCTTTCAGAAAGCAGAGTAATTATTGTTTTTTAGTTGATTTCATACTTCAGAAACATCAGATTTTGTTCTGAATTGTGAACTCTGCCTATTGTGATATATCAAATATTTGTAGTTTTATTTATGAATTAGATGTAATTTTCTCTGTGCCAAGGGTAAAGATTTTTTTTTTTTTTTTTTTTTTTTAGTGAGGGGAAGTGGGGGAGGGGGTTGGTTTTTATTCAGGCTATCACAGTGGTTAGAGCCACTCTGTCTTCAGAACAGTCACAACACAGGAAATGCATCACTGAGACTGCCTAGAAAAGTTTGACCAGCTAAATCTTATTGCTTAAAATACACATATTCACAAAAACTGATAAATGGTAACATGCCTCACACAGGAATGTATTTGAATTTGCAAATGTCCTGACTGGCTGTAGCACCAAACCCTCCACCAACCCCTCATTCACCTTGAAAACCAGTGTCAGTCACATCTCCCTGGCCCCCTAACTATTCCTTCAATTCCCTATTAAATCTCTGTCTGAGAAAGGTAGCCTCCTGTAGCAGGAACCACACTGTGACGTGGGAATTAAGCCCAGCTCTGCAGGTTGCATTTTCATCTTTTTCGTCTTCTCGTGTCTTGAGGGTAAGATGGTGCAGTAAATCCCACAGTTAACACTCAGCCAGTTCCCCACTGTAACTAGGGAAAGAAACTTGAGAGGGTCCAAATACATCCATTTGATTAGTAGTTAACTGAAAAAGGGTTCATTTTGGTAAAAGTTTTTCGCCTTTGAGTCATTTCAATGAGTTATTTGGGATTCTTTAAAGAAGGTAAAGGAAAGGCATCAGAGGGCTTTGACACACTCTGGCCATAAGCCAGCCTGCTTGTGCCTATTGGACTCAGTGGAGGGAGGCAGGCCCTGCGCTACCTCCAGGGCCAGCAAAGCTTTCTCCTGGCAATTCTGAGCGGGGCCAATGTGTGGGCCACAGCTAGTCCAAGTCTGTCATTGAAGATCCAATCAAGCTCTTGTCTGAAATTCCACCTTCTTCTGTCCCAAGTGGTTGTGGACACCCCCAGGGGTTGGTATGGAGGACCAGGTGCAGCCACGGGAGGCAGACAGGCTCAGAACATGTTTCCCTTTACAGGGAACAGAACACAGGCCTCTGTGTGACTGTGGATCAATGTGCAGGTTGCAGTGATGAGTAGAGTAAAACCTCTTCTTTGAGCTCAGTATCTCTGGTGAACACAAGGAACTGCAGGCAACAATGCTGCTGAATACACCCGAGTACACAGTCAGACATTTGTTCCATAAACAGTAAGTGTGTAAGACCAGTTACCTTGAGAGGGTATCTTGCTCTGGAAGATGCTTTTAAAATGCCACATTTTTCAGGCTTCTAGGTATAAACCTTGGAGGCAGGGAACCTGGATTCTGCTTTCCTTTTGCTGGTCAACTGTCCAGTTCCTTCTGGGTCCCTGAGTCTGGAGTGAGGCAAGAGGGAGATTCTAGATTGTATTTTGCCTTAATCCTTTAATCCTTTTCTAGGTAATATCTCTTCCACCAGGTAGCCTATTTAAAATAAAATAAAAAAAAATTGCTAACTAGCCCTATTCTGTGTAACATTATAGAAGGCATGTAGCCAATTGGATGAAGATTTATTCGTGGTCTTTAAAAGTTTGAAACAAATTATATAGGTTTCCATTTATGGTTTGGTGTTAGTGTATATATATGTATCTTAAGTTGGAAAAATCTTAACAGGAGCATGACTCTTCCAATTCTAGTCTTTATTCAGGGTCTAGCTGTCCTGTAGCCACATCCCCTTTGATTGTTTTAGTAAACATCACAATAACCTTTATGCTCACTCCAAAGTTTAAACAATACAGTACTTTTTAGTTCCTTCTCAGCTTTATTTATGTTATATTTAGCACATATTTCAATTAAAAGAATGTGAATTCTCTGAAGCCAGGGATTGAACCTTATGTATTCAATGCTCTTTGAAGAAAATAGAATAGGATCTATGTAGTTGGCCAGTTGATTTACTTTTGAATAATGGAGTACATTGCTTGTGATTCATGGTATTCTTTTAGTAGCATGTTTTTCACTATCATACATGGGTTCTTCAGAACTATTGCTGTGTTTCTTAATACCTCAAGATTGTTTATTCAGAACATCGATTAGGGCTGCAGACAAATTATTTGAATTAGTGTTGGCTAAAAATCTTCTAAACTTTGTGAGGTCAAAAAATGTAATTATTAGCATCGATTAAGCGATGATATAATTTGTTTAGCGAGCTCTGATTTTGTGAATTTTTGAAAACATTAAAGTATGTTCAGTTAAAAGAACAGCTTATATGATCATCCAGATTTCTTTTCTACTTTACAACTGAGAAAAAGCTGCAGCTTTCTACAAAGCAGAGTATAAACACGAGGAAAGTGGTGAAAGGAGGAGTGATAGAATTGAAGAAAATGATGATGACGTGATAATGAAGAAAGATAATGTTTATAAGATATTTACTATGGGCCATCACTGAGCTAAACACTTTACATTTATTATCTCATTATCATAGTCCTTTCAGATATTGTCTTTATTCTATAGGTACACAAGATCATAGAAAAGTTAAGTGACTTGCCCAAGATTGTACAGTTAGTAAGAAACTCTAGATAGGTACTTTGATTTCAGAAATTAAGGCTCTTTATCATGAGGAAAGAAGCAATGGTAATAAATGGAATTGACAGTAGGTAGTTAACACATGACAACCAGCTGTTACTCCTACAGAAATTTTATTATTTAAATTTAGTCATTTAACAAGACTGTACTTGCCACTATTGAAGAGTATGTGAAGATGAATAACTTGTTTTTATTTTTAAAAATCTAAGCATAATTTTTATTGTATAGAATATTATGCTAAGGAAGCTATGATAGAATTTTTTTTTTTTTCTTGAGACAGGATCTCGCTCTGTTGCCCAGGCTGGATTGCAGTGAGGCGATTATAGCTAACTATAACCACTGACTCCTGGGCTCAAGCAGTCTTCCCACTTCAGCTTCCTGATTAGCTAGTACTACAGGCATATACCGCCATACCCAAGTAATCTTTTTTTTTTTTGAGGCGGAGTCTCGCTCTGTCTCCCGGACTGGAGTGCAGTGGCCGGATCTCAGCTCACTGCAAGCTCTGCCTCCCGGGTTTACGCCATTCTCCTGCCTCAGCCTCCCGAGTAGCTGGGACTACAGGCGCCTGCCACCTCGCCCGGCTAGTTTTTGTATGTTTTTTTTTTTTAGTAGAGACGGGGTTTCACCGTGTTGGCCAGGATGGTCTCGATCTCCTGACCTCGTGATCCGCCCGTCTCGGCCTCCCAAAGTGCTGGGATTACAGGCTTGAGCCACCGTGCCCGGCCTAGTAATCTTTTAAAACTTTTCGTAGAGACAACATTTTGCTGTGTTGTCCAGGCTGTTCTGAAACTCCTGGGTTCAGGTGATCCTCCCGCCTTGGCCTTCTCAGAGTGTTGGGATTACAAGCATGAACCACTGTACCTGGCCAAAATTGGTATTTGTTAAGATCATTTTTTGTGTGCTCTAAATGAGACTCAACAGCCACAAGAAGCCTTGTTGAGGCTCATTCTAGTTGCTTGATAATCATTCAAAATCTAGGGTTTTGTGTGGCTTTTGGGAGATAGGCTAATTGACTCTAGTCACAGTTAGACATTATATGAATAGGGAGTTGGACAACTGAGTAGTAAGTGTCCAGAGAGCAAGAGACTATGGCAAAAAAGAGACATGAACAGATTCAGGAGCCCCAGGATTTACGGTGTAAGACTGGGCTTTGGTTTTTGTCTACATAAAATGAAGAGATGTAATTATCACTGCCTGCTCCTCATTTCTTTCCAGCTGTAAAATTTGTGATGTATTCATTTATTCTGCAGATGGCTACCAAACTGCATTATATACTTCCTTCAATGCCCATTGCTGCTCTGTATGAATGCACAGAAACTAAGATGTGTGTTTCGATTTTTATCTTAGTTTTTTGAACCAGTGTTTTTGTTATTATAATTGATTTTTTATGTATGATACATTGTATATTGTTGTTTAAAATTTTACATAAGCTTTGAATTATGTGACAAAACTTTAAGACTTTAAATGACTTTTTTTTTTTTTTTTTTTTGAGACCGAGTCTCACTCTGTTGCCCAGGCTAGAGTGCAGTGGTGCAATCTCGGCTCACTGCAACCTCTACCTCCCGGGTTCAGGTGATTCCCCTGCCTTAGCCTCCCAAGTAGCTGGGATTACAGGTGCACACCACCACACCCAGCTAATTTTTGTGTTTTTAGTAGAGATGGGGATTCACCATGTTGGCCAGACTGATCTCAAACTCCTGACCTCAGGTGATCTGCCCGCCTTGGCCTCCCAGAGTGCTGGGATTACAGTCGTACAGGCATAAGCACCACGTCCAGCCTTAAATGGCTTTTAAAAAATAATTTATCCTATATCATAATGAGTACTTTTTGAAGTTTTGTACTTTATAATAAAGATTTTAACTCCAAATATTAGAATCATTTATGCAGAAGTTTTCATTTTTAAGGTTTTAATTCACTTTTGTAAAGATAGATCTAAACAAAATATTTAGAGAAAATGAGAACTTTGGCAGGAGAAAAAGTAAAAGAAAGAAATGCAAAATCGGCCTGGCGTGGTGGCTCATGCCTGTAACCCCAGCACCTTGGGAGGCTGAGGCGGGTATATCACCTGAGGTCAGAGTTCTCGAGCAGCCTGGCCAACATGGTGGAACCCCATCTTAACTAAAAAAATACAAAAATTATCCAGGCTTGGTGGCAGGCGCCTGTAATCCCAGCTACTTGGGGGGCCGAGGCAGGAGAATCGCTTGAACCGGAAGGCAGAGGTTGCAGTGAGCCGAGATAGCACCATTGCATTGGGACAAAAGCGAGGCTTTGTCTCAAAAAAAAAAAAAAAAAAAAGAAAAGAAAAAAGAAATGCAAAATCAAAGTTGTTAAATATTCAAGACTATTAACATGTAGTCTTGTTAGCACTAGTTTTTAACTGCTTTGACGTGTAATTGACATAGAATAAATGGCACATATTTAAAGTGTACAATTTAGTAAGTTTTGATGTTTGTGTACACCTATGACACCATCACCACAATCAAGATAGTGAACAGAGCCATGCTTAAAGATTTCCTTTTGCCTCTCTTTCCATGTTTGTATTCCTATGTTCTTGAGCTTTCTTCTGGGCTGCAGTTAAGTTACTTGCAAATAGTTTGAACCTTTGAGTGTTTGCTAGACCTGATCCAGAACAGTGTTTAGACCAGGGCTCATTATACCCCATTACTGAAGCAAGATCCTTCTGGATACTCTATTCAGTGCCCATGAATCATGACATTTTCCAGGCTGACTGGTAGAAGAGACTGTTTCCAGCCCTGTATCAGTGGTGTGCACTGTTCCCCTTAACCCTTTCTGGTGTTTCTTTCCCTGGCCTTGGGCAGTTTCCTCACCCGCATGCACTGATCAGTACAAAACTAAGTACTCAAGGGGAACACTGCAGAGCCCCAGAGTCCTTATTCTATATTTTTCTTTCTTTGGCACTCTGTCCTATGAAGTCCAGCCTCTTTGATCATTGTGGACTTTCAGCTCTTTCTCCTGAACTCCTGAACTTGGCTCAACCTGGTTTTCCCCTTCCTGCACAGCACCCTTGAAACTGTCAAAGCAGTGAGCCAGGGTAATAAAAATGGGACTCACCTGGTTTGCTTCCCCATCTGTCAGGGGTCACTGTCCTTCCTTGCCTAATGTCCCATATCTTAAGGCAGGAGGAGTAAATCTGGTCCTGTTATGTCTTTTTGGCCAGGATTAAATTATCTGCTTAATTTAATACAATTATGATAAAGATTGGTTCTTATGTCAGGATAGTATGATTTTCTTTAGAAGAACTGACCTGTAAAAGGCTGTTATTTAGTAAAGTTTGTGACTTAATAATATACCTTTGCTCATATGGTAATGATAGTTTAGTAGGGGTTTTTTTTTTAAGCTACCATATATATTTTAATTAGGAAGACTGGCTTTGCATAGCTGAATGGTTACCACTTAAACGTTTGTTTAAAATTTTAGAATAGTAGGAGATAAAACGCTATATCTTAGGTTTTACATGATTGAGAAATGTATTGCTCATACACTAGGGATTTGGGGACATGCTTCTCTAATTAATAAAGCATAGTATTTGTTTATTTTTATTTTTATTTTTATTTTATTTTATCTTTGTTTTCGAGACGGAGTCTCACTCTGTCGCCCAGGTTGGAGTGCAGTGGCACAATCTCGGCTCACTGCAACCTCCGCTTCCCAGGTTCAAGCGATTCTCCTGCCTCAGCCTCCCGAGGGGCTGGGATTACAGGCACCCACCACCATTCCCGGTTAAGTTTTGTATTTTTAGTAGAGATGGAGTTTTGCCATGTTGGCCACGCTAGTCTCGAACCTCTGACCTCAATTGATCCTCCTGCCTCAGTGTCCCAAAGTGCTGGGATTACAGACGTGAGTTACCATGTCTGGCCAAGCCTAGTAAAGTCTTCTATCTTCCTGAAGTTTTTGTCAGATGGAATTGGTTATTACAAAATTAATACTAAATTTCTTTTTTGCATAATTCTTACAAAGTTATGCTAGCCACCACAAATGGACTTAATTCAAAATAATAATGAATTATTTACTTTGTAAGAAATCTGCTTCTTTCTTTTAAGAAGTCTTTTTTTTGAGACAGAGTATTGCTCTGTCGCCCAGACAGGAGTACAGCCGTGCGATCTCTGCTCACTGCAGCCTCTACCTCCCGGGTTCCATGATTCTTTTGCCTCAGCCACCCGAGTAGCTGGGATTATCGATGTGCACCACAACACCTGGCTAATTTTTGTATTTTTAATAGAGACCACGTTTCATCATGTTGGCCAGGGTGGTCTCGAACTCCTGACCTCAGGTGATCCACCTGCCTCAGCCTTGCAAAGTGCTGGGATTACAGGCATGACCCACTGTGCCCAGCCTCTTTTAGGAAATCTTATAGAAGAATCTAGGATGAGAATCAGAAATTTCATATACTGTAGTTCTCCCTCTTGACACATTTCAGTTGGATACACATCTGTTTTCCATCATTTTCAAAATAATTCTCTTTTAAAAGTTATTTTTAAAGATTAATGAGCTTTGAAACAGTCTAAAATACTGCTTTACAAGCTGTATTCTGCAGAAAGCTGCTGACCTGAAAACATTAGTATGTGTTCAACAGTAGAGGAGTGATTCTGTGGTCAAATAACTGAAACAGTGAGTCAAAGGTGTTTTCAGTCCACCTTCATGAAACTCATTGTGCCTAAGTGTCCAGGACAGTGTTCATGCCTCTTATTACTATAGATGTGTTACTTGCTATCATATTTATACTTTGATTTTTTTGTTTGATTTGTGGCATTTGTATGCAATGTTTTCATTTTAAAAAAGTGTTTGTTTATTTTTTATTTTTGTAGAGACAGGGTCTCACTATGTTGCCCAGACTGGTCTCTCACCCCTGGGCTCAAGTGATCTTCCCACCTCAGCCTCCCAAAGTGCTGAGATGACAGGCATGCACCACTGCTCCCAGGTGAATCCAATTGTTTTCAACAAGTTTTCACTGCATCTCATCTCTGCTGTTACAAATCCTGTAAGGATTGGGACAAGATACAAATATCAAATAAAGCAAGTCTATTGCATTCCTTTAAATATTGCTTAGCTAGAATTTTGTGGCAAGATTTAACACATAAACATTAAGCCTGGAACCAAATGTTAAAAAAGAAAGATAACATTTATTTAATATTAAATACTGTGTTAGTTGCTTTATATTGATGCTTGAAGGTAGATGGTATTACTGAGGTTTGCAGAGGTTAAAAAAGCTAGTAAGTGATAAGAGTTGGGATTCAGTTTCTTGTCCTTTTGATTTCAAAAGAGACGTCTTGCCCTGCATATTGTCTGTGGAAGAAGTAGTGTCATGAAAAATGAAAGATTAAATTAATGTTTCAAATTTTGGTGAAATCAGATATGGCCAAAAGAAAGTTTCTTGATTACATGTTAATTTATCCCTCATCTATTGGGAGGACTAGGGACAATGCTCCCATTTTAAGTCTAAAATTCTTAATGGCTTTAGGGTTTGAGTTACTTTCAGAGCTTTACTTTAACTTCTGAGTTCTTGAGACTTTTAAAACTTTGCATTTATTGTGGTACATTTTTGTTTTACTTAGTAAACTTATTTTAAAAGTTAAAATACATTATTTAAAATATTAAATAAATAAATAATTAAAATAAATAAATTAAAAAATTAAAAATATTTGCCTGTGCCTACTCTGTGACAGGCATTGCGCTAAGGCCTTTGGCATGACCTGATTAAGGATATAGATTCTTTTTTTATTTTTTATTTTATTTTTTTACTCTCAGGATATGCTTAAGGATATATATTCTTAAGACATCATTTTTAATTACCCAAATATTACCACAATTATTATAAACATTGCTCTGACCCTTGTTTATTAGTCTCTTGATTTCTCTAAACTTTCACTTTCATTTCTTCAGAGCCAAATCACTCACTCACCACCCCATAATGAGTAGCTCTTGATACTCTAAAGAGGCCGTATCCATTTTACTTCTGTCTGCATCTTGTGGAATATTATATAAAACAGTAAGAAATTTTATTCATAATTAATAAGTTTAGCTTGTCCTCAGTTATAGTGTGTTTCATTGTTTATCCTTCTGTATTTGAAGCAAACATAGAGGGGATGTAAATTTAATAATTTATACAGTGTGCTCCCGTCCCTGACTGTTTACCTCAGCCTCAAACTTGTAGTCTTGGATTACATACAGTACTGCTTTCTCCAAGGCCTTTGCTCGTGTGTTCTTCCCACTATGCAGTTTCCGTAAATAACTTCCTATTTTGTTTTTTAATGTCTACTTACTCTTTGTTTCAGTACGGGTATCACGTGTGGGACTGTCTTTGCTTTCTGTCTTTCCATTTTGTCCACTCTGCCACAGTGTGTGTCAGGATCTCTTCCTTATTTTCATGACACTCTAGATATCTCTGTCATTGCTCTTACTGCATTAAATTTTTTATTTGATATGTTTTTGTCATGAGAATGAGCTTCTGCAAGGAATTATCATTTCTTTTTTATCTTTATATTTTCATTGTGTAGCACAATATTAGCGAACAGTAGAAGTCTGGTACATATTTGATGAATGCACAATAAACGGCATTGATTTTTATGTTTATGATTTTAAAAACTTTAGAATACAACTTTTAATTGTTTTACTTATTATACAATATTTCAGGACTGTATTATTCTTGTGAAAGACTCATGGGTAGATATTCTCTTAAAATTGTGAAAAAGTTGTCAGAAGCCATATTTATATAATGATATTCAAAGGCCATGCCATGGTGAGATTTTTTTCCCCCTAATCTCCACCATTCCTCCACCTCTTAGGATACAGATCTTATGAATGAGACAGAGTAAAGGACTTTAAGTTGGATAAAGATTAGGATTCCCTGCTGGCTAGTAATTATCAGAATCTGGATGGTTATTTATTTGGATGAAACGGTGCATACCTTGTGTGCATCAAAAGTAAAGCATATGTGATTGTTAGAGGAATGTTTGAATTCCCCAGTGGGATGTCATAGGGTATGTTTATAAACTCGCACTAAGCAGTAGTTCTACAATGGAATTTCTCTGGCATTGAGATAATAATTTGCACAGTCAAATTACCTTCTTTACAAAACCCCAAGGAATCATGAGGGCCTAATCCTTTATTAATGTCAACCCACAGGCTGCAAGAAAGCGTAAGATTGCCATTCGAAAAGCCCAGGGGAAAAATGTGGAGGCCATTCGGGAACTGAATGAGTATCTGGAACAGTGAGTGTTTTACAAGAGGATCGTGTTTTGTTATTCTGATAAATCTTTTTTAATTAAAATGGAATTTGCATTTGATTTTCCTGTTTGTCTTCATGCTGTTCATTTGCAGAATATCTACACACTTACTTTTTTTTTCTTTTCCTCTCACCAGATTTGTTGGAGACCAAGAAGCCTGGCATGAACTTGCAGAACTTTACATCAATGAACATGAGTAAGTTATTAAACACACTTAACATTTTGTTGAGTGCAGTTTTCATCACTATAAGTTCAGAAAGCACTGTGGTTTCCAGAGGATTGGTGAGAAGGTGTGAATCATGTAGTTTGAAATGAAAAACAAAACAAATCAACAATTAAATGAAAACCAATAATTTGCTGGTCATAATATGTGAATAGCTTTAACTAGGTCATTTGTGTTTTGCCATATTGTTTATGTTTAGGAAATAAGTTTTTCTTTCAAATATAGATGGCATTCTTTGGAAGTAAAAAGGCCTGCATTTGCTAAGCTAAGTTTATTTTTGGTGCATCAAAATTGTGAATTTTTAGAGTTCAGATTGTTCTGATAATACAAAGAGTATTATACTCCCTGCTGTTTGAAAATTCTGTCAATTGTATGCATGTATTAGCCGTAGTACTAAGAGAATCAACTCTTCCAAAGTAGAAGCATTCTGTTGCCTGGGTAAAAAACTGAGAATAATCAAGAATGTTGAATGCTGTAGGATCTTGCTTATTGGATGTTTAATGTTTTTGTCAGCTTTTTTATTGCTGTAGTGACAGGAGGAAATCCCAGCGTGAGAGGATTAGTCCAGAGTCTTAGTGCAAGTTTGCTAATATTACAGCATTAATGCTAACCTCCATCTAGAGGCGTGTTTTTTATTTTTTTCTTAGTGCTTCTGAATCTGAAGTATATGACATTGCTTCTTTTCTTTCTTTTTTGACAGAATAGAATCAGATTGTTATGCACGTTTTCTTGTGCATGAATATTTAACCTTGTTCTCATACTACAAACAACTGATGAGAAATAGAATGAAGACATTTGTCTGTTGTCTGTGGTCTATATATATAATGTGATAGAGAGGATTGAAGTAGTCTATTTGCATAAGTCTAAGAAAAGTGGGAACTAAAATAAAAGTAATAGCCATGATTTAATGAATGTGTACTGTATTCTGGGAACTATTTTTGAAGTTCTCTGCTATAGTCTGAAACAGATACTCTGATTTTGATTAGGAATTATTTCCTGAATCACATTCAGTATAGATGATATGCTTGTTTGTACACATATGTAAACATACTTATGATTTCTTATGCATGTGAGACAGTGTATAAATACTTATATTTAAATACATGAAATTGAATTTTTAGAATATAGTAAAAATAATTAGCATTAATTTTATTTTGTTTCTAAAACAGTTGATAGTCATTTAACATTTTTTTGTACTTTTTAAAACTTTTCTGACTGAAAGCATTTTTAAACATTTCAAATTAACAAGGATCTTTTTTTCAAGTTAAAGGAATACCTAATGCAGAAAATTTGAGAAACACAATAAAGCATAAAGACCAAGACAAAAATTACATGTAATTCCAGCATCCTAAGTTAACTATAGTTTGATTTTTGTCCTTCCTTGCCTTTTAAAACAAAAGCCCAAAATAAAACTATCTTTCGTAGTTTATGCTTTCCCTTATATTTTGTCAAAAATTTCTTGTCACTATAACAATCTACAGTGTGTTTTGAATGGTTTTATATTATTTCATCTTACCAGTTTACCCTAGTATTTTTAACCAGTTTCCTAAGGAGATATAAAGGTTGTTTTATATTTTTATGTGTAATGCTGTAGTGATCATGTTTATTTTGTTTCCTTGAGTTAAATTCTTTGAACTAAAATTGCTTGATTAAATAAGAGGTACATTTTCTGTGGTTTTGATATATAGTTCCTGATTGTTCCCTAGAATGTTAACATCAGTTTACTAGCACACCAGCATTTACTAGAGTCCCTTAACAATATTGGATACTGTGATTCTTTTTTAATCTTTACAAGTTTGATAGGTGAAATTGGTTCTACCTTTTTAGTTCATTTTTAAGAGCTCTTTTTGTAAAGGAGAGTAACCATATGTCAAAAGTATATCCTTGTTATATGCTTTTTAAATACTGACTTCTTAAAATTATAGAAACTACATTTTTAGAAAATCAGATTCATCAGTTTTTAACATTATCATGTCTGCTATCCTTTAATAGCTTAAAATATATATCACCTTTTTTCCCCTACTTCGTTTGCAATTTTATTTTTTTGCATGTATTTCTAATATTTATTTCATCATCAAATTTAGGTTATACCTTATTTTTAACCTACCATTAAATTTATTTATTTGTTTCACCATGTGGCACCACGTTCAGTTTTGCTTTGTTTTGAATCTAAAGAGTTTATTGAAATAGAGGTGAATGTACACTTAAGAGAAATGAACTGAGAAATCTCAAAAAATCAAGAAATACGAAGATGTAGGAGCACCTGAAAAAATTTTTTTAGAGGAAATGATAATTATGGTCAGCCTACTCTTTTATCTAGTATCACGAAAGTCTTTTTGGTCTTGAAGGTAGTTACAAAATGACCATTTATTTTTTCTAATTGAATACGTAGAAGGAATATTTATGTTTAGGTGAGTGGAAATACATATCTACAGATTTTTTGAAACTGAAAATTACAGTCAGTTCACATGATTCATTTGACATGTTTGAGTAAGTCATTATAGGAGGAGTTTTTGGTGGAATGTTAAATAATCGTAGGATATCAGTTTTAGCACCAGTCTCCTGGACACAGTGGCAAAAATGTAGCAGTTTTGAAAATGTTAGATATATGCAACATTTGATATTCTTTTCTGCGTATGAACAGTTATAGGCTTTCTTAAGTATAATAGGTCACAGGCAGCTTTGGTAGCCTAGATCTTGAACTATTTTTTTTCTTTAAGAGACAGAGCCTTACAACATTTCCCAGACTAGACTTGAGCTCCTGGGCTCAAGTGCTCTTCCCATCTCAGCCTCTTGTGTAACTGGCACTACAGGTGTGTCACTATGCCCAGCTCTGGAATTTTTAGCTCCAAATAAATATCTGTAGTATAATTTTCATATAGCCCTATTTAATGTTTTTATAGAGAGAAAAAGAGATATAGAATTATGCCATATAACCGTTTTATATTTTTAAGTTACTTTTATAAGTGCGTTTCTGATTTACAAATTATAGTTTGTTTTTAGTTATTCCAGGGGTATATGTTACACCCATTGACCATATTGAGACTCTTGTTCTAAAGTTTTAAAACTACAGTTAATTTTTTTTGTGTCAGCACTACCAATATGTATTATAGGTTAAGTATCCATAACCTGAAAATCTGAAATCAACAATACTCCAAAATCTGAAACTTTCTGAGTGCCAACATGATGCTCAAAGGAAATGCTCATTGGAGCATTTTGGATTTGGAATTTTTGAGTTAGGGATGTTCAACCAGTAAGATAATGCAGATATTTTAAAATCGGAAAAATTCTGAAATCTGAAACATTTCTGGTCCCAAGCATTTTGGTTAAGGGATACTCAACCTTTGTGAGCAAAAATACATTCACATTATGAAAGACAAAATTTTTTTACTCGATTTGTAATTGACACTAGATACTATACAGCAAGGAACAGTTTAGTATAATACATTAATTATGATTGTGATTATAGTTCCTTTTCATAGGTCCAGCCTTTTAAAATTCCATATCAAAGGGAATTACCACAATTCTATAAGGAAAAATCATGATGTTGGTAAAGTAACACACAGTACCAAATACTGTAACCTTTAGTTATATATACTTTTGTAAGGAAGAGAGGAAACTTTATTTAATTCTAGTACTGACTTTAACATTGTAATAACAATTGTTATTCTGTTTTAAGTAGATTCAAATTATTTTCACTTCTCTATTGTCTTGTTGAGTCACTGTATATAATGAATTAACTTCTCTATGCACCTAGAATAGTACTGGCTATGTATTATCCCTGACAAGATTGAGGAAATAGTCACTTTTTGTGTGGCCTAACAATGGCCTAGAAAAGCTGGACTAGACCATCTCTTGAGCTCCTTCTAGCTCTAATTTTATTTAATTCTATATTTTATCCACAAAATTAGTTTGATACCATACTTTGTAAAATTGGGGGAAGGAATCCTTTTCTCGTATGTGATACTAATTGATTTTTGATAAAATATCTTGGTATTCATTTTACCCTAAGAACTACTACTACCTGCCCATTTTATCTTGCTTTATGCACCAGTGTCACAGTTGTGCTTAGCCCATTTAAATCTCTAAGAACTTTTATTCTTAGTCTCAATATGAATTTTTGGTATCATACTTTATAATTAAAGGAACACGTTTAGAAGAGAACTGTCTTTTGATAAAGTGTTTTAAGGTAGAGACAAATTTTCCCTTTTCTTTTAGAGTGATAAATAGATATTAAGTAGGTAATCATAATACATTTGTTTTAGACATTTATTTAGTCATTTGTTCAGTCTTACTAAATACCTATCATGTGTCAAGAACCAATGCTAGGTTTTGAATTTAAAAATGGAAAGGGCTAAACAGCTGCATGATCTTAGATGAGAGTATATATATATGGTCCTTCATAAATCTAAAATGCTGTAATTATTAGGTAATCTGCAGGGTGTATTTTTTTCCTCAGTCCATTTGGGTGTGACTGCTGTACACATTTTCATGTTACCATTGACATCTTCAGTTTTTCAATGTTATGTGTAATGCATATAAACAGCATATGTAGTGGTTAAAGAGTACAAGCTGTCTGGAGTGGCACAGCCTGGGATTCAGTTTATAGCTCTGTGCCTCAGTAATCTCAGCTCTAGCATGGTGATAATAATTTCCTTCTTCCTAGGATTTTGGTAGGATTAAATGAGTTAATATATGTAACACATGTAGAAAATGCATGACACCTAATAAGCAATTACTAAAAGTTAGCTTATACTTGTGTGAAACAGGAAAATAATTTTTAAAAGTATATCAGGCATTAGTGTAAAGGTAGATACTTTTGTATGTTGGTAACAAATGCCAAAAATAACTTTAGGTAACCTCTTTTTGTTGGGTAGTGTCATCACTTCCTCACTGGGAAAAAATCTTGTAACACCTGTGTTCATTAGAATTTCCTGTAGATAGTGAGGATAGGCACATGGCATTAAACATTTAAAATATATTTAGTGAATTATAGTCACATGCTTTAAAATGTTTTTCCAGAGCTCTTTCTGGCAGTTCTCTTTCCTTAGGTTTTCAGCAAGATTTTTGTTTATTCTACCACAAGATTAAATGGTAGTACAGTGTATATCAAAACCAACTTGATCTATTTTTCATGGGCTTAGAAATTTATAACTTCATTATAATTTGATATTTGACAGTAAACTTAAGTAATGAGAGAAATCTTTGTAATAGAATATGTTGGTAAATACATGCCTGTGAAGAATTTTTAGTGAGTAGAGAATAATAAAGTATTTATTTTCTCCTTACACATTAGCTGTTTGAATATTTTTTAAAATGATCAGTCAGCTTCCATAAGTTGTTCTGTATACAACTTGATCCAAGGTCTTGAAGCCTTTCTTATTAGTAATGATGAGATGTAGTAGGAGTGAACCAATTTTTAAAATGCAGTATCTATTGATTGTTTAGAGGCTGCTTTAAGATGCCTGTGTTTATTAATTTCATGATAAAATTTAATGTCATTGATATGAATTTCAGATGACAAATACTTTATTAATAAAGCTATGTAAATTATTTGTGAATAAATTGTTTAATATCACTAAAGTTGTTTTTAAATTATTTCAAGATTTAACTAAAATAAGAATTTGTGACTTTTAAAATTAATTTCTCCTCTTGATGTGTTTTTAGCTATGCAAAAGCAGCCTTTTGTTTAGAGGAACTAATGATGACTAATCCACACAACCACTTATACTGTCAGCAGTATGCTGAAGTAAGTGTTTTCAGAACAATGGCATGTAATTTTATTTTGGTTACTATTCGGTATTATTATGGAACTAAGAATATTTCCTTCATGTTAAGCAAGTATATATTTAAAACATCTGATGAACATTACATTGTGGGAATAAAAGTTAAAAATTTTTAACATTGCAGTGGTAATACTGACTTCAATTAAGACATACTTAAAACAGTGAAATTCCTTGCATTTTTATATTTGTGTACTATTTTCTTTCCTAATTATAAGTTATATCACATTTGCCACCACTTAATGGCTTCTGAGACATTTATAGTGATTATGATTGTTAAATCCATATTCTGGGAAATTTGTATTAAAGCCAGTTGGGACATAGGAAGTATGTATTTAATTTGCATACTGTTAAGAATAGCAGTACAATTGAATGCTATAAGGCTAGAAGAGATTCATTATTAAAGAATGTCCGTACAGATTATGAAAGGACAATTCAATATTTAAGTCCACATTTATAATGCCAGTAATAGAAAATACAATGTGAAGTGAAGCATTTGTGAGGCAGCTGAAATAGAAATTATTCTGGCTTTTTATTGTGGCAGCATTTTTGTTTTAAAAACTACTCAGTCATCTCAATGTTCGTAGAACAGAATAGCTTTTTGGGGGAAGGTTATGTTTGAAATTTTAGATTAGCTTTAAAAACCTTTAGGTGAATTCTTTTAACATCTTGTATTTGTTTTTAGAGAGAATATCTGTTTCGATTACTTAATGCCTGTGGTATGATGAAACCATGCTATATTTCAAAGTAGTAAAATAAACAGTTTTCAGCACTTTGCAATTTTTAACAGGTTAAATATACCCAAGGTGGACTTGAAAACCTTGAACTTGCAAGAAAGTATTTTGCACAGGCATTGAAACTGAACAACAGAAATATGAGAGCTTTGTTTGGGCTTTATATGGTGAGTGGAGGTGCATGTTTAATGTTATTTTTAAAAATCTGTCACTTAAAATCCATTCAACTATCCCCTCCCATCACTCCTCTCCTGTTTTTTGTATTTTATTAATAAGCATATGATTTTTTTCTGTAATTAATTCTGAGCAATAGCTTGTAAGCTAGTTTTATTTTTGAATGTTAATACAGCCTAGCTGTTTGACTTTTTTTTTTTGTAAACTATCTTTTATCGTATCAGAATTGAAATCTGCCCTTATAAAATTAAATAGTAACAGGAAAAAAAACATATGATTTCTTGTTTTGATATTCTTGGGTTTATGCCCAACATTATTGTATTTCTTTCCTAAATTATAGTTGTATGACGTATTTTTAAACTATGCCAATAAAAGACATTAGAAATAAAATCCCTAATATATCAAATTAAAACATTTTTTATGGTGTAGAAAAACAGTTTGGAAATTGTGGCAAGTATGTAATGATCTCTTGTTTAGGTATGCCAAATGCAGAGTTTAGAAAAGTCAATTAATAAGAGTATGGGAAATGGAGGAATAATTTGCTGACCTTTAAGACATGTATATAAAGTGAGCACCTCTCTACAGTAAGAAAGGCTGGGAAAAATAAACTTTAATGTGTCAGTTAGTTCTTTGAATTTTTTATTTATCCTGTTCTTTTGACAGACTTCTTGATAAATGTCTTCTAGTTGCAGCTCAATGAAAAAGAACTAATTGAAGAAATGGAGATAGGAAGAAATAAAAATGAAATAATTTTTAAAAAGGAATGGCAAAATATGATTGGAAAATGGTTCAAATGTATTTCAAGAAAATTTTCCTGGATTCTAGCAAAGCTAATTGCAATGGCTTGAAAATATACTATAGTAGAAGTATCTCTTTATCAAATAAATACTAATTTTAAAAACTATATAATATACAACATATTATCAATAATAGTTTATACATAGCACTTTATGTGCTGGGCATTGTTCTGACCTGTAGTTTTTATTTTAAATCAATACATCCTCACATCAAGTATTTGAGTAGGGGCTCTCAATACTATTCTCAGGTGGTGAAACTGAGACACGGATTTAATTAATTTGCCCAAAGATGGGCACAGAGCTCCTAAATGATTGAGTTGGGTTTCCAGCCCAGGAAGTTAACTCCATAGTTTTTCTCGTAACCACTGCATCTAATAAATTCATAAGAAGAAGGTAACATTAAAGTCATAGAGGTATAAAAGTCAGATTTGGGGATATAGATTCTTCACTGGCAGAGACGGAGACATAGGTGAGAGAGGGTATAGCACAGGCTGGCATAAAACAAAGGCTTAACCTTTTTTTTGAATCACATGGTCAGATTATTTTAAGAGTAAAATATATTTAAGAATAGGATTAAAATTATATCTTACTCTTCACAGTAATATATACATTTAATAATTAGCATATGATTTTGGGGTTTTATGGATTCTTTCACAGATCCCAGATTAAGAACTGCTCATTTAAATACATTTTTAAAAAGGAGAGGGTGGATCAAATTGCAGGGACTAATTGGTTCTCTGAAACACAGTTTGAAAACTCATGGTATAGTGAAAAGAGAAATGGATTAGAGATAAAGATCTTCTTTATTTCAAAGACCCATTATTTTGCTTTGGTCAAGTTAAATCTCTCCTATTGGACTTAAATTTCTTTTATCTATTAATGTAGGATGTCAGGCTAAATTATTTTTGAGTTTCCTTTTTCTGTAAATATTCAGTGATTATGTGATTCTGACATAGGCAAGCTTATGTAATTCAATAACAAGAAATAACACCAGTAATATCCTACAGTGGTAAAGTGCTTTTGGTTTATAAAGTGTTCTTCTATAGCTTCTTTATTTAAACAATACGGAGTTTTACCTTTAAGAGCTGTTACAGATACATAATTAAATAATTTTAGGTATTATTTAAAATATATTTTCCCTTCCCACTATTTTGGATTTATACTGTATTTTAAAATGTATTTTCATTTTTAAGCACTAATATTCAATTTTATGTTTATATTAAAAATTATTTTGGTACAGTTTTTAAAAATTCTTTATTATCATCCCATTGCAACCATGTCCCTTATGTTTTTGATTATCTTGACTAGCAAAAAAGGAATTTTGCTTTTGATGTTATTGTTTGTTTGTTTTTAGTCGGCAAGTCATATTGCTTCTAATCCAAAAGCAAGTGCAAAAACGAAAAAGGACAACATGAAATATGCTAGTTGGGCAGCTAGTCAAATAAACAGAGCTTATCAGGTTAGTATTTATTGATCATTTTGCTATGTAGGTCAGTTAATGTATTTCTTAGTTTTGTTTCTACGAACTACAAAGTCAGATGTCTAGCATTGGACTTATATGCCTTTAGGGCTTTATGAAATGTGTTTTGTGTAGAATTAATTTGTGGTTTTTTTTTTTGTTTTTTTTTTCTTTTTTCTGAGACAGAGTCTCACGCTGTTCCCCGGGCTGGAGTGGAGTGGTGCAATCTCGGTTCACTGCAACCTCCACCTCCCAGGTTCAAGTGATTCTCCTGCCTCAGCCTCCCAAATAGCTGGGATTACAGGCGCCTGCCACCATGATCAGCTAATTATTTTTATTTTTATTTTTAGTAGAGACGGGGTTTCACTATGTTGGCCAGGCTGATCTTGAACACCTGACCTCGTGATCCACCCGCCTCAGTCTCCCTAAGTGCTGGGATTAATGTGCGGTTTTAAGACTACCTTTTTATCCCCTCAAGAGGAATCTATTAGTATTATTATTTCATAATTTACCTTACAATCTAGAAATCTCAGTGGTTCTGCGTTTGGCAAACACAGACTAATTCTGAAAACTCAGGATAAATAAATCATGTCGCATTTCAGAAGCAGATTGGGTATGTGAGTATATTTTTAATCATAGGTATCTCAAGAAATAGAAAAGAAGGAAGAAAAGCCTTAAAGTAAACTAATCAAACTGCGTAACAAAGTTTGTGCAGTCTGCTTATACTTCAAATCTTTTACTGAAACTTCTCCATTTGTATCTTCGTTTTCTAAAGCTCATCCTTAGCAGATTTTTGGGAAATTATTTTTCATGAGAAATTTACTCATGGGAAAACACATCTTCTTATGTCTTTAGCCTTATTTGTCTATAGCCTTTATATTTTAAGGGCAGTTTGGCTTTTTATATACCCGTTGATCCTTTACCTAAGTGTCTTAAGCATATTGTTCAGTTGGTTTTTTTTTTTGTTTTTTTTGTTTTTTTTTAAATATAGATGAGATCTTGCTATATTGCCCAGACTGGCAGAGAACTCCTGGTTTCATGTGATCCTTTTACCTCAGCCTCCTAAGTAGCTGGGACTACAGGTGCAGGCATCACCATGCCCCACTGTTTCATTCTGTTTCAGAATAAAATGTTGCCGTCAAGAAGTATGATGCCATCTTGACTTGCTTTTTATCATAAGTGACTCTTTGGTTACCCAAAGGAATTTTTTCTTTATCTTTAAAATCCAGTAGTCTTACTACGATTTGTTTTATTGATTCTTCTTGGGTCAGTTTTCCCAAATACACAGTACACCCATTTAGTACATCATTTTTCTGTGTCCTTGATTATTCATTTTCCTTCAAATTATTTTGTCATTTTCTGTATTTTATGTTTTCTCCATAATTTTTTATGAAGTTGATTCATATTTTTCTTGTCCTCCATGTTTAAATGAGGTAGTTTTCCTGGACTATTAGGAGGAGATGTTTATGGAATGGCAGGAAGTTGGAGATAGGTTAGGGTAGCTTTCCCAGCTTGGCTATTCTATTTCTACCTCTTTTTTGCTAAAGAGAACTCAAATACGACCTCTTTGTGTAGCCAGTCTTTCTTAGAACTGAGTGTGAATGTAGAGTCTGTCTTAGAACTGAGTTGTAACCCAGGAAGATTTTCTGGCTTCAGCCCACTGTTCTATTTCTAGAGCCTTCAAGATCTTGAATTCTGAAGTGTTGCTGTCAGCTTTAAATGTTACGTATTGTTGTTACAGTTTGTGTTTCTTCATTTTTGCTTTGTTTTCTTCTGGGATTGCTGCCTCTGGGCATCATTCCTTTTCTCACCCCTCCTTATCTGAACCATCTCTCCTTCTTGCCCTGGTGTTTCTGCCCTGGTTTGGTTTCAGTTTTTAATTGTTTTTCTTCAGGGTGTGAAGTTTTGTCCTTCTGGAAGAGGATGTTTGCTAGATATTTTAGAGATTTTAAGATAGTAGATGGTTAGACTTGTCTAATCTCATATTTGTGAATAGTTTTTTACACTTATATTTGTTTCGGAGCTTATGAAGACTTCTAGGCCCTTGGCAGATGCATCATCTCAGGTTTTCTTGTTTCGTGGGTTAAGAATTCATAATTTGTTTGGTTTTTGGTTTCTTGTAGAGTAGTAGGTTGTCCTCTATTTCTATTTCTCCTACCACACAGTTGTTAATCTTTTGTAGGTCATGCTGCTCTTGATGACATAGTCACATTCTAGGGTTTAGAAAATTGACTGTTACCTAGTTTTTTTGAAAATGTCATCTGTGGGCTTGAGTTCTATTATGTTGGTTTTGGTGCTGGCTTTTTGTTGTTCGTTTTTGCCCTTCTGGTTGGAGAAAATTGAGGAGATTTAAAAAATGTAATGCCTCCATAATCACATCATCGAAAGTCACCTTTGTGTATTTTTATTGTCTGTTACAGAGCATGTTAGTTTTGTTGGCATATTGTAAGTCAGAGTATTTGTAAACATTAGCGAGACTGCTTCTTCAAATGTGGTTTGGGATAGCTCAGATCTGTAATGGAGTTCCACACAGAGTAGGCTTGGGAGTATGTGGAAGTGTGTGATTTAAAGGTAAGATTTGTATAATATAAAAGTAATGCTATGCATACTACATAATCGTTTTTAAGACATTTATGAGAAACAGCTCTTCAGAGTGCTTTTTTGACATAACTATTTTAAAATCAGTTTTTGCTAAATTACAGTATAGAAATAAGAATTATAACAGAAAAAAAAGGATGCAAGTAATAAATGTGCCTTTCAGTGACTAATATAAGGTAAATGTATCCAGGCTAATAAATATAAACATTGTAGCATCCCAAAGCCTTCTTGATAAGTCCTCTTAATTTCTCCTCTTGTATTCCTTAAGAGTACTCATTTATAACCCTGTAGTTTATGGAATCAGCCAGTATGTATTCTTTTTTGTCTTGCATATTTCTATCATTATTCAGTTTATGGGATTTATCCTTGTTTATGTCTGTAGTTCATTCATTTTCCTCTACTGTAGTTCATTGTATGAATGTTACAGTTCGTCTAGTCAGTTATTGCTATGCATTTGGAATATTTTCTGTTTGGGCTATTTTGAATATACTGAATATTGCTATACAGATCTTTTGGTGGACATGTATATGCAGTTCTTACTGTATGTGCAGTTCTGTATATCTGAGTGAAAATACTGGGTCATAGAATATATGTATATTTAACTTTAGTAGTTAAAGGCAGTTTTCCAAATTAGTTTGCTCCCACCAGCGGTAAGAGTTCTAATAGTCCCACATCTTCACCAACACTTGGTTCTGTCAGTCTTTGTAATTATAGCCATTCTGGTACATGTGTAGAGTGGTACTTTATGGTTTTATTTTGCATGTCCCTGATGATCAGTTCCATTTGGATATCCTCTTTCATGAAATATTTTTCTCATTAGTATTTGCATGACTTATTTCTTTAGTTTTTTGCTTTGAGTGCTTTTCTAGTTTTATGTATAAGCAAATATATATAACTTTTTACTTTTTTGCTCATATGATCTTGAGGAATAGAAGTTCTGAAATGAAATGTGTTCAAATGCCTCAGTCATTTGTGTTTTTTGTGTTCTGTTTAAGAAATCTTTTGCTATTCATGGTCATAAAGAATTCTGTGTGTCTTCAGAATTTCTATTTTACTTTTCATATTTAATCCACAACCCATTTGGAATTGATTTATTTTAATTTTTAATTTTTATTTTTTTGAGACAGAATCTGGTTCTGTCGCCCAGGCTGGAGTGCAGTGGCATGATCATGGCTCACTTTGCCCTCAACCACCCAGGTTGAGTTATCCTCCTGCCTCAGCCTCCCAACTCACTGGGACTGTAGGCGCGTGTCACTGTACTCAGCTAATTTTTAAATTTTTTGTAGAGATGAGGTCCAGCTGTATTGCACAGGCTGGTCTCAAACTCCTGGCCTCAAGTAATCCTCCTGTCTCAGTCTCCCGGTGGAGTGCCAGGATTATAGGTATGAATCACTGCATCTGGCCTGGAATTGATTTTTATGTATGATGTGAAATAGGGGGTCAGTTGCTCCCCATATGGATATCCAGTGTTTCTGTCCATCTTGTATTCTATCATGAGTCCTGTCCATGGAAGCTAGTTCAGTGTAGTTAAAGAGAAGATTACAGATGCTGGACGCATGTTGTCTGGGTTCAGATTTTGACTCTGATATAATTATTAGCTATGCAAACTTGGGTAAATTACCTAACATCTCTTGACTTATCTTTTCTTCTGCAAGATAGGCGTAATAAAATATTCTGAAAATTAAAGAAGTTAAAACATAAGTTATTATGTTTTTCCTTCTCCCTGTCTCTTCAGTGTGGCAAGACTCCCTTGAGGTGTGTTGAGGTATAATTTACATGTAATCAAATGCATATATTTTAAGTATACAGTCTGAGTTTTAACAAATATGTACACCCCCTTACCACACCCCCACTCAAAATAGCATTTTCATCACCCAAGAAAGCTTCCTTCTGCCATTTTGCAGTCAACCTCATCCCCCACTGGGAGACAGACAAGCACTGATTTGATTTTTATCACCAAACATTAGTTTTGCCTGTACTATAACTTTGTATAAATGAGTTCATAGGCTATATGATCTTCTGTGTCTGACTTCTTTCACTCAGCATGTTTTTGAGATTCATTCATTTACAATCCATTTCATTTTTCCTATTACTTTGTCTACCCGTGTATTTTCCACAAATTATATAAAGATACCAAGCAAGGTATCTCAGTTATTACAATGCATGAATCACTGACCTCTGAATTTGATAAACAAATTTTTATTGTTTGATTGTTTTTGTGGTTTTTTCTAATGAGTTTTCTTACAGATCTTACAGAGAATTTTGAAAGATTTACTTAAGCAAAATCTAACTGTATGAAAACAAAAATACAGAATTTGTGAATCATGTAGAAGAGTATAACTGTCAGAGAATGACATTCTTGATAACTAGGTAAATCTTTGGGATCTCAGTGAGAATTTCTTAATCGTATCTAAGCATGTATAACCAGTATAGAGTATATAATATTTAATATGTGATTTTTCTAGATACTTATAAATTAGGGAATATTAGGTTTCAAGAACTGCTTTTCTTTCTTTGTTTCCACTTAATGATGAAACAGAATATGGCTGCTATTTGTTCTTGAATTAGGTAATTGATTTAGCATGTTCAGTAGAAGCAGACATATTTAATTAATGCACATGAAAAACTTTAATGTGAACTTACTCACAATGATTTTCCAGATAAATGCTTCTTTGGTGCACAGTTAAATCTGTGCTAGTGATTTATATGTTATTTATGATTGCAGCAGTGATTCTGTTACTGTCCTTTTGGGAAATAGAAAATTAAATCATGATTTGAGAGAAAAAATGATTCTGACTTAATCAGTTAAATTGCCATACAATTCTGGAATAGACAGAATAATTGCATGTCACATTAAATTTGAAGTGATAGATTTATATTTCCAACTTTCTTTTATTTGTTCTGACACAAGTAAATTCATTTGGTTTTTTCCAAATTGCACTGGTTGTGAGTCATGTTGACACCATTTTAGGTGACTCTTTAAAATTAGCTAATTTTAAAAGATCACACTGTATTATTTTTATGTTTAAGTATAAACCAAGAAAAATACTGTATTTAAAAATACATGTTATGGTTTTAGCTCTACAGATTTTTTTTTATTTTTACTTTGCTATTTAAAAGCAATTAGAATAAATGTTATGTGGTAATGTTACTATGTGATGTCCTATTCTGTACCCCTAATTTTCTCAGAATTAGACCTTTAAATATCTGATTAGGACCATTCCTATTTATGTTTCATAAATGGTGGTAAAAGGAAAAGCTTTCTATTTCTGGTAAATCCTTGTGTATTGTGTAATTTATTAACTGGGTAGCAAAAGTAATAAGCATGCCCCACAGCCTTTAGTCCTCAGGGGAAATTATAAAAAAACAAAGTTTTAAATGTGATGTTGCTGTTACCTTATTTAACATATGAATTCCTTAAATTCGTGATGCCTTTTGAAAGGCAAGGTGATACTGATTTTTTTGAGAAGCTTTTTTTTTTTCCTCTGGCATTTCCACTAGAAACATCCTTTATTTACTTTTTCAAATCAGGATTCAACTACAAAAACTAATCTAATGGTTTAGAGTGTAGGAAGTGAGGGAATCATAACGTTAAGCTGTAGCCAGAGGGGTCAGAGACAGGTTACCAGTTCCTGAAGCCTGTTGCTTCTATGATGTTACCTGTGCTTGATCACTTAATCTTTCTGAACAGGTCATGAGAAGTTTTCCAAATTAAGGTAATTACAAAAGACAAGGAACACATCGTAAATCAAGTACTAAGTGCTTAAGACAGCATTGTTATTTGAAGAAATGATCAGTCACTTGAAAATGTATTGAGTGGTTTGATGTTAACTTGAAAACACTAGATGTTGCTAATACCAAGTATTTTAATCATATTTAACCGGGGGAAAATGGGTAAAGTATATGTATATAAAACAAACTTTCTCCCATCTCCAACAAGGAACACTTGCTTATCTAGTAAAGCTTTTGTTTTAAATCAGACTAATAAATGATGGGAATTGTCAGTGCAGTTAACAAACTCATTTTGAAATCAGCATGTGGTTTTCAACAGTGTTTCCCTCCAGCGATTATGTGTACGATATTGAATTTAATATGCCATGAATTTGCTTTTAAATACACAAATATAGGGTATATTTTGTGTATGTATTGATATATTCTATTTTGTTTTCATAGTAAAATCCAATCCCAATTAGTTTTATAATATAAATAAATTACAATTAATAAAGTAGAAATGCATACTTTAAAACATTTTTACATTGTTTTAATGTGTAGCGTAGGTTTTTACTTGACAGCTGTTTGCAGAACCGTATCATTTAGTTAACTAATACATCTGGAAACTTAAATTATGAGCTACTTTAAATAATTTTAGAGAGTACTTTTAAAATGTTTAGTGAAATAACTTGTATTTATATTACACCTTCGTTTGAAATTGTAAAAATCTGTTTAGACATCAGATGAGTAGAAATGGTTCACACTCCTACATAAATATAAGCTAAATTGCATTTTAAAATTATACTTTTTATTTCATATTTTTTTGGTCTGAGTAGGATAGTTTCAAATCTATGATTTCATAGGTTGTTACACTACGTAAACATTTAAAACATTTAAACTGGCCAAGTGTGCAGTGAAATCTCTGTACACTTCTACTGAAGGTAAGACCTTAAAGGAAAATGTCCTTAATACCCAAATTTTATTCTTATTGAAAAAACAAAGAATATATTTGATTTCCTACTAGTTATAAAATAGTCAATGTTAAGTTTCATTAGCAATGTGAAGGTAAGATTGTCATTTTGAACCTGCCACTGAAATTGAGCCTAATTGAGCTTTTTTTTTTTTAATTAGTTTGCAGGTCGAAGTAAGAAGGAAACCAAATATTCTCTTAAGGCTGTCGAAGACATGTTGGAAACATTGCAGATCACCCAGTCTTAAGGTTTCAAAAACTCTTTGACATTAGATTTCACAACTGCACAATTGAACTTATTGGCCTGTAACTTATTTACTAAATGCCCAGTGCTGTTTATATACTACAGTAATTTTCTGTTAAGAAGGCAGTTGTAAAGAATGTGTTTATATAAACCTAAAAATGCCTTTTACTGCTAAGTGGGAAGATGGGGGAAATCCATGGAAGAGAGATTTAAGACTTATTGATTGTACATCAGTCTCTTCATATCACATATATATATATATAATATATATATATATAAAAACTCTAATGTAGAATAACCTTGTTAAATAAACCATGATGTTTTATTAAACTTGCGTATGAAGTTTCTAACTTCATTTTGTTATACTCACAGTGGATATATTGTTTAGGAACTCAGTTTCTAGTTAACTCCTTACTGGTGATAGCAAAGACACAGCATATGTAGCTGACAGAAGCAGATTATTTAGACTTTGTTTATATTATCGAATTGGATTTTGCTGTACATTCCGGTAGACTATTTGAATTATTTTATCTGCTGTAATATCCTTTTGATGAATCTTGCTTAAAACATGTCATTCTCCAAAGTTCAGCAATATTTCTTTGTAAAATCTTTGTTTTGATATAGGACATAATTGAGATTTATACATATAAAATGCCTTAAGGTAAATATGTTATGACACTTAAATTTAACTTTTATGCAAGTTATATTTATTGAATCCTTTAATAGTAAATTACATGAAAGAATATTCAAGAATCATATAGAGTAGGGATTAAGGGATTTTAGTGGCTGAGTTATTTTTAATTTTGAAAAAAATAAGAAAATTAAAACTATCCTTAGAAATGAAAATATTAAAATTTTCCTGTTCTATCATTACCTTAGTTAGAATTTTTTATTTTTCTCTTTTCATAATAAACAACCATTAGGTTACCTTCAACAATATTTGACATGTTTCAGTAAAATAGAAGAGACTTTGAAAGTTAAATTTCATTTAGACACAAATCAGGTTTTAAAACAGCAACCGTTCATAGCAAATATTTGTGGTATTTATAATAAATATATTTAAATTTATTTTTATTAAAAATATACAGAGGCATCTGCAGACTTGCCATTACTGCTTTGGGCAAGTGGGGATTGTGGAGGAATTGACAATCTAGAAGTGTTTAGAAAGAAAAGTATTGTCAATATCAGCTTCTTTTAACCTTTTGAATAGTTCTGCTAATAAATTATTCTCCATATCTAGTCTAATTTTTCATATTACAGTCATTTTTGTTTTATTCTGCCATGAGTAATAGGCAACTAATTAATATCTTCCACGAAAGAACTCTTTTCATATGAAGGTAATTTTCTACTAATCTTTGTTACGACAAAGATCTACTCTTTGTACACATGAAATTAGTAACTACATTTTCAACATGATGAACCATTTGAAATTTACATTTTCTGTAAAGAAAATAGTGCCTGCACGTTGTCTCACTGCCTTTTCCCCTTCAAACCTCCTCGCCATCAGTCACTGGATTAGTGTTTACTCTAGCAATTAAATTTGTGTAATAAGTAATTCAGTGCCTCTTATAGCTGTCTGCCTTAGTTTCACTTTTTTTTTTTTTTTTTTTTTTTGAGACAGTCTCGTTCTGTCGCCCAGGCTGGAATGCAGTGACGTGATCTTGGCTCACTGCAACCTCCACCTCCCAGGTTCAAGCGATTCTTGTGCCTCAGCCTGAGTAGCTGGGACTACAGGCATGCGCCACCATGCCTGGCTAATTTTTGTATTTTTAGTAGAGACGGGGTTTCACTATATTGGCCAGGCTGGTCTCGAACTCATGGCCTCAAGCGATCTACCCGCCTTAGCTTCCCGAAGTGCTGGGATTACAGGCATGAGCCACTGAGCCTGGCCAGTATCACTTTATTTTTTCAGAATTTTAATAACTTCTTGCCAAGATTTTATATTTGTTAAGCACATTGTCATTCCGTAGTAATTTATAAACTTCAACTTAAATGTACTGATAATCCCATTACAGTAGGCAGTTGCCTACAGCTATTACCTTTATTTCTTCTTTGTTTAACAGTACCCTTATTTGATCCAATAGTGGCAAGGATCCCTTTTCCTCAAAGACATTAGGACCTTATCCCAACTCCAGAGGCTGCACCTTCATTGATCTGAAACAGAAGTGGTAGTTTTATTCCGTATAGTCTGATTACTTTTTGCAATGAAGGAAATCAACCATCTGTTCTGTCTGTCTGTTGTGGTAGCTACTAACCATATGTGATATTGAGTACTTGATATGTGGCCAGTGCAATAGAGAAATTGAATGAAATGAACAGAACCCTACTGAGAAGGGCTTTCCTTTCAAATTAAAAAATCAGAGCTTTGTGTGAAAACAGTCTTTGCCTCTTTCTCCTCTTTCTGGCCAACAACATGCCTAAAGGTGCAGCTGCCATCTTAAATAACCATGAAACAGCAAATATGAGAATGAAAGTGACATTTCAGAGAAGGAACTGAAGGAGGATTAAGGGGATCCTGGATCCCTGATAAGGCATTGTTGAACACCCAAACCAAGATGAGCAATTGCCAAACTCCGCTGGGTCCCTGATGGAATTGTTGAACACCCAAACCAAGATGAGCAATTGCCAGACTCCCCAATTATTACATGAGAAATAATAAACTCCTGATTGTTTAAGACACTGTTTGATTTCCTGTTACTTCAGCCATGTATGTTTTTAACTAATATATCTGCTTATCCACTCTTCAACTTTTTTTAACGTGTAAAATTCTTATTTTAGACATGTCAGGAATACTATTTCAGAATTTAATCATTTAAAGCAAGCAGATAATTGCATATAACAAAAGAAGTAATGTCTTATTGCAGCTCAGCACCTAGCATTCTGAGCTAACAGAGGTGAAAAAGGGACATGTTTACACAGCTTTAACCATAAAAATAATACTGATCTGGGGGCACAAGAGGATGTAGAGAAAAATGTAAAGGGAAGAACAGTATTTTAATATGCTGCAAGCATATACTTCCAACTTTTTATTGACAAATATTTCAAATAATCTTTCTGTCTTATATACTGTAGCCCACTTATCGTCAAAGTAACTTCATTTTAATTCATTTCATAGAACCATAGGATTTTAGACAGGACTTTGGAGATGATTGTGTTGTACTTCATTTTAAGATTAGGAGATCTGAGGTTCAGATAAATTAACCTCTTGTGTTACAGAGCGTGGACTAGACCCAGGATGTCAGGGGTTTACAAGTCAGCATTTTTTCTGGTATCCTCTGCTGCATCTGGCTATCTTGTGATGTTCTCATTTTAGAGTGACAAAAATGAGAGCCAGTTATATGCAAGGGTCATAACTTGTTAGCAGATCGGGGATTATAATTCGGATGTTCTGATTTGTAAAACAATTTTTAATGGAATAAAAAGGTAAATTATATTTTAATTTAAATTGTGTTTAAATTATTTAAGATGTTATTTCATTTACAGTCAATATGAGAACTATTTCAAAATATTTAGAATATAATATAATGCCATTTTGCTCTCTGCCCCCACCATTAAAACTCTTGTTGTTTTCCATTTATTGGCCTTCCAGGATCTGTATAGTATCAGAATCAAGGGGAGAATTCAGATTTCTTTAATTGTAAACGATGTCCTTCCACTTTCCCACACTTTGAATTCAGCTACGCTTAAAGTGCATGAAGTTGTTATACTTCCTTCTTCCACAAAGATTCAACATCTACAAAATAATGTGACGAAAGACTAAATGCATTCCTCTTAAGATTAGGAACAAGATAAGGATATGCACACTCACCACTCCTATTCAATGTAGTACTTGGCATCCAGTGCAATAACGTAAGAAAAGGGGATAAAAGGCACAGAGATTGGAAATGAAAAACTAAACTTTATATTTGCATTTAACATTATTTTCTACATACAAATTCCTCAGAAATCTCCAAGAACTTACAAGAAGTAGTGAATTTAATAAGATCACAGAATACAAGATCGACCACACAAAAATTGTGTTTCTGTATGCTAACACCATTTACAATTTTGAAATGTAATACTAAGTATAAATCCAACAAAACACCTACAGGACCTTGTTGATGAAGAGTCAAACTCTAAAATATTTGAAGAGATTTATTTTGAGCCAAATATGAGTGACTAATGGGCTGTGACACAGCCCACAGGAGATCCTGAAAACATGTGCCCAAGGTGATTGGGTTACAACTTGGCTTTATACATTTTAAAGAGATGTAAGGCATCAGTCAATACAGGTAAGATGTACACTGATTTAGTTTAGTAGGGTGGGACAACTGAAAGCGGGGGCTTCCAGGTCATAGACAAATCCAAATATTTTCTGATTGGCAGTCGGTTATTATCAGTAGAAAGGGATGTCTGGGATATGATAACGGGTTGTAGAGACCAAGGTTTTATGCAGATGAATCCTCCAGATAACATGCTTCAGAGAGAGAATAGATTCAGAGAGATAATAGATTGTAAATGTCTAGACTTTAAAGAGTCTGAAACATAACCATTTATATGAATTGGAAGACAATGTATTAACTAAGTTGCCCCCAAGTTGATTTATGGCTTTAATACAATTCCTATAAAAATCCCAGAAGGTTTCTTTGTTGAATAATTCTGATTCTAAAGAATGTAAAATTTCCACCACAGGTTTAGCTACCTGGGAGGTGGAGGTTGCAGTGAGCTGAGATCACACCACTGCACTCCAGCCTGGGTGACAGAATGAGACTGTCTCAAAAAAAAAAAAAGAGAAACTAAGGCAGACAGCTATAAGAATTACTGAATTACTTATTACACAGGTTTAGCTACCCTGGAAATCAGTTTATCATACACTTTTATGTTACAACTATCATGCATCTTTCATTTGGAGCATTTATCACTTTAATTATATTTTCAGGTGATTATCTGTCTCCCTCAGTAGATTCTTAAGTTGCATGAGGGCAGAGACCCTATATGTTTTTGGTCATGTTTACCTTATCAGTTTCTACCATGGTGCTTGCATATGGTATGTATTTGAATGAATTAAAAATACTAAGCACATTTAGGTATAGTTTTAACAAATCTTACTTGCAGAAGTAGCTTAATTCTACGTCTGCACTTAGTTCTCTAGTAAAAGAAACTGCAATCAGGAAGGCACTTCAGAAATCTAATCTGCTGGCCTGGTGTGGTGGCTCAAGCTTGTAATCTCAGCACTTTTGGAGGCGAAGTGGATGGATTGCCTGAGGTCACGAGTTTGAGACCAGCCTGGCCAATATGGTGAAAACCTGTCTCTACTAAAAATACAAGGTGGCCCATGCCTGTAATCCCAGCTACTCAGGAGGCTGAGGCTGGAGAATTGCTTGAACCCGGGAGACGGAGATTTCTTTGAGCCGAAATCGTGCCACTGCACTCCAGCCTGGGTGGCAGAGCAAGAATCTGTCTCAAAACAAAACAAAACAAAATCTAATCTGCATATCATGAACAACACAGTAATACAACTAAGATGATCATATATATAAAACAGAAAGAATAGGAAAAAATAATTCTTAGAAATTTGTTTAGTTTGAAAAATGCAAACTGGAGGCATTCTTAGCCTCCAATTTTGCCCAACTCTAAAGATTATGTGAATGCTGAGAGAAGTTGATGGACTATAGAAAGGTCTAGTTAGTGGTTCTCAAAGTCTGGTCACTTGGAAACTTGTTAGAAATGAAAACTGTTGAATCCCACCCCATATCTACTGAATGAGAAACTTGAGTGGGGTCCACTTTGTGTTTTAACAAGCCTGTCATATGTTTCTGAAGCCCGCTAAAATTTGAGAGCCATTGGTGTCAAATAGACTGTATTTTGAAAACAATGATTGAAAGAAGCAAATGATTTCATGGAGATCTGCATGTTACTTTGCTTCTTACATTATGATTGTGTGTGGCATTTTTTAAGTTATCCCCTCTTCTTATTTATATGTTTTTCCCCATCTCCTATTCTGTTTTTTTTGTGGGGGTGGGGGAGGCAGCCATATTCTCCCTAGATGCTAAAGAACTGAGTTACACATGTTTGTTTTGTATATTGAATGGAATATCTTTCTCTTAATAATTCTAAAATTAGTACACAGAATTACTATTTTTTTTTTCTCAGAAGCCAAGCTGAATTCACTTGATTTGTATTGACTGCTTTCAACAGCTTTTTAAAAAAAACTTACAATTCTTAAGAGAAGGGAGTGAAGGTGAGCCAGTGGTTTTCTTTTTTCTTTTGGTTGGGGGGGAGACTGAATCTAGCTTTGTCATCCAGGCTGGAGTGCAATTGGTGTGATCTCAGCTCACTGCAACCTCTGCCTCCCAGGTTCAAGTGATTCTCCTGCCTCAGCCTCCTAAGTAGCTGGAACTACAGGCACCCGCCACCACACCCAGCTAATTTTTGTATTTTTAGTAGCGATGAGGTTTCACCATGTTGATCAGGCTGGTCTTGAACACCTGACCTCACGTGATCCACCTGCCTTGGCCTCTCAAAGTGCTGGGATTACAGGTGTGAGGCACTGCACCCTGCCAGGCCTGTGGTCTTTAGAAAAAGAAATCATTTATTTATCTATACATATATGTTGATGTATGCATCTCTCTATGCATATATGCATATTTGTATGTATTTTAGAGCCCAATTGTAATAACCACAGTGGAAACAGAAAGTATGAACTTTGTATTATAGTGAGCATAGTAGAAGACAAGAATAATATAAAGACTTTTATTTGCTTATTTTTTTTATTATACTTTAAGTCCTAGGGTACATGTGCACAACGTGCAAGTTTGTTACATATGTATACATGTGCATGTTGGTGTGCTGCACGCATTAACTTGTCATTTACATTAGGTATTTCTCTTAATGCTATCCCTCCTCCCTCCCCCAACCCACCACCCCATGACAGGCCCGGGTGTGTGATGTTCCCTGCCCTGTGTCCAAGTGTTCTCATTGTTTAATTCCCACCTATGAATGAGAACATGCGGTGTTTGGTTTTCTGTCCTTGCAATAGTTTGCTCAAAATGATGGTTTCCAGCTTCATCCATGCCCCTATAAAGGACATGAACTCATCTTTTTTTATGGCTGCATAGTATTCCATGGTGTATATGTGCCACATTTTCTTAATCCAGTCTATCACTGATGGACATTTGGGTTGATTCCAAGTCTTTGCTATTGTGAATAGTGCTGCAATAAACATACGTGTGCATGTGTCTTAATATAAAGACTTTTATACAAATTGTTTTTTCATTAAAAAACCGATTAATAATTAGATTTGGATGCCAATAAAAGTTAAATTAGAAGCATATTGCTATAAACCACTTGCAGCCACAAATAAATAGGTGAATTCCAGTAGGATCGTTACATCTCTCCTACTCCTTATAAGAATGTGTAAATATTATAAGTAATACAATTTATATTCAAATCATGAGAACCCTGAAAAATGTTTCCAGCTCAACAGACTGCTGCCACCAGCAATAAACTTGGAGACATTAATCTTGCAAATAAGTCACTACTGGGGAAACATCTACCTGCAGTAGACCAAGTAATAGTGAGTATTTCCAAACAGACAGAATGGATTCATAACTGAAGAAATCTGAGTTCATGCCTAACTAATTTGAGAGATACAATACTAAGAATTTCTTTTAATTGTGAATTCAGTTCCCTTTTAGGCAACTTAAATATTACATGAAAACATGGGTAAGAATTATGTGAAAACGTATGTGTATCATCTTTTGAAAACCCTAGGTAAAAATGTGTACGATCAGCATCTTATCTGTTTGAAATGAAATTAGAGGTCTCCAGAGTGGTAACAGTAGCCAGTGATTTCAAGAGTTGGACTCAAATGACAGCTGATTTTGGATTTAGTTTCACTATACTGATCGACCTGTCATATGTAGTATGCCAGAGAACATAGGAGACAACACAGCCCCATTGGCTGGTAATTTTCTAATGACCCACCTACTCTGATCAAAACCAAACTGCACGGATAAATATGTCTATAGTTCTTCTGAGAGGAATAAAAGTTGGGTAGTTCCAAATAAAAAGCATTCGGAAAGACTGTATAAGAATGTCTTACTAAAACGAACTTAAGATAGCACCACTGATATGATGATTTAAGAGAAGTTGCAGCAGTTGGGACATAGACGTGGTACAAAACAAATGGTTACCTCTTAAGTAATACCCAGGAATCACAGCTGTACTTAGAAACAGGCCCTGTGGTATCAGCTGGCTCTTGTTGCTATCTTTTCAGGTAAGCAGAATTATTCTCAAATATTAAGGGCAATGAAATACATGTATTTGGAAAGGACTTCAATGCGTACACAAATGCAGTCTTTCAAATATTAGAGAAGGAATTTCTGAAAATACATTAAAGATGTAAAAATAGTTTAAAACAATATTGTTTCTTTTAACTTGGGGGTGTATACTGCTAAGTATTTCATTGTTTTACTTTATTATTCTCTAAATAATAACGATTTCCCCAGAAGGAAATATTTACTCGTCTAAAAAGACTCATAATTAGGTATTTTGTGGCTTAAATTATGGCCTGATTTTGTTTAATGACTTTGAATCTGTACTTAATATTTTCTTTTTGTCTTTTTTTTTTTTTTTGAGTCTTGCTCTATCGCCCAAGCTGGAGTGCAGTGGTGCGATCTCGGCTCACTGCAAACTCCGCCTCCCAGGTTCAAGTGATTCTCCCGTCTCAGCCTCCCAAGTAGTAGCTGGGCTTACAGGCGTGCACTACCACACCTGGCTAATTTTTAAATTTTTAGTAGAGATGGGGTTTCACCATGTTGGCCAGGCTGGTCTCAAACTCCTGACCTCAGGTAATCTGCTTGCCTCAGCCTCCCAAAGTGCTGGGTTTACAGGTGTGAGCCACTATGCCCGGCCATGAATTTGTACTTAATTTTTTCTATTAACAAACTTCAAATGTCAGTGGACAAGTTTTCAATTCATAGTTTTAACAGTCATTGATTAGAAATAATAAAAAAGTTTGATTTTTCAATTGGATAATTTTCCTCCTACTAGCTTGTAGAAGTACGCCACCTAGAGCTTTAAATTTTTTTAATTATAGAAACTGCAGGCTGGTTTTTTTTTTTTGTTTTTTGTTTTTTGGGTTTTTTTTTTTTGGTTATTTTAAACTAGAAGTAGGCATATTTTAATCAAAATCAAGCCAAATATTATAATAATCGTGGGATCTTATAAATGTATTCTTGGTTTTTACATGTAACTTTCTCGAGATTGCTATATAGGGGATAGAATATTTTTGTTTAATACTTCCAGATTAAACAATTCACCTATATGCCCACATAAGATAGACAATAAATCATGCTCAGGAATTATAATTTGTAAAGTCTGATTCAATGATATTGGGACTTTTTTTTTTTTTTTTTTTTGAGACAGAGTCTCGCTCTGTCGCCCAGGCTGGAGTGCAGTGGTGGGATCTCAGCTCACTGCAAACTCTGCCTCCCGGGTTTACGCCATTCTCCTGCCTCAGCCTCCCGAGTAGCTGGGACTACAGGCGCCCGCCACCTTGCCCAGCTAGTTTTTTGTATTTTTATTAATAGAGTCTGGGTTTCACTGTGTTCACCAGGATGGTCTCGATTTCCTGACCTCGTGATCCGCCTGTCTCGGCCATTGGGACTAATTTTAATATGTTGTCTGTACCAATTAAAATATAAATACTTGAAAGATATAAATAGTGCATTGTATGTGTGTATATATATGTATATATATAAATACAATCACAGTGTATGTTAACCTTGTTGTTTTTGATGGATTTTTAAAAAGTTTAATTGCGGATGACATAGCCATTGAGTAAACTTTAATGCTGGAGATCTGAAAATACCAGTAACGTTTTTCAAATGCTAATAAATTGTGGATGAAAATAACTTTTTGTTCGGCTTCTTACGGTTTTCAGGTGGACATGATACATGCGTATTTCTTAGGAAAAAATCTAGAAAGAACTAGTTTTATAATTTATCCATAGACCTAAATATCTTTATTGAGAAGATAATGCGTAAGATGTTGAAGCCTATAGGCTTCTTCAACTAGGCAGTGTCAAAAAGTATTGAGATGTTATAGTGATTATGATGGAGAAAGATATTTTAAAAATTGTGAAACTTTGTTTGGATTTAAAACCAAAGCTATTTTCAGAGGTAAACAGCCTTTATCTTGTTCCTGCTTTAAAAGATTCTGTTCTCTTCTGGTTTTTATATCTGTTGATATGTAATGCTTGAAATTTTTACTTTTAGATGTTCAGACTTTAGAACAGTTATAGGCAAATGTTGTTTCCTGCAAGATGGGCCGCAAGAGATCATATTCTCTAAGGAAGTACTGCTTTGATTTATTAGTGTCCTGAGTTAGTAATTTCTAAAAGCTAGAGGAAAAATTCCTGTACACGAGGGGAACTTGTCTTCAATTTCCTTTCCCCTACAACATCTAACATATATTGAGCCCACAGTGAATGCTTATGAATATTTGTTGATTTCATATTTTGTCTCCAAGCCAGCTAATGGTGAGGAGTGTCATTCAATTGCTAAACGTTAACACTCAAATTAGGTTATCAAACTCTGAATTTGTTTAGTAAAGTTGGAAAGTTGTTTGTGGTTTTTTTTTTTAAATTGAATGTGGCCAATTTTATTTAAGGCTCAGCAGGAACTTTGTGATAGCAGTTATCGCAGCAGTTCAGAATGAAAGACGTAGGAAATTTCTCAATCCATTAAGAATATGAACCAGACAGAAAAATTACCCATTGGGTAACAGTAAATGTCGGTGTTAAACAAAAAACAAAAAATGTTGTTTTCAGTTATAAGGAATGCATAAATTTTATTTATAGTATAGCCTCAAGACTGAATATGCTGCCTAGAATGTCTTCCAGTTGCTATGGGGAGTTCTGTTGTCAATGTAGGGTTTCCTACTTGGCAGCATTATATATTTATGATGGCATCTGTGTTTTCTGGTTGTTGCATTTGCGGTGGAACTTGTATTTTGGCCAGTTGAAGAGAGAGGGGAAAAGAAAGCAAATTAAACTTGACTTCTTGGTAACGAAGCAGTAGCTTCTTGTTACTTGCATCATTATATTCCAAGAACACCAAATGCAACTGCAGTTGTGTGCCATACTTACTCTACATATAACTGACTACATTTGCAGTATAATGAAATTTTATAATAATATTAAAACCCAAAAGTTAAAAAGAGTATTATGCTTTGTCAGTTTACATGGCATTTTTTCAAGTGGAATTTTAATATGAGAAATTAAACTATGTAGAATGATGTTTTTTGTTTTCTTTTTAGTTAAAGAAAAACTATCATCACCTATGCCATCATATAAGTTTTATTAGAACAAGTGAAAATCTAAATGAACTAATTTAAAAATGGTTTCCCTTCAACTTTTATGACAGAAACAGAATAAAAAGTAAACTCATAAGTATCTGGTATTTCTTCTTAAAAATTTTTTCAGTATATGTTTTAGATTTCGTTTTACTACACATTTAGCTCAAGCCCGTCATGTAAATTAATCTGCATCTACTACATTGACCTATAATGCTTGATGATGTTCATAAAGATTATCTTCAGTCATCCTAAGAAGTGCCTTTTTAATAACATAGAAGCACCTTCTTAGTATTGGTTCTAAATATGAGGAATGAACTCCCAAATGCTCACATATTAAATTATATTCTCCATAATTTATAGATTTGCAGATTATGTTCATTGTAATTTGTGTATTTCTTTTTATCTTTTGAACAATGGCAGTCTCAGAGGCAAAGTTTAGTTAAATATCTACTAACTTAATGTAGAGCACTGTATATGCTCTAACTATGGTACACAATTATATTCCCTGGCTTCTGGAAGCTTCTAAAATGAATATACCAGTGGTCCTGGTATGTATAAAACAGAAGGCTGCATGGAAACAAAAATCTAATACTTAGAGATTGCCTTCAAGGACCTTGTAATTTAGTTTGTAGACAAGGCATAAGAATGAAAATTATTTCAGTATAATCAGCCTATAGCTTTCCAGTAAGTAGGTCAATATAAAAGTGATTTTTGTTGTTGTTGTTGTTGTTTTGAGATGGGGTCTTAAACTCCCTTTTTTTTGAGATGGGGTCCAGCCAGGCTGGAGTGAAGTGGCGCAGTCTCAGCTTACTGCAACCTCTGCCTCCTGGGCTCACGCGATCCTCCCATCTCAGCCTCCTGAGTAGCTGGAACTACAGGTGCGTGCTACCATGCCCAGCTAATTTTTGTATTTTTTGTAGAAACGGGATTTTGCCATTCACCCAGGCTGGAAGAGTGACTTTTAATTGCCTAGTGAATTAATATGTTTGTGATATTTATCTTCAGATGAAGATGCCACTAAAGATTGGAGGATTCTGTAAAGACAAGGGAGGAGAAGGGGCTTGGTCTTGATATTGAAAGTTGGATAGTATTTATTTATTTATTGAGACAGGGTCTCGCTGTGTCACCCAGGCTAGAGTGCAGTGGCCCGATCTCCCTTAACTGCAACCTCCACCTCCTGGGTCCAAGCGATTCTCCTGTCTCAGCCTCCCAAGTAGCTGGGACTACAGGCACGCGCCACCACGCCAGGCTAATTTTTTGTATTTTAATAGAGACGGAGTTTCACCATGTTGCCCTGGCTGGTCTCGAACTCCTGAGCTCAAGCAGTCTTCCCTTCTCAGCCTCACAGAGTGCTAGGATTACAGGCGTGAGCCACTGCACCCGACCAAAAGTCAGATAGTGTTGGCATTCTCAGTGGAGGGAGCAACTTATGCATCAATCTTAAAGATGAGAAAACAGTAATTTTTAGAGGCACACTGAGTAGATTTTTCTTACTAGGATGGAGAATTTTAAAAAGCAAGTAGAGAGAAAGAAGGGTGGGAGGTATTACTATATTAGAACAAATATTTATCTAGCACTTTACAATTTATAAGAGATTTCTATATAATTCCCATTTAATCGAAATACCTGTAATCTAGTATTTTTATTACTCCTATGTAAAAAATAAATATAGCGCTGACAATAGGAAACTATTGTTATAAAATATAAATGAGCAAAACATAAATTTAACCTCTGATGAGCTAAAGAGAAAAATATAACAAAAGTTAGGGTGGAGTAGAGGGTAGGTACAAGGTAGAGTGTGATAATCTTGATTAAAATTAAAACACATGGTTTCAAAAGTGACATCAAAGACTCTTAACATTTTTTTCTTAGCCTTAGAGAGATGCTTTATTTAGCAACCATATCTCCTGTGGAGGTGAAACTTTATCTGAATTTCAGTATTGCTTTCCATTTATTTTTAAATTTTATTTTTACAATAATCATGATTATTCAATTTTTCTTAAATTTTATCTGCTCATCTGAGGTTTCCTTTTACAAACTATGTATTTGTAAGGATGCTTAATAAAAGTTGGCAATGGCTATATTTAGGTGATGGGATATTTGTAGATTGTTAGAGTTTTTTTCTTGACACTTTTTAGTGTACTTTCTAACCTGAATGTGCATCAGCTTTTCCTAAAATAATAAAGGCATTATTCTTAAAATAAGAACTTCATGCAACTGATGTTCTAAGGAATATACTTTGGGGACCACTGCTATTTATCATTATTTTCCAACCTTTTTGGATGAATGATCTCTTTCTCAATAATGTATGACCTTGCCAAATAAAAATTATTTTCCAATTTTTATATGGCATGTAATAAAGTGATTTAGGAAAAAAAGTTTTTATACTTATTATACTTTACTCTCATATGATGACATATGAGAGAAGGTTGCTACTTATTAGTATATCTTCACAAATAACACACAGTAGATATTAGTAGCTTTTACTCCCAATTAAAATTAGATCATATTGGATATTATTGTCACTACAGTTTATCTTATTAATATTGTTTTCCGGGAGGAGTACAGGAAATATTGATACACTTTTAAAGAATTATAATTGGACAAATTAAGCTAATGGATCCAAGGAAGATCATTTTGAGGCAAATTTGTACATTTATCCTATTTCTACCCCTCATTATCATATATTTCAACATTTTCTTGTATTTCTTCAGTCATTGACTGCTTATGGATATAAATTATGTCTTAAGGGACCAGAAATAGATGATTTAAAACGAAGTAATGATGAATGCCATCGTTGTGACCAGCAGTGCTCTGTTGAGTCTGGCAGTGACTGCACCTGGAGCACCTTCCTTTGATTTCTGATGATTACTGTTATTTTCACTGTGCTTCCACTCCCAGGCTCTCGAAATGTTCCATTTGAGATGAGTATTTTAAAAATAATTTTTATTTACATTAAAAAGTAAGTACTGAAACAGATACTATTATTAACTTTAACATCGTGATCCCCTAGGAGAACTTCGTGAGCCCTTAAGGATTACTGTTTGAAAAATGTCTAAATAGGAGCTGATGAAAGCATCGGGTTCCATGTAATTCTTAAGGAAAAGAGGGAATGTAGAGAGAGAAGAGCAGGTTAAGGGGCTAAAGTATCAGGCTTCTTATCCCAGGATTTTGGGAGGCCGAGGCTGGTGGATCACCTGAGGTCAGGAGTTCGAGACCAACCTGACCAACATGGTGAAACCCCATCTCTGCTAAAACTACAAAAATTAGCCGGACATGGTGGCCAGCGCCTGTAATCCCAGCTACTCGGTAGGCTGAGGCAGGAGAATCTCTTGAACCCAGGAGGTGGAGGTTGCAGCGAGCCAAGATTGTGCCACTGCACTCCAGTCTGGGCGACAGCAAGATTCTGTCTCAAAAAAAAAAAAAAAAAAAAGAAAGTTGGAAGCAGAAGTAAAAAACATGGTAAACAAATGAGAACTAAATAAATATAATAATTGAGAGCTCTGCATTAGATGTGACAGGGAGAACAAGCAAAAAGATATTTCAGAGAAGATCACTGGAATTGGCAGAGGCCTTGAAGGGCAGAGTCTAGCATACAGGAGAGGTAAAGCCACATTCTTTGAAGGTAAGTAGATGTGTTTACCTCTTTCTCACTGTACTGGTGCATTATGGGGTAAATGTTGTGTATTACTTTTCCTTGTATGCTAAGCACAGAGTTTTTCCTATAGCAGGCACCAGACTGTGGTCTTGGTGGTACATGACTATTGATGATTACAGATCAAAAAAGACTTGAAATGACCAGTTTAAGATCTTGATGGGTATTGAACATTCAAAGGATGATGGAACTCTGGGAGTGATTCACAGAAGGATAGATGATTTGAAGATGTTAGTAACTAAAGACAACATGGATGTTAAATAATGAAAAATAAAGTTGGATGGAAAATAAACCATTTGGATTGGCCTCTGGAGTCCAAGAAGAATATTATTCCTTCTACCTCTCCCTTACTCTGGCTCTTCCTATTGTAGCCATGTGGGTCAGTAATGCCATTGAAAAACACAATTTTAGACTAAGTGGGGTCACAGAAATTTTGGTTTATCTTAAATTGATGACATCTTATTAATCTTAAAGAATTTATTGTATAAAATGTGCTTATTCCGGCATTTTTTTCAATGAAGAAAAAGTCTTTTAAGGTAATTCAGTGCACATTTATGAATTTCAAAAGATCAATAAAAATGGGCAAAGTATATGAATGCATAATCCATAGAAGAAGATATCTGGCAAATGCAGTTCAATAAATATTTTTTTAAATAATAATTAGCCTGTGGTAAGAATTGAAATGGAGAAACAGAACGTAGCCAGGTTACCAACAACTTTGTATATTACACTATAGAGCTAGGATTTTATTCCATAGATGAGGGAAGTCTGCTAAAGTGCTGTCTACATTGAACCCATTATCTTACTAGCATTGTAGTTGATGTACCTAAAACAGACTTGCCCAAGGGAGAAAAAAATGAAACTATGGTGAGGATAAAGAGAGAAGAGAAAAGAAAAGGAGCAGATTTAAGAAATATTAGGACTAAGACTTGATGATGAACTAGATGTGTTAGATAAGAGAGAGCATGGAGTCTAGTAAAAATTTTGTTTTTCTCTCTCATGTGACTGCCTCGATGACACAAAGTTTGATAGGAAATAAACATGAGATAGCACATGGATCTACTACAAGTTTTTGAAATTGAGCTTCAAAAACTACTTTAAAAAATAAATTCTGGGCCAGGTGTGGTGGCTCATGCCTGTAATCCCAGCACTTTGGGAGGCCAAGGTGAGAGAACTTGAGCCTAGGAGTTTGATACCAGCCTGGGCAACACAGTGAGACCTCCATCTCTACAAAAAATAAAAATAAAAAATGAGCCAGGTGTGGCGGCTCGGATAGGAGGATCACTTGACTTTGGAGGTTGAGGCTGCAGTGAGCTATGATCATGTCTCTTTCTGTCACACAGGCTGGAGTGCAGGGGCACAGTCATAGTTCGCTGCAGCCTCGTCCTCCCAGGCTCAAGCAGTCCTCCCACCTTGGCCTCCTGAGTAGCGCAGTGCCACCATGCCTGGCGCGCGCGCGCGTGCGTGTGTGCGTGTGTGTGTGTGTGCGTGTGTGTGTGGAGTTTTGCCATGTTGCCCGGGCTAGTCTTGGTCTCAACTCCTGAGCTCAAGTGGTCCATCTAACTCAGACTCCCAAAGTGCTGGGATTACAGGTGTGAGCCACTGCACTTGATTTAAAAAAAAAAAAAAAAAAGTGAAAATGTATTTGTTTTTCAAATTGGTGCTACGTGGAGTTAAGAAGTTTTGTATTAGTCAATTAGTTGTATATGGAATGTCATCCATCCTCCAAACTGAAATCACAAAATAAAATTTGGAGACAATGTAAAAAATAGCTCGAGAGAGTGAGCGTTGATTAATTATCTATAGGAATAATAGACATGGTAAAATATTTTCCTTAAATGTGGTTAAAAAATACAGTTATTGTATGGCTCTAGCCATTGTATTAAGTTCCAATTGGTGTCTAAAATAAGAAAAATATTTATTTATATTTTACTTAGATAACTTAGAAGGGGTACATATCCCATTGAACATTTCCATTTTGTATTAGTAAACACAGTTTTAAATTTAGAGATTCTAATAAAGAAGCTCATTTCAGATATGTAAATGTTATCCTATGTAAAAACGTTCTAACATTTAGTTTTTGTGGCATATGGAAATGCTCTTTCAGAAAACTATGTAAAACATTTTGAAAACTCCATTTAATAACATGAAAATATATGCTGAAAAGTGATTGATGTCTTCTACTTTGGCACTGCTGCTTACTCAGAGTCGATAGGAAGGTAATTGATAGAAATTCTATCTGTGAATATTCCCATTTAACTTCATTTAGAATACTATCAAATAGATTAGACTGAATAAAAGGTAGGCAACAACACCAATGTGCAATACCAGTGTCATATCTGTAAATGATGACATTCTATTACAAGCTTAATAAACAGTTTCATTTCATTTTAGCTTTTAGATGCAATACTTAATATGGCCAAAGTAAATTATTGAATCCTGGTAACAAGGAAATGAATAAGATTATTAGCATTGCAACAAAACTCTGAAACGAAATATAATTTGGAAAATACAAAGCTGATTATATGCAGGGTAAGGAAAAAAATTAGAAACACTTTGTTTAATCAGAGCCTTGCTTTTGAAAATGAATAAAAGGAGTCAATATATTACTATATAAAATATTATGAGACCGTCATTTCTAAAGAACAAAGGATAACATAAGATCTGTATTTTTATAGAGTGGGAGTAGGAGCTAGTGCCCCCTTTGCATGTGTCTTCTCTTAATACTTTAGACTGATTCTTTTCACATTAAAATACAGGTAGACTAAAGGAACAAATTGCATCTAAGGGAGTCTGGAACAGATAAATGTCTTTTAGGACCCGAGTTACATATTAGATGTTCCAAAATACTTGCCTTCCACTTTTACGTAAACCAAGAGCCTCATGTTTTTCATAAGCAACAGGGCAGAAAACTTTTGTAAGTTAGAATAGCAGAGTAAATGAAATAAAGTAAAACACTGAAATTATGCACAACCTCACTTTCCCATATGGCAAAATAAAATATATTGTTCTGTAACAGAAATTGTAGTGCTTATAGAAAATATTCTATACCACAAAGCATTATAATTTTAATAATGTTAATTCCCAATGAACAAAGATATTAGTAGAAAAGGAATTCCAAAATTCTTTTCCTCCTAAAATTCTTCAGGGTTCCAAAATTCTTTCAACCTGAGATATGAAGTAGAATCTGATTTGTACCTATGGTGAAAGATGACCTCCTTAGCTTACCAAGTGTTTTAAGTGTTACTGATCATTTCCTCTTCCTAAATCACTAAGTACATCTCCGATTAGCTATGGTGTTTACTGAATTCTTAGTATTATTCAGCTTCCCTTTAATCAAGTGGAGCCTTGTTACAAATCCAGTCAGTTTTTTCTTTGAAATGAGTCAGTAACTAGTTCTTGCATCTGTGAAGCTAAAAATCCTGTTCTTCTGCCACTTGCTTGCCTGGCAGTTTAGTACTGAGTATGATTTAGTTAGAAGGATGTTTAATGTTAGGGATGATTTGGATTGCATGAAATAAGATAGTCAGCTGGTGGAAGCCAACTCAGGCCGCACATGTTTAAGACTGAAGTGCTGAACCTGCGTAGTGCATATAGCTGATTGGGAAGTTACCAAAAAGGGGTCACACAGCCTATGTGCAGCAGACTGGGTGTGGTCTAAAATGACCTGAGGTTTCCAAATCTCCTGGCTTTTTTCCTCTTTGGATAACACCAAAACAATTTTCTTCATTATTGAAGCATCTAGCTAGCTCTACATTTTCTTTTTAATATTAACTCAGGGAGAAAAATTTATTCAGGGGGAAGAAAGTTACGGCCTAATCCAAAGTTTTTGCAGAAGATAAAGCTTAGTGGTACTACGGTGCACAAGTCTGTGTTTGTGTAGCTCTAAGATGAGCAAAATAATAGTATCTTATTATGTTCAGAAAGTAGAGAAATTTGAGTGTAGTAAATCCATCAGTCTCTCCAATATTTTCAGTAGAGGCTGAGTTCTTGCTTCAATTGCATTGCTACTTCATTTCTTTAACACCCATGAATTTACTAGCTTGTGTCAAATCTAATTTTACTGTGAATGTGGTATATAAGTAGTAGTAAGTTTTCCTTTGTAAAACCTCAGCTACTCAACAAAAGTGTATTCTTTTACTTCTCAGGCAGTTGATCAGAGCTGTTAGCTCATGTTTCTGTAGATTGAACATAAAAAAAAGTTATTCCCTAATTCCACACTACTATTTTATTTATCTCACAGTATGAGTGAGGAGACCTATTTATTAGCTAGCTGGATTTTTAAAGTAATTCTTTACTCCATATCTGGGAAAATCGTCCCACCTTACTCTGTGTGAAAAATAAAGCTTCTCCATACCCATGTTGATAGAGTTATTACCACACTCTAGGTGAATTACTGCTGCTTTTGGTGTGAAGAACCACATCATATTTCTCTTCTCAAGTGGCAGGTGTCTCTTACTTTTCCTCTTTCCAATTTTTAATTCCCTTCCAGATGTATATCCCTCCTAATCTGTAACCTTGCCTTAATTATAAGAATTAAAAATATGTTTGTTGACTGAACTTAGTTCCTTTAGTGAAATAACAGTCATCAGAAATTGACACATCCCTTTGGACATATATAGGTGTATTTACTGACGAACATCAGTTATTATTAAACTGATGCAACTGTTTTCAAATAAAGAAGCTATTTTAGGATAACTATATACAGAACCCCAGTTTTTGAAATTATTTATGTGCAATGTTGTTTTTTTTAATCCCAAACCAGCCTTCTAACAACATCGAGCATCTGAATAAACGCTGTCTCAGGAAATAATGAAAGGCATTGTATAATTCAAAGGTTCCTGAAAGTTCTTTTGTTCCACACTAGATATAGCAACGCTTGGTTTCTTAGAGGTTTTTTACTGTATTTTTACTGAATTCTTTTTCCAGAAACCTGAAACAATACTCCTGTACACATGAAAAGTCAGATTAGCCATGTAGGTCTAGTTTAGCTATATGTATTTAATGAAATAAGTTTTTCCTTTCACTGTAGAAAAGAAGCACAGTAGAGAACTGGAGACTCTACATCAGAGACCCGTGAGCAGTATAACAGAGTTAAAACAAGGAGGTATTGTACAATATGGGAAGAAAGAAAATTGAGTTGACAACTAAAGAAAGGTGGACATCGGGATGTATATTTTTGGAGATTAGGTACCCAAAGTTATCCTTTAAAATGGATTTTAAATATGCTACATAAAATAAAACATTTACATATTTTTAAATGGCATTGATGAGTTGGAAAAAAAAAAGGAGCCATTCTAAAAAGAAAGGAGGAACCATAAAAGATAATGTCATATGTACTTTTTGTTCTGAGAATTTCTGCTGAATCCTGAAATACTGGGTTTGCATTTTGACAGCTTCTTGGGACATGGAGAATACTAATGAAAACTCAGGGTCCATCCATGGTAGGAAGCCTAACAGGATACCCCCACGCAAAGCTGAGAATGTGTAAGGGTGAAACAAAGAAGGCAACACCGGGGAAATTTACCTGCATTAACAATAATGCTAGATAAGGCCGGGTACAGTGGCTCATGTCTGTAATTCCAGCACTTTGGGAGGCCAAGGTGAGCTGATCAATTAAACCCAGGAGTGTTAGGCCAGCCTGGGCAATATGGTGTAACCTTACCTCTACAAAAAATGCAAAAATTAGCAGGGCATGGTGGTGTGCACCTATAGTCCCAGCTACTTGGAAGGAGGCCTGCTGAGGCGGGAGGATGACTTGAGCCAGGGAGGTCAAGGCTGCTGTGATTGTGCCACTGCACTACAGCCTGGGTGACAGACAGCCTGTCTCTAAATAAATAAAAATTTAAAAAATAGCAGCAATGCTAGATAAGTGGTGGAAGAAGGTAAAAACTTCCTTGAAAATGTAACAGTAAAGCTAGATAAGTGGCAGAAAAAAGTAAAAACTTCCTTGAAAATATATAAGCACAAGTTGGCCCTCAGTGGGTCTGAAAAACACTTGAGAATTTAGCCTAGAATGTTCCTGGCTAATTGAACACCCCAGCAACTGGCAGAAACAAGGAATTTAGTTTCCATCTAGGCCTCAACCACATTCTATCTACAGATATAATTCCAAGGAAGATGAACATTTGCAGTCAAAAATCAAAGAACACCCAAGGTGTAAGAAAGCAGTAGACCCCAAAACCATAAACATTGGGATTATCAGACAGAATATACAACCATATTTAATGTGATTAAAGGAATAAAATAGGACCTTGAAAACACAGTTAATGATTTTAAAAATAACTATTCTAAGTAGAACTTATAGAAACTATTAATTTAATAATTAAAATTCAAAACTCTATGGGAAGATTAACCAGAAGACTAGATGTGGCAGAAGACAGAAGTGGTGAAGTAATTTCTGAAGAAAATGTAAAAAACACAGTCCAGAGAAACAAATGAAGACTATGATACAGAAGTTAATAGTTGTGGAGAATGGTGGGAGAAGGTCTAAAATACTTCTAGTTAGAGTTCTAAAAGGAAACTATAGAACCAATAGGGAAGAGGGAGTAGAATTCAGAAAGAACCCCCTAAATTGTTGAAAAACATTAGTCTTCAGATCAAGAAAGCTAAATAATGGCCAGGTGTGGTGACATGCACCTGTAGTTCTAGCTATATGGGAAGCTGAGGCAGGAGGATTCCTGGAGCTTGGGAGTTCAAGGTTACAGTGAGCTATGATTGTGCCACTGCACTCCAGCCTAGGTGAGAGAACAAGACCCTGTATCCAAAAAAAAAAGAAAAAGAAAGCCAAATAAACTCTAAGATTAAGAAATTCCCTTCATCAAAAATCACCATAAAGTGAAAAACCACTGGGAGATGATACTTGCAATCTATATAACCAACAAGTAATTAGTATCTCTCTAGAATATATATATAATGTATATAATATATACATACATAAAATCTATAATTATACATAAATGTAATATATATAACTTGCAATATATATAACCAAGGTATTAGTGTCTCTCCACAATGAATATATACATATTTGATATATATAATGTATATATGCACATAATATATATAATTCATAAAAATGTTATATAATCATATGTAACATGCTTTTTGTTATGAATTAAAACAGAAAAATGGACAAATTCAACTTATTTCAAACTGAACTTCTTATCTTCTTCCAGAGAGCAGCTCCACCTACTAACTCAGGTGAAAAAAACCTCCAAATTATCTTAAACATCCTTCTAAATTCTCTTAAACATCTTCCTTTGCATGCCTATAGCCATTCATCTCCATGTTTTGGTGATTCTGTATCTGAAATGTTTTCTCAATTGTCCCTTTTTCTTCTAGTTCCACTGACACTAACTTGGTTCAAATCTTCAGGATACATACTCCCTTTAGCCTAGGGAAATACAGTTCTAATTGATTTCCCTCTCCTTCCTTCATTATTTGTTCTTTTTGCAGTGCCAACAGAAAGCTTTTGTTTTTTAACACAGTTGGAGCAAGCATTCTTCTATTCAAAAATTCACCATGGGCCGGGCGCGGTGGCTCAAGCCTGTAATCCCAGTACTCTAGGAGGCCGAGGCGGGCGAATCACGAGGTCAGGAGATCGAGACCATCCTGCCTAACACAGTGAAACCCCGTCTCTACTGAAAAATGCAAAAAATTAGCCGGCCGTGGTGGCGGGCGCCTGTAGTCTCAGCTACTCAGGAGGCTGAGGCAGGAGAATGGGGTGAACACGGCAGGTGGAGCTTGCAGTGAGCCGAAGCTTGCTGTGAGCTGAGATCGCACCACTGCACTCTAGCCTGGGAAACAGAGCGAGACTCCATCTCAAAAAAAAAAAAAAAAAAAAAAAAAAAAAAAAAAAATCACCATGGTCTATAAATTATGACTGTTCATTTTTCAGTTTTATCAAATTATGCATACACATGGCTTAAATAATCACTGCCACTACTATTACTACTGCTATAACCATTTGGGTTCTCATAATGAATTTCCTTAGGGGTTTCCAGTGACTTCTGATCAAACGAAAGAGGTAAAGATTTTCAATGTCCATTTTAAAATTTTGCATGAGAATTCCCTTGTCTGTTTATCTTGGCCTACTATTTGAAAGACTTAGGATGCCTTTCCTCGTCTTCTCTGTTCTGCCTCAGAGACAACTTAAGTCCTATGTAATTAGTTTTGATAATACTTTATATCAAAGCATATAACTATATGACTTAATTTATTACATACTTGGCTTTATTAAACTATTTCATATTTATTATTATTATCTCTTCAGTGACTTCCCAGGCCTATAAAATGCCATCTGAAGTAACTGCTTTCAAAATTTTCTTTCTGAATATTTTTTTCATGTCCAGCAACATGGGTTAATCCAGTACTATGAATTACAGACACTTAAATAACATATTAATTGGTCTACATTTTAGGTGAATACATAAAGGCAGAAACTCAATCTTCCAGTAATATATATGGTTTTTGGAAATAAATAGTTTTTATTCTTAAATGCTACATGGTGATGATGCTATTTTTCTACTCATCCCTTCTTCCCTTCTCAGCACGTTTTCTCCAAGAAGTCTTTTTCAAAATTTTGCTTTATGGGAGTTTTGGAAAAAATAAAATAAAGCAGGTAGATGCAGGGGTGGTAGAAAAGAAACCTTTAGCCAGCAACAACAACAACAACAACAAAACCTCCCTCGGCAGAATTGGAGTCCCAAATAGTTACAAATGAACAACACTTAATGAGGCTGTTCTTACCACTAATAGTGCTTTACATGCAGGGATTTCTGGTGAATCATTTGTCATTTTCATTTCCTTCACATGCTCAGAAGGAATTTAAAGTCAGATAAAAGATGTTTCTATTACTTTAGACTTCTTGGAAATCTCAAGTGAAAAAGTACCATCATGGCACATGGAGTAAAACTAAATCTCTCCCTTTCCTAGTTTAGCTAATTTTTATTGTTGTTGTTTCAAATTCAGATATAATTGGGGAAATATGTGTTTATTTTAAAATTAGCATTATGTGTTTATTTTAAAATTTAAAACAATTACTTTAAATATGGATTATTTAAAAGTTTTGCTAATTAAAATAATGTATCAACACAGTGAAATTTCAGTATTTAAAAATATTTATTTTTAAAGTATTAACTGTACCCACATTCAAGATAAAAAAGGAAGAGATTCTGCTAAAATGTAGAATTTTAACTGATGGATGAAAACATCAGAAAACACTCTGGAATAAAATTCTGTTCATAGGCTGTGGTTACAACTGCCTGTTTTTAAACTACTTTATTGAGATATAAGTGATACACAAAAAAACTGCACATATTTAATGTACACAATTTAATGAGTTTGGACAAATGCTTGAAACCATCACCACAGTCAAAGTAATTATCATACCCATCACCTCCAAAAGTTTCCCTATGCTCTTGTTTGTTTGTGTAGTAAGCACACATAACCTGTGATCTACCCTGTTAACAAAATTTTTACGTGCACAACACAGTATTGTTAGTCGTAGGCACTATGTTGTAGAGCACATCTCTATAACTTATTCATCTTGCATAACTGAAACTTCATACCCATTGACAACTCCCAAATTCCCCCTTACCCCATCCCCTGTCAACTACCATTCTACTCTTTTTCTTTGAGATTGATTATTTTAGAAACCTTACATAAGTGGAATCAGATAGTATTTGTCCTTCCATGGCTGACTTCTTTCACTTATCATAGTGTCCTCAAAGTTATCTAAATTTGTTGCATGTGGCAGATTTCCTTCTTTTTAAAGGCTGAATTGTATTCCATTGTATATATTAAATATATACCACAATTTCTTTTTTAATATTTTTTAAATGTTTTAAGTTCAGCAGTACATGTGCAGGTTTGTTACATAGATAAACTTGTGTCATGGGGGTTTGTTTACAGATTATTTCATCACCCAGGTATTAAGCCTAGTAAACATTAGTTATTTTTCCTGATCCTCCCCCTCCTCCCAACCTCCACCCTCTGGTGGGCCTCAATGTGCGTTGTTCTCCTCTATGTGTCCATATATTCTCATCATTTAGCTGCCACTTACAAGTGAGAACACATGGTATTTTATATGCCATATTTTCTTTATCCATTCATCTATCAATTTACATTTAGGTTGTTTCCACATGTATGCTATTGTGAATAATGATGTAGTGAACATAGGAGTGCAGATAATCTGAGATCCTGACTTTGTATGTGCATATAACTAGTAGTGGAAATTTCTGGATCATATAGCAGTTCAATTTTTAATTTTTTGAGGCATTTCCATATTGTTTTCCATAGTAGCTACACTGTTTTATATTCCCACCAACAGTGTAAAAGGGTTTTGATTTTTCCCTGATGATTAGTGATGTTGAGCATGCCTATCGGTAATTTGTATGTCTTCTTTAAATAAATGATTATTCAAGTCCTTTGCCCAGTTGTTAATTGGGATAATTGTTTTTAAATTTGATTTGTTTTTGTGAGTTCCTTATGTATTTTGGATATTAACTCTCTATCTGATATATGGTTTCCAAATACTTTCTTCATTCCATAGGGAGCCTTTTTATTCTGTTGCTTTATTTGCTGCACAGAAAGCTTTTTCATTTGATGTAGTCCCACTTGTCTATTTTTCCTTTTGTTGCCTGTGCTTTAGGTGTCATATCCAAGATGTCATTTCCAAGACCAATGTCAAGAAGCTTTTCCTTTATGTTTTCTTCTAGGGGTTTTACAGTTTTGGGTCTTAGATTTAAGCCTTTAAATCCATTTTGAGTTTATTAGTTTATTTGTGTGTGTGGTGTAAAAAGTAGGTCCAAATCATTCCTTTGCATTTAGATATCCAGTTTTCTCACCACCATTTGTTGAAGAAGTTATTGTTTCCCCATTGTGTATTCTTGGCACCATTGTCAAAGATTAGTTGACCATATACGTATGAGTTTATTTCATCACTCTCCATTATGTCCCACTGGTCTGTACATCTGTCTTTATGCTGGTACTATACCGTTTTAATTATTGTAGCTTTGTAATATACTTTGAAATCAAAACATGTGATGCCTTCAACTTTGTTCTGCTTTCTCAAGACTTTGACTATCAAGGTCTTTTGTAGTTCCATATGAATTTTAGGATTGTTTATCCTATTTCTGGAAAAAAAAGTCTTTGGAATTTTGATTGGGATAGCATTGAATTCATAGATCATTTGGGGGTAGTATAGACATTTTAACAACATTAAAACTTCCAATTCATTAATGTGGGGTGTCTTTCCGTTTATTTATGTCTTCTTTAATTTATTTCATCAATGCTTTGTGGTTTTCGGTGTGCAAGTCTTTTACCTCCTTGGTTAGGTTTAATTCCTAAGCAAATAATTCTTTTTGATACTATTATAAATGGGATATTGTTTCTTAATTTCCTTTTTACATAGTTTGTTGTTCACATATAAAAATGCAACTAGGGTCGGGTGCAGTGGTTCACATTTGTAATCCCAACACTTTGGGAGGCTGCGGTGAGAGGATCAATTGAGCCTAGGAAATCAAGACCAGCCTGGGCAACATAGGGAGACCTTGTCTCAAAAAAAGTTTAAAAACTAGCCAGGCATGCTTGCACATGCTTGTGGTCTCAGCTACTTGGGAGGCTGAGTTGGGAAGGTCGCTTGAGCCTGAAGGTCAAGGCTGCAGTGAGCCATGATCATGCCACTCCAGCCTGAGTGACGGAGTGAGACCTTGTCTCCAAAAAAAAAAAAAAAAGTAACAATTTTTACGTGTTGATTTTATGTCCGGCAACTTTACTGAATTCACTTATTAGTTTTAGCAGTTTGGTGATTCTCGTGTGTGTGTGTGTGTGTGTGTGTGTGTGTGTGTATGTGTGTAGTTTTTACGGTTTTCTACATATAAGATCATGTCATTGGCAAACAGAGATAGTTTTACTTCATCTTTCCTGATTTGAATGCCTTTTATTTCTTTTTCTTGCCTAATTGCTCTGGCTAGGACTTCCAGTACTATATTCAATAGAAGTGGTAAGAAAGAGCACCTTTGTCTTATTCCTGATCTTACAAGAAAAGCTTTCAGTTTTTCACTTTTGAATATGAAGCTGTAAACTTATCATATGCAGCTTTTATTATTTTGAAGTAAATTCCTTCTATACCTAGTTCTTTGAGAGTGTTTTTTTTTAAATCATGAAAGGCTGTTGAATTTTATTCATTTCATTTTCTAACTACTGAGATTAATATGTGATTTTTACCCTAATTTCTTTTAATGTGGTCTATCACATTTATTGATTTGCATATACTGAGTCATCCTTGACATATCAAAGATAAATCCCATTTGTTCATGGTGTATGATCCTTTTAACATCCCGTTGAATTCAGTTTTCTGGTATTTTACTGAGAATTTTTGAATCTATGTGCATCAAGAGTATTGGACTGTGTTTTTTTTAGTTGTAATGTCTTTAACTTTGGTATCAGGGTAATGCTGACTTCATAAATGAGTTGAAACTGTTCCTTTCTCTTCAGTTTTTGGTAAGAGTTTGAGAAGGATTGGCATTCATTCTTTATATATTTGGCAGACTTCACCAGTGAAGCCATTTGGTTCTGGACTTTTCTTTTTTGGGAGATTTGTGATCACTGATTTAATTTCCTTAGTTGTTATTTGTTCAAATTTTCTATTTCTTCATGATTCAGTCTTGGTAGGTTGTATATTTCTAGGAATTTCTTCGTTTCTTGTAGGTTTTACAATTTGTTGGCATATAATGGCTCGTAATAGTCTCTTACGGTTCTTTGTATTTCTTGGCTTTAGTTATAATTTTCCCCTTCATTTCTAATTTTATTTATATGAGTCTTATCTCCTTTTTTGGTTAACCTAGCTGAAGGTTTATCAGTTTTGCTTATCTTTTCAAAAAACAAACTCAGTTTTATTAGTTTTTAAAAATATTCTCTAACTTATTTCTGCTCTAATCTATTATTTTCTTGCTCTGCTAACTTGCTAACTTTGGGCTTAGTTTGTTCTTCTTTTTCTAGTTCATTACTTTGTGGTTGGAAAAGATACATGATATGATTTCACTTTAAAAAATTTGTTCAGACTTGTTTCCTAATCTAACATGTGATCTATCCTGGAACATGTTCCATGTGCGTCTGATAAGCATGTGTATTCTGCTGCTGTTGGCTGAAATACTATGTACATGCCCTTTATATCCATTTGGTCTATAGTATTATTCAGGTCCGTTATTTGCTTATTGATTTGCTGTCTGGCTGTTCTACCTGTTATTGACAGTAGGGTTTTGAAGCCTCCTACTATTATTGTATTGCTGTCTATTTCTCCTTCAGTTATGTCAGTGTTGGCCTCATACATTTATGTACTCCAATATTGGTGCATATATATTTATAATTTATATATAATCCTGATGAATTGATCCTTTTACCATAATATAACGTCCTTCTTTTTCTCTTGTAAAAGTTTTTGACTGAAAGTCTGTTTTGTCTGATACAAGTTTAGCCATTCCAGCTTCCTGATTAAATTCATCATTTTTTTCCGTCATATCTGTGTTCTGTTTCTTGGTTAATTGATTTACTAGTCTTTTAGTCACCAAAGTATAAACCTTGGACTATTTTATCTCCTTCATGGTCATGAGTTCTACAATTCTCTCTCTGAAAAGCCTCTTGAATTTCCTTTCTCCATTCATTTTTCATTTTCTTGATTCAGAGCTTTACTAGCCTATTGTATTATGCTCCTAATTGGTCTTCTACTCTCTCTAGCTTCTCAATGTGCCTTGCAGTAACTTTGATTATTTTGCATTAAGAACTTTGATTATTTTGCACTTGTTATGGCATTAACTCTATTAATAGAGCAATTAATGTTCTTTCTAGCCTCAGTATTGATATTGTTGGTGGCCAAGGGTAGGGCTTTAAAGCACACAAACCTGGATGAAAATTCCATTTTCGGGACTTCCTGTGTAACTTAGGCAGATTTCCTAACTTTAGTAAGACTAGTTTCCATATCCACAAAGTGGTAATGATGAGAGCAATAAAAATTTCCATTTCCTAGAATTTACTTAGGGATTAAAGGAGCTATAATCCACTTAAAGTGCTCAACATGTAGCATACACTTAATAAGTTAGCTTTCATTTTTGTTTTCTACCATTTCATCCACCATTCCTATTGCCTAACATGCTATGAGTTTTCCATATTTCATCAGTCTTCCTGTGTTTCCCTTTCTCTATCTGATACACTTGTTTACTTGTTTTCAAAGTCCTACTTAAATGCCACTTTTTCAGTGAAGGTTTCCTTGGCTGAACTGACTTACTTAATCACTGTTTCTTCTGAATTTCCCCTTGCATATTCATACTAACAATTGGGTTCATAACACTGTAACATAGCTGTATGTTTGAAAAGGCTCTTTCCCTTATACATTGTATACACCCTCAAAGGTTGAGACCATATCTGGTCCATCCTTATATCCTCAGTACCTAACAAAGTGTTGAATGAAAGAAAATGTAAATACTTCCATTTCTATCCTAGTTTTAAGCTCTGTTCACCTTGAACTAGTTACCTGAAAATATAGACAGCTGAAGGTCTTTCTCAAGGATAATTTAAAAAATAGTAAATTGACAGCACATTACTAATTTAGCAGTACCTTAGAAAGTTTGGAAAATAAAAGTAAAAATTCACCCACAATCATGCAGTCGGCACAGAATTTCTATTATTTTTTGGTGTTTTTCTTTTAATAGTTTAACTGTACATTTGCATAGCTATAGTTCCAGTACATATTTAATTTTTTGTTATGCTTTTTTAAAAAACCATTATGTTTTAAGTACTTCATATGCTTTTATGGAGCATTTATAGCCATTGTTTTAAAAAGCTACTTACATCTTCACGTGAGTATTGAACAATTTGAAATTTATTGTTGTATATTCCCGTCTACCATTTTTCCTCTTTTTCTAGTGTACATAATGCTGTAGTAAAAAATTGTATGACAGTAGCATTTTGTATATGGTGGATTAATTATCTGATATACATTTCTCAAAGTGAGATTAATGGTTTAAAAATGATTCACTTCAGTTATATGCCATGCTAAGATTGTAACTACAGTATTTAAACAGGCCATTAATGAAATTGGAATATATTGGGGTGGAAGGATGAGGAGGGAAATATATTTTCAATAAAATTATATATTCTTTAAGAAAAGATACTCTGCCTTACATTTTTTTGCTATCTCCTCTTGTAAAAAAGCAATGTTTATTTATTAATATTTATTTACAATTTATTTATTGAGTACTTTAAGTGCTGGGCATATGCAAAAGGATAAAGCCAGCTCTCAAAAAGCTTACAGTTGACTGGGAGGAACAGACATGTAAACAGGCAACTAGACTATACAGAAGTAAAGACTTCAATGAGTGTAAGTACATCCACTTATTAAGAAACACATAGAAAGAACAACCAAACATATTGCAGGGTTCAGAGAATTCATTCAGAAAATCCTGTGTTAGTCACCAGAGATACAGTATTGAAGTTCAGGGAGCTCCAAGTCTGGGAGAGAAGACTGACATATATTTCTGGTGGAAACTTATTTTTGTAATGACATTCTTGAAGTACTTAGAAAATACTTTCCAAATCACTAAGAAAAGAATGAGCTACTAGCAAGTACTTATTGATCATCTATGATGTCCCAACAACCAAGTAAACTTGGTATGTTTAGCTCTGTTTTAGAGAGGAGAGAACGCTGGTGCAGTACATTTCAAGAACATGCTCAAGATCACACAAGTAGTAAAAGATGAAGGAAGTAGTTGTACCACAGTTTGGAAAGTTTAGAAAGTTTGGAAAATAAAAGTAATTTTTTTTTTTTTCTCACAGTTTGACGTTTTTCAAGGAGTTGACAATCTGGGTGGGAGGATGACTAATACATTTTAAAAATAGAGAATAATTAAACCCAAAATGGTACAGTAGAGACTATGGGTATAATATTCAGAGGATAGTTTAATGGAGGTACTAGTAAGTAGACTTCAAGCAGAATGTTAAATTTGAGTTAGGTCCTGAGGAAATTTCATAGACAAAGTAGAGAGAAAATACTTGGTCATGGAGTAGCAGAGCAAAATAATGTAGGGATAAAAAGCAGAATGGTAAGCAGAGTATTTTCAATGTTGCATATATTTAACATCTTCAAATTTAGTAACCCACTTCCAACCATTATGAACAAAAAGATTTTATTATGAAAATTTATTTTAGATTTTTAGAGACTTAAAAAAAACTCTGTCCTGAGAATTTGGGCACAGTGAGGGTATGCAATTGATAGAAAGTTCTGGAATCCAATATGCTTTCTCTACTACCCCACTGCTCTGGGCAGGTGAGGTGAGGGTAATGAGGGTGGGAGGAGAGAAAGCCTAGAGTACTGGGTATTCTCAAACTGTCTCCTGTCCAAGCATGAAGCAGATCCAATTCTGCTTAGCTTTCCAGATTGCAGGGCTGTCAGAAGGAAAGGAAAAAGTATGAAGTTTCTTTTAAGGTACACACATGTGGATTGGTGTTTCCTTTCTTGGCTGTGGGAAGGCGCCTTCATCACAGTACAAAGAAATGTTCTTGATACTGTGGGGATTTGCCGGCACAAGTTACAGTGTGCCACAGAGGCACCTTTCTTCTCTTTGCAGAGTTCTGTAGGATAGGTGACAGGGCAAACACACAATAGGCTTCTGAGATACGATGTACAGAGCCTGAAAAAGAAGGGAGATAAATTTGCTCTTTTACCTCAGTCATGCTCTTATAATGAAATCATATTGTAAAAAAGAAAAAGCAGTTTATAGTTCATAGACATTAGCTTTTTGGCTAGGAGATGAGGGCTGCTCTTTTAGCAGACAGGTAGGCCATAAGGTATAGAAAATGAAGCTTCAAGAACTGCTTGATTCTAAGAGGATTCTTGGAAGTTCCTTCAGTAAATGTCCTTAAAATCTATTTGGGAGGCCTTTAAAAATAGGAGTGATAAATTTGTATATTCTTTGACACTTTTTCACATGTTTCTGCCTACAAATGGATGCAGAGAACTAGATTAGATAACTTATACTCCAGCTCTGCAAATCTATGCTTACATTCATATCGTTTAGCCTAGGGGTGTCTAATCTTTTGGCTTCCCTGGACCACACTGAAAGAAGAGTTGTCTTAGGCCACAAATAAATTACACTAACACTATCGATAACTGATGAGCTAAAAATAAAATTGCAATAAAATATAATGTGTTTTAAGAAAGTTTACAAATTTGTGTTGGGCTGCATTCAAAACCATGCTGATCCACATGTGGTCCATAGGCCAAAGGTTGGACAAGCTCGTTTTAGCCCAAAGGAACTGGCCTTTAGATATTTACAAATATTTAGTGGAAAAACATTAGAAAGTCTGCCTTGTAAAATAAAATTTCACAATTATTAACATGTTTAAAAATTGGATTCCTAGGATGGAAGTTTTAGAAAGAAATTCGTGAAGGGTTTGTTAATTGATATAAGCATACCTAAATAATCTTATTTCTTTGCAGTAGAGGGGGTACCTTGAGATATTCTGTACTTGACACCTACATATAAAGAAAAAAGTCTGCCAATGAGGGCTATGTTCCTTATTATGCCTCTGCCTTGCTTTTGTATTTTGGGCTCGCATCCCTAAATAAATGAGCAACTAATCTTCACGAAACTTGGGTCTTCTGCCAAGTATAGATGTTATACATAAGTATAGATGTTATACTTAAAGAGGCATTGCATGCTACTACAATGTTTATGAAGCCTTTACATTCTCTGGTTATGGTTTCTAAATGCCCCTGGTTAAAGTGCAAGCAAATAGGAAATTGTTACTTCCATATGGGTCTCTTGGGTTCCATTCATTAAGTAAACACCTAGTATGTGCCAGTCATAATTCAAAGTATTAAGAATACAATGAGAAGGCCGGGCACGGTGCCTCACACCTGTAATACCAGCTACTCAGGAGTCTGAGGTAGGAGAATTGCTTGAATCGGGGAGGCAAAGGTTGTGGTGCTTGGGCAACAAGCACGAAACTCCATCTTGAAAAAAAAAAAAAAGAATACTATGAGAATATGATAGACATTGTCCTTGTCACTAAATATTTATTATCTGAACTCCTAAGCTCTTTAGACAATCCAGTAATAATTTAACATAATTAGAAGAAGTTCCCTCTGTAAAAAGCTAAACTGTTTTCAGAATTATTGTAACACAATAGAAAATTTGGGAATTGGAAAGGACCAGTGAATGTTTCCTTTTGAGTCAAAAATACATTTTAAAATGACTGGTAATTCTAGATAAATCAGATTTTCCAAGTTATTCATAATGTGGTAGAATATAGTATATTTTCATAGATCTACAACAGCAGCTTTGGTAAGGGAGGTATGCAACTAAACCCAATTTCAAATTTTGTTTCTGATTTCCAGAATGGTTTTCTGTCATAACTCTGGAAAACCAGCACCATGAATTTTCAAAATCATTATTAGGCAGCTCTGGCATAATTTATGTTAAGAGGTTTTGGCCTGTTTATGTACCCTGGACTTTGCCAAAATTAGTAATCTGATATTTCGCAAACTTATAGAGCACTATAAATAAGGACACATGCCTATTGGGGAGCACTGTTTGTTTAAATTCTTTTTTGGTGGTATTCATGAAATGCAGGGGACTTCCAACTCAAATTCTGCAATATTAGGCAGCAAGTTGTATTGTGAACCAAACCAGATGGTGGTCAGCTCTCTTCCTATTATCTATTCAATACAGCGATGGTTACCAGATCTTACTTGTGACGTTAACATTTGGAACAGATTAGCAGCAGTTAGCCTGAAATAAGAAACCTCCATTTCTCTAAAAGGCTCAGAACATATCATGTTGTAAAATCAGAAAGACTGGTAAGAAAACTTATCAGGGAAAGAGTGCACTGTCTACCTTGGTTTTTCCCTGCAGGACGTGTCATTTCCCTTTTATGAGTGTCTATTCAATGGAATTTTAATGTGGGTTATTGTGAGGATTAGGGTCTATTAGTCTATCACCCTCCGGAGGTGCCCTGTCCCACAGCTTGTCGAATTTCTCTTACTGTAGCCATGATCAGTCTAGGCCTTGGGACAAGAGGGATTGTCTGCATTTTCGGAGGTTTCCTTCGCAAGTTTATGCACACACGTACATACACACAGCCCTTACAAGTTCAGAGTTTCATCCAGCCTCTGAAATTCATGAAACATTTGAGCTGCCTAGATCTGGCCTGTGGATTTGTATGTAACTGGCTAACTGCTTTGCTTGATCTGTCAATGCCATGTGCTGTCTACTTCTCACAAATTTTTTTTCTCTTGGCATCTCTTGGTCAAATCAATTCCCACCGCTTTTATAGGACCAGGAAAAACTAGGGTGTGTCCAGCATTTCCAATTTTGTACAAAGGTGAAAGCAAGTCAAGGTGAACACTAAAGGGCAGCAAGTTTTAGAGTACAACTATCAGAAAGAAATGTTGAAATCGACATATGACTGAGTTCAACTTCTATTTTACAGTATAGAAAACTGAGGTACTGAGAGGTTAAAGGATTTTCCCCAAAACACACAGATGATGTGAGTGGTAGAGGTGTTGGGAAAAGGCTGTGAATGTTGCTAATATATCAGCATTCTTTTATGACCATGATTCGGAGACAGATAGGAAAAGGTAGATCCTCTACTTTCTATACCCAAATGGTGGCAACCCTGCTTTTGTTCTGGTAAGCCAAACAGCCTACCAAAGAAACCATTCAGTGAGACCAGCTACCTCTGTGCATTTCTGTTTATTCTTTAGCCAAGACCTTGCTTCAGGGTTGATTGAAAAGCCTTTTTCCTGCTTCTAGATGTGATAGGAAATACAAATTCCTCTTTAGGGATGGAGTTTTGGAACCTCTTGCACTGTACAGAGTTAGGGAGGACAAAAACAATGCCTATTTCCAAGAGGATAAGAATACCTCACCTGGTCTACTTGAACTGAATTTTAGGATGCAGTTGTTAGGAATGCAGATAATGAAGTTAAGAGATCTGGAGAAGAGTGACAAGAAGGGGTGGGAGTCGGGGGGTAGAGAGAGAGAGAACCAGACAGGGAAAAAGTACCACAAGAAGGAGATTGTTCTTTATCATAAAAGTAGAAGAAACGTTTTTAAGCACTTCTAACTAGGAACAAATACATGATAGGATTTACATTTTGGAACTATGTGGCTGCAGTCTAGAAGAAGGATTCTTCAAGAGTAGGTTGGGTATGGTGACTCATGCCTGTAATCCCAGCACTTTGGGAGGCTGAGGCGGGTGGATCACTTGAACACAGGAGTTCAAGACCAGTCTGGCCAGCATGGCACAACCCTGTCTCTACCAAAAAATACAAAAGTAAGCCAGGTGTGATGGTGTGCACCTGTGGTCCCAGCTACTCAGGACACTGAGGTGGGAAGATTGCTTGAGCCCAGGAGGTTGAGGTTGCAGTGAGCTGAGATGACGCCACTTCCCTCCATCCAGCCTGGGCAGAGAGCGAGATCCTATCTCAAACAAACAAACCAACAAACACACAAACAATCCGTCAGGAGTAGATGAAGACTAGTTAGGAGGTTAACACAGTTAGGAGGAAATTACATACTTCAGATGAATGAAAACTTTGAATGGGTTGCTCCTTCAAGTCTTTGTTCTACTCATTATCTATATCTACTCTTTTCTAAGCTATATTTTTAAAAGAAAATTTGTTATACCATATATATTAAACTTTGAATTTTTTAACTTAACAATTTTTTTGAACATTTTCATCATTTTTTTCTATGTTATGATGTAGAAATATTATTTCCTCATGCGAGAGCATCATAATTTATTGAATCATCCCCTATTGATGGATATTGAAATTTTTAATTTTTCAATAGACACCACTGTAATGACTATCATTGTAAATATATCTTGCCTATATTCATGATTATTTCATTGGAATAACTTCTAGAAATAAAATTTCTGGGACAAAGAGCAATCAAAAGTCTTAAATTTGCTGGGCATTGCCACATTGTATAACACATGGCAGCAATTCAAGTTCCTTTGGCAGTACCCAAGAGGCTGCGTGTGAGTTGTACCCAAGAGCTGATACCCAAGAGGCTGCATGTGAGTTGTATGCAAGATCTCCACACTGCATGTGTTAGTTGTGATTCTTATTATGTGATGTACCCTTTAAATATTCAATACACCAGTTAATTCTCTTGTACCAGATATTAAAGTTAAAATTTGGAATTGGAAACGAATTGTAAAATTTGAATTAAAAACCTATTTTTTAAATCAGTGGTAGATCTAGACTTATCAGATTCTCCAACTAATTAATAATGTGATAGAATAGGTAAAAGTTTATCTATCCATCTCCAACAAATACATTTTCTAGCTATGAATAAATATAATCCCTGCCTGTAAGCATTAAAAAAATAGACTTTTAAAGAGCAGTTTTGGTTTCATAGCATAATGCAGGCATTTTATAATTATAAAAAAAAATCAGGGACATAAATAGATACGTACTTTTGAAGTGAAAAAATATTTTTCTTTAAACTTTTGATAAGGTAATATTATAATTGGTTAATAATTGGAAGTATCTACAATAAGGAACTATTATTTTGTAGTAGCCACAAACATGGTGAAGGTAGATGAACTTATTTAGGTCCAATGACAAATTTAAGATAAAACATAAGCGGCTGGACGCAGTGGCTCACGTCTGTAATCCCAGCATTTTGGGAGGCTGAGGCAGGCGGATCACCTGAGGTCAAGAGTTTGGGACCAGCCTGGCCAACATGGTAAAGCCCCATCTCTACTAAAAATACAAAAGTTAGCCAGGCGTGGTGGTGGGCGCCGGTAGTCCCAGCTACTTGGGAGGCTGAGGCAGAAGAATTGCTTGAGCCTGGGGGGCAGAGGTTGCGGTGAGCCGAGATTGTGCCACTGCACTCCAGCCTGGGCAATACAGTGAGATTCCATCTCAAAAAACAAAACAAAACAAAACGAAACAAAACAAAACAAAACAAAAAAAAGAAACCATAAGCAAAACAGATGATATGTTTATTACACTTTTCTTTCTTTTCCCTAGTCAATATTCATGAGAATTTGCCCTGATGGAGAAAAGATTTTCAGTGTATTGGCTACTAGAGAATTTTTATTCTCACTGTGGCATTTATGTTTCTAATAAGATGAACATATGGCAGACTCGAAAGAAAATAATTTGTGTTTAATACAATTACTTGTTACATGTTTACATGCCACAAACTTACTTTTCAATTAAAATAATACCTAACTCTGATTCTTCTTTTTTCTAACTTCAAACACTATTCTGTTAAATACTAGATATATAGTAGGTTCTGGGATTACAGGTTTGAGTTACTGCGCCCACCTGGAGGCTTATTTCTTTGAGGCTTCAGAGATCCTCATTTAATAGGCCCTTTCCTTTTTCCTACTTGCCAAGCACCAAGACGCCTTTGGTGTCTCATTAGACAACATTTTCTGTGTTAAATCATTGTCAACTAACACTTCAGAGGGAGAGTTTAAGATATTACTATTTTCAGGAATAATTGCATTTTATTAAGAAGATCCTTGAAAAGAAACAAATAACTTTATGACTTAAAATAGCATTGTATATAGCAGGAGGAATTTTAGATAATAAACTATGGGTGCCATGTGGAAAGTTCTTTTTACCGCTGGCAGTGTTTTTCCAGCATTTCTCAAATCATACCTGATAAGCTGATGTCAAGTTGATTGACATTGTCTGTCCTTTTTTTCAAAATTTTAAAAGTTTTTTTTTTTTTCATAATCTGCCTTTTGTATCTACTATTCTCCTTTCTCTCCTAAATAAAGAAGAAGCTGGCTTTTTTTCTGTGATCTGCCTTCTGATCACACTGTTTTCTTGAGATTTGTGATGTCCCAAAGGCCAAATCCAATGGGTACTTTTTAGTTCCCATCCAGTTTAACAACTCCTTGCTAATGACTTTCCCTTTTGAATTTTTTTTTCATTTCAGCATATCATTCTCTTAGTTCCCTTTCCCCCTCTTCCAATTTATTTGTTTCCAAGCACGTTCATTAACTTTTTCTCTTCTTCCCACATGGCATGTGGGTACTTCCCATATATTGGCAAGTCTCTTCTCATTTTGTCCTAGAGTTTCTCCTTGAGTGATTTCTTTCACTCTCTTGTCTTTAGCTCTTCTCTCAATGCCCACTACTTGCTGATAGCCTACCCTCTCCCTGGAGCTCCTGAACATTGCCATTTGTATCCTTTTAAGATGTAAATGAAACAAACTCAGCATCAAGCTCATTATCTCCTATTTTTGTCTTCTTTTGCATATTCTAACTCAATTGGTGGCATCACCATTTGTTCAACAACTCTCCCAAAACTGCTAGATAATTCATATTTATCCTTGAACTCCCACTTCTACATCCAGTTGACCACTAGATTATTTTGTTGGTCCTTCTAAATTTGTTTAACAGTTTCTCTCAATCTTCAGTGCTCATCTTTTAGTTTTTTAGACTTTCACTTCCCCTAACCTGTCTTACTATAAGAGTCTACTAACCGTAGGCAGAGTACCTACATTGTTCTCTTTCAACAGTAGAGTTTTGTCACTGCTGCTGGATATGTTCGTTAAACGCCTCTTTATTGAAAATTATGATAGCTTCCTATGCTTACAAGCAAATCTTTCCTTCTTTCATTCATTCAATTAAAATAATGAATACCTACCAAAAGGCTGAGGTTGGGTAAATATTGGTGAACAATGACTAATACTCTATATTGTTTTGTTTATTCAATGATCTAATTCCAACTTAATTCTATGATACCCCTTCTCCATACCCGTCCTCACTGCCTCCACCTCACACTACTTCATTCTTTAAAAGGTATTCTTTACTTCAACTATTCAGATGTATTATACATTCTGCTAAGATATGCTCTACCATCCTGAGGGCAATCTTTCAACCCCTTCTTGCTTCAATAAGAACAGATCTTGGACCTAGAACACTATTTTACCAAGAGATAAAGAGTTTTCACAACCTGTGCTGGTCTTGTCATCTTGTGGAGGAATAACCTTCCTGTTTCAGACTTCATGTGCATTCCTTTGTTCTGCTTAAGTATGTGTGTCGTATGGCACCTCGCCAACCCCACAAGTATGTATCTGTCCACTGTGGGAAGGGGATGAGGTCCTTCTGCAATAGCACAAGAGGGGTGCATCAGGCCAATTGCTTTGCATCAGCTGCTAGGAAGGACCAGCTGGCCATAGGACACTGACACCCACTACTAAAGCTGATCTTGCTCTGTTTCATCTCTGTGGAAGGAAAGTAGTATTCCATCCAGTGCTTGGCAACTGCAATACCAAGACACAGTGGGCAGAAGTGCTTGGATTTCTACTCTTGATAATAGGCAACAGATGCCACTTGCTCAACACATACCAGTTTCCAATTACCTGGTAGCATTTCTAGAATGCACGTGACAGTATTCAGTTAACATTGAGAACTTAATGAATGCAGTTTTCCTTTTCCTGACTTCCTTCCAGTCAGCCTCATCTTCTTTCTAATATCTGAAGTGTAAAGGAATTTTTAAAAATTTCCCTTTTAAAGCACATCTACTGTTAAAAACCGTCCTCATTGTAGTCTCACTCTATAACCAATGGAAGAGATGACTTCCTCTACTTGCTCTAGCCTAGTCAGAAATGTCCCCACCATGGAAATGTGTGCCTGTTTGTATTGCTTTCTTATTTTTGATGTATGGCAAAATTTTCATGAATATAGAAAATATTTTGTTATTGAACATCTGTAGTTATAACATTTTATATAAAAGTGGCTTTATCATATTGTACATATCCTTGTACCTAAATGAAATTGTACTGTTAAAACATTTGTAATTGTCTTTTAAACACTTAAGATATAAACCCCAGCTTGGCATTGACTGAATGAATGTGTTCTTGTCTAATTTGTGATATGGAGAATCACACTATGTTTTAGTTGATGCTGTTAATAATTATTGATTGGACTGGTTTAGTTGATGCTGTTAACTGTTCTTTGAGCTTTCCACCATTCAGGCTTTATTATTCAGATCAACTTCTCTACAATACCAGCTATTATCCAATTACCTTTTAGAGCTAGACATAAAAAGAGTAAGAAAACCATATTTAGGGGAGTGGTGGAGAAGACAGAAACAAGTTTGAGTATTACTCAAGATAGAACAAGCCTATGCTTCACAGCAAACAAACCTCCAGATCTCTTTGGCTTAACTCAGTGGGCCCAGGTGACTCTCTAGGAAAGTTTCTTCCATATATTAACTTGACCATTGAGGCTACTTGGGTCCTGTGGTTTCACTGTCTCTTCACAACAGTAAGACACCTTGGTAGAAGAATAGAGTGAATGGAGGGTTCATAACCTTCAAATCCTACTGGTCAGAGCTTATAAGTCCCCACCAAATTGCAAAGGCTAAGAATAGTAGTCAGTATTGCCAGTGAGAACATAGCTAGATTTGTCTAAATTTTGAGGAGGAGGGTTAATCATGAGAAAGAACGCGAACTCTAAGAGGAAACTAACATTTATTGGGTAGCTTACTGCAGAAGTTCCCAACCCTTTTTTATTTAAGGCATTAAATATCTCAGTATGTTTTTGAATTGATTCCTCGGCTGAAATAACTAACAGTGCCATGGATTGAATGATTAGGTCCAAACAACTTAAAATGTATTTATACACTAACTTAGTAGCCATTTGAAAATAATACACATACATTGAAAGAAAGATAATAATTTTTATTTCAGCCTTAACCACAGATACTTATTCACTAATGAGATGTGTGGGTTTCTTGGACACTGTGCACCTCTCAGACCTTGGAATCATACTAGATCCCACCACCTTCATTTCCTGTTCCGAATTGATTTTCATGTTTACTGGCTTTTTATCCAGCCACCATCACAACTTAGCTCAGCAGAGATATGACATCAATGAAAGAAATGTAGTATGATCTAATGTTGAAACTGTACACTACCTTGAGCTAGTAGTTCACACAGTGGCTGACAGGATTTGAGTATTGCAGTATTTTCCTCAACACTGTGAAATATCCCATGGCTCCCATGTAAGCATGCTGCAGTGCCTTCGGGTGCTTCAGTGCATGGTTTGGGAAGCATACATCTGTTGGCCTAGGTACTATATATAAATCACCTACTTCTTAACAACAGTTTGGAAGGTAGGTGCTACGATTTTCAAGTTGGACGTGGAAACTAAAGTTTGAAAGGGGGCATGCGTTCTACCCTAAACCTCGTAGTTAGTAATTAGCAGAGCAGAGGCTTGAACCCAAACCTTCTGGCTTTAGACCCTATTGCATCATGCCATGTGTCATGAGATTTGCAGGATTAAGGTTTTCACAGCTTCCTCTCCTCATGACCTTTCCCTGGTTTCGAGCAATATTGAAATTACTATTTTCTAAAACATGTGGAAATGCTTGAAACTCATGGAAATGATTTTAAGTCATGTCTACTTTTTAGCTTTAAGGCACACCTGCTAGAAAATAAATTTTCCTGAGCAGAGATTAAATAACTTTACAATGGCCTTAAAATGGCCAAGAAAGATTGTTTAAGATCTGAAATCAAGACAGCAAATTTCTAATTAACTTGTAATTATTTTACTGCTAATTTTTAATGTGACATTTAGTAAGAACCACATATCACTTTTCTCCAGCTGTCAGGACAGTTCCTATAAACTAAACCTTCTTCACCAGCTGTTGCCTAATTCAGTATGGTCCATGTTGGAATTTTTCCAACTCTGCCTGAACATTATTGCTAAGTCTCAGCAGACCCATGCAAAAGTGAACCATAACTATAATCTTTCTTGTTACTCATAGTTCTATTTAATTATCTGAAATACTACCTGATAAATAGTGCAATCAGAAGAATTTCAGCTTAACAGTAACTACTTCCACATCACTTTTCTGCTCTCATCTGATTTGAAACAGGTTTTGGATTACTACCTCTAAATTATGTAAACTCCTAATCAATGATTAATTTAAGAGTCTTAGAGCTGCTGGTTTGTGTGTGTGTGTGTGTGTGTGTGTGTGGTTCTTAAGTGTTAATAAATTCAGCCCTAGTAAAACACACTTTTTTTTTCTTCCCTAGACTTTTTAGGCCTTTATTTTCTCCCAAGCTTGTTGAGGGGATAAAGGATAAGTAGCTGGAACCAAGGAAGAGTAAATCCTTGCAAAAGAAATTCGTTTTCAAAGAAATTTCACTTTACATAGAACTAAATGTATATTTGCATTAAATGCCCCTAACACAGGTTATAATTCAGAGAAACACCTGAATAGTCGAAAAACTGTTCTCTACTTAAAAACAAATTCATCATCAAATGGAAATAGACTAACATTTATTAAGCACCATGTAAATGCCAGGCATTTTACATCTATTACTTTGTTTGAACCTAAATATAACACTGGGAGCTCAATTTTATGCCCTTCAGTTTGCAGAGGAGGAAACTGAAGGTTGAGAGTTTTAGGAGATCTTCCAAGTTTACAAGTGAATAAATGTTAGTGCTTGCATTCAAAGTCAGGTGGGTCTCACTTCACAGCCATGGCTTTTACCTACAGGACTGCACTGCCTTCAGATCATTTATATTTTGTAACGGTGATTATATGTGAAAACATGGTATTAATTTTTTATTGATCAAATGTTTATTTGGTAAATAAAATGTGACCAGCACATTTATAGGAATGAATTAATGTAAATTATGATTATTGACATTTATTAAAGCTGTATATTTGTATTTTCTAAAAGTCAGTGATTTATTTTCAGCCTTTCTGTAATTTTTCATTAAGGATCTCAGAAAATCCCAGTGTGTTGGTGAGGATCTGCAATATTGAAAAAATGTTGGACCAGATCCCAGGAGACCTGTGTTTGCCTCTTCCACTTGCTATCTCTGTGGTCAAAAGAGTCAGTTTCTATATCTGTGGCTCAGTTTCTTTATTTGTATAATGAAAGGACTTGGAATATACAACCTCTGAGATTCTTCTGAGTACTACAATTCTATGATTTTACTAAACACACTCAACTTTTTCATTCCCCAAAATCCATATGAGTAAACTGAAATGCTGGGGGTGTATATAATTCAGAGCTGACGAAATGCCTTCAGATTTGGCGTTGGAAAGTATAAATGAAGTACAGGGAATGAAACTTCTAAAACACGATACCTATTATATTAGTTTTTTACTGCTTAGAGCAAATTACCACTCATTTTGTATCTTAAAACATTACACCTTTGTTATCTCCCATCCGTGGTTTAGATTGGTCCTCTATTCAGGGTCTTGCAAGGGTACAATGAAAGTGATATGACTTGGCTATGTCCCTACCCAAATCTCACCTTGACTTGTAATAACCCCACATGTCAAGGGCAGGGCCAGGTGGAGATAATTGAATCATGGGGGGTGGTTCCCCCATACTGTTCCTGTGGTAGTGAATACGTCTTATAAGATCTGATGGTTTTATAAATGCGAGTTCTCCTGCACAAGCTCTGTTGCCTGTTGCCATGTAAGATGTGACTTTGCTCCTCATTCCACCACGATTGTGAGGCCTCCCCAGCGATGTGGAACTGTGAGTCAATTAAACCTCTTTCCTTTATAAATTACCCAGTCTTGGGTATGTTTTTATTAGCAGCATGAGAACAGACTAGTACACAAGGTGTCAGTGGACTGAATTTATTTCTGGAGCTTGGTTTTTTCCAAGCTCAGGTCAATGGCAGAATGCATCGTTTTGTGGTTGTAGAATGGAGGTCCCTGTTTTTTTTTTTTTTTTTTTTTTTTTTTTGTTGTTGTTGTTGTTAGCTGTCATGACACTGTTAGCTGTCAGCAGACAGTGTTCAGCTCTTAGGGGTTGCCTGCAATTTCTTGCTGTGTAGCCCCCTCACAGACCTTCTCTCAAAGTCAAGATATTTACTTTTTCAAGCTCAACAATAGATAGTCTCTTCCTCTGTCTGTTAAGATAGAGCCTTATATAACTGTCCTGGGTTTAATACTGTCTCCCCAAATTCATGTCCACCTGGAACCTCACAATGTGATTATATTTGGAAATAAGGTCTTTGCAGATATAATTGGTTAAGGTAAGATGAGGTTATACTGGAGTACATAGGCTTGATCCAGTGACTGATGTCCTTATAAAAGAAAACAGATACACACAGACACACAGAGGGAAGATGGCCATATGACAATGGAGGCAGAGATTGGAGTTACACTGGTATAAACCAAGGAACACTAAGGATTGTTGGCAACCACCAAAAGCTGGAAGAGGCAAGGAAGGATTCTTTCCCTAGACCCTTCAGGAAGAGCGTAGGGCCTATATGCACTTTGACTTGAGGTTTTGTGCTCCAGAACTGTGAGAGAGTAAATTTGTATTGTTTTAAGAGGCTAAATCTGTGTTAACTTTGTTTCAGCAGCCTGAGGAACCTGATGTAATAATGTAATGCAATCATGAGAATAACATTCTATTACCTTTCACAGAAAACAGTAACCAAATCAAGAGAGAATTTGTCATATTCTGTCCATGGGAAGCAAGTCACAGGTTCCTTCCACCCTATAGGGGAAAGGACTGACTGGGGATCACCTTAGGATATGTCTGCCACAACAATGCAAGGTTATAGTGTTTTATCCTATGAAAGTGGTCCTCTTTATTGTGTAGGAATTCAGCAGCTCTATCTAATTCCCTTCACAATCTCAAGTTATTTCAAAGTTATATACAGAGGTATTTGTTTATTAAAAAGTTTCAGCATAACTGTTATCTTCTTAAATGATTGCTCTGTTCTTCAAGGTCTTGACATTTATCAAGATATCTATCTTGACATTTAATTGTGCTCTTGTCTTTTAAAAAATTGATTTGATGATATATTAGCTGTAGGTTGTTTTAAATATGAAAGTTAGCTGATCATTTGAAAATATAAAGCAGAGAAACAGAGAAGTTTATTAGCTAAACTCTGCCCTCTTAAAAGCATCATTAGCCCTCCAAGAGATGTTGGTCAATTGACTCAATTTCATTAAGGACCTGCCATATATTCAGCATTGTACAAGCTTATTAAGTGTATTTTAGTACATCCTCCTATTTTAAATGATAAAATGATATGGTTAAAGGAAAGTTGAGACTTGTCAGCCAGCAAAATCACTGCCTTCAGATTACTCTAGGATATGCTTACACAAAACATTAGTAGATTCCGCCCATATTCTTAGATTTCACAGAGCTGCAGGCCAGGGTTAGCAAGGACCAACAAAGCGAAGCAGTGGCTCTATTTAACTATAGCTATCCTGTAGTTTTTATATTGATTCGTGAATCCAAACATTTACTGATACTATAAACTGCAGTCAGATTTGTAAACTGATGTTCCAGACACATCTTTCATAATTTCAGATGAATTTCTTTGTGGGATGTCAGACAAACGTGTGTTTTTCTTTGGGTACTGCCGTAGAACTCCCTTATGGGATAAATTTCAGCCCTTAGCCTTGGAGAAAAATAAATGTTTCCCAGTATATGAAATCAGTGCATATCACATTGCATAACTATTCTGGGTGCACAGTGCCTGTATATTTTGAATATTCTCACAGGTTCAGACTTTCCATTCAGAGATAGTTTGTTTGAAACTCTATTCAGTTTTGTCAGAGATAGAGGTTTACATACTTTCTTATATAATGTGGTCAAAATCCAGTCCCTAAACTATACTTGATTTTATAAAGACCACAGCTAAAAGCCTTTCTTCTTGCCAAATTCCCAATCTTTAACACTGCATGAATAATCCTTTAGGGTAATGGTATTTAATACTGTTAGAAAGAGGTATAAAATGCTGTAATTTCAGAAAGATTATTTGGACAATATCAAACTGAAAAAATAAGTACATTTTGGGTCCCTAAAATTAGAATTGCCATGTAATGTGAAAAGAAGTTCATATTGTCAAGTTTCCCGGCTCTGGATTTTAGCAAACTGAAGTAGTGTTCTATAGGCTCCTGACGAAATTTAGATGATCAAAGGCAGCATTTCTCATGTGCACTTTCTGGATTGGGTCTCTCAAATGAGAGAGATCAAAATCTATAGATAAAATTACAAGCTCTGGAGTCAGTTGACCTGTGTTCAAAACCTGAGCTCTAGCAGTATTTAGCTGTAAAATGGGATAGTATAATAGAGAATTTGCAGTGATTAAATAATGAATGTAAATTCATAGCATGAAGCTAATGGATAGGAATTGCTACCTACATGTTAGCTAAGAAGAAGCAACAAAATAAAATTTTCACTCAACACTCACTTCGAAGTGTCTGTGAAACAAACTTAAACATGGCTAAATTTACAAATGATCTTGGGGTTTTCTTTGGTATAGAATACTTTGGCATCCCCATATAGGTAGGAAGAAAAAAAACATTCATTGGCTACTTGCTGTATGTCAGATGATATGCTAGACTCTGCATAAAGTTCATTAAATTCTCAAAATAAATTTATGAGATGTCTTCATTTTAAAATAAAGTGAGACTAAAACAATAATAATATTAATTGCAGGCCTGTGATTTCATTACACATTGGTATGACTCCTTAATCTGAGCTCTTCTTGCTCTACCATACTGTTCTCAAAAGGTGAAGTCCCCTGTAGTTCATGACTTCTGTGGACTATACAGAGATAAAAATAAGAATGGGAAGTGATGAGATTTCTATCATACAAATGACATTTTCTGTGAAAAGGCAAAGATGATTTCAAATAGTGAACAAGGCTAGAAACTTTGTAAGGGGCTTTGGAACATAATAGAGACACATAATCAGACACGTTCTCAGACTAGTGCATGTAGGTCTCTCCTTTGTCCTCCCTCCCACATAGGCATGCAGTCACAGTCACCTAGACCAGTTTGTGTCTATTGGCAATCTTGGGCTCATCTAGATGGGATGAAGGTAGCTGGGAATGGTGGATTGGAAAGAATTACATTTGCATTTTGAAAAAAATCACATAAACTGCAGCACAAAGAACAGATTAGAGAAAGGCCAGAAAGATGAACATGGGGAGATAGATTAGGAGGCTATTGTCATAGTCCAGGTAAAGAATTGTTATTCTTAGAGTAGACCAGAAATAAGAGGATGAGAAGTTAATGGATTTGAGTTAAAGGTTAATTAGTGAGACTTTGTGATGTACTGAGTACGCATGGTGAAGTTAGGAAGGTTCTGCAAGGTTTACTGAGATAGGGGAAATGGAAGTAGAATCACATTTTAGGGGATAGATCAATACACTAGTTTTTGCATATGATCAATTTGAATAGGCTGAGTTTGCATACGCTGAGTTTGAGACTTCCAAATGAAGATGTAGGATAGGACATTGAAAATAAAGATGTAAAGCTCAGAGAATAGTTCTGGCTAGAGACGTGCCTTTGGGAGGGTGACCATAGTGTATGTATGGTGACGGAAGCTACAGACATGGATGTTATTTTCTCAAAAAAGCATAGAGCATGAGACAGAAAGATTTTCTATCAACTAGGCTTGTGGAAGTCCAATCCTGTGATGTTGGTTGGATGAGGATGAATCTGCAGAGGAAACAGAGGATCAGAGATAGAGAAGCAAAAACCAAGTGACTGGGGTGAGAAGTACTGCAAAAGAGATGATTAAGACATGTGACAGTAGATGAGGACTGGAACATGTTCATAGATTTTGTAACATGGAATGAATTAGTGACCTTAGCAAAAGCTCTTTTGGTGAAGTGATGAAGGAATTTTAGAGGTTAGAGGAGTAAACAGTAGATAAAGATTTGAAACGATGTACAGAAAAAACCCAACCAACCAACCAAACAAAAAACATTTTGAGAAGTTTAGTTGGGCTCTTAGAACCCAGGAAAGGCTTTCTTTTTCTTAGGTCAACTTCTTTCTTGTACCCTAAAAAAAAAAAAAAAAAAAAAAAGGAAAAGGAAAAAGAGAGAGAGAGAGAAATTTCAAGCCAAGGGAAAATATTCATAACTTTTTAAAGTAGGCTGATTCTTCCACCTAGAGATTGGGAACTAAAGTGTGGAATGTGGATCTATTCCAGGCCAATACAGAGGAACCTTCTTACTTGAGGAGGGGCAGACAGGCAACAGGGCACAGTTATGCTGGTGGTGGGTATTCTAGTTGGATGAGATAAAAATCCAGTTTAGCTAAACTACCCTAGAAATTCCCTCATTGTCAGAGCTTGAGTTCTTGATGTTCCCAAACCAGAGGAGAAAAATCCCTGGTACAAAACAGAGCAGCATAAAAATTCTATTTCTTAGCAGAGTGAGAATAAGTAATTTTGTTTGAGTCAAATACATGTATAATATGTTTCTCCTTGATTAGTTTTTGAGTACCAACTTGGTAGAAAGCATGTTACCAGTGTTTTGGTTACTCTTCAACATATTTCTGCCCATAAGCTTTTTGAGGTGAAAGAGCTTATTCTTTTTTTTTCCCTTTGGATACAGAATGTCACTGTGTCTCCCAGGATGAGTGCAGTGGTATGATCATGGCTCATTTCTTTTTTTTTTTTTTTTTTTTTTTTTTTGAGACGGAGTCTCGCTCTGTCACCCAGGCTGGAGTGTAGTGGCCGGATCTCAGCTCACTGCAAGCTCCGCCTCCTGGGTTCACGCCATTCTCCTGCCTCAGCCTCCCACGTAGCTGGGACTACAGGCGCCCGCCACATCGCCCGGCTAGTTTTTTGTATTTTTTTTTTTTTTAGTAGAGACGGGGTTTCACCGTATTAGCCAGGATGGACTCGATCTCCTGACCTCGTGATCCGCCCGTCTCGGCCTCCCAAAGTGCTGGGATTACAGGCTTGAGCTATCATGGCTCATTTCAATCTCAAACTCCGAGGCTCAGGTGATCCTCCTACCTCAGCCTCCTGAGTAGCTGGGACCACAGGCATGTACCACCACACCTGGCTAATTTTTTATTTGTAGAGATGTAGGTCTTGCTATGTTGCCCGGGCTAGTCTCAAATTCCTGGACTCAAGTGATCTGTTCACCTCAGCCTCCCAAAATGCTGAGATTACAGGCATGAACCACCTTGCCTGCCCATAATTTTATTCTCAATTCTTAAAAATTATATTTTGAAACTTAACATACAGTAATGTTGGCTTTCTTTTGGTATGTAAGTCTATGAGGTTTAACACATGCATAGATTCTTAAGCTATCACTGCAACCAGAGTACAAAATCATTCTATAATCCCAAAAATCTTCCTCAAGCCAGTTGTAACCTCTTCCCACCATCGTAACTATTGATCTATTCTCTGACACTATAGTTTTATCCTTTTGAGATTGCCTCAGCTACTATGGAGAACAGTATGGAGATTCCTCAAAAAAACAAAAAAACTACCATAAGATCTAGAAATCCTACTGCTGGGTATATGTCCAAAAGAAAGGAAGTCAGTATATCAAAGAGATAACTGCACTCTTATGTTTATTACAGAAGGATTCACAATAGCTAGGATGGGAAAGCAACTTAAGTATCCATCAACAGATGAATGGGTAAAGAAAATGTGGTACATGTACATAATGGAGTACTATTTGGCCATAAAAAAGAATAAAATTCTGTCATTTGCAATAACATGGATGGAACCGGAGGACATTATGTTAAATGAAATTAACCAGGTGCAGAAAGACAGATATTGCATGTTCTGATTCATATGTGGGAACTAAAGAAACTAAACTTGTGGAGATAGTGGAATGATGGTTGCCAGAAACTGAGAAAGGTGGCAGGGAGAGAGGGATATGGTGGTGTGGTTAATGAGTACAAAAACACAGTTAGATGAATGAATAAGATCTAGTATTTGGTAGCACACTAAAGTGACTATAGCTAATATTAATTCTCTGTATATTTTTTAATAACCAAAAGAGTAGAATTGGAATATTCCTAACACAAAGAAGTGATAAAGGCTTAAGGTGATGGATACCTCAATTATCCTGATTTGATCATTACACATTGTATGCCTGTATCAAAATATCACCAGTACTCCCTAAGTATATATAACTAGTAGGTACCCACAATAATTAAAAATTTTAGAAAGTGGAATCATAGAGTATGTAACTTTTTAAAGAGACTGGCTTCTTTTACTGAGACTAGCACCTTTAACATTCATTCATGTCATTGCATATATAAATAATTCATTCCTTTTATTGCTGAATAATATTCCACTTTATAAATGTACCACAATTTGTTTACCCATTCACTTGTTCAAGGACCACAGTTGTTTCCAATTTTAGCAACTATAAACATTTGTGTACAGGTTTTTGCATGAACATAAGTTTCCTTTCTCTAAAGCAAATAGGAGTAGAATTTCCAGACCTTATTCTAAGTGTGTGTTTAATTTTATAAAATACTGTCAACTTTTCCTGAGCAGCTATACTTTGTATCTTTGTTTTAAAATTAAAATGAGATATACATTGATATGATAATGGCTACAATTAAAATGCTGACAATTTCAAGTGTTGACAAAGATGTGGAGCAACCAGAACTCTCATATATTGTGAGAATACAAAATGACACAGCTGGGTGAAAAAAAAGGGAATCTCAATTCAATTAATTATGGAGACAAGGTCTTGCTCGGTTGCTCAGGCTGGAGTGCAGTGGTGCAATCATAGATCACTGAAGCCTCAAACTCTTGGACTCAAGTGATCCTCCTGCCTCAACCTCTCAAAGCGATGGAATTACAGGCATGAGCCACTGCCTCCAGCCTTTAAAATTCTTTTTGAGACAAGGTCTTGCTATGTTGCTCAGGCTGGTTTCAAATTACTGGGCTCAAGCAATCCTCCCACCTTATCCTTCCAAGTATCTGGGATGGCAAGCATGCACCACCACTCCCAGAGTTACAATCTTTGTTAACTTAATCATGGAAGTGAATTTCTTCATTTTGCCATGCTCTACAAGTTGAGCATCCCTTATCTAAAATGTTTGGGATCAGAAGTGTTTCAAATTTCAGTATATTTTTTGATTTTGGAATATTTGCCTATACATAATGAGATATTATGGAGATGGCACCCGAGTCTAAACACGAAATAATTTTGTTCATGAAACAAAGTTTTGACTGCAACCTATCACATCAGGTGTGGAATTTTCCACTTGTGGCATCATGTTGGCACTCAAAATTTCAAATTTTGAAACATTTCAGATTTTGAATTTTCAGATTAGGGATGCTCTAGCTGTGTTGGTTAGAATCAAGTTATTAGGTTTAGTCCACACTCAAGGAAAGGGATCTACACAAGGGCATGAATACCAGGAAGGATGGATCACATTGGGAGCCACTTAAGAAGGCTGCCTACAATAATAATGTAAAGAACATGAGAGGAAAAAAATAACATATTCACATATAATAATATATTTGCATACATAGTTATCATTTCTGTTGCTCTTCCTTTATTCCTGATGTTCAAAATTTCCTTCTGCTATCATTTCACTTTCTGTCAGCGAAATATCTGTTATCAATTATTTCAGAACAGATATGCTGATAATGTATTCTCTTAATTTTTCTTCTGTTGGGAAAGTATTTTCTTCACCTTTATTTCTGAAGGCTATTTCACTGCACACAGTAGAGCATTCTGGGTTAACAGTGCTTTTCAGTTCTTTAAAATGTATTCAACTGCGTCTGACCTCCATGGTTTACAATTAATCTGAAGTGTTTTCTTATGTATAATATGTCATTTACTCTGCTTACTTTCAAATTTTTGTCTTAATTTTTAGCGGTTTAATTATGATAGATTTCTTTGAGTTTCTCTTGTTTGGGATTCCTGAGCTTCTTGAATGTGTACATCTACATATTTCACCATATTTCCAAAGTTACAGCCATCATGCCTACAAAAAAAATTTAGCACTGGACTCTTTTTCTTCTTTGGTATTCTAATGGCACAAGTATTAGATCTTTTGACATATTACTATAAAATGAGGCTCTGTTATCTTTCTCCCATTTTTTTTCATTCCTAGAGTGCACTCCTTTATTTATTATAAGGTCTTTGTAAGATAATTTCAACATCTGTGTCACTTCAGTGTTGCTGTCTATTGGTGGTCTTTTTCCATACAGATTGAGATTGCCTAGTTCTTTATATGACAAATAATTTTGTATTATACCCTGGATATTTTGAATGTTACATTATGCAACTCTCGGTTTTGTTTAAATCCTATGGAGAATGTTAATATTTTTTGTTTTAGCAGGCAATCGGCCCTTGCAGTTCCAATGTAAGCTTCATTCTCAAAGCCCTTTGTAAGTGCTTTTCTGATCTGTCCAATGTACACACCACCCGATGGCCGTTCTGGGACCTATCTCTTAGTTCAGTTCTCATAGTGTTTGTTAAGCTGTTTCGGATCTAATCAATGCATATACAACTTGAGAGAAAGCCTAGGAGTTCACAGATAATGTTATGAGGTTACTTTCCCAAGATCCTTCCTGTTCCTAGCACTTTCTAGTTTCCTGATGTTCCCACAGTTGGTCTTCTGGCTAGGATGATGGAACTTTATTTAACCTGCTTTGCTTCCCACTTGTCATAAATGCACCTACAATAGGACCCCTTGGTGGGGGGAGAGATAGAGAAAAGGTCAATGGGGTTTCATCCCACCCTAACTGAATCTGAGTTTCCTTACTCACTGAGCATTAAAACACATTTTCTTGTTAACATTATATTATTTTTAAACTTCTTGAAATGAGTTTGGAAGGGAAAGTCATTTGCTGAAAGCTTACACCTTTCTCATTTGAATCAAAGGACTATACTTTATCTGTTACCAAGCATCAGAAACACATGGTGGGACCAGCTGTCTGAGGTAAGTACCATATACTAAGGGAATTCTTTGCAGAAGAAGAGATCTGAAATCCACTGCCAGATGAGGAATCAGAAAACAGGGAGAAGAGAGAGAGAGAGAGAGAGAGAGAGAGAGGAGTACAGGAAAGAAATGGTTAGGGCATCTAATAAGTATTGGTCTTGATGTGATGACCTGATGTTGAAGTTAAAACACCACCACCAGCCCTAAAGTTAGGTTCATGTAATTTTTAGTTGTGTTCAGTTTTTAGGGGACATAAATTCCTAGTTCTACAATGGCTTCACTTTGATAGGCCTTTTGTCTATTCAAACCATATTTCTTTCTACTACAGGTTAATATTATTGAAAGATCATATTTTGATGTTTCTGGTTTCTGGAAGGTTTGTGGAATCAAAGTAAATGAAAACCAGGACTTTTAGATATGTTCTTACCACCTTTTCAAGGTAAGGACACAAAGGAATTCTATTCATAGACAAATAAATACTTCAAAGATTTAGTTTTATGTGACTAAAATCTTTAATAAGTATTGTCCATTTTAGACTCCGAAATGGGCACTTAAAACCATGTGATTGGTTATTAGAATAAAAATAAAATGATTTTTTAAAATAAATAAAACCTCCTAAGTGGGGCATAAAAATGATGTCATTGAAATCTGAAAACTCTCTTTAACAGTTTATGTTTATACAGTGATATCCTGCTGATGCCTGATGTAAAAGAAAAAGAAAAAAAAAAAACTTCTTAGAGAAAATTAGCTACTTGAACTGAGGCTGCTGACTGCATTTAAATCCTGCAATTTTGGCAGAATATCACATCATCTAAATGGGGGGAGAGATAAACTCGAGGTGTAAAGGATATGAAATGCAGTTTGCATTCTTGACTTCCCAGACAGTAGATTGCAGAAGGTGATAAGTTAAAGCTTCTAAGGAAAAAGGTAAACTAATTCTGGAGCTGCCAGTGATATATCCTGGCTGGACTAAAATCAAGGCATTTTTCATTAGCCTAGGCAGCCTAAAAGACATAGTGTTATTTTATTTTTAAAAATATAATTTCCACCTTGTAATTACATCATGAATATTTCTTATTGGAGAACTTGCAGTTGGGTATAATTTTAAAATGGCTCATGTTTTCAGCAATGAGGAGAAAATAACCTTGAGCATAAATATCATGAACGTTAATGATTTTTAACTAAAGAATGAAGAATTACACCTTAAAATAATTCCTGTACTCTCTTCATAATCATGCATTATGTATGAGAGGCAAAGTGCTCTGAGCATCTCTGAGGATAAAAAGTGATTTGTTATGTGAAAAATACCAAAGTTCTTTAGCCAATCTAGGTACAGGTAGATTGTTAGGGAGAAAGGACATTGTACTATTATTACTAACTGCAAGAATGTATCATAGTCATTTAGTCTGTGCTAAATTTTGTCATGTAGATATTTTTAGTGCATCCTGGGGTAGTGGATAAGGTCCTAACCCCCACTGTTAGCCTCTCTAGGTGCCAACCCTGGCTTCACCATTTGCTTTAGGCCATTGCCTGTTTTCTCTTCAGCTTCATGTACCCCATCACAAAATGGGGCTATTAGTGTCTATTTTATTGATTTGTTGTGAGCATTAAATCATCTCATGTAAAATGCTTAGCTCAAGAATCTTGCACTCACTAAACATACCATAAATGTTAGCTGCTACAATGAAAGATTGTATAGAATAAATCATTGAGTAAAAACTCTTTCCATGAGAAAAAAAAAAAGGCCTATGAAAGAATTCTACCTTGGATAACATTTGGTCCAACATGTTTAGGATTGCTGGACTCTGGTGTTTCAAAATCTGGCATACAATCAATGGATTTTTACTATAATTTAAAAAGTTATTTAAATTATATTTATGAAATTAAGTTCTATTTAAACATTTACAGAAACTGGGAAATCTGCCCATGGACTCTTGGATTTCTTAAAAACTCAGCTTAAAAATCATGAGTTATTTTTGCTGTCTTCCCCTTTCCCTATATATAGGAGAGATTCATGTACAAAATTTAGTAACATTTCACTGCCTACTCCAGAATCAGGATATTTATCTTATTCCAATGAGACTGTTGGCTCAGATGGAAGAGTTAAAACAAAATCTTTCTGAATATTTTGAATTAACTTTTTATTCTTGCCATTGAATCTAATAATCAGCATTTCAGCTATGCACTCTTTTTGTATACCAAGATGGTATAGTAGAACACATAGTTTAAATAAGAGTTGCATGTTTAAATGTGAAAGTCATCAAGAAGGGATTGAGCATTGGCTTCCTCTGACAAACTCTTAGGATTAAAAAAGAATAGATTGTTCTCCCTGCTTCATACTCCCATAATGCTTGGCCATAATGGTGGTCAGTACATATTTTATAATAATTGAATTCAATTCAGTTTTGCCTGTACTTGCCTTTATTTTTCCTCTCACTGATAACATAGGGTCTTCTTCTGTGTATTCTTCAAGGCTCAACTCAGTTCCTTTCTCTTTTCCTGGGAAACTTGCTACAGTGTTGATCTTTATAGTATCCATGGCTCCTTCTATACAAGTATGGTACCCTTTATAGTAGTTCTATATGTCTTTCCAACTAGGTGAGTGCATATAATGCATCACTGATTCTTTTTTCCCCTGGCCCACACTACTGAATATGTTATGTGAGTTCACTAAGCATTTATTTGTTTATTCATTATACATGAGTGATTCAAATGTGTGACTCTAAGCCTAGATTTCTGCAGATACTTTGTTAGTTGTGAATCAGGACTGATATTTCTGGAAGTTTATAGATGAGATACTTTGAATATAAAGATGCAATAGATTTATTCCATCAAGTTTAGCCAAGCTTTCATAAGCATGGCTTAAGGCTTTATGGAAGTCTGGGATTTGTATATCTGCAGCTGTTACTAGGGTGTTATTTTCATCCTGGAATGAGTAGCAGAAATGCTATTTTACTTCATTAACTCTGAAATACAGAGGGTTTAGTCTATGTTTACTAAAAGTTTTTCAATGCCAATTGGAGGCCATAAGAGGTTCTTGGGCTCTGTTTTCCATAATTAACTAATTCTGTGCCACGCCTCTCTGTTTTCTTTTATAGGAATTACAACTATTGTTCAACTCACTGGAACTTCGTACAAGTTGGAAGAGTTTACATCTCATAGTAATCTACAATTCAGTAAATGTAATAACTGCATGACAAGAACTGTTTCCTCAACAGTGAGGTAAAAACGAGGCATAAATGAGGCCAAGAAGACCACCCTGCTGAAGTATGAAAGTAAAGGAGATTTTTAGCAATGAAGACAGAGTGTCCTGAGGTTTTATTCTTATGCATGAGACCCAGATTTCCTGGAAGAGTCCCTCCTAAAGGTTTGGCTCTGCACAGCTACAATATCCCTCCTAAATTGTATCACAGTAGCAGAGACTGGAAGATTGTTTGGATCTCATTGAGTGAGTTGTTTCTATTGCCCATCCCACAAATTATCTGCTTCCTGCTAATCCTCTCATTTGCAGATTCTGCAAACAAACACGGCTTCTGTGTGGATTTCCAAAAAAGTAGGCAGAAGAAAAAAGAGTAGGACTCATGACAGAGCTGTTACATTCCAGCAAACACATGAAGCATTGAATCCCAAAGAGGGCACAGTCTAAGCCTTAGTAATAAGGCATCCAAACTCTGTTACAAACATGTGAAGAGCTATTCTGGACCTTTGCTTCTGAAGTAAAATCTCACGGTTACTTGGTCTCCACAAACAGAAGGCAAACTATTTAGTTTGCTTTGAATGTGAAATGGAAATTGTAAAAAAAAAAAAAACCCAGGACCAGATGAATTCACAGTTGAATTCTACCGCATATACAAAGAAGAGCTGGTGCCATTTCTACTGAAACTGTTTCAAAAAATGGAGAAGAGACTCCTCCAACTAATTCTGTGAGGCCAGCATCGTACTGATATTAAAACCTGGCAGAGACACAACAAGAGAAAAATTCAGGCCAATATCCCTGATGAACATTGATGTAAAAATCTTCAATAAAATACCAACAAACTAAATCTAGCAGCACATCAAAAAACTAATCCACTATGATCAAGTAGGCTTTATTCCTGAGATGCAATGTTGGTTTAACATGCAAATCAATAAACGTGGTTCGTCACATAAACAGAACTAAAGACAAAAACAACACAATTACCTCAACAGATGCAGAAAAGGCTTTTGGTGAAATTCAACATGTTAAAACTTCATGTTAAAAACTCTCAATAAACTAAGTATTCAAGGAAGATACCTCAAAACAATAACACCCATCCATGACAAGCCCACAGCCAACATCATACTGAATGAGCAAAAGATGGAAGCATTCCCCTTGAAAACTGATACAAGTCAAAGATGCCCTCTCTTGCCACTCCAGTGCAGCATAGTATTGGAAGTGCTGCCATGGTCATCAGGAAAGAGAAAGAAAGAAAGTACATCCAAATAGGAAAAGAGGAAGTCAAACTATCCCGGTTTGCAGACAATGTGATTGTGTTTCTAGAAAACCCTATAATTTCAGCCCAAAAGATCCTTCGGCTGATGAACAACATCGGCAAAGTTTTAGGACACAAAATCAATGTACAAAAATCACTAGCTTTCCTATATGCCACCAACAGTCAAGCCAGGAGCCAAATCAGGAAGGCAATCCCATTCACAATTGCTACAGAAAGAACAAAATACCTAGGAATGTACCTAACCAGGGAGGTGAAAGATTATAATGAGAATTATAAAACACTGCTCAAAGAAATCAAAGAAGACACAAGCATGGAAAAAACATTCCATGCTCATGGATCAGAAGAATCAATATCATTAAAACGGCCATACTGCCCAAAGCAATTTATAGATCCAATGCTATTCCTATCAAACTAACAATGATATTCTTTACAGAATTAGACAAAAAACTATTTTAAAATTCATATTGAACCAAAACAGAGCCCAAATAGCCAAGCAAAAAGAACAAAGCTGGAGGTATCATACTACCTGACTTCAAACTATACTCAGTGCTACAGTAACCAAAACCGCATGGTATTGGTACAAAAACAGCCACATAAATCAATGAAACAGAACAGAGAGCCTAGAAACAAGGCTTCACACCTATAGCCAACTGATTTTTGACTAAGCTGACAAAAACAAGCAATGGAGAAAGGATTCCCCATTTAATTAATGGTCCTGGGATAGCTGGTTAGCAATATGCAGAAGATCGAAATTGGACCTCTTCCTTATACCATATACAAAAATCAATTCAAGATGGATTAAAGACTTAAATGTAAAACCCAAAACTATAAAAAACCCTGGAAGACAACCTGGGCAATACCATTCTGGATATAGGAATTGGCAAAGATTTCATGAGGCAGACATAAAAAGCAATTGCAACGAAAGAAAAAATTGGCAAATGGGATATAATTAAACTAAAGAGCTTCTGCCAAGCAAAAGAAAGTATCAACAGAGTAAACAGAAATCCTGTATAATGACAGAAAGTATTTGCAAACTATATATCTGACAAAGACCTAATATCCAGCATCTATAAGAAACTTAAACAGATTTACAAGAAAAAACAAATAACCTTCTCAAAAAAGGAGAAAAAGACATGAACAGACATTTTTCAAAGTAATACACACATGTAGCCAAAGACCGTATAAAAAGAAAACTCAATATCTGATCAGTAGAGAAATGCAAATCAAAACCACAATGAGATACCATCTCACACAAGTAAAAATGGCTACTGTTAAAAAGTCAAAAAATAACAGATGTTGGTGAGATTACAGAGAAAAAGGAACACTTATACATTGTTGGTGGGAGTATGAATTAGTTCAGTCATTGTAGAAAGCAGTGTGGTGATTCCTCAAAGAGCTAAAAACAGAACTACTGTTTGACCCAGCAATCCCATTACTGGTTATATAATCAAAGCAATATAAATTCTTCCATCATAAAGACACATGCACACATACGTTTATTGCAGCACTATTCACAATAACAAAGGCCTAAATGCCCATCAACGGTAGACTGAATAATGAAAATATGGTACATATACACCATGGAATACTATGTAGCCATAAGAAAAGAATGAAATCATGTCCTTTGCAGCAACATGGATCGAGTTGGAGGTCATTATCGTTAACAAGCTAATGCAGGAACAGAAAGCCAGATACCACATGTTCTCACTTGTAAGTGGGAGCTAAATGATGAGAACTCATGAACATGAACTGGGGAACAACAGACACTGGGGCCTCTCAGAGGGTGAAGGTTAGGAGGAGGGAGAGGATCAGAAAAAAGTAACTATGGTATACTACGTGACAAAATTATGTGTACACCAAACCCCCATGACACGCAGTTTACCTACGTAACAAACCGCACATATACCTCTGAATCTAAAATAAAAGTTTGTTGTGTTTTGTTTTGTTTAAAGAAAAAAAAACTGGAAATTGTACTTGGTTTTGCCTCTGGCTGTCACAATGATCAAGGTCTGAGTTTTGTAGCATTTTCTTCCCAGATATTGCAAACATTCTGTCTACTTCTCTAAAGTAAACTCATTTATTTAATTTTGATATAAAAATCCCTAGGATATTGTTTTTACCACTATCATCCTATGTGCTTTTATCTCTCTTTGGGGTATAAGCACTACCAAAACCAAAAAAATTCTGAGGCAAAGTCTTGCTCTTTTCCTTTGTGCCAGCAGACTCATGAGGGTTAAAAATCCTCAGGCTATTCGGAGCCTGATACTTCTTAGAGGTAGCATAGTACACTGCTGGGAGTAAGCCAGGTGCAATGTGTGCAGAGCAGCACTCCCCACAAACTGATTATATCATCTCTGTGTAACCACACACATTTATTAGAAACTTACATGAGAATGCTAATGAACACACCACTGCACAGTCTCCACATTCAAATAGGTTTCCATCTTCTGTTACTTCTTAGTAACCAGAGAGGGAAAAGGTAAGGATTAAACTGTTACCCACTTGCAAAGACTCTGGAAGAATTTGCAAAGACTTCAGTAGTTTGGGGAAACACTTACTCCATCTCTTTTTCTTATTTTTCTTCTCTTTCATTTACACACACACATAACATAAAAACTCAACTCTGAATCCACAATCATATGAAAACTCCCTTTAATAATATGCTTCTAGTAAAATATACGAAACAGAAACCTCTCCACCCAACCACACAAACTAGAGATACAGAACCACAGAAGTGAAGATCTAGTCATCAATAATTCTTTCTTACAGCTTACCTGCTTCAAATGTGCTGCAATTTGAGTGCAATTTCTTTCATTTTCTCATGAGATAGCATAGAAGCCACAGTTCTCTGAAACAGTTACTTTACACTATGAGTGCACAGAATTCCACTTAGCTAGGCAGGAAGAGGCTAGGAATTGTGTTTTGGTTTGCAGATATGACTCTGCAAAGGGCTGACTTGTGAGAAGCAGGCAATCGAACTCTGAACATCTGCATGGAGAATCCCAAGTTCTTAGATGGTTGGATAGGTAGAGTTGGCGTGGAGGTAAAACATACCTTCTGCCTTTGCACCTCTCATCTACTTGTTTGTTACTCTATTTTTTCATCTTCTGACATCGTCTCCATTCCAATTCTAGAGGGATAGCACTTTAAATTGCTCTTCAGCTGCATAATATCCCGGTTATGCTGGCTTCTACTTTCACAATATTCTCAAATAGTATCTCTTCCCTTTTAATAATGCTACCCCTACTTTCTCCTCACAGAGCAATTTCACATGGGTTTTAAGAGAACAGCGTGTTGTCTGAACTAATTCACACTTAAGTATGAATAAGCCTTCTTATTACTTCCAGAATGTCTTCATTATTACCCAAAAAAATCAATAGTTGGAGACATTTCAGAAACCATGAAGTAAATTAAACCAGGCAGTTTGGGGAAGATTTCCTGGTAAGGTAAAGGCAGTAGGGGGTTGTTTTATTTGGTTCTGAAACAAAGCAAGGTCTGTTACTGAACAAGACACCCTCTAAAGGCTGGGTACTGGGAAGTCACCCAGCCTGAGATGTCCTAGATGACAGTAGGAAAGGAGAATATCCTTTGGGAAGGGAACACCACAAAATGGGTTAGATATAAAAAAAGTTAGACATTTTCTAGGCCAATCTTCTCATTGTATTAGTGAGTACAATTAAGGACCACTACTGCCTTAAGGACATTTACATCATTCCACTGTCTATCAAAAATCAGGACTTGAAATCTGTAATTACAATTTACTTCTAATGGAGAAGTGATTTTATTTTTGTGTCAACTGCTCCATTGAATCTTTCAGGCATTTTACAGGGAGAAGAGCACAACTGGTGAAGACAGGGACTGGTGAAGGTGCTGGCTGTGGCTTCTCACTTCACGATGATTAGCATGGCATTTTATCTCTGAGCTTCAGGTCCTCATTGGTTATAATGGGATAATAATGATAATACATACTGCACAGGGTTGTTGTGGTTGTGAACAGTCACTGAGTTAACACAGAGCTTGGGAAATTGCTAGGTAGGGAGGCTCTCTCAAATTTTAGGTCCTTTCTTTCTCAGTCCTTCTCCATTTAAGCCATAGGACACCTGGCACTTGAGATCCAGAATACACACTGGACCTAGATAGACCTTGCATAATCTTGATTTTTTCCATTTGAGTGTTTGTGTGTATGTATCTGTGTATGTGAGGTTAAGGGGATGAGAGTCCCGGAGTCTCTAAGGCCTGGGCATTGGAACTGGACCATGAAGTACATGTCGGTGAATGACAGATTCATTTTGCTCTGCACCACCTCCAAAGAGACATGCAGATTCTTCATCCTCATGGGTGCACCCCTGTATAAACACCATACCAGAGAGGACCTGCTTGTTTAGAGATCATCATTGCATCTCTCAAAAAGGCCAAACAAGACAGCATGAATGTCCCTCACTGGGGGATTGCCACACCTGCTGGCTTGAAAACTCTTAATTTCTCAAGACTGCACCAAAGTCCTAAGCTATCATGAGTCTCTGCATCTAGTCTCTTCATGACTCTTGGCTAAGCCAGCTCAATTTCTTCCTGTCCCTCTCCAGCTAAAGCTACTTTCACTCACTCCTTTTCTTCTTTTTCTTTTTCCTTTTTTCTCTGCACATATGTCTGTTTTCCACAGGTTTAACCACAGTGGCATAAATATTTTTTCCCTGAGAGCTGACTATAGGGAAATAAGATAATTCAGTCAACTAGATTTTCTTTTGCAAGTAGAGAGAACTCAGGGAAGCTTCATTAGGGTGGTACAACATCCTTCTGGGAAAACATCAGTCACACTAGTGCAGATTCCACTAACCAAGGCTACTGATGATTGAAATTAGAAAATCCCTGTGATTCACCAAACCTGAATCCTTGCCTAAAATATAGCACTACGTCTATCATTATCCATTTAAAAAGCCAACTGAAAGAGTCTCAAAAGATTTCCTAAAGCAGAAAAGAACTCCATATTTTCAGGATTGGCAAGACGGCTGTAATGAGGGGTGGTGAGATTGGGGGATGGGAAGGTGGTTGGGGGTGTCAGATGTTTTCCACCCTAAAGGTATGTGCTGATTTTATGTTTCTTACCAGTTTTCTTTAGATCCTCCGTGAACAGTTCCATTAGGCACTTTAAATTTACTTCATAGAACTCATTCCCTGCTTGAGAGCTAGAGCTGGCATTTTCATTCCTCTTCTTTTTGGCTTTTTGGCATAATTTTGACTCTTCAGAATAGCTATTCATTTTCTTGTTTGAAAATTTGTCCTTTCTTTCCTTCCTCCTTCCCTTACTCCCTCTCAGTTTTTAAAAATTGAACATTCATAGAATTAGATTGATCATAATTCTCACTTTATAGCAGAATTGACCCATGTCCCACTTTCCTTTTGTATTTGAGTCATTCATGTAATTGTATTATTCTGTATGTCCCCATCTCCAAATCCATTTTCCCATCAAAGACATTTATTCTTGTGTATTTAATGTGAGTTTCTCCAAGCCCTCTTATATATTTATTTACATATATATTCATAAGCAATAAATAGTATTGTTATAGGTATGTGCTTTCAATTTACAGAAATGCTCTCATCTAAGGTACCTTGTTACTTTTTTTCACTCAACATTATGTTTTTGAAATCTATCAATGCCAATATGTCGCACAAGTTCATTCTTCTTGATTTCCACATATTTTATCAATTTCCCTATTGATAGCTATTTAGTTTGTTTCTAACTAGGACAATGCTACAGTGCACATACTACATATATATTTTTACCAGTATAAAAGGTTTCCTTGGCAGGGTATGTTATATAACAGGATTATAGTCACTAGGTTCACAGTAAGTGTGTCGTCAACTTTTGTAATTATTTTTAATTTGCTCTTCTGTGTGGCTGCATAAGTATATGCAGCCACACAAAGATTCTCACTACCATATTTTTAAATCATGACTTGAGACTGCTCAACATTTTATTTTGGCCAAAATTATGAGAGTATGAAGTACTATTTCATTGTGATTTTAGTTTGGCATTTCCCTGATTGCTAGTAAGGTTGAGTTCTTTTTCATTTGTATATCAGGTACTTATGCTTCCTGTCTGTGGATTGTATAGTCATATTCTCTGCTAATTCTACTATTGGATTTCCCATTTTTTCTTGTTGATTTGCAGGAGGCCCTTGTGCAGCCTATGTATTCTTTGCCAGATGGAAATATCATCTCTGGATCTGTCATCAGAGAAAATCAAATCCATAAGACTTCCCCTTTATGGATTTGTGCTTTTGCATCTTACTTTAGATTCTTCCCTGGATGCTGTGAAATTAGCCTTTTATATTTTTAGTTTTTTGTTTTGATTTTAATATTGAATATAATATTGCAATTCATATAATGCAATGGAAAAATAAAAAAGTATGAGGATTAGAAAAGAAGTTGATAGAAGTATTTGTATAGAACATTCATAAGAATCAGCAGGAAATTATTAGAACTAGTAAAAATTAGCAAGATATCTGGGTAACATCAACTAATTGCAAAAATTAACTTTAGAAAATCAGTCTAATTCACTATTTTAACAGAATGAAGGGAAACAATTATTTAATCATCTTGACAGACATAGAAAAAGCATTTAATAAACTTAACAACTAATAAAAATATTTATAATAAATCTCATGCAATTCATTTAAAATAGTGGCATATTATGCTCTAAAAAGTAACAATTTGTCTCTCTGTCTTTTAAACCAGTTATTATTAAACAGAAAATATAATCCCATATATAATGGCAATAAACCTTAAAAAATGAACAAGACTTTTACAGAGAAATATTTTAATACATTATTGGAAAACACACAAAAAATATCTAAATGAATGGAAAGATATACCACATCTCTGAATGAAAAAATAACATGGTAAAGATAATATTTATTCCCATTCTAATCTGTAAATTTAATGCAATTCAAATAAAATTTGTGGATATCCATAGCAATTTAGAAAAGAAGAGGAAAGATGAGAGAGTAAGCCTTAAGATATCAAGGTTTATAGCAAATATGTGACAATTAAATTACTCTAGCACTGTCACAAGAAGAGACAAATAGACTACAAAAATAGAATAGAGGTTCCGAAATCATGCCTATGTGCAGATGCAAAACTGATAAGAATAGATTAGTTACTTAAATCATTCATGAAACAGTGGATTATTTAAAAACTAATGTTGACCTATAAAATAATAATGACAACACTTATTGAACACTTAATGTGTACTAACACTGTTTCAAATGTTGAAATATATATTGACTTGATCTCACAAGAACCATATGAATATTCGTAGCACCATTTTATAGCTGACAAATCTAAAGCACAGGTACAGAGAGATGGATAACTTGAAGACTCCCAAGCATGGATTCCAACCCAGACAGTTTGGCTTCAGTGTTTACATGTATAACAACTATTCTACACATCCATCTCAGGGCTATATTGGCTCACTATAAGTGGAAAAATACAATTTAATCCTTACTTTAAATAACACACACACACACACACACACACAGACACACAATAACCTCCAAATGAATCGTCCTGTCCCCTCCCCTCCTTTATTTATTTATTTATTTATTTAATTAATTTATTTATTTTGAGACAGAGCCTCATTCTGTTGCCCGGGCTGGAGTGCAGTGGCACAATCTCAGCTCACTGCAACCTTCGCCTCCTGGGCTCAAGCGATTCTCCTACCTCAGCCTCCAGAGTAGCTGGGACTACAGGCACCCACCACCGTGCTCGGCTAGTTTTTGTATTTTTAGAAGAGACAGGGTTTCACCATAGTGACCAGGCTGGTTTCAAACTCCTGACCTTGTGATCTGCCTGCCTCAGCCTCCCAAAATGCTGGGATTACTGGCGTGAGCCACCATGCCCGGCCTCCCCTCCTTTTTCAAAAGCCCATACATAAGCCAATATTTCTGGTCCCTGGACCTGGTGAAAATCACTCACTTTAAAATATGAATCTAAGAACTCTAAATTTCTTAGAATCTCCCTTTGACATCTGTGTTCATTTTTAATTTTAGTTTTTCAGTTTCCTTTGCTCAACACTTTATAGAAGAAATGAATTTTCATTAACAAAAATTAACTATTACGTTACAAGGATAAAGTTAAGAAGTGATGAACCATGCTGGATCTCCATCAGAATGGAACCTAACATCTGGAAGCACTGTGTACTTCCAGAGAAGTAAGACTTATTTGACAGATAAGTAAGACTGTTTAAAAAGGGAATTTTTGCCACACATTGAGCTGAACACCCATGGAAGTTCTTGAGGTCATGTTAGCTAAATGTCAGAATGTTTTCTGAATATCAGTTATGGCAGGAAACAAAATAGCGTGTCATCTCTAATGACAGAGTCTAAAAATAAACGTATACCTAGAAATTCAAAAATTCATCTCTACCTCTCAACCAGTTGGAATAAAAATACTCATGTGGACTTAAGATGCCACATAGGAATGGAAAAGTTTTCAGTGAATAAAAATATCTTAAAAGTTTACTTTTTTTCTACAGTATATTAAATTATAAATGAAAATATCTCTCTGACATAACTAAACTCTCTGGGGCTTTAGCATTCCCTTATATTTTCCAATTCACCATCCATTGACTTTCATCCAGTATCTTGTATATAACCTTTTCCTCCATCCCAAGGACAAGGAATTAAATAAGCAGAGTATGGACAGGGAACTCACCCATTAATTGCATCTCTCAAAAACATCTATGAGAGAACATAAACTACCATAAGAACAATAAACTACCATAAACTAAGAACATAAATTATCATAATTAGTAATCATTAAAATCTCTTTTCTTCTCTAATAATTTATTATCCCCAAACTCCTGGGAGCCTTGTTCTCATTGGTCACAAACAGCTCTTGTCCATGCCATTCTGTCCTGAACAATATGAAGTCATGCACATTTTACTCCTAACACGTATCTTCGCTCCCATGACCAACAGAGCCAAGGAATGGAACAGTTCTTCCATAATGAATGAGTTTCTCAATCCATTCACACATCCCCTTTATTAGATGGTGTTGGATAAGTGGGAGAGAAGGAATTAAGTAGGCAACACATTTTTGCAGGGGGTGGGGCTGTGCATCTGTGTATGTTAGTTACATGGGCACATACATGCTCATGTATTGTCCTCTGCCCACCAGAGAGTTAACATTTCCACCACCCTCCTTCACAGATAAAAATTGGCAAAGGAGTAGGGTGTAGAAACACACCTGAAATTCCTTAAAATAAACCTCTATGTTTTTGACTTGCCATCTGAAAAACTGTGTTCTTTCATTTTAAAAAAATTTGGCTTCCTAGAAGATATCAATAACACAACCCTGAATCACAGCCAATTTTGAGATTATATCACCTTTCTGATTTGTGTGTCCTACTTAAAAATTGTTCTGGGCAATAAGGGGCTGGAAACTCAGCAAGACAGAAGAAAATGTCTGCCTGCAAGCTCTACTCAAGTCATGTTTTTATTTGTGAAGGATTTTCATATTTCTTAAATTTAATGAATTTTAATAGAGCTGTAGAAAAATAGAAAAGACCTAGGATTTTTTTAATTGGAATCAAATTTTATGATAGATATACTTGATTATAAGAAGTTAATTTCAAATGCTATTGAATGACCCAATTTTAAATCTTCTGTCCTTACTTTGGGCCTGTAGAGGGGAAGAGTGTGAATTTCTATATGTCATTACAAATATTTGCTTAAAATTGGTATCACATCTTTGATGAACAGAATTTAAGTTCCACTGTAGTGATATTAGTAATCTAAAAGTGATATAAATACAGTTATCAAATACCCCAAATCATGGGTGACCAAGAGAGTAAGCAGCCTATGGTTTTGAGGAGTCAAGGAATAGTGGTGTGATAATCTTACTAGGACATTCAAGCTGAGTGTGATTCTGAATGTGGTCTTATGATTTAGAGGGACCCTAAACTATTATCTTGTTATAACATACACAGTAAGTGCTTCTTGAAAACCCACGAAATTCCTTCTACTAACTTCCTCAACAAAATCAAACGTTTATGCCTGTCATCACTGCAAATCTCAGGGAACCCCAGAAACATCACTAGGGGTTATTCCACTCATGTTTTCTGTCAATGATATTGAAATATCAGTGCTAACAGCACTTTTCATTTAAGGTTTTGAAAAAAAATGAGACTACTGTAATGAACCATTTTGGAAATTTGGATTTGAGAAACAGTATTCTTAAAACTCTGAGTTTTTCTAGGTAGTTGATCTGATTTTTCACTTATGTAATTCACAGGGTAGACTTAGCGCTTTGCCTGTAATTGATATGTGTCCACTCTCCTCATCCCTGTATAGCTTGAAAACAAAGATAATTTCCAGATTTCCAGGCCCTCCCAAGACTATGGAGTGAGTCTAGGACAGTGCACCATTCAGGATGTGTCCAAGGGACATTGAATAGTATTATAAAGGCAGAGAAAGCTTGATCTATCCAAATTTTCTCTTCCTTGTACTACTTGTGGGGAAGAGGGGTGGGGATGAATGAAACTAATCTTAGTGAATTGGCCAAAATTCTTGCCTTTAAGTAGCAGCCCGACATTATTACAGTTCATAGTCATTGGAAGGACAATGTCAAGGAACTTGAAACTGATCTAAGAGGTCAGGAAGGTCCAGAATTTGTATAAGACATTGAATATATCTCATCTCATATATCACACCAATGGGTTTGAAAACAACACCTTTTTGTTTTATCTTTACTTTCTCTGTTTTTCAGCTCTCAGTTTCCTTTTTCCTGCTTTTCTGTGAGTTACTCAAGCAATTTTTGGGATTCCATTTTGATGTATCACTAGTGTTATTGAGTATCTTTGTATTTTCTTCTTAGTGGTTGCTCGAGGTATTACATTATATTTACCTAAGTTAACAGTTACTAGTGTAATTATTAGATCAGTTAAAGTATAGAAACCTTCCTTCCCTTTATGTTTCTTTACTCGTCTCCATCCATAATATTTTAAATATTTCCTTTGCATGAATTTAGAACCACATCATACATACAGTATTATAATTTTGGCTTCAACTGTTGAACATAATTTAGAAAACTCAAGAAGAAAGAAAAAGCCTATTGTATTTACCCATGTTTTTTTCTACCATGTCCTTTCTTCTTTTTTGATGTTCCAAGTTTCCTTTTCTAAAAAAATATTTTCTTTCTGTTAAAGTACTTCTTTTAGCCATTTGTTTAAGGTAGGTCTCCTGGTGAAAAAATTCCTTTGGATTTCTTTCATCTGAGAATGTCTGATTTTTCCTTCATTCCTGAAGGACATTTTGACTGGATATAGGATTCTGGGTTGACAGTTGTTTTCTATACTTGTAAAATGTTGTTCCACTTACTTCTGGTGCTCATGGCTTTTGGTGAGAAATCTGCTATTATTTGAATTCTTTTCTTACACAGTTTCTTCTTGACTTATGGTGGAGCTACATCCCAATGAATCATTGTAAGTCAAAAATGCATTCAATTCTGGCAATACAGTAGATGGTCCTGGATTTATAACTAACCTTTTTTTTGCCTTTACAATGGTGCAAAACCAATATACATTCAGTAGAAATTGTAACCCTATTGTGAATCATAATGAGCTCTTCAGTTTCTGATGGAGTTATGTTCCTATAAACCCAATGTAAAGAAAAAAAATCATAAGTTGAAACATTGTAAGTTATCATAAAGTATGGTTTCTTTTAAAGTGCTTTCAAAAAATTCTTGAAAAATTAGTTTACAGAAATTTGATTAAATGTCCTGGCATAGATTCTTTGGATTTGTCATAGTTGGTATTCACTTAGCTTCTTGACTCTGTAGGTTTGCGTACTCTACCAAATTTGGAATGTTTCTCAGCCATTTTTTTTTTTTTGAGTCATTTTTTTCTCCCTCCTTCCCTTCCTCCCTCCCTCCCTCCCTCCCTCCTTCCTTCCTTCCTTCCTTCCCTTCTTTCTTTTGAGACAAGGTCTTACCTTGTGGCCCAGGCTGGAGTACAGGGGCATGATCATGGTTCACTGCAGTCTGACTTCCTGGGCTTGAGTGATCCTCCTATCTCAGCCTCCTGAGTACCTGGGACTACAGGCACACAACACCACACTCAGCTAGCTTTTGTTCATTTTTTGTAGAGATGAGGTCTTCCTTATTTCCCAGACTGGGCTCAAACTCCTGGCCTCAAGCAACCCTCCTGCCTTGGCCTCCCAAAGAGCTGAGATTACAGGCATGAGTCACCATGCCCAGTCTTTTGAATAATCTTCTATTCATGTCTTCTTTCTCCTCTGATCTCAGGACTCCTATGACAAGAATGTTATATATTTTATGTTATAGTTTCACATGTCCCTGAAGGTTTTTTTTTTTCTGGTCTTTTACAATTTCTTTTTGTTCAAATTTAGTAATTTTTTATTGTTCTATCATCCAGTTCACTGATTCTTTCCTCTGTCACTTCCATTCTACTATTGAACATATCCATTGATTTTTAAAATTTTTAATTTTTATAGTTTTCAGTTCTGCAATTTCCATTTGGCTGTCCTTTGTATCTCTATTTCTTTGTTCAGATTCTCTCTCTCTCTTTTTTATGTAGTTATTTCCTAACACCATAATCTACTTTTTAAAAATTTGTTTTAAGCATGTTTGTAATTGCCTGTTGAAACATTTTTTTGACGGTTACTCAAATTTTTTTTCCAGATAATTCTGACATCTCTGTTATTTTAATATTGATGTTACTTGATTGCCTTTTTAATTCAGCATGAAATCTTCCTGGTTCTGGAATTTGAACATGGATATTTTGAGTACTGTGTACTGAAAACCTAGATCGTATTTAAACTGTCTCTTTTAGCTAGTTTCCTGTTGGCCTGTATTGTCACCTGAAGGGGACACTTCTTTCTACTACTAGATGAAGGTGAGAGGACTCACTCCCCATGAGGCATCCATTGATACCACAGCAGGGGCTTTACCTCATTATTGTTGGGAGGTGATGAAAATCTTGAGTCATAGCTTTTCTCTGACACTACTCCATTAGAGACAGACAGAGAGAGAGAGAGAGAGAGAGAGAGACAGAGAGAGAGAGAAATGTACTCCATTTCTGCTGGGTGAAATTAGCAGTCCAGGGTCCCTATGTGGTTTTCACTAATACTGTGAGGAATGCAGAGTCTTGTTACCACATAGTGGGGATAAATGTTCCAGCCCTCTCCTCAGTTTTTGTTGGTTTTTTGTCTGTGATCATTGTCTTCTGAGGTTGCCAGCTTCTTCAGCTCAAAGTCTGGGATAAATGAGACAAAACAAAAACAGGATAGTCACTACCATATTGTTCCTTGCCCCTGGCTGACTCACCATCTTCTCTCCATCTTTCAGAATCTTGTATGTTTGTTCTATACAATGTCAAAGGTTTTTCTTTGTATTTAGCAGGAAAGGTAAGGAAAAATATGTTCCTTCTCAAAAAGCCCATACTACTTAATCATGAAAGAACAACTCCGTCAGGAACTTCAGTAGTCCCTATAATGCTGGAGAAACTATTTTGCCTCAATAAAATTATTTTGGAAGATCTCTTCACTAATAGAGCATCAAGTCGGTTACTTTTTTTCCTCATCATGTTTCTATTTAAATTTTCTTATAAATATTGCATTGTTCTTTTCAGAGGCATATTGGTTTGAACTTTGGGAATCCTTGGTTTCACTGTGGTGTTAGTGAAACCACTGGATTTAAGATATTCCTAGACTTCATTGTAACCAGTGTAACCAGTATATTGAGTTGGGTGTAGGCATGAAAATCTTTTATTTTTCCAATATATCTCCATCTGAGATTCCAGTAAATTTTCACAATGTGACTTTGTGATAAAATTCCAAGTTGTTTTGTAGATATATGTAGAAATGTAATATTCTATATAGTGAGGAAAAAATTGAATTTCTGCTTTACATCCTATATAAAGATAATAAATCCATCAGCTTATTTCTGGACTATTTATTTTGCCCCATTAGTTTTTCTTTTTGTCTGTTTCAAACCAGTTCTACTCTTTTATTGCTCTGTCTTTCTAGTTTGTCTCAATATCTGATATTAAGTCACAGCTATTTGGATATTTTATTCCTCCATAAAACTTTAAAATGTAAAGTTCCCCTAAAAATTTCTATGGACTTTTAAAAAACCTTGGTATTGTATTAAATTTAAATGTGGTATGTTTATTCAGTTCTTTTTTGATAATTAAAAGTGCTTGAACAATTCCATATCACCAATACCTTGTCCACTTTTTATTCATTTATCCTCATTTTATAGTTATGTGATTTCTGTAATGTGGTAGTATATTTATAAATTTGATTAACTCTTATTAGTTTCAATGGTTTGTTGTTTCAGTATTTTTTTCTCTACATTACTGTATCATCTGGACATGTCTCACACCTTCCCTTGCAATCATCATAACACATACTTCTCTTTCTTCCTGCATTAAGATGTGTATTATCAGAGATGATGGAAACTTTTATTTTGTTCTAGTTCTTAAAAGATAATGTAGTTAAACTTGGGTTTTTAGTAGATAGACTTATCAAGTCAAGGAAATTCCTTTCACTCAGTTTTCTGAGAATTTATTCATGAATATGTATTGAACTTTATCAAATATTATTTTCCTCATCTATTTAGAAGACTTTATGATTTTTCCTTTAAATTAATGCTGTGAATTTCATTAATAAGTTATCTAATATTGAACAATCTTGGATTATTTGAATATACCATATTGAATCGTGATATATTTTTTTTTTACAACTAGATACAGTCATCTGATAATTTATTTACAGATTTTTGCATACTTAAAATATTCATAATTTTCTGTTCTTCCATTGTTCATCTATTTTTGAATTTCAGGCTACACTAGCTTTATAAAATAAGTTGAGCTGCTTACCCTTTTCTTCTATTATTCTGGAACAACTTGTATGTGGAAAGGGGTTATCTCTTCTTTAAAGTTTGGTAGCACTCAACTGCAAAACCATGTGGGACCAAGGTTTGGTCATTTTTTTGAAGGAAGTTTTCTTGATTCACATATGCAGTGATTTAATGGCGATTCATCTAGTCAAGTATCATATTTCTTCCTGAGTTTTTTTTGGCATATTATATTTTCCCCAGAAATATATCCATTTAAGCTAGGTTTTCAAATGTCTTGGTATATAGCTTTAATAATATTTGATTACTTTAAAAATCTCTATTACATCTATAGCTTATTGCTAGTAATTTTTTCCGTATTTTTAAAGGCAGTATTACCAGGGTCTTTTCTGTTTTATAAATCTATTCAAAGAATTACCACTTAGTTTTGTTAACTATCTTTATTTAAAATAAGCTTTATGTAATTGTTTTCTGGCTCTATCTTTGACTCATCTATTTTATAGCTTTCTTATTTTTAAGTAAATTTAAAACTTAAAATATTCTTTTAACATATGCCGTGATGCAGCATTTGGTAGCTAGTGTTTACACTGCCATTCAGTTTGAAGTATATTATAATTTCTACATTATTTCTTCTTTGTCTCAAGAGTACTTAGTTGTATATTTTCATATTCCATATATATTTGATTTTTAAAGCTATTGGATTATATTAAATTTTTATTTTTATCATATTATTGTTAGAGAGCATAAAGATACCTTTATGCTATTAATTACTTGGTATTTGTTGAGACTTCTTTTGTGTCATAGTTGTTCTAGTACTAGTTTTCACAAGTGCTTCATATGTGCAAAATATACATTCTCTCTTTTTTTGTTGTTGGGTGTAAATGTCTCTATAAGCTATTAGTTCAAAATAACTGATTATGTTATTCAAATTTTTTATGTATTTATTTATTTATGGTTGCTTTAAACTATTAGTTTCTGGGAGAACTGGGTTACGATTTCCAGCTACAAATTTCTCTATAGTTTTAAAATTACTATTTTCTATATTTTGAGACTATATTGCTAGGTGCATATATATTAATGATCATTATTTTTTCTTAATCTCTGATTCTGTGTCCTAGGATATAATGGTCTTCTTTGCATGTGTGTGAGGGTCAGAAGGCATTTTTGTTAGGATAAAAGATATAGAAATTTAAAGATTCAGTTACACAAAGTAGGAAACCATACATCATATCACTTCTTAGAATGAACATTTTGCTGGGCATATCAATTTTGGCATTTTCCTTCTTCTTTTTTTCTTTTAAAAAATCTGCCTACCTGACCACTGGTGCATAATTCTGCCAATATATCTCTTCACAACAGGTCCCAAGTGACTGGTACAAAAAGCTTCAATACTTTTCTTTTGAGCATTTATTCTGAGACTGGGTAAAGATTAATTTCCTGGGTACAGATATTTCCCACCAGAACATGCTTCTGGGTGCTTGAAATCTAATCCATCTCTGACTTAACATTTTACATTTCTGGGCCGGGCGCGATGACTCACACCTGTAATCCCAGCACTTTGGGAGGCTGAGGCGGGCGGATCACGAGATCAGGAGATCGAGACCATCCTGGCTGACACCGGTGAAATCCCGCCTCTACTAAAAAAATACAAAATTAGCCGGGTGTGGTGGCAGGCACCTGTGGTCCCAGACATTCGGGAGGCTGAGGCAGGAGAATGGCATGAACCTGGGAGGCAGAGCTTGCAGTGAGCTGCGGAGATGGAGCCTCTGCACTCCAGCCTGGGCGACAGACAGAGACTCTGTCTCAAAAAAAAAAAAAAAAAAAAAAACCAAGATTTTATTTTATATTTCTGCATTATTTACGCATAGACTTAACTTACAAAAATACTTATTTAAACCTATTAGGGTAATTGGGAAATATACTGTATCTAAACTGTAAAAAAAAGAAAACCTAAACTTTGAGAAATCATATGACAGTTACCAATTGACATTGTTAGTAATGAATTTATTTTTTAGAGCACACATGTTTCTTTTCTTCCAACATTATGAATGAATTGCCTTTTGCAAAGCTAATTGTTTTCATTTGTATGGTCATTTCTGAGTCTTCAGGTTACTTAATTTATTAAAAGCATTTGTCAAACTTGATTCATTCCTCCTCCTCCGAATACTTTCTCCGATTGTCTTCTAAGACAAAATTTTCTAACTTTTCTCAGACATTACTTCTTCTTAGTTCCCTTTTTCTTCTTTCTGATCTGTAAAGGTTGAAGTGTTCCAGGGCTCAGTTTTTGTCTCTTCTCCATTTACTCCTGCATGATACACAATCTGATTAAGTGCTATGGTTTTAAACAACATTTATATGCTTATTACTCTTGAATTTATTTATATTTGGTTTAACTATATACATTTTTTACATCCATTTTTTGATATACAAACATGGCAATTTTATATGATTAAATGTAAAAAACTATAATATATGTGTGTATGTATATATGTACTCTGTATACATATTATTTGAACGTCTAAAACTTAGGATGTACAATTAGCTGACTCCTAAATTCTTGTCCTCTAGTCTCCTCATAGAAATCTACTCATCTGATGATACTTCATGTGTTCTGTGAATTCCCAATCAATCATCAAATTCTGTCAATTCTATCTGTAAAATATATCCCAAATCCAATCAATCCTGACCAGTCTTACTGCTCCCAATTTAGCTGTAAACTGTTGTGATACATAAACATAGAGTGTGGAATGATGGAAAATGTCTACTCAGAAGGGTGAAGGGGTAGAACGGATGACAAAAAATTACCGAATAGGTACAATGTACGTTATTTGGGTGATGGATACTCTAAACCTTATTTTGCCGGTGCACTATCTATGCATGTAACAAAATCACACTTGTACTCCATAAATTTATAAGTAAAGTGTTGTAGTAGCCTGTATTAGTCAGGGTTCCCCAGAGAAACAGAACCAACAGGATATGTGCGCGCATGCACGCACTTGTGTGTGTGTGTATCCTATATATCCCATAACACACATATATTTTTATTATGGGAATTGGCTCATGCAATCATAGAGGCCCAAAAGTCTAATGATATGCTGTCTGCAAGCTGGGGAACGAGGAAAACTGGTGGTATAGTTCAGTCTGAGTCCAAAGGCCTGAGAACTCAGTGTTGAGGAGTGGTATAAGTCCTGGAATCTGAAGTCTTGAGAATCAGGAGCTCCAATGTCTAAAGAAGGAGGATGAATGCTCCAGCTTAAGAAGAGAGAGAGAATTCACCCTTCCTCCACCTTTTTGTTCTATCGAGGCCTTCCAAGGATTGGATGATGCCTGCCCACATTACTGAGAGCAGATCTTCTTTACTTTGTCCACTGATTCAAATGCTAATCTCTTCCAGAAATACCCTTTCACACACCCAGAACTAATGTTTCACCAGCTATCTAAAAAATCATTACAGGAGCTTCCTTTCATTGGTCTTTTATTTGTATAACATGTTACTTGAAGAATGAGTCGACTCATTTGTGAAATGTTAGAAACCATGGCTTGCTATTGGTGGTGATGGCTGGGTGAAGGGAAGCAGTAGGGCTAAAATTACTCATTTTTTTCCTCAGGATATAACTTCTTTGCTATAGTCATGGTGTGTTCTAACCGGCCCACAATGCTTCTAGTAATACGCTTTTCCACTTGATTGATAAATATTGTAATTGCTGTGTCCTCTCTTCCTTTCTTGACCCACATTCTTTGTGCAGCTTGGACTTACGATTTTAATGATACCACATTATACTCTACTCAAAACCATTTACCGTTATAAATAAACCCTTAACTTAGCTAATGGACCAAGGTAATGTCCTTTTTTTTTTTTTTTTTTTTGAGTCTCAATCTGTCACCCAGGCTGGACTGCTTCCTGAATTCAAGCGATTCTCCTGCCTCAGCCTCACGAGTAGCTGAGACAGGAGTGTGCCACTACTCCCGGCTGATTTTTTTTTTTTTTGCATTTTTAGTAGAGATGGGTTTTTGCCATGTTGGCCAGGCTGGTCTCGAACTCCTGACCTCAAGTAATCCCCCTGCCTTGACCCCCCAAAGTACTGGGATTACGAGCGTGAGCTACCATGCCCAGCCCAACGTAATGCCTTGACTCTTCTTCCCTTCGAATGAGTTTCTTTTCAAACAGTATAATGCCTGGGAAGCTAAGCAAGAGTCATTATCCCCAGATTTCTGGGCACTCCTCAATCCCAAGAGGCCCAGGCATGTTTCTTTTACCATCAGTCACCTGAAATTCTCATGAAAATACAACCAGTAGGTCTACCTTCCTCCCCTGCCTGCTAAGACATGCCTGGAATACTCTTCACACATTACGAGAAATCACTTTAAATATTGAGATGATATGCAAATTTTTACTTTAGACAAAAATGAATAAAGATAAGTTGCTGTTACATTTGGAAGAAAAAATGCACAACTTTATTGTGTAAGTTTATTAGGAGCTATGCATCATTTCCAAATTCAGGAAGTCATGGTTTCCTGCTAGTACTGACTAAAAAGCAGTAGCTAAATGGATTGGTAAAGCTAATTAGGTCATTTAAAATTATTGTTTCCACTTCTTTCAATAAAGGATATATTTATTTTCTTTGTAATATTTAAACACAGCAGTTATAATTTAAACAAATAAGTAAAAGAATGCACAGACTTATTCACGAAACAAGCCCACTGTTTTATATTTTAAAATTTTTTGGCTGCATTCAATGAATTCCGGTGGGATTTGGTTAGTTTATTTTCTTTTCGGTTTTAGTTAGGAAACCCTACTGCCATTGTAGGTAGCTATGCTAGAGGAATAGTTATGTTTTTATTTGATTACATTTAATGTTAGTGATTTTTTATTTAATTAAATTTTAGTGATGTTATATTCTCAGTTGGATTTTGTTTTTAAAGAGCGGAGCAGGCCGCTGCCACAAGCACAGCGGTGCTGGAGCCTAGAGTGGACCCGGGCTACCGCTTTGCCTCCCCTGTATCTCACTGCCAGTCGCTTCCGTCTTTGGACCTGTTCCAACAATCTGTTAAAACATGGTGGATTACTATGAAGTTCTAGGCATGCAGAGACATGCCTCAACTGAGGATATTTAAAAGGCATATCGAAAACTGGCACTGAAGTAACACCCAGATAAAAATCCTGAGAATAAAGAAGAAGCGGCCGGGCGCGGTGGCTCACGCCTGTAATCCCAGCACTTTGGGAGGCCGAGGTGGGTGGATCACGAGGTCAGGAGATCAAGACCATCTTGGCTAATACGGTGAAATCCCGTCTCTACTAAAAAAAAAAAAAAAAATTAGCCGGGCGCGGTGGCGGGCGCCTGTAGTCCCGGCTACTGGGGAGGCTGAGGCGGGAGAATGGCGTGAACCCGGGAGCCGAGATTGCGCCACCGCACTCCAGCCTGGGCAACAGAGCGAGACTCCCTCTCAAAAAAAAAAAAAGAAGCAGCAGAGAGAAAATTCAAACAAGTAGCCGAGGCCTGTGAAGTGCTGTCAGATGCTAAAAAGCAGGACATCTATGAAAAATATGGCAAAGAAGGATTAATTGGTGGAGAGGAGGTGGAAGTCATTTTGACAGTTCCTGTGAGTTTGGCTTCACATTCCCTAACCCAGATGATGTCTTCAGGGAATTTTTTGGTGGAAGTTTTTGACTTCTTTGGATTTACTTCATTCAGGTCACTAGGTCATGGGAGTCTCACTTCATTCTCTTCCACCTCATTTGGTAGTACTGGGATGGGCAACTTCAAATCGCTATCAACTTCTACTAAAATAGTTGGTAGAAAAATTACTACAAAGAGGATTGTCGAGAATGGTCAAGAAGGAATAGATGTTGAAAAAGAAGGCTAAAGTCCTAAACCATAAATGGTAAGAAGCAGCTTCTGGCTTGGGTAACAAGTAATTCGATGCATGCATTTAACAGAAATATCAAACAATGACAAGTGTCATTTGAGGATTAACAGGAACCTTTTTTTTTTTTTTTTGAGACAAAGTCTCGCTCTGTTGCCCAGGCTGGAATGCAGTGGTATGATCTCGGCTCACTTCAACCTCTGCCTCCTGGGTTCAAGGGATTCTCCCGCCTCAGCCTCCAGAGTAGCTGGGACTACAGGTGCATGCCACCAAGCCCAGCTAATTTTTTTCATATTTTTAGCAGAGACAGGGTTCTGCCGTGTTAGTCAGGATGGTCTTGATCGCCTGACCTTGTGATCTGCCCACCTCGGCCTCCCAAAGTGCTGGGATTACAGGCCTGAGCCACTGCGCCAGGCCAACAGGAACTTCTTTTTAAGATTTCAAACAAACAGGACTTTCAGTATAATTGTATCTAAAGTATTTATAAACAGCTCATCAGAGCCCATACTTGTCATAGACTTTTGAGTTTATTGTTAGGATCTTTTTTTTTTTTTTTTTGTCTTTTTTTTGTCTTTTTTTTTTTTTTTTTTTTTGAGAAGCAGTATTGCTCTGTCGTCCAGGCTGGAATGCAGTGGCGCGATCTCGGCTCACTGCAAGCTCCTCCTCCAGGTTCACGCCATTCTCCTAGCTCAGCCTCCGGAGTAGCTGAGACTACAGGCGCCCGCCACCACGCCCGGCTAATTTTTTGTATTTTTTTTTTTAGTAGAGACGGGGTTTCACCGTGTTAGCCAGGATGGTCTGGATCTCCTGACCTCGTGATCTGCCCGTCTCGGCCTCCCAAAGTGCTGGGATTACAGGCTTGAGCCACCGCGCCCGGCCTTTTTTTGTCTTTAAAGTTTTTGAAATCTCTGTGTGCACTTTGCCTTTTTAGTAAACTTACTCCAAGGTGAGACTTTACCCTTTTGTAGTAGGACGAGATTGCATGCTAACACCAGCATGGATCTGCTTTTCTGTTGTGTCTGAAATGTGAGCCTCCTAGTATTGTCCTGCTGTGAAATTAACATTGACAGGATGAATCTTCTACAGCAACAGTCTTCAACATTTTTGGCACCAGGGTCCGGTTTCATGGAAGACAATTTCTGCATGGATGGGGTGGGAGTGGGGGATGGTTTTGGGATGATTCAATCACATTACATTTATTGTGCACTTTATTTCTATTATTACTATTACACAGTAATATATAATGAATTAATTATACAACTCATCTTAATGTAGAATCAGGGGGAGCCCTGAGCTTGTGTTCCTGAAGTCCCATTTGGGAGTGATGGGAGACAGGGACAGATCACCAGGCATTAGATTCTCATAAGAAGCATGACGTCTAGATCCCTCACATGTGCAGTTCACAGTGGGGTCCACGTTCCTATGAGAATCCAATACTGCACTGATCTGACAGGAGGTGGAACTCAGGAGATATTGCCAGCAATGGGGAGTGGCTGTAAATACAGATGAGGCTTTGCTGGCTTGCCCACTGCTCACCTCCTGCTGTGTGACCCAGTTCTTACAGGCCACAGACTGCTACAGGTCAGTGGCCCGAGAGTTGGGGACCCCTGTTCTACAGAAATAACTTCAATTTTTTTTTTCAGTATTTAGGAGTGAAAGGTATTAATGCAATAATGGTAATACATTTCTGGTTTAATATAAATTAATAATGTTTTCCAGTGGTGCATGAATGCTGGCAACTTGGTAAGTTTTGACAATTGTTTATCAAGCTTAGGTTTAAACAAGTATAGCTGTGGCCAGGCACAGTGGCTCACGCCTGTAATGCCAGCACTTTGGGAGGCCGAGGCGGGCGGATCACCTGAGGCCGGCAGTTTGAGACCAGCCTGGCCAATATGGTGAAACCCTGTCTCTACTAAAAATTTTAAAAATTAGCTGGGCATGGAGTTGTGTGACTGTAGTTCTAGCTACTCAGGAGGCTGAGGCAGGAGAATTGCTTGAACCTGGGAGGCGGATGTTGCAGTGAGCCGAGATCATGCCACTGCCCTACAGCCTGGTCGAGAGAGCGAGACTCTGTCTCAAAAAAACAAACAAGCAAACAAACAAAAGCAAAAAAACAACAACAAAAAAAGGAAAGCTGGTAAGCTGGGTCATTATGATTTGCTTAAAAAAATAAAAACGAAAGAAAATTGACATGAATGTGTTTGGTGCATTCTTTCCTGAGTGGAAGAAAAAAAAAGAATGGAGCAAATGAAACCAAATATTTACTTAAAGTCATTTTGAATATTGTGCAAGTACGTGCTTATTGAGAAAGTTCAACTTTCTCTAAGACAGATCCCCTCCAATGTCTACATTTTAACTGCAGATTAGTTTGAGATTGGGGCCTTGTGAAACAAAATAAGTATTCAGAAAAACATTATTTTATTTGTGGTGGTGAGCAGAGGCGAGAAGGAGGGGAAAGGCCTGCAGTTGATGAACCATTCCCTGAGATTTTCTAGAAGGGGCCACTAAGAAGTTTCTTTGGATTTTTCAACTGTAAGGATGTATCTGAGTCACTTCCTCAGCTCATCTTCTACCATCATAGCTGAGAATGAAAAGACACTGTCAGCAGCTTTAAGTCAGCCATGAAACCGAGGCTCCTCAGGGATGAGTGGCAATACCAGGGTCCCAACAAAAACTTTGTTCCTGAGTAGTTCTCCTCCTTCCTGCAGTTATTAACTCAGGGCTTCTTCCTCAACAACTTCTTAAGAGATGACAAATTACATCCCTGGTCTTGTGTCTTTCATCCTGAAGTGCACAATTATTGCCTAAGACAAACATTTCATGAACTGTCTCTTCTTGAACTCTCTCATTTCTGCCCTGCTTTTCAGAGTTGACTGACCAGTTTCTCTACTTCCCCACACCCTGTTCTCACTTTTACCTCTGTCCCATTTTACCCTTTGAGGCCACCATTCTGTTATTAAAAGCATTCTAAGATATTGACCCTTCCATTCTCTTCTTTCATTTCCTTGGTTGACCCTAAACTTAGAATCCTTAGATTCTGGAGCTATAAGGGATCTTAAGGGCTAATTTGCTTCACTGTCTTATAGATGAATGAAGTCCAGAGAAATTAACTATTCAAGGTTATGTAGCTCCATACGAACACTACTAGGAGTATTTTCACTACATATCCCTCAAGTTTGTTAATATTATTATTATTTTTAGTAATAATTTATACCTTATTTTTGGCATCATATAGTAGAAATAAATTTGATGTTGATGTGAAAAAAGTAATTTATTTATTGAACATGTACTATGTGTCAAAAATTGTTCTACATACTGGAAATTCAGCTGTGAATAAAGTAGGAAAAAAACCTTCAACATTCATGGACTTTGCATGGTGGAAAATAGATTCTAAATGGATACACAAGTAAAATATATAATGGTTGTCGTGGTGCTGAAAATTTAAGTTGGGGTTGGGGAGACGTGAAACCAAGGCTTTCGAAGTGAGGAAACTGAATATGCTGAACCCAAATCAAAGAACTAGAGGCCTTTCCTGATTGATTTAATTTTCCTAATGAAGGATTGCCAATTATAATTCTTCTGAAGTCTTTTTTTTTTCCTTCTGATAGGAACACTGTAAAGTTATTTGGTAGAAAGTACCGTAATGAGGCCGGGTGCGGTTCCAGCACTTTGGGAGGCCGAGACGGGCGGATCACGAGGTCAGGAGATCGAGACCATCCTGGCCAACACGGTGAAACCCCGTCTCTACTAAAAATACAAAAACTAGACGGGCGAGGTGGCGGGCGCCTGTAGTCCCAGCTACTAGGGAGGCTGAGGCAGAAGAATGGCGTAAACCCAGGAGGCGGAGCTTGCAGTGAGCTGAGATCCCGCCACTGCACTCCAGTCCAGGCGACGGAGCGAGACTCCGCCTCAAAAAAAAAAAAAAAAAAAAAAGAAAGTACCGTAATGAAAGGGTGATTTTGCCCTGGCTGCCACCCTCATTACTTTCATTTATTTTTGTTGATCTCACTCCTCACAGAGGCATGATTCACCCATTGATACAGCAGTCACTAGCTAAGTTAATCGAAATCTGAAACTTGAATTTCTTCACTTTCAAGAACTGAGTTTCTCACTTGAAGGCAAAAGATGATTAATCAAGGCTTCAAGTAAGAGAAAAAACGTGGTGCAGGGGCAGCCTGGAGCTGCCAGGGCTTCAGCTCAAATACCCATGGTATGGACATTCACAGAAGAGGGCGACAGCCTGGAGACTGAAGAAGGAATTGGCACAGAAAACAGAGGAATAAGTACTGACTCATTGTCTCTGTTTTTTCCTAACCCAGTGAACTAGGAACTCACTGTACACTATTTTAAAAATGAGGAGGATGGGCAGTCTTTAATTATATGGGAGTAATTAAATAAGGAAATAGTATAGCAGACTATATATACACACACACACACACACACACACACACACATATATGTCTTTTTTGTGTGTGTGATGGAGTCTCACTCTGTCTCTCGGACTGGAGTGCAGTGCCACCGTGTCGGCTCACTGCAACTTCCGTCTCCTGGGTTCAAGCAATTCTCCTGCTTAGCATCCCAAGTAACTGGGATTTTAGGTGCCCACCACCACGCCTGGCTCATTTTTTTATATTTTTAGTACAGACAGGATTTCACCATGTTGGCCAGGCTGGTCTCAAACTCCTGACCTCAGGTGATCCACCCACCTTGGCCTCCCAAAGTGCTGGGATTACAGGCATGAGCCACTGCATCCACCCCCAAGCTATATCTTTAAGGAGACTTTAGTTCAAATCCTGGCTCTAGTACTTACTAGTTTTGTGATCTTAGAAAGGGTGACTGATTAATGACTGTGAAACTTGGTTTCTGCTCCTATAAGATAATAATACTAATTTATGATCCTAGGATATTAGTGAGAATTTTTAGAAAGAAGTAAATCTTTGGTCTAGAGGTTCTAGGAGAAATTCACATTCAAGGTCGGTCATTCAGCTTGCTGGGGGAATTCAGTCCTTGTGGTTGTAGGATCGCGGTCCTTGTTTCCCTCCTGGCTGTCAGGAAGGGACTTTTCTCAGCATCCAAGAAGCTTCCCACATTTCTTCCTACATGGCCCCATCCATCTTCAAGCCAGATTTATATATACATAACATGTGTATCACATCATATACTATATTATATTTATTATATTATGTATATGTGTGTATGTGTCATTGTTAAGTGACAATGTCACACACACATTATATATATAATGTCTGTTATGTATATGACACACACACATTTTGTGTTACTTAACAACGAGGATACATTCTGACAAATGTGCTGTTAGGTGATTTCATCAACATGCAAACACCATGGAGTGTACTTACACAAGCGTAGATGGTATAGCCTACTACACATCTAGGCTATATGGTATAGCCTGCTGCCTCTAGGCTACATGTGCTGCCTCTATGCTATACAGCATGTTACTGTACTGAATACTGCAGGCAATTGTAACACAGTCATATTTGTGTATCTAAACATATCTAAACATAGAATTGGTACAGTAAAAATATGATATAAAAGATGAAAAACAATACACCTGTATAGGGCACTTAGAATGGAATTTGCAGGACTGGAAGTTGCTCTGGCTGAGTCGGTGAGTGAGTTGTGAGTCTACACAATTGTTGACTTTATAAACACTGTACACTTGGTCTACATGAAATTTATAAAAACAGTTTTTCAATAATAAATTAACTTTAGCTTACTGTAACTTTTTTACTTTATAAACTTACATTTTTAGCTTTTGACTTGTGATAGCTTAAAACACAAACATTTCACAGTTATAAAGAATATTTTTTCTTTATATCTGTAGTCTACAAATTTTTCCCTATTTTGAAAAGTTTTTATTTTCATTTTTACTTTTTAAACTTTTTGTTAAAAGCTAAGACACAAACACACACATTAGCCTAGACCCACACAGGGTCAGGATCATCAATATCACTGTCTCCCACTTCCATATCTTGCCCCACTGGAAGGTCTTTAGGCACAATAACACACATGGAACTGTTGTTTTCTATGGTAACGATGCTTTCTTCTCGAATACCTCTGAGGAGCTTCCCGAAGCTATTTTACAGTTAACTTTATTTTTTAATAAGTAGAAGGAGCACACTCTTAAAATAGCAATACAGGGAATATTATAGTAAATACATAAACCAGTAATATAGTGGTTTATTATCATTATCAAGTATTACGTACTGTACATAATTGTATGTGCTAGACTTTTATATGACTGGCAGCACAGTAGGTTTGTTTACACTAGCATCATCACAAATACCTGAATAATGTGTTGTGCTATGATGTTACGATGGCTATGACATAACTAGGTGATAAGACTTTTTCACCTCCATTATAATCTTACCAGGCTACCATCATATACGCAGCTTGTCATTGACTGAAATACTGTTATGTGGCATATGACTGTAAATAGATAGATATGCACAAACATATAGATGTATATATACACATATATAATGATATATACACACATACACATGTATATAAAGAGATTTATTATAAGAAATTGACTCACACAATTATGGCAGTGACCAAGTCCCAGGATCAGAAGGGTAAATTGGCAAGCAAGAGATCCATGACGGTGGATGGTTTAGCTCAGTCCAAGTCTAGACTCTCAGAACTAGGAGAGCAAACGGTGTAGTTCCTGGCCAAAGACTGGCAGACTTGACACCAGAAAAGTCAATGTTTCCACTTGAAGGTTGTTAGACAGGAAGAATTCTCTCTTACTCAGGAAAGGATGATTTTATTCATTCTATTCAAGGCTTTAATTGATTGGATGAGACTCACCCATATCAGGGAGCACAATCTGCTTCTTTCAGTGTGTTGACTTAGGTGTTAATCTCATCCAAAACATCCTCACAAAAGGATCCAGAATAATGTTTGACCAAATTTGTGGCACAAACAAATCACATTTCACTTATTGAACATTTATTCTATGACTGCTTACTACTCTAATTCATTTGATCTTTACAAGTGATCTTATGGGGGGATCCTACTCCCAGCATGATTTTCTATATGAAGATGTGAGGAAGAGAGAGAGACATTAAGAAAAATTCTTACTGACTCACAAGCAGTGAATAGCAGACCCAGGCCTTTAATCCAGCTGCACTTCTCAGACTCAGTACACTGCTCCTGTTGCTTAATCATCTGACTAAAGAAGATGGAAATCCACCAGGTGTTATCCAAAGGAACTGAGTCTTTGGTGGACCAACCCAGTTGTGTTTCACTGATATATCTATAAATGAGCAGTTGGCTCCCTGGAAGAATGTAGGAGAAATTTTCTAGCAATGTAAAACAATTAACCATGTTTAGATCTTTAACAGACTTATGTGGGTTAGAAAGATGAATTAACAGCATATTACTTGTTGAAACAGCATGCAATAATCTTTATTTGTGGGGCCAATGCAGTAGGTAGAAACAAATTCCAAAGAATAGCAAATATAGACTCAATTACATCACATTTTTACCTGTCCCTTGCTAATATGATTAAGTAAGTGCTTCCAGAATAGTTGACAGTTTGGTCATGACCAATTCCAGTAATTATAGGGTACTGGAGAAATCATTTAGATGCCAGAAATAAAAGACAGACAGAGAGAGAGAGAATTGTATGATCTAACAAAGTTTTCCCATCTCCAATATCTGTGAAACATATTATTTGGTAATATTTCAGAGATGCATATGTAATTTGAAGTAAATTAATATTATAACCAGGAGTATCTATTTTGGGACCCACATCCAATTGCAGTTGGTATGGCATATTTGTCCTTGTGTGCGTGCCTGGTTACCAGGAGAAAGTCTGTCCTGGCCTCTGCATTAGGCAGGAGACACCACTTTGCCTGAGCCTGATGAAGGCTTGCATTACTGAGTGGCTGAGGGACTTTTGGTGGGTCACAGCGCCTCTCAGATACATGTCTTTGAAAAGATCACTGACTAGGGTCCTAAGCCTTTATAAAAATTATCAGTATTTAACAATGATGGGGAAATCAACATAGCATGGAGATTTCACTAACCCAAGGGAAGAGCTTTGTTTATCGCCCATGACACAGCTGCCCATTAAAGTGTTCAGATTTGCAAGTCTTAGAAGACTTCCAAAGGCTAGCTTGTGGAACTTTACACTGGTTCATGAGAATAAAAATCTTTCTTAAGACAAGGCATTTTTTGCCTTTGACATTATAGGAATATTGTCTAGGGGCCATGAATTTCTCAGGGGCCCATAAAAATACTTGAGGCTTAAAAAATGTATTGGCTCCAAATATGAAAAGATAACAGCAAAGTTGAAGTTAATAGATGTTTAGTTTAATGTATATAAGGTATAACATCATGTTACTCTATTACCTGTTAAATTTCTTATTAAGTAAACATCGATTATTTTTGAAAGCAATTTGTAGATTGTATATTCTTAACTTGCCGAAAGTCTCAATAATAAATGATGACTACAGAGAATTTGATGCTAATTTTAAATTAAATGAATTATGTGTTTTACTTAATTTCTACAACAAATTATGAAGATATTCCAAAATTTTTACATCAAGATAGTATATTAATTATCTTTAACAAGTGACATAAAGCTTTTAAAAATATATGTGATACAAACTGCATAGTACTTCTAGCAGTAAGGTTGTCCAAAGCTAAACTGGGTTTCAAATGAGTCAGAGTATGATGAAAAGCAACAAAAAGATGTCTATGCAAACAGCATCAGATAAGTCCAGGAAAAAGCATCTGAGAAATCTGATAGGCAGAGACCAGAGGTGGAGACTATGAAATATGAGCCATTAGGGAAGGTTGTCAGCAGGTAGCCATACAACACTTACCTTCACCAAGAGAGGACTGGCAATAGCAACAAGCCATGGTCCCAGCCCTACACCAGCAAACTGGGGTTCAGAGTTAGGGCTTTTTTTTCCCTGAGGAATAAGTCAAATGTTGCATTATTACAAGGCAGCACAAGGTAAAGTTGACCTTGGTAGCAAGTTTGACTTGCTTATGAGTTCCATGAGTTTTAAGCTAGAACTCAGTGTTCCCCCGACCACGAACAGGTTCCAGAGTCTGAGTAAAAATTAGGATGTGAGAATCAAGAAAGTCAGCGAGTATTAATTAAGCTGTTACTATGTGCCAAGGCTGTGCTAAGTTTTGGGAATACAGTAGAGAACAAGCCAGATGTTAACTACTATGCCATGCTGCTTAGTGTCTAATGAGAAAGATAGACATTAGACCAGTAACAAGTGGGATAAGTGCTACTAAAGAGAAGCATAAGGTGCTAAGAAAATAGAACAAAGACTATGGGAGCAAGAGATCCAGACAGATCATTACAGAAAAATCAAAACTAGACAAAGCATGCCTAGAACTAGAAACTTTATTGACAGGAGAATCTCCTTCAGGTAGGGGACATCACAGCAGAAGCTGCTGGAGGACTGGACAGGAGCTTGGCATGAAGGCATTTCTAAGGATTTTGTGGGACAGCTATATCAATCAGGGCTGAAGAGCTCTTGGTTAGCACTTTGTGGACAGGATCTTCCCTAGGGCAACATGTGACATTGAGAAATGCTCTCTTGAAATATATTTAAGGGGCTCTGGATTACTGTGCTTATTCTCATAAATGGGCAATCATTTAAAGATTGTACTAACACTGTTTCTCAGACACTTTGGCTATTATACTTACCAATGACCAGTTAGTGTCGCCTTATTGGATTGTCCTGTTTGGAAATCTGTCCCTTTTTTTATTCACTTTTTTTTTTGAGATGGAGTTTTGCTCTTCTCACCCAGGTTGGACTGCAGTGGCACCATCTCAGCTCACTGCAGCCTCTGCCTCCTAGGTTCAAATAATTCTCCAGCCTCAGCCTCCCAGGTAGCTGGGATTACAGGCACCTGCCACCATGCCCAGCTAATTTTTGTTTTTTTAGTAGAGACAGGGTCTCACCATGTTGGCCAGGCTGGTCTCGAACTACTGACCTCACGTGATCTGCCTGCCTTGGCCTCCTAAAGTGCTGGGATTACAGGCATGAGCCACTGTGCCCAGCTCCTTTTTAATCTTTAACATGCAACTCAGGCCCTTGAAGCCTCAGGCATCCCTAACACATGTATAATTCTTTAGAATTATAAATAAGTATACTCAACACCAATTAACATCAACATCAAAAATATTGTGCATGGCATACATCTCATGCAAGCAGCAAGCACTGACTGTACAAAGTACTGTCAATTGGAACTCTCCCAGCCCCAATGACTTCATGCAGAGAAAATAAATAACAGTGAGCAGGCAGCATGATATGGGTAAAGTAGACTTTTTTTGGGTTTTGTTTGTTTTCTTTTTCAGCCTCCAGCAGCCCTTAGCACAATGCCTTACTCATTAAATATTTGTTAAAATGAGAAGTGTACAGAACTTGGTGTATTTTTTCCAATGCCACATCTGATTCTGAAAGTCAACCACTCCAAGTTGAATCACCTAGTATTTTTATTTTAGAGATAATACTCCTCTCCCTTTGCCTTCCTCTGAAGCAGAGAGACGAAACGTGATAATGCCATCATTTGCACTGCGCATGTTCTGGCTGAAAGGACTTTTGTAGGTTCTTTGAGTCTCAGAGAAAGGTATTCATTGTTAGTCTTTAGTATTTGAAGATGACCTCACTGATAGGATTTTATCCCCAAGTGGCTGAAAGAGCTGTGGTCTAGGAGGCGTGTGAGAAGGCTTTTCTTTGGTTTGTGGTCAGAGCCTGTTTGTGGGGCCTGGTATTTGTAGTGCCACCTTTCTTCAGGCTGCTTGTCAAGATAAGTTGGCTCAGGTCTGTTAGTTGTACGCCAGGTTCCTCTGTTGACAGGTGTTCTATTCCAGAATTCCATAGTTATCGAGAAATGGACTATGCCAACACAAGCTTTTATTGTGTTTTGGGGCACTTTTGGAGACTCTGACAGTGGCTCTCATTTTGCAGAGCAAACTGCTGCTGAAGGTTTGGTAAAGCTTAATTTTTAAATGGATTCTATGCTGCTATATGTGGCATCTCCCTTGGAATTTGAATCATTCAGCACATAACTCCATCGTTAGATCATTTTTTTGTGTGAAATTTTTGTTGGTCACCTTTAAAGCTACATCAATCACTTGGTAATGGAAAAAAAGTCAATGTAATGATCTGCTTTGAAAATAAACAGTCTAACTTGCTTTTGGCATTGAGAGCCTATTATCATGTGATAACATCATTCTATTCCAATGACATTATCTGCTAAGGATATTATCATGGTGGAAAATATTTCAATTTTGTTATCGGAACAATGAAGCTGTGATATTTAATTATGAAGAAGTATGTTTAATTTGGGGAATCTGGCATGTTGACTGTCACAGTTTACTTGTCAGAAGCCTGGGCAATGGTAATGAAATTTGAACAGAATATTATTTAGTGACCCACCAAAGTTATTGATTTAACAGTTTTTCTTGCTATCTCATGTTGTTTTCTTTGTAATATTAGTTCTTCTATTAAGTCCGTTGATTAACAGATTAACTAATTAATGAACCCAATTAACACACTGCAGTACTAGCTAGTAGAGAAGGGCTAGGGTATGAAGAAAAGCATCTCTGGCCAGTTTTTACTTTTGGAAATTGAGATCTGTTTAAATGGCACAGCAAGAAAAGCATTTCCAAACTGAAATGTTAACAACGCAAGGGGAGGTTTTTCTCCCTTCTCCCACATATGTTGTGTTGAGAAAGTTGAAAATAAAACAAAGCAAATAGCCATGTGGGTTATACTGATAAACATATTAATGTGATGAATTAAGGCTGATCATAAAGTGGTAGAGTCAGTGCCACTGAAATAAGATTTGAAATGCAATACAGGGTATGTCCTGTTCTGTAGTAACTCTTCTGCTGAAAATCAGCTGTGGCAGCCTCCCTTCTTAAATGGCCTTCAGTTACAGCTGTTGGCTAGCCAAGACATAGCCAGGCCCCCTTTCCTGAGTACCTATTATGTGTCAGACATTATACTTGGTCTTAGGGCATAAATGGACAGTGCAGACGTTGTCCTCAAAGTGTTCTCCATCTCAAGTGAGACAGGCAGAATAAATGATGAGGCTTGTTGTTTACAATGTATAATAATGTAATATATTAGCAAGAACCAGTTAATCAGAAACTCAGAGAATCCTGCAATACCTGAGCCAGAGGAAACTCAGACAGCATAGAGTCCACTCTTGTTTGACAATGAAGCTTCTGAACATCTGAGAATTGCAGTGGCTTGCCCAAGGTCATGGAGCAAGTTGGTGGCAGAACTAGAACCAGCACCCAGTCTGCAGGCCAGTGTTCTTTCTGCCACATTACACTCCTTCCAGAGCTCTGGTCCCAGCCTGGTGTCAAGGGGATTGGAATTCTGCTGCAGAAGTAGTTGCAGCGGGAGACTTTGCTTCACAGTTTCCCTTGGTTGCAAGCTGTGATATGAAACCTTTATGTTTTCTTTTCGTTTATCTGGGGACGAAGGATAGATTCCAGGAGAACCTGGCTAATGGCAGGCTGGTTCTGCAGCTGGGCCAGAGATGCTCAGTGCCCTGGTTTTGGCTGCTGAAATATTCTGAGTCATTCACTTGGAGTGTCCCCAGATTCACAAAAGTGCCACAAGGACCACAGAGCAGAAGCTTTGTATATGTGGAAGGCTGGGAAGAATGGAGGGGATTGTACTGAGGGCTACCACCAAATTCACATGGGAGGTATGTTCTCACACATGATATAAGAACACAAAAATGCCATTTCTTTCCAGACAGGGGGCCACAATCAGAAAGTTGGTGACATCAAACTGTGAAGAAAAGTAGCCCTGCCTGCTTGTGAACGAGCATAGGTAATTGACGGAAATATGCTCTTTCTGGCTTGTTTTTGTTGTTGTAAATTATTTGCTATTTCTAAAAATTGCATGTATTTATAGTATAAAACATGATTTTTTTTTGAAAACTGGGGATTTGTACATTGATCATGAACCCCACAAGGTAGATGCTCTTGCCACCACCTTTTTGTATAGAAAGAAAGTGAAGCACAGAAAGGTGAAGTTGCCCAAGGTCAGGTAACTAGTGGGCGTCCAAGCTGCCATTCAAACCAGCAGCCTGCTTCCAGTCCATGCTCTTCCTCATGTGGCCTCTGGCATTTGTCTCTGGAGTAATTTCACACTTTCTCCTTTCCAAGGAATCTTGAAACAACATGATGTTTTGATATAATATACACTGTGGAATGGCTAAACGAGGCTAATTAACTTATACATTATCCACGAACATCACTTTTTTTTGCTGGTGAAAATATTTAAAAGTTACTCAAATCTGTTCTCTTAGCAGTGGCCTTTCTGGCTTGTACTTCTTTGCTTCAGCTCAGTGCTTTTTGTCAGTTCTCTTAGTATATACAAGCCCAAATCTTAGTCCATAGACTCTCTATAGGTAGAATGCATGTCATAGAGATATCATTAAAGAACTGGTTTTAAATAATCCAAAACTTTGCAGGTTAATTCAAAAGTGAGTGCTGTGTAAATCTGGCATTGTTACATTTTACGGAGAAGCCTTACTTTGTTCTGCCAAACTTTATTAAAAAACAAAAACAATATACCAACAGACAGAATTTTCTCTGCCACTTAAGGAGCCCCTTATCCCAAACCAAAACTACTGAAGCTGATCACACAGTCATCACTGGTAACTCTACAAGAAATAAAAGGAAAAATGAATATGTCTGGTTACCACAAGCCCATGTAATAATGCATGGCTGTGTGACTCAGAAAACAGTATATAGGTCAAAAATGCCTAGGAAAAATATAAATTTTTAAAATATGGAATATGTAGATCTTAATCCACTCAGCCACATTTTTATATTAACACATGAATGAATTATATTTGCATTTAAGTAGGAGGCAGCATGTTGGAGAGGGAAAGTGAGCATGTGAATTAGACTATGAAGATTAGGATCCTTATTCAGGCCCTGGGAAGTTTACTTAATCCTTTTGCATCTCAGTTTTTCATTGGAAAAATGAGAAATTTATTTATGTAAAAGTCTTGGCACAGCACTTACTGCATTATGGGCATTCAGTAAGTGTTAGTTCGAGTTTCCTTCCTAATTCCTGTTTAAAAACAAACAAACAAACAAACAAACAAACGAAAAACAGTGGGGACAACTTTGGAAACCCTTGTTAAAAATCCTTTCTTTTCATACTTACCAATAGCACTCTTACAATTGAGTCTCTTGGTGGGCATATCTGTTTTATACAATCCTTAGAAGGAATGCCCCAAGAAAGGCTATAGGTCCTATCTGAGTTGTAAAGGAAAATCAATCAAGAGCAAAGTTGCAGAGAGAGAGAGAAAGGAAGAAATCAAAAAACACGTCTTTCCCCTTTGTGGTATCAGTGTTCCAAAGGCATGGCCATCCCGTTATTTATTGTCCAAACTGGGATGCTTCTGAAAGTGAAGAAAGTCAGGGAAAAATGTGAAGTCTGCCAGGATGCAAAAAGAAAAGACATACATCTAGGACTGTCCAGAACAAACCAGGACATGTAGTCACCACATCTATAGGAGTTCATTGGACCTCACTCAATGTGAGGCCACAAGACATTGGCCAAAATCCCCAATGAGTTTCTAACGGTTAGACATGTTAGGGTCAGTTTTGCAACCTTCCTGAGGCTCAACTGATTTATTTGAGGAAGGGGGTTAATGAGAGCTATGCTTCAGGGCTATTCTCAGGATTAAAGAAATATATCTACAGCACTTCATACAAGATGGTGTATAACAAATGGAGACTATTTTAGGTGCATATGGCATACAGAAAGATGAGAAGTGTTTGGAATAAGGAGACAAGTGAATCTCCCAAAGGGCAAGAATCTCCCCATTCCTGTGTTCAGCTTCACAAAACTTAGAACATCAGGGCAGTGGGGGAGAGAAATGAAATGTAAAATCATCTTGGGCTAGTTGCTGTTAATTTTGTATTTGGTTAACTAATTCTATTAAGCATTTTTGCCAGATATACTATTGCTATATATATTTTTTATCTAATCAATTGCATGATAATCTAAAAAACTGAATGGATCAGAGATCAAGAAGGAGGACATATATTTGGGGAAAAGACTATTACTGAATGTGTGCATACTGTCAGTGAATTCAGATTAGGAGGGTTCAGCTGCAAAAATTTGGGACTAATTGCTTTCTCTTCCCTAAAAGGTATAAATGGCCATGAAGATGCTGGAGCCTCCTACCAAAAGGGAAACAGTAACCCCCTCCTTTGCCCATCTCTCCTACTCATAGGAAGATAGATTTCCAACTACAAAAAATACGTGTCTATTGTGTGTGCACTATAGGTGTGAACTCATCACTAGTTAGGTGACATTTTGAAGTCTCATATTTTCCCTCAATCCACCTGCTATTCTTTATATACATGAATACCTACTTCCATTTATTCCAAACCACCCAGGCAAGGAAACACTTTAAGAAACATACCACTGCTAAACCTTGAATAGGTATCCAAATACCTGATGAGTATAAATGCCATGTCTACAGACATCATCATCCTGAAATAGGTTAGTTGTTAAAACAACAGGGGATGTCTGAATATTCTGTCATGCACAATTATTTATTTATTAGTCTGTGTGTTTACTTTTGTTGTGTCTGTATCAGCAAAGGAAAGGAGGAAGTTGAGACCTGGAATGTTTTAACAGTAGATTAAAAACTGGACCATTAATAGTTATTGAAATGAGATTAAAATACATTTATGAGAAAGAACCGCATTGGTGGGATGAGGTTGTCCACTCGTTGAATTGATGCCACTACATTTTCATTGATGTTTCTTCTTAAAGCCAAGCCATTTTAAAAATCCCAGCTTTTGTGAGGGTGGGTGTTTTCCACCTGCCTTTTAAGAAATAGTCCTGGGGAGGGCAAGATGGCCAAATAGGAACAGCTCCATTCTACAGCTCCCAGTGAGACCAACACAGAAGGCAGGGGATTTCCTCATTTCCAACTGAGGTACCCAGTTCATCTCATTGGGACTGATTAGGCATGGGGTGCAATCCACAGAGGGTGAGCCAAAGCAGGGTAGGGTGTCGCCTCACTCAGGAAATGCAAGAAGCCAGAAGCCAAGGATCTCCCTCCCTCAGCCAAGAGAAGCCATGAGAGACTGTGCTATCCAACCCAGATACTACACTTTTCCCACGGTTTTTGCAATCTGCAGACTAGGAGATTCCTTCCTGTGCCTATACCACCAGGGCCCTGGGTTTCAAGCACAAAATTGAGTAGCTGTTTGGGCACTGGGCAGACACAGAGCTAGTTGCAGGAGTTTTTTGTTTGTTTTTCCGTACTCCAGTGGCACCTGGAACCCCAGGGAGATAGAATAGTTCAGTCTCCTGGAAAGGGGGTTGAAGCCAGGGAGCCAAGTGGCCTCGCTCAGTGGGTACCACTCCCACGGAGTTCAGCAAGCAGAGTTGACTGCAACTCCTCTCCAGCAAGGGCACAAAACTGGATGGAGAATGAGTTTGACAAATTGACAGAAGTAGGCTTCAGAAGGTGGGTAGTAACAAACTCCTCTGAGCTAAAGGAGCATGTTCTAACCCAATGCAAGGAAACTAAGAACCGTGATAAAATGTTGCAGGAACTGCTAACTAGAATAAACAGTTCAGAGAAGAACATAAATGACTGGATGGAGCTGAAAAACACATAACAAGAGAACATGATGGAGCATACGCAAGTGTCAATAGCCGAATCGATTGAGTGGAAGAAAGGATATTAGAGATTGAAGATCAACTTTCTGAAATAAGGTGTGAAGACAAGATTAGAGAAAGAAAGAAAAGGAATGAACAAAGCCTCCAAGAAACATGGGACTATGTGAAAAGGCCAAACCTACAATTGAATAGTAAACTTTAAAGTGACAGGGAGAATGGAACCAAGTTGGAAAACACACTTCAGGATATTATCTAGGAGAACTTCCCCAACCTAGCAAGGTAGGCCAACATTCAAATTCAGGAAATACAACACCAAGACACTCTTTGAGAAGAGCTACCCCAAGACACATAATTGTCAGATTCTCCAAGGTTGAAACGAAGGAAAAATGTTAAGGGCAGCCAGAGAGAAAGGTCAGGTTATCTATAAGGGGAAGTCTGTCAGAATGACAGTGGATCTCTCTGTAGAAACCCTACAAGCCAAAAGACAGTGGGGGCCAATATTCAACATTCTTAGAGAAAAGGATTTTCAACCCAGAATTTCATATCCAGCCAAACTGAGCTTCATAAGCAAAGGAGAAATAAAATCCTTTCCAGACAAGAAAATTCTGAGGGATTTTGTCACCACCAGGCCTGCCTTACAAGAACTCCTGAAAGAAGCACTGACTATGGAAAGGAAACACTGCTACCAGCCACTGCAAAAACACACCAAAATATAAAAACCAACAACACTTTGAAGAAACTGCATCAACTAATGTGCAAGATAACCAGCTAGCAGCATGATGACAGGACCAAATTCACACAAAACAATATTGATCTTAAATGTAAATAGGCTAAATGCCCCAATTCAAAGACACGGACTGGCAAATTGGATAGATCCAAGACCTAGCAGTGTGCTATATTCAGGAGACCCAACTCACATGCAAAGGTACACACAGGCTCAAAACAAAGACGTGGAGGAATATTTACCAAGCAAACAGAAAGAAAAAAAAAATGCAGAGGTTGCAATCCTAGTCTCTGAGAAAACAGACTTTAAACTAACAAAGATCAAAAAAGACAAAGAAGGGCATTATATACTGGTAAAGGGATCAATGCAACAAGAAGAGATAACTGTCCCAAATATACATGCACCCAATATAGGAGCACCCAGATTCATGAAACAATGTCTTAGAGACCTTCAATGAGACTTAGACTCACACACAATAATAGTGGGAGACTTTAACACTCCACTGTCAATATTAGACAAATCAATAAGACAGAAAAATAACAAGGATATTCAGGACTTGAACTCAGCTCTGGACCCAAGTAGACCTAATAGACACCTACAGAACTCTCCACTCCAAATCAACAGAATATACATTCTTCTAAGCACCACATAGCACTTATTCTAAATTGACCACATAATTGGAAGTAAAACACTCCTCACCAAATGCAAAAGAATGGAAATCATACCAGTCTCTCAGATGACACTCCAATCAAATTAAAACTCAGGATTAAGAAACTCACACAAAACTGCACAAATACATAGGAACTAAACAATCTGCTCCTAAATGACTACTGGGCAAATAATGAAATTAAGGCAGAAATAAAGAGATTCTTTGAAACCATTGAGAACAAAGAACAAACCAGGATCTCTGGGACACAACTAAGCCAGTGTTTTGAGGGAAATCTATAGCACTAAATGCCCACATGAGAAAGAGTCAAAGATTTAAAACTGACACCTGAACATCACAATTTAAAGAACTAGAGAAGCAAGAGCAAACAAATTCAAAAGCCAGCAGAAGACAAGAAATAACTAAGATCAGAGCAGAACTGGAGGAGATAGAGATATGAAAAACCCTTCAAAAAAATCAGTGAATCCAGTAGTTTTTTTTTCCTGAAAAGATTAACAAAATAGATAGACCTCTAGTCAGACTAATAAAGAAGAAAAGAGATAAGATCAAATAGACACAATAAAAAATGAAAAAGGGAATATCACAACTGACCACAGAAATTCAAACTACCGTCAGAGAATACTATAAACGCCTCTAGCAAATAAACTAGAAAATCTAGAAGAAATGGATGAATTCCTGGACACATATATCCTCCCAAAACTAAACCAGGAAAAAGTCAAATCCCTAAGTAGACAAATAACAAGTTCTGAAACTGAGGCAGTAATAAACAGCCTACCAACCAAGAAAAGCCCCAGGACAAGATGGATTCACAGCCAAATTCTACCAGAGGTACAAAGAAGAGCTGGTCCCATTCCTTCTGAAACCATTCCAAGCAATAGAAAAAGAGGGACTCCTCCCTAACTCATTTTATGAGGCCAGCATCATCCTGACACCAAAACCTGGCAGAGCCACAACAAAAAAAATTTCAGGTCAATATCGCTGAAAATGATTGATGCAAAAATCCTCAGTAAAATACTGGCAAACTGAATCCAGCAGCACATCACAAAGCTTATCTACCACCACCAAGTCAGCTTCTTCCCTGGGATGCAAATCTGTTTCAACATATGCAAATCAGTAAACATAATCCCTCATATAAACAGAACCAATGACAAAAAACACATGATCATCTCAATAGATGCAGAAAAGGCCCTTGAAAAAATTCAACACCCTTTTATGCTAAAAATTCTCAATAAACTAGGTATTGATGGAACATATCTCAAAATAATAAGAGCTATTTAGACAAACCTATAGCCAGTATCATACTGAATGGGCAAAAGCTAGAAGCATTCCCTTTGAAAACCGGCACAAGACAAGGATGCCATCTCTCACCACTCCTACTCAACATACTATTGGAAGTTCTGGCCAGGGCAATCAGACAAGGGAAAGAAATAAAGGGTATTCAGATAGGAAGAGAGGAAGTCAAATTGTCTCTGTTTGCAGATAACATGATTGTATATTTAGAAAACCCCATTGTCTCAGTCCAAAATCTCCTTAAACTGATAAGCAACTTAAGCAAAGTCTTAGGATACAAAATCAATATTCAAAAATCACAAGCATTCCTACACACCAATAATAGACACACAGAGAGCCAAATCACAAGTGAACTCCCATTCACAATTGCTACAAAGAGAAAAAATACCTAGGAATACAACTTACGAGGGATGTGAAGGACCTCTTCAAGGAGAACTACAAACCACTGCTCAATGAAATAAGAGAGGACACAAACAAATGAAAAAACATTCCATGCTCATGGATTTTAAGAATCAATATCATGAAAATGGCCATACTGTCCAAAGTAATTTATAGATTCAAGGCTATTCCCATCAAGCTGCCATTTACTTCCTTCACAGAACTAGGAAAAGCTACTTTAAATTTCATATGGAACCAAAAAAGAGCCTGCATAACCAAGACAATTCTAAGCAAAAATTACAAACCTGCAGGCATCACGCTATCTGACTTCAAACTATACTATAAGGCTACAGTAACCAAAAAAGCATGTACTGGTACCAAAACAGATATATAGACCAATGAAACAGAACAGAGGCCTCAGAAATAACACCATACATCTACAACCATCTGATCTTTGACAAATCTGACAAAAACAAGCATTGGGGAAAAGATTCCTTATTTAACAAGTGGTGCTGGGAAAACTGGCTAGCCATATGCAGAAAGCAGAAACTGAACCCCTTCCTTATGCCTTACATAAAAATTAACTCAAAATAGATTAAAGACTTAAATGTAAGACCTAAAACCATAAATACCTTGGAAGAAAACATAGGCAATACCAATTCAGGATATAGGCATGGGCAAACACTTCATGACTAAAACACGAAAAGCAATTGTAGCAAAAGCCAAAATTGACAAATGGTATCTCATTAAACTAAAGACCTGCTCAGCAAAAGAAACTATCATCAATATTGAACAGGCAACCAAGAGAATGGGAGAAAATTTTTGCAATCTATCCATCTGACAAAGGTCTAATATCCAGAATCTACAAGGAACTTAAACCAATTTACCAGAAATAAACAAACAACCCCATCAAAAAGTGGGTGAAGGATATGAACAGATACTTCTCAAAGGAGGACATTTATGCAGTCAACAAACATATGAAAAAAAGTTATCATCACTGGTCATTAGAGAAATGCAAATCAAAACCACAGTCATATACCATGTCACTCCAGTTAAAATGGCAATCATTAAAATATCAGGAAACAACAAATGCTGGAGAGGATATGGAGAAACAGGAACACTCTTACACTGTTGGTGGGAGTATAAATTAGTTCAACCACTGTGGGAGACAGTGTGGTGATTCCTCAAGGAAATACATTTGACCCAGCAATCCCATTACTGGGTATATACCCGAAGGATTATAAATCATTTTACTACAAAGACACATGCACATATATGTTTACTGTAGCACTATTTACAATAGCAAAGACTTGGAACCAACCCATAATGCCCATCAATGATAGACTGCATAAAGAAAATTTGGCACATATACACCACTATGCAGCCATAAAAAAGAATGAATTCATGTCATTTGCAGCCACATGGATGAAGCTGGAAACCATCATTCTCAGCAAACTAACACAGAAACAGAAAACCAAGCACCGCATGTTCTTACTCATAAGTGGGAATTGAACAATGAGAACACATGGACACATGGAGGGGAACATCACACACTGGGGCCTGTTGGGGGGTAAGAGGCAAGGAAGGGAAAGCATTAGGACAAATATCTAATGTATATGGGGCTTAAAACTTAGATGACGGGTTGATAGGTGCAGTAAACCACTATGGCACATGTATACTTACGTAACAAACCTGCACGTTCTGCACATATATCCCAGAACTTAAAGTAAAACTTTTTTTTAAAAAGTCCTGATTTTTAAAAACCTATTATTATTTTTCCTTTATTTTTCTGAAAAAACAACATACTTTTTTAAAAGGATTTTGAGTGTTTGTTTTGAGTGTTTGTACTGAGATTTTATTTTAAGAACAAATTAATATATACACATGCATTTACATTTTCATTGAGACCTTATGTGTTATTTCAGTAAAGAAAGTATATACAAGTATATTTTTACCAACCCCTATGTATTATCAATAAATAGGTTTCCCTGAGTCTTTTATTGTATTACCAATTCTGCCATTCATGTCATCATTGGGTACTTAAAAAGAGGCTCAGTTTTGCAGTCTTTAAAATTGTAAGGTGAACTTTTTTGTGTGTGCATTTTTTTAAAAAAATTATACTTTAAGTTCCAGGGTACATGTGCACAACGTGCAGGTTTGTTACATATGTATACATGTGCCATGTTGGTGTGCTGCACCCATTAACTCATCATTTACATTAGGTATATCTCCTAATGCCATCCCTCCCCGCTCCCCCCACCCCACAATAGGACCCCGTGTGTGATGTTTCCCTTCCTGTGTCCAAGTGATCTCATTAGTCAGTTCCCATCTATAAGTGAGAACATGTGGTATTTGGTTTTCTGTTCTTGTGATAGTTTGCTGAGAATGATGGTTTCCAGCTGCATCCATGTCCCTACAAAGGACACAAACTCATCCTTTTTTTATGGCTGCATAGTATTCCATGGTGTATATGTGCCACATTTTCTTAATCCAGTCTGTCACAGATGGACATTTGGGTTGACTCCAAGTCTTTGCTATTGTGAATAGTGCCACAATAAACATACGTGTGCATATGTCTTTATAGCAGCATGACATAATCCTTTGGGTATATCCCTAGTAATGGGATGGCTGGGTCAAATGGTAATTCTAGTTCTAGATCCTTGAGGAATCACCACACTGTTTTCCACAATGATTGAACTAGTTTACAGTCCCACCAACAGTGTAAAAGTGTTCCTATTTCTCCACATCCTCTCCAGCACCTGCCGTTTCCTGATTTTTTAATGATTACCATTCTAACTGGTGTGAGATGGTATCTCATTGTGGTTTTGATTTGCATTTCTCTGATGGCGAGTGATGATGAGCATTTTTTCATGTGTCTGTTGGCTGTATGAATGTCTTCTTTTGAGAAATGTCTGTTCATATCCTTTGCCCACTTTTTGATGGGTTTGTTTGTTTTTTTCTTGTAAATTTGATTGAGTTCTTTATAGATTCTGGATATTAGCCCTTTGTCAGATGAGTAGATTGCAAAAATTTTCTCCCATTCTGTAGGTTGCCTGTTCACTCTGATGGTAGTTTCTTTTGCTGTGCAGAAGCTCTTTAGTTTAATTAGATCCCATTTGTCAATTTTGGCTTTTGTTGCCATTGCTTTTGGTGTTTTAGACATGAAGTCCTTGCTCATGCTTATGTCCTGAATGGGATTACCTAGGTTTTCTTCTAGGGTTTTTATGGTTTTAAGTCTAACATTTAAGTCTCTAATCCATCTTGAATTAATTTTCATATAAGGAGTAAGGAAAGGATCCTGTTTCAGCTTTCCACTTATGGCTAGCCAATTTTCCCAGCACCATTTATTAAATAGGGAATCCTTTCCCCATTTCTTGTTTCTCTCAGGTTTGTCAAAGATCAGATGGCTGTAGATGTGTAGTATTATTTCTGAGGGCTCTGTTCTGTTCCATTGGTCTATATATCTGTTTTGGTACCAGTACCATGCTGTTTTGGTTACTGTAGCCTTGTAGTATAGTTTGAAGTCAGGTAGCGTGATGCCTCCAGCTTTGTTCTTTTGGCTTAGGATTGTCTTTGCAATGCGGAGTCTTTTTTGGTTCCATACGAACTTTAAAGCAGTTTTTTCCAATTCTGTGAAGAAAGTCATAGGCAGCTTAATGGGGATGGCATTGAATCTATAAATTACCTCGGGCAGTATGGCCATTTTCACAATATTGATTCTTCCTATCCATGAGCATGGTATGTTCTTCCATTTGTTTGTGTCCTGTTTTATTTCACTGACCAGTGGTTTGCAGTTCTCCTTGAAGAGGTCCTTCACATCTCTTGTAAGTTGGATTCCTAGGTATTTTATTTTCTTTGAAGCTATTGTGAATGGGAGTTCATTCATGATTTGGCTCTCTGTTTGTCTGTTACTGGTGTATAAGAATGCTTGTGATTTTTGCACATTGATTTTGTGTCCTGAGACTTTGCTGAAGTTGCTTATCAGCTTAAGGAGATTTTGGACTGAGACAATGGGGTTTTCTAAATATACAATCATGTCATCTGCAAACAGGGACAATTTGACTTCTTCTTTTCCTAATTGAATACCCTTTATTTCTTTCTCTTGCCTGATTGCCCTAGCCAGAACTTCCAACACTATGTTGAATAGGAGTGGTGAGACAGGGCATCCCTGTCTTGTGCCAGTTTTCAAAGGGAATGCTTCCAGGTTTTTCCCATTCAGTATGATATTGGCTGTGGGTTTGTCATAAATAGCTCTTATTATCTTGAGATACGTTCCATCAATACCGAATTTATTGAGAGTTTTTAGCATGAAGGCTGTTGAATTTTGTCAAAGGCCTTTTCTGCATCTATTGAGAGAGTCCTGTGGTTTTTGTCTTTGGTTCTGTTTATATGCTGGATTACGTTTATTGATTTGCATATGTTGAACCAGCCTTGCATCTCAGGGATGAAGCCCACTTGATCATGGTGGATAAGCATTTTGATGTGCTGCTGGATTCAGTTTGCCAGTATTTTATTGAGGATTTTTGCAATGATATTTATCAGGGATATTGGTGTAAAATTCTCTTTTTTTGTTGTATCTCTGCCAGGCTTTGGTATCAGGATGATGTTGGCCTCATAAAATGAGTTAGGGAGGATTCCCTCTTTTTCAATTGATTGGAATAGTTTCAGAAGGAATGGTACCAACTCCTCCTTTTACCTCTGGTAGAATTTGGCTGTGAATCCATCTGGTCCTGGACTTTTTTTGGTTGGTAGGCTATTAATTATTGGCTCAATTTTAGAGCCTGCTATTGGTCTATTCAAGGATTCAACTTCTTCCTGGTTTTGTCTTGGGAGTGTGTAAGTGTCTAGGAAATTATTCATTTCTTCTAGGTTTTCTAGTTTATTTGCATAGAGGTGTTTATAGTATTCTCTGATGGTAGTCTGTATTTTTGTGGGGTCGGTAGTGATATCCCCTTTATCATTTTTTATTGTGTCTATTTAATTCTTCTCTCTTTTCTTCTTTATTAGTCTTGCTAGCAGTCTATCAATTTTATTGATCTTTTCAAAAAACCAACTCCTGGATTCATTGATTTTTTGGAGAGTTTTTTGTGTCTCTATCTTCTTCAGTTCTGCTCTGATCTTAGTGATTTCTTGCCTTCTGCTAACTTTTGAATGTGTTTGCTTTTGCTTCTCTAGTTCTTTGAATTGTGATGTTAGGGTGTCCATTTTAGATCATTCCTGCTTTCTCTTGTGGGCATTTAGTGCTATGAATTTTCCCCTACCCACTGCTTTAAATGTGTCCCAGAGATTCTGGTATGTTGTATCTTTGTTCTCATTGGTTTCAAAGAACATCTTTATTTCTGCCTTTATTTCGTTATGTACCCAGTAGTCAGTCATTCAGGAGCAGATTGTTCAGTTTCTGTGTAGTTGAGTGGTTTTGATTGAGTTTCTTAGTCCTGAGTTCTAGTTTGATTGCACTGTGGTCTGAGAGACAGTTTGTTATAATTTCTGTTCTTGTACATTTCCTGAGGAGTGCTTTACTTCCAACTATGTGGTCAATTTTGGAATAAGTGTGATGTGGTGCTGAGAAGAATGTATATTCTGTTGATTCGGGGTGGAGAGTTCTGTAGATGTCTATTAGGTCCACTTGGTGCAGAGTTGAGTTCAATTCCTGGATATCCTTGTTAACTTTCTGTCTCAATCTGTCTAATGTTGACAGTGGGGTGTTAAAGTCTCCCATTATTATTGTATGGGAGTGTAAGTCTCTTTGTAAGTCTCTAAGGACTTGCTTTATGAATCTGGGTGCTCCTGTATTGGGCGCATATATATTTAGGATAGATAGCTCTTCCTGATGATTTGATCCCTTTACCATTATGTAATGGCCTTCTTTGTCTCTTTTGATCTTTGATGGTTTAAAGTCTGTTTTATCAGAGACTAGGATTGCAACCCCTGCTTTGTTTTGTTTTCCATTTGCTTGGTAGATATTCCTCCATCCCTTTATTTTGAGCCTATGTGTGTCTCTGCATGTGAGATGGGTCTCCTGAATACATCAAACTGATGGGGCTTGGCTCTTTATCCAATTTGCCAGTCTGTGTCTTTTAATGGGACCATTTAGTCCATTTTCATTTAAGGTTAATATTGTTATGTGTGAACTTGATCCTGTCATTATGATATTAGCTGGTTATTTTGCTCGCTAGTTGATGCAGTTTCTTCCTAGAATTGATGGACTTTACATTTTGACATGTTTTTGCAATGGCTGGTACCTGTTGTTCCTTTCCATGTTTAGTGCTTCCCTCAGGATCTCTTGTAGGGCAGGCCTGGTGGTGACAAAATCTCTAAGCATTTGCTTATCTGTAAAGGAGCTTATTTCTCCTTCACTTATGAAACTTAGTTTGGCTGATATGAAATTCTGGGTTGAAAATTCTTTTCTTTAAGGATGTTGAATATTGGCCCCCACTCTCTTCTGGCTTGTAAAGTTTCTGCAGAGAGATCCACTGTTAGTTTGATGGGCTTCCCTTTGTGTGTAACTCAACCTTTCTCTCTGGCCGCCCTTAACATTTTTTCCTTAATTTCAACCTTGGTGAATCTGATGATTATGTGTCTTGGAGTTGCTCTTCTCAAAGAGTATCTTTGTGGCATTCTCTGTATTTCCTGAATTTGAATGTTGGCCTGCCTTACTAGGTTGGGGAAGTTCTCCTGGATGATATCCTGCAGAGTGTTTTCCAACTTGGTTCCATTTTCCCCATCACTTTCAGGCACTCCAATCAGACGTAGATTTGGTCTTTTCACATAATCCCATATTTCTTGGAGGCTTTGTTCACTTCTTTTTACTCTTTTCTCTCTACACTTCTCTTCTCGCTTCATTTCATTCATTTGATCTTCAATCACTGATACTCTTCTTCCAGTTGATCGAGTCGGTTACTGAAGTTTGTGCATTTGTCACGTAGTTCTCGTGTCATGGTTTTCATCTCTATCAGTTCTTTCAAGGACTTCTTTACATTGGTTATTCTAGTTAGCCATTCGTCAAATCTTTTTTCAAGGTTTTTAGTTTCTTTGCGCTGGTTACGTAGTTCCTCCTTTAGCTCTGAGAAGTTTGATCGACTGAAGCCTTCTTCTCTCAACTCGTCAAAGTCATTCTCCATCCAGCTTTGTTCCATTGCTGGCGATGAGCTGCGTTCCTTTGGAGGGGGAGATGCACTCTGATTTTTTTGAATTTCCAGCTTTTCTGCACTGCTTTTTCCCCATCTTGGTTTTATCTGCCTTTGGTCATTGATGATGGTGACGTACTGATGGGGTTTTAGTGTGAGTGTCCTTTCTGTTTGTTAGTTTTTCTTCTAACAGTCAGGACCCTCAGCTGTAGATCTGTTGGAATTTGCTTGAGGTCCACTCCAGACCCTGTTTGCCTGGGTATCAGCAGCGGAGGCTGCAGAAGACAGAATATTGCTGAACAGCGAGTGTTGCTGTCTGATCCTCACTCTGGAAGCTTCGTCTTCGGGGTGTACCCCACCGTGTGAGGTGTGAGGTGTAGGTCTGCACCTAGTGGGGGATGTCTCCCAGTTAGGCTACTCAGGGGTCAGGTACCCACTTGAGCAGGCAGTCTATCGGTTCTCAGAGCTCAACCACCATGCTGGGAGATCCACTGCTCTCTTCAAAGCTGTCAGACAGGGGCATTTACCTCTGCCCTGCTGAGGTTTCTCCTGCTTTCTGTTTAGACTCCCCCAGAGGAGGAGTCTACAGAGGCAGTTAGACCTCCTTGAGCTGTGGTGGGCTCCATCCAATTCCAGCTTCCTGGGGGCTTTGTTTACCTACTTAAGCCTCAGCAATGGCAGGCACCCCTCCCCCAGCCTCGCTGCTGCCTTGCAGTTAGATCTCAGACTGCTGTGCTAGCAATGAGGGAGGCTCCGTGGGCATGAGACCCTCCCGGCCAGGTGTGGGATATGATCTCCTGGTGTGTCGTTTTGCTAAGACCCTTGGGAAAGCGCAGTATTAGGGTGGGAGTTACCAGATTTTCCAGGTGTTGTGTGTCTCAATTTCCTTTGGCTAGGAAAAGGAATTCCCTTCCCCCTTGCACTTTCCATGTGAGGGGATGCCTCGCCCTGCTTCAGCTCTCACTGGTCGGGCTGCATCCGCAGACCAGCGCCAATTGTCTGACACGACACGCCCCAGTGAGGTGAACCCGGTACCTCAGTTGAAAATGTTGAAATCACCCATCTTCTGGGTCGCTCAAGCTGGGAGCTGGAGGCTGGAGCTGTTCCTATTCGGCCATCTTGGGCGCGCCCCTCCAACTTTGAAATCAGAATTGAACAAGTGAAACTGAGATCTTTATTTTCCAAAAGAAATAACATTCAGTTTGATGTATTTAAATCAGCAATAGGTAAGTGCCCCATTCCCTTAGTACGAAAGGAAATCGTCCCAATGCCGTATAAATGTTATCTTATAATTGAAGGGGTTTAGTTTGGCAACGAAGCTTCCCAAGAATAACAGAGTCTGGCTTCCCTAAGCTTTCTTTTCTTTTCTTTCTTTCTTTCTTTTTTTTATTTGGCAGTTCTTATTTTGGCAAATTTTTTGGAAGTTCTTCTGTAATTCTTGGAGAACACCTTCAGTAATGTGCTTGTATGATTAAGAGACACATCTCGGCTAGACAATTTAATGCATGTCTGGTCGGACAATTCAGCCTGGCTAGAAGTTCCTGGCAAACTATTGTCTATTACCAGAAAATCAAAGGAGTGAACAAGAAATTTCCCAACAACTTTCCCTTTCCCCTTATATATTTTTTTTTAGAGTAAAATGGACCTTTTTGTGTATCTGGGTACAATTGTATGCCTTTTATTTCGTCTTACCTTATTGCACCAGCTAGGACTTAACAGTGTGATGTTGAACAGGAGTGATGAGGGTGAATATCCTTGACCTGTTACCAATCTCATGGGGAAATTTTCTCTATCCTGAGTGTTAGGGGACCCCTTTCCCGCTGCTGGAACCAAAACTATAGGGCTGCTCCTCTAGCTCTTGCTATGCTATTTTTGGATTTTTGACTGCTTTGTGTTCCAGCTGGGTTGGGTGATAGCAGAGGAAAGGGAAGTTGTAAACTCACCACTAGTTAGGTGACACTTTGAATTCTGGTATCTTCCCCCGATCCACCTGCTACTCTGTACTTTTTAGTTCTCAAACAGCTACTCCCTGTGTCCTGTCCTGGTTTTTTAGCTGCCTTCAATGGGAGAGTCAGGATAGAATGTGTTTTTGTTTTTGTTGCTATTACTTTTGGCATCTTCATCATGAAATCTTTGCCTGTTTCTGTGTCTCGAATGGTACCGCCTCGGTTGTCTTCCAGGGTGTTTACAATTTTTGGTTTTACATTTAAGCCTTTAATCCATCTTGAGTTGATTTTTGTGTATGGTGTAAGGAAGGTATGTAATTTAATTTTAATCTTCTGCATATGGCTAACCAGTTATTCCAGTACCATTTATTGAAAAGGAGTCCTTTCCCCTACAATATAATTTTCGATATATGTATGTAATGTGGAATGATTAAGTCAAGCTAATTAACATATCTATCACCTTACTTTCTTATCATTTTTTGTTGGTGAGATCTTTGAAATTTACACTTAAATATTTAAGAATATGCAATATATTATTATTGACTATTGTCACCCTATCAGCACTTCTCTTTTTCTACTCCATTCACTAGGCCATTCTTGGCTTTCCCAGTACTCAAAGGTAGGGTTGGAATGTGGAGAAGAGCTAAGGGTCAGGAAAAGTGTTACTAGACTGGCACTATTGTGAGCTAATATTTGTCCCAGCATCGCTGGATGTTTAAAGCTAAACTGACTCTCATTTGTAGAGTTTTCAGATGCTGCTTCTTCACTTGCACATTTCTCACCTCCAGTTCTCTGACACAGATGATGCATCATCTCCACACCAACTCTCAGTGTGAGTCTTCCAACACTTGTCCAAGTGGCTCTTCTGTGCAAAATTCATTGAAGATGATTTCAGGTCAGGGCGTGCTTTCTCTCTTTCCTCACATACACATGTAATTCACAGGAAAGTACACTTCATTTCCCAAAGCGTAACTCTCTGCTCTGCCTTTTCTTGCCCTTTAAGTCTCTTGGCATGGGTCAGTCCAGTGTACCATATCCCCTAAGCTCTTCACAAATGAAGCTATGCACGTGTTCTTGAATCTCTCTGGACTAGCCCCATACCTGGTGGGTCTCATAGCCCATTAACAATTATCTCCATAAAAAGACTCCAATTTTCTCTCTTTCTTTTTTCTTTTTTTACTATACTTTAAGTTCTAGGGTAGTGTGCACAATGTGCAGGTTTGTTACATATGTATACATGTGCCATGTTGGTGTGCTGCACCCATTAACTCATCATTTACATTAGGTATATCTCCTAATGCTGTCCCTCCCCCCTCCCCACACACACAATAGGACCCCGTGTGTGATGTTCCCCTTCCTGTGTCCAAGTGATCTCATTGTTCAGTTCCCACCTATAAGTGAGAACATGTGGTATTTGGTTTTCTGTTCTTGTGATAGTTTGCTGAGAATGATGGTTTCCAGCTGCATCCATGTCCCTACAAAGGACACAAACTCATCCTTTTTTATGGCTGCATAGTATTCCACGGTGTATATGTGCCACATTTTCTTAATCCAGTCTGTCACTGATGGACATTTGGGTTGACTCCAAGTCTTTGCTATTGTGAATAGTGCTGCAATAAACATACGTGTGCATGTGTCTTTATAGCAGCATGACTTATAATCCTTTGGGTATATCCCCAGTAATGGGATGGCTGGGTCAAATGATATTTCTAGTTCTAGATCCTTGAGGAATCGCCACACTGTTTTCCACAATGGTTGAACTAGTTTACAGTCCCACCAACAGTGTAAAAGTGTTCCTATTTCTCCACATCCTCAGGACTCCAATTTTCTACTCACGTGTCTCAGACTCCCCAACCTATTTTACAGGCTGGATGTTAATGATCAGCTGTAGGTCACAAGGTCTTCTCTGCCCTCTTCTTTACAATTCCTACTTGGGTGGGGAGTAGGCTCACTTTGGAATGTGAGTGGGTAGATTAGCCAAAATGGAAAGAGAAAGAGTCCCTTTTTAATCCCCATTTATAATTTACATTTATACATTGTCATTTTGATCTTTATCTAACTAACCACCATGTGTTAACGGGAAGAAGATAAATCATTTATCAAATGTAGCTGGTGACTTAGCAGAGAAACAGACAAGTTACAGATGTATAACAAGATACCAGTTAGATTCTTTACTACGTATTTTTCACTCTGATGGTCTCAGCATTGAGGGCTTTCTATACACATTGTCCTCAGGATTGATCACTTCTGAAGAAATGAGGAAAGAAAGAAATAAATCATTGTTCTGCTCTAAGTTTCAAAAGCCTGGAGGTTCAGGCTTTTATGTAATTTACCAAAAAGTGAATGAATGTCTATTGATTTAATGATTTTACCACCATGTAGACAGGCTGAGGACAGATACTTCATGAGAAAGGGAGATGAAAATAGAAAGTTGAGCAGAGGGTTAGGGATCTTCACGTTTCCCTTGATCCAAGTGTACATTGGCATAGAAGCTCTAGATAGGTTTCTGGGGCCTATGGAGCAAAGATTTGTGTCTTACTTTGTAGGATCACCACAGGAAATGCTGCCCACATTTTAGAGATCCCACATCCAGGATACACAGAGGTTGGAATAGCAAAGCAAAAAGGCAGGGAATGATGGAGAGAGGACCTGAGACAAGCCTCCAAACTCTCGTCACTTGGGAGAATATTCAACATTTTCCCATAACCATGAGAAAAAAAGGGGAGGGAGAAAAGTGGCCCAGAAGAGGTCTTGTGGAACACAAACTGTGTGGTCCTAACTACTGGATGCCACACAGCACCCCGAGTCTCATCAGCTTCCAGAAATAGTGAGTTCAGTGGCCAATGGCCAAGAACAGGCAAGACACATTAAACCCTAGCAAGGCCCAGGGAGGCCAGGTGATTACTATGGATTGGACATGTGCCCACTCCTCCCATCTCCAGCTTCCTGGATACCATGGTATCTGAGTCTCCTCCAACATCAGACACCACCCAAGTAGAAAGGAAGGACAAGTGGGGAGTGAAATCCCGAATTAACTGACATGTGAACAACAAAGAAACTAAGTTTTAAACTGCAAGTGTCTGAAACAGGCTAGATTAAGCTTTTCACTGCTGATCTGGAAATTCCAGTTTTGCATAACTGATTCTATGGCTATGAAATTAATGTCAATTGTTTATTCTGTATACTTGCCCTCTAAATTGTGAGCAAATTGAGGGCAGAGTCCAATTTTCATGGATTATTTTATCCCTATGACCTAATAAAATGTCTGAAATCAGGTAAAAAAGAGGCAACAGGTATTATATAAAATTAATATGAAATAAATAAAACTTGTAATTTATTATTTAGTTAGTTGTCTCCTGTCCTGGTAAATAAGATTGCTATCACTTAAGTGAAATTTTCAACTCTCCAGTTCTTTTTTTTTCTCTGAGACTGGGTCTAGCCTCAGTTTTCATGATAGCAAGTGAACATCTGTGATAATTTCTCTGATACTTCTGTTTTTCCACTCTATCTTTGCCAATCTGTTGTTTGAAGATGAGAGTTACCTATATGATTCATTCTTCACTCTCACAGAATAAAAACCTAACATAAACGTGCAAAGCTAGAGAAAGGAGTTAAAAAGGAAAAGCAAACATGAGGAAGAAAACTCTGATGAAAGACAAACATAGTAATTCTTTACTGTAAAGGCTCTCATAAAAATGTTTTTGTATGGTAATATGATCCTTTCATTACCATTAGGCAACAATTTTCACATAAAGAGAAATGAACCTATTCTAAATGTCTCTGAACAGTCAACAAAACTCTTCTCTGCGTGTCAGGAAATCATTTTACAGTGCTATTTATCAGTGATTTCTCTTCCATCTCAGCTGTTATCTCTTTGGTGACAGAATGAATGGAAATAACTGTGCAGGTGACAGAATTCGCCACCAACCTTGATAAGACACCTTGCTAAGTAATAATTTTCTACTTAAAGTGTTTCAATTCTAAGTGTAATTTTTTCAAAAACACCAAGGCTTCATTGACAGCAAGAGTCAATGACAGTTAAGACATTGACAATGTCATATGACAATGACAGTTAATTCAAGGACAGTCTTTTTACCCAAATGTGAAAAGGACCTTCAAAATCCCAAACCATTGAATGGTATTTTCAGAGCGTCACATGGGCTTACTGAAAACTTTCTTGCAGAATTCTTTTTTAAAATATAGCTTGTATAATTTTTAACATAAATTTTGATTAAACGTTAATTACTTGTAGTTTCTGCACTCCGAGATAATTTAACAGAGCTCTGCTATGCAGGTTTTTGCCTATCAGAAAAAAAGACTAAAGAGGTTGTATCCCAATTAGAAAGTTAGGATTCTTTATTTAAAAAAAAGAAAAAGGAGGAGAAGGAGGAGGAGAAGGAGAAGGAGGCCAAAGGCCAATCACAAGGATAGACTTTAGTTTTCAGAAAACACTAGGATAGACTACAGAAAAAGCAGCAATAATTGCAATTTTTCATGATGAGTTTTTTAGTTTCTATGCTTTTCTAATTGTATGTTAATGATATGATGTGGCTTAAATGAGATGGGCTATTGTTCCTTTGTAGTGAGACTGGAAAGATAATTCTTCTGTATACTGGAAAGTATAAAATAATAATGAAAATGTAAACTGTAGGATCAGACTGCCATGTTTAGAATCTCAGCTTCCCTGCTTTCTAGTTATCTAATCTTAAGCAAATGAAATAATCTCCCAGTATCTGAATTTCCTTAGTGAGAATCCTAATGCATTTACCTCAAAGAGTCATGAGGATTGAATGAGTTAATATATTTATAGCAATTAGAACAGAGTGTATCCTGTTGTAAACATTCAACTATGCTGCTTATTTTGAGTAATTACTGAGGACTGGATTTTATTATCACACTCTAGAAATAACCACCATGTTCAGCCAGTCTTGCTATATGTTATGGTCAAAAGGATAGTTTAAGATCAACACTCTGATTTTCAACTCATTCATCCTGCAAGATTTCAAGTGATATTTACTTGGTTTCTATCCAATAGTTCAGTACAAAACAAGACATTTCTTTACCCCAGGATACAGAAAACTCACCTCAGAAAGCATACATGTATACTACATGTTCTGAAATTAGACATTATCATTATAATGAATTACTATAATTGGCTTTGTATTATTCTGAGAGATGACTGGCAATTCACAGTTGAAATTCTTATGGCATGCCATATAGAATGTAGAAGTTTGAAGTTTTGATTAGCCATTCATCCATCTGTGACTTAAAACCAGGCGTGTTGCAAAAGAAAAACGTTAGCACTGCAGGTAAGTTCTTGGTCATTCATGTGAGGTGGCCCTTTATTCAGATCTGTGTCTTGATTAGATTCTTCATAAGAAAATGTTTACTTTACTTTCTGCATAGTTGGTTGTTAAATATGTAACACAAAATATTTGTACTGAATTTATTCCCTGGGGAATGTTCTTTGAACTCTTTAATGATCAATTTTTATTTATAAAAGAAAAGTTATTTGTGATAATATTTATGGAAAAATATCTAAAGGACTTTCAACATATTTCAATATTTCTTTTTAAAGGACACTACCAAGAGTGGAGCAGTAATGCTCTATTGTTCTAAGTTATTATAAAACGAATTTGAGTAAACAGTGTTTCTGCATTGTGCCTCATCCTATACTGAAAGACACCATAGAAATATTTATTCAAAATTAATTATTGTTTTTACTGTTGGTGTATTGTTAGGACATTATTCACTACATAAAAGTGAACCATAGAAAAGTTATTTTGGTTTTCTCAGAGAAAAGTGTGACCTCTTCATGATAACAATTCTTTTTTTAAAAAGAAATCTTATGTGGCTCCTTTTTTGCTTTGGCTACTAAGAATATTGTTGTTTCTAGCAACTTTTTAGATTCTTCGTCCTCCCTCCCTCCATCTTTTCCTTCCTTCCTTTTTTCTTTCCTTCCTTTCTTTCTTCTTTTTACTATGGAGTGTCCTTTTCCTTTTTTCCTGCCAGCTTTATTGAGGTATAATTAACATGAGAAAATTGTATCTATTCAAGTTATACAAAGTAATTATTAGATATACATATACATTGTGTAATGATTACTACAGTCAAATTCATCAGCACACCATCACCATACATAGTTACCCTTTGTGAGTATGTTTGTGTGGGGAGTAGGAGAGAGGGCAGTGCTGAGGACACTTATAATCTACTTTCTTTGCAAATTTCAAGTAAAAAAATACAGTGTTATTGACTATAGTCACCATGCTGTACATTAGATCCCAAGAACTAATATATCTTAAAACAGAAAGTTTATTAAAGTACTACCTTTCTAAATTTTATTAAGTCAGAAACAAAGAAAATGCTTGTCCTTGCGTGGCAGGCTTAGTCCCTTTGTGTTGCTACAACAAAATTTACTTGAGACTAGGTAATTTATAAAAAACAGAAATTTATTTTCTCACAGTTATGGAGGCTGGGAAGTTCAAAATTAGGGTGCTGGCAGGAGCAGATTTGGTGTCTGGTGAGGGCTTCTCTCTGATTCCAAGATGGCCCCTTATCACTGAATCCTCCAAGGGGAAGAATATTGTATCCTCACATGGCAGAGGGCAGAAGGGCAGGAGCAGCTTAATTCTACCTGAAGCCTCTTTTCTCCGGGCCTTAATCTCATTAATGAAGGAGGAGCCCTGATGACCCAGTCACCTCTTAAAGGTCCCACCTCTTAATACTATCACATTTACTATTAAGTGTCAATACATGAATGTTGGAGGAGATACATGCAAATGATAGCATATGCTAAGGAAAACAGAAGAGACTGCTTATGGTTGGAGGGAACCAATCCAGAGTTGGGCCATCCAACTATACTTGGCTTCCCTGAAAACCAAGAAGTCAGCATGTTTGTGTACCAGAAAACCATTCATGGTATACCACTGGAAAGCTCTGCTCTGAGGCATATTTTTATGATAGCCTTTCAAATTGGATACATTATTGAAACTATCCTTAAAATCGTTGTGGAAGGAGGCAGGAAACAATCAAACAAACTACAACAACAACCACCAACCCCCTCAAATTATCAATTAATTGGTCAAAAGCAGAAAAAAAAAAAAGTGCCAAGATTACAGAAATGCAGAATAGAGTTTTAGTAGCAGTCAGGTCATCAGCATTTTGCAGAGGTCTCTAAAAAAAAAAAAAAAAGAAAGAAAGAAAGAAACCTCCTCAGTAATCCTGCGACTTACTATGTAAGAATAAATTTGAGTTCAATGCCCAGACAAAAACTCAGAAATCTCTGAATTGTAAGGAGACTGACATCGCTAAGACATAAGAAATACACTGTTAGTAATTTGAAATTAATTTTGAAATCTATGCCTGAATCAATATTTTAGTAAAATATATATAGCATTCAGTATATTATGTGCTTTTAGCCATTTATATTTATTTACTTTTTGTTGTTATCTTTAAGTCTAAAAATGAAGGATCCTTGCGATTATTACAGTTGGATAACTGATAGAGTATCCTTCATTCTTTCAAGCAAGACTTTTGATTTCAGAATGGAACAAAATCAGGTGGTTTTACTCCTTAAAAATGTTATTTTAACAAGACTTATCTCTCCCTCTGGATGTGCTACCCAATGCAATTGCAGCAACCAAGTAGATTGTGTTATCTATATGCTGACAATTCCCATACTAAAATCTTCAGCCAGTCAAAACTCTGGACTTGAATATACAGTTTCCCACTCAACATCACTGCTAGGCTATCTTGTAGATATTCTAAGTTTGAAATGCCTATAAATAATCTCCAGACATTATTCCCACACCTTTTCCACCCAGAACGTTTCTCATCTCAGTTGATGATAATTGCATCTTTCCAGTTGCTCAGGTCCCTAATTTTCAAGTCTCTTTGACCCTTCTCTTTACTCCCCATATTATAATCCATCAGAAAATGTGGTTGGCTTTACAGTAAAAATACATCCAGAATTTAACTGCTTTCTTCCACTTCCTCCATTTTCACTCTAGTCTAGGCCACACTCATCGGCTACTGGATAATTGCAATAGCCTCTAACTTGTTTTCCTACAGCTGCTCTTAACCCTTTAGAATCAGTTTTCAACACAGCAGCCAGGGTAATCCTTTAACAGCAAGTCAGATCATGTTACTTTGTTTTATTATTGTTTGTTATGTTTATGTAAGCTCTATAAAAGCATTGATTATAGTTTTGTTCACTTATGTATCATAGGTTCCTAGAACAGTATCTGACCTATGACTGAACAAATGAATATCTATTTTTTCAAAGAGAGCACTGATACTTAGAGAAAGAAAGAAATTTACTTCCTTAATATCTCATAGGGATTAGAAGAATTGAACCCAGGTCTTTGGACCCCACTCCGATGTTCTTTTTCACTATCCTGTGCTTCCTCCTAGACATGTTGACAGAATTCTCAAGGTGAATATTAAGTTTTTTTTGAGGAAGGGTGTTAAACTGACTTGCAGAAGTCTGAGTTCAAGTCATGATTCCACCCCTAAACAGGCCGAATCTGAGTACTACAATTTTTCACTTGCAAAAGGCAGTTGAACTAAGATGTCTAAGGTTCATTGTGCAGCCAGATATTAATAAGTCCGGTGACACTACTCAGTGTTTCCCAAGTCTTCAATAGCAAAATAAATAACTGTCATTTGAAGGCATCAGCAGGACAAGAAAGCCTACCAAATACGCTAATTGCTTCTTAGATTCCTGTGTATAGCCAGATCTAGGAAACTTGTAAAGTGGGGCAAGGTTTCCCAAGGCTGATTGCTAACTGGTGACATTTGGTGCAGCTGGCACCCTCACTGGTGATGTACGCAAATGTGGTTGTTTGGGTAAAACAATGTGACATCTAATTATTTATTTTATGTCTTTGCTTTGTGAAATCAAACTCATATCCAAATTAGGGGTAGGATGCCTTAGGGTGTATGACAAGCCTTGTGTGGTTTTTCTAGCTCCTTAGGCTAAAACTCACTGTGTATATATATATTTCTGTAAGTATTTGTGTTTATTCATCTACCTCAAATACAATGTTTTTTTTTTTTTGTATAAAATACACTTTTCCAATCCCGATTTGCTCTTCATTCCAGCCAAACCAGTTTTATGATGGTTTCTCTTAATCTCCCTTTTATTTTTCTTGATCCTCTTTTCTTCATTTCTTCTATTTTTCCCCTTCCTTCTTTATCTTTCCTCTTTTTATCTTTCACTCTTACTATTTTCTTCAAGAAACGTCTACCCTCTTTCGGACAATCCTAACTCACCTCTATTTAAAGATGCAATTTACCTATGAGAAGCCTTATGTGATAGCTGTATTCAAGTCAGAGCACTGATTATCTCTTTCATCCCCAAAGTTTCTGGGGATTCTGTTTATTACCATTAATATTTTATGACTTGTAGTTCTTATTTGTTTCTTTGTTGATCATCTCCCTGTAGTCTTATACATTGTGGCACTCACTAGATTTCAAACTTCTTCAGTATGCTGACCTTGCCTTCTGTAACTCTTAAGTTTTCCTTTTCACATATGAGTACAGGTTTAGATAGAGTGCAGAAAGCTACCTAGAAGTCTGTGTTTCAGTCCTCTATTGCTTCATAACAAACCACCCTAAAACGTGATGCTTAAATCATCCATTTTATTGTATTCATGGTTTTGGACGTGAGGAACTCAGGAATAGCTTGACTGTGTGGTTTGTCTTTTATCCCTATGGTGTAAGCTGAGGCAGTGGGACTGGAGGATATACTCCAAGGTGACTTTCATTCACTGTCAGGTGCTATGGCGTTCCTTGGCCTGCCTCTGCCTGCATGGCAGGCGGCGTCCAGAGCCTTTCTAGTTCTCTTGGTCTTCTCACAGCGCAGTTCTCTTGGGGTAATCACATTTCTTGCATATGATCACACTTCAACCCTATGCTTTATTGGTCAAAATAATCACAGGGCCTCCCAGATAAAAGGAAGTGAAGAAATACACTCCAGTTCTTGATGTTCGGAATGGGACAAGGTCACAGGACAGGAGAACATGCAGAATGCGTATCATTGTTGAGGTGCCCTTTGAAAAATATAATCTGACTAATCTGCAGAGGAAATTCAACAGTTTCATTTAAAAGTACATTTGTGTAAAATGCACAATATATACATTGAGGAGTAAAAAATTAGAATGTCTAAAATGAATAAACCAACCATTTTAGACCAGCCAGCCAATAAGCAAACATATAGACCAACATTTTATTAAGAAAATCTGTGCAATTAGATTCTGGTCTCTGGTCCACCTGATAACTATAAAATGATGGCTTGTTGGTGTTACGGTAAACTTTTCTTTGATTAAACTGAATGCAATTATCACTAATTATATTGTAGAAGCTCTTGCTGTGTCACATATAGTGATGACACCACCCACCATGGTATGGTATTCTGTCCATAAATGGCCTCGAATTTAGTTTGAAGTTGAGCTTCTTAAGATACTTATGACTTTTTCAGTTTGGCTCTTCACTTTCAAGTGGCATCAATCCCAATCTTACAGTATTCTTTCAAGTTCTGCAAATTAATCTATAAAACAAGCAAGAAAATGGATTGCATTATATTACTTTATTCACTTAGCATGTATCATGTTTAAAATGCTTTCTATGCTATATGTGATGAAAAGGTAGATTTTGGTTACATTGAATAAAATATCCTAGTTCTGAGATCTAAGATTACAATCCTGTGTGTATGTGTATGTGTGCACATGTTTCTATGCATGTATTTTTGTGTATTAGGATTTGAGTGAGGTTGCTGATTGATGTAGGCTATGTAGAGAACAAAACGGCTGGGCACAGTGGCTCATGCCTGTAATCCCAGCACTTTGGGAGGCCGAGGCGGGCGGATGATGAGGTCAGGATTTCAAGACTAGCCTGGCCAACATGGTGAAACCCTGTCTCTATTAAAAATACAAAAATTAGCTGGGCGTGGTGGCGGGCGCCTGCAGTCCCGGTACTCCAGAGGCTGAGGCAGGAGAATCTCTTGTACCTGGGAGACGGAGGCAGCAGTGAGCCAAGATTGTGCCATTGCATTCCAGCCTGGCGACAGAGCGAGACTCCATCAAAAACAAACAAACAAACAAAAAACAAAACAAAACAAAAAACCACCTGTCTTACAGGTTTAAGAAGAACATTGGTATTGACTCACTGGATCTTATTCTCACCTACTAAATTCGAAGTTCTTTGAGATCAGTACTCACATCAGTATGAGAGAGTATTCATCTCTCATTTCGCCATGGACTGTGGCAATAATACCTGGGACATTTTAAATATGCAATAAATATTGAATACTCAAGCCTTTGGAGTAGAGTTTCTATGCAAATGGAATTACTCCTGCCGGTAAACTGATACTGGTTTAACCGCACTTGGAATCTGAGGTCAAAATAGGCTACTTCAACTTCCCAGAACCTTGAGGAAACTTGTCCCTTAGGGCTGTTTGACTCATTGCGTTTTGTGTCAGTCTTGCCGCGCCTGATCTCCCACCTTGAGTGAGCCTGTTATTTACACTCACTTACCTGCCAGCTTAGAAACTGTAGATAAAGAATCTTTTCCAGAGGTCTTGGAATCAAACTTCTTTCACTGAAACATTACTGGATAGGGAATGAATCAGAAACATGTGGATTAAATTTCCCTGAAAATTTCTTTGGTTATAAAAATTAAGGAAAAATAGTGTTTGGCCAGATGCATTGTGGGTAATGCCAAACCAAAATTGTTGAAAAATGTGTGTGCTGCTTAGGTAAACAAACAAATAAAAAAACAAAACAAAACAAATTTTATTTCCCTCTTGCCTTGTAAAACCTCACATTCACTGTAAAAGCTTCAAGTCAGTTTGAAGCTAGGTTTTATAAAAGGTGTTGCAAAGTTTACGGTTTCCCTCTTTGATCATTGGAGACAAAGAGTTATACAGAAAAATACTTCTGAGAATGCACATAAGCAAGGTTGAAGTTTCTCAATAGATTTCAAAGGATTGAATGAGGTAAGATGTATTGGTAAGATTTATTTGATTGCTGAATATTAACTGGAAATTTCATCTAAAATAAGTTCTTTTAGGAGAGAAGCAGCTGAACCTGAGTCCAACTGTTTAACTTGTTTAAGTGTAACATGTTTAAGTTAAACTTTTCTTAAAATATTCAGGGCCAGGTGTGGTGGCTCACACCTGTAATCCCAGCACTTTGGAGGCCCGGGGGGTGGATCACTTGAGGTCAGGAGTTGGAGACCAGCCTGGGCAACATGGTGAAACCCCATGTCTACTAAAAATACAAAAATTAGCTGGGCTTGGTGGCGGGTGACTGTAATCTCAGCTATTGGGGAGGCTGAGGCACGAGAATAGCCTGAACCCAGGAGGAGGAGGTTGGAGCAAGCCGAGATCACGCCACTGCACTCCAGCCTGGGTGACAGAGCAAGACAGAAAAAATTCAGAAGCTTGGACATGATAGATGTTTATGAAAAGCAGGAAAAATGCCTTTATCATTGCAACAACAAACAGACTTGAAAGTAATTTAGTTCCCAAACCCTGTTTAGTAAAAAGGAAGAATGTGAGGGCCAAAATAAACCTCATTGCAATGATTATTGTCATTCTGCTCATCCCTTCCATCAAAACCCCTCAAACAATTGCTTAAGCATGTATGTCCTTGTACTCAGCATAATTTAAGAAGAACCATGTGGATATGGTCCCTACTACATAGACTGACATTGGCTAGGGTATACCCTAACACAGAGCTCAGAACAGAAGAAGAAAGATGGTAAGAAAATAAATGGACCAAAAAATATTTCTGTCAGTGGCTGTCTCACTTCAGTGTGCATTAAATATCACCTGAAAAGATCATTAAAAATATAGGTTACAGATGTCCCATCCCCTGCCCAAAGATTTTGACCTGAACTAGGACCTAGGAATCTACATTTTCAACAAAGATTCAAGTTGATTCTGATGAAGATTATCCAAGGAGCACAAATGTGGATTTAGAAGGTAAAAGAGAAAACTTACTGAAATTGATATTGAGAAGGACTGAGTTAATCCTTCCCTGAGATGGGGGGAGACAAGGGTGCTGACTCTACCTATTTATTGCCAGTTTGTGTGAATGCTCTTTTTAAATTATAATTACGGACCTCCAGAAATGCATCTGTTCATTCAATAAATATTTATTAAGTGCTAAATATGTTGTGAAAAAATAGAAACATGAATCTATGCCCTCATGAATCTTACATTCTAGTTGCAGGATACAGTCAGTAGAAAGAAAGAAATAAAATAGCTTGTACAATAGATCAAGTGGTGATTAAATATCAAAAAGAGAATGTGGGAAAATGGATAAAATTCTTGAAAAACTGGAGAGAAAAGGCCTAGTTGAGAATGTGATGTTTGGGTAGAACTTAAAGGAGTCAAGGAAACAGAACAGCCACAGGAATGCCTTAGAAAAAAAGGCTGGGGAACCAGCAGTTGGAGAGGACTTGAAGTAGAAGCATGTCTGAGATAGCAGTGGAGTGGGCCATGAAAGAGCAGAGGACCGCAGGTAGGGGAGAAAGGCTAAACAGGAGGGGACTTAAAGGATCACAGGCTTTGGCTTCTCCTGTGAGTAAGTGGTATGAGAGGCCACTAGAGGGTTTTGAGCAATGACAAAACTCACATGAACGTTTCCACCATATATGAAGTGGAAATTAAAATACCAAATCTATTATTCACTCTGCCTCATTTACGGAGTTCAAGGTATGCAATATTTGTGTTGGGGAAATTTTGGATGAATGGTGCTCAGAGAGTGGAAAGGACTCGATAAAATGTGAAAAACCTGATCTTGTCCTCAAAATATACTATAAACTATGTGAGATTATATGAATCATTTAGTCTCTGAACAATTATTATCCAGAGCAGTCAATATTTGCCTCAATTTCTGGAGTTTTAAAGCATGTAAATATGGAGTATTTTCATTTAAGCATGAAGTAAATGAGAATTTGGTCATGTTAGAAAGGTGTCTGAGATCCATGGATTAAAGTATAGGATATATATCTGTAGTAGGTGAAATTTCTCATTTCCATTTCCAAAGATTTAGGAGCTTAAGTAAACTTAGATAAAGACTTTATAGGAGACATTAAGAACAATAAATCTGAATCACTAACTTTACTAAGCTAGGGTACAAGAAGATACAAACAAGTCATGTAGTATATCTGGGAATAAAGTGTTTCCAACCTCTCCAACATACTGATTATTCATCACAAGTAAATTACAGTTAGTATTTCATATTATAGAACCTTGGGGTATTTTTTAGTTTTCTAGGATGCAGTTGTGTTCATAGAAAACATAATGGTGTTTCAAATTAATAGATAGTGCTCTTGCTGGAATGAGATTCAATACACAAATATGAGCTGGTGACAGGGTTTGGCTAAATGAGGACTTTTATATGTGTTGTTGCCTGATTTTTAATTCTTCCTCAGCAATATCTTTGATTTCATCTCCTTTCCAATTGATGAACAATGCCAGGTAAACTGTGTGACTAAATTCTTCTGTCAATTAACTGATATGTCATCTATCACCAGAAGGTATATCTTCAAATACTTGTTAATGACTTACATGTATTTTTTAAGGCACTGTATTAGTCTGTTCTTACATTGCTATGAAGAAATACCCAAGATTGGGTAATTTATAAAGAAAAGAGGTTGAATTGACTCACAGTTCTGCATGGCTTGGAAAACCTCAGGAAACTTACAGCTGAAGGGGAAGCAAATACATCCTTCTTCACATGGCAATAGAAGAGAAAAGTGCTGAGCAAAAGGAAGAGAAACCCTCATAAAACCATCAAGTCTCCTGAGAACTCATTCACTAACACGAGAACAGCATGGGGGTAACCACCCCCATGATTCAATCACCTCACACTGGGTCCCTTCCATGACATTTGGGGATTATGGGAGCTACAATTCAAGATGAGATTTAGGTGGGGACACAGCCAAACTATGTAAGGCACTGATTCTTGGATTCCTTAATCTCACATTATTTCTGTGTTAAAGAAGATGGTATTAAGGATGCTGCCTATATTTCATAGGTTCCTTGATGTTAAAGATGTTAAAACCTACTTAACATTATTCTACCTCAAGAAATATTAAAATAATTAAAACAATATTTAACGTAATTTTATGAAGGGTCATAAGAATAACAAATGGTGATTATTTGATAACCAAATATTAGAAGTGAAAGGATTAGTTTCATTTTCCAGATTAAGAAATGAAACTAGTTGCTTGCCAATTGCATGTAGCTAACCAATGTCAGATCTGGGTCAAGTCTAGTTTATCTCACTTTCAGCGTTGGGGTCTGGAATGTTCTACAAGATCAGGGCTTTAACAGGAGTCATCTAAGAACTGGTGGACTCTATGATGCATTATCAAAAGGCTTTAGACTAAAGATAAAGTGACCTATCCAGCTCCACACATACATTAGTATAAAATAGGGTCATGGAATGTTAGAATGGGAAAGAGCCTTGGAGAAGGTGGTTCAGCTCTCTCATTTTTAAGATAAGAAATGTGTTTTGTGAGGTTTTTATGTTCCAGCTGCATCCTGGCTCTAGTTTCTTCTTCAAGTTGAAGAAGAACTATTTTCTAACTCAGTGTTCTGTAAGTCATTAAAGCCTAAATTTGCTTGACATGATTATTTGAATTATGCCTCATTGGCATTAAAATAATAAAAAATTCAGTCTCCTGCTTTCTAAGTCAGGTTTTCTAGTAGCAATCTCAAAATCTTGCCACTTCTGCCACTTTGCTACCCAGCCATTGAAAACATAAACTTCTGAGTTATAAAAATAAAGAACTGAAAGAAAAAAAGCAATATTTGATTAAGTTGGCTGGGCTTTCTTTACTTTTTTCATATTCAAGTGGACAATTTGTACAATTTCCTTTACTTTGATCCTAGCTGCCCACACTACCAAGTTGCAAGCACAAATTACTTGCCCATTTCTTCATCCACAGACTTTGAAAGACTGGGGGAAAAAAAATCACTCATTGTGAAATTTCCAGACTGAAAGTGCCTACTTTCAGTTGATGCTGCTGACTTGGACCATATGAGAGGAGGCAGCTCCAGCCAGGGCTGCCCCCAAGCCACTCACCCTGCCAAACCTCTGGGTCCCGCCAACATCATTTCCTGAATGATGAAGCTCCCCATGTGTGCCCACTGGCATGCCTTTGGAAGATCAGGAATACCCAGTCAGGAATCAATTAATGGGAGAGAAGAATACAACACAGAGCTTTCTATTTAACTTGGAACTATGACAATCACGAAATGGCTCTGGGTATTTTGTGAATCAGATTGCTGTCAAATCCATGTATTTTTTTATTTGGATACACTTCAGTGATTGTACTGTTCTTTGGTAAAAACTGTTTGATGTTCAAAAACCTTGAAGCCATTTAGACCATGTTCTTTCCCTTTTTTCAAATAGAAGTTTGCATTTTGTCCACCACAAATAGAATGCAAATGCCAAGAGGTCTGAATTCTCTTTCAAATTCCAAACCCACAAACTCTGATTGGCTTTTCATCTTGGCTAGACACATTCCCCAGGGCTCTAGACCTTCCATCAGATGGGACAGTATCATGTCCTAATGAGGAGTGTTTTAAACTGCAAGGTAGACTACCTGAATTCAAATCCCTTGACTGAAACTTTGAGCAAATTTCCTCATTTTTCTTAGTCTCAGTTTACTTCATCTTCCAGTTGGGTAATAAAAGTAAAAATTTCCTTGTTTTATTGTATGTGGAACATTTAGGAACCTGACACATAATATTCAATTTTTGAGAATATTGGGAGAAGTACCATTTTCATAAGTTTTTTTTTTTTTTTGCATGGGGTATTTTTTAAAATATAAATGAACTGAAATAATCTTTAATAAGACAATTTTAATAAAAAAGATTAAATAAGCTATTATGCAATGTTACAGACTGTCAGTTTAAAAATCATTAAAAATTGTGAATGAATAATATTTATGCAACAATTTCAGTTCAACATATTGCAATACTGCTACCCTTTCTTTCCCTTTTCTTCTTTTTTATGCTTTAGCCCAGACTAAAGTCATTCCCATTTTTTTTCATCTTAAATCAGTATTTTCTCCTTATTTCCCTTGGTACGCATACCCCTGAGTGCATATCAAAGGGATCTGATATTTTGTAGCTTAATTTTAAGAATAATTTTCTCAAGGAAATGTTCTAATAGTGGCAAGAGACTGAAAGGGAATAGAAACAAACAAAATACAATAATCAAACAGGTGTTAGTAGTATAATGTAATTAATTTATATATATATATATTATATATATATATATATATATATATTTTTTTTTTTTTTTTTTTGAGACGGAGTCTCGCTCTGTCGCCCAGGCTGGAGTGCAGTGGCCGGATCTCAGCTCACTGCAAGCTCCGCCTCCCGGGTTCACACCATTCTCCTGCCTCAGCCTCCCGAGCAGCTGGGACTACAGGTGCCCACCACCACGCCCGGCTAGTTTTTTGTATTTTTTAGTAGAGACGGGGTTTCACTGTGTTAGCCAGGATGGTCTCGATCTCCTGACCTCGTGATCCGCCCGTCTCGGCCTCCCAAAGTGCTGGGATTACAGGCTTGAGAAATTTATATTTTTATTTCAAGTATAGAATTGTATGAATAGAATGTTCTGACACCTGCACCATACTAATAAAAACTGCATTATTAAAATAACATGAGACCAAAGCATACAATATTGAAAGGTCAATATTCTGGACTCTCTTGAATGAGAGGTGAAATAAACTAAAAGTGTCATACTTTTCCATTCTCAGTTTGTTAGAGGGGATACGTAGAAAAGTAAACTGACTTAATAAATCATCAATTCCTACCCTTTCTATCCCAGGAGATGCTGAACAGCCCAGAGGGACAGAAGCTACAGAGAGGGCAAAGAAAAGTTCCAAGGATGGCTTGGAGGGGACAACCATAGGCTCAAAGGCCTAGAGGTCACATATCTCCTGGTAGCAAAGCCTTCACCTAGGGAGTGGTTAGCACTCAGATCATTATTAAACAAGACACATTTGTATACTAGAAAGTGGTCTCCTAGGAAATTTCCCTCATAGAAATTCACTCACCTCAACCTTCCAACCACACAAACCAAAGCCCTTGGACAGGAAGAAGCAGCTGAGGTTCCAGTTAACAGGCCCTTAATTTTCAGCCACTTCTCTATTGACAGCTACTCAAATGTAACTGTTGAGGGCTTCCACTTCCAGGCTGTTGTAGGTGGCATTCCCCAGTAGGAGATTTTAAGATGGAGATTAATGTGCAAGACATTTATTAGGAAGCACCCTGGGGATCAATACCAGTGGAAGGGAGAAGAAGAAAACAGAATTCTGTAGAGAAAGAAGTTGAAATGTGATTTTCATACCAACATAGGAAGATTTATCATGCTGAAGACCTCAGCATGTCCCGTGGGGAGCTCTGGATCTGGGATGACACTTTAGAGTTGGGGTAAGATGTCTGGGCTTTTATATCCCTGCAATGATTGGGATTGCATAGGAGTTGTTTTTTTTTTTTTTTTTTTTTGCGTGATCTCACTGCTCACTGCAACCTCTGCCTCCTAGGTTCAAGTGATTCCCCTACCTCAGCCTCCTGAATAGCTGGGACTACAGGAATGTGCCACCACACTCAGCTAATTTTTGTATTTTTAGTAGAGATGGGGTTTCATCATGTTGGCCAGGATGGTCTCAATCTCTTGACCTCGTGATCTGTGTGCCTTGGCCTCCCAAAGTGCTGGGATTACAGGCCTGAGCCACTGCGCCTGGCCTGGATAGGAACTTCTTTTGAAAGTAGACATGATCTTAGGCAAAGCGTGTTTCTTTCAGCTGAGACAATCTTCCAAGAGTGCTCACGGCAGAGGGCCATGCTCTGGCAGTACTGCTAGAAGCTGGGGAAATAAATTCCTCATTTCTGAAGGGCAATCTGAGCAGCACACCATACCATTCCACACAGGTACTTCCTACGTATTTGTTGCAATTTTCTTTTGATGTCAAAGTAAACAAATAAAGAACAGTAAAAGTAACTTTATTCCGTAAGATGACATTAAATCAGGCAGAATACAATGCTTAGCTAAAATCCGCATTGTAGAATCCCAGTTGAACATTTCACTGACATCATGTACTTGTTTTATTTTATTAGATGATTTTTGTCCAAAATTTTTATAAGTATTTAGTGGAAAGGTTGGGAGAGCTTTTTTAAATAGGCAATTATGATATATAAAATAGGGCAAGAATTATTTTATTATTTGATCTGGCATTATGGCAGATATATGTTCTTGGAAAACACTTCCATTTCTGTTTCTACTTAACAAGATCTTTACAGTACAATGATTTTCATACCAACGTAAGGAGACATACCAACACATACTGCCTTAGAAGTGAACTAGCTTCCAAGTTTGTTGCTAAGCTGATGCTTGGAACTTTGAGTTGTTATGTAGATTTGTGCTACAAATGATTTAAGTTTCACATAGTTGTTGCTCTATGATGTAGCACTATTGTTGCCAACAGATGGTATTCTTGTAAAATTCTGAGTGAATGATCCCCCTTAGATGATTATTATAAATAAAGATACATGGAGTTGGTTAATGTCATCTGACTATATATATGTTTATATATAGTGGTAGAGCAAAGCAATTTAGAGTGGGAAGAGAAGATGATCTATTCTCAGCATCTTGGAACTCTTCCATGATGTCACATGTCACCTGAGCACTGAAAGATAAGTAGGCGTTAGTGAGGCGAAAGTAGGAACTGAGGAGTATCCTTGGGAAAAGAATTCATGCAAATACAAGCAGGTGCAAAGGCCCTGAATTAGAAGGAGCCGATGAGGGTGAGGTTTACTCTTTTCCTTAGTTTAGTTCTTTGGTCTCATGAACCTTAATTAACTTGGAGCATAAGTAGTACTATGGCCTATGGGTTGTTCTTCAGGATCTCCTCTAGTTTTGATGAAGTCAGTGCTAATGCTACTGATGGACTTTTTGTTTTAAAGTAAATCCTACAAATTTGGAACCCAACAAAGAAGCAGCTGCTATTGCAGATGCTTTTGGTTCTGGGGTGCAGGAAATCCCACTGCCCCACACTGTCTAAAGGGGACCTCCTATCCATTTATCAGCCTGTCTAAGATTCCTCCATTCAAACCTCATTTGATTGGCTTTTGAAGGCTTCTTGGTTTTATAGGGAGTCATCATTTACAAAGAAGATATAGCTGAGGGGTATTATAATTTGGCAGAAATTTAATCTTCCTACGGCTGATCTAACAGAAAGAACCCTGACCCCATAAAAATGGAATGAATGGAATATAAGGAGCCCTAGGGGGAGGTGGGGGAGAGAAAGTGGGGGAACGAAGTCCTCAGAGAAGGTCTTGGAAAGAGGAGAAAAAGATATAAAATAAAATTTTTACCTACTTGAGAATTCAGCTTTGGGACTCCCCTAATTGCAAGAAAAGTTTACCAGTGTTGAACCCCATATGTCTCAAGCAGTTTTCCTGAGTCGTTTCTTTTCCCCATCCCCGTTCTCCCAGTTTGTGTTCTGGGAGCACTATCGTGGGTCATGATGCTAAGATTTATAGTGCAGGTAAAGGAATGAATGATTCATCCCTATCTTTACTGTCGTGAAGAAGGATAAAGAGGAAACTGGATCCCACAACAAACTTTTGTCCTCTGTATTTTAGAATTGACAGAAGTAGCTGATTCAGGCACCTCATTCTCCCTCACTGCCTCTCTCACAGCAACTTAAAGCTTTGATATACTCCATGATTCTTCTATCAACTCCAGAGGCTATATTTTGAAAATAAGCCCTACATTTTAAATGATAAATGGAATGAATTCTAGTGCTGAAATATTTTGGAGTAGTACCAATGGGTAAAAAAGGTTTTTGTTGGTGGGGATCCTGACCAGTTCCTAGGTTGTATATATTTTGATGAGTATAATTTCTTTTTTAGGTCTTTGCTTGAGGCTGGTTTTGGAACTCAAACTTCACTGTAAATGGAAAATCAGTTTTGCTACTATCTTGTTTCTCTGGTCCTCAGTTTCATCATCTGTGACCTAAGGGACCATATGATAGACAATCCCAAAGATTCTTCTGTTCCAGCTTGAATATATTGGTTTGTGCACTATACGAAGGTAGCTCTGTGGCTGGTTATCAGTACTTATTGGAGTACTTCCATAAAGGTCTGATTCTGTGCTGTTTGATGTTGCTTGGTAAATCTTTCCCACCACTGTCCAGTCTGTAGGGACTGATGCACTGAAAATGCTACATATTCGTTGGAGAAGATGACACAGAAAATGAATTGAAATGTAATTTACTTTCTCAGTTCTGAGAGGAGTTACTTATGTTTAGTATTTTTTTATTAAACTGGAGAAGGGTCAGTGACCTTGTGTATTGCTTTGATTTTTAAATGGCTTAATGGGACAAAACAGACACAGTGTTTCACCCAGTTAGCAAAATGTGACCCACAAGAATGAACCATCATTGTCAGCATCATTACCCAGTTCTTGTCAGGGTGATAATGCATGAGAAACCTCAGGCCCCATCCAAGAACCTGGTAAACTGTAGTCTTCTTTCTAAAAGTGTTGATCTCTAAGAAGGAACATTATTATTCTGTATTTGTATGAGACATAGCAGTTTATAGCACAGTTTTATACCTTTATTTAATCTTGAGAACAATTTTATTGTATAAATATCATCAAGCCGATGGGTGAGGAATTTGAGATACAGAGAGCTTATATAGTTATTAAGTGGTAGGGTAAGTATTCAAATTCAGATATTTATGTTTTTATATCCAAATGGCAAAATAAATATTAGAAAATAAAATACTGCTTTCCAGGAATAGAAATTAGAAACGGCAACTAGGAGTTTTGAGTAATAATTTCTAAAAGTCCAAGAATAAGCAGAGTAAGAAGTTCAGTTACTGAAAGTTGGAAGGCATGAAAACGTCCTGCAGAAGGTTCTAAATCTTCTGTCAATCCCACATGCAAATGCAGGTGTTGCTTCTGTTGTGTGACTCCATAAGAGGGTTGAGGCCTGTCCACTCTCCACAATTTCAAGTCACCAAAGATGTACATGGGCCACTGTGACATATGTGACAGGCTGTGCAGCAAGCCAGGTGCTGGGAGACCCCTGGCCACAGCTCCTTGTGCTTTATTCTGTCTGTATGGGATGGATATAACTGTGGGTGAGCAGTGGTGGAACAAATACTACATTTTTCATCCTATCTCCAGCTTTCCAGTAGGATCTTAAGCATAGCTCCTACTCTGAATGAGTTGAAGCCCAGAGTAAGGAGGCCTCAGAGTCCAGCCCTCATGTCCCAGGAAAGCAGTTATTTACGTATGTGGATGCTTCTGTAATTTGAAGCTACACTATTTTGCTAAGTTGTTCAAAACGTTAAAAAGTCTTTTATGTATAAGATCTTCAGCTGACTCTTTAAAATGTCTGTGTATTTAGAAGATTCATATAATGTATGAACCACATAACTCTTTGTGGGAGAAATGCAAAAGGAGGAGAGTCTATGTTGGAATCAGAGACAAAGGATGGCCTATGCTTTTTGCTGCTGCCTCTTCTTTCTTTTCCTCTTTTCCACCTCCTCTTCCTCTTCTTCCTCCTCCTTCTCTTGCATTAGTTTGTTGAAAAATAGTCTATTTGTCATAGAGGTAGGGATAATTATTTATTTACCTTACTATTATCATTGGTACAGCTGTCACTGTTTATCTTAAATTGACTTTCCACATATCTGGCTACGTTAATGCATGTAAGTTACACAATAGTTTCAAAATCCGATGTTTATTTTCATCTACATTTTCTGAGTTCTTTAGTTTACCTTTGTTAACTTGAAGAATCTGGCAGATAATGGGCAAAAAAGAAATAATCATTGAGTAAAATTTTTTGACCATAAATGTGTAGAATTTCCAGGAGGTTAATACAACAGATCAGCAGATATCCCTGCATGTGTCAGACTGAGTAGAGTTAGGAAAATTGCCCATGGCTATTTCTCTGTGGGGTGGTGGGTTGTAATGGGATATGGGTAGGGATAGAAAGATATTTATTAAACACCTGTCAGCAACTTTCAGATGCATGATCTCATTTAAGCCTTTAACAATTTTGGAAGGTGGATATTCCCACATCATTATACATGTATGAAAAATCAGGCCCCAAGAAGTTAATTTGCTCCAGGTCATATTCTTTGTGGGGAAGCTGGCATTTAAACTCAGGTCTGTATGTTTCCAGGTTTATGTATATTCTTTCTAGTAAATCGCAAGTCTCAGAAAGATATCACTTAGTCAGGACATTTGGCTTCCTAATGACAGCGCATTCATGATATGATTATTAACCCTTTTTCAATTTTTGGAATTCTTGTCTGTGGGGACAGTGTTTATTTCTCTTCCTGACCCTTCCACACTTCTACTTTGCCTCCTTCATAGGTCCTTAGTGAGAGTAAAGAGAAAGAAACTTTCATCATGACACATCGAATTGATATTATGAGAATGGTCAATGTCAGTAAGAGGAAATGTTTATCTTTCAGTTTGAGGAATCCAGAGGATTTAAAGTCTCCTGAAGCTCTTTTCGTGACACTCCTGCTGCTCTCATGATGCCTTGTCCTTGGTAATCAGATGTAGGTAGAGCTGGGGTCAAGGAAGCTATGAGATTTGAGAGAGCAGGAAATTTCCAGATGCCCAGCTGAATTTGTTTTGATTTGAGTTGCCTCAAAGTAGACCCCAAGACTAAGCCTTGGATACAGGTAGTCTATTTAAGAGGTGATCGCAGAAAACACAGGGAGGAACTTGGGAAGTGAGACAGGGAAGTGTGAAGAGCCAATACAAGCTGCTTAAATGAACAAGCTTTGCTGTGGGCTCACTAGACTCAATTCCACCGAGCACTGTTTGAGAAAGTGAATGGGATGAGGAGGCTGAGTATTTCTTTATCAATTCCTGTTTTGTATAAATTAAAGTTTGCCCTGAGAGCCTTTAAGTCTCCTGCAGTTCTAGGTTGTGCGGGTCTTTGGTAGGTCCTGCTTCCAGGTTCCCCTCCCTGAAAATTTCCTCAGGCAAGGTCTAGAGAGGCCCAGGTTGGAAGTTGTCCATTTTTTGTGTGTGAATTTTATTGTAGCTGTAAGTGAACTGGACAGCCAGGGAGTATGGAGCAGGGTGTCAGCTGTGTCTGTTACACAGGGTTCTATGATGGGAGACTTGATGGGAAAAGTACAGAAGTGCTTTGCCGTATCCATGTTTATGTGTGGGTGATTAGCAATGTGACATCTCTGGTGAGAGGTGTAGCTTGTACCGTAGTTACAAGCATGGATTCTGGAGGTAGCTCTGTGTTCAAATCATCTGCGTTACTAGCTGGGTGAACTTGGTCAAGTTATTTAATTTCTTGGTGCTTATCACCCCATCTGTGTAAAATGAGGATGGCAATAATAGAGAACCTACCTCAAGTGTGTTGGTGTCAGTTTTGAAAGAGAATATGCACAAAGCATTTACAACAGAGCCAGGCACAAAATAAGCACTCAAGCACTCCTTATTTCTGGTCATGAAGGAGATGCATATTGCCTTTTAAAATTTACATATGTGGAAAAATCTTCCTAGTGAATTTTTTCAGTAGAATGCTTTCTCTTACATTCCACAATCAAATTCTACTCTCCCAAACCCAGGACTTCACATATAACTTAACATGTAATCTACTCAAATTTTGAATTCAAATTTTAAGGGGTGAGAGTTTATAAAAGGGCAAAACAAGAAGAGGTTTTCAAAACCCAGAAGTGCTAGTGTTGCCATAAACAGTCTAGGTACCCTCAGAACTCCATATCACAGCACCCATAGATTCCATCACACTGACAATGGTGCATGACAATGACCACTACTGATGGTACATGGGTGAAATTCCATTTATATTATCTTATCAAGGCTATAGGGTAGATGTTGTCAGCTCAGTTCCTCAGATGAAGAGACAGATTCAAAGAGTTGAAATAACTTGCTGAAGATCCCGCAACTGGTAATTTGTGGAGATGGGAGGCTGACACCAATGCATGTTTTCTTAACCACTATGTGCAATTAAAACACTGCAACAAACTAAATGTTATCTTCCACTGACATCACTTGAGATACTGTATACTCAGGGTGGTTTTAGAATTGAAGCTTGTGTTGAGTTCCTGCTCCACTATTTGTGGCTTTGGGAATCACTTAACCTTTCTGAACTCATTATGTTATATGCTTTCTGTAAAAGGAATAATGGCCTCTACCCCACAGACTTATTTTGGGAATTCTATGACATTACCTTAGTATTTTATAGTTTGGTATAAATTAAATTTGATCATCTTAAAAGATAAAATTTTGAAATGAGAGGATGGGAATCTATTTGCATAAAAACAGTAATAAAAGACTTAAATTTCTTTCATAATCAACTTTACGCTACATATTTCTGAGTGTCAAATTAAACATTTTCCCTTTCCTTTCCTCATTGATTCACTTCACAAACAGGTATTAAATACTTACTGTACACCAGGCATGTTTTATGTGCTAAGAATACAAAGATTAAAGTAACATGATATGTATATTGAAATTGCTTAAAAGTTTAGAATTAGAAATCAGAAATTTTCTCAAAATAGTGGCAGAAAAACTCTGGTGGTGTGGTTTCATTTTGCCAACCTCTCCTTTTACAAATATTCTGCTTTCTACCTTCACAGAGAGAAAAAAACTAACCAACTCATAATTGTATTGGTCCTCTACTCCTTGTTTAGAAATAGTTAAATGTAAATGCTTTTAAATTAGTTTTGACTATATGTCAAGACCCTGTGAGAATGTGTGCTCATTTATAGATAGACACTTCTGTCTACAAACTAGGTCCTTCCTAAACGCTGTGAAACATTCAGATCTTCAAAACTATTAAGATTGTTGTCTTTGGCTCCAGATAAGCAGAATAAACAAACCCCTTTCCAAGTGGGCACTAGTTCTGCTGGCTTTTGTTGGCTTTTGAAGTTCAAGGAAGCTAGTAGTCCTAAAACGGTTTCTCCCAGAAACTGAGAGCTTTCTAACAGGCTTCATTGCTTGGTCTCCAGCATTTCTCCTAGGTGCAGATAACAATGTTTCTATGTTGGCTATGAATAGCCTTTAATGGTTTCCTGATTTGTGTTAATCTTTACACTTGTATATAATTAGTTATTTATCTACTCATCTTAGCCCAACACTAGCCTTAATATATTAATATATATTTTAAGTATCTTTCACTCCTAAGTGATCGATCAGTTGCAAGTGCAAATAGAGTTTGAAAATGTATTTCTAATTTTCAGGGGAAAGTTGATGGACTTTCCTGTTAATTTACTAATTTTGATGCTTTCCTCTAACCCAGTGGTTCTCAAAGAGCCAGAATGTCCCCTGGATTTTTCTCTCAGGGGACTTTTGGCCATGTCTGGAGACATTTTTGGTTGTTACAACTGCTATTGCTGTCCAGTAGGTAAAGGCCAGGGATACTGCTCAATACCCTACACAGGGCAACCCCCTAAAACAAAGAATTATCAAATTCAAAATACCTATAGTGGTGACTTTGAGAAATTGTGTCTAATCTTTCTTATCTGAAAACTTTGGGAGACATAATCAGATTCTTCAAAGTTAATTCTTCCAGCCATAGTCAGATTTCCCAATGTCAGGATATGCATAGTCTTGACAATTTACTTTAGTTCATCAGCAAAGTAGGAGAACCAACAGCACCCCACCCAATGAATTTTATTATTCCAAAATAAAACAAATCAGAATTTTGACTTCCTTTTATAGATTCTCTTGCCTTTATTTTAAATATTGTCTGTGTATGGATGGGAACAATATCATAATCTATTCATTAAGATCTTTAAAGGCTTAACTTGGCCTTAGCCAGTCAGATAGAAAGCTAGCAGAATAATGAATGCAATAACTTACTGTTAAAGAATTTGGGTGACCCTTGTGAACTACTCACACTTTTTCCAGAAGCTTTTAAATGTTTTCTCACATTAATACCTTTGCTTATACTATTCCTCTCTTCCTTAAGTATAAAAATTATATCCGTAACTGAAGGCCTAGTTGTCTGTAGATCACCTCAAGAAAAAGTGATCACTTCTTCCTTAAAGAAAATTTATGGATTCCAGAACTCTGTCTTCTGACATGTCAAAATAGATATGCAAATATATTCCTAACTATACATATCTTATTTAAAGTATACATAGTCTCTTCAGCTAAATTTTAAACATTTCAACGGTAGGACACTCTATTTTATATCTTTCATTTTTCTCATAACACCTATCTACTGAACATGTAATTAATAGGCATTGAGTATATTTGGATTGGTCAGCCATATCTACATGTTTTCCTTTTCTATGGAATTAAAGACCATAGTAAAGATAAAGGTATGTAAACCTTTATTATTCCTTAACTGTATAGGAACTGTGTGTCTATAATGTGCTGAATGAAATTATTCATTGTTCCTTCTTATTTCATTATCCCTCAAATGCCATGTTTTAGATTATTTTATTATATTTTAAAGTACTAGAAAAAGATAGAGATAATGTATTAGCTAAATGTAGGAAGACAGAGAGAGAGCCATACTTACTTAAATTAACCTATCTAGTATATTTTAAAACATTTAGATTTTCTACATAGTTTTCCCACAGAATGTTCTGTCTTGTTAATGAAAACTCTGGGGGAGAGAGGTGGAGGGTGAGAGGTGAGGAAAGATAAGAATTTGGATGTGTTTTTCTCACAGGGCAGCCAGTGGTGGGAGACTTTGACCTAGACCCCTAAAGCTTATCTTGCATATTTGTTAATCATGTGGAAGAGGGAACATACAGATTTTAAACTGTTAACCACAATACAAACCATACACGTGAAAGGGTAGGAATGGAACATGAAAGCAAGGCTCCAAGTTTTTCAATTCTGCATTTGCTTTTTTAAAAACTTTTCCTGTGTTCATACCATAAAGAACAAATGAAAATGTGATGAGGTAAACATTCTATATAGTCATCCGATGAGATCACAGTTAAATACTAACATATTTCTTTCCAGTATTCCCTTGAAAGTGTTTGCATCTATTGCTTTCCAGTTCACAAGTAGCTTTGCTCTTCCCTTCTTGGTACTAAAAATTATCTTGGACCGTTCTAGATTTTCTTTTCCAAACAAAACACAAAATTATGTATTGCAGATGTGAATTCTTTAGATTAAACATAGGATCATAGTTTAAGGTTTAAAGATAAGGTATAGCAGTCAAAATGTTTGCAGAATATACTTTATCAAATACATATCATTTAATATCCCCAATGTGCCTACCCTGTTGCCTACTATGCAAAATAATTCTTGTTGTTGTCTTGCTCTTGAGAAAATCTATTTATTTCCAAGACTCTCTACCCAATATTAACCTACGAGCAAGCTTAATGTTACTATAGGGATGGAGTCGGATATGCCTAAAAAAATTATATTTAGAAAATACCAATTATGTCTTTTCTCAAACAAATACATTTCTTAAATACAGGAACAGTATGTAAGGGGTACATCGTAAGTCAAGCATACTTCATATAAACTTTATGTATACTCCAAATACATAATCAGTGTATAACTGAATCACTCAGTAATGTAGATAATTGACTTGACCTTACGTCCTGGTTTACTGAGCCAGAATTGGGATTATTTCTATTAAGCAACAATTCAGCATCTCATTCAGGCTTCTTAATTAGATTCACTGATGACTCAAGACAATTTTCTTTTAAAATGATAACTTGTCCACTATCCTGTTGTTTGTATTACAACTATTTTCTACATTATTTACATTATTGCATTATTTCTAATACTTTTATTTTCTATAAAACATGATTCTGTTTGTCCCTATATTGGAAAAACTCCAGAATGCTATTGTGTGATTCAAAATAAAATCATAGAAATCTGCTCTGAATGTCCCTCTTACAATTCAGAATTTTATGACATTATGAACCTCTTAATTTCAGTAGATTAAATATCATTTTATTGGCTTACATATGTAGCAAAAGCCTAGAGAGATACCTGATTCCTAGATGGGCTGGTTGTAGTATTAATGTTTGCCATGTAACAATCATGTTTAAATTAGCTGTTTGTGCTGTGTAAGAGCAAGTCATTTATTGGTGCCTCATCAAATGTGCATTATTTTCCCACTGCTTTTCATAAGATTTCAGCAGCTGACGGTATGATGGCTGTGGAGGTGGGCTGGGCCAGTGACCTGAGGACTGGAAAATCATTGACAATCTGATATGGAAGATGGTTACACACAATGTTATCATTCTTCCTGGCTCTTAAGTGAAGATAAGAGGCTATGGCAGTGAGATTTCCATTTGTTGAAATGTATGCTATAAAAATTCAATGTTTTTTTGCTAGAGCCTATCTATCTATATATACAACCTGCCCATTAGTCACCTCATACATTTTATCAACACTTCATACTTTATTTTCTTCCTTTGACCTCAGGAAGATTCCCAAGTCATTCTAAAGCCCATTAGTATCTCTGAACACTCACAAGAAATCCATAAATGATTTCTTAATGGTCATTACTAAACAAGATTAGGTGATTTTGGATTGGCTAGAAGTCATTTTGTGGAGACTTAAAAAAATCTTTAATATGCAAATTCTCTTGTTCTCTTTTGTTAATAATCATTTTTCCTTTGAGTGTATAAAAATAATTCAAAATGTATAAATATTGTGCCATCCGTGGAATGATCTATGATCTATAGTGATGTGGGAGATAGTATGACATAGAAACATAGGATTTAGAACAATACAGAAGGAATCCAAATTCTTGCTTCATCATATTTGAGTTGTGTGCTTTAAGTAAGTCACATGTAAAGTAGGGATAATGCTAATCATGATCTCCTATGGTTGTTGTAAAGAAAAAAATGAGTATATACAATGTGCAAATTCCATTTTCATTCTCCATTATTACTTGGGTTTTTAGAGAGGAGGAGGTTGCAAAACTGCTATAGTTTACAACCAGAGTGAGGAGTCTTTCAGATTGACCTCCCTCCTCCCACACTTCCAGATGGTCCCTTGAATAAAGCAAGCTGTAGACAAAGGACTCCGTCATATGGTATCTAGCTCCTGTGGGCACCTGTGCCATCTGGGGAATGATCTATAGCGATGTGCGAGATAGTATGACATAGAAACATAGGATTTAGAACAATACAGAAGGAATCCAAATTCTTGCTTCACCATATTTGAGTTGTACCCTTTAAGTAAGTAAGTCACCTGTAGGGATAATGCTAATCATTATCTCCTATGGTTGTTGTGAAGAAAAAAAATGAGATAACAAATTAAAATTTCTAGCACAGTACCTGTTACACAGTAAGCACTCAATAAAATTTAACCATTACTCTTATGTCTGCTTCTGTACTCAAGAAAGCATATTGAGAAGACTTCTCACACTCAAAGGGGAGGAACCTTTTGCAATGTGGTCACTACAGGAATACAGAAAGAGGGTTAAGAAAAAATACCCTAAATGAGAGATCAGAATTTTCACTGAGACCCATAGTGAGGGGAATTATGCTGATTATTGGGGCTTATTAAGAGTCAAATTGTCCATGCATGGTGGCTCACGCCTTTAATCCCAGCAGTTTAGGAAGCTGAGGCAGGCGGTTGGCTTGAGGTCAGGAGTTTGAGACCAGCCTGGGCAATATGGTGAGATCTTGTCTCTACCAAAAATACAAAAAATTATCTGGATATGGTGGTGCGTGCCTGTAATCTCAGCTACTCATGAGGCTGATGAGGCAGGAGGCTCACTTGAGTCCAGGTGGCAAAGGTTGGGTAATTAGCTGATGTGGCGCCACTGCATTCCAGCCTGGGTAAGAGAACAAGACTCTGTCTCAAAAATAAAAAAAAAAATAAAATAAAATAAAATAGTCAAAAGCAACTTTACAAATAAAGACTCAGAAATGGCTTGCAGTTTGCCTCTCTGAGTTATGCTCAGTATCATTACTTGGTACGTTAGTTGATAGTCTGGTCTATAGTGGAAGTTGACCTAAGTTGCAATACTCCTGGTTAGAAGCTGTAGAGTTATCTCACACCAATTTACCACCTTTTTGAATGTATATAAAACACTTTTGTCTGTATTCACACTCAACCTAGAACACTTCAGGGACCAAATGTGTAGGTTCTTGTCCTGCAAAAATTCAGTTCTCTGCAGACACCAACTAAGTGTCCTGTAATTGAATTTGATTTTGATACTATCTACCTGGAGTTAGTGCAGCATCATCTGTGTCCCTGCAAAGGACATGTACTCATCCTTTTTTATGGCTGCATAGTGGTGTATGCATGGTATCCATGGTGTATATATGCCACATTTTCTTTATCCAGTCTATCATCGATGAGCATTTAGCTTGGTTCCAAGCCTTTGCTATTGTAAATAGTGCTGCAATAAACATATGTGTGCATGTGTCTTTATAGTAGAATGATTTATAATCCTTTGGATATATACCCAGAAATGGGATTGCTGGGTCAAATGGTATTTCTGGTATTTCTGGTTCTAGATCCTTGAGAAATTGCCATACTGTCTTCCACAATTGTTGAACTAATTTGCATTCCCACCAACAGTGTAAAAATGTTTTTAGTTCTCCACATCCTCACCAGCATCTGTTGTTTCCTGACCTTTTTTTTTGTTTGTTTGTTTGTTTTTTTTTGAGACGGAGTCTCGCTCTGTCGCCCAGGCTGGAGTGCAGTGGCCGGATCTCAGCTCACTGCAAGCTCCACCTCCCGGGTTTACGCCATTCTCTCGCCTCAGCCTCCCGAGTAGCTGGGACTACAGGCGCCCGCCATCTCGCCCGGCTAATTTTTTGTATTTTTTTTAGTAGAGACGGGGTTTCACCGTGTTAGCCAGGATGGTCTCGATCTCCTGACCTCGTGATCCACCCGTCTCGGCCTCCCAAAGTGCTGGGATTACAGGCTTGAGCCACCGCGCCCGGCCTGTTTCCTGACTTTTTAATGATCGCCATTCTAACTAGCATGAGGTGATATCTCATTGTGGTTTTGATCTGCATTTCTCTAATGACCAGTGATGATGAGATTTTTTTTTTCATGTTTGTTGGCCACATAAATGCCTTCTTTTGAAAAGTGTCTGTTAATATCCCTTGCCCACTTTTTAATGTGTGTTTTTTTTTTTCTTGTAAGTTTGTTTAAGTTTCTTGTAGACTCTGGATATTAGACCTTTGTCAGATGGATAGATTGCAAAAATGTTGTCCCATTCTCTAGATTACCTGTCCATTTTGATGTGCTAACTAGAATAGCTAATTTAGAGAAGAACATAAATGACCTGATGGAGCTGAAAAACACAGCACGAGAACTTCATGAAGCATACACAAGTATCAATAGCCAAATCAATCAAGTGCAAGAAAGGATATCAGAGATTTAAGATCAACTTACTGAAATAAGGTGTGAAGACAAGATTAGAGAAAAAAGAATGAAAAGGAAAAAGCAAAGCCTTCAAGAATATGGGACTATGTTGAAAGACTAAACCTACGATTGATTGGTATACCTGAAAGTGACAGGGAGAATGGAACCAAGTTGGAAAACACACTTCAGGATATTATCCAGGAGAAATTCTCCCATCTAGCAAGATAGGCCAACATTCAACTTCAAGAAATACAGAGAACACTACTAAGATACTCCTAGAGAAGAGCAACCCCAAGACACATAATCGTCAATTCTCCAAGGTTGAAATGAGGGAAAAAATATTAAGGGCAGCCAGCGAGAAGGGTCTGGTTACCTACAAAAGGAAGTCCATCAGACTAAGAGTGGATATCTCTCCAGAAACCCTGTAAGCCAGAAGATAATGGGGGCCAATAATCAACATTCTTAAAGAAAACAAGTTTCAACCCAGAATTTTGTATCTGGTCAAACTAAGCTTTATAAGCAAAGGAGAAATAAAATCCTTTCCAGACAAGAAAATGCTGAGGGATTTTGTCACCACCAGGCCTGCCTTACAAGAGCTCCTAAAAGAAGTATTAAATAGGGAAATAAATAACTGATATCAGCCACTGCAAAAACACACCAAAATGTAAAGACCAGTGACCCTATGAAGAAACTGCTTCAACTAATGTGCAAAATAACCAGCGAGCATCATGATTACAGGATCAAATGCACACGTAACAATATTGACCTTAAATGTAAATGGGCTAAATGCTCCAATCAAAATACACAGACTGGCAAATTGGATAAAGAGTCAAGACCCATCGATGTGCTGTATTCAGGAGATGCATCTCACATGCAAAGACACACATAGGCTCAAAATAAAGGGATGGGGAATATTTACCAAGCAAATAGAAAGCAAAATTAGCAGGGGTTACAATCCTAGTCTCTGAGAAAATAAACTTTAAACCAACAAAGATCAAAAAGACAAAGAAAGGCATTACATAATGGTAAAGGGATCAATGCAACTAGAAGAGCTAACTATCCTAAATATATATGCACCCAATACAGGAACACCCAGATTCATAAAACAAGTTATTAGAGACCTACAAAGAGACTTAGACTCCCACACAATAATAGTAGGAGACTTTAACACCCCATTGTCAATATTAGACAGATCAACGAGAAAGAAAATTAACAAGGATATTCAGAACTTGAACTCAGCTCTGGACCAAGTGGACCTAACAGACATGTACAGAACTCTCCACCCCAAATCAACGGAATATACATTGCTCTCAGCACCACATAGCACTTATTCTAAAATCGACCACATACTTGGAAGTAAAACACACCTCAACAAATGCAAGGAAATCATAACAAACAGTCTCTCAGACCACAGTGTAATCAAATTAGAACTCAGGATTAAGAAACTCACTCATAATGGTTGAACTAGTTTACAATCCCACCAACAGTGTAAAAGCGTTCCTATTTCTCCACATCCAGTTCAACCATTATGGAAAACATTATGGCGATTCCTCAAGGATCTAGAACTAGAAGTACCATATGACCCAGCCATCCCATTACTGGGTATATACCCAAAGGATTGTAAATCATGCTGCTATAAAGACACATGCACATGTATGTTCATTGTGGCACTATTCACGATAGCAAAGACTTGGAATCAACCCAAATATCCATCAGTGACAGACTGGATTAAGAAAATGTGGCACATATATACCATGGAATACTATGCAGCCATAAAAAAGGATGAGTTTGTGTCCTTTGTAGGGACATGGATGCAGCTGGAAACCATCATTCTCAGCAAACTATCACAAGAACAGAAAACCAAACACCGCATGTTCTGACTCATAGGTGGGAACTGAACAATAAGATCACTTGGACTCGGGAAGGGGAACATCACACACCGGGGCCTATCATGGGGCAGGGAGGGATTGCATTGGGAGTTATACCTGATGTAAATGACGAGTTGGTGGGTGCTGACGAGTTGATGGGTGCAGCACACCAACATGGCACAAGTATACATATGTAACAAACCTGCACGATATGCACATGTACCCTAGAACTTAAAGTATAATACTAAGAAAGAAAGAAAGAAAGAAACTCACTCAAAACTGGACAACTACATGGAAATAGTGGGTATTTACCAATAATGGGTTATTTACTGGGTAAATAACGAAATTAAGGCAGAAATATAGAAGTTCTTTGAAACTAACGAGAAAAAAGAGACAATGTACCAGAATCTATAGGACACAGCTAAAGCAGTGTTAAGAGGAAAATTTATAGCACTAAATGCCCACATCAGAAAGCTGGAAAGATCCAAAATTGACACCCAAACGTCACAATTAAAAGAACTAGACAAGCAAGAGCTAGACAAATTCAAAAGCTAGCAGAAGACAAGATATAACTAAGATTAGAGCAGAGCTGAAGGAGATAGAGACATGAAAAATCCTTCAAAAAATTAATGAATCCTGGAGATGGTTTTTAGAAAGATTAACAAAATAGATAGACCGCTAGCTAGACTAATGAAGAATAAAAGAGGGAAGAACCAAATAGACAAAATAAAAAATGATAAAGGAGATATCATTTCTGATCCCACAGAAATACAAACTACCATCAGAGAATACTATAAACACCTCTATGCAAATAAACTAGAAAATCTAGAAGAAATGGGAAAATTCCCGGACACATACACCCTCCCAAAACCAAACCAGGAAGAAATTGAATCCCTGAATAGATCAACAAGTAGTTAAATTGAGGCAGTAATTAATAGCCTACCAATCAAAAAAAGTCCAAGACCAAACGAACTTACAGCCAGAGGTACAAAGGGGAGCTGGTACCATTCCTTCTGAAATGATTCCAAACAATAGAAAAAGAGGGACTCCTCTCTAGCACATTTTATAAGACATTTCTAATTTAAAACGTTGAAATAAATGTGAGCTGTATATACATTTAAGAAAGATTAATAAAAACAAATTTTGTTATTTAAATAAAAATTATTCAATCTTAATTATTAAATAATTAAGAATCATTAACTCAATTATTCCAGTTCCATGTCACAGGAGTCATGAGTCTATCCTAGCAGCTCAGGACACAAGCAGGAACCAGCCCTGGACAAGACCCCATTTCATTGCGGGGCACACTCACTCACTCACTCACATACACCCACACTCACTCATATCGGGACCAAGTAGACATGGAAATTCACTTCATGTGCACATTTTTAGAATGTGGGAAGAAATTGAAGTCCTGAAGAAAACCCAATTTGACATGGGAAGAACAAACACTACATGGACAGTGGCATGGGCTGGGAATAGATTCTTTTTTTTCCATCGGTGTTATCATGAATGGTATTCAACAAGACCACCAGGTTATTCCAGGACCTGAGGTACTTTGTTACGGCAGCTCTAGCAATCTAACACAGATGCTTAATAGAAAGTGTCCTGAAGTGGTGTTGGTGAGGACATGGGTGCTGCAGGTAGTGTAGTGTGAAGGAATCTAAGACCCCTAGGTTACTCAGCCTTGGGCACAGCCTCCAAGCCCGAAAGGACATTGCCAGTTTGAATGTGGTTTGATTCTGTTAGGTCACCTGGGAAAAACAGGATTGTAGAACTTTACCCTCCTTTAGATTTCCAAGAATTTTTGAAGCATGGTGAGAATAACTCTCCCATTTGCTTTCTACTTGGTGTCAAAAGCACACTCAAAACACCCAACATATTTAGGTAGAGACTCGTATTTGGTTTGAGGCTAATGGGAAGAAGAAGCTATGAAATTTACTTTGGATTTATCTTCTTTTCCTTGTAAATTGGTTTAAGTTCCTTAAAGATGCCAGATACTAGACTTTGTCAGATGCATAGTTTGCAAACACTTCTGCCCATTGTGTAGGTTGTCTGTTTACTCTGTGAATAGTTTCTTTTGCTGTACAGAAGCTCTTAAGTTCCCATTTGTCAACTTTTGCTTTTGTTGCAGTGGCTTTTGGTCCCCCTTCTTTTCCTTATTCCTCTATTTTTGTAAATCAATCTCAGATGTTAGAAAACATCAAAGAGAAATGTTTCTACTTTTGTTTTGACCAATACAAGTCACTGGGGGTGTAGTTAGATGAAATTTATTAATACCATATTCATTCCAAACTGTTATTTATCAGACATTTATTGAGCCCTTACTATAAGTCAGACATTGTGCCCAATTGACATTAGAGCTTCAACGCAGGTAAGATTTTGTTCCTACTCTCATGGGAGTCTTACCATTTCAACTGGGAGGCAGGTGAGTAAACAGAAGGACACGGTAGAGATTAATAGTTACAGAATAACTCAGTGATGCTGTAAGAATGCACAGGAAGTATGCTATCCCAGCCGAGAGGGTATTAGAGAGGCTGTGACAGGCTTCAAACTGTAGATGATGCAGGACATGTGAATGAATTTTTTCAGGAAGATTAAGTATAGAGGAAAGGAAAAAGGATGGACAGTAACTAGAGAGTATGATAGGACAGAAGAAAAATGCTATTTTTAAGAAAGAAGAGGTAACAACACTGTGTTGCATACTAAAAATTTGCTAAGTGGATTGCTCTTATGTTGTTTTCTTGTCACAAATAACAATAACAAAAACAATTTGTACTCTATTTTCTTGAATTGTTCCATGTTTACCAATCACAATGTATATATTTATCATTAGAAAATGCAATGTTATAAATTTTAAAAGATGAGAAATTTATAGAAAATTAATTTATTTAAATAAACCTCTAACCACCATTTCAAGGACCATGATTAAATAAAAATTACCTAAGAAAAAAAGAAATAAGTGAATAGTCACATGAAGTAGAAAATGAACAAATTTGGGAGTTAGAATTCATTCACTCATTCAATGAACATTTATTGTTCTTTGTTAGATTATTATGTTAATATGTTAGATTAGTCATTTGGGATTTCATGGAAAAGGCCTAGGTTTGCCTCTTGGCTGTGCCATTTTCTTGCTGTGTGGTTTCTGAGTAAGTCAGTAACCTAATGTGAGAGTCTCTGACCTTAATTCCCTTATTGACAAAATGAGAATTGGACCAGGATCACTCTCAGTTCTAAAATGATTCTCTGATGAACATTAAGAAGAATGTGTTCTTCTAGTTTGCATGAGTAAAATTTAAGGTTGGTTCATTCTAATTCAGAATGCCTTGGGCATTCTGTACAGAGTGTACAAAGTTAATGATTCCATACTGGAAAGAAGAGTGTTCAAATAATGGTCCCATTAGGCAGTAATCCTCTTATTTCAGAGTAATAAAAAAACACACATTTATGACTTGCATGAAATAAAAACCTCAAGCCTTGGTTGTTTCTGTGAAAAATCTGTCATCTCTGTGCAAAGTGGTTTGCACTCAGAGGATTACTGTAATAATCGCTGACTTTTTTTTCCCATCACTTCATACTCGTTCTTTCCCCAAGAAACAATGGGTTTTTTTACATTTCTTTGTGAGCCATCATTACTCAATTGTGAAAATACTAAGTTTTGAAGGGCAAGAACCATCACTGGCTCAGGAGAAATTTATCAAGCAAATAAAAAATTTGTGCCACTATCTCTTCCCTGTCTGATTAGGCTAAGCATCTCTCCTTTCTTTTTCTACCTGAATCTCAGTTGCCTTTTCATTTAGGTTGGCCGGTAATGAATAACTGATACTTATACACTAGTAATTATGAACTTAAGATTTGATCTCATGTATTCCTTATGAGAATCCACGATGGGTATACCATTATCCCTTTTCACAGATAAGGAAATTGAGACTCTGAGATATTGGATAACATTCCCAAGACCATATAACTAGTGAGTGCCCGAGCTGGGATTGGAACCAAGTCTTGTTTATCCTCCAGTCCTTGTTTTTATCCATCTTACTATGTTCTCTCTCTCTGGAAGATTTAGCTGGCTCCCCAGTGAGCATGCTTATGGAATTGTTAGCATCAATACTGATTTCTGAAGCTCATGCTCTCTAATGGATCTTAGTCATGCTCCTTGCCTTGTTTCAGTGGTGATCACACTCGTGTAAAGATTTGGGGCAACTAAACCTCTTCTGCTTGCCATGACATGAGGCATAAATTTTCTCATATATGCATTTTTAAGCAGTCAAGCATTATTTGGATAGGGCAAATATTTGGTATTTTATTTTATGTTTTTTCAATGGGAAAATTACTTTGCAGAAATCTTGAAGAAAAGTATCTTTCCCTAAAGGAAGTGAATATAAGCCAAAGACAGAAAAGCAATTTACCAAGTAGAAGATGACAAAAATTACTGGCAAACTGAGGCTACTCACTGACATTTCCCATGGGCATCGAGAGAAGAGGCAGAGTGTGGGCACAGAACACAAAGCAGTCACCTGGAGTGTTTTTATGGCCGTATGACTTAACACTCTGGTGGGAAAATTGCAACTGAAACAGAATAACTGGAGAATTCACAGTAAAATCTCTCCTCCCCGCCTCCATCCCAACAAAATGGCATTTATAGAATACCAGATGATGAAACAAGCTTAAAAGCAAGAAGAGAAAATCATATTTTGGCACTTGTAGAGTGAGTTGCTGGGCATGCTTTAACATTATTTAGCTTAAATGATCAACCAAATGCTACTCCTATTCCTCCTATAAATTACTCCTCCTCTCTCCCAACACTGTATATTAGCCTAAAATCCATGAATCATTTTGGAAAGACAGCTGTCCTGTAGGCCTGTTGTAACTTTCTGAGATGTCCTGCAGAATAAGGCTACCCACACCAGCTGGAAAGATATTCCGCTCTTTCCAAACCTTTCCCTTTGTTCATGGATGGCCTCTCCGTTTCCCTCCTTTACTCTGGCAATGTGGCTGATTTTCAGGGGACTCTTCACGCTAAGAAAACCAAGACCACTGCTCCTCTTTAGGCATGCGGGGAGTTTCCTCAACTTAACATTTAGGCATGTGGAGAAAGAGTTTCCTCAACTTAACATTGCAGGTGGCCTAGATTCAGGCCCCAGAATCTGGGTAGTGCCAATGAATCTGCACAATAATGTATTCACAGCATCAAGGAGCCTCCAGATTCTGCACTTCAGAGTGAAGAAGTCAGCATCACAGTCTGAGCAGTAGAGGTGATCTGAGCGGTTTCTGTCCTTCCCAAAGTAAGTCTTACACCCTGGCATGGAGGGCTATCAAGAAGATTCCCTTCCTTCTTATTGTCACCTCCCATTATAGCTGGCCTTGAATATGCATTCATCTTCACCTCCAGTCCCGATTCTACAGCTTTCCAGTCCCAGGCTGCCAGAATTTCAAATGTGTCTTGGCCAAATCAAGTTCTCTGCCTTCACTACTCAAGTGGCCTCTCCCTAAATCTCTTCTGTATCTGTTAAAAAAGTAACCAACCCTTGACTCCTCCCTCAAATTTCTCTCCTCATCTTTTCAATATTAACTCAATTTAAACAACAACAAAACTCCAAAACAATTGCTCTTTCATCAATAGTATGGCTGGTCTTAGCTCATTTTTTTTTTTCTCCTGTTACTGATATTCTCCCAGGCTTTCCACCAGAGAGACTGAAATCATGTCCTAGCTGAGGCTGCCGCCTCCGGTCTTTTTTTCCTCCAATCCTTTCTGCATACCATAGAGTTACATACTTCTTAAGACAATGTTTTCCTTGGATTTCTTCTCTGTTCAGAAGCCTGAAGTAGGATCCAGCATCTCTTAAATCAGCTCAAAATGCTTTGCTAATTTTTTAGATGTTATAGAAAACATATTCAAATTTACTGAATTTAATTTCTTGCTATTCTTTAAACACATCTTTAGAACAGACAAGACAATTCTCATTCACCTCACCAGCACTGGGTTACCTTTTAATATCATATCTCTCCTCACTTAGAAGGTTTGCAAATAGACTTTCTGTTTAGCTGAAATCTATTCATTAAAACCAGAAATCTCAGCTTATATCCTTTTTCATGAAGCTTTCTGTGACTATTCCAGTCTGCAACCTTGACTAATTTTTTTTACTACTTTGAATTTCTGTTGGTCTCTCTCTTCTGATTGAATGTTGTATTGCATTTTTCTTGAATACTTTAAGGACACTTAACCTCATCTTTGCAATTAGACTGTAAGCCCATTGAGGATCAGAGACTACTCTAAGTTCTTCTTCAATTAGACAGATTGGCTAATTTTTGTGATGTCCTTTCCTTGATTCCCCCATAAAAGATAAAATTTACTGAAATTTTTAAACAGCCCTTTAAAGTCTATAGAGCCCTTTCATATACATTATCTTTAAACCAGAAAGTCCTACTGGAATTTAATTACTTTATGTTCTTAATCAGGAAAAGTAGCCGCTCACGACTCTGCAGAGTTGCAAGGTCTCCTTGGAAAAGGCTTTAGTAACTATTTGAGTAAGTGAATATATGCTGAATAGAATGCTAAAGTAACAAAAACTTGCAAGGAGATCTTCTGTCTTATTCTTTAATCCTTCCTTCAGTATAAGGAACTTTTAAGAAGCAGTTGGCTAGCCTGTATGAGGACCCCAGAGAGCTGGCAGAGAAAGAAGCAATTCCGTTCCCTTAGTTTGTTCTCCCTCAGATTCAGAACTGGGGAGCTCTGCTAGTATTAAAGTGGTCCCGACCAACCATCAATGACAAGTCTTTAAGTAAAGTTAACATTAAGATCAGACAACGATGGCACCTAGCAGCAGGAAAAGAGTGAGCATTATACTCTATATCTGAAGCAGCAGCTATGTCTATGTTTTCCATTTGGAATCAGCTTTAAATCGACTCTCCTTGGGAATGACTTGCCCTGAGGAATAAAAGACCCCAAAGATCTGAAAACTAAGGCTGTAGCATTTTGGAAGATCAGGTCTACCTGAGGTTCAGTATGTCAGTCTGTGAAGAACCCAACAGCCAGTGACGAGCAGCATAAAAGGGATCTGATTCCCCATCAAATCTCTGGGTACAACAATTGGAGATCACTTTGCCCAGGAACAACATTGCCTGAGTATACTCAGGAATCACGCCTTATATGGCACACTCTGCTCTCTATCCTGAGGAAGTGGCTGAGTAAAAGAAGTGAAAGTGCGTTGAATCCAGCTCTCTTTACTGGCCATAACACCAGGGAATGGGTTCACCCCTCCTCAAGGAATAAAAGTGAAAGGAAAGGAAAGTTTGTCTCAGCTACTGTGCATTGGCCATGATCAGTCAAGCCAAACCCAGCTTCCAGTAGCTCTCTACCATAGTAAGTACTCTTTTCTCTCTTGGATACTATTAAGCAAGAGGTTACTTGGAATTAAAATGTGGATAGGATTAGGGCTTTGATAAAATGCAGATCAAATTTCTCACTACTCCTGCTATTCTTGACAAGCAAAAGTTCAAGCATTATATTCTCATATTTGAGGGTTAGTCTATATCTACATGCATGCAGAATGCAAAAATTGTTCCATATTATTTTAATCGTTACAATAAACTTATAAATCAGAAAGGTCAAATATCACTTTTCCCATTTGAAATGTCAGCTCTTTGTAGCTGACAGTTAAGAAATACATATTAATTATATAATCTTTTAAAATATCTAATCTCCTTTTTGACCAGGTGTGGTAGGCAGAATAATGGTCCACAAAAATGCCCACTTCCTAATCTCCGGAACCTGTAAGTATGTTATTTCACATTGAAAAAGGACTTTGTTGATGGGATTAAATATCTTGAGATGGGGAGATTATCCTGGATTATCTGAGTGGGACCAATATAATCACAAGGATCTTTATAAGGCAGGCAGAAAGGTCAGAATCAAAGGAGATGTGATCTCAGAAGCAGAGAGAGACAGAGACAATTAAAGAGATTTGGAGATACCATGTTGCTGACTTTGAAAAGGGCCACAAGCTAAGGAATACAGATCGTTTTGAAAAGCTGAGAGTCAAGGAAATAAATTCTCTTCTAGAGCCTACAGAAAGAAAGAGGAGGGCAGGCCTACTGATACCTTTACTTAAATTTGTGTTGTCGTAAGCCACTAAATTTGTGGTAATTTGCCATAGCAGCAGTAAGGATCTAATATTCCAGGAGAAAAAATTAGTGACAAGTCTTTAGCCAAAACACTGAAAATGTGATCTATTTTACAGCTTGTATATTTGTGGGTGGAAAGCAAAGTTGGTAAAATAATTGGTGGGAAGAAAATTTTTTGGTGGTCCCCTAACAGATAGGCTCATTGTGTGTTTCTACTTTCCTGGCATTACCAAGCTCTCTTTGCAGACACATTCAGCTAACACAGCCAAGTGCTAACTGCACTTCTACGTGCATGTCTTCACATTTCATACTTGGGTGTGAAAGTAGAACTGTGGGAAGGGCCAGGGCAGATTCTAAAGGGTCAGTGAAAATTTTTGTTTGCCTAAAGCTTTTCCAAGCTAAATTCAAAGTCCATTAATATAATATTATTTCACAATATTAATTAAAAATGAGAATTTGCTTTTGTAATCCTGTGAAGAACCCTGCTTAGAAATTTGCACGTACTTTTCCACCTGTAGGGGTTCAAGTTCAAAGTTTTTAAGGTTGTCTATTCAACTTTATTGTAGAGAAATAAGCTTCATGCTTAAAAAATGTTCTTTTGTTATTTCAATTTTTACTAATTTATTCTATTTTGTTGTTAATAAGATTCTAGGAACATATTCTCATAATCTTCATGTTGTTTTTATTATTTGTTTTGCAGCTTTTCTTTTTTTTCTCTCTTTTTTTAATTATACTTTAAGTTCTAGGATATATGTGCACAATGTGCAAGTTTGCCCACTAACTCGTCATTTACATTAGGTATATCTCCTAATGCTATCCCTCCCCCGTCCCACCACCCCATGAGAGGCGCCGGGTTTTGCAGTTCTTCAATAGATTCAAACTAAGTCAACCCAGATCTAAGTAACAAATTTTCAGTAACTTGTTGAAATTTCCAAAGTCTCTAGCATTAAAAAAAAAAAAAAAAGTTTATCTGGAGATAAGTAGTCTTGAATTCAGACACAGCTATAATTCCGTAACATATTCAGCTACCGTAGGTAGAAAGCTTGAAATATTATGTGTAGCCTCTTACTTCTGATAATTACTAACAATTATTGAGCCCTTACTGTGTGCTAGGCACTGTACTATGTATTTTACACTTATTGGCACGTGTAATTTTCACACAGCTGTGTGATGCAGTGTGGTGGGCTGATTGTGTTAATAGTTGCATTTTTTCACACACTCTTGCATCCACACCCTTTAGTAATTTCTTTTAACATTGGCTGAGGCATGACCATGCGACTTGCGTGGCGAATGGAACAATAGCAAACTGAATGCAAGCGGAGACTTGAAAAAGTGCTTGCACATTTCCCTTCTGTCGCTGGGATCTCTGCCACCACCAGCAAACAGGCCATCAGTTTCCTGGAGAGACATGAGACATATGCGGAAAGGAGCCAAGATATCCCAAGCAAGGTCATCCTAAACTATCAAGCCCCAGCTTCTCTTCTGGGTAATCGCAGAAGCCTGAGTGAGCCCTGACTGAGACCAGCCAAGCCCAGCCCTGCCCAGATTGTAAGGAATAATAAATGGTTTTGGGTTTAAACTCTAAGTCCTAAGGTAGTTGGTTACTTAGCAATAGCTACGTGGTACATGTAGCTAATACTATTATTTTCAGTTTATATATGAGTAAACTGAATTTTAGAAGGATTATGTATCTTGCTCAAGGTTTTGCTTCCAGGCTGTTTGACTCTAAAGCTCATGAGCTTAACCACATGCAATCAACTACAATTTGGTAAACTGTGAAATGAATTGGTCAACCTAGAAATTGATAGACTAGTTCTTTATACACACACACACACACACACACACATTATATATATGCATGTATATGTATGTGTGTTCATATACATGTGTACACATGATGTTTCCCTTCTGAAAGGGCAGAAATGAGTATAATGAAATAAATAAATGTGGCATCATGGACTTTAGGTTATCATAACTGATTAGTTAATTTCACATGGGTGACACTTCACCTTTTGGGTGGGATAATTTTCCTATTATATAGAGCTCTTCTTATGGTATAGGATGCTTACAAATCTGACCCTGTATAATGTTACTAATGCCCCTCCAGTCATAATGACAGTGAAAAATGCACCCACAGAGCTTTTGATGACTCATTTTGGTCCCCATGTATTACAGGAAATTTCCGAACTTTCCTCCATGGGGAATAGGGAAGGGAGAGAGAGATTGTCTCCAGCGGAGAACCACTCTTAGAATTTTTAATGTATTGGCTTTAATACCAAACACATGTGGATTTTTTGTGGATATGTATGCACTAATTTAAAATAATTTTAATTTAACTTTTAAGGCTTAATAAAGTATTATCAGGCAAACACCTTTGACATCACCACTCAAGGAAAGAAGTAGTACTTTGTCAGTTAGCCTAGATACTTCTCCTATGTCCCCTGTCTCAGCTGTAACCCCCTCCATACTCTCAAAAGTAACTGCTCTTCTTTTACTCTTTTATAGTAATCACTAATTTTTTTTTTTTTTTTTTTTTTTTTTTTTTTTTTTTTGTGAGACAGAGTCTGGAGTCTTGCTCTGTTGCCCAGGCTGGAGTGCAGTGGTGTGATCTCAGCTGTCTCTAACCTCCACCTCCAGAGTTCAAGTGATTCTTCTGCCTCAGCCTCCTGAGTAGCTGGGATTACAGGCAAATTTTTGTGTTTTTAGTAGAGACAGTGTTTAACCATGTTGGCCAGGCTAGTCTTGAACTCCTGACCTCAAGGGACCTGCCCGCCTCGGCTTCCCAAAGTGCTGGAATTAAAGGCATGAGCCACTGCACCTGGCCTATAGTAATCACTTCTTAAATTTTTATTTTAGCTTCATCATTTAAATGTATGTCTCTAGTCACTATATTTATTTGATTATATTTTTAGAATCTTCTATATCAGCCTTTTTCAATCTATAGTTATTCTCTTCATTTCTTTTTCTCAAAATTAATCTGTGGAAGAATCTTGGATGTTTACTTATTTCAGGCTTAGGGCATTAAATATATGAGATTAGCACATTTTTTGTTTGGAAAAAAACACAGTAATATATTTTATATAGTCAACCTATGTTTAGTCAGTCTGTCACAACTATGCATTGGTTCAGAAAAATATTGTCATTTTGGCAATATTTGTATCTGGGGATAATGACCCCTGACTTTCATCAGTTAGCATTAGGGCCAAGAAACACTTATGTAAACAGTGAGATTAATAATTATTTCAAAAACAACAAGCTTTGATTGGCTTCCAGGGATGCTATTAACAACTCTTAGCCCATACTTATTCAAGAATGATGTCATCACTTGAGCCGTATATAAATCACTTTTTAGATGATATAAAGTGATACAAAAAATAGCTTTTGCTTTCAACATTTTCTCTGTGCCCAGTTGTTACTTCATGACTTTTTCCTTCCAAATTAGAAAACAATCAAAGCCTGGTCACTTTGTGGGATCATGATGCTATAGTTTGGGCTGCTTTTTTATTTTCTTAGTTCTCTACTTTAAGTCAGAATGATTTTAGAATATCAGCTTACAGAATAATAGAGAAGGTAAGTAGCTATTTGTCCTTTCGAAGTTGGCAGGTAGATTGATTGCCTGGAAATCTGAGTGCTGTTCAAAACCAGCATATTGTGTTTTCTGGTTGTAATCACAATACATATTCATTACAGAAATCTTTTAGGAAAAATACAAAGAAAAATAACAAAAAATACAAAATACATGCCTTACTGACAGAGTTCATTCTCATTTTTCCTGTAAGCGTGTATGTTTAATGATCACTTTCAGGGACAGCATGCCACTGCCACTGCCCAAATCCTGTCCTGTTAGCACTGTGACAATGCTGCTTCTCATTTTGCACTGTGTGCATTCCTCTCTCCTGCTATGCAGTCCATGTGCTACTATACTCTTGAGGTCATGTAAAGGCTCCCACCATGTTAACTCACCCACAATATAGCTTTGCCCATAATTCTGCATGGGACTGTCTTCTGTTGCACTCTTCAAAAGAAGTGTATCTCATCCCAAGACCTTTGGACTACAGCGAGCAGACTTGTGGGACAGGTAGGTTCTCAGGCTACATTGGTCTGGACAGTTAATTAGAAAGCCAAGTAACAACTAAATCTATCAATCTATAGCCCAGGCCAATAACCTTCCTTGCTAGCTGTCACAGAAGCCCTCTCCTTCATCTTAAGTTGGAAAAGAGCTCATCATTAAGGGGCTTCATAAACTTTATTCCATCTTTATTTTTCATGTGATCTCTTAGCTTCACTAAATATTTATTGAAGAGCTACCTATTTTTAGGTCTTCTGCTAGTGGTTTTGGGAGCCAGATTGATAAGTAAAGTGCATTTGTGGCTCTCAAAAGAGTATTCATCTCAGTAGTTAATTAATTCTAAACCTATTACACAAATTTATATTTGACACTGCCTGGCACAGTGAAGGATCAGTAAGTGTTAGTAAATGCAATGATTAGTAATCATCATTAGCTGAAGGATCCATGTATCATTCAGATGAATATGATCTGTAAGTAGTTAGAAATGCAAAAACAGATTTAAGAAAATACATGTGTTCAGGCCGGGCGCCGTGATTTACGCCTGCAATCCTAGCACTTTGGGAGGCCAAGGCAGGTGGATTGTCTTAGCTCAGGAGTTTGAGAGCAGCCTGTGCAACACACCCTGTCTCTACGAAAATACAAAAAATTAACTGGGCATGGTGGTGTGTGCCTGTAATCCCAGCTACTCAGGAGGATGAGACAGGAGAAGCGCTTGAACTTGGGAGATGGAGGTTGCAGTCAGCTGAGACCACATCACTGCACTCCAGCCTGGCAGCCTGGGCCACAGAGCAAGACTCCATCTCCAAAAAAAAAAAAAAAAGAAAGAAAGAAAGAAAAGAAAATTACATGTTCAATTATTTGTGTGATACATTGCCCATCCATCTGTAATAGCTTGAATGGTCCTAGAAAACAATCGACAAGGCTGGTAAACTGCAATTGTTTGCACACTTTCAACTTTATTCAGAAGACACATATGGCTTTATCGGTTCATTCTCCAATAATGCATAGTGCTCAACAAATTTGTATAACAGGTTTAGAATTAATTAACTACTGAGATGAATACTCTTTTGAGAGCCACAAATACACTTTACTTATCAATCTAGCTCCCAAAACTACTAGCAGAAGACCTAAAAATAGGTAGCTATTCAATAAATATTTAGTGAATGAATGAACTCATGGATTTAAACAACCATACTCAGGAATATTGCAAGGCACATCTGTTTTCAGTTCTTCTAAGAAAAGTAGGCTCAAGGGCCTATTATATCATCAAAAGTTATTAAATTCATTGTAGGAATTGTTCCAAGTTCATGACTGCACTCTGAATGATAATCTGGTAAAACTAGAATGATAATCTCATAGACAAATAAAATATCTCTTAACTCATTCATTTATTGGTGTACTCAAAAAACATTTATGAGCACTCACTATATACCCCTTACCCCTACCGTCAATATTAAGCAATGGGAATATAACAATGTAAAAGACTGGCATAGTTCCTACTCGTATTAAATTTGCAGTCTAATAGAGGAGACAAATAAATAGCTGATTTCAAGAGTATACAGTCCATGCTAGAGACATACATCGCCTAACCCAGTGGTCTTCAAACTTGGTGGGCATCAAAATCATTTGGAAAACTTTTTAAAAACACAATTTGCTGGACCCAACCCAAGAACTTCTGATTCAGTGCATCTGGGATGTGTCCCAAGAAGTTGTATTTGAAGTTCTCAGGTGATGCTGATGCCGCTGGTCCAAGGATAACACTTTGAGAACCACTGACTTAGACTAAAGGAGTGTTAGGCTGAGCTAAACTCTGCAATCTCATTATTTCAATTATAATTGAGGCCAGGGTAAGTCACTGAAATACTAATTTGTATAGATATATTTATTGCTTTCTGGTTTTCAAGGAGAGAGCTGATCTGTAGCCATTTTTTGCCACATATGTTTTTGGAAAGTGTAAGGCAGAAGCTTTTTAAACTAAGCGGCCTTTTGTAAACATCTACACTCCATTTAAAAGAGTTTATGAGGCAGTTGCAGTGACTCATGCCTGTAATTCCAGCACTTTGGGAGGCTGAGGTGGGACAATCGCTTGAGGCCAGGAGTTGGAGACCAGCAACATGGCAAGACCACGTCTCTAAAAGAAAAAGAAAACCAAAGCAAGAATGCATATCCCATTCACAACAGACAAAAGAAAAAACAAACCTAGGAATACCTCCAACCAATGAGTTGAAAGATCTCTGCAAGGAGAACAACAAAACACTCCTGAAAGAAATCAGAGATGACACAAACAACTGGAAAAATATGCCATGCTCATGGATTAGAAGAATCAATGTTGTTAAAATGGCCATATTGCCCAAAGCAATCTACAGATTCAGTGCTATTCCTATCAAACTACCAATGTCATTTTTCACAGAATAAGAAAAAACTATTCTAAAATTCAGATAGAACCAAAAAAGAGCCCAAATAGACAAAGCAATCTCAAGCAAACAGAACAAAGCCGAAGGCATCACATTTTCTGACTTCGAACTGTAACATAAGACTACAGTAACCAAAACAGTACCATACTGGTACAAAAACAGACACATAAACTAATGGAACAGAATAAAGAAGCCAGAAGTAAAACTGCAAACCTACAGCCTTGTCCATCTTTGAAAAGGTCTACAAAAATAAGCAATGGGAAAATGATTCTCTGTTCAATAAATGCTGTTAGGATAACTGGTCAGCCATATGCAGAGGAATGAAATAAGACTTCTACTTTTCACCATATACAAAAATTAACTCAAGATGGATTAAATATTTAAATATTTAAATGTAAGACTTCAAACTATAAATTCTTAGAAGAAAACTCCATTCTGGACATTGGTCTTGGCACAGAATTGATGGCTAAGACCTCAAAAGCAATTCCACCAAAACCAAAAATTGACACATGGGACCTAATTAAACAAAAGAACTTCTGCACAGCAAAAGAAACTGTCAACAAAGAAAACAGACACACTGCAGAATGAGAGAAAACATTTGCAAACTATGCATCTGACAAAGGTCAAATATCTGGACTTTATAAGGAACTTAAACAAATCAACAAACAATAAACAACCCCATTTAAAAGTGGGTAGAGAACATGAACAGACACTTTTCAAAAGAAGACATACAAGTGGCCAACAGACATGAAAAACGTGCTGCAAATCACTAATCATTAGAGAAATATAAATCAAAACCACCATGAGGTATAACCTCACACCAGTCAGAATGACTACTATTAAATAGTCAAAAAATAATAGATGCTGGTGAGGCTGCAGAAAAAAGGGAATGCTTATACATTATTGGTGAGAGTGTAAACTAGTTCAGCCATTGTGGAAAGCAATTTGGATATTTCTCAAAGAATTTAAAACGGGACTACCATTCGACCCAACAATCTGATTATTGGGTATATATCCAAAGGAAAATAAACCATTCTACCAAAGAGACATATGCACTCATTCATTCATCAGAGTACTATTCACAATAGCAAATACTTGGAATCAAGCTAGGTACCCATCAATGGTGGACTGGATAAAAAAATGTGGTGCATATACACCATGGAATACTACGCAGCCATAAAAATGAATGAAATCATGACCTTTGCAGCAATATAGATTCAGCTGGAGGTCATTATCCTAACCAAATTAGTATAGGAACAGAAAACCAAATACTAAATGTTCTCACTTATAAGTGGGAGCTAAGCATTGGGTACACATGGACACAAAGATGGGCAACATTGACAGTGGAGACTCCACAATATGGGAAGGAAGGAGTGGGGCAAGTGCTGAAAAAGTAACTTTTGGATACTATGCTCAGTACCTGGGTGATGGGATCAGTCACACCCTAAACCTCAGCATCATGAAATATACCAATTGCGTGTATTGGTATTGAGATCCAGCAGAAAGAAGAAATTTCGATTGTGCTAGAGAAATCTGGGGTCAGTGATCAGAAATCTGTGATCAGAAGAGAAGCTTGCCCCATTTCATGATCATATACTAGAGACATGACAAGATCATGTCCAAGAAACATGGCAAAAATGGGGCATCAAAGGAAAATGGTCCTGGGTCTGAGGGCTCCCAGCCTTGCCTGTGATTCCCTTACCCAAAACACGGAGCACAGACACAACAGAGGAATCAGACTTACAGGAGCCACACAAGTTGTGGAAATGGACATTCAGAGATTCTAAGAGATAACAAAGGGAGTAATTTATCCCCATCCCCAAGAATCTGGTATGACATAAGACTGAGTCCCTGACAATGCTGGAAGAGAAGAGCAACACAGCAGAAAGGGTTTCTTGCTAGGTGAACATGGGGAAGCTGCGGCAATGATTTAAATAGGTTGAATTGTAATGAATAAGTATTATTTCCGACATTTCTAAATTTGTGGGCTCAGATTTATACTTGTCTCTATTAGTTCATGAGACAATTGTAAAATCAGTTTAAGAGAAATTATAAAACCAGTAAACCATCACTTGATATATATTTTTCATGAAGTTTTTTCTTGAGGGGGAAAGTCTAATAAAGAACTTCATACTTAACATGGGCTCAAGAAATATTTGTTAAATTGAAATGACCGTATTAGGATGTTTCCAAATTCTCCATGTATATCCATGCTAAATATACACTTTAGGACAAGTGACATGGTATATTTTAAGAGAGGCAGTGTAGTGCTTGGGTTGAGGGAATAGGTTTAGGAATCACCTGCTTAGATTCAAGTATATTATACGATAATTTTGTAACCTTAGACAATTAGCTAAATGTTTTGTGCCAAGTTTGCATTTGAAAAACGAGTGTAATAATAATAATGCCCACCTCTCAGTGTTGTCACCAAGATTAAATGAATTATATCTTTGAGGTTTTAAATGCAAGATTTTAAAATTAATGACAATGTATAGGCTGTAGCCAATTTGCGTGGGTGAGCTCATGAATAAGTTCCAAATAGATAAGAAGGTGCCTTTTATTGTATATTCTCCTTGCAGACTTGGAATTCAGAACCTTTCTCAAAAAGCCTAGAATTTGTTGTTATTGTTGTTAAACTGTGATCTGTTTTAAGGTTTGATGAACTGAGATCCTGCAAAATATTCAGTGCATTAACAGTGACAGTTTTAACATTGGCATAGAAACACTCTCAAGGTATTTAAACATTAGCTAACTTGATTGTCTTTGGACTTCAATGCTGTCTTTATATATTTTTGTCCTTCATAACTCAGGTTATAAAAATATCATTACCTGAGCTAAAAAATGTGCAGGGCAACCACCCATCTTCCAAGTGTGGTCTGTAGAACATGACATATTACATAGGAGAATAACACAGGGGTGGGTTTCTCCTTGGTTATTTCGTTATACTAAACATCTGTACATTTCATTTTAGCTTGTATTATAGCTGGCTTTCTTGGTTACAGGCACACAGAGTATCCATTCCCCAAACAAGCTCTGTTTCTTGTAACTCACCATCTCCTTTTTAATTCCTTAATTCCACTGGCAATTTGGAGTGGTCTGCTTACTCATGTTGTGTCTGCAGTTCTGGAGTCTTAGCCCTTGAGTCATGTAATTTTGGAAATCTTTGCCTTCTGCCTTATGTATTAACAGCAATCAGGCAGCCTCTTAAGACCTTCCTGGAAACATCCCAAAATACCTCAACTTTTATTTTGGTTTTAGTTTGAAGAAATATCAGTCAAGTTATCCCTGAGCTCCTAATTTTGACTGGCCACCCAGCTGAAGACAGCCTTAGAGATGTCTAGTTTGGCAAATCAACATCCTTGGCAGCAATTTGTGGATTTACTAAATGTCACACAACCAATTTGTATTATTGAGGTACCAAAATCACAATTTAGCTTTTTATTCCAAGGAAAACTTTTTCTATGACTGATGGTTAGTACTAGAAATTCCTTCCTTTCTTATTTAGCTGATCAATGAAAGACTAGGTTCCAAAGTAGGAAAAAAACTATGGAATTAAAGATTCCCTAAGTAAAGAAACCTATTTTAAAAAAAATTAGTAGCAATTGAGGGATAAAAGGGTAGATGAAACTCTATAATCAGAGTTTATAGAATATGTGTTAATACACATATTCAATAAAACCTTTTTAACCTACTATATACAGGATACATTGCTAAGTCACAGAGAAGGTGTGAAAAACTAAGACCCATTTTCTTGTCCACAAGAAGCTTATGGTCTAGATTGAAAGGCAAGAAGATAAACAGGTGATTTCAATACAGAGTGCTAAGTGCTATATTAGGAGGAAGTACTTAGTATGACAGCACTAAGATAAAGCACCAGGAACAATATGGGGTTTGGGGTTAGAAGAATTTTCCTGGAGGTGTTCATACCTAAGCTATAATAAGAAAGGGGTAAATAATTTGGCCAGGAAAAGATAATGCATTTTGAGCATTCTAGGCAAAGGAAATAGCCGTGCAAAACCTCAATTATTGCAATCAAAGAGGGAAGGTCTTAGAAGTTCTCACTCACATATTATGTCAATTTTGGTAAATTGTAAAAGTAGCCACAGATTCTTCTCGTTTGTTGCATCCACGTTCTTACAATGTGATGTCACAACTCCTCCCATAAAGAGGTGGGGTATATATTTCTACCTCTTGAGTCTGGGGTGGCCATGTGACTTGTTTTAGTCAAAAGGACATAAGCAAATGTGAAAAGCTGCTTGTGCTTTGGAGCCTGGCCTCTTGCTGAGCTAAAGGCCTGAGACCACCACATTTTATGAGCATGAACAAGCCTGCAGGGGGAAAGAGAGATCCCACAGAAAAACTGAGGCATCTGGGCTGACAATCTGCCAATTGCCAGGTAGGTAAGAGAAGCTGTCTGTGCGAGGCAAAATTAGCTTCACTACCCTGCAAAGATGTCCATATCCTAATCCTCAGGACCTGTGAATATGTTATTTTACATGGCAAAGGAGACTTTGAAGATGTGGCTAAGCATTTTAAGATGGGAGGATTATCCTGGATCATCTTGGTGAGTTTATTATAATCACAAGGGAGACAGGAGACTCAGAGTCAGAGAAGATGGGGTAATGGAAGCCAGGGTAGATATCATAGAGAGATTTGAAAATGGTATATGTCTGGCTTTCAAGATGGAGGGAGGAGTCATGAGATAAAGAATGTAGGTGGCCTCTAGAATCTAAAGAAGACAAGGAAACAGATTCCTCTCTAAAGCCACGAGAAGGAACACAGGCCTGTGGATATCTTAATTTTAGTCCAGCTAGACTTCTGATCTTTATTTAGAACCCTCAGGAAATACAAACTATAACAAACAGTTGTTTTAAGTTACTACATTTCGGGGTGATTTCTTACACAGGAACTGCTAAAAAATACACTGATCTATAAGTTCAAAATAAAAAGCAAAAGAGTATTTATATATAGCTACTTAGAAATAGTCATTTTCTAACTCTCCTATGGACTTTTATGTGGGTTCTTTACATCTTCTGAGATTCCAAATGAAGATTTCACCCATTCTTTCATCCAATACAACCTGGTTGTCTGTTGTCTGAATAGTAATGAACTAGACCCTGCAGTAGAAATTGGAACTTGTTTCTGCTTTCAAAGAGCAATTCTGTTCCTAGAAGTTTCATCTTGAATATGTTGCTTAAGTCTCTAAACTTCAGTATCTGCATCTTCAAAAATGGGATAATAATAGTACTTAGCTTAGAGAATTGCTTTGAGACTCAGATGCGAAAATGCTTATAAAGCACTCAGCTTTACATGACATTCAGTAAGTATTCAATAAATGCCAGCAGAATTGAAAAGAGATGAGGGAAAACTAGGTGGCAAATAAAAAGTCAGAAAGATAGTAATATGAGAAGTAACTCTTATTTATTGTTTATGATGCTCTGGAAAACTTATGCTTATGTTTAGTAATAGTGACAACTCTGCAAGGTGGATTTTGTTATTTTTACTTTACAAATGCCAAAATTGAGATTTCAAAGGTTAAGTATCTTATTGGGTTGGTGCAAAAATAATTGCAGTTTTGCCATTACTTTTGATGGCGAAAACTGCAATTACTTTTGCACCAACATAATACTTGACACCACACAAGCAGCCAGTAGCACCAGGCATCTAACCCTGCACTGTCTAATCCTAATGTCCTTCATCTTCCTGTATCAGGTGGCCTACAGGTGACTGTGGCTAAATCAGCTGCAGCCAGGGTGGTCTTTTTAAAAGACATATCTGATTCTGTCAGCCATGCTTTTACAGCTCCCCATTGCCTGTAGAATCAATTTCAAAATCCTAACATTGTCTCTAAGGCTTTTCACCATCTAAATTTCCTTCTCCATATTGCTTCCCTGTGCTCTGGCTATACTGACTTCTACCAGCATGGCGAACACGACATGCTCTCCCCTACTTCAGGATTCTTCACACTGACTGATCTCTCTCCTGGAATGCATACTTTCTTACATCTTGGACCAGCTAACTCTGGCATGTCCTTCCCACCTCTGTTTCCATATAAGTTTCTTCTCTGATACTTAGATTCCTTGGCTATGTCTTTTCTTCAATCTTTTTTCTTTTTCTTTCTTATTCTTTACATTTGAAGTTCCTTGTCTTATCGCCAGTCTTTCCCTGTAGTAGAAACCTCCTGTGGCTGTTTGATCCAATAGTTTATCTTTTCTGGACACTGTCTACTGTACAAAGGAATGATCTCTCAGAATCTCCATTTCTAAACTTCATTACCATTCCCCCGCTTCCTGTTCTCATCCTGTCCATTCATGCAGAATTGAGCATCTAATTTAGGTGACCATTTTTTTCATTCTACCAAGACTTTGGAGTTTTGAACAAAGAGATGTAGAGTCTAAAGGGGGCGGAAACTGAATTGTGTTAACAGCTCTCTAAAGCTAAGTCCCATCAGCTCCTACCTCTCAGTCTACAATTAGCCCTGGTTCCTATTCTTCCCAAGCTTGGTTGTTCACCTCATCTTTGGATTTCTAGTTGTTTTCAGTATCCTTCCAATACAGTCCTCTTTATCCTTAAACTAGCCAGATATGGTTTCTCTTACCGCCAGGCTGTGAACTCTATGAATGTAATTTGAGAATTCCTTCTCATTTTCCACCTGTTATAAACCTGTTCAACACCCTGATATTTTTGGAAGCGTAACGGAAAAGACATTCGTTAGTCTCTAGATTTATCTTTTAAAAATTTTGATGTTTGGTAGACTCTTTCAAAAAAGCTTCCATATTGATAATTATTTCATTAAAACAAGTCAACGTAAGCCTAGAGCCTCCATGTCTGTGACCATTGCTTCTCTTGCACTCTACTCAGCTTAGACAAACTCATCTCTTTGGAATGCTATGAGAGGACATTCTGTCCTTTGTTAAGGGACTCGACCAACCGCAATTATATTATTATGCCTACGTCTGTTGAAAAATTCCAGAGAAGGTTAGAAAGAAGCATATGGGATTTTGGCTTGAATCAGATTAAATCAGTTTGGAATGAAAAAGCAAAGATAGTTTGAGCAGTGAACTAAATGTTACAATTATGAAAACTATCGATTTTACTACAAACTTTTTTTCTTCTTTGAATGTCCTATATATCGTGCATTCAGTGGTGTTCTTGTTAGTGTGAATGAAGCTATTGGTACTGTAAACATAACTTCTGTTACGTGATGTCTAGCTCATTTGAGTTATACTAGTATACTACATCAATTTATTATCTATTGTCTTGTATTTTTATTGGTACATCATAGTTGTGCATATTTTGGGGTGCTTGTGATATTTTGAGACATATATACAATGTATAATAATCAAGTCAGGGTAATTGGAATATCCATCACCTCAAATATTTATCTTTTATTTGTGTTGAGAATATTAAAATCTTCTAGCTATTTTGAAATATATATAATATACTTATATATTATATGTAAATAAGGTATATATATCATATAAAAGATATATATTGAAATATGTAGTATATCTTATGTATGTCTTATATATGATATATATTGAAATATATAGTAATTACATTATAGTTAATGATAATTTATTATTATCGTTCATTATTGTATTATCAAATATTAGAATCTATTTCTTCTCTCTAACTGTATTTTTATGCCCATTAACCAACTTTTCTTCATCATCCTATTTTTTAACTATCCTTATTATGCATGTTTCTCACTCAGTTTGGGTTCTATGGTCATCAACTCTGTGATACCCTCACCAGATTATTAATTTTCTGCTACTCTTTTCTTTTTCCACATTACTGCAATAAATCCTCAAGACTGAATTCAAGAACTCTCTTCCCTGTTTGAACATATAGGCTACTGAACAGTGCAGAAGTAAGACTGTATAACTACCAACTAAAACTACTGTTTTCAAGTCCAGTGGTGTCCTCAGTATTGCTTGGTAATTTTTTTCACTAAATGTGGGTTAACAGTCTCAACCTTTTCTCTTTTAGTAGATTACTTTGCCTCAGTTTTCATAGACAAAATAGAGGCCATCAGATATTAACAATTTCTCTTCCCTACATTATAAAACTTCCCATGGTAGTATCCATCGTTCTTTTCTGTATAAGGGAAAATGAGTCAATATTTATCAGCTGCATGCTTTTTGTATCTCCAGCCTAACCCGAACTCTTGAACTACACTCATATTTCTTATTACCTATTAAACATCTCTACTGGGTATCCAATACACTTTTCAAACTTCACTGATTGAAGTTGTCCCATCATCTTCCCCATGCCAGGTAATGGCAACTCGCATCCTTGCAGCTCTTTAGGCTACACACTTCGGAGTTATCCTTGCCAGCCAAGTCATTATCATATCTTGTTTGGACTATTTCAATAACCTCCTAATTTATCCTTTTTCTCCCACAACGTTGTGCAACTGCAATCTATTCTCAACATAGTATCTGGAGTTATTCTGCTAAAAATATAAATCAGATTATATTTTCTGCCCCAAACTATCTATTGTGTTCTCATTTCATGCCAAGCAAAAGCCGAAGTATTTGCAATGGCCTTTAAAGCTTCATACCATTGGGTTCATCATTGCCTCTTTGACCTCGTGGCCCACTATTCTCCTCAATCGTTCATCTCCTTGTTGTCTCTTGACTATGGTGGCCTTGTTTGGCCTTGGGCCTTTGCATTTGTTGTTCCCTTTGCCTGGAACGGTCTTCTCCATGATATTTGCCTGGCTTTCCCTTTACTTACTTTGGATTGTTGCTTGAATGTTTTCTTCTCATTGAGGCATTCTTTTTTATTTTTATTTTTATTATTTTTTAGATGAAGTCTCACTCTTGTCCCCCAGGCTGGAGTGCAATGGCATGATCTCAGTTCACTGCAACCTCCGCCTCCCGGGTTCAAGCAATTCTCCTGCCTCAGCCTCCCAAGCAGCTGGGATTATAGGCGCCTGCCACCACACCCAGCTAATTTTTGTATTTTTAGTAGAGATGGGGTTTCACCATATTAGGCAGGCTGGTCTCAAACTCCTGACCTCAGGTGATCCACCCACCTCGGTCACCCAAAGTGTTGGGATTACAGGCGTGAGCCACCACGCCTGTCCTCATTGAGGCATTCTAATCACTTTATTTAAAATTGCTTGATACACTACACTGTTCTCTATTTCACTTTTATGTCTTAATCTTCTCCATAGTGCTTACTACCATCTAACATTCTGTATATTCATTTTGTTTGCCTCCTCTGACTAGAATGCAAGATCCATAAAAATGGGATTTAAAAAAATGTACCATTATACTTTCCAGTGGCTATGACATTGCTGGAATATAGTAGAACTTCAGTAACGAATTTTGAAATGAATGAATCTTTTTTTCCTTGCTAAAGAACTTTGTTTATACACTGAATCCAACTTTACTGCCCTCTTTAGGAACTGATTCATCAGTTATTCTCAGAATTTCCTGTGTTTTTCCTCTCTTTCATCTTAATATAATCTTTAGGCTATAACTGTAATTAACAATCACTAATCTCTTTAAAAATATCTTCCCTGTGGTTTCCAGTTTAGGCTAATTTTCTATGAAAATTACAGTAAAGAAACACAAGATGGAATGAATGCCTAGGAAATATAGGAGACTGGAAGACAAAATTAGATTTTGAAAAATATCTGGAAATTGGAAAGAGGATGGGAGCAAGATGAAGGAGGAGACAGAGTAGAGGCAGCTATAGCTCAGAATATATGGAAGGGAGGTTTGAGGGGTGTGTGTGTGTGTGTGTGTGGTCGGGGCCACTGTCAGCTCATCTTCCTGGTGGTGCCTAGAGCATATTTGGACCCCCCATTGACAGGGAGAAAGAGCAGTAATGAGAAGTAAAGTTAAAAGGAGGGGAGTTATTTTTTTGATATATGTGTATGTATTGCATCAGTCTGTTCGCCCATTTCCTCTCCCCATTGTTACACACAGAGTTGTTCACTGGTGAGTTAGAATGCTGAGATTACAAGGACTTCTTTATACATCCAGTGTTATAGCCATGTGTTGCTAAAAAAAATCCTAGTGCAAAAGTCAATATATTTGCTGACACTGTACTAACTACTTAAAATCATGCCACATTTCATTCTTCATATTTAGGTCTTGACTTTTATGTACAGTTGTTTTTGTTAGATTTTTATAATTGGATTTCTGCTAGAGAGAAAAAACACATTTTTTACTCACATTAACTCTTTCAATTTCACAACAAATCTAAGAAAAATGCAACAACTGGAAAATTAAAACAACTGGAAACATTAAAAGTATCACATCAATATATACAAATATTGATTAAGTAAATTATAGTGTAATCTTACTATATATCATGCAACTTTTAAAAGAAAGGGAAGTAGATGTGTGTGTCCTGAGGTGGAAAAATATTGAAGACACGTTTTCTATTGAAAAAAGCAAAGCGCATGACGGGATCTATGGACTAGGCACATGGACTGGGAATTAGAAGGGAGTGCTTAGAGCACAGTCACCTGAAATATCAGAAATATCTGAATACCTGAAATATCTGAAAGTTTGCAGTTTCTGCAGATTGATGCAGAATGCAAATGCCAGGAGGGAGAGACCTTGACCACCAGAGTGCAGGATGATGCTCATTCTCAAACAATTTGGTTTTTTGGATATCATAAGAAAAATATCCAGGGAAAACAGAGACACTGGGGAAAGATAGTTGAGTAAAGAAGAGCAAAAGAAAACAAGAAAAAGAAAGAAGAAAAGCCAATTGTGCAGAAAATCCAGGAATCTGCCCCCAACACAGCAAATATTTTCTGAGATCTCTAAGCAAAGAGATTCTTTTGGAAGACAAACACTCAGGACAAAGGCTGTGTATCAATTTGAGTATGACCTACCACATGACAAAGAAGGAATTGAGTAGACTGGCTGGACAGATATGAAGGTTGTATGGTTCAAACGAAATCTAATAGGCCATTTTGGATCTGCCTCACTGGATTCACGGTAGACAGTGTCCTGTGTGAAGAGTGAAGATGAATTTTCTAGCGACTTCATAGACATAAAAGAAGACTTCTTTTAGTTTATTTCCTCTGGAAACCCTTGTGTTTCCGACTCCTAACTCAGAATACACTCTTGAAGATGTTGATATAAACAAAGTTTGGATCTTTGATGGACTTGTAGATGAAAGCATTCAGAAGAAGGTGACATTTTGAAAGGCCCAGGAATACTCTTTCAAGACAGCCCACTTGTCTGTCATTCCAGGGATACATGATCAGACACCAACGTGGAAATAACTATCATTTAGGGATGGTGGCCATCAATCAGGTATTTGATATTCTATCCACTTATTTTGAGACTCCTAACTGGCCTGAAGCATTGAAGAAGGGAATTTCTTCCAGAAAAGTTATATTCTTCAGAGCACAGCGGGAGGATGGGCCTAAGATTGCAGCTGCAGAACAAAGCACTGGAGGCCCTGACCAAAGAACAGGGCAGAGGGTGGCAGTGACGCACACTTGCCTTTACTTGACATCTTGGACCTTCACAATAAGCTACTAATGACAGGGACCGCATTTTGTACTCTTTTGTACTCTCACATACTTCCTGGCTCCCAGGACATACCCATATTTATATTAAGTAAAAACATTTACATAACAAGGAATTAGCCCCAAACCACATGGCTTTGGATGTGTTTTAATTCATCTTTTGTACATATATCATTATCTGTGAAACACCTACTCTTTAGAGATTGTTCAAATAATAAATATTGTTGTATAAAAATTAAATAATTATCATTATAGAAGAAAAAAAGCAAAGCACAGCACAGTGCATAAAGATGATTCATTTACTCTGTGTGCTTTTTAAAAGAAGTATATCAATAGATACATCTATTTTGGTTATGTGCAAATATTCTTTTTCTTAAGATGAATTACACAAATTGGGATTGACAATTACCTTTGGGATAGGTGAGAAGCAGGGAGGCTTTTGCTATTTATTTGTCAATTTTCTAAAATGTCTGTAACATTGGGTAGGTGGGAATTATGTCGTGTTTGTATTTACCTTTCAGGATATATGTATTTATAATATAAAGATGTATTATAAAATTTACATTAAAACATACTTATATAAATATAAAAATATTAAAAAGCAGTGGTTGAAGGTAGAGGTGGGGTTTGGGATGATTGTTTTCATTATAAGACAGCATACTTTTGATTTTATTTATTTATTTATTTTTTGAGATCTTGAGCTTGTATTACTTTTACTTTGTGGAAAATAACAAGAAATACAGAAAAAAGGATAAAGGCAGCAGAGGAAAAGCATTTGAGAGCCTAGCCCCAGGCACCAGACTGCTTAGGTTTAAATCTTAGGTCTGGGCCAGGCGCGGTGGCTCAAGCCTGTAATCCCAGCACTTTGGGAGGCCGAGACGGGTGGATCACGAGGTCAGGAGACCGAGACCATCCTGGCTAACATGGTGAAACCCTGTCTCTACTAAAAAATATGAAAAACTAGCCGGGCGAGGTGGCGGGCACCTGTAGTCCCAGCTACTCGGGAGGCTGAGGCAGGAGAATGGCGTAAACCCGGGAGGCGGAGCTTGCAGTGAGCTGAGATCCAGCCACTGCACTCCAGCCTGGGCGACAGAGCAAGACTCCGTCTCAAAAAAAAAAAAAAAAAAAATCTTAGGTTTGCTACTTACCAGCTGGATAACCTTGGGTAACTTATTTACCTTGTCTATGTCTTAGTTTTCCCATTTGTAAAATGCAAAATAGAAATACTTTCCTTATAGGGTTATAGTGAGGATTAAATTATAAAAGTTAGTTAATATGGAAAAAGTGCTTGATTTAGTGTCTTGTACATAGTAATCACTACCTGTGATATGTTATAAATATGTTCTTAGGTAAAGAAAAAGAAAAACACATAAACCACCTCAATCTGTTTTATTTTCCCCACCCTGACCCATGTCTAGTTTGACTAATAATTCCAGGGTTGGGAGTCTTTTCAAGAAGAAGAAGGTTGAGGCTGAGCAATTGTTTGGGGCCTCTGAAGGAGGAACAGGCAATGGGAAGAATTTTCATTTAATTTAATATTTCAAAAACAAAAATTGCATTCTAATTGTTATGCCTTGATCAATACCTTTTTTCCTTCTATTGCCATCCTGAAAAATCTTTGTCCTTTTTATCAAGTTTTTTTTTTTTTAATATTTCACCTAATTTTAATGAAAGGCCAAGCCCTACTCCCTCAAGGAAGCCTTTGATAAGGTTCCTGGTGCATTTAGAACTCTCTTGTATGTATTGTTTTTCATCACATTTAGTTCCATCATATACTGTACGGTCTAATTACAGGGACCACAGAAGTTAGTTGTAATTTATTGTATGATACCATTATGTAGAAATACATCAGCAATGTACTAATTACTATAGGTTTTCAGGATGTTTATTAGATTGGTAGTAATTTTTTATGAAAGAACATGGATTTTCCTTTGACCTAACATATCTTGTAAAATCTTGTACTTTCTTTTTACTTCTATTCATAAGTAAATCTTTAGAAGTGGAAATCTACATTTCATAATAGCAATTTCCATTTCCACAGATGATTTACTCTTGAACCCATTATAAATGGCTTTCAGTCTACCATTTGACTAAAACTACTTTCATTGAGGTATGCAGCAACCTCTTACTTGCCAGAGGCAAATATGTATTTCAGTTCTTATTTTACTTAACTGTTTAACATCAATATCTTGATCACTTCTGGAATCTTCTTGAATCTTCTCTGCTGGATTCCCAGGACTTTGGGAGGCCAGGTTTGGAGACTAGCTTGAGCCCAGGAGTTCATGATCAGCCTGGGCAACATAGTGAGACCCTGTCTCTATAAAATAAAAAATAAATAAATAAAAAGAAGAAAGTTAAAAGACAAATTTCTAATGATATGTGGTACAATTAAAAATAAACACTTAGAAAGTGACCTTGCAAAGCCAAAATCACTGATGGGAAAAAATTTTTAATATAGTTCTTAGAAAATGCACCTCCATGGAAATTTTCTTTTACTCCCCCACACTGCTGGATTTCAGGAGAATTTCTTCTTGTCTCGCTTCCCACCTTTGGCCATTCTTTCTCGGTCTTCTTCATAGGCATCAACATCTAAGAAAATCTTCTGCAGGTCTTTCATGCCACAGCTGGTTAGTATAAGTATCAGAAATATAAATTATGATAAATTGGATAGTAAACAAGGTTACCATCATATTTAACAGAAAGGTTCTTAAGAACTGAACCATTGTAGAACAATATAGCACATCAAACAATATATTCTAGGGAAAGTATCATTACTGAGATAATATCATCATTTTGAGCATCCAGAATTTTTGAAAAGATATTTCTATAAGAAAATTTAAAAAGGCTAGGCACAATGGCTCTCGCCTATAATCCCCCACTCAGGAGTGTGCCAAGTACACATCATTTGGTGGCGCTGATAGGGGCCAGAAGTGCTGTTATTCCTCAATCCTCTTTTCCTTCAAAAGGAATTTTCTCCTCTCAGGCTCTTTACTCTGTTTTTACTTTACTCTGCTGTATTCCAAAGAGAGGCAGACTAATTTCAAGATTGGTGAGTTTCGGAGGAGAACCGGGCAAGTGTAGCTCCTTCCTCTCCCCTTGGTCTTTGGGATTTGCCTGCCTGCAGAGAATCTGCTCTAGTGGACCATATGGAAAGCTTAGTGGTAAAGGTTGTAAGCTTGCTTTTCTTCCCCCAGAGTGAGTGGGTGAATATGTTTGCTTAGTTCCAGGGCTCATAATCGGGAAGCTCATTGTTGTCACATGTTCCCTGGGAGTTCTACTTTTATGTTCATCTGGCTCACTCCTTTGCCCATCTCAATTGATTTAGAATTCAAGAGGGAAAACCAGGGGGTTATTTAATAGTCCCTTCAAACTTCAATATCATCTTCCACATAGAGTTACTCTTCAATATATGTATACTTATACACTGAAGAAAACTATCATTTCAACGAATATATTGTTCTACCTGTGGTAGTTTCAAATAGAAATCTTTCCATGATTTCATTAACGCAAGACATAACCACTCTTAGTATAACTTCATTGTCCCGAAGAGACAAACATACATCCCTCTGTGATGCCTAAACATGTCTCTCTCACAATCATAAATTCAGCTTAGAATTCCTGTGGTCACACATTTTGTTCTCTATTTTTGCCATGCAGGTAACAAAATAAAGAAGATACTAACACCTAAAACAGTAGAAAAAGACTAGAAATGTGCAAAAGAAATTCTGCTTCCTTCTTTGGAAAATTGGATCTTGTCCAATATCATATGATTCTCCACTGTTCTAGGATTTTCTCATATTGAACTTGAATGAAAACTTCCAAACCCTAAAATTTTTTTCCAGAAGACATTTTTATTAAAAAGATAAAATTTGAAATTAAGCTTAGAAATCATAACAAATGAAAACCTCTTTTCTTTGTGGTTTTCTCTATTATGTAATAGTCATAAAGGACATTTTATAATATTCAGTTTTGGGTATTAAAATATGACAGTCTTTTGTAGACAATTCCAATCAGCATCCCTAATTTATATGTAAGGGAAGTATTGAGTCATTCCAGGTTGCAGGGAGAATTCTTGTCACAGTTAAAAACTGAAATTCTAAGATTCTAATCCTAAGCCATATGGGGTCCAACCAGTTTAATTTAGCAAGGATTTTCTCAATAACTACCATGGTGCTGTTCAGGGACTGTAAGAACCAAAAGTTAACCAGACTTGGTCCTCATCTCTGAGATTCTTGCTTATAAGCAGGAGAGATAAATGTGAATTCAAAAAATTGTCTGATCCTCCTTTTCTGAAAAACCAGCATAACAAGTTTGGGTATTGGCCAAATGGATTAGTGCTATGTTTGGGTTCCAGGATGCTGGATCTTGGGTTTGTAAGTGTTCTGAAGCAACCAGAAATGGGCAGAATTACTTGGTAAGTAAAAATATGAAAACAACCCCAAACCCCAACTAAACCAAGAAATAGACAATAAAAAATATTTTTGGGTCGGATGTGGTGGCTCAACCCTGTAATCCCAGCACTTTGGGAGCAAAGGAGGTCAGGAGTTGGAGACCAGTCTGGTCAACATGGTGAAACCCTGTCTCTACTAAAAATACAAAAATTAGCTCTACATGTTGGTGTGTGCCTGTAATCCCAGGTACTCGGAGGCTGAGGGAGGAGAATCGCTTGAATCAGCGAGGTGGAGGTTGCAGTGAGCTGAGATCGTGTCACTGCACTCCAGCCTGGGTGACAGAGTGAGACTCCATCTCAAAAAAATTATATATATATGATTTATTTATTTATTTATTTATTTATTTATTTATGGAGAAGTCCAAGTTCTATCACTTTTGGAAGTGGAAGTCAGCATAAATTAAAATTTGAAAGAACAAGAGTCTGGTAGACACTAAGACCATGTAGAGAATGAGAACAAGGCAGAAGGAAAATGAGAAGACCCCAAATCTTTGCAGAGAACAAGCTGGCCAGCTTGTGACTCATTCCTGGTGGCTGCTGGCCATACAAATTATGAGCTTAAGGCCTGAATTGGGACGACACCAGCCAAACACTGGATCATCATGGTGCAGTGGAAAGAGGATAGGGATTTCAGCAAATCATACAAGTAGTTGTTATTTTCAGCAAGTCCATGTTTCAAACTGGTACATCAGTATTGCCCCCTAGAAGTAGAAGGGTTATGTAGGAATGGAGTACCTAAAATAATCAGGAACACTGGTATGTGCGCAGGATTTTTGGCCTTATTATATTTGCTTTCTTTTATGTCATGTGCTTACCTCTAGATCTGGGAGTGAGTGAGACCAGCCCTAATGTGCTGAGATAGACATATTAGAAATGAGAGAAATGGGTGCGTCTCTAAAGAGAAAACTGGGATACTGTTACCCAATTTAGAAGAAAATAATTCCGGACTGGCAAAAACAGATGTCTTCCACAAAGAGGAAAGCCAAAATATCAAATGCAGCTGATGACAAGGATTATGAGGAAAAAAGATCTCTGAATTTATCAATAGTCCTGAATGTGAGAAAGGCAGTGGGCTGTTCTAGGAAAGCTTTGCAGCCAAGCAAATGCCAGTCTGAATCCTGGTTGAGCCACTTCATAATGTTGTAATCTCTGGCAAATCAAATAATCTCTCCGAGCCTCAAAGGTAAAGCCAAAATTATGATTACTACCTAATAACTTGAATACAAAGATTAGAAAAACATAAGTAGTTATTATTAACAGTCTTCAAGAGAATAATCATTTCAGTGGTGAGGAAAGAATGAAGAGGAGATAAAAATAATAGAAATATACCACTGATACAAGAAAAGTAATCAATGAAAGAAAATAGAGAAATCTGATGATAGCTAGAAGATGGCATCAAGCTAACCTTACTTTTACCACCCCTTCCACCTGCCATTATAGGGTAGATCTGTCGCAATAAGGCAGAAAATAAGGGTACTTGGTAGAAATAGTCAACTGAAGAGAAATATATAAAGAAAGGAGTTAAATGTGATAAACCAACAAGTAATTTAACATTTAATATAGAGAAAAGACCATTTCTCCTTCAAAACTAAAGATAAGGACAAGATGGCAGATGGAGATAGAGATGCTGAGGTAAGATGTGGTTTGATCCTGAGTTCTGGACTTTATAGATAGCTCACTTCACACACACACACACACACACGCACTTGACACTTGGGTCCTTATCTTACTGAAGTTTTCTAAGGCAAGTGTTGACTCCTGTCCAATTTCTCCTCCTAGAAGAATTTTCCTTCTTTGTTTACTATGAAATGATCCTTCTTGGATTCTCATTCTCTCTTAAACCTTGTCAATATCCTCTCTTTCTGGCTGTTTCAGAAAAGCTGGTGCTCTCCTGGCTTCCAGTCTTGGTCTTCTTCTGCCATTTTTACATGCCTGGGTGAGCTTGCCTAGCTTCCCATTGCTTCAATTTAGTCTCAAATATTGATAATTCCAAAATCTATGTCTCTGGACCAAACTCTTCTCCAGCACTCAAAGACTTCTTATACAACTAATTGGCTACAGGCTGGCTCTGGCTAAATGTCTTTCAGTCTCAGTATGTCCAAGATAGAACTCTATATTCACTCAAACCACTTCCTGCCCCAACCTGTGTTGCCCAGATACCCCTCAAGGAAGACTTGTATTCAGTAGCTGGGAAGGTTGTCAGCAAGCAGCCTCAGTTGTCAGCTCCCACAGGTTTCTCCACAGCTTCAGAGAACTATCTTACCTAAGACCATGCTGTTCCTGGACTGGTCTACATCCAATTACTGAGTACAGTGAGAGCACAAAGCCCTAGTCATTTCAGCTCCCTTCAGGACAACTTTGATGAGCCATATGCTACCCAGAGCTCTTGAGAGATTGACCAAGGCATCAGGCCTGCATTGTGATTCATCTTCTCCTCCCACCTAACCCTGCTTCCTCCACCTTCCTTCTACAGGATTTGATCTCTAATAAATACTTGTCTTGCCAGTCTTTGTTTTGGCATCTGCTTCCAAAGAACACAACTCGCAGCACACGAGGACTTACTTGTTTTCCAAAGCAGAAATCTAGGTGTTATCTCTCTCCTGCCCCCCTCATTCACCAGTCATCAAAGACTGGCAATTCTTTCTCCTAAATCTTACCATTCTAGCTAGTTTCTCTACTATCCCCTACTCACTTCCAATACTCTAGCTCAGCTTTTGCATCCTTGGCAGGTCTATCTTAAACTTGATGGTTAAGATTCCTTCCACTGAATGGACCCAGAAGGGTCATTGATTTCCCCTTTGCTGAATTGCAAGTTTACAAATTTTTCTTCTTTATTTAACTGTCTGCTTCTCTGGGATACACGCCAAATCTTATTTTTCTTCCTGGTATTCAACCTTCCCAAAACTTCACTCACACCCTCAACTCCATAGCAGAAACCTTACCTAGTCCCCAACACTTAGAGAAACCCTGTATGCATTTGGCTAATTAACACATCAATAATATTGTCCAGGTAAATAAGATTTAAACAATACCTAATGTGGTATTGCTTAAACCTACAGTTAAATAGTTGTGCCTTATAGAGAGCTTGTCTATAAAATGACTTAAACACATCATTCACACATCATAAACCTGCCCCTTTTTCATATTTTTGTTATACTTCATTGTGAAACAGTTAGCTGTAATATCCCCACAGAGAGTATTTTGCGCAGGTAACTCAGTTCATTGGGAGAAGAGAACAGATTTTAACCATTGCTTATTTTGTATATTTGTAGCTCCAGTTTGCTAAGTCTGAAAAAGCTACCATCATGCTATGTATATGCTGTATATATAACATGGAAAATTATCTGTGGTCAAGGGAAATAACTAAATAAGGGAGGTTAGGATCCATCCATGTGATGAAATGTGGTTTAGTATTAAAAAGCAAATCCATTCCCAGAGATAGACTAGGATGATACTTGGAAAATAATCTCATATGGTTAAATGTAGGGCCCTGAAAAAAAATTCAACCTAACCATCTCCTCTGCAGCATTTTCATTTGATTATAATTTGAATATATTTTCATTTACTTTAAGCCTTTTCCTTGGAATTACCTATTCCAAGATTCTTAAATCAGTGGTAAGAGAACTGTTGGCCAAAGTTATGGCATCCCTTATACAAATGATCTTTTTTAATTATACGACTCTGCTTTAAAAGCAGCTTTATGCAGCCAAGATGTTTTAGTTTATGATTTGCAAGAATTGCTTTGTGATTTTTGCCACTGAACCTGGTCTTTTTCCTTTCTCCTTTGTAACTCTTGTTTTGTTTGTTTGTTTGTTTTTCTCTCTTTGCTGAGGTCATCTGAGAAAGATGGAGAGGCTTATCAGTAATTGCACATTGCTCTTTTTGTTTGCAATTTAAGATCGAAATCTTTCAAAGAAAATGGAAATTGGCATGGATCACTCTTATCCCTTAAAATTTCAATTTTCATTAAATAGGTGTTAATGGAGTACCAACCTGAACCATGCACTGAAAGTACATGTGTTCATATGTCTAAGAAGCCATTCTTATGGATAAGACATTAAACCCTACTAACAATTCCTAATCAGTGTGATGAATGCTGTAAGGATAAGCACAGAAGGCTTTGGAAGCACTAAATGAACATCTGATTCCGCACTGAACGGGGCAGCCTCCTTTCCGGGTAGGTGACACTTAGTGTTTAAAAGAAGAATGGGAGTTATCCAGGGAACAGGAGGAAGTCATACGTTAGACAAGCTGGAAAGGGCCTTCTAAGGAGGAAGGAGTTTGTGAAATTGCAAGAAATTCTCTATTCCTTATAAGGAGAGTGAAAAGAAGGGAATGATAACAGATGAGACTGTCGAGAAAGGATGATAGAACTATAAGCATTTACAATTTTCCATCTCTGATATTCTAGGAAATGTGGATTTCAGAGATAACAGTCCTTATTTTCTGAGTGGCGTGAAAGATTGAAATGGAAAATGAAAGAAGCTGAAAATTGCCTCACATACTAAAAATGATGATAGACCCATTGGGAGAACAAAGGATTTGGGAGATAGAGCCTTCCACAGTCAGGATGGAGACATAAGCATGTGGAAAAGTTGAGGAGGTGGTGGAGATAGAGGGAAAGAGAGAGACAAAGAGAGACAGAAAAACACACACACACATACAAACACACACATAAGACAGTAATAATGAAAGACACATGATAGAGAGGTAGGGACACCTAGAGAGAACACAGACAGACAGGCAATGAGGGAACAGAGACAGAGATCGAGACATTCATTGAAAGACAGACATTAAAGAAGGAGACAGAGAACAGGAAAGACAGCAACAACCACAGACATGAGAACCTTAAAGAAAGGGAGCTGCTGTTATTGAGGTTTTTAAGAAGATTTCTTGTGTATTGTGTTATGTAATGCCCTTTGTTTTTCCACAAAGAGTTTAGTAGAACTACCCTGCTTATCTATGTTTTTGGACTTAGAGTTTTTCTTCTGGATGTATTATCATGGTCAGTCTGGCTCCATAGATGCCCAGTTATGTACTATAGTGGTAAGCAGTGATGAGATTAGGAAAGGCCTGTGTGCCCCATTAGGGTTTGAGGTTCCTTAGAGACCAGCTCATTGTAGTTAGAGGGTGACATTTCTCTGTTTTGACCCCAGAATTTATGCATAAAAAGCTCTGGGGAATCTGGTTGCATCTCAAGAAAAGCAGCTTGGGCATCACCTGGCCTGGGAAGTCTTTCCAATCCTTGCAGACCTGGTTAGTGCCCTACTGCTGTGTTCCCACAGCACTCTGACTCACCCTGTTCACCACAGGTAGAACATGGGGGAACTTTATTCACATGGGGTGTAGCCTTGTAACATAGTTTGAAGTTGGGTAATGTGATGCCTCCAGGTTTGTTCTCTTTGCTTAGGATTGTCTTGGCTATTCAAGCTCTTTTTCAGTTCCATATGAATTTTAAAATAGGGTTTTCTGCCAAAAGCAATAGCAACAAAAGCAAAAATTGACAAATGGGATCTAATTAAACTAAAGAGCTTCTGCACAGCAAAGAAAACTGTCATCAGAGTGAACAGACAGCCTGCAAAGTAAGAGAAATTGTTTTCCATCTATCTATCTGACAAAGGTCTAATACCCAGAGGTCTGGATATAAGACTCTAATATCCAGAGTCTACAAGGAACTTAAACAAATTTATGAGAAAAAAAAGAAAAAACCATTAAGAAGTGGGCAAAGGACATGAAGAGACACTTCTCAAAAGAAGACATTCATGTGGTCAAGAAATATATGGAAAAAAGCTCAACATCACCGATCATTAGAGAAATGCAAATCAAAACCACAATGAAACACCATAGCATGACAGTCAGAATGGCAATTACTAAAATGTCGAGAAACAACAGATGCTGGCTAGGTTGTGGAGAAAAATGAACGCTTTTGTACTGTTGATGGGAATGTGAATTAATTCAACCATTGTGGAAGACTATGGTGATTCCTCAAAGACCTATGGGCAGAAATAACATTTGATCCAGGATTCCCATTACTTGGTATATACCCACAGGAATATAAATCATTCTATTATAAAGATACATGCATGCATGCGTATGTTCATTGCAGCACTATTTACAATAGCAAAGACAGGAAATCAACCCAGATGCCCAACAGTGATAGGCTGGATAAATAAAATGTGGTACATATACAACATGGAATACTTCAGCCATAAAAAGGACTGAGATCATGTCTTTTGCAGGGAGATGGATGTAGTTGGAAGCCATTTTCTTCAGCAAACTCACAAAGGAACAGAAAACTAAACACTGCGTATTCTCACTTATAAGTAGGAGCTGAACAATGAGAACACATGGACACATCAGGGGACACAACACACACTGGGGCCTGTCAGGTTGAGGAGAGGGAGGGAAAGCATCGGGAAGAATAGCTAATGGATGCTGGGCGTCATATCTGGGTGATGGGTTCGTCTGTGCAGCAAACCACCATGGCACACATTTACCTATGTAACAAACCTGCACATTGTGCACATGTACCCTAGAACTTAAAATAAAAGTTGAAGAAAATATAAAAACAAATAGGTTTTTAAAATTATGTGAAGAATGTCATTAGTAGTTTCGTAGGAATAGCACTGAAGCTGTAAATTCCTTTGGGCAGTATGGCCATTTCAACAATATTGATTCTTCCTATCCATGAACGTGGAATGTTTTTCCATTTGTTTGTGTCATCTCTGATTTCTTTGAGCAATGTTTTGTAATTCTCTTTGTAAGGCTATTTCACCTCCCTGGTCAGTTGTATTTCTCAATATTTTATTCTGTTTTTGTGGCTATTGTGTGTGGTATTGAGTTCTTAATTTGGCTCTCAGCTTGAATGTTGTTGGTGTATAGGAATGTTACTGATTTTTGTACATTGATTTGGTACCCCAAGACTTTGCTAAAGTTGTTTTTCAGATCAAAGAGTCTTTGGGAAGAGAAGAACATGGGTTTTTCTGGGTATAGAGTCATATTATCTGCAAACAGGGAACGTTTAACTTTATCTCTTTCTACTTGGATGACTTTTATTTCTCTCTTTTGCCTGATTGCTCTGGCCAGGAATTTCTTCCTTGCTTTTCTAATTCACCATAGCCAAGTCTTGAATATTCAGTGGTTTATAGGTATCTGCTAATGAACATTACTGTCCCCACACAACCTAGAAGAAACAAGTAGAGGATGTTAAGAGACCTGCTCAATGTGAGGGTAATAGTAAATGGCAGACCCAGGTCTAGATCATAGATCCTCTAATGTTTGTGTCTCTGCTATTTTGACTCTACAATATTGCTCCTCACTTGAATAGAGTTCAATTAGAAAAAGGATATAGATACCTCACCAAACACAGTCCACAAACTTAAGCTGTCTCTAGATTACAAGGAGATCAAGTGGAAATTGTTTATGGTTTGATCCAACTTAAAGCTTTTTTTTCAATAAACTATACTGATTATCTCTCTTGCCAATGGTCACATATCTTGATATCCTTGTTTTCTCCTGCATGTTATACATGACTTACTATGGATAGTGAATTACAGTGGAACAGGCCAGGTTGAGAGGTTACAGGACTTGAAATTGGCCTCTTCCACTGTAATGAGCATGTTCTGTGCCAGAAACAGACTCATTTACAGGAGAGAGGAATAACTTCAACCTGAACTATTATATAACAGATAGTAGCTGGTCCAGCAGTCTGGGGTGTGTGAGGAACTTGTCTAATGAGGGAATTGTTATTTCAGTTGGGAAAATATCCTTGTAATAGGGAGTGTGAGAGCAAGTGATAATCTGGAATCCTGGATAAGAGAAATGGGCATCGGGGAGAAAGAGTAGCAGGAAGCAGAGGCCCTGCCCCTTTGCCTTTAACAAGAAGAGCACAGTAGAGAACTGAAAAATGCAAGGAATATTTTATTTCCAAAGATTTCTGAGTACATAAATAACCTAAGAACTCAGACACTAAACATGCATGAAGAAAGTAATGGTTGGACTAACAAAAACAGTAAAGATATCAAGTCAAAGAATATGGAGATGCTTAAAGTCAGTATGCCTAAAGTCAAGATTGGTCCTTGTAAATGTGGTTGTCTAAGTGTGCAGACTGGAGTCAAGATGGAAAGAGAGAAGAGGGTTGCAGAGTCTAAAGAACAGCAAAGGCTTAATGCTTCTTTATTGAATAGATAACAGTACTATTTTGGAGCAGCAAACTTAACTGTTGATACAGACATGTACAAAGAGATGGAGAAGTTTTTCTAAAGGGTACTTGAATCAAAACAATATGCTTGCAGCACAAAACCAATAATGCAAAATGTCTGTTAATATATGAAATATCAGGGGTAATGCTAAGAATATATCATTCAATTAGACTACGCATGAGGAATAAGCAAATATTTTTATTTACTTACATTGCCAAAACAATGTTTTAAAAGTTCGTTTTTATTGCCTTGATGTTGAATAGAAGACTGTGGAGGGAGACAAAATCACCACAGGATGAAACATTTAAATAATAAAAATAACTGAACTTTTAGGCACAGGTCTCATTTATTTGGACTGAATGAATCGGAACTCTCCAATTGAAAGCTATTTTAAGAGAGAGCCTGGTGATATAGTCTTCCAAAAAGCCACCACCTTCAGAAATAGATTCTGCGTGTTATCCAATAATCAGCTGGCAACATAGGTGTTTATCTAAGATTAATCTAATAGACTTTGTTTGCTTAAAAACTAATCATCCCTTACGAGCCACAGTAACTACAAGTTGGGTGATTACAGTGCATGTGTTGGCAATAATCTCTGAAAGAATTTAAAAGTATCAAAGTCATGGATAAGAACTGAAAGAACTGGTAATGATTCCCTGGAGTATAGTTTAAATATTAGTTCTAGTTCCCCACCAGGGGGCATCCTGGACCCCTTTAAGGGCAACAGTCAAATCAAATGCTTTGTCCCGGCTTATGGACAAAGGAGTGGATGTAATGGACTTTCTTTTACTCATCTAATCTACTACACAAACTCATGCTAATATACCCCTGCATAGCCTTATACTATGACTACCTAGTCTACTCTTCATCATCTTAGTATTGAGAGATGGGAGATTAGACCACAGAAAAAGGAGATTAATACAGATTTTACAAGACATAATGTGGTCACATCCCATCTCTTGGCCCAGATTTAAGAGTATTGGGGTTTTAAAGGCCCAGTGGCTTAAAAGCAACTAACCAACTAAATAGAATACTCCCAAATACTGCATTATATTTGCCACATGAGGGAATTTAGCATTATAAATAATTCAACCCAAGTGGCACTTCTCAGTGAAAATGAACTCAGGCCATTTTGCAGTATTAACTCTGATGATTTTTGTTCATACTTATTTTCTAGCACAATCTTGGTTCATCTCTAATGGGCTACTGACGTCATCCATTTAAAATAATTAGGTTCATCCTGCACTCCCACAGAAACAATGCTTATTTCTCAAAATGATAGTTGCAAGGAGAGGTCTAATTTCCCAACATAGATTGATTTGTGTGTGTGTGCAATGAAAAGAATCTATGTGCTTTTTGAAGTGGCCAGGGTCACAGTGGCTGTAATCTAGTTGGTCTAAATTAAAAACAGACTCTTGTCCCGGTATGTTGAGTATGAGTCCTAGTTGTGTAACAAGTGGTTATTCCATTTTTGTGAGTAGGCACCTAAGACTGACCAACATCTCAGGGAAGTAGAAAAAATGAAGATTGTTAAGTGTTTCTGGTCAAGATAGAATATTATAGTAAAATGATGTATTTTCCTGTCATGATATGTGATAATGCATGTGAATTAGATAATACAAACGCTACCTTTAGATTTTAATTAGAATGATCATCAGTTACTGAGTAATTTTTGAGGAGTCACTCTTTTTCACTAATAGGAAATAAAAACTCCAAAGATAATGGAAGAATTTCACTGCTACATTTAAATATAGATTTCTAGATTATTGTTGTTATAGGTAACTTAGTAGTGGGTAGTAGGAACTACTTACTGACTTCAGGATTTTCCATGATAATATAGTTATGCTAAAGGGAATATCAAGGTTTTGCAAATTATAGACTGGTTAAAATTCAGATCCCTTAGATATTTTTTAATGGTCTCATTCATCATTTCTCCTTTGTCTGCATAGTTTATAAAAGTAGAATTCCTAGCTCTAATTCATCTTTGGAATGTTATGTAGATTCCACACCTCTCCTCACTGCCTACCCCCACCCTCCCAGCCCCATTCCCTACCAGATTTCAGCATTCTGCTCTCTGTTCTTTCCTCTCTTTAAGTGAAAGGAATTGAACGCCTAGTACCTCCTCCCACAATACTAAGAAGCAGAACAACGCTGTCATCTGCTTCATTTTATGGACACCAGTGATTTTCCTGTAGCGGAATAACTGTTGATTAAATATTTTCCATGCTCCTCCACATTTCCTGGTTCTGCAGCTCTTGTTTCCCTGACTTAAAGCAAAAATACTGCTTGGTTAAGATACCATGCTCTATTTCAAATCACTTTGCCACCAAAATTTGGTTATTGGAATGTCCTTTAAAAGGCAAACTACCCATGTTTGAATATTACTCACATGAGCAAAATCAAGCAACCATCTCCTCAGTTGGTTCATAAATTTAATAAGTGATTTTTCAAAGAGCTTTTTATAATTATCCCTCTTTTAGAAATATAACCTCAAAGCTGATTTCTAGTTATGGCTTAATACATTTATCAAAACATAAGTTAATATATAAAAGCACATTTATATTATCTGCAACATTTACCTTTTCCAGCTAGAGAAAGTATGATGTTTATCAGTTACTGTATTAATAATAGTCATTGGAAGATGTTATTAGGGAAGTTATACCATTTTCAAGATGTGTCATAACAAAATAAGCCACAACAGCAACAACAGCACCAACTCTAACTCTGGTACTACTACTACTATTGGTAGTTCTGTGTCTACTGGCCCTGTGAGATAAGCCTGACAGCTACACTTATTTCCAAGTTAAGGATAAGGCATCTGAGCATACTTCAGTGACTTACTTTAAGGTCAAAGCACATATCCAAGGTAGAAGCAAGGAAAGAAACCAGTTTTTCTGACTTTCAAGAATACATAGTTGGGTACTGGGTTTTTGTTATGTTAACAGCACCTGATATATCAGGGAAGTTTGCCTCTTATCAAAACAAAATAAACATATTTATATGAAAAATACCACATTAAAAACTTTTTTATCAATCTTGAGACCCCAAATTTCATCATCAGTATGACTGATTTTTCCCATCCTCCAAAACTTTGTGTTTCTGCTTGGTCCTAAAGCATTGGAGAAGTTTATTCAGATGTTGGTCAGTAGTCTGCCACAGTTGAATTGCAGTTACAACATTAATCCAGTTTACATTGTAATTTAGTCTGAAGTTTTGCTGTTTCTGTGCTGCACTTGGGCACAGAAGATTTTTATGATCAGGGAATCTTGGTGCCTGAGATCTTTGCTCCTTACACACCCTGTTCAACCATTCCCCCTTTGAAGTCTTGCCACTTTCTTAGGTTGCTGTTAGAGCATACGCAGGCAATACTTAGGGGACTTACAGATCTCTCTCATTTTTCAGGTTATGTTTCAGCTTATCAAATACATAACTTCTCCTTTCTGCCTGACTTCCTGACCCTGAAAGTATTATTTTCTTTCTTTCTGCCTGAGACTTTGCCAAAGTCACTGAGGCTGGGGTTGCAGCCTGGTCAAAAAAGAGTGGATATAAGGAGGACACCCACAAGTTATCCTGCCAAGCACATTACAATGAAAAGGTCATCATTAGTGGCCCTTTTAGTTATTTGAAACATTTACTGAGCCCAAAGCTTTCACCTTCTATTCTGGGCTGAAATGCAGAGAAAATTTGGGCTGGTGATATTTGCATATATGCTATAAGGAGTAGAAGAAAATCATATCCTTCAATTCTTGGTAATAAGTGGAAATAACTGGTGACTCTGAGCAGATTCTGATTAGAACAATAAGGTATTAGCCTTGTTTTTCAAATTTTAATAAGTTTTTAAGTAAGATTTTTGAAAGCAGAGGAAAGTATATATACTTGACTGCTATTTCCATTGTCAGTTTATCATTGACAGTCACAAATCAGAGGGAAGTGCCAGTCATTTCCAGAATGCAAGAATACAGCATTCTTCACAAGTAGTGCATGGGGCCAGGCACAGTGGTTCATGCCAGTAATCCCAGCACTTTGGGAGGCTGAGATGGGTGGATCTCCTGTAGCACTTTGGGAGGCTGAGATGGGTGGATCACCTGTAGCGGAATAACTGAGGTCAGGAGTTCGAGACCACCTGGTCAAGATGGCGAAACCCCATCTCTACTAAAACTACAAAACTTAGCCAGGCATGGTGGCGCATGCCTGTAATCCTAGGTATGGGGGAGGCTGCAGCAGGAGAATCACTTGAACTCGGGAGGCAGATGTTGCAGTGAGCCGAGACTGCGCCACTGCACTCCAGCCTGGATGACAGAGTGAGACTCTGTCAAAAAAAGAGAGCAATGAATGGCTTATTTCCTTTTCTTTATATTCATTTTTTTTCTGTACTCAGGGAAATTATTCATAGTAGAAGTATAAATAAAATGTTCACTCTGAATCTGGATAAATTATTTGATCTGCTGTCAAAAGTCCTTTCTTTGTTTCATAATAAAAAGTGTACATAATTTATTCCAGTTTCAGTTCCCCTATGAACAAATAGCCAATTCTGGTGCTGTGTTCAATATTTTTACTTCAGAACACTGAGAAGGCATTGGATCAGAAGCACCACCTGCTTAGGGAATGATTTTCCCTGCAATGACTTTGGAAAGAAAGGAGTGTCTTAGTTTAATACAGTATCATGTGTTGTGTAGCACAGTATGTGAGAGCTTTAGATCATCGATGGAATTTTGATACCGAGTCTCCCATATACTGCAGTGCTATGTGGTTGTGGCTGAGTCTTAATGCACCCTATGATGTCACTTCCCCATTATAAAAACAAACGAAGAGAGTAGTGATTTATTTTGATACTTTATTTACTTGCTTCTCAACTCCCCACATGATCTTTAATAAAACCGGCTTTTCAGAAACAGATTAAGAAGCCTTGAAAATATTTAATCCAACACTTTTGTGGAAAGTCAGGATACAGGAATACATGAAAGATGGATGAATGTGGCGGTTTGTAACATGTTACCAGAATCTACTTTCATCCCGTGTTCACCGTAGCATTAGGACCCAGCAATGCATTTTAGGTTAAAGAAAAAGGAGGAAAAAACAAAAAGAAAAAAAGGAAATAATCAGAAAGTCATTAACTTATAAATTTTTATGTTCTGTTTTAAACTTCAAAATCCCCATAAGAGCCAATCAAAGTTCCAAGAATGACCAACTGTGCTCATTAATAATAAAGAGGTACACTAGAGAAGAAGTTGAGAATATCATACCTATGCTTAGTGATATGATGTTTTGAAAGTGAGTATACAGTTGGAAAAATACAGTTTCATTAGTCCTGTCAGTGGCTTTTGAACCAGCGAAGAACACTGAGAACTGATGAGGGTCCATACAAACCTTGGTTGAACACGGTTGTAAGATATATCACCTAAACTATAGGTAGGGACCGGTGATGGCCAGTGCTCACTTGTGGAAGTATTTTCTTTAATGTTTGACTAGGAGTTATCCAACTGTTTTCATAAGGCACCTCCAATTTGGCTCAGAATAGAGCCAAAAAATTAAATACTAGCTCAGGCTCCCACAATATCTTGGTTTTCTAGGTGGCACTACAACAGGATTTTCACTTTGCCACATTGCCCATGGAGCTGTACCACCCTCTTACCAAGGTTAGAAGGCCCCCTGGGGTAAAAGCAACCGCCCTGTTTCTGTTTGGGGTTGGACTGAAGATGTTCACATGACTAATGACCCCTGTGCCCAAAAGAAAAGCAGGTGACATTAAGGTTCATGCAATATTGACGTGTTAAGAGGGTTTTCACAACTCAGGAAACTCTCTTAGCTGAGTTGGTTCTCCGAAAATGTTGAGTCCTGTTTTCCGTGGCATGGTGCAGCTGATGTTGTCACTCTGTGGTCAGGAGCAGGAAAGCTGGTGGGGTGGAGAGAGATTAGCGGTCTAGAAGTATGTAATTGGTATTTCATGGCAACAGGGAGTTGACAGCCCTCAGGGACCACAAAGAGGGGAGGACCAACAGCTCAACTGGATTAAAACAAACTATGATTGAAAAAAAAGTAAGAGAGATATATATTCAAGCAGTTAAGAATTTGATAAATTACTCTATAGATGAATTCCATATTGCCTTCCTTAAAAGGTAAAGTGGTAAGTGAGACAATATATGTAAGGATGTTAGCACAGTGCCAGGATGATAGTGATTAACCTGTTGAAAACCTGCCTGCTTTTAGTATTATTCTGCATGGGGAACAGTTGGTCATAACTTAAGCTTAGCAGAAGTATTATTTCATTTAAATTTTCCCCTTATTTGTACTAGAGAAGTTAATCCTTATTTCAGATCTTGTACCTGACACTGTGGGTGGAAAAACTCCACTCATGAATTTGGAGAGGGCAGGCACACGGCTACGGCAGTTGCCGTCCAACTGAGTGTGGTTAGTTTGTGTAACTGAAGCCAAGCAAAGCTAAGGCAGTGCTGGTACATGGATCCTTCTGTTAGACTAAATAAAGAACAGTGAACCCATTTTTATGGGGAGGAAAAGAAGAAAAAATTGTTCCTAACAGTAGGGGATGACTTGAGTCTAGGAACCTCAGACTGTGTCTAAATGTTATCAAATATTCAGATGAAGCTGTGCAAAAATTTACTCAGTCATCCAGATGTTTCCAGAAATACAATATTTTGATTTCATGTAGATGAAATCAGGGAAAGATTAAATTTTATTTTTCTGGCATTGTGAGACACAGTCTCAGTATCTTTCTTTTTGTCTGGTGTGTCTCTCTACTTAGGACAATGTTGTGGGGACCAGCACAGCTGCTTTCTGAGGTTGTCAGTCCCCGGCCTGGGTCACTCTTGAATCTACAAAGGGCTGTTTGTTCTGTGTGAAACTCACTCAGGATGGAGCCCAGTTTGTCATTTGGGTCATTGGAATGAGCCAGCTGAGTTTAGTATTCTTGTGATTTCAAGTCAAAGGATTAAAATATACAAAGTCATGGAATTTAACTTTCCTCCTACCCCTCAGATCTCTCTGAAGGAGATCAATGAACAAAGGTCCTTCTGATGTTCAAAGAAACTAAATAAGTTTACATTCACAATGACACTATATCCTGTATCAAAAACAGGTTAGCAAGACCAGTTCTTCACTCATGACAAGATCATAGAGAATGAGAAGGTTGAGAATGGGTTTAGTACAATACGGCTCACAAAGCAGATATTCCAGATGCTGGCTTTTGAGCAAATGAATTGGAATAGTTCAAACACAGGTAGTTTTGACATGAAGATCCAGATGATTAAACACAACTTTTCAACTTCATTTATCTTATGTAGAAGAGACACAAATAGAACATAACCTCAGTCTTCTGAAGGACATAGATTCAAATTCTAAGAAAATTATTCATCATCTTGAAGCTTCAGTTTTCTCAACCATAAGAAAAAATTTAAAACCTATCAGGATTTTATGAAATCATGTATTTGTAAATAGTTATACCTAACTTACAGTAGCTGCTTAATAAGTATTTGTTTTCTCCCCAGTTGTCTTTTTAACCCTTTCCTTCAGCATGACTTTAGTTCCAATCATAAATGCTTAGCATGCAAAGGATGAAAGGCAAATGCTAAGACAAATATCTTAGAGAAGGTAAATTTTAGTGATCCACTCACCAGGAGCAATACATTTAGAAGAGTATTGGTAATAATTGATTAATTTATGGTAATGAGTATATTTTAAAGTGATTTTAACAAGTTCATCAAAACTCATGGGATGAGGGTGTGGCCAAGATGACCCACTAGAAGCAGTGGCATTTGGAGGCTCCCACTGAGAAGAACGAAAACAGCGTGTAAATCCTGCACTGGCAACTGAGGTATCCAGGTTCTATTATCAGGACTGACTAGGCGGTTGGTGTGATCCACAGAGAGCAAGGAAAATCAGGGTGGGGCATCAGCCTGCCTAAGATCCCACATGGGGCAAGGGGAGTCCCCACCCCCAGCCAAAAGAGGTGGTAAGTGAGCATGCTACCCAGCCTGGGAAATTGTGCTTTTTCCACGGGACTGTGCAACCCACAGATCAGAAGATCCCATTTGTGAGCCCATGCAACCAGGGCCTTGTGCCCCAACCACAGAGCTGTGCAGATTCTCAACAGCCACTCAGCTGGAATCCGCCTAAGACTAACAAGTTCTCAAGGAGTGGGACAGCCATCATCACTGTGGCTGCCTGCTGTCTAAGCCATCTGAGCTCCCTGGGGGAGGGTCAGCAGCCATCACTGCAGCTGCCAGCTGCCTATAAAAACTGAGCTCCCCAGGGAAGGGACAGCAGCCATCACTGCAAGCAGCTACCTACCTAAAACACTGAACTCCTGGAGAGAGGGGCGGCAGCCATCATTATAGCTCCAGGCTGTGTTTTTCCCATGTTGGAGCCGGGGAGATTGGATGACTTCCTCCCAAGGGTTATTCCCCACAGCGCAGCATATTGGCAGTGGCAGACAGTGGCCAGACTGCCTCTCGAGGCCGGGCCCTGACCCATCCCTCCTCACTGGGCAGGGCCTCCCTGCAGTAACTCCAGCCAGGGGCTTAGAGACAGAACTCTGATCTCCCTGGGTCTCACCCCCCTAGTGGGAGGGGTGGCCATGGTCTCCATGGACCAGCAGACTTAGTGTTCTCTCCTGCTAGCTCTGAGGAATCTAGGCAGCCCAGAAGAGTGGGTTTCTTTCCAAAGTAGCATACCCCCTCCACCAAGGGACAGCCAAAGTGCTTTCTTAAATGAGTCCTGGTTCCCATGGCCCCAACTGGGTGAGACCTCCAAAGAAGGGTCGCCAGACACCCTATACAGGAGTGATCCTACTGGCATCATATCAGTGCCCTTCAAGGTCAGAGATCTCAGAGGAAGGAGTAGGCACCCATCTTTGCTGTTCTCTTGTCTTCTCAGTGACATCTTCAGATGCGGAGGGATCCGGATAAATAGGGCCTGAAGTGATCCCCTAGAAAACAGCAGTAGTGGCTCCCTACAGAAGAGGGACCTGACTATTGAAAGAAAAACAAACAAACATACAGAAAGCAACAACAGCATCAACCAAAAAAATCCCCAGAAAAACCTCATCCAAAGGTCAGCAGCCTCAAAGATTGAAACTAGAAAAACTCATGAAGATGAGAAAGAATGAATGAATAAATGCTGAAAACTCAAAAGGCTAGAGTGTCTCTTCTCCTCCAAATGATTGCAACACCTCTCCAGCAAGGACACAGAACTGGATGGAGGACGAGATGGCCAAATTGACAGAAGTAGGATTCAGAAAGTGGGTAATAACAAACTTTGCTGAGGTAAATAAGCATGTTCTAACCCAGTGCAAAGAAGCTAAGAACCATGATAGAAAGTTACAGGAGCTGCTAACTAAAATAAGCAGTTTAAAGAGGAACATAAAAGACCTGATGGAACTGAAAAATACAGCAGAAGAACTTTGAGAAGCATACACAAGCATCAATAGCCGAATCGACCAAGTAGAAGAAAGACTATCTCGCCAAAATAAGGCAGGCAGATAAGATTAGAGAAAAAAAGAATGAAAAGGAACAAACAAAACCTCTGAGAACTGTGGGACCATGTAAAATGACCAAACCTACGACTGATTGGAGTACTTTAGGGAGACAGGGAGAATGGAACCAAGTCAGAAAACACACTTCAGGATATCATCCAGGAGAACTTCCCCAATCTAGCAAAACAGGCCAACATTCAAACTCAGGAAATACAGAGTCCCCAGTAAAATACTCCACAAGAAGATCAACCCCAAGACACATAATCGTCAGATTCTCCAAGTTTGAAATGAAAGAAAAAAGATGGATAAACATACTTGTGCATATTCCCTTCCCCGTGTCCATGTGTTCTTATTGTCCGTGGTGGCTCATGCCTGTAATCGCAGCACTTTGAGAGGTGGAGGTAGGTGGATCACCTGAGGTCAGGAGTTCAAGACCAGCCTGGCCAACATGGCAAAACCCTGTCTCTACTAAAAATACAAAACTTAACCAGTCATGGTGGCACATGCCTGTAGTGTCAGCTACTTAGGAGGCTGAGTCAGAAGAATCACTTTAACCCAGGAGGCAAGAGTTCCAGTGAGCCAAGATTGCCCAAAGTAATTTTTAGATTTAATGCTGTTCCCATCAAACTACCATTGACATTCTTCACAGAATTAGAGAAAACTACTTTAAAATTGATGTGGAACCGGCGGAGCAAGATGGCCGAATAGGAACAGCTCCAGTCTCCAACTCCCAGCGCGAGTAACACAGAAGACCGGTGATTTCTGCATTTTCAACTGAGGTACTGGGGTCATCTCTCTAGGGAGTGCCGGACAATCGGTGCTGGTCAGCTGCTGCAGCCTGACCAGCGTGAGCTGAAGCAGGGCGAGGCATCGCCTCACCTGGAAGCGCAAGGGGGAAGGAAATCCGTTTTCCTAGCCAGGGGAACTGAGACACATACACCTGGAAAATCGCGTAACTCCCACCCCAATACTGCGCTTTAAGGAAACAGGCACACCAGGAGAATATATCCCACACCTGGCCGGGAGGGTCCCACGCCACGGAGCCTCCCTCACTGCTAACACAGCCGTCTGCGGGGATCTATCCGCAAGGCAGCAGCGAGGCTGGGGGAGGGGCGCCCGCCATTGCTGAGGCTTAAGTAGGTAAACAAAGCCGCTGGGAAGCTCGAACTGGGTGGAGCTCACAGCAGCTCAAGGAACCTGCCTGTCTCTGTAGACTCCACCTCTGGGGACAGCCCACAGCTGAGGTCCAATAGGGAAAGCAGCGGGGGCGGTGCAGAGGCGAACGACTCTGTCTGACAGCTTTGGGGAGAGCCGTGGATCTCCCAACGCGGAGGTTGAGATCCGAGAACGGACAGACTGCCTGCTCAGGTGGGTCCCTGACCCCTGAGTAGCCTAGCTGGGAGACATCCCCCACTAGGGGCAGTCTGACACCCCACACCTCACAGGGTGGAGTCATCCCTAAGAGGAAACTTCCAAAGGAAGAATCAGACAGGTACACTCGCTGCTCAGCAATATTCTATCTTTGGCAACCTCTGCTGCTGATACCCAGGCAAACAGGGTCTGGAGTGGACCTCAAGCAATCTCCAACAGACCACAGACAGTCCTTCTGACTGTCAGACGGAAAACTATCAAACAGGAAGGACACCTATACCAAAACCCCATCAGTACGTCACCATCATCAAAGACCAGAGACAGATAAAACCACAAAGATGGGGAAAAAGCAGGGCAGAAAAGCTGGAAATTCAAAAAATAAGAGCGCATCTCCCCCTGCAAAGGAGCGCAGCCCATCGCCAGCAACGGATCAAAGCTGGTCAGAGAATGACTTTGACGAGATGAGAGAAGAAGGCTTCAGTCCATCAAACTTCTCAGAGCTAAAGGAGGAATTACGTACCCAGCGCAAAGAAACTAAAAATCTTGAAAAAAAAGTGGAAGAATTGACAGCTAGACTAATTAATGCAGAGAAGATCATAAACGAAATGACAGAGATGAAAACCATGACACGAGAAATACGTGACAAATGCACAAGCTTCAGTAACCGACTCGATCAACTGGAAGAAAGAGTATCAGCGATTGAGGATCAAATGAATGAAATGAAGCGAGAAGAGAAACCAAAAGAAAAAAGAAGAAAAAGAAATGAACAAAGCCTGCAAGAAGTATGGGATTATGTAAAAAGACCAAATCTACGTCTGATTGGGGTGCCTGAAAGTGAGGGGGAAAATGGAACCAAGTTGGAAAACACTCTTCAGGATATCATCCAGGAGAACTTCCCCAACCTAGTAGGGCAGGCCAACATTCAAATTCAGGAAATACAGAGAACGCCACAAAGATACTCCTCCAGAAGAGCAACTCCAAGACACATAATTGCCAGATTCACCAAAGTTGAAATGAAGGAAAAAATCTTAAGGGCAGCCAGAGAGAAAGGTCGGGTTACCCACAAGGGAAGCCCATCAGACTAACAGCAGATCTCTCGGCAGAAACTCTCCAAGCCAGAAGAGAGTGGGGGCCAATATTCAACGTTCTTAAAGAAAAGAATTTTCAACCCAGAATTTCATATCCAGCCAAACTAAGTTTCATCAGTGAAGGAGAAATAAAATCCTTTACAGATAAGCAAATGCTTAGAGATTTTGTCACCACCAGGCCTGCCTTACAAGAGACCCTGAAGGAAGCCCTAAACATGGAAAGGAACAACCGGTACCAGCCATTGCAAAAACATGCCAAAATGTAAAGACCATCGAGGCTAGGAAGAAACTGCATCAACTAATGAGCAAAATAACCAGTTAATATCATAATGACAGGATCAAGTTCACACATAACAATATTAACCTTAAATGTAAATGGACTAAATGCTCCAATTAAAAGACACAGACTGGCAAACTGGATAAAGAGTCAAGACCCATCACTGCTGTATTCAGGAGACCCATCTCACATGCAGAGACATACATAGGCTCAAAATAAAGGGATGGAGAAAGATCTACCAAGCAAATGGAGAACAAAAAAAAGCAGGGGTTGCAATCCTAGTCTCTGATAAAACAGACTTTAAACCATCAAAGATCAAAAGAGACAAAGAAGGCCATTACATAATGGTAAAGGGATCAATTCAACAGGAAGAGCTAACTCTCCTAAATATATATGCACCCAATACAGGAGCACCCAGATTCATAAAGCAAGTCCTTAGAGACCTACAAAGAGACTTAGACTCCCATACAATAATAATGGGAGATTTCAACACTCCACTGTCAACATTAGACAGATCAACGAGACAGAAAGTTAACAAGGATATCCAGGAATTGAACTCATCTCTGCACCAAGCGGACCTAATAGACATCTATAGAACTCTCCACCCCAAATCAACACAATATACATTCTTCTCAGCACCACATCGCACTTATTCCAAAATTGACCACATAATTGGAAGTAAAGCACTCCTCAGCAAATGTACAAGAACAGAAATTATAACAAACTGTCTCTCAGACCACAGTGCAATCAAACTAGAACTCAGGACTAAGAAACTCAATCAAAACCGCTCAACTACATGGAAACTGAATAACCTGCTCCTGAATGACTACTGGGTACATAACGAAATGAAAGCAGAAATAAAGATGTTCTTTGAAACCAATGAGAACAAAGATACAACATACCAGAATCTCTGGGACACATTTAAAGCAGTGTGTAGAGGGAAATTTATAGCACTAAATGCCCACAAGAGAAAGCAGGAAAGATCTAAAATTGACACTTTAACATCACAATTAAAAGAACTAGAGAGGCAAGAGCAAACACATTCAAAAGCTAGCAGAAGGCAAGAAATAACTAAGATCAGAGCAGAACTGAAGGAGATAGAGTCACAAAAAACCCTCCAAAAAATCAATGAATCCAGGAGTTGGTTTTTTGAAAAGATCAACAAAATTGACAGACCGCTAGCAAGACTAATAAAGAAGAAAAGAGAGAGGAATCAAATAGATGCAATAAAAAATGATAAAGGGGATATCACCACCGACCCCACAGAAATACAAACACCATCAGAGAATACTATAAATGCCTCTACGCAAATCGACTAGAAAATCTAGAAGAAATGGATAATTTCCTGGACACTTACACTCTCCCAAGACTAAACCAGGAAGAAGTTGAATCCCTGAATAGACCAATAACAGGCTCTGAAATTGAGGCAACAATTAATAGCCTACCCACGAAAAAAAGTCCAGGACCAGATGGATTCACAGATGAATTCTACCAGAGGTACAAGGAGGAGCTGGTACCATTCCTTCTGAAACTATTCCAATCAATAGAAAAAGAGGGAATCCTCCCTAACTCATTTTATGAGGCCACATCATCCTGATACCAAAGCCTGGCAGAGACACAACAAAAAAAGAGAATTTTAGACCAATATCCCTGATGAACATCGATGCAAAAATTCTCAATAAAATACTGGCAAACCGGATTCAGCAGCACATCAAAAAGCTTATCCACCATGATCAAGTGGGCTTCATCCCTGGGATGCAAGGCTGGTTCAACATTCGCAAATCAATAAACGTAATCCAGCATATAAACAGAACCAAAGACAAGAACCACATGATTATCTCAATAGATGCAGAAAAGGCTTTTGACAAAATTCAACAGCCCTTTATGCTAAAAACGCTCAAGAAATTCGGTATTGATGGAACGTACCTCAAAATAATAAGAGCTATTTACGACAAACCCACAGCTAATATCATACTGAATGGGCAAAAACTGGAAAAATTCCCTTTGAAAACTGGCACAAGACAGGGATGCCCTCTCTCACCACTCCTATTCAACATAGTGTTGGAAGTTCTGGCTAGGGCAATCAGGCAAGAGAAAGAAATCAAGGTATCCAGTTAGGAAAAGAAGAAGTCAAATTGTCCCTGTTTGCAGATGACATGATTGTATATTTAGAAAAACCCATCGTCTCAGCCCAAAATCTCCTTAAGCTGATAAGCAACTTCAGCAGTCTCAGGATACAAAATTAATGTGCAAAAATCACAAGCATTCTTATACACCAGTAACAGACAAGCAGAGAGCCAAGTCAGGAATGAACTTCCATTCACAATTGCTTCAAAGAGAATAAAATACCTAGGAATCCAGCTTACAAGGGATGTAAAGGACCTCTTCAAGGAGAACTACAAACCACTGCTCAGTGAAATCAAAGAGGACACAAACAAATGGAAGAACATACCATGCTCATGGATAGGAAGAATCAATATCGTGAAAATGGCCATACTGCCCAAGGTTATTTATAGATTCAATGCCATCCCCATCAAGCTACCAATGAGTTTCTTCACAGAATTGGAAAAAACGGCTTTAAAGTTCATATGGAACCAAAAAAGAGCCCGCATTGCCAAGACAATCCTAGGTCAAAAGGACAAAGCTGGAGGCGTCACGCTACCTGACTTCAAACTATACTACAAGGCTACAGTAACCAAAACAGCATGGTACTGGTACCACAACAGAGAAATAGACCAGTGGAACAGAACAGAGTCCTCAGAAATAATACCACACATCTACAGCCATCTGATCTTTGACAAACCTGACAAAAACAAGAAATGGGGAAGGATTCCCTATTTAATAAATGGTGCTGGGAAAATTGGCTAGCCACAAGTAGAAAGCTGAAACTGGATCCTTTCCTTACCCCTTATACGAAAATTAATTCAAGATGGATTAGAGACTTAAATGTTAGACCTAATACCATAAAAACCCTAGAAGAAAATCTAGGTAGTACCATTCAGGACATAGGCATGGGCAAGGATTTCATGTCTAAAACACCAAAAGCAACGGCAGCAAAAGCCAAAATTGACAAATGGGATCTCATTAAACTAAAGAGCTTTTGCACAGCAAAAGAAACTACCATCAGAGTGAACAGGCAACCTACAGAATGGGAGAAAATTTTTGCAACCTACTCATCTGACAAAGGGCTAATATCCAGAATCTACAAAGAACTCAAACAAATATACAAGAAAAAAACAAACAACCCCATCAAAAAGTGGGGAAAGGATATGAACAGACATTTCTCAAAAGAAGACATCCATACAGCCAACAGACACATGAAAAAATGCTCGTCATCACTCACCATCAGAGAAATGCAAATCAAAACCACAATGAGATACCATCTCACACCAGTTAGAATGGCAATCATTAAGAAGTCAGGAAACAATAGATGTTGGAGAGGATGTGGAGAAATAGGAACACTTTTACACTGTTGGTGGGATTGTAAACTAGTTCAACCATTATGGAAAACAGTATGGCGATTCCTCAAGGATCTAGAACTAGATGTACCATATGACCCAGCCATCCCACTACTGGGTATACACCCAAAGGATTATAAATTACTCTACTACAAAGACACATGCACACGTATGTTTATTGCGGCACTATTCACAATAGCAAAGACTTGGAATCAACCCAAATGTCCATCTGTGACAGACTGGATTAAGAAAATGTGGCACATATACACCATGGAATACTATGCAGCCATCAAAAAGGATGAGTTTGCGTCCTTTGTAGGGACATGGATGCAGCTGGAAACCATCATTCTTAGCAAACTATCACAAGAAGAGAAACCAAACACCGCATGTTCTCACTCATAGGTGGGAACTGAACAATGAGATCACTTGGACTCGGGAAGGGGAACATCACACACTGGGGCCTATCATGGGGAGGGGGGAGGAGGGAGGGATTGCATTGGGGAGTTATACATGATATAAACGTTATGCACATGTACCCTAGAACTTAAAGTATAATAAAAAATAAAAAAAGAAAAAAAAATAAATAAATAAAATTGATGTGGAACCAAAAAGAACTCTTATAGCCAAGACTATCCTAAGAAAAAATAACGAGACTGAAGTCATCACGCTACCTGACTTTCAACTATACTACAAGGCTACACATTAAGTAAAACAGCATGGTACTGGTGTCAGACACATAGACCAATGGAATAAAATAGAGATCTCAGAAATAAGGCCACACATCTACAACAGTCTGATCTTTGACAAACATGACAAAAACAAGCAATGGGGAAAGGATTCCCTATTTAATAAATGGTGCTGGAAAAACTAGCTAGCCATATGCAGAAAACTGAAACTGGTCCCCGCTTCCTAACACCTTATGCAAAAATTAACTCAAGATGGATTAAAGACTTAAATGTAAAACCCGAAACCATAGAAGCCCTAGAAGAAAATCTAGGCAATATCATTCAGGACATAGACATGGGCAAAGATTTTATGATGAAATAGCCAAAAGCAATTGCAACAAAAGCAAAAATTGACAAATGGGATCTAATTAAATTAAAGAGGTTGTGCACAACAAAAGAAACTATCATCAGAGTGAACAGGCAACCTGCAGAATGGGAGAACATTTTTGCAATCTACCCATCTGACAAAGGTCTAATACCCAGAATTTACAAGGAACTTAAACAAATTTACAAGAAACAAACAACCCCATAAAACAGTGGGCAAAGGACATAAACAGACACTTCTCAAAGGAAGACATTTATGTGGCCAATAGATGAAAAAAAAGCTCAACATCACCGATCATTAGAGAAATACAAATTAAAACCACAATGAGATACCATCTCACGCCAGTCAGAATGGTGATTATTAAAAAGTCAAAAAACAACAGATGCTAGTGAAGCTATGTAGAAATAGTAACACTTTTACATTGTTGGTGGGAATGTAAATTAGTTCAACCATTGTGGAAAGACAATGATTCCTCAAGGATCTAGAATCAGAAATACCATTTGACTCAGCAATCCCATTACTTGGCATATACCCAAAAGAATAAAAATCATTCTGTTATAAAAATACATGCACATGTATGTTTATTGCAGCACTATTCACAATAGCAAAGACAGGGAATCAACCCAAATGCCCATCAGTGATGGACTGGATTTAAAAAATGTACATATATACCATGGACTACTATGCATCCATAAAAAAGAATGAGATCGGCCGGGCGTGGTGGCTCAAGCCTGTAATCCCAGCACTTTGGGAGGCCGAGACGGGCGGATCACGAGGTCAGGAGATCGAGACCATCCTGGCTAACACAGCGAACCCCGTCTCTACTAAAAAATACAAAAAACTAGCCGGGCGTGGTGGTGGGCGCCTGTAGTCCCAGCTGCTCGGGAGGCTGAGGCAGGAGAATGGCGTGAACCCGGGAGGCGGAGCTTGCAGTGAGCTGAGATCCGGCCACTGCACTCCAGCCTGGGCGACAGAGCGAGACTCCGTCTCAAAAAAAAAAAAAAAAAGAAAAAAAGAATGAGATCATGTCCTTTGCAGACACATGGATGAAGCTGGATGCCATCATTCTCAAGCAAACTAACACAGAAACATAAAGACAAACACTGAATGTTCTCACTCATAACTGGGAGCTGAACAATGAGAACACACGTACATAGAGAGGAGAACAACACAAACCAGGGGCTGTTGCAGGGGCTCAAGGAGGGAGAGCATCAGGACAAACAGCTAATGCTTGCAGGGCTTAATACCTAGGTGACGTGTTGATAGGTGCAGCAAACCACCATGGCACACGTTTACCTATGTAACAAACCTGCACATTCCGCACATGTATCCTGGAACTAAATAAAAGAAAAGAAAAGAAAAGAAAACTCATTGGATGCTTGCATAGTGTTATAAGATCTATCTATAAAGTTTTTTGTTTTTGAAAAGGATCACACAATTGGATCCACTGTATTTCATGAAAAGAATGCCATAGGAAATAATAGTATGGCTAACTCCACAAATATAGCACTTGGTGAATTAGCTAGTGTATTTAAAAATCCTATGAGCTGTCTCTGTTATTCTCACACACAGATCGTGGAAGTTGATCTCACCAGGGTAAGATTCTTCTGTGGTAGTCAGTACCTGCCTTGTATTATGACTACACACTTGGAGTACTCAGTACCTACTGGAAATACTAGTTTCTGCCTTTATTGTCACATGATCTCAGACATGGGGCCTACAGTGAGAAGCTGCTGTGTCGCAGTCTACATTGGAAGCATATTGGCACCACGAAATGAGGTGAATATTTTGAGCCCCGGCTCTAATTAGGAAGTGAATCTTCAGGACACCTAGGGCTGAATGTAAATATCCTTCCCTCACTATCGCAGGGAATCTGGCCAGCAGAGAGAACATAGCCAGAGAGTAGTCAACTGAGGGAGAGAGCCAAGAAACAGGAGCATGTATTTTAGAGGAACTTTAGAAGGAAGAAAAGTGCAAAAGCAATCGAGTGTTAAAGACTATACTTAAAATGTACCTCAAGTAAGCCATCAGAATAACCCAATGCCAGAGAAGAGTAGAGGAGACAAAAAGAAAGCACTGTGGGAAATACAGAAAATCTGCAGACCTAGAAGAAGAATTCAGCTGCGATCAGAACAGATATTATTGTCTTGGTCATTTCTCCGGCCAGTTCTGCTGTGAGGAATAGCGGAATACTATTATCACAACCCTACTGGATAGTATTTAGCCTATTGTTAATACTTTGGTTTAAGTTTGGGTATGGCAAATATAGCTCTCATGTTTATGAATGGGTTCAAATATTTTCAAAATTTTCTATTGTTTTTATAATGTCTCAAGTTAAACATTTTATTAGACATGAATGCCTAGACTAGGTAAATTCAGCTTGAATTTTACAGCTAAATACTGATGCCTGGAGTTAACAAAACTAGGTAAGAACCAATCCTTAAAGACTATTGTTTCCACAAGCATGTATGTTATCAGAAATTTTTACATTGTGCTATAATTGTGTTTTTATGTCTTTTTTTCCCCATATACATGAGCTTTGTGGGGCTGATACTGCAACTTAGTCATGTAAATATACCCAATGTTAAACATAGGATATTGTTGGTGCTTCATAAGTTTGTTAAATATTGATGTGTTTGTGTGTGTATATGTGTACTTCTCTGAATATTAGTAGAGAAAAGTGAGTGTGACCCAAAAAACAAAGTGAATTATACTGGAAACAAATATCCTTGGTTTTTCATCTTGCATATTGTAATCCATCAGCCATTACTTTGCTTCCAGGAACATTATACTAATTGACATGGGTTGTATATGTCTGGCTGATGAGATCATTTAGTGAAAAGTAATAATAGTAAAGACATAGAGGCTGGTAAGTCTGAAGATTCAGTCTCATATATTATTCCATGGAAGCTATTCAGAAATTTCTGTAATCGAACCATGTGCTTAAGGTCAGGCCTTGTTGGTAGATTATAGCTCATTGTGGGACTCGATCTATAAGAGAAGTTGACAGATTAACATGCCACTTGGACCAAAACTACTTGTAGTTGTGTGAACTGAACTGGGCCCCAGATGGGCAGGGTCAAGCTGTAGAACTCCAGAATGGCACCACTCACATTGTCCTCTATGTGAATTGTCCTCTGTAGAGTTGTGCAGCAGACAATCTGTGAGTTGATACATGCAGCTCTGGAGGGGAGGTGGATTCCAATGTGTAGCAGATAATGTCAGTGCCTGACCCACATCACTCAAATATCTCAATTTGCTCTGCCTGACTTTCAACAGCCAGTTGAGCACAAGGATTTATCATTTCCAATCCCTATCCCTCAGTTGTGAAAAGTGGCAGATCAGAAGTACTGAGGAGTTAATACCCTTAGCCTTCACCAATGAATATGGAATTTGGTGTGTATATACCCCAGATCCCTTGCCTCTTGAATGAGATCATTCTGAGGCATGTGTTTTATACGTTACCTAGAGTTCCCCTATGGGAATAAGCTGCAGTTGCCCACTGTGGCAGCTGGCTCAGCAGCATAGCCTTCATTGACTACCTTTTGTTTACTATGTCATCTCCCTGCTTTCCTTTTGATATTGATTGTACTTGTATTTGAACTTGAATCTTGATATCAGTATCTTCTTCTGGGAGACCTGAAACTAAAACAAAGTAAAATCCAGATCTGCTTTAAAATTTTCAGAATATGGATGTGATTCTGGTAGCTTTGGAGGGGAAACCCTCTTTCTTGTCTACTGAAGTTGGAGTACTGGCCTTGATCAGCTACCATGGTACAATGGACACTCCTGCAAAATGTAACAGGAAACTCTCTTAACTGCCATCTATGTCCATTGGATACAAAATTTAAAATTGCAATTAGAGTACCCAGTGAGTCACAAAGTGCTCAAATGAATGTTGTTTTTGTTTCTACCCAATATTACAGACTTTTAAAAGTAATCTGGTCACAATTTTATTTTGTTTTCAGAGCACAAGGGAATTAAATAGAAAAATAAATCTTTTCTATTAGCCTTTCAGGGAGCTAAATGGCAGGAAATTTTAAATTTAGAAAAGGTGAAACAGAAACTCAGGATGTGACACTGCAATTAAAAATACATTAGAAAATGCTGAGTATGCTTACACTTAGACAAACAGGGCATAGGCCTAGGCCAGTGCTACCCACAGTTACTAAAACATACTCATTCCAGGGGATGTCACCTATTTGAAAATAGGCGGGAACATGTAATATTGAAGATAGTTTAGTATAGAAAATTAAGATAATGAGATAAATTTTTCATATTGGTTGTAATATAGGAGCAAAATAATTAAAAGGAGAAAGAAAACAAAAAGGATAGGCAGAGAATATGATAAACTGGCCCTTTTAAAAAGGACATACGCCGGGCGCGATGGCTCACGCCTGTAATCCCAGCACTTTGGGAGGCCGAGACGGGTGGATCACAAGGTCAGGAGATCGAGACCATCCTGGCTAACATGGTGAAACCCCGTCTCTACTAAAAATACAAAAAATTAGCCGGGCGAGGTGGCGGGCGCCTGTAGTCCCAGCTACTCGGGAGGCTGAGGCAGGAGAATGGCGTGAACCCAGGAGGCGGAGCTTGCAGTGAGCCGAGATGGCGCCACTGCACTCCAGCCTGGGTGACAGAGCAAAGACTCTGTCTCAAAAAAAAATAAATAAATAAAAAATAAAATAAAGAATAAAAAGGACATACATATAAAACACTCTTGTAAAAGGTGGAGGAATTTAGATGTGAAATAATGAAAGAGGAGGATATTCAAGGGGAGTGTGTATTGTAAAGGAGTAGGGAAAGATATCAGGACTGGCTGGCAGAAATGGAATGTGGCAAGTCAGTAAATTCAGAACGTATACACGACCGCAAAATCCTTTGTAGGTCACTTCTGGGGACTTCATCAGCTTATGTCACTCCTCCACCCAACACCCCTAAGAGCTGCTCATCTCTCTCAGAATAAAAGCCAAAATCCCTCCAATGGGACCCTACATGGTCTTGTCTCTTACTTCTCTATCTTCATCTCCTGTGACTCTGCCTCTTGCTGCCTTATTTCTGATGCACTGGCCTCCTTTCTGGGCCTCAAACACACCAGGCACAGTCCCCCTCAGAGCCTTCACACAAGCTGTTCCCTCTGCCTAGGAGACATGCACATAGTTCACTTCCTGTTCTCCTTTAAGTCTTCTCTCACGTGTAATCTTCCCAGTGAAGACTGCCATCATAATCCTATCTAAAATTTCAATCCTTCCATTGACCACCCTGCCCTATTATATTTTCAATTAATATTTTTCACCTTCTAGTACAATGTGTAATGTATATTATATTACATTTTATTTAACTCTCTCCTTCCCCCTTCCCTAACTAGAATGTAAACACCTTGAGGGCTGGAATTTTGTCTACACTTTTTCATTGACATATGTCAATGAAAATCTCACCACAATGCCTAACACATAGTAGGGATCCAATGAATGTTTACGGAATGAATGAATGAATGAATGAATAACGACTTCTTGTTTCTTCTGGCAGTCATCAGCACCAGGCACAAAATAGTTGTTGAATAACTGAATGAAAGAATCAATAAATGTTTATGAGCTTGACTTAGTGTCTTATAGATGTTGAGGTAAAGTTTCAAATTAGCCTGGACGTTGGTCACAGACACCAAAATGTAAATCAAAACATTATTCAAAGAACAATTATTCTTTCCAGCTATTGGCACTTATAGTTTAATCTTCAGCTGTAAAATACGTCATCATAAATCTCTTGACTCCAACATCTCACTTTCCTAGGCTAGAAGATAGGAATTTTACTTAAATAAAAATTGTGACATGAATACAGTTTCTGGGACAGAATTTCTGGCATGACTAAGAGTTATCTGGCCTAGAAGGAAAAGAACCTAATCTAGTTTCTCTACTTTCCAACTCAGTGGTTACAAATAATTAGTTACTCAAATCTAGATTTTTGCAAAATAGTAATTAATTAAATGTGTTAATACTGACTATAAACATAAAAATATTAATCTTCTTAAAGTAAATATATTATTTTCAAATAAGAAACATTAACATATAAAATATATTATACTGATTCAGTGAGCTAGAAGTATGTTAGAATAAAATATTCTTTAAAATATTTGAAAATACAATAGTTTAAATTTAACACGAAAAAATTGATTTGGGGCTGAAGTCAGTTTCAAAACGGCCTTAGTATTTGTTTTTTCGGAAATAAATGAATCATGCACAATCTGAAAAGATGACTTTTTTCCATAAATGCCTCAAACTCTAGCCATGTTTCCACCATTACCTCACAGTAGAGGGAAACTGACAAGTAATGACAGTTATTCTCACTGTTTTTGCTGCAAAATCCAGCTTTCTGTACTGATCAGCATATTACTTTTACTTGAGCCATAGACTGAATATGGCTAGTTGCCTTTGAAGCCATGAGATTGGATCAGCCCAGGTCTTCCTAGATCCTTTTAAATAAGACTTGCATGTAAGGAAACATTCTTGCAGATGAGCGGTGACCAGCAACAGTGATCCAAGTTTTGACAATTCATTGTTATTTTTTTCTATCACTAACTTGCAGTGACATCCCAATTTACCATAGACTTGAGAGATATCCAGGTAGATTGTACTTTGACCATGGCCATGTGTAGATTTCAAGCAGGAGGCCAGTTTTCATGTTGCCTTTCTCTTGGAGGGGATGCTACTTAACAGTGATGTCTGTTTTCCTTCCAAAACAAAACACTATACCATCAAATACATTAATACTTACTTATCTTGAATTAATTTTTGTATAAGGAGTAAGGAAAGGATCCAGTTGCAGCTTTCTACTTATGGCTAGCCAATTTTTGAGGCACCATTTATTAAATAGGGAATCCTTTCCCCATTTCTTGTTTCTCTCAGGTTTGTCAAAGATCAGATGGCTGTAGATGTGTGGTATTATTTCTGAGGACTCTGTTCTGTTCCATTGGTCTATATCTCTGTTTTGGTAGCAGTACCATGCTGTTTTGGTTACTGTAGCCTTGTAGTATAGTTTGAAGTCAGGTAGCGTAATGCCTCCAGCTTTGTTCTTTTGACTTAGGATTGTCTTGGCAATGCAGGCCCTTTTTTGGTTCCATATGAACTTTAAAGCAGTTTTTTTCCAATTCTGTGAAGAAAGTCATTGGTAGCTTGATGGGGATGGCATTGAATCTATAAATTACCTTGGGCAGTATGGCCATTTTCATGATATTGATTCTTCCTATCCATGAGCATGGTGTGTTCTGCCATTTGTTTGTATCTTCTTTTATTTCACTGAGCAGTGGTTTGTAGTTCTGCTTGAAGAGGTCCTTTACATCCCTTGTAAGTTGGACTCCTAGGTATTTTACTCTCTTTGAAGCAATTTTGAATGGAAGTTCATTCCTGATTTTGCTCGCTGTTTGTCTGTTACTGGTGTATAAGAATGCTTGTGATTTTTGCACATTGACTTTGTATCCTGAGACTGCTGAAGTTGCTTATCAGCTTAAGGAGATTTTGGGCTGAGAGGATAGATTAGAGACTTAAATGTTAGACCTAATACCATAAAAACCCTAGAAGAAAACCTAGGTAATACCATTCAGGACATAGGCATGGGCAAGGATTTCATGTCTAAAACACCAAAAGCAATGGCAACAAAAGCCAAAATTGACACACGGGATCTAATTAAACTAAAGAGCTTCTGCACAGCAGAAGAAACTACCATCAGAGTGAACAGGCAATCTACAGAATGGGAGAAAATTTTTGCAATCTACTCATCTGACAAAGGGCTAATATCCAGAACCTACAAAGAACTCAAACAAATTTACAAGAAAAAAACAAACAACCCCATCAAAAAGTGGGCAAAGGATATGAAGAGGCATTTCTCAAAAGAAGACATACATACAGCCAACAGACACATGAAAAAATGCTCATCATCACTCACCATCAGAGAAATGCAAATCAAAACCACAATGAGATACCATCTCACACCAGTTAGAATGGCAATCATTCAAAAGTCAGGAAACAACAGGTGCTGGAGAGGATGTGGAGAAATAGGAACACTTTTACACTGTTGGTGGGATTGTAAACTAGTTCAACCATTGTGGAAAACAGTATGGCAATTTCTTAAGGACCTAGAACTAGAGATACCATATGACCTAGCCATCGCATTACTGGGTATATACCCAAAGGATTATAAATCATGCTGCTATAAAGACACATGCACACATATGTTTATTGCAGCACTATTCACAATAGCGAAGACTTGGAATCAACCCAAATGTCCATCAGTGACAGACTGGATTAAGAAAATGTGGCACATATACACCATGGAATACTATGCAGCCATGAAAAGGGATGAGTTTGTGTCCTTTGTAGGGACATGGATGCAGCTGGAAACCATCATTCTCAGCAAACTATCGCAAGAACAGAAAACCAAACACCGCATGTTCTCACTCATAGGTAGGAACAGAACAGTGAGATCACTTGGACTCGGGAAGGGGAACATCACACACCAGGGCCTATTATGGGGAGGAGGAAGGGGGTAGGGATGACATTGGGAGTTATACTTGATGTAAATGATGAGTTGATTGGTGCTGATGAGTTGATGGGTGCAGCACACCAACATGGCACAAGTATACATATGTAACAAACCTGCACGTTGTGCACATGTACCTTAGAACTTAAAGTATAATAATAATAATAACTTACTTATATTTTCAACAGATTCTCTTTTGGTAACTTTTAATCACACAGGAGAAATTCTTATAGGATATTAGGTGAAAAGTGCAGATAACAAAACTAATGGATTCTAATTGTATAAAAATATATACAATTTGAAAACTGGCTTTGATAATTTGGTTTTGCATTAGAATATCTTCATGTAGAAATCTGGAAACAAAATTTCATCCTATGCTGCCATTATTATCATTATTATTATTTATTTTTAGTTTTTGAGATGGAGTCTCACTCTGTTGCCCAGGGCGGAGTCCACTGGTGCAGTCTCAGCTCACTGCAACCTCTGCCTCCTGGGTTCAGGCAATCCTCCTGCCTCAGCCTCTCAAGTACCTGGGATTACAGGCACCCACCACCACACACACACACACACACACACACATATATGTATGTATGTATTTTTTTTTTTTTTGTATTTTTAGTAGAGATAAGGTCTCACCATGTTGACCAGGCTGGTCTCAAAATCCTGACCTCAAGTGATCCTCCCGCTTTGCTCCCACTGCCATTATTATTGTCATGTCCAATTTGCTTAGGTTCTCTTAAATGGAAGAAGGTCACAATTACTATTAACTCCTCCTGTAGACTATGTAAGCTAGCCTATGGACCGCTCCAAGGAAAATAAGTACTGGGGCTTAGGATTTCAACATATGAATTCTGGGAAAGACATAGCTTAGTCCATTATAGGAAGTGACTGTTTAATGAATATGAGTCTTCCTTGTGGGGTGAAGAAAATGTTCTGGAAATAGTAGTAATGGCTACATAACACTGTAAACGTGCCAAATGCCACTTAGTTGTACACTCAAACCAGTTAAAATGGTAAATTTTGTGTTGTGTGTATTTTCTTACAATAAAAAGTCATCACCTAGTCATGTTGATTTGATCTTGGGAAATGCTTCAAATCAGAATACATCTTGCCATCTCTACCATTCTAGTCCAAGCCACCATTACTTCCTGAATTATATATGTCAATAATTTTTAACTAGTTTTTTTTGTGTCCATCTTTGCTGTGCTTCAATCTTTACTCTGCCCTAAAGGCAGATTTTTTTTTATTCAATTGCGTTACTCCCCTGATTAAAAAATTTCAGTGGTTTCTCATTTTATTTAAAATCATATACAAAATTTCTGGTTTTAACTACAGGCTCATTATGCTCAGGTATTGGCCTACATATCAGCCATATTTCTTTTCCACTGATTAATTTGCTTTAGTTTCAATCTGTTGTCTTTTAATTTTTGAGCAATCCAGGATCATTCTCATCTCCAGGCTTTTGCATGTGCTTTTCTCTTCACCCCCACTATCCTGCCTTCACTTTTTACCTACCTAACATCTATCATCATTCTTAACTTAAATGCCATTTTTCAAAGGGATTTTCTGTGATTTCTTCCTTTAAATTATTCCCTTTCATGGCACCCAATTTCTTTCTTCTGAATACATAGAACAACAAAAATATTAACCACTAACTTATATTTATCTATTTATAATGTCTGTCTCTTCCACCATGTTGTAAGCCCTGTGATGGTACCAACCATGTTTATTTGGTTCATGGCTATATCCACAGCATATAGCGCAGCATGCACTACATAGTAGGCACTCAAAAACACTATTTGAATGAGTAAATAAATGAAGAAAATGATAGAGTTAGACTAAAAGATTTCAAAAGTTCTATCCACCTAGAGATTATGCAGTTTGTAATTAAATTACCTTATTTTCCTTAATTTTAATGATTGCTTAAAAGCTCACCAGTACTGACAATATCCCACAGGTAATCTTATAGTGCTCTAGTGTGGCTCTTAAAAACTTCCAGTTAAGCACACACTATGGACCAGCTCCTGCTGAAACAGGAGTTTGACTCAATAAAGAAATAAGTGGATATTAATAACAACAAAATCCAATATATAGTAGATTTAATCAATAAAATGAGAAGTTAGCCTTTGTTTTCCTTGGTCAGTGTATTAAGGAAAAAAGAAAAGACCAAAGAAAATGAAGTAAGAAAAAGATGTAACCAAGGATGTAATTAAAGAAAGTTTGATAGATTGTAAAATAACTTGCCAAAAATAATAATAAAAAACAAATGCAGGATTATCTAAGAAGGTATAAATTACTTTAGATGACTCACAAAGAGGTAAAATATATAAATAACTGTATTGAAGGTCTATTGTTATTAATGACATCAGCTCAAAATGATTTATAAGCCAGTTCTATTCAACCTTTAAGGAACAGGTAATTACTTTGTTAAACTTTCCAAAGCATTAAGTGTTGAAAAACTTTAAAATTCATTCAACTGAGCTGCATAATCCTGTTTAAAAAAAAAAAAACAGAAAATAAAAGAAAAAAATAAGAGGAAACTATAGTTCAATCTCATTTATAAACATAATTACAAAAAAGTTAAATATTTACAAGTTAAAATTAGCAGTTTTTTCAGAGAATAATGTAAATGATCAAACCAGATTTATTCTAGAAGTGTAAGAATGATGTAGCATTTGAAAATTTATTAATATAATTCACTAAATTAACAAATTAGAGACCATTAAACAATTTTGTTATTACAAAATGGTATTACTCATGAATCAAACCATTCCTTTTAAAAATTGTATTGTTTTAAATTGCCAAAAAATCATTGTACATATTCATGGGGTACATAGTGATATTTTGACACATGTAATGTATAGTGATCAGATCAGGGTAAATTAGTCTATCCATCATCTCAAACATTCATTTCTTTGTAATTTCTCATTTATTATGATTAAATACTTATCATTTTCTCCCTCTACTCTTCCTAGTCTCTGGTATCCTCTATTCTACTCTTCACTTCTATGAGATCAACTTTTTAAGCTTCCATATATGAGTGAGAACATGCAATGTTTAACTTTCTTTTGCTGTTTTATTTCGCTTAACATGATGTATCTCAGTTCCATCCATGCTGCTGCAAGTGACAGAATTTCATTCTTTTTTATGTCCGAATAGTATTCCATTGTGTATATACACACCAGATTTTATTTATCCATTCATCTGTTGTTGGACACTTAGGTTGATTCCATATCTTGTATATTGTGAATATGACTGCGATAAATATGGGCTGCAGATGTTTCTTCAATTTAATGATATCCTTTCCTTTGGATAAATTACCAACAATGGGGTTGCTGGATCATATGGTAGTTCCAATTGTAATTTCTTGAGGAACCTTCATACTGGTCCTTATAGTGGCTGTACTAGCTTATATTCCCACCAACAGTATAGAGGAATTCTCTTTCCTTTGCATCCTCGCCAGCATTTGATATATTTTGTTTTTCTGATAATAGCCATCCTAAGAGGGGTGAGATGGTACTTCATTGTGGTTTTGATTTGCATTTCTCTGATGATTAGTGATCTTGAACATTTTTCCATGGATTTGGGCCCATTTATATATCTTCTTTTCAGAAATGTCTGTTCAGATCCTTTACCCATTTTTTTTCTTTTCTTTTCTTTTTTTTCCTGTTGAGATGTTTGAGTTCTTTGTATATTCTGGATATTAATCCCCTGTCAGATAAGTAGTCTACTCCCAGTCTGTAGGTTTCTGTTTCACTCTGGTGATTGTTTTCTTTGTTGTACAGAAGCTTTTTAGTTTGATATAATCCTATTTGTTTATTTTTGCTTTTGTGGCCTGTGCTTTTAAGGTCTTATTCATAAAAGCTTCTCCCAGACCAATATCTTGAAGCATTTACCCCATGTTTTTTTTTCTAACAGTTCTTTTTTTTATCATTTTGGGTCTTATATTATATCTTCGATCCATTTTGAGTTGATTTTTGTATAGATGAAAGGCGGGGAGTCTAAATTCATTCTAGTTTTAGTCATTTATGCCAGTACCATGCTGTTTTGGTTACTACAGCTTTGTAGTATATTTTAAGGTCTAGGTGTGGAATACCTCCAGCTTTGTTCTTTTTGCTCAAGATTGCTTTGTCTAGTCAGGGTCTTTTATGGTTTCATAAAAATTTTAGGATTTTTTTCTATGTCTTTGAAGAATGCCATTGGTATTTTGATAGGGATTACATTGAATCTGCAGATTGTTTTAGGTACTATTGTCATTTTAATAATATTAATTCTTCCAGTTAATGAGCATGGGACGTCTTTCTATTTGTTTGTATACTCTCCCATTTCTATGAACAGTGTTTTGTAGTTTTTCTTGCAGATTTTTCACTTCCTTGGTTAAATTTATTCGCAGGTATTTTGTTTGTTTGTTTGTTTTGTAACTATTGTAAATGAGATTACCTTCTTGATTTCTTTTTCAGTTACTTTATTATTCATGCATAGAAACACTACTGATTTTTGTATGTTAATTCTGTATCCTGCAACTTTACTGAATTTGTTTACTTATCCATTCTAATAACTTTTGGTAGAATATTCACGTTTTTCTATATGTAAGATCATGTCATCTGCAAACAGGAATAATTTGCCTTTCTCTTTTCCAATTTGCATGCCCTTTATTTATTTCTCTTGACTAACTGTTCTGGCTAGGACTTCCTCAACACCATTTTTAATAAATTCAAGCTAAAAATAAGTAGGTTCTTCCTTAATTTAATAAAAGAAAAAGGAAAAACTTAGCAAATAGCAAACATAAAACTTAATAGGGGAACATTATTATATTTTAATTAAAGCCTTGATCAAAATAAGGGTGCCTAATTCTATCACAGCAACTAGAATGGGAATCCTAACCAATGCAATAAGGTAAAAAGAAAAATAAGTTAGAAATATAGACCAAGAAACTAACACTTTTACTATTTGCATACAATAGAATTGTCTGAGAGAAGGAACGGAACAATATTTAGTAAAACAGGTTGAAACAATGTCAAAATACAAAAATCAATCTTTTCTATTAACAATAAAATCTTAATTAGAAAAATGAAAGAGAAAATAATCTAACTAAATAGCAATAAAATTATTAACCATATCCATGAATAAACAGCAGAGTGTGTAAGATTTTTTATAGGGGATATTATGTAATTTTATTGATGTACATATAATAAAGCCTGAATAAAAGTTTAGGATATGAAAACTCAATAAAGGTGTTAATTAAACCTAAATAAATGTATAAATTAAAGAAATCCTAATTAAAATCCCAGTATTTTTTAAAAATGAAAGTTATGAGTTTCTTTTAAAATTCTTTTGAACAAAAAAATGCAAAGTTATCCTAAAAAAATTAAGCAAGATAAACAATGGGAGCGTATGTTGGGAAGTTTTGTTTTATACTTCTTAAAGAGGACAGAATTGTGCTCTTTTTTTGGAGGGGAGTATTATTGGGGCAAATATTACAAGAAAACTAGATTTAGTTTTGGAAACTGATGCTGTCTTTCTTTAGCTGAGTGAGCAATTGCTTTGCAAATCTCAGTCAGTCAGGTTCTAAGACAAAGATTTGTAGGAAAAAACAGAAAACTTCACCTTGGCCCTAGACCAAACTACATCCTCTTATACAATATACTGGAAGTTCTATATTTTGAGGTGATTACTGGGCACTACTCAGCCCGTATAAAGCTGATGCTGCACATTTTTATCCTTATCAGTCTCTAAGTATTTATTATTAATTTTTGAGGAATCCAGAAAGGAAGATGGTGAGTAATCAACACTCCCATAAGGAAGTTGTTTGTCAAATCTCAAAACAAACCAAAAAGCAAAAAGACACCTGTTAATTACAAATACAAGTTTAAAATTGTACTTCAATTTCAAATATTTGAATTTCAAATTTAAATTCAAGTTTAAATATTTCAATCCTAAATTCAAATTTAATTTGAATTTTAAACCAATGGGAAGATGGTGTTAAGGTAATTTGTTCTCCATTTGTTTTAAAAAATTTTATCTCTACCTCACATAAAACGGGATAAGATGATTATACAATCACAAAAAACTACTGACATTAAAGAAAAGTATAAGAGATTATTTTGACAGTGTGGAATGGAGGGAACCCATAAAAGCCTATAAAAGCCAACAAACCTATACAACCCAAAAGCCATTAAAAATGAATGAATTTCTCTAAATAAAAATTAAGAATTTCTGCACAAGGAAAGATCTATCAACAAAGTTAAAAAGCAAGCAACAGACTAGGAAAAACTATTTGCAGCAAACACAACAGAAAAAGTTCAGTCCTTTATTGCAGCAGTCCCCAACCTTTTGGACAGCAGATACCAATTTCGTGGAAGGCAATTTTGTCACTGACAGGGTCGAGGATGTTTTTTGGGATGATTCAAGCACATTACACTCATTGTTCATTTTATTTCCATTATTACCACATTGTAATATATAAGGAAATAATTCTACAACTCACCATAATGTAGAATCAGTGGGAGCCCTGAGCTTGTTTTTCTACAACTAGATGGTCCCATCTGGGTCTGATGGGAGAGAGTGACAGATCATCAGCCATTAGATTTTCATAAGGAGTGTGAAACCTAGATCCCTCACATGTGCAGTTTACAATGGGGTTTCATATTCCTATGAGAATCTAAAGCCACTGCTGATCTTACAGGAGGTGGAGGTCAAGTGGTAATGCAAGTGATGGGGAGTGGCTGTACATACAGATGTAGCTTTGCTCGCTCACCCACTACTCACCTCCTGCTGTGTGGCCTGGTTTCTAATAGGCCACATACAGGTACCTATCCATAGCCTGGGGGTTAGGATCCCCTACTCTAGGGATTTCTACAGTTAAATAAGGAAAAGCAAATAACCTAATAAGAAAAGTGAGCAAAAGTTATAAATATGAAATTCTTCAAAAAAATATAAATGACTAGCATACGTTTTAAAATGTGCTTACGTTCCTTAGTACTGAGGTGAACTCAAATTGTAGTAGGAATGAGCTATCTTTCTCCATCAGTTTAGCAAAACTTAAAGAGATTGATAATGGCCAATGCTGACCGGTATGCAAACTGGTGCTCTCACGAACTATTCATCAGTATTTAACCTGGCTCTACATTTCTGAAGTCAATTTGACATTATCTTTCAAACTGAAGACTTACATATTATTTGACCAGAAAATCCACATTGAATTATCCTTATTTTCTTCCACAATGAAGGCTTTCTTAGATACTGCCCTTGAGCATGTGAGATCACAACTCACATTCATGCTCAGTCCAATCAAGAATGTTCCAAGGCTACAACTCTGAGCTCCTCCTCACATGCTCAGCTAAAGTTTCCCAATCCTACTCCCATACAGCTGGGTCAGCAAGGGTTTCCAGTCTAAGCCCCATGGCTTCACAGTATTGGTATCCCTCCCCTATAACAATTTAGGCAAAAGGTCAAGAACTCAAAATAGAAATGAAGTGGGGAGAGCACTAGTATATATGTGAATGGTGGGTTTTGGAGCAAACTATGGAGCATGTGCCTTGGCCAAAGGAATCCATATTTATAAAAGAATTATTATTTTTAAATGTTGGTTCTTTACTTTAAAACAAAGGAAATGAAATTTATGGGGAGCAAAGGAAACATAATTTGGTTCATGGGCAATTTCTTACTATCTCCCAATCAAGCCTTGCCACCAGTCCAGTATTACCTTCATTTGTGGTTAGTTTCCCCTAACTGTTCCTGCAGTCTTGACCAGCCCACACACCTTATATAGGACCACTATTGTAGGCTCTAAAGGCATTGAAAATCTAAAAGCAAACTGTCTCATTATGGTTTCTTATCCTAGATGGCTCCTTGACTCCTCTGCAGATGTACAAACTTCTTCCCTAGTGTCAAGTCTATATACCAAGGGAATGCGGCTGATGGTGAACAGCATTAAGCTACTAAAGCTCCAAGTTCTCTTCCTTTTGACAAAGGTGCCCACTTATCTTTTCATTACAAAGTCACTTAAATGACTCTTCCCAGAACACTGTAAATTTGCTACAACTTCATTTCTCTCTTCCTCTAGAAAGAGATGCATCTGATAAGTCCTGCATTGGAAAAAAGCTAAAGTTCTGTGTCCTAATCCCCCAGTCACATGAAGAATAGTAAGAAAGCTATATATTTCAAGAAATGTGGACAAATAGCAAATACAAAATTTGTTCTGCCTTCTTACAGAGAGAGGGTTAAGGAACCACAACCTCCACCTTAAAGACCAAGGTTACTTTATTCAGTTAGGAGAGTAGGCACTGTTTTCATAGAGTAATGAACCACAGTTTTTCTGCCCCACAGAATTCTAATACTGTCAAGTATGGTAAGACAGATGATCCTATGTAAAATATTTTACAAAGCAAAACAGATATAACTCAGTAACTGTGCATCTAATTTACTTAATTGCCTCATTTATCACATGACTTAAGTGAGCTGATGTTTTCTACTCTGCTTCACCCATGTAATTCTTGAAATATAAGAGCCGAGACACGGTGCCAGGCATGAGCGAGAAATTCTGTCTCCTGAGAAAAGATATCACTCGAATGATGTTGGCTTTGGATTCCAGTTTATTGAAAAATCAATGTCCATTTGTGCGACCAACACATATGGCTTTCTTCCAGGCTGATGATGGCTTCGGGAGGCCGGCTATCACCTAATGAAGTCAGATCAGCTTACCCGGCACCTGAGTTGTAGTTGGCAAAGTGACTTTGTCATTAAAACCCAGTTTATCATTCCTGTTGGTGTTGTTCTTCCCACTTTACCCCCTCCTCTCCATTTCTCCTCAAATCACAGTATTTTCTCTTATGCAGATAACAGACCAATGGCTCCAATTTTTAACATTTCAAAGGGACTCAGTGTGATGTTTGGTGCTCAAAAGATAAACAACTTTTTTTAAGTCTGTGTCTTTGATGGCATGGAGAAGTACACACATACATACATACACACATGTACATATATACACACATATATATACACTCAAGACTGAGTAGGACTATACACATGTATGTATATATATGTATGTATATATATGTGTGTAGTCCTACTCAGTCTTGAGTCAAAATAGATGACTTTAAAAGTCAGAGCCAGGTTTGTAACGGGCTTAATTGAAATTCATCAGTTTAACTGTCTTGAGTAAATCAGCAAGGCTTTGTCTAATGTGTTCATTCATGCATTTCCACAAACAGAATTCAGCTCATATTTTACGTATGGCTTTTAAAAAATTATCACTAAAGTAATACCATTTTCCCATAATTAAATGGAGTGGCAATCTAAATTACAATACTGGTTTTTTTTTTTTTTTTTTTTTTTTTTTTTTAATCCCTCAGTGTTCTCTTCCCCTGGAGAATACCATCAGAGTGATAGTCATTGGCAACAGAAGCTCTGGCAAGACAGATTTTTTTTTCTCTCTCTCTTTCTCCCTGAAATCTGCCAAGAGTAACAAATAATTCTGTTATAAAGTGCCAGCTCAGCCATGAAGCATAGTTGCTGGGTTTATATTTGGCTCCATCATGTGAAGATCTCTTTTTGCAAGGGTAGCAGGAGCTCACAAAGTCAATGAGAGGATAGAGAACCAAGCATGGAGGCTGGGTCTAAACCAAGGCACTTCTATGCCAAGAGGGAAGAATCCAAAATATTTTCGTTCAAACAGACTTGTCTAGAGCTACTGCTTTATAAAGGACACGAAGGCTGCTGCTGCTGCTATGAAAGAATCTAAATGGTTTCTTTTGTCTCTGTTTCTTGCTGAAGAGTCACAGTCCCATGTTGGTTGGGCCCGGGACATTTGCTTCCCTTCTGGCCCATGGTACTCCAAAGAGAAAGGATGTGATCTTTTTGGTTTCTTCCCACGAGGAAAAGGGAGTTGATGGGAACCTGCCCCATATGATGAAAGTCATCTGCAGCCAGAGGTGCAGTGCCTAAACTGGGAGGTTGTGAAAGAAAACTGCCAGGGAGTTTCTGAAGGGTTCAACATGTGCCTGAGGTGCCCAGAACATGTGCTCAAAAGAAGGAACTGAAAGCAACAATGAGTATATGGTCATTTGTGTTCAGCATTTCTATAGAGTTGAAATCTAAAACGAAGATCTAAAGTTCACAATGACTTCAACAGATCTGAACGGATAAGTATTATAAACTGGAAATGTTCATGGGCAATTTGAAAGATTCAAGCTCCCCGCAATCTTGATCAGTGAAAGAATGAATTCTACTGAAAGTGATGCAATAATGAAACATGCAAAATATTTTCTTAGGCAGCATAATAAACAGGCAACCGATGGACAGGGAAATAATCTAGTTGGGAAGTAAATTCTATTGTAAAAACCTCAAGGTTAGGAGGAAATATAGACAGGACATAAATTCACAGTGTTCTACAGTTGTAGTAAGGCATATCAATAAATAGATTTAGGAGACATATACATCATTCCAATACATATATGCAAATTGCTCTTTTTACATAGTACTTTATCATACAATTAATTTGTTTTTCCCATGCAGTCCTTGTTTATAGCAATATGTTGATTTCTGGGCAACAGATTTATTTTAAAAACTCTCAAGTGAGAGAAATAAGAGAGAGAGAGGAATATACATTTAATGAATGTTCAAATAATGTTCCAGGCATTTTTTCATGTCTTACAGTTTAATTCTGACAAGAAACCTTCCGTATAGCTGTGAGCTGCTCACATTCCAGATAATAAAGCTGAGATCCAGAGAAATGTATGAGATCTGTCTAAGGTTACATAAAGCAGAAACCGATTTTTGTGGATGTATATTTAAGAGTTGCATGAAGTCATAGTCAGGCTCTCACTATCCACTGCCCAGTCTGACTTCTGGCCCATCACTTCAGTAAAACAACACTAGCAAAGGTTAACAGAAATTTCCAGGTGACAAAATTCAGTGGATATTTTTCAGTCCTCATGTAACTTCAGGATCAGCAGCATCTCATTCATGGTTCACTTTTCTCCTTCTTGAAACACTGTCTTCTACAGGCAGAGTGTCACATGTGAGTGGTTATCTTTTTCCCTCACCAACCACACCTATTTTGTTCTCTTTCCAGTGTTAACCACCCTTACTAACATTCCTCTTTCTTATTCTTTTAGCCATTCCTGGATGATCTTATACAGGTCCACATTTAATAACTAATGAGAAGCAAATATCTTAGTGAATGCATCTCTAGACCAGACCTGTAACTTTTAAGTCCAGTCTAATCTACAAAATGACCTATGTGATACTACTTTTTGGAATAACAATAGTACTCTGCAATTAAAATGTTAAAACTGAGCTTATAATTTGCCCCATCCTGCAAAAAAAAAAAAAAAAAAAAACCCAACCAATCAACAAAAATAAATAAATGCACTCTTGATCTTTTCCAGCGTCTTCTGTCACAATGAATGGTACCACCATAATTTACATTTGCAATCTTGTACTTATTTGCATGATAATTGCCTATTAGTCAAAATGTTAATATTGCATCTCCAATCTGCTACAGCACTGTTCAAAATAGTGGGAAAACAGCTGTGAACTAGACGGGCAGAGTCCCTATTGTCAAGGATTATACAATCTAGGAAAGGGACACAATAAAAAATAAAGAGGGTAAATGCAGTAGAGTGTGGCTGAGAGGGCTGCTTTAGCCAGGAAGTTACCAAATAATTTGAGACTTGGATGATGAAATGAGGCAGCCACATGACTTTGTGAAGGAAGAATCTTCCAAGGAGGAGGAGCAGCAACTGTAAAGGTGCTGAGATGAAGGTAAGTTGTATTTGTCATATGAGCTACACATAAGCCGGTGTGGCTGGAGTATTATATAAGAGGATAGTGGAGGGCGATAGGGTCAGAAAATTCTATAAGATAAGGACATTCACATCAGATCTTTGGAGTAAGAAAGAAGTAAAATAACAACAAAAAAGAAAGCTGAGTTAGCAGTTGATGGAAAAGTTACATTTACTTTAAAAAGTTAAACCATGAAAGAGTTTCAGATATTGGAAGTGGCCTGGCATACACTCAATCTCCGCATCTACTTTCACTGTCTCCTTTTCAAGTATAATTGGAGGCAAGACATGGAGGCCCTTTAACTGATGTCTCCATGATGAAAGGGCAAAAACGAATGAGTTCAGAAAATTATGAGAAGACTGGAAATGTTGGCTAATACATTCCTTGTATACAAAAGATTGAGCATAGAAATTCTATTGACATCTAATTGTTGGCATGTGCAGACTAAGTGTTACCAAATGCCTTCCTAAATAGGTACGGGGTGGTGTGGAAAGAAATGTTTCTCTCTTGACTAAATGGTGAAAGCAGCAACTTATTAACAGAATTATTCTCAGAGGCTGAATGCTAATTGATTTTATGTGCATGTCAAGGAGTCAATCAATGGCAGGCTTGCAGTAAAATAACAGAGTAAAGAAGAATATACGAAGCAGATTCCAGTTAAATATGGAAAGTATCTAATCTTATCCCTGGAAATGTCTACTTTAATGACCATGTAGCTGTTCTTTTTGCCAGTTTGGCATCTATAAACTTCAGCAGAGTCTCCTCAATTTCATTCTGAACATTTATAGATGCACATATATTTTTTCAAAAGGAAACCAACATTGTAACTTCATAACCTTTAAACATTTTATTTGTATAAATTTATGAGGTACAAGTGCAATTTTGTTACATGCATAGAATGCATAGTGGTGAAGTCAGGGCTTTTAGCATACCCATCACCTGAACAGCATACATTGCACTCATTAAGTAATTAAAGTGAAACTCGTGTCATGTGAAATTAACCATTTTAAAGTGCACAATCAATGGCATTTAGTACGTTCACAATGTTGTGCCACCATTACCTCTATCTAGTCCCAAAATGTGTAAACAACCCAATATCTATCAATAGATGAATAAACAAGTGTGATATGCCTGTAAAGTTGAATAGCATTCAGCCATAAAAAGATATGATACTGATACATGCTGTGATATAATACTGATACATGCAGTGATGTAGACAAACATTGAGAACATGCTAAGTGAAAAAAAAGCCCAGATACAAAAAGTCACATATTGTATGATTTCATTTATATGAAATATCCGTAACAGGTAAATGCATAGAAACTTCATAAGTTTTTATATGATGAATGATGCCGAATTCTCCTTTAAGAACTGTGAACTTTTGTGAATGTAGGAGCTGCACCTTATTCATCTGTCTCCTCAGCTCTCAGTATACAGTTCCTGACACATAAAGAGAAGGCTCGCTGCATTTCCAAGGTTCTTATCAGAGAAGTGGAACCAACAAGATACATGCATACATATATACACATATACATATATTCACACACATATACATGAATGTTTATAGAGATTTATTATAAGGATTTGATCTTACACAGCTATGGAAAAGGAGAAACAGTGTCTGTGAAGTTTAGTTCCTGAACTTGGTGCTGGGACATGATGCCCACAGGCAGGTGGCTGGAAAGAGAACACAGTTGTGGAGTGGGTGAAGCAAAGACAAATTGGAAGCTGCATTTGAGCTGGAGCCCTCAAAAATGAACTGGAACCCATAAGCATTCCCCTTTGCCTTCAAGTTTCCAACTTTCACGATGAGGATTTTCTGCAGGAAGAGCTGGTGTCCCTTTGTCAGGAAGCTAACCACATGCTGGGCCAGGAGTCAGAGAAGATGCAGCAGGATCTGGAGGAGTTGGGGGTCTGGCTGCTCCAGCCTCCAGCCGGGAAGCCAAGAGGTCAGCACCAACTGGCATGAGCTGCAACAGCAATAGTGCCTTGTGCCGCACCAATCTTCTCAGTACCAGAAATAGCTGGGATTTTACTTCTGCTTCTTCATCTGGGCTTCAACTGACCACATGAGGAAAAAAAAAGCGGATGTGGGAAATGCAATTCCAGCTTAGCTAAATTAACTCAATGCAAATTTCAAACACCGAGGAGGCTCATAGAATAAGTTATTAAGGAGGTGCAAGAAGGAGCATTTTGGCAAGCACTTTGGTACTTCCCTTGCCTATAGAGTGTGTGAGAAATATTTCACAAGGACCTTATATAGACCGGAAAATGGATTGGGCATTTTACCAGCATTCTTATTTCATTATATCTTCACAATAACTCTATGACATAGTTACAATTTTTATTACCATAACAAAAATTAAGCAGGGAGGCACAATATGCAGATAAGTCATGATCCACACTTAGCCTGGGTAGCAAGTAGCTGAGCCAGGACACTGAATTTAGATCTAGCCCATTACAAAGCCCGTGCCCTATCCACTGTAGCACACTACACCCCAAGTTGATCTTCTCCCATTTTGTGTATAGTAAAGTTTTCTGCTTCTCTTCTCTCCATCTTCCTCCTTTTCTAAGGAACTAAAAAAAGGTGGAAGGGGCAGTGTGGGCATACATTTCTTCCCATGTAACTGATATATAGATGACCCAGCTATGAAACTTGTACTTTTTCAGTGATGCCCATCAGAGATGGTAGGAAGCTCAGCATCAGAAAATGGGGTCTTCTCTTTTTTCTCTCTTAGGAGTGAATTATTCTCTTCCTTCTGGTGCCTGTGCTCTGCCCTCTGCTGTTAAATTCACTTTTATCACCTACTCCCAATAATCTACCCTGAAGCTATGGACAAGTCAAATTCTGAGACAGAATTTATTCACTTGTTTGTTGAATCTCACAAATTTCCATAAAAAGTAGGCCATTTTTGGCCGGGCGCGGTGGCTCAAGCCTGTAATCCCAGCACTTTGGGAGGCCGAGACGGGCGGATCACGAGGTCAGGAGTTCGAGACCATCCTGGCTAACACGGTGAAACCCTGTCTCTACTAAAAAATACAAAAAAAGCTAGCCGGGCGAGGTGGCTGGCGCCTGTAGTCCCAGCTACTTGGGAGGCTGAGGCAGGAGAATGGCGTAAACCCGGGAGGCGGAGCTTGCAGTGAGCTGAGATCCGGCCACTGCACTCCAGCCCCGGCGACAGAGCGAGACTCCGTCTCAAAAAAAAAAAAAAAAAAGGCCATTTTGCAATGTCAAAATGCTTGATGGTATCATAGAAAGGCTTCATATATAACTTACATAGCCAAGAAGGTAGATCAATACACTGTATACATTATTTGCCTACGTTGAGGCATAAAAGTGGTAATAGCTAACATTTCTCAGCACTTACTATGCAAATGGCTCTGAGATAAAAGCTTTATATGTATTATTTTCTTAATCTAAATGAATACTTAATGGAAGAGGTAATTATACGTTGCTATATTGCAAATGAAAAACCTGAGGCTTACAGAAGTTAAAAAACTTGCTCAAAGGGTGGTGAGCTAATCAGATCTGTTTGATCTCAAAGCACTTGGTCTTCATGTTCATGAGATGCCATTTGAAACTCATTAGCAAATTCTTGTTATTACTTAATGAATATCCACTGTGTACCTGCTAGGTGTGCAAATAGTGATAGCAAATTGAAACACCATGGTGCAGCATAAAATGAGATATAATTACAATCATATTTTTTGTCTTCTAGTAACTCTCTTCAAAGTCAGTTTCTGAAAGACATACTAACATTTAAGAGATGAAAGCACAGTCTTTGAAGGGTCTTTCTCAAAAGGATGGGAATGCAGTAATTCCCTCCAAACCCCTGCTCTCCAAAGATGTTAAAATTGCTCATTTTAATAGACAGCAATTAAGTGAATCTTAAAACTGCAAATATAATTGACAAAATTTATTCAATTTCAGCCTTTTGCTTGCACAATTTGTGTACACAAAACAAACAAGTAAATATAGGTCTTATTTGTGTTCATTTTATCTTTCCATTACTATACACTGTGAAGATAGGGACCTCTACAATGGAAGAATATAACTTAAGGTAGCAAATGCTCATGAAGATTCCTGCTGCTAGTCCAGCAGATTCCTTCTCTGCCTACTTTAGATTTTACTTTTGCTGCTGGTGCTATCATTTCCACTCTCCCTAAAGTTCTGGTTTTCCTTTTCATCTTTGATCTTTAATGTGTCCACAGTAGAGAGGCCGTGGAACTGGATTAAAACGTGAAATAACATTTTTTTTTTAATTATACTTTAAGTTCTAGGGTACATGTGCATAACGTGCAGGTTTGTTACATATGTATACTTGTGCCATGTTGGTGTACTGTACCCATTAACTCGTCAGCACCCATCAACTCGTCATTTACATCAAGTATAACTCCAAATGCAATCCCGCCCCCCCTACCCGTAATAGGCCACAGTGTGTGATGTTCCCCTTCCCGAGTCCAAGTGATCTTATTGTTCCGTTCCCACCTATGAGTGAGAACATGCGGTGTTTGGTTTTCTGTTCTTGCGATAGTTTGCTGAGAATGATGGTTTCCAGCTGCATCCATGTCCCTACAAAGGACACAAACTCATCCCTTTTCATGGCTGCATAGTATTCCATGGTGTATATGTGCCACATTTTCTTAATCCAGTCTGTCATTGATGGACATTTGGGTTGATTCCAAGTCTTTGCTATTGTGAATAGTGCCACAATGAACATACGTGTGCATGTGTCTTTATAGCAGCATAATTTATAATCCTTTGGGTATATACCAAGTAATGGGATGGCTGGGTCATATGGTACTTCTAGTTCTAGATCCTTGAGGAATCGCCATACTGTTTTCCATAACAGTTGAACTAGTTTACATTCCCACCAACAGTGTAAAAGTGTTCCTATTTCTCCACATCCTCTCCAGCACCTGTTGTTTCCTGACGTTTTAATGATTCCCATTCTAACTGATGTGAGATGGTATCTCATTGTGGTTTTGATTTGCATTTCTCTGATAGCCAGTGATGATGAACATTTCTTCATGTGTCTGTTGGCTATATGAATGTCTTCTTTTGAGAAATGTCTGTTCATATACCTTGCCCACTTTTTGATGGGGTTGTTTGTTTTTTTCTTGTAAATTTGTTTGAGTTCTTTGTAGGTTCTGGATATTAGCCCTTTGTCAGATGAGTAGATTGCAAAAATTTTCTCCCATTCTGTAGGTTGCTGTTCACTCTGATGGTAGTTTCTTCTGCTGTGCAGAAGCTCTTTAGTTTAATTAGATCCCATGTGTCAATTTTGGCTTTTGTTGCCATTGCTTTTGGTGTTTTAGACATGAAATCCTTGCCCATGCCTATGTCCTGAATGGTATTACCTAGGTTTTCTTCTAGGGTTTTTATGGTATTAGGTCTAACATTTAAGTCTCTAATCCATCTTGAATTAATTTTTGTATAAGGAGTAAGAAAAGGATACAGTTTCAGCTTTCTACTTATAGCTAGCCAATTTTCCCGGCACCATTTACTAAATAGGGAATCCTTTCCCCATTTCTTGTTTTTCTCAGGTTTGTCAAAGATCAGATGGCTGTAGATGTGTGATATTATTTCTGAGGACTCTGTTCTGTTCCATTGGTCTATATCTCTGTTTTGGTACCAGTACCATGCTGTTTTGGTTACTGTAGCCTTGTAGTATAGTTTGAAGTCAGGTAGCGTGATGCCTCCAGCTTTGTTCTTTTGACTTAGGATTGTCTTGGCAATACGGGCTCTTTTTTGGTTCCATATGAACTTTAAAGCAGTTTTTTCCAATTCTGTGAAGAAAGTCATTGGTAGCTTGATGGGGATGGCATTGAATCTATAAATAACCTTGGGCAGTATGGCCATTTTCACGATATTGATTCTTCCTATCCATGAGCATGGTATGTTCTTCCATTTGTTTGTGTCTTCTTTTATTTCACTGAGCAGTGGTTTGTAGTTCTCCTTGACAACGTCCTTTACATCCCTTGTAAGTTGGATTCCTAGGTCTTTTATTCTCTTTGAAGCAATTGTGAATGGAAGTTCATTCCTGATTTGGCTCTCTATTTGTCTGTTACTGGTGTATAAGAATGTTTGTGATTTTTGCACATTAATTTTGTATCCTGAGACTTTGCTGAAGTTGCTTATCAGCTTAAAGAGATTTTGGGCTGAGATGATGGGGTTCTCTAAATATACAATCATGTCATCTGCAAACAGGGACAATTTGACTTCTTCTTTTCCTAACTGAATACCCTTTATTTCTTTCTCTTGCCTGATTACCCTAGCCAGAATTTCCAACACTATGTTGAATAGGAGTGGTGAGAGAGGGCATCCCTGTCTTGTGCCAGTTTTCAAAGGGAATGCTTCCAGGTTTTGCCCATTCAGTATGATATTGGCTGTGGGTTTGTCATAAATAGCTCTTATTATTTTGAGATACGTTCCCTCAATACCAAATTTATTGAGAGTTTTTAGCATGAAGGGTTGTTGAATTTTGTCAAAGGCCTTTTCTGCGTCTATTGAGATGATCATGTGGTTTTTGTCTTTGGTTCTGTTTATATACTGGATTATGTTTATTGATTTGCGTATGTTGAACCAGCCTTGCATCCTTGAAGCCCACTTGATCATGGTGGATAAGCTTTTTGATGTGCTGCTGGATTCGGTTTGCCAGTATTTTATTGAGGATTTTTGCATCGATGTTCATCAGGGATATTGGTCTAAAATTCTCTTTTTTTGTTGTGTCTCTGCCAGGCTTTGGTATCAGGATGATGTTGGCCTCATAAAATGAGTTAGGGAGGATTCCCTCTTTTTCTATTGATTGGAATAGTTTCAGAAGGAATGGTACCAGCTCCTCCTTGTACCTCTGGTAGAATTCATCTGTGAATCCATCTGGTCATGGACTTTTTTTGGTTGGTAGGCTATTAATTATTGGCTCAATTTCAGAGCCTGCTATTGGTCTATTCAGGGATTCAACTTCTTCCTGGTTTAGTCTTGGGAGAGTGTAAGTGTTCAGGAAATTATCCATTTCTTCTAGGTTTTCTAGTTTATTTGCATAGAGGTGTTTATAGTATTCTCTGATGGTAGTTGGTATTTCTGTGGGGTTGGTGGTGATATCCCCTTTATCATTTTTTATTGCATCTATTTGATTCTTCTCTCTTTACTTCTTTATTAGTCTTGCTAGCGGTCTATCAATTTTGTTGATCTTTTCAAAAAACCAACTGCTGGATTCATTGTTTTTTGGAGGATTTTGTGTCTCTATCTCCTTCAGTTCTGCTCTGATCTTAGTTATTTCTTGCCTTCTGCTATTTTCTTGTGGGCATTTAGTGCTATAAATTTCCCCCTACCCACTGCTTTAAATGTGTCCCAGAGATTCTGGTATGTTGTATCTTTGTTCTCATTGGTTTCAAAGAACATCTTTATCTCTGCCTTCATTTCATTATGTACCCAGTAGTCATTCAGGAGCAGGTTGTTCAGTTTCCATGTAGTTGAGTGGTTTTGATTGAGTTTCTTAGTCCTGAGTTCTAGTTTGATTGCACTGTGGTCTGAGAGACAGTTTGTTATAATTTCTGTTCTTGTACATTTGCTGAGGAGTGCTTTACTTCCAATTACGTGGTCAATTTTGGAATAACTGTGATGTGGTGCTGAGAAGAATGTATATTCTGTTGATTTGGGGTGGAGAGTTCTGTAGATGTCTATTAGGTCCGCTTGGTGCAGAGTTGAGTTCAATTCCTGGATATCCTTGTTAATTTTTTGTCTCATTGATCTGTCTAATGTTGACAGTGGAGTGTTGAAGTTTCCCACTATTATTGTCTGGGAGTTTAAGTCTCTTTGTAAGTCTCTAAGGACTTGCTTTATGAATCTGGGTGCTCCTGTATTGGGTGCATATATATTTAAGATAGTTAGCTCTTCCTGTTGAATTGATCCCTTTACCATTATGTAATGGCCTTCTTTGTCTCTTTTGATCTTTGATGGTTTAAAGTGTGTTTTATCAGAGACTAGGATTGCAACCCCTGCTTTTTTTGTTCTCCATTTGCTTGGTAGATATTCCTCCATCCCTTTATTTTGAGCCTATGTGTGTCTCTGCATGTGAGATGGGTCTCCTGAATACAGCAAACTGATGGGTCTTGACTCTTTATCCAATTTGCCAGTCTGTGTCTTTTAATTGGAACATTTAGTCCATTTACATTTAAGGTTAATATGGTCATGTGTGAACTTGATCCTGTCATTATGATATTAACTGATTATTTTGCTCATTAGTTGATGAAGTTTCTTCCTAGCATCCATGGTCTTTATATTTTGGCATGTTTTTGCAATGGCTGGTACTGGTTGTTCCTTTCCATGTTTAGTGCTTCCTTCAGGGTCTCTTGTAAGGCAGGCCTGGTGGTGACAAAATCTCTAAGCATTTGCTTATCTGTAAAGTATTTTATTTCTGCTTCACTTATGAAACTTAGTCTGGCTGGATATGAAATTCTGGGTTGAAAATTCTTTTCTTTAAGAATGTTGAATATTGGTCCCCACTCTCTTCTGGCTTGTAGAATTTCTGTGGAGAGATCTGCTGTTCGTCTGATGGGCTTCCCTTTGTGGGTAACCCGACCTTTGTCTCTGGCTGCCCTTAACAGTTTTTCCTTCATTTCAACTTTGGTGAATCTGACAATTACGTGTCTTGGAGTTGCTCTTCTGGAGGAGTATCTTTGTGGCATTCTCTGTATTTCCTGAATTTGAATGTTGGCCTGCCTTACTAGGTTGGGAAAGTTCTCCTGGATGATACCCTGAAGAGTATTTTCCAACTTGGTTCCATTTTCCTCCTCATTTTGAGGCACCCCAATCAGATATAGATTTGGTCTTGTCACATAATCCCATACTTCTTGAAGGCTTTGTTCTTTTCCCTCTTTTTTCTTTAGACTTCTCTTCTCACTTCATTTCATTTATTTGATCCTCAATCACTGATACTCTTTCTTCCAGTTGATCGAGTCGGTTACTGAAACTTGTGCATTTGTCACATATTTCTCGTGTCATGGTTTTTATCTCTGTCAGTTCATTTATGGCCTTCTCTGCATTGATTATTCTAGCTAAGCATTCTTCCATTCTTTTTTCAAGATTTTTAGTTTCTTTGCACTGGGTACGTAATTCCTCCTTTAGCTCTGAGAAGTTTGATGGACTGAAGCCTTCTCTCAACTCATCAAAGTCATTCTCTGTCCAGCTTTGATCCATTGCTGGCGATGAGCTGCGTTCCTTTGGAGGGGGAGATGCGCTCTGATTTTTTGAATTTCCAGCTTTTCTGCCCTGCTTTTTCCCTATCTTTGTGGTTTTATCTGCCTTTGGTCTTTGATGATGGTGACGTACTGATGGGGTTTTGGTGTGGGTGTCCTTCCTGTTTGTTAGTTTTCCTTCTAACAGTCAGTACCCTCAGCTGTAAGTCTGTTGGAGATTGCTTGAGGTCCACTCCAGACCCTGTTTGCCTGGGTATCATCAGCAGAGGATGCAGAAGATAGAATAGTGCTGAACAGCAAGTGTACCTGTCTGATTTTTGCTTTGGAAGCTTCGAATCAGGGGTGTACCCCACAGTGTGAGGTGTGGGGTGTCGGTCTGCCCCTAGTGGGGGATGTCTCCCAGTTAGGCTACTCAGGGGTCTGGGACCCACTTCTGCAGGCAGTCTGTCCATTCTCAGATCTCAGCCTTCTTGTTGGGAGATCCACTGCTCTCTTCAAAGCTGCCAGACAGGGTCGTTTCCATCTGCAGAGGTTTTTGCTACTTTTTTTGTTGTTGTTTAGCTGTGCCCTGTCCCCAGAGGTGAAGTCTACAGAGACAGGCAGGCCTCCTTGAGCTGCTGTGGGCTCCACCCAGTTCGAGCTTCCTGGCGGCTTTGTTTACCTACTTAAGTCTCAGCAATGGTGGGCACCCCTCCCCCAGCCTGGCTGGCGCCTTGCAGTTAGATTGCAGACTGCTGTGCTAGCAATAAGGGAGGCTCTGCGGGCATGGGACCCTCCCAGCCAGGTGTGGGATATAATCTCCTGGTGTGCTGTTTGCTAAGACCCTTGGTAAAGCACAGTATTGGGGTGGGAGTCACCCGATTTTCCAGGTGTTGTGTGTCTCAGTTCCCCTGGCTAGGAAAAGGGATTCCCTTCCCCCTCACCCTTCCCAGGTGAGGTGATGCCTCACCCTGCTTCAGCTCTCGCTGGTCGGGCTGCAGCAGCTGACCAGCACCGATTGTCCGGCACTCCTAGTGAGATGAACCCGGTACCTCAGTTGAAAATGCATAAATCACCTGTCTTCTGTGTCGCTGGTGCTGGGAGCTGGAGACTGGAGCTGTTCCTATTTGACCATCTTGTATTTACTGGGAAATTACATTTTTAAAGAGAGGACAGGAGACTAGGCCATGGTGATCTTCTAGAAGATCATCTGTCTCATTTTCCCATACTGCACACTGGATTCCTAACTGCAACGGTCAGTGGATGTCCCCTTGGTCTAGGGTTTTACTAGGATTCTTTAACCTAGAACTTCAACAGAGTTCTGCGACAAAGGAGTCACAGAGATGACACCTGCACAACACAGGATGAGAACTATGGTTTGGCATGAATTTTAACTTATGCTAGTTATATTGAATTATATATGACAGGCAAATGAGTTCTGATACAAGCTTCAATTCCTCCTTTAAAAATATTATTTTTTGGAGACAGGGTCTTGCTCTGTCATCCAGGCTGAGGGCAGTGGCATGATCATGGCTCACTACAGCCTTGACCTCCTGGGCTCAGGCAATCCCCACTCCTCAGCCTCTTATGTAGCTGGGACCACAGGTTCATGCCACCACATCTGGATAATTTTTCATTTTTTGTAGAGACAGAGTCTCATTATGTTGTCCAGGCTGGTCTCATACTCCTGACCTCAAGAGGTCCTTTCAAAATGCTGGGATTGCAGGCATGAGCCACCATCCTCAGCCAATTCCTTCTTACTGTGTGAATTAATTTGGCTGGATATGGCTCAGAAATAATCTTTCATAATGATTGGTGTTTTTTTTTCTTTGTATGAGGTCTACTGATCCTCTTTATTTGTTTTTGTTTTTGTTTTGTGATGTTATTACCTATAGTCTCTTCTTATTTTGCAAATTTTTTCAAAGTTTACTATATCAAATGAGTTGCTCAAAGGGAAATTACTTTCTTCAATCTTTCTCCATATGACCTACTACTGATCATCCTTTACCCTGGAGATCCTGCCCTGAATGCCTGGGCTCTGTGTCTCTTGTTCGTGTGGTTTTTTTTCCTCCTTAATCATGAAAGTCTGTGTCCTGCGTGTGCTGTGGCAATACTTTCCATGTATGGAATGGCTACTATGTATTATCTCTCACTTTCACAGTAATCTTGCAGAATGGTATGATCATTTCCATTTCATTTCACAAATAAAATAAAATAAAATACTAAGGCTCAGAGAAATTCAGTGACTTTTATAAGGTCACACAATCAAGATTTAAATGTTTGACTTTCAAGCTCAGAGTAACTGAAAGGATGCTTTATCCATTTCCCAATTTAGTGAGAAAATTAACTATTAGACTGGATAGAAATATATAATCACTGTAAGGCATAAGGCTTGGGTTCAAACTCTGTTTCTGTCTTTACTGTATGCTTAATTATAAATAAGTTACTTGAACTCTCTAGGACACAGTTTCCTCAGCTGTAGAATGGACATAATTACATTATTTAACTCTCTGGTATATCATGAGGACTAAATGCAATACCACCTGTGGTATGCTTAGGACAGTGGATGGCATGTAGGAAGAGTTGAATAAATGCTAGCTGCAATTACTATTGTTGTTACTGTTATTTCATATCCAAAATGTAGTCTTCTATTACACAGAAACATGGGTATCGTATTTACTGAGAAACATCAGTGGAAGTCCTTCATGACTGTAGGAGTTCAGAGGTTTGAGTGTTTAACCATTTCATACCCTCTGTCACATGGGGCCATATCTATGCTGGAAAGGAAGAAAATATTTTTAAAATTAGTATTTTCCAAGCTATGGTAATAATACCACATTTTTTTTTCCCTGCAGTGACTCTGTTCTTAAATATGAAGTGAAATGTTCACCAAATACTACACAATGCCTAAAGTAGCCTCATTCTATAAATCCCTATTCATGGATAACAATCTTGGCTTGGCTTTGGTGTCTGTAAATGTGAGGATTAGAGTCCAAAATCGACTCCCTGGAAAAGCTGACCAGACAGCAGTTAACAAATAACCCTCCAGCAAGAATAATTCCCGGACGAGCTGGGCAAGATCAGGACTCTCATTTCCCATAAATCTTTGACCAGGCATTGCCCTTCTTTCTGGGAACTACCATCCTGCTTTCCCTCCCCTCCCCTCCCATATCCTCCCATCCCCTCCCTCCTTTCCTTCCTTCCTTCCTTCCTTCCTTCCTTCCTTCCTTCCTTCCTTCCTTCCTCCTCCCCTCCCTCCCTCCCTTCCTTCTTTCTTTCCTTCCTCCCTCCCTCCCTCTCTCCCTCCCTCCCTCTCTCCCTTCCTGTCTCTTTCCCTCCCTTCCTACTAAGGAATTAAAGCAGACATCAAAACCAAATTATAAGACTAAGCCTTTTGTATGCCAGTGTCTGTAATACTATGTGTGCTATGTGTATGTACATAAACTTAAAAAGTTAGGACCTCAAGGGCAGGGAGTGTATGTGGTCCTACTCTCAACAATGCCTAAAACACTGAGAGGTTACACTCTATGCCAAGGCCACAGAGAAACAGAGGTGGGTTCTGCTCTCAAAACAAACAAACAAGTAAACATTCTCAGGAGTTAATCTCACACTTGGTATTCTATGACATTGTCCAGAATACCTCAGATATATTTGGGGAACAATTATATTGAAATAATAGACAAAAAGGTAATGAAACATTGGGCCTCCTGTTCTTCTGTTAAGAATGATCTCTGCAAAATGAGGAGAAGGAAGCCTCGGTGATTTCATCAACATTCTCCCTTCTGCTTTGCTGTACAATGCCTATTAGATGACAGTGGTCTTAAGCACTTAAAATATTGAGGTTGGCCCTCAATGTTTTTAACTGTTCTTCTGGAATTGGGTATTCTCTGGGGTTTATCTACACTAGAACACTGCTCACCTTAGTGAGGTGAGTCAGCCTTCCCTAGTTTTCTATAGAGCTTATTAATTGAGCTGTCCCTCTGCCAGTGGTTTCCAAACACAGGTCTATGACAAGATTTCACTGGTGTGATGTAAAGTGAAAATAATAAGCATAATGCAGTGACTTTTTCTTAGGACTATATTTATTTAATTGAAAGCAAGACCATTTACTCTGAGATTATGTAATTCCTATATTTTTGTGACAAAGAGACCTTTCTTTTATGAAAGGATCTGCACAAAAGAAGCTTCAGGAAACCATGATTTTAAAGTATGGGAAATGGGAAATGGATAAACTGCTCTAGGCCAAAAATGGTATGTGTGTGTGTGTGTTTGTGTGTGTGTGTTCATTGTTGGGCACCCATGTCAAGAGGCCATGTGACTAGACAGTCCCTAAAGACCACAGAATCATAATGTTATCCTTTTTGTTGTTGAAGAAAGTACTTCCCCAAGAACAAAGGGTCTAATAAGGAACTCAGTGGGGGACGTTAGCACGACTCAGATAGATGCTAATGTAGAGGGGTTATTCCACACTTAGAAGGGGAAGCTATTCCACACTTACAGACAAGCCTTTAACTGTCACATTGCCTATTGCTCTTTTAGGATGTATTTTCTTTCTCTGGGCTGCTCTTGGTGTACTTTAACATTCAATTTCATGAGAAATAAAATTGTGCCCTAGGAATGGCCTTGATGAGCATCCAACAAGTAAAAGAGACTGTGAAAAGAAAACAGTGTGACAGTGTTCCTCATAATGATGATACATTAAGGGTACATTATGGCTCAAGTTTTCTAGAACACAGAGTGCACGGCCAGTGTTGTTCAACACTGCTTTACTGAGAAGTGCAATCAGACAGCAAAATAAAAGACAGAAAAATAAGTACTTCATATGCGTGGGGCATTTAATCATCTTAATCAAAATAAAGTGAATTAGTGATGTAGTTGAAATTTTGAGAAGCTGCTTTTAAATGCCATTTTTGGATGTCATTAGTGTTTATGAGAAGTGAGTGACTGTGCTCAGGAGGGTAAATGACTGGCCCAGGTTTACACAGCTGGAGCATGGCAGAGCCAATTTCAAAATCAGGCTAAACTCCTGAGCTAATGGGCTTTAATCATTCCTGCAGATTAGTGATACAGAGCTCTTTGAGGACTATCAGGAACAAGGATTATTATTCTCATGTTGGAGAAAAAGGAAATAGATGCATTGGGGAGTCTAGTAACCACTCTAAAAACAAACTAGAAAATCAAATCCAACAATGTGTAAAGAGAATTATACACCTTGACCAAGTGGGATTTATTCCAGGTATGCAAGGTTGAGTCAACATTTGAAAATCAATTAATGTAATCTATGGCATCAACAGACTAAAAAAAAAAAAAAAAAAGTAATTACAATAAATGCAGTAAAAGCATTTGGCAAAATCCAACACCCATTCACGATTAAAAAACAAACAAACCAACCAACAAACAAAAAGAAAACTTTCTACAAGCTAGGAATAGAGAATTTCTCCAACTTGATAAAGAACATCTGCAAAAACCCCACTGCTAACACCATACTCAACAGTTATAAACTGGGAGATTTCCTGCTGAGATCAGGAGAAAGGCAATCCTGGTTCACTATTCCTTTTCAATATCATACTGAAAATCCTAGCTAATGCAATAAAGCAAGAAAAAGAAAAAAAGGTTTACACATTGGGAAGGAAGAAATAAATTGCCTTTGTTCACAGATGGCATGATTGTCCATCTGATTTAACAAAATCTGATTTAACAAAAGAAACTTCCTGGAACTAACAAACAATTACGGAAAGATTGTAGTATACAAGAATAACGTACAAAGGTCAAGTGTTTTCCTATATACTAGCAATGAACAACCGTAAATTGAAACTAAAAGCACAATATCATTTGAAATAGCACACCCCAAAATGAAATACTTAGGCAAAACTGTAACAAAATATAAACAAAATCTATGTGAGGGAAAATGCAAATCTCAGGTGCAAGAAATCAAAAAAGAACTAAATAAACAGAAATATTTTATGTTCATGGAAAAGTCAGTATTGTCAAGATGTCTTTTCTTCCCAAATTGATCTATAGATTCCATGCAATCTCAATCAAAATCCCAAGAAGCGATTTTATGGATATTGAGAAATTGATTGTAAAGCTCATATGGAGTGGTAAGAAAATCCATAATAAACAATAAAATTTTGAAGGAGACAAATAGAGTTGGGCAGTTGACACTACTCAATGTGAAGCTTTACTATAAAGGTACAGTAATCAAGATCATGTGGTTGGTACTGGCAAAAGAATAGGGAAATAGGTCAGGCATGGTGGCTCATGCTGGTAATTCCAGCACTTTGGGAGGTCGAGGTGGGTGGATCATGAGGTCAGGAGTTCAAGACCTGCCTGGCCAACACAGTGAAACCCTGTCTCTACTAAAAATACAAAAAAATTGCTGGGTGTGGTGGTGGGCTCCTGAAATCCCAGCTACTTGGAAGGCTGAGGCAAGGAGAATCGCTTGAACCTGGGAGGTGGAGGTTGCAGTGAGCAGAGATTGCACCACCACTGCACTCCATCCTTGGTGACAGTGTGAGACTCCATCTCAAAAAAAAAAAATGGGGGAAAGAAATCAATGGAACAGAAAAAAGAAAAGCCTCAAAATAAACCAACACAAATTTGGTGAACTGATCTTGACAAAGGAGCAAAGGCAAAAAAAAAAAAAAAAGCAGCAACAAAGGTGGTCTTTTCGGCCAATGGTTCTGGCGAGCTGGCCATCCACATGCAAACAAATGAATGTGGATACACATCTTACACCCTTCATAAAAATTCACTTGAAATGGATCATAGACCTATATGTAACACACCAAACTGTAAAACACTAAGAAAATAGGCTAGGAGAGAAATTCTATACAAACTTGGATTTGATGATGACTTTTTAGATACTATATCAAAAAGACAATCCATGAAATAACTTATTGGTAAGCACATTTTTTTCTGTGAATCTAAAACTATTCTGAAAAGAAAGCCTGGTAAAAAAAACCCAGGTAATAAACAGTGAGTGGGTAGGAATTTTGTAGAAGAAGAAGAAGAAAGCAGAAAACAGAAAGCAGAAGAAGGAGGAGGAGGAGGAGAAGGGAAGAAGGAGGAGGAGGAGGAAGAAGGAGGAGGAGGAGGAGAAGGGAAGAAGGAGGAGGAGGAGGAGGAAGGAGGAGGAGAAGGAGAAGGAGAAGGAGAAGGAGAAGGAGAAGGAGACGGAGTAGGAGATCACGTCCCTAGAGAGAGCACTGGAAGGGGTCATGGAGAGTTGGTTCTAGACCTTGCTCTGCAGCTAGTCAACAGTGTATTTCCTTGGGAAAGGAATAACCCCTCTAGGCTTCATTCCTCATGTACAAAATGAAGCAGATGGCATATGTGATCTCTAAAGTTCCTATGTCCCTCCCAATGCTCAGTTTTGGAACAAAGCAATCAAGGTTACCCTTGAGAAAGCTCATATAGGATTTAAGGGGAGCTGAACAGATCCTCTTATCACAAATTATCATCTTCACTACTTGATGTGCCCAATATTAGAGACTCACTTTTTTGTTGTTGTAATGTACATTTCCTTGAGTATATTAAGATGAATATCAACCCCAGCCCTAACTCTGCTTCTCAATATAGTTGCCCTTAGGAACTGTTATATCTAAAGGCATAAGGTTAACTAGTGTGTATTTTTTCAGGGAAGAGGAATCAAAGTAAAATCTGGTATATATCAAGTGTTTGAAACATTTAAGTAAATGAATGGATGAGTCAATAATTGTAAAGAAGAAGGGTGTAAAGATAAGAGAGCTACAGATGTGCAGAACTGCATTAGGGTCATAGAAGGAGGAATGAACCCTAAAAAAAAGAGCATCTCCAAAGATAGCTTTGCCTGTTTCATACCTATGCCTGTGGCTAGCCCTGAGGCCTTATTACACACCTCTTCTTGTCAATCATTCATTTATTGAGCACCTACTACATGCCAGAAACTGTACTCAGCATCTGGGATCAATGGCAAGTGAACAAAGGGAATGAATCTCTGTCTCAGAGCTATTTGCCTGGCTCCTTGCTAAATGCCCTTACAGCAGGGTAGATACCAGGATTTTTGCTAACTTTCCAACTTTTGACATCCTTCTGTACTCATACCAAACTCAAGAAAGAGTTCAAATGCCCCTTTCATCTGATTTCCCAATCCTCATTGCTTTGAAGGCTAGCAGAAGTACAACTTTTTCTTGGTTTCCCTACTGTGAATAAATGCTGCCCCCTTCTGGAATATTGGCAGAAGAATAAGGAACTGACAGCAGTGAAAATTCTTACAGTTCATGGAAAATTAGGGTTAGAAAAGACTTTAGTTAAATCTCATTGTTTTATCCATGGGAAGTTTTGATGCTTGGAAAGGTCAACTTGCCTGTTCATATCTTGGAAGAGAAGAGAGTTAGTATTAACAGGGAATGCAAGAGAGGACTGAAACCTATGCTTTCTATTAGGTTTCCTCCTTTCAAGTTTACTAGACTGGGGATAGGGTTATAGATATTTTCATTGTTCTATGCATGTGTTTATCTACACATTTCCCCTCATTTTTTTTTTTTTATTAAGCAGTATTTATTCAGAATGTACCATATGACAGAAATCACACGAGGCTCTCACGTAGGGACACAACAGTTATAAGACTTAGTCCTATTCCATACAGAGCTTACTACCTAGTAGGCTGTAGTAGAACAACTTCAGAAAACTTTTTTTTTTTTTTTTGGCATTTATTCAGCATTTATTACAGTTAAATTTCTATATTATGTGAACCCAAAACATTATTGTGTGCCTCGAAAACTTACTGCTTTACTTTTATTTATTTTTTATTTATTTTTTATTTTTTTATTATACTTTAAGTTCTAGGGTACATGTGCATAACGTGCAGGTTTGTTACATATGTATACTTATGCCATGTTGGTGTGCTGCACCCATCAACTCGTCAGCACCCATCAATTCATCATTTATATCATGTATAACTCCCCAATGCAATCCCTCCCTCCTCCCCCCTCCCCATGATAGGCCCCAGTGTGTGATGTTCCCCTTCCCCAGTCCAAGTGATCTCATTGTTCAGTTCCCACCTATGAGTGAGAACATGCGGTGTTTGGTTTTCTCTTCTTGTGATAGTTTGCTAAGAATGATGGTTTCCAGCTGCATCCATGTCCCTACAAAGGACGCAAACTCATCCTTTTTATGGCTGCATAGTATTCCATGGTGTATATATGCCACATTTTCTTAATCCAGTCTGTCACAGATGGACATTTGGGTTGATTCCAAGTCTTTGCTATTGTGAATAGTGCCACAATAAACATACGTGTGCATGTGTCTTTGTAGTAGAGTAATTTATAATCCTTTGGTATATACCCAGTAGTGGGATGGCTGGGTCATATGGTACATCTAGTTCTAGATCCTTGAGGAATCGCCATACTGTTTTCCATAATGGTTGAACTAGTTTACAATCCCACCAACAGTGTAAAAGTGTTCCTATTTCTCCACATCCTCTCCAACACCTGTTGTTTCCTGACTTCTTAATGATTGCCATTCTGACTGGTGTGAGATGGTATCTCATTGTGGTTTTGATTTGCATTTCTCTGATGGCCAGTGATGATGAGCATTTTTTCATATGTCTGTTGGCTGTATGGATGTCTTCTTTTGAGAAATGTCTGTTCATATCCTTTCCCCACTTTTGGATGGGTTGTTTGTGTTTTTCTTGTATATTGTTTGAGTTCTTTGTAGATTCTGGATATTAGCCCTTTGTCAGATGAGTAGGTTGCAAAAATTTTCTCCCATTCTGTAGGTTGCCTGTTCACTCTGATGGTAGTTTCTTTTGCTGTGCAGAAGCTCTTTAGTTTAATGAGATCCCATTTGTCAATTTTGGCTTTTGCTGCCATTGCTTTTGGTGTTTTAGACATGAAGTCCTTGCCCATGCCTATGTCCTGAATGGTACTACCTAGATTTTCTTCTAGGATTTTTATGGTATTAGGTCTAACATTTAAGTCTCTAATCCATCTTGAATTAATCTTCGTATAAGGGGTAAGGAAAGGATCCAGTTTCAGCTTTCTACTTATGGCTAGCCATTTTCCCAGCACCATTTATTAAATAGGGAATCCTTTCCCCATTTCTTGTTTCTCTCAGTTTATCAAAAATCAGATGGCTGTAGATGTGTGGTGTTATTTCTGAGGACTCTGTTCCGTTCCATTGGTCTATATCTCTGTTGTGGTACCAGTACCATGCTGTTTTGGTTACTGTAGCCTTGTAGTATAGTTTGAAGTCAGGTAGCGTGACGCATCCAGCTTTGTCCTTTTGACCTAGGATTGTCTTGGCAATGCGGGCTCTTTTTTGGTTCCATATGAATTTTAAAGCAGTTTTTTCCAATTCTGTGAAGAAAGTCATTGGTAGCTTGATGGGGATGGCATTGAATCTATAAATAACCTTGGGCAGTATGGCCATTTTCACGATATTGATTCTTCCTATCCATGAGCATGGTATGTTCTTCCATTTGTTTATGTCCTCTTTGATTTCACTGAGCAGTGGTTTGTAGTTCTCCTTGAAGAGGTCCTTTACATCCCTTGTAAGCTGGATTCCTAGGTCTTTTATTCTCTTTGAAGCAATTGTGAATGGAAGTTCATTCCTGATTTGGCTCTCTGCTTGTCTGTTACTGGTGTATAAGAATGCTTGTGATTTTTGCACATTAATTGTGTATCCTGAGACTTTGCTGAAGTTGCTTATCAGCTTAAGGAGATTTTGGGCTGAGACAATGGGGTTTTCTAAATATACAATCATGTCATCTGCAAACAGGGACAATTTGACTTCTTCTTTTCCTAACTGGATACCCTTGATTTCTTTCTCTTGCCTGATTGCCCTAGCCAGAACTTCCAACACTATGTTGAATAGGAGTGGTGAGAGAGGTCATCTCTGTCTTGTGCCAGTTTTCAAAGGGAATTTTTCCAGTTTTTGCCCATTCAGTATGATATTAGCTGTGGGTTTGTCATAAATAGCTCTTATTATTTTGAGGTACGTTCCATCAATACTGAATTTATTGAGCGCTTTTAGCATAAAGGGCTGTTGAATTTTGTCAAAAGCCTTTTCTGCATCTATTGAGATAATCATGTGGTTCTTGTCTTTGGTTCTGTTTATATGCTGGATGACGTTTATTGATTTGCGAATGTTGAACCAGCCTTGCATCCCAGGGATGAAGCCCACTTGATCATGGTGGATAAGCTTTTTGATGTGCTGCTGAATCCGGTTTGCCAGTATTTTATTGAGAATTTTTGCATCGATGTTCATCAGGGATATTGGTCTAAAATTCTCTTTTTTTGTTGTGTCTCTGCCAGGCTTTGGTATCAGGATGATGTTGGCCTCATAAAAAGAGTTAGGGAGGATTCCCTCTTTTTCTATTGATTGGAATAGTTTCAGAAGGAATGGTACCAGCTCCTCCTTGTACCTCTGGTAGAATTCAGCTGTGAATCCATCTGGTCCTGGACTTTTTTTCGTGGGTAGGCTATTAATTGTTGCCTCAATTTCAGAGCCTACTATTGGTCTATTCAGGGATTCGACTTCTTCCTGGTTTAGTCTTGGGAGAGTGTAAGTGTCCAGGAAATTATCCATTTCTTCTAGATTTTCTAGTTGATTTGCATAGAGGCATTTATAGTATTCTCTGATGGTTGTTTGTATTTCTGTGGGGTCAGTGGTGATATCCCCTTTATCATTTTTTATTGCGTCTATTTGATTCCTCTCTCTTTTCTTCTTTATTAGTCTTGCTAGCGGTCTGTCAATTTTGTTGATCTTTTCAAAAAACCAACTCCTGTATTCGTTGATTTTTTGGAGGGTTTTTTGTGTCTCTATCTCCTTCAGTTCTGCTCTGATCTTAGTTATTTCTTGCCTTCTGCTAGCTTTTGAATGTGTTTGCTCTTGCCTCTCTAGTTCTTTTAATTGTGATGTTAGAGTGTCAATTTTAGATCTTTCCTGCTTTCTCTTGTGGGCATTTAGTGCTATAAATTTCCCTCTACACACTGCTTTAAATGTGTCCCAGAGATTCTGGTATGTTGTATCTTTGTTCTCATTGGTTTCAAAGAACATCTTTATCTCTGCCTTCATTTCATTATGTACCCAGTAGTCATTCAGGAGCAGGTTGTTCAGTTTCCATGTAGTTGAGTGTTTTTGATTGAGTTTCTTAGTCCTGAGTTCTAGTTTGATTGCACTGTGGTCTGAGAGACAGTTTGTTATAATTTCTGTTCTTGTACATTTGCTGAGGAGTGCTTTACTTCCAATTATGTGGTCAATTTTGGAATAAGTGCGATGTGGTGCTGAGAAGAATGTATATTCTGTTGATTTGGGGTGGAGAGTTCTATAGATATCTATTAGGTCCGCTTGGTGCAGAGATGAGTTCAATTCCTGGATATCCTTTTTAACTTTCTGTCTCGTTGATCTGTCTAATGTTGACAGTGGAGTGTTGAAGTGTCCCATTATTATTGTATGGGAGTCTAAGTCTCTTTGTAGGTCTCTAAGGACTTGCTTTATGAATCTGGGTGCTCCTGTATTGGGTGCATATATATTTAGGATAGTTAGCTCTTCCTGTTGAATTGATCCCTTTACCATTATGTAATGGCCTTCTTTGTCTCTTTTGATCTTTGATGGTTTAAAGTCTGTTTTATCAGAGACTAGGATTGCAACCCCTGCTTTTTTTTGTTCTCCATTTGCTTGGTAGATCTTCCTCCATCCCTTTATTTTGAGCCTATGTATGTCTCTGCATGTGAGATGGGTCTCCTGAATACAGCAGACTGATGGGTCTTGACTCTTTATCCAGTTTGCCAGTCTGTGTCTTTTAATTGGAGCATTTAGTCCATTGACATTTAAGGTTAATATTGTTATGTGTGAACTTGATCCTGTCATTATTATATTAACTGGTTATTTTGCTCGTTAGTTGATGCAGTTTCTTCCTAGCCTCGATGGTCTTTACATTTTGGCATGTTTTTGCAATGGCTGGTACCGGTTGTTCCTTTCCATGTTTAGGGCTTCCTTCAGGGTCTCTTGTAAGGCAGGCCTGGTGGTGACAAAATCTCTAAGCATTTGCTTATCTGTAAAGGATTTTATTTCTCCTTCACTGATGAAGCTTAGTTTGGCTGGATATGAAATTCTGGGTTGAAAATTCTTTTCTTTAAGAACGTTGAATATTGCCCCCACTCTCTTCTGGCTTGTAGAGTTTCTGCCGAGAGATCTGCTGTTAGTCTGATGGGCTTCCCTTTGTGGGTAACCCGACCTTTGTCTCTGGCTGCCCTTAACAGTTTTTCCTTCATTTCAACTTTGGTGAATCTGGCAATTATGTGTCTTGGAGTTGCTCTTCTGGAGGAGTATCTTTGTGGCGTTCTCTGTATTTCCTGAATTTGAATGTTGGCCTGCCCTACTAGGTTGGGGAAGTTCTCCTGGATGATATCCTGAAGAGTGTTTTCCAACTTGGTTCCATTTACCCCCTCAGTTTCAGGCACCCCAATCAGACGCAGATTTGGTCTTTTTACATAATCCCATACTTCTTGCAGGCTTTGTTCATTTCTTTTTCTTCTTTTTTCTTTTGGTTTCTCTTCTCGCTTCATTTCATTCATTTGATCCTCAATCGCTGATACTCTTTCTTCCAGTTGATCGAGTCGGTTACTGAAGCTTGTGCATTTGTCACGTATTTCTCGTGTCATGGTTTTCATCTCTGTCATTTCGTTTATGATCTTCTCTGCATTAATTAGTCTAGCTGTCAATTCTTCCACTCTTTTTTCAAGATTTTTAGTTTCTTTGCGCTGGGTACGTAATTCCTCCTTTAGCTCTGAGAAGTTTGATGGACTGAAGCCTTCTTCTCTCATCTCGTCAAAGTCATTCTCTGACCAGTTTTGATCCGTTGCTGGCGATGGGCTGCGCTCCTTTGCAGGGGGAGATGCGCTCTTATTTTTTGAATTTCCAGCTTTTCTGCCCTGCTTCTTCCCCATCTTTGTGGTTTTATCTGTCTCTGGTCTTTGATGATGGTGACGTACTGATGGGGTTTTGGTATAGGTGTCCTCCTGTTTGATCGTTTTCCGTCTGACAGTCAGAAGGACTGTCTGTTGGTCTGTTGGAGATTGCTTGAGGTCCACTCCAGACCCTTTTTGCCTGGGTATCAGCAGCAGAGGTTGCCGAAGATAGAATATTGCTGAACAGCGAGTGTACCTGTCTGATTCTTCCTTTGGAAGTTTCCTCTCAGGGGTGACTCCACCCTGTGAGGTGTGGGGTGTCAGACTGCCCCTAGTGGGGGATGTCTCCCAGCTAGGCTACTCAGGGGTCAGGGACCCACCTGAGCAGGCAGTCTGTCCGTTCTCGGATCTCAACCTCCGCGTTGGGAGATCCACAGCTCTCCCCAAAGCTGTCAGACAGAGTCGTTCGCGTCTGCACCGGCCCCGCTGCTTTCCCTATTGGACTTCAGCTGTGGGCTCTCCCCAGAGGTGGAGTCTACAGAGACAGGCAGGCTTCCTTGAGCTGCTGTGTGCT